>NC_071989.2:131167500-132468333 GCF_028885655.2 Pongo abelii | reverse complement strand
CTCTCTCTCTCTCTCCATAGATATATACTATAGATATATATGTATAATGTATATATGTATATAGTATATAATATATATACATATATGTATTATGTATATATGTATATAGTATATAATATATATACATATGTATTATGTATATATGTATATAGTATATTATATATACATATATGTATTATATATGTATATAGTATATTATATATACATATATGTATTATATATGTATATAGTATATAATGTATATATACATATGCATATATAGTATATATATATAGTATATATGCATATATACATATGCATATATAGTATATAATGTATATATATACATATACATATATATTATATACTATATACATATATATTTCTTATTTTTCTACATAGATACAATTACACAATGTATTATTTTTAATTGTTTTTTAAAACTTTAACAATATATGATGAACAAGTTTCCATGTTAACAAATTTCTAGAGAGATGCATATTACATTGTAAGTATAGATATATCTCATTTATCACTAGACTATTTCTAGACCATTCTAAGTATTTTTTGAATGGAAGAATAGATCTCTATTTAAGTATTTATTGTCTCCAAAGATATAGGCATTAAATTATTATTTTACCTTTGATAAATTTTTATATGTTACATTTATGTGCCTCCTCATCCCCCATATGAATAGTTTGTACATTGCTCTTTCTAAAGCAACTTTTTTTCCAGCTAGTTTCTATTTCACGGTCTTGGTCAAGATTACAAAACATACTAATAATGTCTTTATATTGCTTGCTGATGTTTGAATCCAAGAAAAACTTACTTATTTCTGCCTAAATTATGAAGAAAATTAAATTACTCCTGATACAGAGAACTTGGACAAAGAAGTTTTCACTTGTAAAATGGATTTCCTTAGAGAAAACACTTTTTTCATTTTTTACATGTTTTGAAAAAAATTTTAAGTTTTACCTTTTTGTCCAACAACTTCCAAATGTTATCCAAAATGGATAACTATGTGCCCCAGAAATATTGTGTCTGAAGTCATAAAAATAGTCAAGGGTGGTATATATTTAAAGGTTATCAAATTTTTCTTTGATTTCTATATTCCTCATGTTTAACTACATAATATACTTTTAGATAATTTTATGTAAACTTTGAAAAGATTCTTACCTTCTGTGCATCTTAATTTGATTTCTATTATATATGGTTAGCCAAAATTTATTGAGCATCTTTATTTAAATCACTGGACCAGAAGTTGTAGGAAACAGAAAACTGTTCATAGTCCCTGAACTCAGGGAGCTTAAAACCTAGGTGCGGGGAAAGTGTTTAAGAGGTGACTTGGCTTATTCTGAAAGTATTCAGTTATATGCATTCACAAAGAGATGGTTTGAAATTGGAACTTATGTTTAAAAGGAAAGCTGAGCATAAAGATTTGGAAATTTTGCAGCCTGGCCATGTGGTAAAAAAGCAAAACCCATATTTTGGGGAGGAATTCAAGCCGGCTGCAGAAATTTGCACAAGTAAGGAGGAGCTGAATCTTAGTAGTCAAGATGATGGGGGAAATGTCTCCAGGGCATTTCAGAGACCTTCACAGCAGCTCCTCCTATCACAGGCCTGGAGGCCTAGGAGGGAAAAATGGCTTTGTGGGCTGGGCAGTTTCCCCTGTGCTCTCTCTCCTGCCACCTTGTGAAGAAGGTGCCTGCTTCCCCTTTGCCTTCCACCATGATTTTAAGTTTCCTGAGGCCTCCCCAGACATGCAAAACTGTGAGTCAATTCAATCTCTTTTCTTTATAAATTACCAAGTCTCAGGTGGTATCTTTATAGCAGTGTGAGAACAGACTAATACACCTGCTTTGTGGACAAAGCAGTGGAGCGCAGCAGTGCTCAGGCTCCTTGGATGGTGAGCACTTTGAGAGTGTCCAGTGGATGGCACCTGAATGAATATATCGCTATTGCTGTGGGCAGGTTGGCTGTGAGTTGGTGATATGGGATCCCCGGTGAGCTTCATGGAAGTGTCAATGAGTGGGAGAACAGAGAACAGAATACTCTTTATGAGTTCCCCAAACTCCATTCCCACTCATTCTCCTAGAACCAGCTGGCTTAGATTTTGAGGTGGCTTCATTAGCATATGAGCAATGGAATGGTGAAATTTGAGCACTATTAATAAATAACTTTATTTGAACCATAGATTAGTGACTCCTAGAAAAATTCAGGCTATATCAAAATTCTTGTGTAAGTGTATATACACACAACTATATATATACACACACACAAGTATTTTGATATGTGTATATATACACACACGTACATAATTATATTTAATTTAAATTATATATATTTTCTATATAAAAATTATACATATATAATTACATATGTGTATGTATACGTATTTAAGTACTAATTTTGGAATTTTTGGTCTATATGCCTATCAATATATACATACACACATTTGTGTATTCATCTACACATATAAATGTATTCTGAAGAGATATTCTTACATCTTATTATAGGCTTAAAGAAAAAATATATAAAAACAAAATATTATTGAACATAAAGATTACCTTATTATAAAAGATGCATTTCCCCAATAAAATCTCCTATATGTGCTAATATATTAAGAAATATTTTTGTATACTCATTTATAATCTTATATACTCATTTCTCAAATATTCTTGAAAACACATTCCTAGTATTTAGTATAACTTAAAAAATATTGTCATACTGATATAATGTTGTCTAGCAAAAAGGTTATGCATCGGCAGTTTCCACTGAAATCAGCTGTCATCAGCACATTTCCTTACGAAATAATATAAATTAAAAATAGGATATTCTCTTAGCTAAAGGACAGCTCATCAGCTTGTCAATTTTCTATAATAATATACACTTCACAATATGGGGCTAACAACACACAGGTAGCATTTCATTCATCTACTATAGGGTCAAAATGGAGATTAGATATATTGCACTCAAAGAAAAGATGCCAATTAAGGGTATTCTCTCCACAGTCTATGGTACCATACAATAATGTAATCTGTATCCCTGTTATCCAATATTAGATACTAGCATTCCACCACATTTATTTTTCTCTCTCTTTCTCCTTTGCATTATTAACTCTGGCATATTGTCATAACTACTACAAGACTTGGCAATGAGATTGCCAAACCAGGAAGTACGTGGACACAGAGCCTAAGCAGACCCATAGGGATAGATATGAAAGCAGACAGGAAGCCTCATAATATATAGGGTAAGTATGTTGGAGCCTGTCACAGTGAAGTTTCAATCTTTACCACTGGTTAGCTGTCTGAATTTATGTAAATAACTTTTTCAAGGCTCAATTTCCTTTCATTAAAATGGAGATATTAATTTGATCTCTTTGGGAGAGTGTGAGGACTAAATGAGATAATGTTTGTAAAGAGTTTGGCCTACAGCCTAGTATGCAATAGGAGGAGCCTAATAATTGCTAGCTCTATCCATGTGCCTCATATTTAAAATGTCATTCCATTGACTTCTGGCTTCCATCCTCTCTATTGAGAAGTCAGCTCTCAGTCTTACTGTTGCTTCTCTGAATTCTTTAAGACATTTGTGTCTTTCAGTAGTTCAACTAGATGTACCTAGTTGTGTTTTTCTTCATATTTATCCTGCTGGCATTTCATTGTGTTAAGTCAACATGTAGCTTGAAGTCTTTCATCTGCTCTGAAAAACTCTCAGCTATTATCTTTTTTAAAACAGCATTTAGTCCATTCTCTTTCTCTTTCTACTCTAGAACTCCAATTATACCTATGCTAGACTTTATCACTGAGTCTAGTCTCACTTATGCCTCTCTCTATATTTTTATTCTCTTTTTTACTGTATGCATTAGTCTGACTAAACCTCTCTTCAGCTATATATAATTTGCTGATAAATTCCTATGCTACCATCTTTTATTGTGCAACATTCTATGATGAAAACAGTCAAACACAGAAATGTTGAAAAAATTTTATATTAAGTACCCATATATCTATCTACCAAATAGATTCAACCATTAATATTATATTATACTTATGTTATCTTATCTCTCTGTCAATTTAACAGTCATCTTACTTTTTGATGTATTTCCAATTAAATTGCAGATATCAGTGCACTTTCTTTAAATACTTTAGAATGCATATAATTAATTAAAATTCTGTATTTGTTTACAGATTTTATTTCTTTTGAGGTAGAATTTATGCAAAATGAATTGCATAAATCTTAAACCTTTATTTCCTGAGTGTTGATAAATGCAAACACTTGTATAAACACATATTTTTAGGGGGATACAATTCAACTTATAAGACATAGAACCCATAAGACATAGGAGATTTTTATCATCATCCAGAAAGTTTTCTCATCCCCTTTTCCAGTCAACCCCAGTGTCTACACCCATGAGCAAGCACTGGTCTGAATGGTTTTTTTCCACCATAGATGAGTTTTGCCTGTTCTAGACTTCCTATAAAGTGTATTATTTTATGTAAGAATTTTTTACTCAACATAACACTTTTGAAATTCATTCATGTTGTTAAATGCATAAATAATTATATTAGTTTCATAGGATGGCTGTAAATTAAGTATCAAAAACTGGATGGCTTAAAACAATAGAAGTTTGCTACTTCTGGAGGCTAGAAGTCTGAAATCAAGGTATTGGCAAGGACATGCTCTCTCTTACAGTTCTAGAACAGAGTCCTTCCTTGACTCGTCTAGATTCTGGTGTTTGCCAGCCACCCTTGCCATTCCTTGGCCTGTAGATGCATTACTTCAGCCACATGACTGTCTTCTCCTTGTGTATTTACATCATCTTTCCTCCGTATGTTTATCTCTGTGCCCAAATTTCCCCATTTCATAAGATTATCAATCATGTAGATTAGGACCCATCCTAATGACCTCTTTTTTTTTTTTTTGAGATAGAGTCTCACTTTGTTGCCCAGGCTGGAGTGCAGTGGCACAATTTCTGCTCACTGCAACCTCTGCCTCCTGAGCTCAAGCGATTCTCCTGCCTCAGTCTCCCAAGTAGCTGGGATTATAGGCATGTGTCACTGTGCCCAGCTAATTTTTGTATTTTTAATAGAGATGGGGTTTCGCCATGTTGCCCAGGTTGGTCTTGAACTCCTGACCTCAGGTGATCCACCCGCCTTGGCCTCCCAAAGTGCTGGGATTACAGGTGTGAGCCACCGCATCTGACCCATGACCTCATTTTAACCTCATTTTCCCCTATAATCACCCTATTTCTAAACAAGCTCGCATTCTGTGGTGCTGGAGATAGAACTTTAAAGTATCTTTTTGGGAAGACACAATTCAAACTAAAATGACAGTTCATTCTCTTTTATTGCTGAGTAGTATTATACTGTATGACTATTTCACAGTTTGGTTTTAATCCATTCTGTTGATGGATAACTAAACTGATTCTAGTTTTGAGTTACTATGAACAAAGCTGTTACAAATACACTTGCACAAGTTTTTTTTTGTTTGTTTGTTTGTTTGTTTTTGCAATGATATGTTTTTTATTCTCTTGGTTACATACCTAGGCATAGAATCGCTGGATCACGGGAAAGGTACATGTTTAGTTTTATAAGGACCTGTCATATCTTTTTCCTAGGTTGTTGTGCTGTTTCATACACCTACTAACAATGTACAAGAGTTTTGATTGTTCCACATTGTCACTGTCACTTACAACACGGTCATGGTAATAAGTAGTTTTAATTTTAGCTATTCTGGTGGATGAGCAGTGACATCTATTGTATTTTTTTATTTTAGATGTTATTTTCTAGTTTTAGAATTTCCATTTTATTCTTTTGATATAAATTTCCATTTTCTGGTCGATTTATGTATCTTATCATCTATTATCTTTAATATATTAATCATGGGTATTTTAAAGTCTATGTATTAAAATCAATACCTGAATCACATGTGCATCAGGTCCTGTTTTTTTTCCTCATTTTTTTCTTGTATACCTGGTAATTTTTTGTTTAACTTAAATTATGGAAATCATGTACAAAATTTACGGTTTCTAGAAAATGTTACCTTTTTCTAGAGAGGATTTCCTTAGCTTCTGGGAGGCAATTAGCCCAGGCATGGATTACTTTAATCCAAACGGAGACTGAGCTTATTCAGTGCCATGTTTCAGTCTTTGTAAAGCTGATATATTTCCAGTTTAACCTCACTCTTAGACTGTAGCTCTTCTGGAGTTCAGTTGAAGGCTCGAGGTTTTTATTAGAAGCCCATTCTTTCGGTGATCTTTTAATTCCATTTTTTATCTCCCCAAAATTACAAAACTGACAAAAATCATGTTTCGATTCTTAATCTCATAGCAGCTAATTTCTGCTCTGCTCTCTACTTTTCAGCCTACAGTACATACAAATCGGCAAATGCCTCTAGGGGAAAAAAAGACTCAGACTGTTGGGCTCAATTCTTTTAATATTATCCTTGGGAACTTGGCCTCTCAGATCCTGGCTGCCTTAGCATCCTTAAATCTGAATTTGGTCTTCCCAGACCCTTCAGACTGCTAAGTTTCTTTAAAATGCTATTAACCGTTTAAAGCCAAAACAATTATAATGGACTGTGGGGCTTATAATATATGTTGAATTAAAACATATCACAAGAATACAAAGAATGAAGTGGAGGTTAAATAACATTATAAGGCTATGTAGTTCTTGGATTGTTCTTTAAGTAGTGTAGTATTATTTGAAATGATGCTGTGATAAGTTAAGAATGCATATTGTGATCTTTAGGGTAAACACTAAACCATAAACAAAGACATCCACCTACACACACACACACACACACACACACACAAACACATAAAAGAGTTATAGCCATGTGCTACATAACGGACTGCATATACAACAATGGTTCCAGAAGATTATAATACCATATTTTTACTGTATCATTTCTATGTTTAGATACAGAAATACCACCATTGTGTTCCAATTGCCTACAATATTCAGTACAGTAACATGCTGTACAGGTTTGTAGCCTAGGAGCAACAGGCTGTATCATATAGCCTAGGTGGGTAGTATTCTATACCATCTAGATATATGTAAGTAAATTCTATGATGTTTGTGCAAGGATAAAATCATTTAATGATGTGTATCTCTGAACTTGTTCCTGTTATTAAGTGATACATGAATGCATTGCTAAAAAGTCAATAAAGTAGATAAAATTGAATTTTAAAAAACGCTATCATATTTCACCCCAAGATACACTCCTTTGCCATATTTTGAGATGGCTATTCAGAGGTCCTGCAAACAAGAATAGCCCTGAAAAGTTGCCTTTTGTGGAGGAGATTTGCATCTGTACAGAAAAATCTACTTTAGTGAAATAAACAGCCAGGCTTTCTCTGAGGTGCTCCCTTTTATTCAGACCTAGGAAAGATTATCTCAACCAGAGGCTTCCCCATCTATTCTTTCTGAAAGCTGCTACCGATGAGGTTTTATCTACATAACAAGATCATCTTTGCCCCATGTCTTTCTTTTTTTCTCTCCTTCCCATAACCTGTCTTGCCATGTTCCTAGCCCCTATTTTTCCTGTAACCTCAAGATAGTATAAAAGTAAATACAATCTAGCCCTTTCTTTTAGTTTTAATATTTTGTATGACTCTCATGCACATGTGAACATGTTAATTTTTATAATGCCTTTTCTCCTATTAATCTGCCTTTTGTCAGTTGATTTTCAATGAGCTTTCAAAGGAGCCTACAGCAGTGTTAAACTGAACTGAGCAAAGCCATAATTATATTAAATGTAAATGCATTAAGCACCCCATTAGAAAGAAAGAAATTATAAGATAATAAAAAGCAAGACCTATTTACATGTTGCTTATAAGAAACATTCTACAACATCTAAAAACACAAGTTAAATTTAAAAGAGTGGAAAAAATTATTGGGCATATACCTGAAGGAGTATAAATAATTCTACTATAAAGATACATGCACACATATATTCACTGCAGCACTATTCACAATAGCAAAGGCATGGAATCAACCCAAATGGCCATCAAGGACAGACTGGACAAAGAAAATGTGGTACATATACACCATGGAATACTATGCAGCCACGAAAAGGAACGAGATCACGTCCTTTGCAGGGACATGCATGGAGGTAGAAGCCATTATCCTCATCAAACTAACACAGGAACAGAAAACCAAACACTGCATGTTCTCACTTATAAATGGGAGCTGAACAACGAGAACACATGGACACAGGGAGGGGAACAACACACACTGGGGCCTGTCAGGGGGCTGGGGAGAGGGAGAGCATCAGGATAAACAGCTAATGCATGCAAGTCTTAATACCTAGGTGATGGGTTGATAGGTGCAGCAAACAGTCATGGCACACATTTACTTATGTAACAAACCTGCACGTCCTGTACATGTATCCCAGAACTTAAAATAAGAGTGGGAAAAGATGTATCACACAAGTACTAAGCATAAGAAAGTTGGTGTCTATCTTATGACAAAGGAATGCCATTTCTAGGTATTAAGCTGAGAGAAAAAAATATGTCCATAGAAAGATGTATATGAGACTTTATTCATGATAGCAAAATTTAAAGATAATACAAAGGTCTAACAATCAGAAAATTGATAAAAAAATTGTTACGTATTTGTATAATTGAATACTACTTAACAATAAAAAAGAATAAAGTCTTGACTGACTCAACAATATGGACAAACCTGAAAAATATTATTTGTTTGAAGGAAGCTAGATGCTAAAGAATACCTGTGTATGATTTCATTTTACATGTGTTCCAATAATAGGAAATCTATTCCATGCCAATAGAAATCAGAAACTTCTTACCTTTGGGAGAAGGTAAACTAACTGGAAAGGGGGCATGAGGAAAATTTTTAGGTTGATGAAAATGTTCTATATCTTATTTGGGTGGTTGTTAGGTGGAGATATATAATTATAAAATCATTAAGTAAAACTTAAGATATGTGTATTTTATTTTATGTGAATTATAGCTCAATAAAAATTTAGAGTGAAGCATCAGTTTAAAACAAATGTGGAATAATACATTACTCAATTATATTTATTTGTTTGTTTTATTTATGACAGAAGACAATATATACAACTTGTTAAAAAGAAAAAAAACTATTCCGAAGGTTGAGTTGTTTTTTTTGCCATCTTATTTTAATGGGTCAACTAGTAACATATGTAACTGAATATGAGATTGAAACCATTGAAAAGTTTAGTAGATCAATAAATTCCTTCTTCCAGTGATGGTAGTTCTAACAGAACTCTTAATGGTAGGTCCAGTGTACATCTCATATGTCCAAAATATTGGATAACCCTGTGTGGAAAGGGTTTGGGTTTAAAGAGCTCAGTGTTTGTGCTCTGAGGAGTATATCAAAATTACATAAAACATTAAATAAAAGAGCTATTTACTCAGACTAAAATAACATGAATTCACAATTGTTTTATAACTTGGGCTGAAAAAATGTTTAACTAGAGATTTCTGGGAGCCAAAAGAATCTTAATACTATATTATAAATATTTTCAAAGATTTAAGGTAAAGATGGATATAATATATGAACAAATAGGGGTTCACAGTAGAGAAATGAGAACTATAAAAATTCAAATAGAAATTTGAGAAGATGGAAAATTTACTGGAGGTTATAACAACAGATTGGACAGTCAGAAAAAAAAATAACTGAACTTGCAGATAAGTCAACAGAAACAAGCCAACCAAAGCACAGAGAGAAAAAAGAGATTGGAAAAATTAAAAATAACCATATTGATCTTTTTATTGTGTGGCAATATCAAAACATCGAACATACATGGAACTGGAGTTGCAGAAAAGGGAGAGAAAAGAATTGGCATTAGCAAAAATATTTGAAGAAAACATGCTCAAATGTTTTCCAAATTGACAAAATCTGTATGAAAGCTTCATTACTTATTGAAGATAAAAGCGTAGTGTGACTTGCAAAGTGACCTTTTCTTATCCAGCAAACTGATTTGCCACTGGGAGTTACAATTTTTAAACAGCTTTACTGAGATATAATTGACAAAATCAACTACATATGAAGCGTACAATTTGATACATCTTGACTTATCAGTAAGCCCCCCAATTTTTCTTATGCCCATTTATAATTTCTCTCTCGGATCTTCCTGGTCTCCAGACACCTAGCCATCTGAGTTCCATCACTAAAGATTTGTTTTCATTTTCTAGAATTGTATGTAAATGGAATAATATGGTAGGTACTTCTTTTTTGCTTGATTACTTTCACTCATCATAATTATTTGAAGGTTCATCGATGTTGTTGTGCCTATTAATAGTTCATTTCTTTTTATTGCTAAGTAATCTAATTGGTTATAGCCAATTACTAGAACGGATAAAACGAAGCTATGGTGATAGAAATCCGGAAAATGATTACCTCTGCAGGAGGGGTGAGGAAATTGATTGTAAAGAGCCATGAAGGAAGTTTCTTTGGTATGGGCACTGCTGATATGGGTGCACACATTTGTTGCAACCCACTGAACTGTAAACTTAAGATGTGTGCTTTTCACTGTAAATAATTTATACCTTGATAAAAATAAAAGAAGAGGCAGGGTATGAAAAAAAATCACCAGATGTGGTTTTAGTTCACCTAATTGACAAAATACTTGTGGATATTTTCATGTGCTTGAGTCAGTGATTTATTTTTCATATATCTGGTTACTCTGAGTACCATCTTTGACATAACTTTAAAGCATTTCCCTATGATTTAACTCTTTTGTGAGGGCAAATTTATGAAAAGTTTACTGTAGGACAAGCTTTCTCAAAACATTCCAACTAAATCAATCATTACCGTCTCCAAATTATCTTTATAAAAGTAAAATCTATGCCCCAAACTGAGTATACCTATGATATTGCCCAATATATCATGTATTAAAATGGAGTAATGGAGTTGTTCATGATAAGGCTTCATTTGTATATATAATTTTTCCTTTATCAATAAAATATAATATGTACCCTTCATACTAGATATAATTAAATTTTATCATAAAAACTAAGAAAAGTTATTCAAATGAACTTATAGCTCAAATAATTTCAATAAAATAACATTTTTATTGAACGACAAATGATTAGAGTCTAGGTATTAACTTATTTGTTCAAACATTTATTGACTACCTATAACATTTCTGATTTATATGCTTTTCCACTTCTAAATATCTTTGGTATTTTCATAACATAATGAAACACATAAGCTACATTATAAATGGTAGCTTATATGGAAAAGTGGTTACTTTTTTTGGTGTGTTTTGGTATACACAATGCAATATGAAGCTATGTATAATTAAGCCATACTCAATATTGAAGCATTATTGAATATTCAATATTACACTTAATATTTACCTCTATATAACCTAACTAGAGGATGCTGGGGTCAGAGCCCACTGGCACATGAACCACCACTTGTAACATTCTTTTCACAGTATGTTCAGTCTTCCATTTTGTTTCGGTACCATTCATTATAGCAGAGCAAAAATGTACAATTTGGTGTCTGAGTGTCTTTGAAAAATAATTATTCAGACAGACAAATGTAGTATTACCGGTTTGGGTTTGCTTCTGTATGGTTTGGATTGTAATTTTTCAATTAGAACCTCAATGAAATAATCATCATTCAATTATAGTTTATCTCCCCTACTTGCTCTTCTTATCTTCAGATCCCATCATCTGAGGCTCTGAATCATCCAGGACAAAACAGGAGCACCCACGCTGGGCTGCTTTTGTGCTACATGAGACTCCAACATCATTCTCCTGATTGGAAGGGACTCTCCAGGGGCTTCCTTTTGTTCTTAGAAAGATGTCAAACTCCTTGGCTTGTCAGCCCCTCTGAAGAGTGGCCCCTCTCTTACCTGTGTCCTTCTTTGACCCACCCTGCCCTTCCTGGGCTCAGCACTCAGTTGCTCAGGTCTTCTCTCTGATCCCAGTGGCTGCCAGGCTCATCTTGTGTTTGCATCTTTAGAATGTTCTTCCTCAGATCTTCACAAGGCGAGATCTTCCTTATCATTCCAATCTCAGCTTAAATGTTACTTCTTAGCAAGACTGTTCTTAAAATCCCTTATGACGTGGCCCCTCTTCTTATCCTTATCCTTTATAGTGCTACCTGTGGGTTTTTATTTTCTACATTGAATTCTTACTCTTATCTAATTTCCTGTTAGTTTACTTGTACATTTTCTGTTAGACCACAGGCAGGGCTGTGCATTGCCCAACTCCAGGCAGACCCCTCACATTGTTGTCTATGTGGATGTTCTTCCTGGAGTGAGACAGGGTAAACCTGCCAGCTTCACACAGCGGGCTTGGTAACAGAAGCTCCTGGTAAATGCTGTTATTCCTAGTACCTAAAACAGTGCCTGACACACAGCAGGTGCTCCAAAAATATTGCTAGAAAATGAACTCTTAAATTTAATGGTTTCTAGAGGCCTAGGGGAGCTAGAGAATTTATTTTAGCTGTAATCTTTTCCATTTCTATTGCTCTGGTGAGTTCCTCCAAAGAAAACCTATATTTAAAATAGTAAATATGACTACATTTCTGATATAAATTACAAAGAAAGGAATCAATCATTTACCTGAATTGCTTAAGAAATTGCTTAAGGCTAATATGCTCATGTTACTGATAGTTTAATTTTAATGATTATAGGCAGAATTTTTTAAAAAATCTTTTTCATTAACATTTGTATTTGTATATTAATCATAAATAACTAATGTGCTACCAGTATGGGATATTACCCATCTCTATAAATCTTTTGGGATAAGACCACTTTGCTAGGTAGACTAGATTTCACAATAATTTATATGAGTCTTTGAACTAAAAAATATTCCTCATTCTCAAACATTAAATATGCTGATGAGAAGTCATAACACATTTTATTTAAAAGGAAATATAACATTTTCTTCCAAAAATTCAAGCAAATGCAATCATATAGATAAATGAAGAAAATCTGAATTTGTGAACTAAAAATTAAGATGACCAGGATTATAAAATTTAAAATAGATTCTCCATCATGTATCATACATTTATTCAGTTTTAGTATAAAGATCCTGCCTAGGAAGTATTTAAACACTGCAGGGTTAGGTTTTCCTCACTGTGACTCATCTTTGGACTCAAGGATGAATGTACACGAGAGCTTTGGTCAGATTAGGTGAACGTGGTCTATTTGATTAGTAATTGATCCTGCGTGCATGTTACATTCCCTGGAATTGACAGCAACCACAAAAAAGCCAACCGCTTTGCCTTCAAACCCACCTATGAAATAAAAATGCTGCAGCTAGTGTGTTTTTTAAAAATAGACATTTTATTACACTGCAGCGTTTCCTCCTTTTTCTCTGTGGTATCATTTGAAGTCTGTTTTTTAAAACAGAAGTTGAACAAATGAATCCTTCTGTCCTCACTTTCAGTTGTCAGCAGTGCTTCAGTGTGAGATGAAATAAATTGCCAAGCCCTTTCATCTTCTATAATCAGCTCTGCACAGCTGAGTACACCCACAGCCCTGCACGCCGCCTCTGCCAGCACTGATTCTATGCGGAACAGGAAGTCTTTGTTAGTGCCACATTTCCAACGCTCTACACAGGAGTGGGTTTATTTTGCTTCCCTCCTTCCGTTCTTGCTCCCTTGCCTCTTCCACCTCCTTTCTCCCTGCCTGCACAGCTGATGTGCAGTTCATTTCCTGTAGGAAAGAAGTTTGGGGGGATTGACATTTTTTTTTTAAAAGATATGTCTGAGGTAGGTTTTTTCCATCCTGCAACACAATCATGCATATCATTCCTTTAGTCATGTACAAATTGACGAGCTTTACAAATGGGAAGTTATTTGGAGAAGTCCTAAACAATGCCTTTACTAGGTCAAGATGTTATTTTATTTTGTTTTGTTTTATTTTATTTTACTTATTTTATTTTATTTTTTAGAGACAGAGTCTCACTCTGTCACCCAGGCTGGAGTGCAGTGGTGCGATCTTGGCTCAGTCTCCCAAGTAGCTGGGATTACAGGCTCATGCCACCACTTGTGGCTAATTTTTGTATTTTTAGTAGAGATGGGGTTTCACCATGTTGGCCAGGCTGGTCTCCATCTCCTGGCCTCATGTGATCCGCTCACCTTGGCCTCCCAAAATGCTGGGATTACAGGTGTGAGCCGCCGTGCCTGGCCCAAATGCTTTATTTTTAAAAGCAGAGAAGCAGCACATTTATAACACCAAGGATATCCACAGAGATTTACTTATCACAGTCCAGGTTTTATATTTCTAGCACCCAAACTATGTGGACTTCTATTAGGGAACAGAGCAGAGCATAACAGGTTGGTGTAGGGGCTACAAACAAATATCTGCTAGTTATTGTGAGTTTTCATTGTTGTTGTTTTCTGCCATGAACCCGAGTTCCTTTCAAGATCGTCCTTCTTTTAGTCCATGTAGTTCTGGTGGGGCTACCAGTCCCTGACTGCTCCTTCTTTTCTGCATCTTCTTCCTTCTTATCCCTACCACCATCATTCTGCTCTTCATCATAGTTGTCAGCACGGTGGTTATTAGGTGTCAGGTGCTATTCTTAATGCCTTACATGTATAAACTCAGTTTAATCCGTTTGGCACAGTTTGGCTAAATGATTTGCCTAATGTCACACAGCTAGTTAAGTGGTGAAAGTGAGATCCAAACCTGGCTATTGTGTCTCCAGACTTCTGTTCTTATCTAGTTCCCAATAGTGCTGCTCTAAGGGTGGGTAGATAACTTAATTGTACCCTACCTGCCTGGACACAAAGATTAGCTCAAGGCTGGGCACATGGTCCAAGAGAAGGGAGATGGTATGGGTAGAAGTTGCACATTTTGTCTTTCTGCAGGCGTTACAAAGCCAGCAGGATGGGACTCTGGGGCTGTTGGGGGATATACCCGTCATGTGCAGAGATGGAGCCTTGATATTTACTGAGTTCTGTCTGGTCCAGCTGCTGCTGAATGCAATTTATCCAGATTTTTTTTTTCTTTTTTGTAATGTGAGCCAGTAAGTTCTCTTTGTTTGCTCAAGCCAGCTACCTTGGAATGTCTACCACTGTTAGAAGAAGAGTTATCGAGTGACAGAGGAAAAAAGCAAAATGTCAACAATTCCCAAAGAATGCCAGATGTCCCCCATCTACCTGTGCCTACCGTAGCCCACCACTCCCCTCCCCCAGGGCCCTATCCAAATGCAATTAGCCCTGTAAAAATGATAGTGTCTACTCAGTTAAGCCACTGGCTTCTTATACATAAAAAACAAACCCATTTTAAGATGAGAGGATATGCTGGCCTGGAAGTGTGTATTGATCTTTTAAGGCTGAATTTATAAACTCAAATTCTGTCTCAAGTGGGAAAGGACTAGAAATGAATTATTGTTTTCCAGCCACTTTCTGGTGAGAAGGATCGGTAACACTTGGAAACCAATTATAACAATAACAGACCAGAAAAGTAATTCCTGGGGAATGTCTTTCTCTGGGGTGCTGCTGAACACCAATAGAAGGAAAGTTATTTCTTCTTAAGATTCAAATTAGCTCTTTCCTCAAGACTAAGTTCTTTAGGAACTTATGATATAAGGGAAGTATGTAAGTTGGAAGTACAAAGTCATCATTTCCTCTTAGAGTGGTCCTGTAGTGTGCTCCCAGGTGGCTTTATGAAGACCAAGTTGATGTCCATTTGCCTGAGGTTTGCAGAATTGCCTTGTTTTATGGAAGGAGATTGTGTTGTATTTATCCTGTAAGCCCAGCACCAAACACAGTGCCTTTCACATTACAACAGCTGACATTTATCAAGCACTCCTACATCAAAACTTTTTAAAGAAGCTCATGTACTTTTTTTTAAACTTACTTTGTCTGCTGATATGGGTACTGTAATGACCAGCATCCCTATTTTACAGATAAGGAAACTGAGGCACAGAGTTGTTAAGTAACTTTGGCAATCAACCAGGTTCCAAGTGGGTAAAGCAAGGGTCTGAGCAGGCAGTTAGCTCCTGAGGCCATATTGTTAACCATTGTGCTGTACTGACTTCTCTTGTAGAAGGTGCCTAATACGTATTTCTTGACTGGAACTGAAATTGTTGAATTTCTCACGTGGCCCAGCTAGCAAGAAAACAGGCTTTTTATGTTGTAAAAAAAATAAATAGCTACTCTGAGTTAAAAGAGCCAGCCACAATCAAAATTCCTTCATTTTCCTGAGGCTTTGATTACCCCAAGATAATTCTAGTCTGTAGAATTACTTTGCTGTCATCAGCATACATAACTAAATATTTAGTAGGAAAATTAATATATTTAAATTTGTTTAAAATTAAGCTGACCACTAATAGCTCTGCTTATCAGTAGAAACTTTATATTTTTATATGACAACTTAAGAACATTTTAATGGCCAATAAAATTGCTCCCTAGATCCTAGCAGTTTTCAGATTCCAAAATTGTAGCTGAAGATACTGTTAGTCATTCCTAAATTACTAACTGCTCATTACTGACTTCTAAATTGTCTAGTTTATCTTTACATATGAGAAAAATAAAAAAAAATGACTTCCCTAGAAGTAGATTACATACAAGGTAGGTATACTTTATAAACTTATGTATACATTTAAGACATAGGTTGCTATAGAATAAAAACACACTGCACTATATTTGTATAAATATATCTGAATATAACTAAGTCTATGTATTATCTAATTTGGGGAGAAGGGATCAAAAGATCATACCATTATAAAGTTGATTACAATAATGGTATGATTCCATTGTTTCCATAAATAAATGGATTTTTTTACCAAGTTTAAAAAATACTTACATTAATTTCTATTTTATTTACTTACTGTACATTATCTATTTAGGGACAGATGTTTAATTATGCATTTCTGCCACTAAAATGTCTAGAGTAGTAGACTTTTGAATAGATCTGATCACTTGGAGATTAGACATCAATTAAGACTATTTATCTAACTCAAGTTATTTCATCAAAAACTTTCTAGCTATAAGTAAAAATGAAAGCAGGGCAAAAAACCACAGTGATGGTAAAAAGATGTATGGCCGCTACATATAAATATAAAGTACTATATTTTGAACTCTCAGGATGGAGAAGATGATGATCTTGAATTATGCTTTTCAAATACATTTAAATATACTGACAGCACTGTGCAGATCTGGGCTTCTGATCTAGGTAAATCCTGGCTGAAACTGGGTAACTCTAACATCCTCTTTGGGAACTATTTCTATGACTTTTTAAAAGCAGACTAAATACACCTTATTTTATCTGGCTAAATGTATTTACTCTGAAAATTCCATGATCATTTTTATGACTTCTTTAAATTCAGTCAACTAAATAATATCAAATGCCAATTCTGTGCAAGGTAATGTCCTTTGTGCTGTGGAAGATACAAAGATAATCAGACATGGACTTTGTCTTTCAGTTTAATTAAGGGGGACAGACAGGCAATAACTTCATCATGAAATGTGTATGTGCTATGAAAGAGTTGCAAAGTCTATAAGGAACAAAGCAGAGGCTTCAAGAAAATAATTCTGATAGAGCGAAGGCAGGGTGGCTTCAGGGAAGTAGCAGTATTTGAGGTAGACAGAAAGACTTTGACATGGGAAGAGGTGGTGGGGAGGACTTCCCATGAATGTGATCTCTTTTCACCTGAACCCCAATAATCTAGAGATGAGGAGGGGTACATAATGTACAAATTAAGAGTCCAGTCTAATATGGAGGGCTCATACAGCAACAATTTCTATTTGTGTGACCTTAATTTCCAACATCTACTAATTGGCTACTTCCTATGACTTCTTTAAATCACAATAAATACACATTATTTTATTCTGCTTATTAATGTTGTTTCTAAGCCTCCTCTTCTCATGTACAGTTGAAGGTGAAGTATCACACAGAAACAGCCTGCCACTATTAACTCATGGTTTAGGCCTTGCACTCCCACCAAAAGCTGGCTCACCATTCTGTGCAGACTTGACTTGGCAAGGCGGGGCAACATAAATTTCCAAATGTCAGGTAGAGACCCTCACACCTAGGGACTCCAGCAGGACACAGTCTAAGCTCCCAAGTCCAGGGTTATTCCCTTAAAACTCAGCAACTATCCTCTCCTACCTGACTCTGGTATACTAGTGAGTCAGTGGATGAAGAGGTGCTGGGGGAACCTACCATATACCCAAAGGAAGAGGCACATTTAACCCAATCTGTTTTCTCCTTGTGCTGATGATGTGTTCCATTTAAAACAATATATTTTATTCTGTTGTTTTTTTAGACCTAGCCTTTTTCTTTTTGTAGCATCTACACTATCAGTCGCTTAGCTCAGTGAGCTCAAAGTTTGTATTTAACCTATAGCTGTTGATGTACAGACATAAATGCCTATTAGGTTATCATAGTGCTAATTTTGTTTCTTATGATTGAGAAATTTTAGGTATAAAAATATAAGTAATTTCTAAAGCCTTGGCCAGGAGCAGCCAGGTTCTTTTCTGTTGGTCACTGTGACCTCCCTGGCCCTTTAGTTTTGACAGTTTTAGGTCCATAAAGGCTTAGTAGCCTGTAGGAACCTTTCTGTGTAATTTATTCTGCTACGGTTTTGTTCTTAAGTTTCTCACATTTAAAAAATTAGATTATAAAAATAATTGTTTCAATGAGGGCTTTAGGCTTAAGATCATTAGATTTTTTTCCATTGTAAAGCATTCAATAGTACATTTTCCAATATATTTTTTATTGAGGTAAAATATACATATAACATTTACCATCTTTATGATTTTTAAGTATACAGTTCGCTGGTAATAAATACATATATCTATATATATTTCTCCCCCTTCATGCGCACTCCTCCCTCCCCTTCCCAGGCTTTAGTAACTGCCAATCTACTCTCAATCTTCATGAGATCCACTTTTTTAGCTCCCACATGTGAGTGAGAAAATGCAATATTTATCTTTCTGTGCCTGGTTACTTTCACTTTGATTCATCAAAACCTGGTAAAACAGATGCCTGGCTGCTTCCTCATTCACTCTTCAAACCACTTCTCAGAAGTCTTTTGGTTTTCTTGATCATCTTTGAATGTGACCTTATAATTCTGATTGTAGCTCAGTTCACCACACCAAAGATAAACAGAAGAATGAAAGAGGTTGTTACCAACAATGCAGTCCACAGTCAAGCAACACACTAGTGTGTTCTTAATTTTATGAAATATATTTTACTGTCCAGGTAAAAATCCATCCAGAGGGGCAAAGATGTAGCATTCAAATCTTGGTATACATAAGAATCACTAGTCTGTTTAAGTTAGATTTCTGGCCTCTTCCTTAAATAATCCAATATAGATTTGGGGTGGGAAGCAGGAATCCGCCTTTTAAGTTTTTATAACTTTTTCAGATACTTCTGGGGCAGCTGGTTTGCAGAACACTTTAAGGAAAAAAAATGCAAAAGTGGCTACTCATAGTTAGCCCCTTTATATCTAGTTTGAATGGTTTTTTAAAAATCAAAATTAATGCTATAAGAGAAGAACAATGATGATTGTTGTGACTTTTAATGCTGCTCTAAATCTGAAATGGAGAAAAACACTAAAGTGCCCAGAGTTTCCTGTGATTTGTGCCTTTAATGAATTCATGAACCACGTGGAAGACCTTTAAAGATTACCAATAGGCTGTGGCCCACACTTTAGGAATTACTTTTCTCAGCTGTCTTAAAATTATGGCAGAATGCCCAGAAGCTGATATTTAACATCCAAAGAAATATATCTACTTGCAATCTTACAAGTGAAAACAACTTTGAGAAGCCAGTTCCCACTTCAGTATTTGGCACTGGATAAAAGTTTCACATGCATAGTAGAGATCCACATCCAAAGACAGAGACACTTCAATATTCGCAATAATTTCATTTACTAAAAATGCCAGCAAAGGAATGTGCAGCTGATGTTGATCCCCGGCGGCATTTAGTTTGTTTATACTCTGTCTTAGCTGTGCCCATAATCATGTCTGCAACCTTTGGATATACCTAGAAGAGCCACACAAGGTTCTCATCTATTATAGAGAAGTATAAAAGCAAAAATTTCTTCAAACAAATACTTAAATATTTAAAAATGAACCAAAAGTCTATTTGCTCGAATTTAAAAGCAGCAAGTAGATAAACAAATACATATAAAATTATAAAATTATCTGACCTCAGGTGGTTTCAGTATGTTTCATTTTTATGCTTTGTTTGCTTGTTTTAGAGACAAGCAAGTTCTCAAGGCTGAGCACTCTGTTGCTCAGGCTGGAGTGCAGTGGCACAGTCATAACTCACTGTAGCCTCAAACTGCTGGCCTCAAGCAATCCTCCTCCCTCAGCTTCCTGAATAGCTATGGCTACAGGCATGTGCCACTAAACCTGGCTAATTTTTTTGTAGAAATGGGGTCTCTCCATGTTGCCTAGGCTGGTCTCAAACACCTGCCCTCAAGCTATCCTCCTGCCGTGGCCTCCTAAAGTGCATGAGCCCTGAACCTGGCCACATTTTTATGTTTAAAAAATATTTTTACTGTAGAATAATTTATGTACAACAAACTGTACAAATTTAAAATACACAGTTTTATAAGTTGTAACTGTGACATGAATGCCACTGATATGGTTTGGCTGTGTCCCTACTCAAATCTCATCTTGAATTGTAACTCCCACAATTTCCACATGTCGTGAGAAGAACCCAGTAGGAGTTAATTGAATCATGGAGGTGGGTCTTTCCCATGCTGTTCTCATGATAGTGAATAAGTCTCATGAGATCTGATGGTTTTAAAAACAGGAGTTTCCCTGCACAAGTTCTCTCTCTCTTTGCCTGCTGCCATCCATGTAAGATGTGACTTGCTCCTCCTTGCCTTCCACCATGATTGTGAGGCCTCCACAGCCATGTGGAACTGTATAAATTTTTCCTGTATGAATTACCCAGTCTCAGGTATGTCTTTATCAGCAGTGTGAAAATGAACTAATGTAGTAAATATATATGTTTCCTTCCCAGCCCTTTGGTACTCTTTCCCTCTCCTCCTTATCTTCTACCTCTCTGCTCATCTTCAAGCAACCACTAATTTGCTTTCTATTTTTCTGTCTCTATATGTTAATTTATACTTTCTACAATTTCATATGAATTGACCATATACTATGTATTTTTTTGGTCTCCTTTCACTCAACATAATTATTTTGAGATTCATCCAGGTTGTTATACATTTGCTTGTATGCAGTAGTAGGCTTTTTCCAAGTTTTGGGCTATTTTACTTTTACATATGTTATAAATGACAAATTATGTTGTCTTTATTATTGTTTAAACAATTACCTGCTACAGAAGTTTAAAAGATAAGAAAAAAGTTTATATTTATCATTTCCAGTGCTCAGCATTTGTGTAAACCTATATTTCCATCTAGCATCATCTTCCTTGTGCCTGAATGGCTTCCTTTAAAATTTCTTGGAATGTAGGTTGACTAGTGACGAAGTCTTTCAGCTAAATTCTGTCTTAAAAAAGTCTTTATGTTACCTTTGTTTCAGCCTCATGAAAGATACTTTTCTGAATAAAGAATTTTAGGTTGACAGGTTTTTTTTTTTTCCCTTCTCTTTTGAATACTTTAATTATGTTGTTCTACTGTCTTCTCACTTGCATTGTTTCTGCCGAGAAGTCTGCTGTCATCCTTATCTTTGTTCTGTCTGTAATGTAATGTGTCATTTTCTTTCCTTTTTTTAAAAAAAAAATATACACTTTTTTACTGCATTTGAGAATTATGCTTTTAATTTGCCTTGGCATTGTTTTCATCATGTGTATATTGCTCAGAGATTGTTGAGTTCCTTAGATCTATGGGCTTATAGTTATCCTTGAATTTGGAAAATGTTCAGGCATTACTTTTACAAAATGTTTCCTGTCTTCTTCCTCTCCCTTCTTTTGGGCACTCCAATTACATACATATTCAGCCTCTGAAATTTGTCTCACATCTCATTGATACTCAGTTTATTTTTTAAATATCCCCTTTTTCTCTGGGTTTCATTTTAGATGGTTTCTATTACTTGGTTTCAAGTTCACTAGTCTTCTTTCCTTCAATGTCTTATCTGACATTAGTCCCCTCAAAAGCATTTTTTAATGTCATACATTGCAGTTTTAATACATAGAAGTTAGTTATAGGTCTGTTATTAAAATATTAAATATGGTATTTTGAGATAACTGTAGATTCACATGCAGTTGTATGAATTAATACAGACAGACCTGTGTACTCATTATCCAGTTTCCTCTAATGATAACAGCTTGCGAAATTATGGTACAATATCACAACCAAAATATTGACATTGTATAGTCACAGAACATTTCCATCACCACAAGAATCTCTCACATAGTCCTTTTATAGCCGCAACAACTTCCCTCTCATCTCCTCTTTAACTTCTGGTAGCCAGTAATTTATTCTCCATTTCTATAATATTGTTATTTCAAGCATGTTACATAAATGGAATCATATAGTATATAACTTTTTAGGTAGGCTTATTTCACTCAGCATATTTCTCCAGAGATTTATACAGATTGTTGCATGTATCAGTAGCTCTTTCTATTTCTTTCTGAGTAGTGTCCCATCATGTAGACATACCACAGTTTAACCATTTACCCACTGAAGGACATCTGGGTTGTCTCCAGGTTTGGGCTATTATAAATAAGGCTGGTATAAAGGTTTGGGTAAATGTTTTTGTGTGTGTGAACATAAGTTTCTGTTTCTCTGGGATAAATTCCCAGGAGTGCAATTGCTGGGTCTTCTGGTAATTGCATGTTTAGTTTTTTTGAGAAACTGCCAAACTATTTCACAGAGTAGCTGTACCATTTCACATTTCATCCAGCTATGTATGAATGATCCAGTTTCTCTGCATCCTTTCCAGAATTTGATGTTGTTACTATTTTTTAACATTGTGATAGATTCTGGTGTTATCTCATTGTTGTTAATTTGCATTTCTTTAACGGCTAATGATGTTAAACATCTTTTTATGATACATAAATATATTTGAAATCTATATATCTTCTTTGATAAAATGCCATTAGTGTTCATGTCTTTTGCCCATGTTCTAATTGGATTTATTTATTTCCCAGATAATAGTTCTTTGTCACATATGTGGCTAACAAATATTTCTTTTCACTCTGTAGTTTGTCTTTTAAAATTTTTATTAGTTTTTGCAGAACAAACATTTTTAATTCTGAAGTGCAATTTATCAATTTTTCTTTATATGGATTATGCTTTTGGTATCAAGTGTAAGAATTCTTTGTCCACTTAGGTCCAGAAGAATTTCTCCTATGTTAATTTTCTAAAAGTTTTATACTTTTGCATTTTACATTTAAGTCTCTGGTCCATTTTGAATTAATTTTTGTAAAAGATTGTGACACTTAGGTTAATGGATGTTCATGCTTTTGCTTATGGATGTTTTATTGCTCCTAAACTACTTGAAAAGGCTATCTGCTCTCCATTGAATTACTTTTGCACTTTTGTCAAAAATCAGTTGGATCTATTTATGGTTTTAAGTTCTGTTCAATTAACCTATGATCTATATCTATCCCTCTGCAAATACCATATGATCTTGATTACAGTAACTGTATAATAAATAGCAAATTTCTCACACTTTATTCTTCCTTAAAAATTGTTTTAGCTATTCTAAATATTTTACCTTTCCATATCAATTTTAGAATTTTTTTCTATATCTACAAAAAGTTTTACTGTGATTTTTATAGTTACTGCAAAAAAATCCATATATCAATTTAGGGAGAATTGACATCTTTACTATGTTTAGTTTTTCAATCCATGAATGGAATGACTTTCTTTTTAGTTAGACATCCTTTGATTTCTTTTATCAGTGTTGTGCAGTTTTCTTTTTTTACCCAAGAATTCGAGTAGCTTTTATTTGAATATATTCTTCTGATAAACATTTCATATTTTATTATTTTATTTCAATAGTTTTTTTTGGTGAATGGGTAGGTTTGGTTACATGGATACTTTCTTTAGTGGTGATTTCTGAGATTTTGGTGCGCCTCTCACTTAGGCAGTGTTTACTGTACACAATATGTAGTCTCTTACCCCTCATCCCCCTCCCACCCTTTCCCCTAAGTCCACAAAGTCCATTCATTATATCATTCTTATGCCTTTGTATCCTCATAGCTTAGCTCCCACTTATGAGTGAAAACATATAATGTTGGTTTTCCATTGCTGAGTTAATCCAGTTAGAATAATGGTCTCCAATTCCATCGAGATTGCTGCAAATGCCATTATGTCATTCCTTTTTATGGGCGAGTAGTATTCCATGTTATATATGCATATATACACACACACCATATTTTCTCTCTCTCTCTCTCTCTCTCTCTCTCTATATATATATATATATATATATATACACACCATATTTTCTATTTCCACTCATTGATTGACAGACATTTGAGCTGGTTCCATATTTTTGCAATTGTGAATTGTGCTGCTATAAACCTTCATATGCAAGTGTCTTTTTCATATAATGACTGTTTTTCCTCTGGGCAGATACCCAGTAGTGGGACTGCTGGAACAAATGGTAGATCTACTTTTAGTTCTTTAAAGAATTTCCACACTATTTCCTATATGGTTGTACTAGTTCACATTCCCACTAGCAGTTTAAAAGTGTTCCCTTTTTACCATATCCATGCCAACATCTATTTTTTTTAAGTGTTTTGATTATGGCCATTCCTACAAGAATAAGAAGGTATTGCATTGTGGTTTTGATTTGCATTTTCCTGATAAATAGTGATGTTGAGTATTTTTTATATGTTTGTTGGTCATTTGTATATCTCCTTTTTTAATTTTTTTACTTTAAGTTCCAGGATACATGTGCAGAATGTGCAGGTTTGTTACATATAAATGTGCCATGGTGGTTTGCTGCATCTATCAACCCATCACCTAGTTTTAAGCATTAGCTATTTGTCCTGATGCTCTCCCTCCCCTTTCCCCTGACTCCAACAGGACCCAGTGTGTGTTGTTCCTTTCCCCATGTCCATGTGTCCTCATTATTCAACTCCCACTTATGAGGGAGAATATGCAGTTTGTTTTGTTTTCTGTTCCTGAGTTAGGTTGCTGAGGATAATGGTGTCCAGCTTCATCCATGTCCCTTCAAAGGATGTGATCTCCTTCATCTGTATGGCTGCATAGTATTCCATGGTGTATATGTACCACATTTTCCTTATCCAGTCTATCATTGATGGGCATTTGGGTTGGTTCCATGTCTTTGCTATTGTGAATAGTGCTGCAATAAACATGCATGTGCATGTATCTTTAAAATAAAATGATTTATATTCCTTGGGGTATATACCCAGTAATGAGATTGCTGGGTCAAATGGTATTTCTGGTTCTAGATCCTTGAGGAATTGCCATACTGCCTTCCACAATGGTTGAACTAATTTACATTCTCACCAACAGTGTAAAAGTGTTCCTATTACTCTGCAGATGTGCCAGCATCTGTTGTCTCTTGACTTTTTAATAATCACCATTCTGACTGGTGTGAAATGGTATCTTGTGGTTTTGATTTGCATTTCTCTAATGATCAGTGATGCTGACCTTTTTTCCATGGTTGTTGGCCGCATAAATATCTTCTTTTGCAAAGTGTCTGTTCATATCATTTGCCCACTTTGTGATGGGGTTGTTCTTTTTTTCTTGTAAATTCGTTTAAGTTCCTTGTAAATTCTGGATATTAGACCTTTGTCAGATGAGTACATCAGAATTGTCTATTCATGTCCTTAGCCCACTTTTTCATAGGATTGTTTGTTTTGTTCTTGCTGATTTGAGTTCCTTGTAGATTCTGGATATTTGTCCTTTGTCAGATGCATAGTTTGCAAAGATTTTCTCTCACTCTATGAGTTGTCTGTTTACTCTGGGTTCTGGGTCATGAAGTCTTTGCCTAAGCCAATGTCTAGGAGGATTTTTCCAGTGTTGTCTTCTAGAATTTTTATGGTTTCAGGCTTTAGATTTAAGTCTTTGATCCATTTTGAGTTGATTTTTTTATAAGGTGACTGATGAGAATCCAGTTTCATACATCTACATGTGGTTTGCCAATTATCCCAGCACCATTTGGTGAATAGGATGTCCTTTCCCCCACTTGATGTTCCCCAAAGATCAGTTGGCTGTAAGTATTTGGGTTTATTTCTGGGTTCTCTATTCTGTTCCATTGGTCTATGTGCAATTTTTATACCAGTACCATGCTGCTTTGATGACTATAGCCTTATATTATAGTTTGAAGTGGGTGATGTGATGCCTCCAGATTTGTTCTTTTTGCTTAATCTTACATTGGTTGTGTGGGCTCTTTTTGGGTTCCATATGAATGTTAAGACTGTTTTTTCTAGTTCTGTGAAGAATGTTGATAATATTTTGATGTGAATTGCATTGAATCTGTAGATTGCTTTTGGAAGTATGGTCATTTTCACAATATTGATTCTACCCTTCATGAGGATGGGATGTGTTTCCTTTTATTTGTGTCATCTATGAGTTCTTTCAGCAATGTTTTGTAGTTTTCCATGTAAAGGTATTTCACCTCCTTGGTTAGGCATATTCACAAGTATTTTATTTTATTTTTTGCAGCTATTGTAAAAGAGTTTGAGTTCTTTATTTGATTCTCAGCTTGGTCATTGTTGGTGTATAGCTGTGCTACTGATTTGTATATGTTAGTTTTGTACCCAGCAACTACTGAATTCATTTATCAGTTCTAGGAGCTTTTTGGATGAGTCTTTATGGATTTCTAGGTACATAATCACATCATAAGCAAACAGCAACAGTTTGACTTCCTCTTTACTGATTTGGATGCCCTTTATCTCCTTCTTTTGTCTGATTGCTCTAGCTAGGACTTCCAGTATTATGTTGAATAGAAGTGGTGAAAGTGGACATCCTTGTCTTGTTCTGGTTCTCAGGGGGACTCCTTTCAACTTTTACCTGTTCAGTATAATGTTGCCTTGCCATAAATAGCTTTTATTACCTTGAGGTGTATCCCTTGTATGCTAATTTTGCTGAGGGTTTTAATCATAAAGAGATGCTGGAATATGGAGAAAAGATGACAGATAGGAGGCAGGACTAACTTGCGGCTTCTACTCAGACAGACAGAGCAGTGTGTGGAGACTCACGTTGTGAACTTTTGCTTCAGGAACTACCACAGGGACATACCAGGAAAGCCAAGACAATCCAAGGAACCTTGGAAGGAAGTGGTTTACCACTGCAGGGTCCATGAATCTGCTGAAAAACTATGAGTGCCCAAAATGTGAGGGGGAACATCTGTCCCTGAACACACATCCCCGTTCAAGAACCTATAGGTTCAGTTCATGGGAGAAGCATTTGAACTTACCTGGATCTGAGAAAAATTTAGAAAGCTGAGCAAAATATAGGGGTAGAGAAAGCAGCAGAAAGTAAGTTCCCTGTGGACACTCTTGGTCCCCAGGGAAGTCATTCCTGACTGTCTCATAGGTGTTCTTGGGGAGGGCTGCCAGTGGGTTAGGGAAAGACCACAGGGAGAAGGAAACTTCCAGCTGAAATTTGTAATAATTTCAACCAAATGTGAAGTTTCCTGGACAGAATCCAAGGGAGGAGGCAAACAGGGAGTGCAGATATGAGTATGGAAGCCAAGACAGGTGGGGAGGACTGAGACCTGAAAGCCCTGCTTGCTTTCTCAGTGGGGAGGCTTGTAGCCTGGAACATGTTCTCAGCCCTGCTCACTGGTTGCCTGGAAATAAACTCTGGGCTGTTGAAGGGGGCACCCTGGGAATGAGACTGGCCTTTAGTGCTCCGTGGGAGCTGGGTGAGGCCTGTCACTGCCAGCTTTCCCCCACTTCCCTGGCAACCTGTATAACACAGCAGAGTTAGCCATAATCCCTCTGGGAACATAACTCCATTGGCCTGAGAACCATACACCCATCTCATACAGTGACCACAGCAAGCCCTGCTCAGACACTCCTAACTCTGACCCCATCTGATGATCTTTCTCTACCTGCCTTAGTAGCTGAAAACAAAGGACATAATCTCTTGGAAGCTCTATGGCTCTGCCCACCACCTGAGAAATGCAAATACTTATCCAGATAACCCTAGAGCAAGCTGTATCCTCCCTATACTACATCAGCTGATGCTCTCTTGAAAGTGCCACCTCCTGGCTGGAGGCCAACCAACATAAAACCAGTGCACTAAACAAAACTATAACCAAGGACCCTCGCAGGATCCACTTCACTCTCCTGCTACCTGCATTGGAGCAGGTGCTGGTATCCACAGCTGAGAGATCTGAAGGTGGATCACATCATAGGACTCTACAGACACTCCTCAGTACCAGCCTGGAGCCCAGTGACCCCCACTGGCAGCTAGACCCAGAAAAGCAATAACAATTACTGCAGTCCAGCTCTCAGGAAGGCTCATCCCTAGAGGAAGGGGGAGAGCATCACATCAAGGGAGCACTCCATGGGACAAAATGATCTGAACAATAGCTGTTGAGGCCCAGATCTTCCATCTGACATATTCTACCCAAATGGGAAGAAACCAGAAAAACAATTCTGGTAATGACAATACAAGGTTCCTTAATACCCCCAAGAGATCACACTAGCTCACCAGCAATGGATCCAAACCATGAAGAAATCTTCGAACTGCCAGAAAAAGAATTCAGAAGTTCAAATTATTACACTACTTAGGGAGACACGAGAGAAAGGTGAATACCAACTTTAAGAAATAAAAAAAAATGTTACAGAATATAGATGGAAAAATCACCAGAGAAATAGGTAGCATAAATAAAAAAGACAATCACATCTTCTGGAAATGAAGGACATACTTAGGGAAATGCAAAATACACTAGAATGTCTCAGTAATAGGATTAAACAAGTAGAAGAAAGATCTTCAGGGCTCAACAACAAGGCTTTCGAGTTAACCCAATCCAACAAGGACAAAGCAAAAAGAATTTTAAAAAATGAACAAAATCTTCAAGAACTTTGGGATTATGTTGAATAACCAAACCTAGGAATAATTGGTGTTCCCAAGGAAGAAGAGAAATCTAAAAGTCTGGAGAATCTATTTGAGGCAATAAATAAGGAAAACTTCCCTGGCCTTGCTAGAGATCTAGACATCCAAATACAGGAAACACAAAGAACACTTGGGAAATTCATTTGCACAAAAAGTCATCACCTAGGGACACAATCATCAGGCTATTTAAAGTCAAGACGAAGGAAAGACTCTTAAGACCTGTGATGCAAAAGCTTCTAGTAACCTATAAATGAAAGCTTTTCAGATTAAGAGCAGATTCCTCAGCAAAAGCCCTACAAGCTAGAAGAAACTGGGGTCCTATCTTAGCCTCCTTAAACAAAACAATCATCAGCTAAGAATTTTGTATCCAGCAAAACTAAGCTTCATAAATGAAGGAAAGATAAAGTGTTTTTTAGACAAATACTGAGTGAATTCACCACTACCACTACCAAGCCAGTACTATAAGAACTGCTAAAAGGAGCTATAAATTGAAACAAATCCTCAAAATACAGCAAAATAGAATGCCCTTAAGGCATAAATCTCATAGGACCTATAAAACAATAACACAATGAATTAAAAAATAAGGTATTCAGGCAGCAACTAGCATAATGGACAGAATAGTACCTCACTTCTCAATACTATCATGGAATGTAAATGGCCTAAAGGTTCCACTTAAATGATACAGAATGGCAGAATGGATAAGAATTAACCAAGTATCTGCTGTCTTCAAGAGACTCACCTAACACATAAGGACACACATAAACTTAAGGTAAAGGTGTGTAGAAAGATATTCCCTGCAAATGGGCACCAAAAGCAAGCAGGCCTAGCTATTGTTATATCAGACAAAACAGACTTTAAAGCAACAACAGTTAAAAAAGACAAAGAGGGATGCTATATAATGATAAAAGGGCTAATTCAACAGTAAAATATGAGAATTCTAAATGTACATGCATCCCTAACATTGGAGCTCCCAAATTTATAAAACAATTACTACTAGACCTACAAAATGAGACAGATGCCAACACAGTAATAGTGGGGGACTTTAATACCCCACTGACAGCACTAGACAGATCATCAAGACAGAAACTCAACAAAGAAACAATGGACCTCAACTATACCCTACAGCAAATGGACTTAACAGATATTTACAGAACATTCTACCCAACAATTGCAGAATATACATTCTATTTATCAGCACTTGGAACATTCTTCAAGATAGACCATATGATAGGCCACAAAACAAGTCTCAAAAAATTTAAGAAAATTGAAATTATATCAAGTACTCTCTCAGACCACAGTGGAATAAAATTGGAAATCAACTCCAAAGAGAACCTTCAAAACCATAAAAATACATGGAAATTAAATAACCTGCTCTAGAATGATCATTGAGTCAACAATAAACATCAAGATGAAATTAAAAAATTATTTACACTGAATGATAATAGTGACACATCCTATCAAAACCTCTGAGATATAGCAAAAGCAGTGCTAAGAACAAAGTTCGCACCATTAAATGCCTACATCAAAAAGTCTGAAAGAGCACAAATAGACAAACTAAAGTAACACCTCAAGGAACTAGAGGAACAAGAACAAACCAAACCCAAACACAGCAGAAGAAAACAAATAACAAAGATTAGAGCAGAACTAAATGAAATTGAAACAAACAATATAAAAGATAAATTAAATAAAAAGCTAGTTCTTTGAAAAGATAAACAAAATTGATAAACCATTAGCAAGATTAACCAAGAAAAGAAAAGATCCAATAAGCTCAATTAGAACAAAACAAGAGATATTACAACTAATACCATAGAAATACAAAAGATCATTCAAGCCTATTGTCAATACTGTTATGCGAACAAACTAGAAAACCCAGAGGAGATAGATAAATTCCTGGAAATATACAACTCTCCTATATTAAACCAGGAAGAAACAGGAACTCTGAACAGACCAATAACAAGTAGCAAGATTGAAATGGTACTAAAAAAAATTGCCAACAGAAAAAAGTCCAGGACTAGATGGATTCACAGCAGAATTCTACCAGACATTCAAAGAAGGATTGGTACCAATCCTATTGACATTATTCCACAAGGTAGAGGGAACCCTTCTTAAATCATTCCATGAAGCCAATATCACTCTAATACCAACATCAGGAAAGAACATAACAAACAAAGAAAACTACAGGCCAGCATCCCTGATGAACACAGACGCAAAAATCCTCAACAAAATGCTAGCTAACCAAATCCAACAGCACATCAAAAAGATAATCCACTATGATCAAGTGGGTTTTGTATCAGGGATGCAGTGATGGTTTAACACATGCAAATCAGTAAATGTGATACACCACATAAACAGAATTAAAATAAAAAATCACAATCATCTCAATAGATGCAGAAAAAGCATTTGACAAAATCCAGAATCCCTTTATGATTAAAACCCTCATTGTTGTGCGGTTTTCTGCATACAAGTCCTGTACATATTTTGTAAGATTTACACCTAGGTATTGTATTTGTTTGAATAATTTTATACAGTGTTGTATGTTCATTTTTGGTGCCCACATGTTTATTGCTAGTATATAAAAATTCAATTGATGTTTATATGTGTATCTTGTATTCTGAGATCTGCTGAACTACCTTATTAGTTCTTGGAGTTTTGTTTTTATAGATTCCTTAGCATTTTCTATATAGATAAATCATGTCATCTACAAATAGGAACAGTTTAATATCTTTCATTTCAATTGATGCCTTATGTTTCCTCTTCTCATCTTCTTTCACTGGCTAGAATGTCTAACATTGTCTTGAATATGACTTCTGAAAGAAGACTTTTTTTTTTTTTTTTTGAGACAGGGTAACCTGGATTTGAACTTCTGGGCTCAAGTAATCTGCCTCAGCCTCCCAAGTGGCTAAAGTAGCTAGGACTAAAGGTGTGTGTGCCACTAGCCCAACTCTCATATGTGCTTTTGGCCTGATTTAGGGAGAAAGCATTTAGTCTTTCACCATTAAGTGTAATATTAACTCTAAGTTTTTTGTAGATGTTATTATCAAGTTGAGGAAGATTTCCTCCATTTCCATTTCTTTCCTGAGAATTTTAAAAATCATGAATAGGTGTTAAATTTTGTAAAATGCTTTTCTGCTGACTGATACCAGCATGTGATTTTGTTTAGCCTGTTAATAGGGTGAATTACATTTATTTATTGACTTCTGAGTATTTAGCCACCTGTCTCTGGAATAAACCCTACTTGGTAATGGTGTATAATTTTTTATGTGTTGCTGAATTCTATTTGCTAAAAGTTTTATTAAAGACTTTTGCCTCTTATTCATGAGGGACATTGGTCTGTAGTTTTCTGTTACTTGTACCATCATTGTTTATTTTTGACAATAGAGTAAAACTAATGTCATAAAATGGGAAGTATTTTCTCCTTTTCTATTTTCTAGAGGAGATTTTATAATGCTGTTGTGAATTATTCTTTACACATTTGGTAAAATCCTTTAGTAAAAGTATCTGGGTCTGGAGATTTCCTTTTTGGGATAGTTTTAAATCAATATTGAATTCTTTAATAGTTTTAGGGCTCTTCAGTCTACCTGTTTCATGTTAGGTGAATTGCGGTAGTTGTTCATAGTATTCTTTTATTCTTCACTTGAAGTCTGCAGGGTCTGTAGTAATATGTCCTGCTTCATTTCTGAAATTAACCATCATTTGTTTTTTCTCTTCTTTTTTCTTAGTCTTGCCAAAGGTCTGTCAATTTTGTTGATCTTTTCAAAGAACCATCTCATTGTTTCATTGATTTTCTCTGTTGTTTTTCTGTTTTCGATTTCACTGATTTCTCTTGTTTATTATTTTCCTCCTACTGCTTGGTTTGTGTTTATTTTATTCCTTTTTTTTCAGGTTCTTTAGGTGGGAATTCAGATTATTTTTGTTATTTCTTCTCTATCTAATGTATATATTTTATGCTATACATTTCCCACTCAGCAGTGCTTTAGCTGTGCCCCACAAATTTTGATACATTGTATTTTCACTTTTATTTCTCAGTGTATTTTTAAAATTTCCCTTGAGTTTTTGTATTTGACCCTCAGACTATTTTAAAATGTATTGTTTAGTTTTCAAGTACTTAGAGATTTTTCTGTTATCTTTCTGTTACTGATTTCCAGTTTATTCCATTGTGGTCAGAGAACACAATCTGGATAATTTCAATTCTTTTACATTCATGATTCAGGATATGGCATATCTTGGAATATATTATGTGGACACTTGAAAACAATGTATTCTGCTCTTGTAGGGTGTGTGTTTCATAAATGTTGATTAGATTCTGTTGGTTGGTGGTGTTATTGAATTCCATATAACTGCTGATTTTCCATGTAGCTGTTATATCAATTTTGAGAGAAAGTTATTGAAATCTTCAAATATAATTTTGGATTTGTTTATTTCTTCTTTCAGCTTTGTCAGTTTTATTTCATGTATTTTGCAGCTCTATTGTTTGGTGTAAATACATTTAAGATTGCTATACCTTCTTGGTGAATTGACACTTTCATCATTACATATAATCTTCTCTGCAGCTGGTAATTTTCTTTGCTCTACAGGGTACTTTGTTTGATATTACTATAACCACTCTTGCTTTTCTCTTGTTTGCATGATATGTCTTTTCCACCCTTTTATTTTCAACTGGTCAATATCATTATATTTGAAGAGGTTTCTTGTAGCATATAGTTGGGGGGAGTTGTTTTTAAAATCAGTTCTGCCTATCTCTGCTATTGATATGTTAAGGCTCGATTCTGCCATTTTATATTTTGTTTTTTTGTTTATTCTCTGCGTTTCACTTCTTTGCTTTCTTGTTTCTGTTTTTATGTGGATTATATGCACATTTCTAAAGATTTTGATTTATTTATGCTTTTGAGTGCTTTTTTTAATAGCTTTTGTAGTGGTTGTTCTAGGTGTTACAATATACATAACTTATTGAGGTCTACTGGTGTTGTCATTTTAACATTTCTAGTGAAGTATAGAATTATCACTGACCTTTATGCTCTTCTACCATCCCCTACTTATAATTGTCTTAAATATTTTCTTTACATACATTTAGGACCACATCAGACACTGTTATGATTTTTGTTTCAACCATAAAGCAAACTTTAGAAAACTCAAGAAAAGCAAAATCTCTTCTATTTACCCATATTTTTATCACGTTCTCTCTTTCTTTCTGATGTTCCAAGCTTCCTTTTTTATGATTTCTTTTCTGTTTATTGAATTTTCTTTAGTCATTTTAGGGTAGGTCTGCTAGTGACAAATTATCTTAGTTTTCTTTCATGTGAGAACACTTGATTTTTCTCTTCTTTCCTATAGGATATTTTTTACTGGGTATAGGATTCTATGTTGACAGTTCTATTTTTTTCTCTTTCATCACTTGAAAACTGTTGTGCCACTTCTTTCTGGTTTCCATAAGTTCTAATGAGGAATCTGTTGTCATTTGAATATTTGCCCCTATAGGTAAGATGTCAATTTTTTTTCTGGCTGTTTTCAAAAATTTCTTCTTTAATTTTCAGAAGTTGTTTTGGAACATATTTCTTTGGGTTATCATGCTTGCCATTCACTTTGCATCTTGCAACTGTATGTTCAAATGTCTTGCTAGATTTGGTAAGTTTTCAGCCATTTTTAATTTGAGCACTTTTTCAGCCCTGCCTTTTTTTCTCCTTTCTTTCTGGGACTCAATGACAGAAATGTTAGATCTTTTGTTATAGTCCCACAGGTCACCAAGGCCCTCTTTATTTTTGTGTTTTAGTCCATTTCCTCTCTGCTGTCCAGATTGGGCAGTCTCTATAGTTCTATCTTCCATTTCACAAATTCATTTTTATGTTCCCTTCATTATGCTGTTGAGCCCATTAACAGAGCTTTTCTTTCAATTACTGTAATTTTCAGTACCAAAATTCTAATTTTTAAATATATCTCCTATTTCTTTACTGAAACTTTCTATATATTGGGTGAAGCTTTCTATTTTTTCATTTTTTTCAAGTCTGTTTTCTCAGGAAAAGGACTCTTGTCAGGGCTGCTTTAAAATCTTTGCCAGATAATTTTAGCATTTCTGTAATTTCAGCATAGTATTTATTGATTTTTTTTTCATTCATTTTGAGATTGTTTTGGTTCTTGGCATGATGAATAATCTTCAATTGAAATCTGAATATTTTCATATTATTAGATTCTAGAAATTATTTAAACCTTCTGTTTTCAGTAGGTTTCTTTGACACCACTCTGGCAGGGGAAGGGGCAATGCTGCTTAATTAGGATGGGGGGCAGGTATCTTGCTTCCCCCACTGGTCTTCACAACACTTCAGGGAAATGAGGACTTGCTGCCAGTTTGCAGTGTTAAAAGACCTGGCTCCAGTCTTGACCTTCTCTGATACTACCCCAACAAAGATCTTGTGATACCCCATTAAAACCTCACAAAGGAAAAAATACTCACTGGTCCTTTGCTGGAATGGAAGGGGTGGGAATGCTGTTTTTTTCTGTGATCTCTGATTGAAGACAGCGATTGTTTTCTAAAAGTTTTTTGTCTTGCTATGCTGCCCTCATAGACCTTTGGTTAGAGACAGAAGGCTTCTGTTAAGGCTGATATTTTGGCTTTCCCATTTGTATAGCACCAAATCTGGGCTATCTGAGGGAAACAGAAAACCCAGGGAACTCACCAACATATTCCTTGAGTCTTGAGTTCCCTAGCTGGTTTGCCTTCTTCTCTCCACCTTCAGAGTCTTACGTTTGTTTTATCTATAATGTCCAGGGTTTTTAGTTGTATTTAGTGAGAGGAATTGAGAAAAATCTGTGTCAGTTTTGATTGACTATGTTTCCTGTTATGGGTCATATTTTCCTGCTTCTTTGTATGCTTGGTCCTTTTTTATTGTATCCCAGACTTTGTGGTTTTCACGTTATTGGCTGCTGAATATTTTATATTCCTATACGTATTCTTAAGTTTTGTTCTGGGACTCATTTAAGTTATTTAGAAACAGTCTCAGCCTTGTGCGTTCTGCTTTTAAGATATTTTAGGCAGAACCAGAATAGTATTCAGTCTAGGGCTACTTATTCTCCATGAGTCAGAAAAGATCCTTTTGTGTACTCTACCCCAATGCACCATAAATCTTGTTTTTTGTTTTTTTTTTTTTCTTTTCATTCTGGCTCATGGGAACAAGAGGCACAACTCCCAGTCCTGTGTAAGCACTGGGTACTTTTCCTTTTCATTCTTTTGAGTGTTTCTTTTCCCAGCCTCAGGCAGTTTCTTCACATGCATGTATAGATAGCACCCAACTGTACACTCCAGGGGATGCTCTGCCGATCTCCAAAGTCCCATCTCTATGTATGTCTCTTCTGTCTAGCTCTCTGACTTGCAAACTCTATCCACTTTGGTCACTCTGTCCTCTTATCTTCCTATCCACAACTCAAGGACTTTACCAAGCTCTGTCTGTATTTCCCGTCCTTGCCTGGAAACTTTCTCAAGTCAGTTAACTATGGCAATCATAGGGCTTACCTTTTTGTATTCCATCTCCTTGATATCACTGTTCTTCATTGACTGATGTCCTAGTGAAAACTGTTTTATAATATATTTTTTGGTTATTTCAGGTGGTAGGGTAAATCTGGACCCTGTTACTCCTTTATGGCCAGAATCTTAGTATCTGTTTTTGATATCTACAAAATGTGTGACTGGAAAAAATCATCTCTCAGCCTGTTCCTAGCTCTATTATCCTATGATTCTGTAACTTGAAGTTTATGGAGCAGATAGGGTCACTGATCTCCCTTTCTGTACGTGGAACACTTAGTGAGAGGACAGTCTTTTAAAAGCTAACACTTAAATAGACTTGCTAAGTGCTAGTTACTGTTCTAAGTCTACAATTCCTTATCTGCAACCCTAGGAGCCAATTTTATATTTTCCTATTTTAGAAAGGTGTGTATACCAAATATAACCTTATATCTCAAGCTGAGTCTGAGGCAGCACTCTGTAATCAAATACATTTTCATATTTCTGTAGCAAAATATGAATATTAACACTAAGTGGGATGAATAAGGATTATACATAGTCTAATTTCAGACCAAACCAAGCTTTCCTGCCAAATAAGTTTGTCAGTTTTTGTCTCTAAAGGGGCACAAAAATCTTTTAGGTTTTCACTGCTTTGGTTTGAGAATTTTAAATAAGTGATAATATATGTGTACTCATTTATTTAATCCTCACAATCAATCTGAAATAGGTAATATAATTATGGCCATTTTTAAAATGAGAGAAATGAAGCATAGAATGTTAAGTAACTTGGCCAAGGTCATACAGCCATCACAGGGTAGATCTAGGATTCAAATCCAGACAACCTGGCCTCAGAACCTGGCATCTTATCCATTGTACAACACTGGTTCTCCTTAAGGAGCCTCCAGCCAGGGCAATCCAGTGGGTCAAGCCTGACCTCTGGTACTTTTCATGAATGAAGTCTTCTCAGGGACTAGGTTGATTTTTATTAGAAGCTGCTCTCTGTGCTATCATGATCTAAATATATAGATGTACTTAGTTTGGATCCCAGGTAGATTTCTGCTTGTGTTATGGATGCTCCTATGTTTTCCTCAGGTATGCATCAGGGTGCTTGGGGGTGTATTCTGATCTAAACCTGAGTCTGGTGGAATCTAATTTCTATGTCTGGCATGCTGGATTATCTAGTAACTGTCCAACATGGAAGTTAGATATTTTAGGATAGGTTTTTATTGTACCAATATTTGAAAGTTGGCCTCTGGTTATCTCTGCTGAAGGCTCTTTTTGTCATTATTGATGTCCAAAGTTGCCCAAGACTCCTCTTTGGATTCTTCAAATTCACTTTTGGTTGAACAAGTTGTACCCTGCAAAGAACTTATGACTAACAGGGTAATTAGGGGCCAGAATCAAATCTGTAGCTGTCCACCCTAATGGACAGAACTACATCTACTGAGAGCAAGGAAGGACTTGTTCTAGCACATCCACATGTGGCCCGTGGGCTACCTGTGGTCCCATCTTAAGTGTTCCTTAAACCTGTAATATAGCCTGAATTTTGTTCCCCCAAAATTCATATCGGAACCCCAACTCCAATGTGACTGTATTTGGAGACAGGATCTATAAGGAGGTTATTAAGGTTAAATAAGTTCATAAGGATGGGATCCTAATCCAATAGAATACATATCCTTATAAGAAGAGGAAAAGATATTAGCAAGCAAGCTCAGAGGGAGGGCCATGTGAGGACACAGTGAGAAGGCAGCCAGGAAGACAGCCCTTACCAAAACTCAAATTTGCTAGCACTAGAACTTGGTAAAAATAAGTGTCTGTTGTTTAAGCCATTCAGTCTGTAGTATTTTGTTATGGCAGCGCAAGCTGACTAATACACCCTGCTCCCATGGAGGCAAGGTGGAATGACCCTGGCAAGGATTCTACAAAATATCTGGATCCTGAGCACCTAGCAGCTATAAGTGTGGCAAACTGAGATAGCTCTTAAAATTATCCTGACTTTTCCTTATAATAGGTTGTACTAATTATTTAAATTCAGTTTATGTCTCTTTATTTTACACTAGTTTTTGTTTATTTATTTATTTTTTTCAAAAACCTAGCTAAACATCAGGAGGGCTCTCACATGTCATATTCCTAGATACCTATCTTCTTCACAAAGCTCTAGTATTGTGCCTAATCCACATGTAATACTACACATTATTAGCTACTGAAGAGAGAAGTAGAGAAAATGTGAGCAATGTTAAAATCCATTTACTTCTGGAGGACTATTTAGACTTGAATTTAATATGTTCAGGGAAAAGGGATCTATCTTCATCTTTCAACACTTTAAATCAGATAAGAGAGCACATTTTCTGTTTGTTTTCATCACTGTTAACAAAACTTTAGCATAGACATTGGTTTTTATAACAATCCTTTTGCCATAATTTTATCCTTATAACTCATTTGCTTGAATTCAATCTTGTTCTTTTGAAATTTATTTAGCAAACATATATTTCCTTTTGGTTCTTCCTATCTATCTTTCTTAGGAGAAAAAAGATACCATTTTAGATTTCTTCCATTAGGAAAATGTTTATAATCCTCTATTCTACCCTCAAGGAACACATCACTTTATCATTAAAAATACTGGACCTTTCTTCCATCTGTGAGTTTGTGTATAAGGCTAGACCTATGAGAAGAGTCAGATGATGAGGGAATACAAGAGATGTTATTGTTATAAAGCTTTTCCTATCTTTTTCAGGCAGAATCATAATTCTCTACCAGTTGCTTATTTTAGAGTCATCTGGGTCTGGGGACGGTTCTGGACAAAAATACAAATTTGGAGCCCCATTTTGTAGGATCAGGTAAAAGTCCAAGAATTACTGATTTACAATTCAAATACCAGGAAGGCAATTGAACAAATGTCTTGTTTGACTTTATTTTTATTAATGTTAGATAAGATAGAACTATTTTTGTTTTATGAATAAACAAAGTATGTTCTTTGTTTTAAGACTGAGTTTTAGAGGTCTCTTAACTTCCTCCTGCATAATGAGTGCTGGAAAATATCCTTTACTGGCTCACCACTATTGACAATGACAAAGAAATGTGCTTTTTAATAATGTATTATCACGGTACTTGCAAGTGTTTGGAGGGTGGGGAGCAAACAGTTTTCTCTTCCAGACAACAATGCCTTGCCATAACCTTGACATGATGCACATTAATTTTACATTATGCCTGGTAGTCAGAGAGAAAGTTAAAGCTGCAGATATCTCCCCAAAAGGCCTGATAACCTTCTGGCACAGGGCTCAGGCATGCCAAGACTGTGCCTATATCATCCATCTCTTACTGCTCTTTTAGCCAGAATGCCAGCACTTGGATTGAGAATCCCTAACATATTCATCTCAGTGGCTTCCATTTTAATGAACAGTTAGCTTGCCTTTGGTTAGAAAACATTTTAGTAAGATCAGTGCTACGAAATCTGATTTTAACCTAAACCCTATGACTTTTTTCTACACAATTCCATATATATCTAAACTTTATTTTAACCTAGGAAACATGCAGTATTAGGAAACTGAGAAATTGTAATACCTACATTTCTAAAACTAAGCCTAAATAAATCAGCTTCATGAAAAAGAAAAATTGAGTAGCCTGCACATCATTCACCAGAAGTCAAAATGTCTGTAGTTAAAAATAAAGTAAAACAGATAATTTGGTCACTCAAATCTAAGCCCAGATATTTGCTGAAAAATAGTAACATACATTGTTGTACTAGGGTTCTCTAGAGGGACAGAACTAATAGCATAGATAAATATATGAAATGGAGTTTATTAAGTATTAACTCACGTGATCATAAGGTCCCACAATAAGCCAACTGCAAGCTGAGGGGCAAGGAGAGCCAGTCTGAGTCCCAAAACTGAAGAACTTGGAGTCCGTTGTTTGAGGGCAGGAAGCATCCAGCATGGGAGAAAGATGTAGGCTGGGAGGCTAGGCCAGGCTAGTCTTTTCACATTTTTCTGCCTGCTTTATATCCTGGCCATGCTGGCAGCTGATTAGATGGTGCCCACTCAGATTAAGGGTGGGTCTGCCTTTTCCAGCCCACTGACTCAAATGTTAATCTCCTTCGGACCCTCACAGACACATCCAGGAAAAATACTTTGCATCCTTCAATCCAATCAAGTTGACACTCAGTATTAACCATCACAATGGTAAAGGGAAGAGTTAATATTTTATAAAAACTGACCCCAAATAATTAGCAGTTAAGAAGATTATAGTATTATGCAGTTTTCCACCAACTATTCAGGTAGCAAAAGTTTCTTTGAATATCTGGTAGTCAAAGTTCCATGTGAGGTATCAAGGATTTCTGAATGGAATGCGGCTTTACATTAAGGTCCTAATAATAATTTCTCAGAATAAAAGATAAGTTAAAAAATGTAGATATTATGAAAAACATGTTTACTCATTCTAGTTTTGAGTTAACATATTACAAGAAGAGCATTCCTTTTGTCTAGATTTTCTTGTGTGTTGAATCTGTCTATTATAGACCTATACTGAAATGTTTTATAATCTCTCCAGATTAAATATAATTATTTATAATCTATCCACATTATCAACATGGCAAAAAGAAGTTTGGAACAAGTTTGTGAGCTCTTAGCCTGGGAACAGACAAAACGGCTCCAGCAAGAGAAACAGAAATGGTCGTCTCCTCAAAATGCATTTATCCTGTGTATAGTTCAAGAGCCACTTCCTAAAATAGAATTATTTATTTTCTCATGAAATAGAGTTCCTCTTCTTTACTTTTTTATTTAAAACTGATAAAGTTGTTTGTATCTATATTGGATGTGCCAGATGGAAAGGTTTACTCATTAGAGGCAGCTGTTTTAGCAAATTACCTCACTACAGCATAATGACAGTTACAACAGACTATTGAATAAAATTCTTTCTCTTCCCAGTGAGATCATGAAAACTAGAAGTAATTTCAACGCGACTTTTTTTATTTACTTTGGAAATGGTTCAGTTGGACACATGAGTGATAAGATGAGGTATTTTTATTCATATTTCATTCAATATTTACATACATCAGTGTAAATACAGGATATAAATTTACAATTTGATTTCTCTTTCAAGTAATGGATTCATTATCTATGTGCATGATCTCATTAGTTCCTTAAGTATGAATGATTCTACTGGGGAAGATTTTTGCTTTGACAGTATCTCATTTCAAATATATGTATGCCTTGAACACGATCATAGATGTATCTTTCATGCTGAAGTTCACAATTACAGCATTACTCTGGAGATTCTTACGAGGAGGAGCTCTCCCATTCAAGGTTTCCTTGCTGAGCAAAATCTTCTTAGTTCCTCAGGTAAATGTTCCTTAATAGAATGCACTAAAGTCCTGCTTTATACTGAATTTCCACTATTGCACATAGAATTTTAACAAGGAGGAATAAATATATGTATTCATATGTATATATTAGACATAACAATTTATAAAATGCTCATATATGTGTATATATTTCTATTCTCATTTTATTCTAATAGCCTTTTAAAAAAATTTTTTCCCATTTAACAGGTGGACATTTCAAGTTCAATTATGTTTGATGACTCATTAGGTTAAAGAAGCTGTCAGGTGGTAAAGTCACCCCAGGTAATTTTCAACAATGGTCAATATCTAACTTTATCTAGAGACACCCAATTTAAACTATAATACCAAAAAACACCCACCAGAAGTATAGAGACACTTTAAAAAAATTAACAGATATGCACATTATTGCTATGAGAACTACGATAATTACATGTATAAATTTTCATGATTATGGTCCCTTTTGTCTTCCATAACACCTTGGGGGGTGTCCATGTCCATATTATAAAGTTTAGTGGAAGGGCTGACACCTGTGTGCCATAACTGAACAATTATGCCGGCCTGTATCATGCACAGCAGGGTTTATCCCCACGGCTGTGTGTGCTGAACCTTGGATACAAGAATACTATTATTCAGGGCTCATTGTTATTTTCATAAGTTCAATTACTGTTGAAATAATTTAGACTCTAACTTTAGTTACTTTCTGTGATGACATTCAACTGAAGAAAATTTTACAAACCATATTTTATGTGAAAACAAGTTTTATGTGATCTCTCTGCATATATAGAAGCTTCCTTTTTAACATGTTTTTATCCAAGTGATCTTACCTCCTGTAAGAATATATACACATACATACACATATATATGCTAGGGATTGAATGTTTGTGTCACTTTAATGGTCACATGTTAAACCCCTAATCCCCAATGTGATGGGATTGGAAAATGGGGCTTTTGGGAGGTAATTAGACCATGAAGGTGAAACCATCATGTTGGAATTAGTGCCCTTATAAGAAGAGACAATAGTAAGATTGCCTCCTCTCACTCTCTACCATATAAGGAAAGCAAGAAGTGGGCCCTTCCCAGGACCTAACCGTGCTGGCACCCTGATGTCAGACTTCTAGCCTCCAGAACTGTGAGAAAAAGATGTGTTTTTTTTTTTGTTTTTTTTTTTTGTTGTTTAAGCCAACCAGTCTATGTAGTATTCTTATTATAGTAGCCTGAGCTAAGGCTCTGTGCATACATATATTTTAAACATATATATATAGGGAGAGAGTATATAAAATAGTATGTATATATTCTATTTCTTACAGTTCTATATTAATACATATAATATATACTAAAATATATTTTCTGAATGTATATTCTATTTCTTAATATATATGTATTCAGAAAATATATTAGTATATAATATATAATATATAATATATAATACCTAGTTTGTGTGTATATATCAAGGTAGCAGGGGGAGAGAGACAGAGACAGAGGGAGAAGGAGACAGCGTGCCAGAAGATCATTAGCTAAGGGTATTAAAGTTCTATTTTCCTTTGACATCTTAATGGACTTTAATCTTTTGGGCTTCCATCCAGAAAAATGAAGGGTATTCTCCAGAAAGTGTGGAAACCCTGCCACTGCAGGCTAATCAGCTGTGTTGACACATCAGTGAGGAGCTGGCTCACAACACCTGGAGAAGCAAGCCATGGAGGTGGAGCAGAATCAAATGAGCCTCCCACAAGGCACGAAGATTCTCAGCAAGTCAGGACATGTTACACATGGAAATTCCTACTCACCCAAGACAGATGCCTATTGCTGTGTCTCTCTCTTCCCATACTTTTTCACATTCTCTTGGAATATAAGCAACATGTGAGAGCCCACAGTGCTGTGGTAGGAGCCATCTGCAGTGCCACGGTCACCTGTGTCAGTGGTGGAACAAAGAGGGAAAGATGGCTTCCACATCCAGTGGTGACTTGAGGGGAAAAAGTAAAAAAAAAGCTCCTACCCCTGCTGGCAGATGCTACTGATGGGACTATGAGCAATTAGAGGAGGTTTCACATTTACTCACAACTTGGAATTGCTAAGCAAATTTTCACAATGCAAGGCAGCTGTACATTCTGTGTACCTAACACTTTGTGCTTTCGCTTCTTGCTTGATCATTCAGGAAGCAGGTGGTCCATTCTTTTGGCTCTAAATATTTTGCATGTGAAGGGCATAGGTAGGTGCACCACTTTGGAGATTGTTAGCTGTGTCTGGTTCCGGGTGTCACAGTTAGTTAGGCACAAATTAGTAAGGCTGGAGGGGTTAAGAGTTGAAGAGAAGTCTGACATGATGGATAAGTTAAGGAAGAGTTCTAAGAGGCCAGAAGTGACAGGGCCCTAAAAACCAGAATGGGCTGGTCATGGCATGGCAGAAGCTGACTTATTTTTATCTCATACAGAATGGGTGCCTACTAGTTCAGTCTGTGCTTATTTATTAACAAAATTATTCACAGCAATTCTCAGAGTCCTTCATCAAATTCAGTCTGCTCTTGAATATTCAGAAGAGATTTTTTCTGAATAATGCACAATAACTTTCATTCTTTTTTTTTCCGAGAGGCTCCAATGTGTCCATGCTTCTTTTTTTCCCCCTTATTTTAGTTTAATATGGGGTTTTCTCAGATTTTTTTCCTATAATAGTTTACTATCTTCCTAAATCTTTCCATTTTATCATCAAATTCAACTATGTCTCACCTCATTCATCTTACAGGTTGTTAATAAATGTACCGGAGAATAATGGTCCTGCTATTGATGGATCCCAAGGGAGATTTCCTGTTAATCACTTCAATCTTAGGGTGAGCCATTTATTCTTACTCTTTGTATTTTCCCCATTAATGATTCCCCTTTCCATGTGCAGTTTTAAGTATTCACACTGTAGTAGTTTATTTTTATTATCTTCTTAGAATTTCTCATGAAACAGAGATCCCATAATTGATGTGTATCTTGGACTCTGAAACTCTGTCTGTGTATAATGAAGGGGTTGGCCTGGATGACCTCCTTCCTCTATCATTCTAGAATCTCTCTTTGTCCCAACTTGAAACCAAACAGGTGCTAGGGTCTGTCGCAGAGAAGAATAATTAGCACATCCATTAACATGGGCCCTGTTAACACATCCAGTGTTGACTCTAATTACTGGTAGATTTTAACTGAGCTCTGCTGTCTGTAAGTGACTGTTAGCAAATGATAGTATATTTGATTTGACATACATCATACGTACTGAATAGTAAGCTTCAGTCAACTTTTACACAAGTACTCGTAAAGAAGCTGAAGATTCTAAGCTAACAGATTAAAAGTGGGAACAAATGATATAAGTGCAAGAGCATGAAATTAAAGCAATTATTGTTATTTTTGATGCTTCAAAATGTGGGATTTATATGTAGTCCTTTACTTTTCATAGTGTTTATGAAAGTGGTTCAATGTGTTTTCTTTTAAGAGATCATATATCCTAGTATTAGTAACACAAATCTATAGACTTGTCAAATATATATATTAATAAAAAAAATTTAAAACCACTTTTTCTGCATCAATTCCAGAGAGTATATGCACATTTCTGCCATCACACAAAATCCTATTGTTGCCAGATGGCACAATCGGGTTCATGTGATGGCAATGCCATGTGTCTCCCCTGCAGAGAGGCTGCTGCTTGCTGAGCCCTGGTGTGATAAAGGGCATAAATCACAAATCGTGTCACCCTGGCCAAGAAACAAGACATCTCTTAGTACTACCTCCCATAAGCAGATGCCACAGAGACTGCCAGATTCAAAGTCACTCTTGCCCTCTCTCTGAAACAGCATCCCTTTGAAGAGAGCCCCCGGCCCCATGTGTGTTTGCAGCTCCCTATTTATAATCTGCAGGTTATTCTACCAACTAACAATATCATTCTAGTAGTTACTAAGAGTAATAAAGCACCCTCTCTGTCGTGATCTGCCTATTTTATGACACTGGCTGGCTGGTGTCTCATAGTTTAATTACTATAAGTCAGTCAGTCATGTACATTGTTATGTTGATACTACTATTACTACCAATAAGAAGCATCAAGTATTGAGGCCTATGGGCTAAGGCACTATACATTATTTCAATATCCCTAAAAACCTTACAAGCAAAGTATTGTTATTACCATTACATGAACTTGAGTGCAATGAGGCACAAGAATGTTAAAGTGTGAATCTTAGCCCTTGGTGGGGCAGGGCCTGGACCTCCAGCCAGTTTGATTCCAGTTCCAGGTATTTGACTCTGTACCAAACTACTTGGGGCTTTTAGAAAAAAATCCTTATAAGAAAAGGTGAATTACAACACATAATAGTACTTACATTCTTCCTTTCTTAAAAAGTATCATTAGAAAAACTTGATCATTTTTCATAAAACACTTTAAAAAATATATTGCCAACTCTCTTGCATTGTTAAACAGAGACTCTTCAGGGCCATCCCAGAAAGAGCATCACATTTTCTGGAGAAACCTGGGCGTTTGAACGAGCCAAATCAGGGCTTTAAAGCTGAGCTTATTGACTTACCAGTTGTGTGACCCTGAGCAAAGATTTAACCTCTTGGAACCTCAATTCACTCATCTGTGGAAAATGAAAACAATACTGACAACTTTGTGGCACTATTCATTCTGATGAAGAAGTGAGATGATGTGTGTCAAGTACCAAAACGAAAATAGCAATTATGCTTCATTATTGTGAGTCTGAGATACAGTGATTATTTCCTTCTGCCTTATGGATTCTTTTGTTCTGAGAAAGCAAGAGAAAGAATAGACTTAAGTGTTCTAGTGTCAGAACCGGTCAGAATGAAATAGATGGTTGCTGTTTGTTGTGAGCAGTCTGCAAAGTCAGAGCAGCACCCAGAAAGCAGGCAGGACGGACCGTGGCATCCAATGCCCCTTCAGCCTCAGGATAGTTTGCTCTGCATAAAGCCAGCCGAGAGATGTCTATCCCAGGCATTCGGGGCCTTGGGATCCCCCAGCTAGTCTACCTGAACACTGCTGGTCCCAGGAGCCCTTCACAGTGGCAGGTCTGAGCTGGAGAGAAGGGCCAGGGACTTAGGGGATGTGATCAGAGGTCCTGCAGCAAGTCAAGTTCAGGGCAGTGATGCACTTCTGGGTCCACTGGGTCACCTGCGCCTACTCCTGCTGTTCAAATAGGGAATGGTGACTTTTCAAGTTTTATAGTTCAGAAAGTATATCAGAAGGGAGGCTTAGGGGCCAGTCTTAGTGTTTCTGTGATCTAGCTGTGCGACCTGGGTTAAGTAGCTGTGCCTCACTTTTCTATTCTATAAAATGGGCATAGCAAGACCCATGCACTGTTCTGTGGAGAGAATAAATGAGAGAATGATCATAAACGCACTCCAAAAGTTTAACACTGCTGAAACACTGCTCACCTTTTTGTCATCCATACTCCACCTGATCCATTAAATATGTTGTAATGTAGTTCATTGTTATTATGATATCATCAACTGTTTTACAGGCTAGAGAATAGGGACAAAAGAAATTAAGTGATTTGCTCAGGGTTGCATGGCAAGTCGAGGCAGGGAGGGTTTCTGGCCTTGGAGGCTGTGCCTGCTCTTGCCAGAGCATGGAGACCCTCCTGAAGCCGGCCTTGCACACTTAGTCAGCTGGCATGCTCCATGTGCATCTTCCTGGAGCATGTGGTCTCTTGGTGCTGCTCATGGAAGCAGTTGCCTTGCACAGATGTCTGAGAACTCTCTCTGTGGGTCTCACTCTGAATCCTTGTGCAGTAACCCTCCCCTAATCTTTCCCATAAGTAACGATGAGCCAGACCCTGACTTTCTGTTTGACTGGCCCATCTCCCCAGTTACCCCCTCTTCCCTATAGTGCACAAACTATGCAAAATTACAGTTTATTCACACTTTAGGCCCTGGGTAATGAATCCAGTGCCTTCAACACTTAGCCCTCTTTGTTCCTCCACCACACCCCAACCTGCCTGCACCCTCTTTGTGTGTATATGTGTGTTTGTGTGTTTAATAACCTTTATGTTTTAGAGCAGTTTTACGTTCATGGCAAAACTGAGTGGAAAGTACAGAGAGTTCCACATATCCCCTGTTCCACACACCGCTTTCTTTTTTGAAGCTATGATAACAATGCAACTTTCCTAACGGGCGCTTTGTACATGGAAGGCTCCTTCCCAATTGAACTGCCATAGCACAATGCAGTAAAGAATCTGTAACAATAGCTGATGTACTGTACATTACCATTCTAATCATATATTTTACTGGAAGCTGTATACCTCTTAGAACCAGCATTTCATTTGCCTCCTTTGCCTTATAGAAACCCTGCTGCTGTGACAACGGGCAGCAGTAAAGCTAATGGTCTTTTCCAAATTCCTTCTTAGATTCAAACGGAGAAAAAGTGTGAAGGAGAGGGAAAGAAAAAAATCACACAGTCATTTCCAGCTATTTGTGTTAAAATACAAAGAAAACAGGGCACATTCAAAAATGGTGTGCCGGGAAGCCTCCATTAATATTTATTTTGGCATTAATATTGATAAGAAAGTACTTTGTAGCTGGGCTTTGTTGCCTCCCCCAGTGTCCTCAAGCTCCCTGTTATTCAAGCTGGTGGCCATTAGCTCGCGTCTTCCTCTGTACCCAGAGCATCTGAGAGACTTGGCGGGCCTCCAGCTCACTTACGCTTAAATGGACACTCAAGCTCCGACGGACACACAGCTAAATAGAGGCCAATAATTCAATACAGTATGACTGTACTGGGGCTGCTAGTAAATCCATCAAGCAGTAAATATCATCTGAAGCCAATGCAAGCTTTTATCTTTCCAATTTTTTTGTATGTCTGAGCGAAGCCCAGGCATTCAGCGAATCATGTAATTTATTCTGCAGTGCCGAGCCTGGGCTGTCTCAGACATCATATTGACTTTTTTTTCCCCCCCATCTGTCAGGGGCAGTCAGCAGCTCTGCTATTGTGAGAGCGCATCACATTACATCTATTTATTTATTTCCGCTGCTTCTTTGTAGCATGATTGGGCAAGAACGCATTATCTCAGATCAGCGAATACTAAGAAAAGCATCTGAACATCATTACGACAGCATGTTAAACATTTGTCCTACCCAGTTTGTTAAATCAGCAAATGTATTTCCAGCAAATGCTTGTAATTGTTCATAAAGGGCTCCCTACTGCAGGGTTTTACTAAGCTGAAAATATGGCCTGTTATTTTCTTCAGCTCTTTAGGTCAGCGGTGATTCCAGTATATTGTAAATAATGCTGAACAGCTGGTGTACTGACTTGGTGTGTGTGCGTATGTGTGTGTGTGCCTGTGTGTGCATATGCATGTGTCTGCACACAACCACACACCTGGCTATAGCTCTGCATGTTGCACACATATTTTGTGCACATGTAAATTATTGTATAGGTCAATACAGTATAAAGTACTGTATATGGCCAGGCAGGCCCAACACTTTGGGAGGCTGGGGTGGGAGCATTGCTTGAAGCGAGCAGTTCAAGACCAGTGTGGGCAAGAAAGTGAGACCCCTGTCTCTACAAAAAATAATGTAAAAAACAAAATTAGCCGAGTGTGGTGGTAGGTGCCTGTAGTTGTAGCTACTCAGGAGACTGAGGTTGGAGGATCCCTTGAGCCCAAGAGTTTGAAGCTGCAGTAAACTATGATCGTATCACTGCATTTCAGCTTGGGTGACAGAGCGAGACCCCATCTCAAAAAAAAAAAAAGTGCTGAATATTAACTTCACAAAGTTAATGATTAGGATATGGTTTACAATGGTTAGAGAATGTCTTGCTTCCTAATCAATCAAAATTTAGCCTGAGAACAAAGCTCTTTTGGTTATGGTTGCTGTCTTCTTGAAAACTTAAAAAGTGTAGCTCCTAAATTTAAATGTTATTTATGATTCTCTTACTCTTCTTCCTGTATAAACTTCAAATCGAACAGACAAATAGGAGGATTAATTTCTCCAAAGCCCCTCCTTTCACAGTGGGGTTTGAGACTGCTACTGCTGGACAGAGCCATCAGACATCTACTCATTGGATGATGACACCCCAAGTACAGATGTTTCCCCCAGGATACTCCCCAAAGCTACTAACCCTTTCTCAAAAGCCAGGTGTGCTTCTGAGACTCATCCTGATTGACTTGATTCCATTTGAATTTGATTCGTGTCCTACTCTAGATGCATGCATTAAAGAAAAGTGTTTTAGAAGTTTCTTGATCTTCTTTAATAGGCATCATAAATGTACTTCACAGAAACACCAATGCAGGATGTGAAAATGGAGCTGGACTTAGAGTCAGCCACGTTGTTTGCCCAACTTCTCTTTACAAACAATGTTTAAAACCAAAAAATCCCACACCTTTTTATAAATGGCTGTAAGTAAGGCAATTGATATTTTAAAAAGCAGTGAAATCGACATTGTTTTAAGAACTTGGCTCTTCTGTATATGTATGATCAATTTTTAAAAATAGCATCCTATTCCTTTGGATAACTGCATTCAATGAAAAGATACTTGTGGTTTGTACTTGATAAAGAATATCTTTCTATGGACTGATTGTGAAAAATGACTTTGTATTTTATACTCCATTATTAGTGTCACCACCACCACCTCAGAAAATATCAAATTGGCTTTCCCATCTACACCTGACCAGGAGAATCTGGGTAAACATGAGCTTTATTCCAAGATTGGATAAAATTATGGCTCACATCCTTGGGTGCATAGTTGGGCACATTCTCCCTCTCCACACAGCAGAGAGCATCAATGCATATGTTCAGTTTCCCTTTATTAACCTCCAGTTAGAAAGTCCTGCACAGTACATGCGGCTTTTAGTATTCTAAAGAGCAGACACACTGTCTTTCTAAAAAAAAACATATTAAAAGGCAATTCACTGAGTCTTTTTCTAACACCTGAGAGCAATTAATGTAAGCAGAGACAGGAAACATCATCAATTATTTAAAATAAAATGAATATGTAATGCTGACCTTCTCCAACTGCCATCAGTTTTATACTTACACCTGAATCAACTCAGGGGAACACGAAACCCACAAGGCACTTCATATTGCAATCTGCAGAGAGGCAGGCGCTGGTCACAGGGCAAGCTGCCTGGCTGGCTGTGTCCAGCCCTGAGAGGGAGCTGGAGAAGCCCCCGATACCTGATGAGGGAAAAAGGCTCCTCCAGCTCCCTGAGTGCATCACCACCTGGGACCAGCAACTTTATGTACGAACACTCCTGGCCCACCAGTCTTTCCCAAATATTTTCACTTGTTTCCAAATTATTTTATATTCCTACCATCTTAAGGAGGAGGGCTAAAATTTCTGTTATTTTATATTTCTGATATAAGTATATATATGGGCAGTGTGTGTATATGTATATATATATCCATATATATATGTATATATATATATACATATATATATCCATACATGTATGGATATATATATATACATATATATATCCATACATGTATGGATATATATATATACATATATATATCCATACATGTATGGATATATATATCCTATGTCTGTTTATTTGTTAATATAAATTTATTAGCTTTTTTCTTTTTTAATTCTTCCTACCCTGAAAAAAAAGGAAGTGGGGAATGTAGGCCATGCTTATTTGGGAAGCCTAGAGAGATGTTTATATAGCTGTAATAGCCAGTTGCTGAAATTAAATGAATCCTCTGCTGTCTGAACAGAGGGTTTCTCTGCAGATATGAAAGCTCAGACATTCTCTAAGGGCAATGTCACTGACTGGAGATTGGGGGAGGGTACATCAAGGGAACATGCAGTTTATTATCTAATGTAATTGCTGTGCATGACATATGGCATGAGCCAGGATTTGGCACAGCAATGGATGAAGATTTTCAGAGCAAAGCCTATTAGACACAAAGTACAAAAAGTCCTTTGTGACTATTCAAGCTAAACAAGGCTTGAAGTGCTGGTATCTATTTTTCTCCTGACTTGTATTAGTGATTCCAAGAAAACTCACAGAGGGCCTCATGCAAAATGACCCAAGCTTCCAACTGGGTCATCCTCTTACTATCCTTCTCCGGACATTCTGAGACTTTGGCAAATAGTCTGTTTGTGAGTCTTAGTAAGGACTACGAAAGTAAAGTTGACTGTTTGTTAGTTTCTGGGACCAGATTTATCACAGAGCTACTCCTCATGGTGTTATTAAGATTCTGACTTCCTGTCACAAAGCTTTTTTTTTATGTTTTAGAAGGTTGCCCTTTCAAATTGGCACACAGCCTAATCACAAACAGGTTCCATTTGAGAAACTTAAGAAAAGACAAGGGGAATCATTTGCTAATGCTAATTACAAAAGAATGACAGTAAGTCCTTTATGTTTATCTTCATAATCCTATGGCCAAAAAAGGCTTTGCTCCTTTTAAAATGGCATTATACATCTTAAACTTTAAATGGCTTTCAGGGGAGAGCTAACGTGAAGAATGCTTTTCCATTGCCTTCTTTATCACCACCATATCAGATTGTCCCTTTTACACAAAGAAAGGATGCTGGATTTAGGAAATCCATGCCAAGAAGCAGAGCTAAGGTAGGGTAAGCAAAATTCAAAGACAGCATGAAACTACCTTTTCACCCAGAAATTTTTGACTAATTAGACATCCATGCAACCAAGAAGCAGGGTGTCACCACTGCTGTGTTATGAATTACCCTTGCTGTAGGTGGAAGCACAGCTGCGGGTAAGTGGTGGACTCTCAAACACTATAAATCCAGTTATTTCAGTGAGATGTATATATCCACAGCAGTGTTTATACTTGGGCATGGACAGTAAAAAGAAAGTGAGCAAAACTCTAGGTTATTTTGGTCAAAGAATAAAATAAATGCACTTTAAATATGATAGAAACAAAGTACCATAAGATTCATGATTCTGGGCATCAGGGGAGGTTTATTCAGGAAACAACCAGGAAGGTATAGCCCTATCCAAAAGCCAGAGTTTAAAATAAAATCCTCTCACAGATCCTGTGTTACTCAGAGCTACTAAGCCTAGAAAACATGGAACTGGAGAGGGACATTTCCCAGGTCATGGCATCACAACCAGAATTTCAAGGGACACACTGAATAAAAATTCAGCTTTTTCATTGCTGTTATTGCAGAAATCTCTGCAAAAACTATTAATTAAAAATGCTTAGGTTCCTGAGACTCTGCCCTCGAGTCAACTTAGAACAACTGCACATGAAAAGACTGTGAATTATGATTTGCAATCAAAGTCTTGCCAATGCAGAGCATGCACATGGAAAGCAGAAGGTGTGGGTCGGGATCTGATGATGAGTAGGTGAGACAGAGATATATCCCTTAGTCACACCAGGGAAGAGTCTTTCCCATAACAAGAAGGTGTTACCAAAAATTTCTTGCCAACTAGAGCAGGGGCTTAGCTTGGTCTTAATATTATAGGAAGTAAAACTGGGTAGTAGAGAGATGAGGTGGCAGGGCCTTAGAGGCAGGAGCCAGAATTATTTGCTTGACATTTATGAAGGAGCCAGAACTAGAAGACAGACACCATCCTTTGTATCTCTTCAGATTTGAGCTTTCAATGGTGTATTTCATTCTGCTTCATGTAATATTTTCTTCATCCTAGTCTTTATATCATATCTGCATATTTGATTTTTATTTTTGAAAAAAATGCTGCTACTTTTGGAAAAGGTGTCTCAGCCTCTCCAACAATACTTCTGTCCAAGGAGTTATATCCCTAAAAAGTATTCCAATTGGTAAAATCACCTTGACAAGATTGAGATCTCCTAGAGAATAGGAGTTTAAAGGAAAAAACAAAAACACACAAAGGTTCTGGAAGGCATGCAATTTGAAAACTAAACAGCTTTAGATCATTGTGAATCTTCCCTGATCTTCCATACCTCTTCATTGGTTTAGGAACTCTGACACCGTGGCACTGTTATTCTATCAGCTTTCCCACAGGTTTTATTTTGTGCAGACTAAACCACTTCTTAACCTGTCTGCAAATATGATGGCAAACTGCACATTTAAATTGTTTTATTGTAAAATATAAAGCTACATTATCTCAAAACCACAACTAGCAACACTTTAGTGGATGAGGGATTACCAAATATTTTTGGTAGCTGTGGCATATACAGCTGTTTATAGTCTATTCATGCTTATAATAATTGCCTATTAAACTAACATAGCTCTCTTTTCAAAGTATTATTTAGTCATTCTCAATTAATGATGCTGTCTTTATAAAGTTCTGAGTTAGAGACCTCCTCTACGTATTGCTGTAGAAGATCCATTCACATACAGAAATATTCCAAGAGAGTGAAGAACATGTGTGGAAAGACACTGTTGAGAGAGATAGCATGGCACATTGGAAAAATTAAAGGGAAGCTATATAGAATAGAGCTTGCCTCAAGCAGAGTGAAGCAAGATGAGGCTTGAGCAATAGGCCATGTCGAGACCTTGGGAAAATCCAAATAAGACTTTGTTCTCCTTATAGCAATGGGAATTATTGAAAGGATTTCAAACTCAGGCTTGGAGAAAGATATATATATATATAGTACTTGGTCACGGATTGAATATAGAGGACAAAAGAGAAAGACAAATGCACAGATTTCTAGCTTGATTAGCTAAATACATGGTGTCATTATTCACCACAATAGAAAATGGAAAGTAGGCTTTTGAAGAAAGTTCATGACTTTGGCTTTGGATGTGATGGATGGCTTTGGAGTATCCAAGAAGACATACCAAGGAGGCAGTTGGAAAATAATGAAGACTATCAATCCCCATAACACACAGAGCTACACATCAAGTAACCTGCTAGACAAAGAAAAATTATCTGAAAGATAACAATCTTAACATGTTATTTGACAAATACTGTGGAACTTTCAAGTGCATATCAAATCTCTTTTCAAACAGCCTCTTTGAAGTATGCTAAAATGTAGGTCCACTCTTTCTCTCGTTACTTTGTGTCACCAGATTTCTCTCCTCAACTTATTTCACAGCAGTCTCTCTTCCTTTGCTTATTACAGCGCATTTTTCAGAGAGTCTTGGTTTTACCTGATGAAAGGGAGCCCGTAATTTTCAAGCAATTGAGATGAGATAGCCATCAGACTTTTGGCTGATGAAGGTCCCTCTTATTTCCTCACCAAATGAAGAGATTCAAAATCTTATTTTGAACTCTAAATCTGGCTTTATTTTCTCACACAAGGAAATCAGCCCAGAAGCTCAAAAGAGAGATAAAATTTGTAAATCACCTGCATATAAGTGGTAATTGAACCTGTGGCCAAGGATGAAATTGCCTAAGAGAGACCAGCATGGTAAGAAAGAAGGCTCCACTTAGAGTCTATTACCAACAACTTTTAACCTTTACTATTTAAATGTTCTGTTGGCAGATCTCCATGTATTCAGAGCACCTGCTCACCTTGATCAGCAGTCTGACTCATCCCATTCTTCCTGTGCATAGACTGTGGTACAGTGGGTCTTGCCCACTCCCCACCCAGGCAAATCTCCAGACTTTTGTAGCAACTGCTTACCTGGTTCAGCAGTCTGAGTCACACACCCTGTGCAAGAAACATACTCCAGGATCGACAAAATGGTTGGCCATAGGGCAAGTCTCAGTAAATTAAAAAAATCGAAATCATAACAGCCATACTATTGGAACACAGTGCAATAAAAATAGAAAACACTACCCAGAAGTTCTCTCAAAACCACAAAATTACAGGGAAATTAAACACTTGTTCCTAAATGACTTTTGAGTAAACAATGAAATTAAGGCAGAATTGAAATTGTTCTTTGAAATAAATGAAAACAGAAACATAATATATCAAAACTTCTGGGATGCAGCAAAAGCAGTGTTAAGAGGAAAGTTTTTAGCACTAAATGTCTACCTCAAAAAGTTAGAAAGACCTCAAGTTAATGATCTAATATCGTACCTGTAGAAAGTAAAAAAATAAGAACAAACTAACCCATATACTAGCAGAAAAATAGCTATAGTCAGAGCAGAACTGAATGAAATTGAGACACTAAAATCCATGCAAATAATTAACAAAACCAAAAATTGCTTTTTTGAAAAGATAAACAAGGTGGATAGACCACTAGCTAGATTAATAGAAAATAATATGTCCAAATACGTACACTCAGAAATGACAAAGGTGACATTACAACTGATCTCACAGAAATACAAAAGATCCTCAGAGACTATTATGAACACTTCTATGCACACAAACTGGAAAATCTAGAGGAAGTGGATAAGTCCCTGGAAATACACAATCTTCTAAGATTAAATCAGGAAGAAATTGAAACCCGGAACAGACCAATATCAAGTTCTGAAATTTAATCAGTAATAAAAAAACCACCAAAGCCCTAGACCGATGGATTCACAGCCAAATTCTACCAGACATACAAAGAAGAGCTGCTACCAATTCTACTGAAACTATAAAAAAATTAAAGTCAGCATTACCCTGATACCAAAACCTGGAAAACACATAACAAAAAAAGAAAACTACAGGCTAACATCTTTGATGAGCATAGACATGAAAATCCTCAACAAAATACAAGCAAACAAATCCAGCAGCACATCAAAAAGTTAATTCGCTGTGATCAGCTAGGCTTTATTCCTAGGATGCAAGGTTGGGTCTACATACACAAATCAATGAATGTGATTCACCACATAAACAGAATTGAAAATAAAAACCGTATGATCATCTCAATAGACACAGAAAAATCTTTCAATAAAATCCAATATCCCTTCATGATAAAAAACCCTCAACAAGCTAGACATTGAAGGAACATACCTGAAAATAATAACAGTCATCTATGACAAACTCAAAGCCAACATCATACTGAACAAGCAAAAACTGGAAGCATTTCCCTTGAGAAATGGAACAAGACAAGGATGCCCACTCTCACTATGCCTATTCATCATAGTACTGGAAATCCTGGCCACAGCAATCAGCTAACAGAAAGAAATAAAAGACATCCAAATAGGAAAATAAGAAGTCAAACTATTTCTCTTTGCTGAGAATATGATTCTATATCTGGAAAATCCTAAAGACTCCACCAAAAGGCTCCTAGAACTGAAAATTGACGTCAGCAAAGTTTCAGGACACAAAATTAATGCACAAAAATAAGTAGTGTTTTTATGCCCCAATAATGTTCAAGCTGAAAGCCAAATCAAGAACTCAATCCCATTTACAATAGCCACACACACACACACACACAAACTAGGAATACATCTGACCAAGGAGGTGAAAGATTGTTACAAGGAGAATTATAAAACACTGCTGAAAGAAACCATAGACGGCACAAACAAATGGAAAAACATTCCATGCTCATGGATTGGAAGAATCAATATTGTTAAAATGGCGATACTACCCAAAGCAATCCACATATTCAACACTATTCCTATCAAACTACTGATGTTATTTTTTCACAGAAGTAGAAAAAAACTGTTCTAAAATTCATATGGAATCAAAACAGAAACCAAATAGCCAAAGCAATCCTAAGCAAAAGAACAAAGCCAGAGGCATCACACTCTCCTACTTCAACTGTACTATAAGGCTACAGTAATTAAAACAACATGGTACTGGCACAAAAACAGTCACCTAGACCAGTGGAACAGAGTAGACGACCCAGAAATAAAGCCACTCACCTACAGCCATTTGATCTTTAAAAAATTTGGCAAAAGTAAGCAATGGGGAAAGGACTTCCTATTCAGTAAATGATACTGGGATAGCTGGCTAGCCATGTGCAGAAGAATGAAACTGGACACCTATCTTTCACCATATACAAAAATTAACTCAAGATGGATTAAATACTTAAATGTAAGATAAAAAAACCTAGGAAATACTATTCTGAGCATCCGCCTTGGTAAAGAATTTATGACTATGTCCTCAAAAGCAATTACAACAAAAACAAAAATTGACAAGTGGGTCCTAATTAAATTAAATTGCTCCTGCACAGCAAAAGAAGCTATCAAGAGAGTAAACATACAGCCTACAGAATGGGAGAAAATACTCACAAACTATGCATCTAACAAAGTTCTAATATCCAGAATCTATAAGGAACTTAATTCAACAAGCAAAAACCAAATAACACAATTACAAAGTGGGCAAAAGACATGAACAGATACTTCTCAAAAGAAGACATACAAGCAGCCAACAAACAAATTAAAAAAATGCTCAACATCACTAATCATCAGAGAAATGCCAATCAAAACCACAATGAGATACCATCTCACACTAGTCAGAATAGCCATTACTAAAATGTGAAAAAATAGCAGATGATAGTGAGGCTGCAATGAAAAGGGAATGATGCTTATACACTGCTGGTGGGAATGTAAAGTAGTTCAGCCACTGTGGAAATCGGTTTGGAAGTTTCTCAAAGAACTTAGAACAGAACGACCATTTGACCCAGCAATACCATTACTGCATACATACCCAAAGGAAAATAATCATTCTTCCTAAAAGGCCTGAACTCATATGTTCATGGTAGCCCTATTCATAATAGCAAAGACATGGAATCAACCTAAATGCCCATCAATGGTGGATTGGATAAAGAAAATGTGGTACATATACAGCATGGAATACTATGCAGCCATTAAAAAAGAATGAAATCATGTCCTCTAGAGCAACATAGATGCAGCTGGAGGCCATTATCCTAAGCAAATTAATGCAGGAACAGAAAACCAAATATCACATGTTCTCATTTACAAGTGGCAGCTAAACACTGGATACACATGGATGTAAAGACAGGAACAACAGATACTGTGGACTACTAGAGGTGAAAAAGTGGGATGAGGACAGGGGCTGAAAAATTACCTGTTGAGCACTGTGCTCACTACCTGGGTGATGGGGCCATTTGCACTCCAAACCTCAGTGTCTCACAATATACCCATGTAACAAATATGCACATGTACCCCCTGAGTCTAAAATAAAAGTTGAAATTATTAAACATAATAAAAAAATAAGTGAAGTATGTTCTGGTCATCGCACTGGTTAGATATAATGTCTCCATGTTGAGTTTTACCACTTTATTCAAGTTACTTGCACCATATGATGGAAGCCAATGGCCTTATCTATTTTCTAATGTATCAATCTGCTTATGTATTTTATCAAAACACATTCTTTTCATACTTCGATCTCCCATTTCAATGAAGATGGGAAAGCAAACAGCTAAATGCCCATAGATCTTTTCAAAGGAAAGGTTTAGGTACCAGTATTTCCAAAAATCCTATTTCATACAACTGCTAACGAATTGCAAAATTGACTGCAAAAATGTACTCTTCACCTCTCTGCTGAAACTGTCTTTAAAACAGAGACAGAGAACATGGATAATTTGAAAATTAGATAATCCATTATAGGATAATAAAAAAGTGACTGTATAAGCAAATATTAAGGATTTTATACATCATTACCCATCAAAACTTTTATTCTTTGAGCTTTTCAATACATGCATTCTCTTCTGTACATATACTCACAGAAATATGCACTCCCAGGAGAATCCTGTAAACTGCTTTTCACAGAAACAAATAGAGAAAGCCTCATTGGTCTCAGGAAACTGATTCTTTATGAGTGAGGCCTAAAGGCATCAAAAGAACTATTGTTGTAAAGGGTGCTTTAGTGATCACCTCTACATGAAGCAAGTTACAGTCTATGATCCAATTATTAGTGGCTCTGGATTTTAGAACTGGGCTTGCTAAAAACTAATCATTTGATCTCGGTCCTTATATATCATTTCTGCACTTGCATTTTCATCTGTTAATTGATGGGTTTTGCCTAAAGGACCTCTAAAGACCTTTCCAGTCTGTATGTCATCCAATTCTAATATTCAAATATGGAGCATGCTTGGAACATTATAATGGGCTCATGGGTATTGTAGACCAACCTATCTGCCCTCATGTTTTATCATATTTGACCTGAAACATATGTGCAGCTGGTAGGTGAATTAGCCCATTATGTCCCCAAACATGTTCACAGTCTTGTTGGTTGATATTAATTTCCATCTTAGAAAATCAATTGTGATTTTAAGATTTTCAGATAACAGGCCAATAATCATAGATAATATTCTTTGCTCTGATTACTTGATCTTGCCTGGAATTATCTATCTTTTTATTCTTTCTGGCTCCATTCTTTCTATACTGCCTCAACTTTCAAAATGCAAATTTACTACTCTACTCAAAAACTTTAATCAGCATTTCAATTAGAGGGAATAAAAGACCAAATCCCCGGCTTGCCATTCTAGGCTCTTTACTCTCTAATTCCAAAGTACTTTGAAAGCTTCTGACATTCCTGACCTTAGCAACCCTTATGAACAATCTACTCTGGGCTCCTCACAATTCCCAATATATGCCTCTTAGTTGTGTGTCCATTCTATCAGCTCTTCCCAAAGTGTTCGTCTGCTCATTTCCTACCAACAAAACTCTCCTTATTCTTTCAGGTTTGCTTCAAACATTGCCTCTCTGTGAATCTTTCCTTACCCACCCCTAAGAATTAATTTCCCCTTCTGCAGTTGGATACCACTTAGTCTGGATGTTCATCCCTCTGGTCCATTACTTATCACAGTCTGAGGTGTCTATATTTATTGTGCTGTGATTGTTTCTTCCAGAGGAGTATGAGCTCCTTGGAGACACGATTGATGTCTTATTCATCTTTGAGCTCCCAGCACCAAAAACAAGGCTTACAAAAAAGGAAATGATTTGAATTAGTTCAGCCCCCTAAAGGGTACTTGAGGATGGGGCCAGAGTTTTATTCTCATTTGTAACAGATGCCATAGAAAAACTCAAGAATGAATCTTTCTTGGGATACTTACTAACTCTGTTATTTTGAGGGAGTTATTTATTGCCAAAACTAATTTTCATCATTTATAAACTTATTTTATAATAATGGTTATTGCCATTCACTGATCCCTGATTATTCTCTAATTCTGGGCACATGGTCTGATTGCATTTCTTAGTTCCTATGTATGTAAGTAAATGGGGACATGTGACTAATTCTGAAAAATAATTTGCGAAAGGAAGTAACATGCATTGCTTCCTACCTACACACTTAATTGTTGGGGTGAAGCTCCCAAAGCTTTCTTTTCCCTTCTATCACAATGATTTGCAGCATTTAAGATGGTGGCTGCTTCACAAAACTGGGACAACTGAGTATCTAAAATGCAAACCATTTTCTGTAATTCAAGATGTACATACAACAGAAGCAAGAAATCTCTGTTGTTTCTAAGCCCCGTGATTTAAGCCCCAGACTAACAGAGATCCCTTAACATAGGAATGGTCCCCATTCTCCCATATCCTCCTGAAATTCTGTCATGAGACTTACACTATATTGTAAGAACTTGTAGAATTAGTGTATGTTCTTGGTAGGCTACTGTCCAGCATTTCTCTATGTTTTTCCTGAACCATCTGCGCCTGTATCACCTGGGAAGATTATAAAAAGTTCAGATTCCAATATTAATAAATCACCATCTTACAAAGTCTAGCTAAGGAATCTGTATTTTCAACAAATCTTCTCACTGCTGATATAAATTTCATTAGAAACTATGGGCCTCTGGTTAAGAATGTCAATTTCTGGAGGATAGGGGCTTTGTTTATCTTGTTTGGCTCTTAACCCAGCATCTGGCACAAGGCCAGGCATATGGTAGGTAAGCAATCAATAAATATTTATTCTATATAGATGGGAAAAGGACTATAATTCCTGCTCTTCCATCTCAAGGGCATCCTGTGAGGATAAAATAGAATGATGTATGCAAAATCACTTTGTGTGCAGAAAAGGACTATATTATCACACCACACAAAGAAATTAATCATTTAACCAACACTGTTACCTTTGAACCCATAGTGGCTTTATGCATTATGGCTTTACCCAAAGGTTTTACCTAGAGCTAAAACTCATTGACCACTCTGTGCTGGGCGCTTTCCTAAGGCTTTCCATAAATTTAAGTTGCCTCTTCTATCTTCTCAAAAACCTTTTGAGAGAGAGAGAGAATGTTATTTCCCTCCATTTTACAAATTAGAAAACCAAGATTCCAAATGATTATCTTGGTCAACATCAGATGTGGTTTGGATGTTTGTCCTCTCCAAATTTCATGTAAAAATGTAATCCCCAATACTGAGGTGTGACCTTGTGGGAGGTGTTTGGGTCATGGCAGTGGATCCCTCATGAATGAATTGGTCTCCTCCTCATGGTAATCAGTGAGTTCTTGCTCTGAGTTCATGCAAAGTCCAGTTACTTAAAAGAGCATGGCACTTCCCCACCTCTTGCTACCATTTCCTTGCTCCTGTTTCCTCACTCTTGCTCCCACTCTGGCCATGTGACACACAGGCTCCCCCTTTGCCTTCTGCTTGTTTGGAAGCTTCCTAAGGCCTTAACAGAAGCAGATGCCAGTGCCATGCTTCCTGTACAGCCTGCAGGACAGTGAGCCATAATAAACCTATTTTCTTTATACATTACGCAGTCTCAGATATTCCTTCATAGCAATGCAAACGGACTAACACAAGATCCTACCGCTAGCTGGTAAGTGCTAGATCAATTGTTCTCAAACTGTAGCAAGCACCAGAATCACCTAGTTTGTTAAAACACAGATTGCTGGGCACCCATCACCCAAAGTTTCAATTCAGTAGGTCTGGAGGAGAGCCAGATAGCTTGCCTTTTAAAGAAGTTCAGAGGTGATGGTAATGTTTTTGATCTGGAACACAGTTTGAGAATCACTATATTTGAGCTAAATTTGAATCCAGGAATTCTAACTTCAGGGTACCTGGTCTTAATTATTATTGTCTTCTGTTTTACGACCATTCTAGTCTTTATGAACACACATAGTTATTTTTAATAATGTTTCTTAATTTATTTTTAATCACAAATAATAAATATGTAGAGATGCTGGAAAGTCAACATCAACTACAATTGGACATTTCTTAATACAATTTTAGGATTGGCAAATAGCTACCTTTTTCTGTGGCATCCTTGTAGGCAAACTACCTTTGGAAGATTTTTAAAATTTCATTTTTGGGAGTGTAGGGCAAGAATCATCACTGGGAACAAATTCCTAACCAAGATTTTCAGCTATATGTTGTACCTGCTCTGCCAAGTGGATCTGTCCTTTTCATAAGATGCCTTCAGCCTAGGTGTGTTTCTTTCCCTTTACTTTCTCCATGTGTCCCTAGCATGAGAATTTTCTATGTTCTATGAGATTAAGGAGACATTAATAATATAGACATATTTTTATAAAATTTGAAAATTCTCCCCAAGTCCTAAACTCTGAATATAGTTAACTTAGGGCTTATTTCATGTTTTCACTTTTTCTAAATGAAATAACTAAGGCACTGTTTAATGAATAACTTATATGTTGATGAAAAGAATGCATAGTTGGAGATAAAAATTTAAGATGACCCTTCTAAATTTAATGCTTACCAGTGAGACTTTTTTTCTTGCAAATGTCACTGGATTTTTGCCAAATTCAACTTCCAAATAGAGGCTCTTGTCTTTCTTGCAATGAGTGTCAAAGAGATGTCAATTCACATGCAATTATATATATCTCCTACCACATCCATGTTGGATCTGGCTTTTGTTGTTTTTGTAAGCTAAAATGAAAGTATGCATACTCCAAACTGTGTATTCCTGCTACTGCAATGAAATCAATGTTCTAAAATTAACATTTGCATCATTTAAAAAAACCCTAAAGGCAGTTATTTCATTTAACACTTTCTTATGGTATTCTGTCACTCAGTATTGAACAGCAACCTTCTGACATAAAAGCTATTCCTCTCTTATGTCCTGAAACAGTATTCCATGATGGACAACAACCTTCAAATATAGAAGCCATTCTGCTTTTATGTCCTGAGCCTGATGCCTAGAAAGCCTTTGCACTGCCAACAGAAGACCATGGAACTTGCACATTTAAAAGCAATTAAAAACATGTTTCATGATGGGTAAAGGCATTCAAACTCTTCTTTATAAGGTGGTTTTATGGAAAGTATTATGGAAACTTGAAGTATAGGGTTTGAAAAAATTAATTCTTTTCCTTTATTCAGATTTCAAAATGATAAAGCTCCATTCATTTGTATGTCCTGTATCTCAGCTTTTACGAAAAAAAGTTTTTCAAGTGACTTCTGCAGTAGTTTTGACCATATCTTTTCCCAAGTTAAGGGAAAAATACAGTTTTAAAAGGGTATAATATGAAATAAATTATACTGTTGATTTATAGTTATATGTTGGAATCTAAAAGTGAGATGAACATTATAAAGAAAAACAACTTGAAAAATTTTCACCATTGACAGCACTAAATTTATTCTCAACATCTTATAAATACAAAAAACTTTAAAAAGGCTATCTCTTACTTTCTTACTCCTTGTTTTCAAGTTTACAATTCAGCTCAAAACAAGTTAAATGAAATGAAATAAAATAATTCAACAATGGCAAAAAAAAAAAAAAAACAATAGCAGTGAACACTAAATGGTAATGAACCTGAAACTCTATTAAGGGTACCAATTCCACTGGTTAGGAGAGATCAAAATTACTGATGAAATTTAAAAATATAGTAATAGAAATATAAATGACAAACATTACAGAAGATTCTTATAATCAATATCATAGCATATGTTAAATGCATGTGTTAGAATGTCATTATCGAGGTAAGACAAGGATAATTGAATCTGTAAAAATAATGCTACTGAGTAGTGCCAGGGACGTTACTGCAAGAGGAGTCATCATGCTAGAAAGCCCCCTGCTAGAGTCACTGCATAGTTAGGATTGCATTCAGCTGCAGAGAACAGAATCCCCTATTCAGAAGCTTAAACATATCAGGGTTGATATGCCTCATACAACATGAAATCTGCACACAAACAGCCCACGGGTGAGTCAGTGGCTCAATGGCACAATCAGAGGAAGAGGCCTCCAAGTTACCACTTCATCATCCTCAGCTTGTGACTTTTAGATGCCAAATGGCTGCTGCACTTACAGGCATTGAATCTTTGTTCCCAGAAGGAAGAAGGAAAAAAGGTGAAAGAAAAAGTTGTGCCATCTAACAAGGGGTTTCCTTTTTATTTGATAAGGGTGTCTACCCCAGGGCTTCCACAGACACTTATGGGCCAAGACTGTGGCTCAGGGCCAGTCCTGGAATGCAGTGGATTCTGGGAAGGTGATGATGTTCATCTTTCAGCCTGCTCAGCAGAGGAAAGCAAAGGAAAGGGAAGGTATGAATGGCTTTTGATTAAACAATCCATAATGCGAACGTCAGTGCTAGGACACCACTATAAAAATTTTTACTAGAGATATGCCTGCTTTCTGAAAACTCCTGGTAATGACACTGCTGTATAGGAACCTCTTATTAAAGGCACGTTTGTTGAGGACAGTGTTAAATAACAGATCTTCTGGAGGTAACTCCACTTGAAACAGAACTTTTAAGGATACTCTTGCTTGGATACCTCTGCTACTGTCATACCAGGAATTGTTGGGAACAGTTGAATTAAACACACATACACATACCTAGTGCTCACAAGGACAAATGTTAATTCTCAGGGACACTGCAGCCTGAACTCCTTCAGTGAATGAGGTGATTCTCCACACAATGGAGTTTTCAGTACTTCACATAATTATGGAGAGCAATATTATTTCTTTTCTTTCTTCCCTTTCTTTTCAAATTGTTACACTAAAGGCCTGCCAGCCATGAGAAAAGGGCCCACTGCTAAGCCATCTACCCATTAATGACCTCTTCTTCCACTACACAAAGACCCAGTCAAAGCTTTGAGATTACTGTTAATAAGTATTTGATTAAATCCTTAGCCAAGGGCTCTCCAACTCCTCAATTCTTGTCTGGGGGAGGTGCACTTTTATTCCCCAAATTACATCATATTGCCCCAGTAATATATATAATTGCCTACCTGCTGAGTTAGGTTCAATTGCATCTTAACTAAGAGGACTCTTTGATAGCATTCAAAGTCTTGTAGTGATATTTGTCAACTTTGGGGCCGCCCAACATTTTCCTGTTTGAAAATTAAACGTCATGACATATTCATCTTATTAGAATTCAGAACTCTGCCCTTGGTAAAGGCGAGATAGAGTTCTGCAGTAATATTCAAAGTGCTAAACAATTCATATAGCACAGGCACCGACCAAATAGAATAAATGCTGGCCTATATTCTGTACCGGTATTTACCATTTACCAACAAGAGTTCAATGTTAGGGTTGGGACCCCTGCTTCTCCCACCTAAGGCAACTGGAAAGTGAGTTCATAACTTTGGTCTGCTAACTGGGTCCTCCTGCCTAAGACTTTTGTGTCTGGAGTGAATGATAAAAAAGCAGAGGGTGGTTTGAGTTCATCCAGGCAATAGCATTAGTGTCTGACAGGGACAGTAGCCATTGGTGGTCAGTGATCCTACAGCCAACCTACCGTGCCCAACATTTATTTGTGCCCAACATTTATTTGTCCTCACTAAACTATTCCTGCTGAAAAGATAGTTTCAGGGCTTCCTGTCTCTTGGTTCTCCACAGCTGCCTTAGTTCCTGCCGTTTTCCAATCTCACTTTTCCCTGCCCATCCAGCCTGTGAACTCTTGGCACTTTCTCAGCATGTCCCTTTTCTTGTAAGAGAAGCAGATCTTGTCAGTTTTTGGTCTTTCTACCAAGAATCCCGCCTGATAATTAACTGGAGACAGGCTTACATTGCCTGCTTTATGCTTCCTTTCTTTTGGGCCAACCTGGCTTTGCTAGGCTTTAGAAAGTAGGAGGAAGACCCACTCCTGTTGTCTTTAGGAAGAGATGGAAGGCTGGCTTTCTGTGCCAGTCATATGGATTTATAAGAAAGAATGTTCTTCTCCACTTCTCTCACCTCCTCTCCCTTAGGAACTATGAACAAGAAAGACCTGTGATTTTCACACTGAAAGTCCCACATCCTTTTGGGGAGACTTTATTTGATGTCTCCATAGACATTAGAGCATATCATTAACAGCATATACTTTGTTTTTGAGGGTTGATTGGTTAGAAAATGTTTACCCAAAGTTTGGCTATTGTATCTTATTTATTAATCATAGGCGGTGTTCTGTTGGCACCCAAGGAGCTGTTCTTTGTAAAATTTATTTTATTTCTGTATTCCCCTCTTGTGATGGAATGGATGTATATACTTCCAAAGATTAAATTAATTTGAAATAAGAAAAATGGGGTTAAAATACATACACAAGCATAAAATTGTCACACAAATTATATGCCACGAAATCCTACACATTTATTAGAAGTGGGAGATGAGTTCTGCAAGTCACTCTTACAGAATAAAGCATAGTGCAATATGCATATTAAATTATCAAAATCAATGTAAAGATTTAGGTAACAGATGTTTCCTTAAATAGACTGGGCAATTTGTTTTCTTTCCCCCTACAACTAGATATCCAATAACTACCAGTCCTCAACACTGTATGAGCATTTTCCAGCACTATAAACTTTAGCTGTCTAAACTGCTTTGTGATTTAATGATAGTAAAAATCATGAATTAAACTTTGTTTCTTCAATGTCCTTTCATATAACTCAGACATTCAATCCTCTTTTGTTTGATTTCTTTGAGGTTTTGGAGAGCCTAATAGATTATCCTACCCTCAGAATCCTGCAACTTAAAGATGAAGTTTATAAAATGTAGGCATTTTTGTTGTATTGTACTTAAGGATCTCCTGGTTAAAAGCTATGTTGACTTATTTTTTAAAAATCATTCTACTACTAAGAAGCAGTTGTTTATTGCAAAGGGTGTAATTTAGTCCAAATTCTACTTCCCTAATGATAGAAATTGTTGCAATACTCCTTCTTAGCAGTGCACAGCTCTACGGTAGAGCTCCACAACACAAGTACTGATGGTTATTGTGTATATCAGGGCAAGCAGTGCGAGCTTTGATATCAAGCAGCACCACAAATGAGTTCCTGTGTGACATAGGGCAAATCACTTTACTCTCTGAGCCTAGGTTTCTCTGTCCATGGTTTCTTTACAGAGTTGTGTGGACTGAATTAAATAACTTTATTAAATTACCTTCTACAGTTGCTGGCACAGGGAAGGAGCTCTTTGCTGTTTCTCTCTTCTAACTAGGTAATGAAACAAACTCTTCAATACTTTACTTATACTTAACACTGTAGTTCTATTGTGGAGGGGCTTTAATTTAAAAAATAATAATAATAAGACCAAAACAAACAAAACTCAAAACCTCTCTTGTGAGTGGTATTGTAAAACCTGTGCTAAAAATCTTCAGCTTTGATAGTGTAATCAATCTCTTCCATTAGAAGTGTAAACTGGTTACGACAATGAAATAAAAATTTCTATGAGTAATGAGGAAAAGATACATTGTAGCATGAAAACCACATCATTCTCTTCTTTGTGGGCTTTAAATATGTTGCTTAACATAAGGTAGAGTTCTTGGCTCCTGCACATTAGAATCACATAGGAACCTTTTAAAGAACACTGATGCCTGCACCCTATCCCTAGGGATTCTGATATAAATGGTCTAGGACCTGGATCAGGTGGTCTGTATCATGAAGCCATGGCTGGTGCCCCACTACATATGTTTATAGTTGCTGACTGTCTTTCATGTCTCCCTCTCCTTATTTAATTGAAGGAAAACAGTCCCTCTCAGAAGTCTTTCTGCACACACACATCTCTCCCAATAGACTGGGTGAGGTGCCTGTGCTATTTGCTTTCCTAGGACTCTGCACTTCTTGCTTCATAGCATGTAGGACATATATTATAGTTGTATCCCCCACCCACAATCATTACTTCCCCATGGATTCAAATATTTTAGTGTAAGGAGCTTTCAAAGACGAGATGCCAAGGAGAGTGAAGATGAGGGTGAAGACGGGGATGGGATGGGGCGGAGGAAGAGGAACAGCTGTGGCAGCCGCAAAGGGAGAAGGGTGTGGAGGCAACTAATACTAACGTGTCTGGCGTAGGAAAACAGAGGTGTGGGCGTGAATTATTTATTAATTAGTTTATGGTGCTGGGAACTATGTTTTATATTCTGCAGAATGAACCCCACAGAGTGTCTCAAGACTTTCTGCGTTGGTGGTATCTATGTTTGTGGTGAGTGAGGACAGAATGAAGTTGGTAAATTTTTCATTACCAACCTAGGTGCCTCTCAATACGTTGATTTAGAACCTTAATTAAATCTGCTCCACTTTGCGAAGGAGTCACCAGGGACAGCATCACTCTGGCTTATTGGGGACTTTGGTAGTCTATTTGCAAGTCAACTATTGACTCTACTTCATCAAGGGACTGAATTTTCAATGTCTCCATTTACTCATTTATAAAATAGTAATATCTGTAGTTAAGTTGTGCAAATCCAATTCACTGTTGGCAGAATACCCATAAAACTTCTGACAGATTCATTTAAAAAATGAATAACATTTTACTGATTTGATTGCAATTTAGCAGATACACACTTAACACTTCAATTATATTAATCAAAATGAAGGTTTTCATATGACAGTTTCAAGCCAACAGTCTCAGTATTTGAACCTATTTCACCCTCTTCATTAGAATGTACAGTTTAAGAACTGCAGTTGTAAAATAAAACTAGAAAACTCTGTTTTAGAAGCTTTCGTGCTTTTATTCAGTCTTTCTCTGCAAATGAAAGGGTATTTCTACTTTGTCCATGGAGAAGAATGTTCCCCTTGCTCACTTTTGTCACTCTTGCCCTGTAGTGCCCTGCTAGGTGTTATTTCTGTGCACATTTATCTTGTTAAGTAACTTAGAAGTTTTCCTAGGCCGGGATCCGTGGAAAACCCTTGTGAATCAAACTTGGAAGTTGTGCTGGACTCCTCATGGCTCCTCCATTCCTATATCCAATCAGTCATAACATTCTACCTTTCTTTTTTAAATTCGGCCAATCCCTCGGCCTCAATCCCTTCTTACAACAACCATTCCAGTTAACTTCATTTGGCCCCAATAAAATTGCAACAGCCTCCTAATGGATTTCCCTGCTTCTGGTCTTGTCCCTTGACATTCATCTTTAGCAGACACCCCAGAAACTGATCTATGATGCAAATTATAAAATATTCTATGGATCTCATTAATTGCAAGATCCTTATTTGTTTTTCTTAATGAGTTTCTGCATTAGCTATTGTTTAAACAAAGGATTTGAAATTAAGACACCTTATAATCCCAGTTTCTGGAGCTGGCACAGCAAATTGTCAAATGGACCATTCAGTCTCTTAGTTGGCCAAGGGAGCCTCCCAATTATGCTAGACTGCCTGTCATTCCACACACAGCTCCAAGACAGACACTTTACTCTTTCTCATTCCCACTGCCTGAAAGAACCTTACTGTCTTCTCTTTGCCTATTTCTTAATCCCCTTCATCACTGAGCTTAGATACAATGTCTTCTAGAAAGCTTTTTATATTTACCACTCTCAGTATCTCAGACCAAGTCAGGCCAGGTCAAGCCAGGCAGCTCTCACTACACAGGTGTATGCCACCGGCTGCACTTGCCACATTGTATTGAAGGCAATTGATGACACATCTATCTCTACCATTATACATTTCTTAAGTACCCGAAACCCGGTTTTATTTCCTTCTATATCCCCAGTGCCTAATACATGGAGTTACTAAATAAATGTTGAATCAGGCTTGTTATTCAGAGTCCAGAGCAGTATGTGAAGTTACTGTTCAATAACTATTAACATTTTAGGTTTGTGGATTTTTGCATAATGTAAGACAGAGCTGTCTTGAAGGGTAGCAACATCTTCTCATCAGTAATGTTAAATCCTAATCTGGCATCACTTGTTAGGAACAATGTGGGGGTTGATTGGAGAAGTTCAGGTTAATTTATCTCTGGTCTTTCCTACTCTAAGATAGTATGGATCTTGGAATATTCCAAATTGAAGGATATTATAATCAACTATCTTTCACATTAAGAAAGCATGTAAAAAAGAAAGCACCTGCAAAAGTGAACCATCTCTCTTCTCCTTGGACTATATTTTCATTGCAACTTTCTGCTGCTTTTCAATCCACTGACATTTCTATTTCAGCTTTTGGTGAGCTACTCCCAGCCCCTGAAATAGTGATATTCTCCTCTGCTCAATTTACCAGTTCTTTCAAGAGATTCCCAATCATTCTTCTGGCTTCAACCAACACCTACACATCAGCAATTCCTTAATCTATACCCTAACCCTAAATATCTAACAAAGCATAAGATGGGTACTTAACTGTTTAAAGTCTTGCATGTCCTACAAGCACCACAAACTCAACATATCCTAAAATGAACTTTTCATCTCTCCCTCAAACCCTTCCCTCCTCATTTTGGTCCCTATTTTTGTGAATGGGAGCAGCATTCAATTAGTCACCACAGGCAGTTGTAACTTATTTCCTTTCTCTCATATCCTATGCCAAACTCATTTCAAAGCCTGTTAATTCTATCTCCTTAATACTTTAATTTCCTTACAACATTATTATGCCAGGGGCTGTGAACTGGTAATCTCTGATAAGATTCAACTCACAGACATGTTTAGTTTAAAATTTGGGTGTAAATACATTCAGGTGGGCATTCACTCCCCAGCTTGCCACTGGCTCAGTCTCTCCTTTATTGAGTAATACCAGATCAGTCCCCACAGTTAGGTCACCTACCTGGTCCCTTTAGGTTTCCTCTGGCTCACATTCACATTATCTCTCCTATATGACTGAGCAGTCTCTGGATACCAACACAGTGTTTGGATCACTCTACTTTCCTACTTAAAACCTGTCAAAGGCTTTCAATTGCCTAAAACAGTGGACTCAATCCATTCTGCACACATCTGCATCACCTGGGGAACTTAAAAAAAAAAAATCTCATCCCAGACCAATTAAATCAGAGTTTCTGAGAGCAGGGCCCAAGTATCTGCATTTTTCAGTTTTCCAGAGTAATTATAATTTGTAGCCAAGACTAAAGCACTGGTTCACAGAATAGATCCAAAACCCTTAACTGATCTAGTGGTTGGCTAGACTCTTGTCCACACATGTGTCCCAGTATCATTGTGGGACATCTGCTTCCATCTGCTGTCCATTGACATCCCTGTGCTTCTCTAAAAACATGGAGTTGCTTCAGGCTTCTCTTGCAGCCACAGTCTATGCTTCTTTCTCCCTTTCTGTAAGCTACCTTTACTTCTTGTCTCTCTGGCAAATATCCATACTTTCGTAAGACCCAGCTCAGGCATCGCTACCTATGAAGCATTTCCTAAAATATCTATTCCCATTCTGGAAAAGCAACCTCTGCTTCCTTTGTCTTCCACAATGACACTGACTATACAGCTGTGACAATACTGCATTGCAGGACTTCTCAGACTTTACTCTGCACGCAAGTGCACCTTTGCTAAATGCAGATTGTGATTCAGTGGGTCTGAGGTGGGGCCTGCCATTCTGCATTTTTTAACAAGCTCCTGGGTGAATCAACATTGAGTAGCAAGGCTTTAGAGGACTTAACTTGTTTTTATACCTACTTCTCTTTCCTTTACTGTATATTTCCTTAGGGCAATGACCACATTCTAGTCATCTTTTCATGTGAGTTCAATGACTGACAGACAGTAGTCGCCAACTAAGTAATTATTGCCTGAATAAAAAAATACATGACGAATGATTAAGTAAGCTTTGGATGGAGGAAAAGAAGGAAAGAAGGAAGGAAGACAGAAAGGCAGGAAGGTAGGAAAAAAGAAAGGCAAGCCATTATTACGAATGTCTCTCAATTCAGGCAAACAAGTACACCTTCTCAAAAGGCACATTTTTGCAGAGCCCTTTTCAGTAATATTTTGACAATCATGCCACAGTGATAATCTCTGAGAAAGAAGCTTCTTTCTGCTCTCCAAAGGAAATAGTGGCAACATTTCTGAGAAAGAAATACCCAGGATTATGGAAATCAAGGTCTGTATGGCACAAGGTATTTTATGACTCTGGAGGAAAAGTATATGTTTCAGGAAAATGTGAATGGTAATAAGGTATATGATGATAACTCATAGCCAGACAGCTACATGGCCAGTATTTTTAATGCAATGCCTGCATTTTTCCTGGAAGAGTTACTCATTCACTTTGTGTTTATGTGGTCAGATGGGTGGCAGTGAGACAGAGGGGCAGTAAGACGGAGTCCCTGAGGGCACCGGCTTTCCTGCTTCTGTGTAATTTTTGATTGAGCAAATTACTAGCTATGTGACTTTGAGCAACTTACTTTACACTACATGTTTTTTTGTGTGTACAACACAGTACTATAACATCAGTATTAAAGACTTTAATAAAGATTAAATGAGATACTGCATGCAAAAGACAGCACAGTGTTGGGCATATTTTTAAAAAAGAAATCTCTCAGTAATGTTAGCAATAGTAACTGTTAGGATCCAGAAGTAAAATCACACTGATTCCTCATTCTATGTGGACACCTTGGGAGCACATTTTTTATTTTTATTTTTTTTGATATTGAGCCTCGCTCTGTCCCCCAGGCTAAAGTGCAGTGGTGTGAGCTCTGCTCACTACAACCTCCAGCTCCCAGGTTCAAACATTCTCCTGCCTCAGCCTCCTGAGTAGCTGGAATTACAAGCGCCTGCCACCATACCTGGCTAATTTTTGTATTTTTAGTAGAGATTAGGTTTCGCTGTGTTAGCCAGTCTGGTCTTGAACTCCTGACCTGAAGTGATCCACCCGCCTCGGCCTCCCAAAGAGTTGAGATTACAGGCGTGAGTCACTGTGCCTGGTCATGGAAGCACACTTCAGTCAAAGAAGTACAAGCTTTGGGGCCAGGCAAATCCAAGTTCCAATACCACATTTTGCTATTTATTCCCTGTACCATTGTAAGCAAATTCCTTAGATTCTCTGAATCTCAATTTCCTCATTCATAAATTGGGCAAAATAGAATCTATCTTTCAGAGCTGTTGCAGAAAAAAAAAAATAGCCAGCATTATAAAGGTTTGATTTATTTGTTGAATTTGAAGTTGTGTTTGGAAAAGTTTAAATGTATCTTTCTTGCTACTTACAGCCCGAATAATAAATGTATTTTATAATACAATGATATAATATACTATAATATACCATACAGAAAGTGTATGTTCAATACATCGTGATGATTGTAACTGAGGACCGGCTACTCTGCTAGTAGTTAGACTAGTAACGTATCCACGATATGTTAAAGACTAGTAGATAGACTGCTACTAGATATACTTGTAACATATCCATGATCTACAAATGAAGATATCTGGCAATCTGAAGCATGAATCAGCAAACTACAGCCTATAAGCCAAATCTGGTCCACCCTTTGTTTTTGAAAATAAAGTTTTATTGGAACACAGCCACACTCCATTTGTTTATGTATTACCCATGGGTACTTTCTTGCTAAGAGGAAGAGCTGAGTAGTCATGACAGAAACCATCTGCTGTGCAAATCCAAAAATATTTATTGTTTTACAGAAAAGTTTGCTGGCCTTCGATCTAAATTAATAAAGCATATAGAAATATTTTTATAAGACAGAGAAATTATGGGCTATAAACCGGTTAATATTAAAATTCCTAAAATGGCTAATTTTATCTTTTTCTGTCATAAACAGATGTTCATCATCACCAATAATCAGGTAAAAAAATTAAGCTTAAGATAAGAGACAATGTTCACCCATTCAATCTGCAAAACTAAAAGGTCTGACAATATCAAATGTTGGGAGGGTTTAGAACAACTAGATCTTTTATGCATTATGGGTGGATATACAAATGATACAACCACTTTGGAAAATATATTTCTCCTAAAGTTGAACACTCATTGCTTATGACCTGGCAATTCCACACCTAGATATATATTCCAGAGAAACACTTGCATATGTAGAACAGGATAATAAGATTGTGACATAGATGTTCACAATAGGGGAAAAACTCCTAACCTATGATCTAACAGGGGAAGAGTAGATGAACAAACCTTGGATATAGAATTACATAGTACTCAAAATAAATGCAATGCGGTGACATGTAAAAGATAACCTATCTTAGTAGTATTGTATTAAGTAGAAAAACTAAGTTCCAAAAGATTACACATACCCCGCTATACGTTTTCATAAAGTGAAAAATAATGATACAAAAATGTTTATTGTTTTAGGAATAAGGATGGAATAAAATCATTTAAAGAGAAAGGGAGGGGCTGATGATCAAGAGATTCAAGATCATGTTTACTTTAGTCTCAGGGGTTTGTTGTTATTCTCAAGACCTACACTTTTGTTTTAGATAGTGGAGTTACAGGTGCTTATTTCATTATTAAAAGTAAACAAACAACCAATTAAACAAGTAAAAGCTAGCCACGGCCATGTTGGACAACAAGAGTATGTTGTGAATCAAAAAATTATGGATATCTATTTTGTGCATTTAAATTTTTTAAAAAAACCCTAAAAATGAAAAATTGCTAGAGTATCACATGGTTACAGTACTGACTTTGAACTTCACAAATAGCAGCTTGCCACCTTCCCAGCTAAAGATTTATTAAAAATATAAAATATTTTACACTTGTATTTGTAATTGCCTCCCCTATACCTCCCAATGTCTTTTCCAATCTCATGCCAAAAAAAAAAAAAAACTAACTAAAAACAAGCGATACATACTAAAGTTGAGGGAATTCATGCAAAACCATGTTAATTCTTATGACTATGTTTGAAAGCATCTTTATGAACCTAAGTTAATAATGACCTAAGGTAAAATTGCCTGTATTCCTGACTTCTTTCAGATGCATGTCCCATAGGAAGCAATCAGAATAAGGTCATTTGAACATCTGTCATCTCAATCAAGTGCAAGGCTAGGGTACATCAGTGGTTTGGTAAACATCACTGAGGAATTTGACTCCTTCGGCCAATAATGACTTACAATGGCATTCTATCAATTAAAAATACAGGCAATTTAGCTTTTAGAGATATCAATAAATGCTTCTCATACTGATTACCTTAATTAAAGAATGTGGTTCAACTTTTCTTTTTTTTTTTGAGTTGATATCTCACTCTGTCACCCAGGCTAGAGTGCGGTGGTGTGATCATGGCTCACTCAGCCTCGACCTCCTGGGCTCAAGTGATCCTCCTGCCTCATCTTCCCAAGTAGCTGGGACTATGGCTGCTGCATGCCACCATACCCAGCTAATTTTTATTTTTATTTTTTGTAGAGACAGGGCCTTGCTATGTTGCCCGTGCTGGTCTTGAACTCCTGGCTTCAAGCAATCCTCTTGCCTCAGTTTCCCAAAGTGCTGGGATTACTGATGTGAACCACTGCCCCTTGTCAGTGCAACTTTTTTTTTTTTTTTTTGGAGACGGAGTTTCACTCTTGTTGCCCAGGCTGGAGTGCAATGGTGCAATCTTGGCTCACTGGACTATCCACCACCTGGGTTCAAGTGATTCTCCTGCCTCAGCCTCCCCAGTAGTGGGGATTACAGGCATGTACCACCACATCTGGCTAATTTTGTATTTTTAGTAGAGACAGGGTTTCTCCATGTTGGTCAGGCTGGTCTTCAACTTCCGACCTCAGGTGATCCACCTGCCTCGGCCTCCCAAAGTGCTGGGATTACAGGCATGAGCTACCATGCCCAGCCATCGGTGCAACTTTTAAAAGTAATAAAATACTCTGAATGTCTTCAACTTGAGTTCAACAGAAAATTTAGCTGTACATCCTTGATTGGAAATTTTTAAGTTTCTGACAGCACTTTTTGCTTTCCTTTATATCACACAACACTATAGTATTTCACTTGTAAAAATGTTATCGTCTTTGAAAATAAATAGCAAATGTAATCATTAAGGCAGCAGGTCTAAAAACTAAATAGTGAATAGTGGCTATAAACTTGGATTCTACAGCTTGCCTGACTGAGTTCAAATCCTGAAACCACTGCCCACCAGCTTTTGATTTAACGCCTGTAATTTAAGTCTCTCCGCCTAGGTTCCTCATCTGTAAAATTGGATAATAATCAGGTTACCTACTTAATCAAATGGTTGTGACGATTAATGAATATATGAATATCTATATGTATGTATATATGCCTGTATTCATATATCTTTATATATTCCTACACATATATCTGTCTTAGAATAGTGTTTAGTGCTCTGTAAATATATAAGTGATTACTATTAAGTATATGTTTTCTGTTAGCTTCTGGGGCATAACTATAAAAAGAAATATAAAAATTGGAAAATGCCATTTCTCAATACATACCAATAATGCAATGATAACATGGAGGTAGGGGAAAGAAACTAACAAACAAGGCTGTTAACAGTACCTAATTTATAAGGCTATTATGAGCATGAAATGAGGTAATACATGTTCACAGCAGAAAACCTGGCATATAAATAATACAGAGTACATGATGGCTAATAGTCTTATTTTGATCATTATTATTATTATTTCTCCAACTTCATCTCTTAACAGGTACCTGCAAAACCACTCACACATACATGTGCACATGCATACTCCTTTGTGCACACACACATAGACATGCACATAACCTCTTCTATCCAGATGGAAAACTCATACTGTAGATGCAAAATAATTAAACAATGAAACTTTGGGTTCTTGGGGGACCAAGAACATGGGATGGTGAACAACAGAGGACCTGATAAAATATTAATGACTGTTATGCACTAGAACTTTTTTTTTAAGTTCTATTAAGCCTAAAAGTTGCTCTTTTCTTTTTCTTTCTTTCTTTCTTTATTTTATTTTATTATTATTATTATACTTTAAGTTTTAGGGTACATGTGCATAATGTGCAGGTTAGTTACACATGTATACATGTGCCATGCTGGTGTGCTGCACCCATTAACTCGTCATTTAGCATTAGGTATATATCCTAAAGCTATCCCTCCCCCCTCCCCCCACCCCACAACAGTCCCCAGAGTGTGATGTTCCCCTTCGTCTGATTGGTGCACCTGAAAGTGACGGGGAGAATGGAACCAAGTTGGAAAACACTCTGCAGGATATTATCCAGGAGAACTTCCCCAATCTAGCAAGGCAGGCCAACATTCAGATTCAGGAAATACAGAGAACGCCACAAAGATACTACTCGAGAAGAGAAACTCCAAGACACATAATTGTCAGATTCACCAAATTTGAAATGAAGGAAAAAAATTTAACGGCAGCCAGAGAGAAAGGTCGGGTTACCCATAAAGGGAAGCCCATCAGACTAACAACGGATCTCTCGGCAGAAACTCTACAAGCCAGAAGAGAGTGGGGGCCAATATTCAACATTCTTAAAGAAAAGAATTTTCAACCCAGAATTTCATATCCAGCCAAACTAAGCTTCATAAGTGAAGGAGAAATAAAATACTTTACAGACAAGCAAGTGCTGAGAGATTTTGTCACCACCAGGCCTGCCCTAAAAGAGTGCCTGAAGGAAGCCCTAAACATGGAAAGGAACAACTGGTACCAGCCACTGCAAAATCATGCCAAACTGTACAGACCATCGAGGCTAGGAAGAAACTGCATCAACTAACGAGCAAAATAACCAGCTAACATCATAATGACAGGATCAAATTCACACATAACAATATTAACTTTAAATGTAAATGGAATAAATGCTCCAATTAAAAGACACAGACTGGCAAATTGGATAAAGAGTCAAGACCCATCAGTGTGCTGTATTCAGGAAACCCATCTCACATGCAGAGACACACATAGGCTCAAAATAAAAGGATGGAGGAAGATCTACCAAGCAAATGGAACACAAAAAAAGGCAGGGGTTGCAATCCTAGTCTCTGATAAAACAGACTTTAAACCAACAAAGATCAAAAGAGACAAAGAAGGCCATTACATAATGGTAAAGGGATCAATTCAACAAGAAGAGCTAACTATCCTAAATATATATGCACCCAATACAGGAGCACCCAGATTCATAAAGCAAGTCCTGAGTGACCTACAAAGAGACTTAGACTCCCACACAATAATAATGGGAGACTTTAACACCCCACTGTCAACATTAGACAGATCAACGAGACAGAAAGTTAACAAGGATACCCAGGAAGTGAACTCAGCGGACCTAATAGACATCTACAGAACTCTCCACCCCAAATCAACAGAATATACATTCTTTTCAGCACCACACCACACCTATTCCAAAATTGACCACATACTTGGAAGTAAAGCTCTCCTCAGCAAATATAAAAGATCAGAAATTATAACAAACTGTCTCTCAGACCACAGTGCAATCAAACTAGAACTCAGGATTAAGAAACTCACTCAAAACCACACAACTACATGGAAACTGAACAACCTACTCCTGAATGACTACTGGGTACATAATGAAATAAAGGCAGAAATAAGGATGTTTTTTGAAACCAACAAGAACAAAGACACAACATACCAGAATCTCTGGGACACATTCAAAGCAGTGTGTAGAGGGAAATTTATAGCACTAAATGCCCACAAGAGAAAGCAGGAAAGATCCAAAATTGACACCCTAACATCACAATTAAAAGAACTAGAAAAGCAAGAGCAAACACATCCAAAAGCTAGCAGAAGGCAAGAAATAACTAAAATCAGAGCAGAACTGAAGGAAATAGAGACACAAAAAACCCTTCAAAAAATTAATGAATCCAGGAGTTGGTTTTTTGAAAGGATCAACAAAATTGATAGACCACTAGCAAGACTAATAAAGAAGAAAAGAGAGAAGAATCAAATAGAGGCAATAAAAAATGATAGAGGGGATATCACCACTGATCCCACAGAAATACAAACTACCCTCAGAGAATACTACGAACACTTCTACGTAAATAAACTAGAAAATCTGGAAGAAATGGACAAATTCCTCAACACATACACCCTCCCAAGACTAAACCAGGAAGAAGTTGACTCTCTGAATAGACCAATAACAGGCTCTGAAATTGGGGCAATAATCAATAGCTTACCAACCAAAAAGAGTCCAGGACCAGATGGATTCACAGCTGAATTCTACCAGAAGTACAAGGAGGAACTGGTACCATTCCTTCTGAAACTATTCCAATCAACAGAAAAAGAGGGAATCCTCCCTAACTCATTTTATGAGGCCAGCATCATCCTGATACCAAAGCTGGGCAGAGACACAACCAAAAAAGAGAATTTTAGACCAATATCCTTGATGAACATTGATGCAAAAATCCTCAATAAAATACTGGCAAACCGAATCCAGCAACACATCAAAAAGCTTATCCACCATGATCAAGTGGGCTTCATCCCTAGGATGCAAGGCTGGTTCAATATACGCAAATCAATAAATGTAATAAGACAAAAACCACGATTATCTCAATAGATGCAGAAAAGGCCTTTGACAAAATTCAACAACTCTTCATGCTAAAAACTCTCAAGAAATTAGGTATTGATGGGACGTATCTCAAAATAATAAGAGCTATCTATGACAAACCCACAGCCAATATCATACTGAATGGGCAAAAACTGGAAGCATTCCCTTTGAAAACTGGCACAAGACAGGGATGCCTTCTTTCACCACTCCTATTCAACATAGTGTTGGAAGTTCTGGCCAGCGCAATTAGTCAGGAGAAGGAAATAAAGGGTATTCAATTACGAAAAGAGGAAGTCAAATTGTCGCTGTTTGCAGATGACATGATTGTATATCTAGAAAACTCTATTGTCTCAGCCCAAAATCTCCTTAAGCTGATAAGCAACTTCAGCAAAGTCTCAGGATACAAAATCAATGTGCAAAAATCACAAGCATTCCTATACACCAATAACAGACAAACAGAGAGCCAAATCATGAGTGAACTCCCATTCACAATTGCTACAAAGAGAATAAAATACCTAGGAATCCAACTTACAAGGGATGTGAAGGACCTCTTCAAGGAGAACTACAAACCACTGCTCAACGAAATAAAAGAGGACACAAACAAATCGAAGGACATTCCATGCTCATGGATAGGAAGAATCAATATCGTGAAAATGGCCGTACTGCCCAAGGTAATTTATAGATTCAATGCCATCCCCATCAAGTTACCAATGACTTTCTTCACAGAATTGGAAAAAACTACTTTAAAGTTCATATGGAACCAAAAAAGAGCCCGCGTCACCAAGTCAATCCTAAGCCAAAAGAACAAAGCTGGAGGCATCACACTACCTGACTTCAAACTATACTACAAGGCTACAGTAACCAAAACAGCATGGTACTGGTACCAAAACAGAGATATAGATCAATGGAACAGAACAGAGCCCTCAGAAATAATGCCGCATATCTACAACTATCTGATCTTTGACAAACCTGAGAAAAACAAGCAATGGGGAGAGGATTCCCTATTTCATAAATGGTGCTGGGAAAACTGGCTAGCCATATGTAGAAAGCTGAAACTGGATCCCTTCCTTACACCTTATACAAAAATTAATTCAAGATGGATTAAAGACTTACATGTTAGACCTAAAACCATAAAAACCCTAGAAGAAAACCTATGCATTACCATTCAGGACATAGGCATGGGCAAGGACTTCACGTCTAAAACACCAAAAGCAATGGCAACAAAAGCCAAAATTGACAAATCGGATCTAATTAAACTAAAGAGCTTCTGCACAGCAAAAGAAACTACCATCAGAGTGAACAGGCAACCTGCAGAATGGGAGAAAATTTTTGCAACCTACTCATCTGACAAAGGGCTAATATCCAGAATCTACAATGAACTCCAACAAATTTACAAGAAAAAAACAAACAACCCCATCAAAAAGTGGGCGAAGGACATGAACAGACACTTCTCAAAAGAAGACATTTATGTAGCCAAAAAACACATGAAAAAATACTCACCATCGCTGGCCATCAGAGAAATGCAAATCAAAACCACAATGAGATACCATCTCACACCAGTTAGAATGGCAATCATTAAAAAGTCAGGAAACAACAGGTGCTGGAGAGGATATGGAGAAATAGGAACACTTTTACACTGTTGCTGGGACTGTAAACTAGTTCAACCCTTGTGGAAGTCGGTGTGGCAATTCCTCAGGGATCTAGAACTAGAAATACCATTTGACCCAGCCATCCTATTACTGGGTATATACCCAAAGGATTATAAATCATGCTGCTATAAAGTCACATGCACACGTATGTTTATTGCGGCACTATTCACAATAGCAAAGACTTGGAACCAACCCAAATGTCCAACAATGATAGACTGGATTAAGAAAATGTGGCACATATACACCATGGAATACCATGCAGCCATAAAAAAGGATGAGTTCATGTCCTTTGTAGGGACATGGATGAAACCGGAAATCGTCATTCTCGGCAAACTATCGCAAGAACAAAAAACCAAACACCGCATATTCTCACTCATAGGTGGGAATTGAACAATGAGAAAGTTGCTCTTTTCTTATCAAAATATATGGCTAAAGCAATTTTAAAACTATGTATTTTTTAATAATGTTAGAATTTTGGAAATGTAGCAAGGATAATACAAAGAGTTCAGTACGCCCTTCGCCCAGGTTGCCCTGATGTTAACATCTATATATCCATGATATATTTGTCAAAACTAAGAAATTAACATTGGTAAAATACTGCTAACTGAACCACAAACTTTATTTGCAATTTACCAGTTTTTCTATTAATGTCTTTTTTCTGTTCCCGGATCCAATGCAGGACACTGCATTGCATTTAGTATGGTTGATTTTGAATCAACCTTTTTCTCCTGTTTTTCCCTTCTTCCTTCAGCTTACCTCTGACTTTTCAGAACAGAAAGCACCCAGTGCAGGGAGAGCAATACATTCAGGTGGAAGAGGTCCTTCCAGTGAAACAGATAGCTAGAACAAGTTTTGTGAAGTACCTCTATATTGCAGCTTTAGTACAAAATTTTACGACAGTCTATTAGAAAGAAGTCTAGTTTGAGCAAAAGAAATACTGTTGAAATATGAGAAGTGAGAGGAAGTAATTTACTGAGTAACGCTAGGTATGATTTCTAAAATTTATTTAAATGTTCATGTTAAAATTTTAACATAGGGGTAACCAATATTAAAGATGAGGTAAGATCCACATCTTTTCAATGACAAAAGGACAAAAACAAGAGGAGGGGAAAATTGGGGATCAAAGCTATAAGAAACAATACAACACACACACAAAAACAGTAAATGGAAAAAATCAAAGAACAGTAAATAGAAAACATAAAATGATATGGTCAGAGTAACCTAAATATATCAGCAAATCATATAAATATGACTTGAAAGTGGTTATTTCAGAAGAATGGGAAATATGTCAGTAGGGATAGCGGTGAGGAGGAGCAGTAGGAACTGCTGTTTTCCCTAACAAACCTCATAAAATTTGTCGCTACTTAAACTGTATAGAAACATAACCTTGGTAAAGGTTAAAACACACAAACAAAAAGACTTAATAACAAGGACATGTGTGAAACTCAAATGGTTATGTAGGCAAATTCTGTTTCTAGACATTGAATAGTCAATACACTGGATGTTTCTCTGTTATATAAACTGTTCCATGATGTGGAAACTGAAGGAAAACATGTTAACCTCTTTTATGCAGCAAGTGTCACAGGCACACACACACACCAGGCCAATCTTATCTCTTATGAACTAAGATGCAAATAGCTAAATAAATTATTAGCAAACTGAATCCAGCAGAGTATTTTAAAATCACATTATGACCAAATAAAATATGTTAATAGAATGTAAGGATGAGTTAACATCAGTAGATCTTTTGATGTAATTTGTCTGTTAACAGATTAAATAGATGATTAACTTGGGAAAGTCATATTACCACCTGAATACCTGCCTTAAAAATCCATTTGATAAAATTTGGCTGTCATTTTTTTAATTTAAGAAGATCTACTAAGAGGGCAAACAAACACATTTTCTGAAACTAACAACTATGTGCCAGAAACCTATAATAAAATATTTGATAATAAATCATTAAAAGCTTTCCTACTAACGTCAAGAAGAGCACAAAAATATCTGCTATTACCCTCAGTTTTCACCGTTGTACTCAAGGTCCTAGCCAATGTAAGAGAAAAAAACAGACATATCAACTTCTTTGGAAAGGAAGATAATAAACTTTCAGTATTTGCGGGTGTTAATTTTGGACCTGGAAAACTAAAAATATTTTTTAAAAAGTATATTAGAAATAGGAGAAGAGGCCAGTAAGTTGTTGGATATAAGATGCATATATGAAAACAACATTTTTTTTATATATCAAAAGCAATCAGTTAAAATGATAATGAAAAAAAGCCTATTCATAGCTGCTACAAAAATAATATCCCACAAAATATCCAGAAATAAACTTAACAAAAAATGTGTCACATATGTAAGGAATATCACAATACTTTACCAAATGACCTAAAAGAAAATTAAGCAAATTCAAATGCTTTTTCTTTTAATTATTCACTCCCATAAAATTCTATATATTTAAAGTAATTCTAATTCATGTTCTTACCATTTTTATAATGGACATTGATAAATTTTTAAGTTTATATGAGAAAATATACACAACTAGTCTGTGATGTTTTGAAAATCAAAGAGAAGGAATGGTCCTTCCAAATATCAAAACATACTTGAAAATAAGAGTAATTAAAACAGTGTGATCTTGGTACATGAATAAATACATATATCATAAATGGAATAAACAGCCTGAAAGCAGACTGTGTATGTGGGAATAATTTTATGATAAATGTGGCATTTGAAACCAATGAGGACATGATGAAGTATTCAATAAGTGATTTGTGACAAATGGATAATGCAGTTAGACGTTTAGTTAATACACAAATATCTGATGAATGGAACAACAAAGCATGAGGAAATATAAAAATATAAGAATATCTAGAATAATAATAATTTTAAATCAAGAGATGATAAAAGACTTCCTAAGTAAGACAGAAAATCAGAAAATATGATAGATTTGACTGGATAAAAATTGTAAACTCCTTTACAACAAAAAATCATAAACTTTAAAAGCAAAAGAGATATTGAAAGGAACAATTTCAACATATCTAAAAGATAATGGACTAATTTACAGAATATACACAGAATTCCAAATATATCATTTAGAGAAGGATAAACAATAGAAAAAAAGGTCAAAGAATTCAAAGTGCTCTTTGAAGAAGAAATACAAATGAATGGCAAACTTATAAACAATTGCTAACTAAGTAATCACTAAAGTGAAAATTAAAACAATAATTAGTTAATGACCCCCACTGTATTGGTTGATAGTATCCTGGCTGATGATAATGTGAAATAACAGATAGCTCCATAACATCACTGATAAAATGAACAGCAATTTGGTAAACAAGTCAGCAGCTCTACCAACAGAGATTGTGACTCAGAAGCTCTCATGGTGAGAGGATACTTTTGTAATTTATCCCTTATATGACTTTTCAAATGTTTTCTGAAAAGCCTTTTACTCCAAAACTAGCAAAAAGGAAATTTGACCTCATAACTTCTATTCAAGCTAAGAAAATTATTTCCATAAGATGATGTTGAAGGAAGGGAGTGAGAAATTTGTGTGTCTCTCTGACTACACCTTTGGTGCAGAAACTATAGATTCATGTTGACATCCACTGATAATTTTATTTTCCTTTATTAGCTACAAATAATAATTTTTACCAATTTGGATGTCCTTTACTTCCTTCTCTTGCATGATTGCTCTGGCTAGGACTTCCAGGACTATGTTGAAGAGAAGTGGTGATCCTTGTCTTGTTCCAGTTCTCAGAGGGAATGCTTTCAACTTTAATGTGCACAAATCAGTAGCTCTTCTATACACCAACAGTGACCAAGCGGAGAATTAAATCGAGAACTCAACCCCTTTTACAATAGCTACAAAAACAAATAGAAATAAAATGCTTAGGAATGTACATAACCCGGGAGGTTAAAGACCTCTGCAAGGAAAACTACAAAACACTGCTGAAAGAAATCAGATGACACAAACAATTAGAAACACATCCCATGCTCATGGATGGGGTAGAATCACTATTGTGAAAATAACCATACTACCAAAAGCAATCTACAAATTCAATGCAATTCTCATCAAAATACCACCATCATTCTTCACAGAACTAGAAAAAACAATCCTAATATTCACATGGAACCAAAAAAAAGCCTGCATAGCCAAAGCAAGGCTAAGCAAAAAGAACAAATCTGGAGGCATCACATTATCTGATTTCAAACTATACTATAAGCCCATAGTCACCAAAACAGCATGGTACTAGTATAAAAATAGGCACATAGACAAATGGAACAGAATAGGGAACCCAGAAATAAACCCAAATACTTACAGCCAACTGATCTTCAACAAAGAAATCAAAAAACATAAAGTGGGGAAAGGACACCCTATTTAACAAATGGTGCAGGGATAATTGACAAGCCACATGCAAAAGAATGAAACTGGATTCTCATCTCTCACCTTATACAAAAATCAACTCACGATGGATCAAAGACTTAAATCTAAGACCTAAAACCATAAAACTTTTAGAGGATAACATTGGAAAAACCCTTCTAGACATTGGTTTAGGCAAGGATTTCATGACCAAGAACCCAAAAGCAAATGCAATAAAGCAAAGATAAATAGCTGGGACTAATTAAACTAATTAAACTTAATTGAACTAAGGAGCTTTTGCACGGCAAAAGGAAGAGTCAACAGAATAAAGGAAGACTCAACAGATTAAACAGACAACCCACAGAGTGGAAGAAAATCTTCACAATCTATACATCTAACAAAGGACTAATATCCAGAATCTACAACAAACTCAAACAAATTAGCAAGAAAAGAACAAACAATCCCATCAAAAATGTGCTAAGGACATAAATAGACAATTCTCAAAAGAAGATATACAAATGGCCAACAGGCATATGAAAAAATGCTCAACATCACTAATGATTGGGGAATTGCAAATCAAAACCACAATACAATACCAACTTACTCCTGCCAGAATGGCCATAGTCAAAAAATCAAAAAATAATGGATATTGGCATGGATGTGGTGAACAGGGAACACTTCTATACTGCTGGTGGAAATGTAAACTAGTACAACCACTATGGAAAAGAGTGTGGAGATTCCTTAGAGAACTAAAAGTATAACTACCATTTGATCCAGCAATCTATTGCTGGATATCTACCTGAGGAAAAGAAGTCATTATACAAAAAAAGATACTTGCACACACGTTTATAGCAGCACAATTAGCAATTGCAAAAATGTGGAATCAACCCAAATGTCTATCAATGAACAAGCTGGATATATATATGTGGTGTATATATATATACACAATGGAATACTACTAACCCATAAAAAGGAATGAATTAATGGAATTTGCAGCAACCTGGATGAGATTGGAGACTATTATTCCAAGTGAAGTAACTCAGGAATGGAAAACCAGACATCATATATTCTCACTTATAAGTGGGAGCTAAGCTATGAGGATGCAAAGGCATAAGAATGACATAATGGACTTTGGGGACTCAAGGGGAAAGGGTGGGAAGGGGGTAAGGGATAAAAGACTACAAATTGGGTGCAGTGTATGCTGCTTGGGTGACGGGTGCACCAAAACCTCACATATCACCACTAAAGAACTTACTCATGTAACTAAATACCACCTGTTCCCCAATAACCTATGGAAATTAAAAAAAAATACTTAGGTGATGGATTGTTAGGTGAAGCAAACCACATGACACATGTTTACCTATGTAACAAACACGCACATCCTGCACACATACCCTGGAACTTAAAAAAATAAAATAAAATAATTATTATTACAAAACCAAAGTAATAATTTTCTCTCCACTTTAATATAAAGATCTCTGTACCTAAAAGTTAATCAAGAATTTCTAAACAAAAGGGCTGTAAGCAGAGGTTTTTGGGGGTTTCTCGAGATTTTCCTCAGTGCAAAGATAGAGGTTATCTCTTAGCAAGGACAAGTTACTTAGGCATATTTCACCTAAAAATAGTGATTTAGGCATATTTTACTTAAAAATCACATTATACTGTCTCGTCTATTTCCAAATGTCTCATTTTTACATAGTGCTACTGATTGTTCCAAGAATTTTTCCTAATAGTTGATTTTAATAAATGCAGGTCAAATGTTTTACTGACTTACATATCTCCAGTGCTTGATAGAGATGATTAACAAATATTTGTTGAATATGTGTTAAATTGATGAAAAACTGAATGAATGAGGAAAGGAGGAATAAAACCTTAAACAAATTGATTTATCGAATATAAGTATATAAGGATATACATATTCACATATATCTCAAAATATTAGTTTACTGTGTTAGGTGAACCATATATAGTTTATTCCTTATTTATCCTCTTTGAAAAACACATGTTAGAGAACTCCTTCAGGCATTGTTAAAGATAGCTCTCTCTCAGGTGCATCGAAAGGAAAACTGTCAGGCAAGAATTCTCATACCCAGAGTGGGCAGATTAGTTGAGCAGTATTCCACAGTGCCAGGAATCATTATATTTTATTTCTATGGTCTGAATGTTTTTGTCTGTCTGAATTCATATGTGGGAATCCTCACTCCCAAGTTGATGGTATTAGGAGGCGGAATCTTTAGGGGTTTATTAGTATTAACCTCCAGAAAATCAGTATTATGGTATTAATTCCCTTATAAAAGAGGCCCAAGAGAGACCTCTTGTCTTTTCCACCATACGAGGTTAGAATGAGAAGATGGCTGTCTATGAGGAAGTGAGCTCCTGTCAGACACCCAACATACCAGCACCTGATCTTGGACTTTCCGGTCTCCAGAATTGTGAGAAATAAATTTTGTTTATTTACTTTTTGTTTATAAACTTTTTGTTTATAAACTACTCAGTCTATGGTATTTTGTTACAGCAGCCAGAATGGACTAAGACAATAGAAAAGCATCTCTGATTACTTTACACTTAATAGATTTCATAAATTACCAATGTGAATATGTCTCACATTGATAAAATACAATAAAATACAACAGATATTTTTTATCTTTTACTTATTTGAAAAATATTAATAAGGGAATATTTTCCTTTCATAAAGCAGCACTGACAGAGGGAAATATGTGAAAAGCAAACAACATGAGTTCTCATGGTTTTATTTTAAGATAACTATGAAAATCACTCAGAGAAAAAGGTGGGTTTGAGTATATCTCAAATCCTTTAGTTTTTAACATTCTAAGACCAGCTGACTACCTCAATTACTCAGACCAATTAGTAATTATTAGATTAAAATCTACATATAAAGTTTACATTTAATTGTTCAACCTTGTCCCCAAGGAACCATTCTCAGTATTTAGTCTAACTGTGGACCAATATTGGATCAGTCCTCTATTTGAGCTCCAACTTGAAAACCCTGGATTAATTTCTCAATGAGGATACATCTCTCTTTAGGAGATAGACCAAATTTCTGTCATCTGGAAGAATCTGGATTCTAATTTAAGGTTCATTGCTAGTTTGGTACATGGCTACTGAGCTTTGGTTTCCTGCCCTAAAACAATGGATATGGTGACACACATTTTAGAGGCATATTGTGAGCATTTACAGTGTATTATAACTGCAAGAAGCTTTGTAGATCTTTGGATTTGAACATGAATTTTAAGATTAGTGTTCTTGTTCTCAGCACTGCGTGGGTTGCAAAAATACACAATGGCTAAACAGACCCACTCCAAACCCACCCCACCAATGGAATCATGGAAAGTAATGACAGGAGCGGCTTGTGTCATTAGTTTATCTTGACACCTGTTGGCCCATAAACAATCCCATTTGTCCATGCAATACTGAAATTTATCTGAAAACATTAGTGACATATCGGTGACAGATTTTAGTTCTGAGAAACTCTATAAATAACTGTTGCTTAATAAAAAAGACTAGGTGTCTTTGAGGAGTTTTATCAAAGAACCAGAATCCAGCCATTTACTTTTCGTACCAGTCCCAGCATTTTCCTGCCTTTTTTGGGTTTAAGTCACCCCTAAGAAATATTCATCAATTTGTTTTGGTCCATCTGGGTAGGTTTTTAAAATATATGCTAAGCTAAAGTTTAAGATTAAGAAAGAAATAATTTTAAAGTTATTTCAGAAGTTATGTAGGTCAACTACATAACAGAAATTTGAGTATTTAAAGTCAGCATTTAATTGAGACAATAACATTAGAAATGGTCAATGGTTATAATTGTTACTTCAGTAGCATTGATTGTTAAGAATATCAAACTTTAATAAGAATTATCTATAGGGCTGTCCCTTAAATAAAATTATATAAGCAATAAATGTATAATCATATCTCTATTAATTTATAAAAATTGTATAATTTGTTAAAGGCATGTTTCACTTAACAAGATAGATGAAGGCAAATTAATGTCATAGAGTTATATTCCCAATATTGACAATAAACATATTTACTGAGGTGTTATTTTAATATTAATAAGATTTGGATTACATAGGCAATGATTACATAATCTGGGATTTGTTACAAAGTAATGAGACTCACCTTTTAAACAATATATAACACCAGAGTTTTTAAATCTATTGGATGTTATCTACATCTGGTCTAGTTATAGCACAATGTTTTAGGAGCCTGTTCTCCCAACTGAGACTGTAAAAATGCACAATACCTTTTTTACCTTAGCCAAAAAGCACACGTAACTCTAATAACTTCTAATCCTTGCATAACAATACAGTATGTACAAAGTACTTAAAAATTCTTAACTAAAATCTTGTCATACAAACTTTAACGAACACACAGCATTATTAATCATAGACGTGGCACAACCAAAATAAATGCCCCTAATAAAATGTATCATGGTCTAATAATTCAGAAGTATTATTATGTTGCTTTTATAAACTCTGGCTTTGTTCCATTTATTTATATATATTGTATATATATACATAACATGATATTTATCATACTACTTGTATTCTCAACCTCCTTTAAGCTACCTGTAAAGTTATTTAGAGATTCAGACTTACTCATCTCTGCAACTCTGTGGTTTCTAGAACAGTGTCTTCCAAATAATTGGAGTTCAATATTTATCTGTTGAATTGAATAAATGATTCAAAGTATTTAGGAGATGAAACTGCACATGTGGTTGTCAAAGCAAAGCTAAGCATGGGCTACCTTTTGATCAGTGCCTACATACATGTATCTTTTATGGGTAGATTCTATTTTTATTCCTTTAACATTAATTATATCTGAGGCAAATCTGAAGGTACACTTTCCAGTGGCAGCCATGAATCATTCCCAACAGTATGTGTTTGTGTATGCGTACGTACAGTATCTGTGCACACCCATAAAATCCTGCAGCTCTGCTGGTTCCTGCTAATGTGGACTCTGAACACAGAAGAAATGTTATTTTTAGAAATCAAACTGCAGAGTGAGTGATTTATTTGGAATTCATGCTTCATTTCCGTACTTTTCCTCTAATGTCTAAGGTATCACCTTGTATAAGGTGCTGCTTCCTCCCATTGGTTGTCAGACATTCTCTTGAGACTGAACTCTGTGATAACTGCTTGAGGGAAAGTTTCTCAAAAGTAAAAGAATGTGTGTGTAAGACAGAGTTGGGAGGCAGGGGATGGAGAGGAAAAGAGAGAGAATTTATAAACGTAACAGGCCGAAAATTTCAGATTAAATGAAAGACTTTCCTTCTTTTGTGTGAAAATACACAATCAGGTTGATTTAGGTGAAGATCCTCAGCTGAGTTGAAGAAGCCTTTCTGTTTTCTTATTGTGTAAAATTTACTAGCATTTCATCATCAGCCATTCATTTTAGTCACAGAATCTGAACATGCACATGCTTTCACGTTATCTGCCCAGTAGGAAGGTGATTACCATAAAACTGAAGAAGCAGCAGCAAATGGAGTGATTATAAAATGTATCATGTTCTTCATAAGATGAATAATAATACACACATCTAATGTCACCTAAGAGGAGAGGGTGGTGTTAGCACTAGTCTTGGTGGACAGATTAAATTATTTGGCAAAGAGTGAAAACAGCAATTGAGGCTGTTAATGCAATGTACTCACATCCTCTTCACAAACAACATGTAAGTATTATTATTAAATATCTGCTCACCTTTCTTTGCCAGCTTTTTATCTGGTTATATATAATCCTAGCGGTTTTCTCCACTGAATGGCACAAATCATTTAGCAAAAGGCTCTTAAAAAAAGATGTAAGCAACCCTAGATTTGGCACAAAATTGTTCCGTGTTTCCATTCCTGTGGAATAATATCAGGGACCCAAACTAGGACAGGCCCCTTTAATGCACAAAGTAAACAGAGGGGAAAATCTTTTCTTAATAAAAGCTGTGGTTCAGCTATACTTGCTGAAACCAAATAAACAATCGCAAATTGACACTCAGACAGAAATGTGTATAAATTATTCAGAATGAAATGTTCAAGTAATATTAACCTAAAGGTATAGTCATCAATTTTGTCTTGACGGATGGCATTGGGTAGTTAGTATTCAAGTGTTACTACATAAATAAAATTGATTTATGCTAACTGAGAAAACTGAGAAAAATTTTTATCAGGACGCCCAAATTCTGTTCCTTCTGGCTTGATCAATCACCTCTCTACTGAACTGTGTATTGTTTTCTTGCAAAATTCTTAGCTGAGAAATTGGGCTAAGGCAAAATGAATAATACATTAGCTGCAGTGTTAGACTAATGACCCTTAAGTGCTTTTAAAAAATGAGCAGCAATGACTGCTTCCCTCATGAACAGATTTTTTCTCTCTCTCTCCCCCTCTCTTCCTCTCCCCGACCCCCACTTTGCTTTTGCTCTCATTCCCTTGCTCTCTCTCTCTCTTAGAAAGAAAATAATTAAGTCTTGAGTGGGCTGACTGTTTTGGAGGTAGAAGTGATGAGAGGGTGAGGAATCAATAAAGCCAATCGAAGCATGCATGGAGTGCAAGCATTTGGTTTCCTTTCTTACTCCCTCCCCTCATCATCTTGCTTCCTCCACCCCACCCTGCACTTTGCAGTCCCATTTCAGGTTGCAAAGTTCTCATTTGTGTTAATCATTTTCATATTTCCTTTTACTGTTTTCATAACGCTATTGTGTTATATAAAGACATTGATCAAATGGTGACAGGCAAGACAGAATGCTATTTACTTTGTAAAGGTAGGAGGGATCTCTGACAGGGCTGCATGGTTAAAATCTGCCTTGGCTGGCATTTCTGATACAATAACAATTTTTATCACTCCCTGAGTGGGTCCCTAAAGAGACACAATAGTGACTCAAGTTTCTGTACCCAAATGTCTTTTTAAAATCTGCATAAAGCAGCAAAGATAAGACAAATGCCTACATTAAACATGTTTAAAAAGGAGCTTGAGCAAGGATAGTTCAAGAGAAAGGCAAAAATTCTGGTTGAATAATGTAGGATTATTTTGAATTAAATTGCTCTAAAACCATTGAAACAACACTTGAGGTAGAAATCAAGAATGTTTGGGTTTAGAAAGGAAGGAGGGTACACCCACCATTTTCTCGTGTGGGTGTGTGTGTGTATGTGTGTGTGTATTAGTCGAGAATGTAATTGTTAGACAGCTGTTGAAAATAGAATTGTTCAGTAAGAAAGTAGTCATTTACAAACTAGCATGGGGTCAGGTAACCTCATTATTCCCTTTGCAGTTCCCATTAGGTCAAAATAGCAATCCCCCTACCATCACTTTCATCTTAAGAAGCATGGGCTAGTTTTGCTCTTTTAACTTGAGCTTTTTATTCTAAGGAAGGATTAGACTCTACATAGTCACTGTTTCTTTTTCATTTCATTGCTATTCTATCTTTAGGGGAAATCAGCCTCACATTGTGTTATTCTTATGTCCTTAAGTAATGTTTCTTTAAAAAAAAAAAAAAAAGATGAATCCCTTTCAATAAAGCGGCCCCAGTTTGATGGAACTACCAAAGTGAATAGAAAAGAAAAGAAAAAAAAAACTGTTACTTAAAAAGGGCCCATGGCATTACAGCAGTCAAATCCCTAAAGTCTAATGGTGAAGTCATTGATGCATTATTATTCTTAGGCGCCTCTTCTTTCAAATAAAATGTAAAGGAAATGATTTAAAGTCTAAAGGATGTCACTGGGCAGGAGCTAAAAGACATGCCTTCTATTCCCTAATGCTGAAGCTAAGAAAAAGTGCACCCCAACGTATATTTAGGTATCAGGCCTCAGAGTCAGATTTTTCCAAACTAGAAGCACTCATTTACAAGCAGACACACATTCACACAAAACCAGTCAAATATGCACACACTGCCTTTCAGATGGACCCACTCCCAAACCTTCCCAGATTCCATTGCCCTACTTTTTACCTGTGGATGACTGAGAGAAACATATTACCAGGTATTAAATTGGATACACAGTAAGACCTTCTAACTAATAGTAACTTTGCAACTGACACCCACCATTCTGCAGAGCTACATAAATATTTCTGAAACACCTGTTTCTTTCTGCCGCCTTCCATTTCATCTGTCATTATGGTCTAATGATTTTATTATAAAGATGAGCTTCTCTATACAGGTTAAATGAATCCAATTTACATATAATGATATCATGGGAGAGGGTAGTGGTGGAGGGAAGTGGTTGGAAAGAAATGGTTACCAGTAGTAATTGACTTACTAAAACTCCATCCAAAGTGCCGGAAAAAAAAAAACAACAACAACAAAAAAAAAACTACTCTGCTAAAGTTATTACTGGCAAAAAATCTTACGTATTTACTGATGTAAGTAAGTAAGTATAAGTATTATCCAATTTGGATAATAGTTTTCCATTATAATACATTATAAAAAGTCAGTTTTATTTTGGGTTCCAAGCACAGAATTTTTGGGCAAAGATAGACTCAAAGTAGGTCAGACATCAACCAGTTGCCATATACAGCTGGCTATGGCAAAGCTAGGTTTTGGGGAGTGGGAGGGTAGAGAGAAAAGACCTAAGCCTTGACAGCTTTTTCTAAAAATCTGACACATCTCAGCATTTCTAGGTTTTGTTTTGTGATTGCAGTTACCCAAGAAGGAGGAAGGTCAGTGTATCTTCTAAGCCTAGGAGCAATGGTTTGTTTATTGCAAGGTTTTAATGTTCAATTAAAAAACACATGAATTAATATGTCAATAAAATTGTAAGGGAAGGCTAAATAACTTTCATTATTATGATTGTTCTTATCAAAGCAGTGTCCTCAATGAGGATCTTGTGTAGTAGTGAGTGTCCTGTCTTTTTAGGGAGTAAGATATTAGTCTGTTTTCTCGCTGCTGAGAAAGACATACCCGAGACTGGGAAGAAAAAAAGGTTTCATTGGACTTACAGTTCCACGTGGCTGGGAAGGCCTCAGAATCATGGCGGGAGGCAAAAGTGCTCCTTACATGGCAGCGGCAAGAGAATAAATGAGGAAGAAGCAAAAGCAGAAACCCCTGATAAACCCATCAGATCTCGTGAGACTTATTCACCATCATGAGAATAGCACGGGAAAGACCGGCACCCATGATTCAATTACCTACCTCCCTCTGGGTACCTCCCACATGTGGGAATTCTGGGAGATACAATTCTAATTGAGATTTGAATAGGAACATTCCAGCCAAACCATATCAGCCCCTAACTTGTAAAAAGAAGGTGTGCTTGCCTTCCTCATATGGGATTTTGAAGCTAGGTGAAATTTGATGGAGAGATGGGCTGCTGGTAACTTGACAAATGTCTGTGTCAGAAATAAGCTAGCAGTCAAACATATCTACTTCCCCACCTCTTTGCCACTCCCATCCCACCCCATGCAGGGATGTTCTGTACTGAAAGCATCCTCTTGGCAGACAAAATTATATATCTTATCTTATTTTAGCTTAATATTTCCCAGAGGGGAATTATAATAACTTCTAGTATTGATAAGATTTAGGAGACACCTTAGGCTTAGCAGCAAAACTCTTACAAATCATTCCCAGGAGCTTCAGTTACTTCTCTGTAGGGCTCATCTTTGCCTTGTGTTTTGATGGTCATTGGCTTCAATTTCAGAGATGTTTTAAAATCTTGTTCCCAATTCCAGGGGCACCCACTATTTTGCCTTATATTTTTCCAATTTATAGACACACATGAAACTGTTAGAATAAGTGAAAGAATCAATGGAGGGCTTTGTGAAGCTTGGAGGCAGAAAGAATAACATCAAAAAGCACTGTTGGTACTATTTGTGGATCAGGATTCAGCGCAATGTTGTTGACTTCCACATGGCCTCTCCAGTTGAGATAACTGCAGCTTCCCACTGCTCTCTTCTGCATATCCAATTTTGCTGTTAATGGTCTCCAGCTGTAGTTGGCTTATTTTAACAGTTAGTTTTGAGCTTTCATCGCTCATCTCTGAAGTAATTGCAAAGACAATGGAACTTGAAACATTGCTTAAGTGAGTAATAATAATGTTAGTCCCTTGGCTAAGTAGCAAGCCACCCTACAACTTCACCTGTTTTTATAAATTGTACAAAAAAGCAGAAAAATGCAAGCAGCTTCATCCTTACTTCACAACATGCATATTAAAATAGTGTATCAGTAGTACTTAGATCAGACTTGACTAAGTGAGTTCCTTTGACAGTCAAATTAAATCTATTCAACAAGTGAGTGTGGATGCTTACCCCCATTGATACACAGATGATCTCAGATATTTCTTTCCATAGTTTAAGACTGCACCCTTGGAAATCAAGTTTATCAAACTCCCTTTTCTCTCCTAACTCCTGAAAAGTCAGTGAGATTATTAGTTTCTATTGTTTTATTTGATAACCGTTTACCAATCTACTATGGATTGTGGCCCATTCTCAATATGGGTGATACAGAGGTGAATAAGTGACCCTGGAACCCTCCTCCAAGATGACTATGGACTGGTAAGTCATATAGTGAACTAATAAGGTGATAAATACACACAGTGATTTCTGGTAGTTTAAGTGTTAAGGAGAAAATGAAACAAGTTGATGTCAGACAAAGCGACTTCAGGGGATGAGAAGGAAGGCTACTTTAAACTGGATGGCAGTAGAAGGTCCTGCTGAAGAAGTGATACCTCTCTGAAAAAGTGACACCTGAATGACCAGAAGGAGGAAGAAAAGTGAAGATCAGAAGAAAGAATTGTTGTGTGGGAAACAGCTATGTGCAAAGAGTTTAAAGCAAGAAGAATCAGTTAAAAATAAGGAATATGGCATGTGAGGCAGGCTTGTAAGGGGAGAGTGATAAAAAACGAGGTAGAAGAAAAATCAGATTAGGAACCAGATCATGTAGATCCTTAAAGTCTTGTTAGGGAGTCTGAGTTCTACTTTTTAAGAGTTAGAAGCCATTGGAATGCTTTAAATGGAGATGTGCTACCATTTGAGTTAAGCTGGCGAATGTAATGCTGACCTCTGTGAGACTGCAGACTGGTGATACACTGTGGAAGTAATCTGGCAGGGGATGATAGTGGCTTGGACAACAGCTAGTGGTGACATAAAGGGACAGAAATTGAATGGATCTGGACATGTTTTGGAGTCAGATTCCAGAGGACTTATAGTTGGGTGGATGGATGATTGTGCTGTTTACTGAGATGGAGAACACTAGGGAAGTAACATGTTGGGGAATGGGGAGAGGGTGGGAGCAAGAATTTTATCTTGGACATATGTATCTGAAAGTACTCTTAGATGTCTAAGTGGAGATGACAAGCAAGCACGTATGTAAATCTGGAGTTTGGGAGCTAGGTCAGTGTAGAGGTATATATATGAGTCATTGGCATAAATCCGGACTAAATGAGATCCTTTTGAAGTTTTCTTTTACTAATTCTTCATCTTCTTTGTTTTTTTACTATATGCTGATCTTCCTGCATTTGTACTCAGGATCCTCTTGAAAACCCATTTTACCTATAAAGCTTTTCCTAGTTAAATGGGAAGAAAGTGCAGGTGATAACTGCAATTAAAAGTCTTGATGATGAGGGCTGGGTGTGGTGGCTCATGCCTGTAATCCTAGTACTTTGGGAGGCTGAGGCAGGAGCATTGCTGAGGCCAAGAATTCAAGACCAACCTAGCAAACATAGCAAGACCCCATTTAAAAAAAAATAAAAAAGAAAGTCTTGATGACAATACGACAATACAGTCACTAGCCATCTCTCAAATACCAACACAGTGAAATCCAAATACAGGATAATCAATAATTACTCACATAATCACGTCTTTAGATGTTTCAATTGGATATTTAACTATATCCCATTCTGGGTATGTTTTCAATGGTGTCTGTTGCAGTGCATGTGATCCTAGTAGATAGAAATCTATTTAGTTTGCTTTGTGAAGGCTTGTACAGGCTTACATGTGTGATGAATTATATTAAATATTACTGAATACAGAAAATAATAAATGAATCTTAAACAGCTCACATTTTCCAAAGGATATTCAAAATATTTTCTTCATCAAATGTAAAATCCAATTTGTTTTCAATATTTTTTTTTACTATGAGTTGTTCATAGTTTCTATTAAAATTTTGTTAAAGAAAAAGTCTTTTTCATTCTCACATTCAGAGGAGCGGAATTGTTCTTAAGTTATTTACTGAAATAGTCACTTACCTATCTACTTTATCAAATAATGACTTATTCCAAACCAGAAAGAAAGAAAATATTACTGTAACACCTGCACATTTTATGCAGTTGAATAAACTGAAAGATTTTTTTTCACATTTTAAATTTATTTGGCATCACTCAATTCTTCTCATCTTATTGCTTTTGTCTCATCTTTGTTGCAAATTTCTAGTGAATATCATATGGATTATAATTTTCTAATTAAAAAATTAGCAAACAACATTTTGACATAATAAAAAGCAAACACAATTTTTTAAGCTGTCTCCCTGTCCACCTATTTATTTATGAGGCCAATCTGATTATGGTATCCATGAAGAATGATAAATCAATAATGAATTTAGCATCAATTTCTGCTGAGGTTGTTGATGTAATAAGAATTATCCAAAACATATACAAATAAAAAAACTGCATTTGCAGGAGTATTTATCTCAACTATGGCAGATGATAATATCACACAAGAGATAGTATAGTGAAGCCTAAACACTCAGTGAAAGAAATCATCTGACTTAAATATAAACAGTCTGGTCTGGAGACTTCTGAAGAGTTCTCAAATCTTAGGAACTGTATGGAACATACATTTTGTAAACCCATCATATTTATTACATTTAACTTGCAGCTATCCTAAGAACACTGGAAATGTTCCAACCTAGCATGGAAGGAACTGAATTTCAGGGTAGGTATTCTGAAAAGAGAATTGGAGATACGCAGCCTGAAGATAGCAGAACATCTGGGTAAAGATCCTGTAGTTAGAAATCTACTAAACCTTGTCATTTTCACTTCCTTGGAAAGAGTCACCCTGCACCCTTCAGAACCTCACTAACTTGCTCATGTACAAGATGAATGAAATACTAGTAATGAAATACTTCACAGGGCTATGAAATGGCTAAATTAGATATTGCAATACATTGCTTATCACAGTGCCAAATAGTAAACACTCATAATTGTTATTTATTATTATCCTTATTAATTATTTTGACTGGTCAATATAAGAGACATGACTTTGAAAATGACCTTAAAGCTGAAGAACAGTGAAAAAATAATAAAAACTCTAGACAAGAAGTATTTTTCCTATATATTGTATAAATATTTTTGTTTATTTGTTGCAGACTGCCCACTAAAATGTTTCCTTCACTGCCACCAAAATTATACATCGCTCAATTAATATTTGTGCATCTACTCTGTTAAGGAAGACCAGGCAGTTGCTTCACGCCTAATATAGAAAATTAAAAAGAGCATAGTTTCTATTATTTAGGAGCACAGAGATATGGAAGGAAATTGTTTGAGTAGTATGATAATTGCCCCAATTTGACACAAACAGACACAGGAAGACAAGTGCTTAATTCTGCAAAGGGAAGTAAAGAGACCCTTCTAAGGGAAGCGATATTTAAGCTGAATATTGAGGTTTGATAAGCAGACAAGAAGAAAGGGCCAGCTCTTGAAGATAAAATATCACAAAGGTGAAACTAAAAGAAAGAAGGGTGCTTTCAAAAGCTGCAGTCAATTTAACATAGCTAGAGAGTCAGGTGGGAAAGGAGGAAGGCAAACTAGAAAGGTGAGAAAGGACAGTCTGTGTGATGCTCAGAGTTTTCAATTCTGTCTTGTAGGCAATGCAGAACCAATGAAGGACTTGAGCAGAGCAGAGACCAATGAGTACTGAATTTTGGAGAGAGCATCCAGGCCACTGGATAAAGTGTGCATTGGGAAAAAGAGCTAAAGGAAGCAAGGAGACTAGCAAGAGAGTTCAGGTAAGAGTTGTTGAAGAGATTCTAATTGAAAGCCACAGTGGTGGGAAAAGAAAAGAAGTGGTAATTTGAGATAAATTCAGAGATAAAACTGACAGGACTTAGTCATTCTTAAGATATGATATTGCAAAATAGTTAAATACAGTTGCCTCTATTATTGGGTACATGTGCAGCAGACTTGCTTGAGTAATCCATTAGGGTGTGGGTAAAATATTATAATTTTATTCAAAAATTATTTTTATCATCTTATTCATTTTTAACTTTAATTTTTATGCTTTATAATGTATAAAGTAAAAGTAACATATGTGAATAATCCATAAAGATATGTCTGTGTATTGGGACTATACATTCCACTTTTTTTACTAATAAAGATGCACAGTTAAAGAGGCTTGGAGATCACTGCCTTATTAAAACCTCTGTGTTTGGACAAGGTAAAATATGGCGATATTAAAGGCAACATTTTTCCAAATATCATTCTAAAATATATAGCAATATATTTTAAAAGTGTTACTCTGCACTCCCTCAAAAGCTTATAGTCTAAAATAGAGATCTCTAACTTCTCACTGCCTTACTCATCTTACTGACTAATATAAACAGTAAGAAGGGCAGACAGACCCCCTTCTACTTTGTCCACGGCCTGGCTCAACTCTTTATTTTTATAAATGTCAACTTAAACTAAATCAAACTTGATTTCTGATTGCTTTTTTCCCCTTGCTCAACATTTCTGATAGACAAATGTGCTATACATTTGAACACAAGCACAAAGAACTAAACCGAAGTACACACTGAATGCATAAACTATCATTTTATATACACATTAGCTAGTGGAGTGGGAGAGAGAAACAAGCCTTGACAATGTCCACAGAATGACTCAGGAAGGAAGGGTAAATAGTACTGCCAGGATTAAAGTTGGTAAGTTCAAAAGGAAAGGAGGATATTACTGAGGAAGGCTCAGAGGGAGATGGGTCTTTGATAGTCTGTTCAATGGGATTCTGAAGAAAGAAGGGATTGGCTGAGGTTTCCAGAAGATGAAATGTGTAATTTAGGTCTGATATCTCCACCCCTCACCTCCATATTCTTCTTTGCTTTACCCCTTCAGGTACTAGTGAAGTCTTTTGACTTTTTGCTTTGAAACAATAATCTGAATTTTTGACATATGCCATTTTTAAAAGATATGTACTATAGACTGTTCATCCCCTGGTAATTCCTGGGCTCTGCTTGCTTATGAAAGTAATAATAAAATACATAAACATATACAACAAAGAAAAGCTCTAAATAGACCAAAAAAAAAAAAAAGTGTGTGGCACTGCCAGAAAATAAATAAAGAAGCACTTTCAACTAGATAGGACCTAAACTAGGTCCTAGTTTAGGACCATAAGGAGAGGGTTAATGAAATAGTCAACAGTTGACTGAATATAGCAGTGCAAAGAAAAGGAACTTTGTCTAAATGACTACACATATGAAAATCTAGATAATGAGGAAAATGCATCAAAAGACCAGAAATGTACATTGTGTATACCCATTCTAGAAACTTTTTCAAGAAGTATGTGTCAGAGTGAAAGGATCCAGTTCCATCAACCTTCTTTCTCAGTGGATACCTACCCTGGATGAAATTGTCTGAGCTACTATGACAAGGAGCAAGAGCTGCTGAATGGATTCAATGTAAGGACAGTTCAAGCAGCTCTTTACCAAATCAACCAATATGAGGATGTCAGAAGTAGATGACCCCATTTACATATAAGTAGACATTACATTTATGTTCTTAATACTCAGAGAAATGAGATTATCAGAGAGTTAAAAGAGAAGAAATGCTTAAAGATTAAGATCTTTTTACTTTTTGGAGTGATGCATGGCTTTTGAGGACTCAGCAATAGACACTCAATACACTACTTGGTAAATTTTATCCTTCACTTCCATCTGCATCTGGGGAAACAAAAGAGAAGAAAAAAAATCTTGTTTTAAAAATGTCATTAAGTATACACAGTATTGAGAAAGAAGCATGCAGTGTAGCTCTTTATCTTTTGGAAAAGGAAGCAACAGAGGGTAATTTGAGAATTTGGAAATCACATCCCCTGGGAGACAACCAAAATGTTTTCAGAACTTCAGCAAGGGAAACATAAATACTTAAGAAGTGCTTTGCTGGTTTATATAGTCTTATAATAAGTGCTGAAGTTGTTAATATTGCCAAGATCTGAGGAGCTACAAAAACATGAGCTTAAAGTGGATGGGACTAAATCTTTTTTCAATCATTAATACTGAGCTGTTTTTATCTAAAGATATAAACAAATAAACAATCCTCGCATCTCCTTTGATGCTTCTAAGGAAAGCCTTCAAGATACTATGTCTTGGAGTGACATCAGCAAGATGGCTGACTAGAGATAGCTGGCATTCTGGCTGACTAGAGATACCTGGTCTGCAAGCAAGGACCAAGGCAACAAATAAACAGCTAAGATTTGGCAGGAGAGTCAATGGGAGAGTACTGAAGTGGAGAGGCACCCGAGGTGATTGGAAGTCCAGGAGGGCAGAATGGAAGCACCTGGCATCTGCAGCCCCATCAACCCCATCCAAATATGATCAGCCTAGAGTCAGGAAGGACTCCCCATTGCAAGGAAAAGATAAGCAGAAAATTTTCACCAACCCCCATTGCCACTTCAAACACCCACAGTTTTTACAACAAGAGAATCCCACAGTCCTCAGAATCCCTGAGTTGAGTTTGGAGAGCTGTCAGGACTTCATGCGATTGCCTTGTTCCAAATTAGGAGCACATGGTGTGTATTCCCTACACCACCCCCCACACCCTGTGAGCCAAGCAGCTGCAACCTGGGTTCATCTTGAGACCAGAGCCACCTCTGGAGTGTGCCCTACTCTGGAGCCAGTAGCCACTGCACCTCTCCAGCACTGGGGTACCAACTTTGTCATGCCAAGCCCACATGGGTGGCTGAATGTCATAACCCCAGCTATGTGGAACTTGGGCCAATGATCAGCTATGACTCTGGTCCTGCAAAGCAGGGAAAACAATCCTTACCATTGCACTTCTAGCTGGAGGAACGGTCTGCCATTACCATCGGCCCTTAAGCTGGTCAACTTACCTTACCTTACCTATAAAGACACACAGACTGAAAGTAAGGGGATGAAAAAAGATATTCCATGTAAATAGAAATAATAAGCAAACAGGAGTAACTATATTTATATCAGACAAAACAGACTTCAAGTTAAAATCTTTAAAAAGAGACAAAGAAAAACATTATGTAATAATAAAAGGATCACTTCAACAAGAAAATATAATAACTGTAAATTCAGATGCACCCAATACCAGATATATATCCAGATATATAAAGCAAACATCAAATCCAAAGGGAAAAATAGATCCCAATACAATAATAGTTGGGGACTTAAATTCCCCACTCTCAGCACTAGACAGATCATCTAGATGGATAATCAACAAAGAAATATTGAATTTAAACTGCACCACAGAGAAAATGGACATTTATAAAACATTTCACCCAACAGCTGCAGAATATACATTCTTTTTACTAGGACATGGAATATTCTCAAGGACTGACCGTAAGTTAGAACACAAAACAAGTCTTAAAACTTTTTTTAAAATAAAAATCATATCAAGCATATTATCTAACCACAGTGGAATAAAACTAGACATTAAAAACGAGAAGACCATTTGAAACTATACAAATACATAGCAATTAAACAACATGCTCCTGAACAACCAAAGGATGAAGAAAGAAATTAAGGGTGAAACTGAAAAATTTCTTGAAACAAATGCAAATAGAAACACAACATACCAAATACTACGGAACACAGGAAAATCAGTATTAAGAGGGAAATTTATAGTAATAAATGCCTACATCAAAAGACTAGAAAGATGTCACATAAATAAGCTAACAATGCATCTCAAAGAACTAAAAAATCAAGAAGAAAGCAAACCCAAAATTAGTAGAAGGAAAGGAATAATAAATATCAGAGCAGACATAAACAAAATTGAGATAATACCAAAGATCAAGGAAACAATAGGCTAGTTTATAAAAAAAGATAAAGGGAAATAACAAACCATTATCTGGACTAAGAAAGAAAGAAAGAGAGAAGATCCAAAGAAGTAAAATCAGAAATAAGAAAAGAGATGTCACAACAGATACCACAGAAACACAAAGGATCATTGGAGACTACTGGGAACAATTATATGTCAATAAATTTGAAATGGATAAATTCCTGGACACATACAACCTACTAAGATTGAATCAAGAAGAAGAAACAGAAAACTAGAGTACACCAATCAGTAATAATAAGTCTTCCAACCAAGAAAAGTCCATAAACAAATGGCATCACCACTGAATTCTATCAAAACCTTACAGAGTAATTAATATCAATTCTTCTCAAGCTATCCTAAAAAATTGAAGGAGAGGGCACTCTTTGCAACTCATTTTATGAGGCCAGTATAAACCCTGATGCCAAAATCAGACAACTGCACAACAAAAATAGAAAACTATAGGACAACATTCCTGATTAACATAGATGAAAAATAATCAACGAAAGACTAGCAAACTGAATCCAACAACACATCAGAGAGATAATATAACATGATCAATCAAGTGAGATTTATCCCAGGAATGAAAGGATGGTTCTACACATACAAATCAACAAACGTTATGTATACATTAATAAAATAAAGGAAAAAACCAATATGTTCCTCTCAATAGATAAAGAAGAAGCTTTTGTTATAATTTAACATCTCTTCATGATAAAAACTTAAAAATTAGGTATAAAAGTGAAATAAGAAAAGAGATGTCACAACAGATACCACAGAAACACAAAGGATCATTGTAATCAACACAATAAAGGCTATATATGACAAACACATAGCTAACATCAAAAGTCTAAAAGCTATTTCTCTAAGAACTGGAACAGCACAAGGATGCTAACTCTCACCTCTGTAATTCAATATAGTTCTGGAAGTTCCAGCCAGAACAATTAGGCAAGAGAAGGAAATAAAGGGCATCCAAATAAGAAAGAAGGAAGTCAAATTTTGCAGACAATAATATCTTATATACAGGTCTTATATACAGAAAACCCCAAAGACTCTACCAAAAAACTCTGAGAATTGATGAATACATTCAGTAAAGTTGCAGGATACAAAATTAATATATAAAAATTTGTAGCATTTTCATACACAAACAATGAACTAGCTGAAAAAGAAATCAATAAGGCAATCTCATTTACAATAGCTACCCAAAAAATAATAATTAGAAATAAATTCAACCAAGGCAGTGACAGACCTTTACAAGACAAACTATAAAACATTGACGTTTTGTATAGAACTACAAGTAACTAAAGAGGATACAAACACATGCAAAGACATCTCATACTTATGAACTGGAAGAATTCATATTGTCAAAATGACCATCCCACCCAAAGCAATCTACAGATTCAATGCAATTGTTATCAAAATATCAATGACATTCTTCACAAAAGTAGAAAAAAAATCTTAAAATTTGTTTGGAACAACAAAAGACCCCAAATAGCCAAAGCAATCCTGAACAAAAAGAAGAAAGCCAGAGGTATCATATTAGTAGACCTCAAAATATACTACAAAGCTGAGGGACTAAATAGAATGATATCGGCATAAAAAATAGACACATAGACCAATGGAACAAAATTGAGAACTCAGAAATAAATCCACGTGTTCCTAACTAACTGATTATTGAGAAAACTGTCAAGAACACTCACTGGGGAAAGGACAATCTCTTGAATAAATGATGCTCAGAAAATTGGACATCCATATGCTGAAGAATGAAACTAGACCTCCACCTTTCACACTATACAAAAAAATCAAATTTAAGACTTAAAAGTGTAAAACTACTAGAAGGAAACATAGGAGAAACACTTCAGAACATTGGATTGGAAAAAGTTTATATAAATAAGACCTCAAAAGCACAACAACAAAAGCAAAAATAGACAAAAGGGATTATATCAAACTAAAAATCTTCTGCACAGGGAAGGAAACAATTAACAGGATGAAAAGACAACTTACAGAATAAGAAAAAATATTTGCAGACTACTTATTTGACATGAGACTAATATCCAGAATATACAAGGAACTAAAGCATGTCAACAGCAAAAGCTAACCAAACAAACAAAAAACCTAAACACTGTAATTGAAAACAGGGCAAGTAATCTGAATAGATATTTTTCAAAAGAAGATATACAAATGGCCAAAAAATATATGAAAAAATACTCAACATCACTAATCATCAGGGAAATGCAAATCAAAACCACAATGAGGTATCATCACACCCCAGTGAGGACAGCTATTACCTAAAACACAAAAAATAACAAATGCTGACAAGGATGCAGAGAAAAGAGAACTCTTATACGCTGTGGTGGGAATACAGACTAGTACAGCCACTCTGCAGAACAGTATGGAGGTCCCTCAGAAAACTACGAATAGAACTACCCACTACACTACAAATAGCACTACAAATAGCAGTCCCACTACTGTGAATTTATCCAAAGGGAGGAAAATGTTAATATCAAAGAGACATCTGCACCCCCGTGTTTATTGTAGCACTATTCACAATAGACAAGATGTGGATTCAACCTAGGCATCCAACAACAGATGAATGAATAAATAAACTCTGGTATATGTACACAATAGAATACTATTCAGCCATAAAAAGGATGAACTCCTGTCATTTGCAGAAACATGGATAGAATCAGAGGACATTACGTTAAGTGAAATAAGCCAGGAATAGAAAGTTAAACATTGCATATTCTCACTTATATGTGGAAGCTAAAATAAGTTGATCTCATAGAAGTACAAAGTAGAACAGAAGACACTGGAGGATGGGAAGGGTAGAGGAAAGGTAGGGTTAGGGAGAGATTTGTTAAAGGATATAAAATTACAGTTAGGTAGGAGGAATAAGTATTAGTGTTCTAAACCACTGTAAAATGACTATAGTTAGCAAATATTTCTAATACAAAGAAATTATAAATGCTTGAGATGATGGATATGCTAATTAACCTGACCTGATCACTTCACATTATACACACGAAAACATCACTATGGGCCCCGTTAATATGTACAATTATTGTCAATTAAATATTTTTAAAGATATTATGTTTTAAAGCGAACGGGTAGTTGCCCGCCCATGTCAAAGGCTGCAGAAAGAACTATGATCAACACAAAAGGATGCATCTACAAAGGGAGGAGAGGCATTTTGTGACAGTGAGATATTTTGCAATTAAATGCATGAATGACCTGATTTTTAAATAGAAGTTGATCTTACCCCTCCCATTATAGTGACATCAGCCAAGAATTAAGTCATATTTTCATGAACACAGAGATTGATTTTTAAATTGCTATCTGTATGAGATATGATTAGCATTTCTATGTTAGCTGAGAGGCACAAACTCAGGTGCAAATTCAAGTGGTAAATCCTGTGCCATTATGGTAAGTGTTAATTCATGTCAGATTAGTGATTACAGTGTCACCCATCCCACCTAATACTGTAGACTATAAATACGGGCTGGGCAAATTGTCACTGGTTCCTGGGCAAGACTTTCATCTGAAACACACAGATGCAGTCTGGCATCCATTTCAACATGAGCAGAAAATGCTATGAGTACTAGATATCAGACCCATAGTTAGGCAAATTCTCTCAGGGAGTCAACTACTCCCTTACTACAAGTAGATAATATAGGAAATAACACTTAGTCCTCCACTTTACCATACTAGCATTTAACAAGTTTTTTGTTTGAGTAAATTGTCTTTTCAGTGCACTAAATTGTATCGGGAGATTGGAAATAGCGAATACAGCTTCCCCAAAGTTTCTAATTGATAATCAGGTAGTAACTGAGGAATTAAAAGAATATGACTCTATTGAAGAGCAACAGAACTGAATTATTACAAAGACACCTTCCAATTGCCAGGTTTTTTCCAGCATTAGGAAGAAGGGATGATCTATTTGTTTATTCATTTATTCACTTACTCCAAGTACAGCGCTTAAACATGTGGTTTTACAGCTAAATTATCCAGTTCCACATTCTGGCATCATTAAAAGTTAGGACATGGTATTTATCCTATCTGTGCTCAGCTTCCTGAATTGTAAATTAAAACTAAAAAGTATATTCCTGAAAGGGCTATAATTAGGATTAAACTGGTTAATATATATAAGAATCTCAGAGCATAATGTTTGGTAAGTGTTGGCTGCTATTTCTCAACAAAGATTTGCTCTGCATCAATTACATACATTCCCTGACAAATAAAATTGTGCTTTATGAGTCACAGTGGATCTACTTTGTCATAATAGCCTTATCTTCTTTCACTTAAGCTTCTTAATATTTTAAGCATTTTTTTAAATGTGCATAAATAAATGAGTTAGTCTATTCTTGTGTGAGTGTTGTTATATCTGATCATAATTTGGAAGAGGGAGACAAAGACAGAACTTTCTAATCAAATGAAAACTTATCCTAATATTTAATGTTCTTAAACAGTTGTGAAGGTTCATAAGAGAAAAACAATGGTCTCCCTTGTGTTGATCAATAACAGTGCTAACCCTGTAGATAGAAAATAAGGGGGAACCATAAATTATCCTCTCTTAAAACCTCTTTCCCCATATATCAGATTTTACTCTTGCCCCTTTGGTATCTGTATTCTCACATCGTTAGCCTTGTACATATCTCTCTTACTGGAGTTTCAGTCAGGATTCTTTCTGTTGCAAAAGGCAGAAAATCTAACTAAAGGAAAGATAATTTAGTGACTTAGGTAACACGTAAAGCTCAAGGGTTGGGTGTTTTGAGAGCAGCTCAGATAACATGACCAGGACCCAGGCTCTGTTTTCTTCCACATGGGCCTGTCATTTCCAGGCTCCACATGATTGCATAAATACCTGCCTCAACCTATAACCTCCCAGATTTGGGTCTCACAAGAAAGACAGTGTGACCCACAATAGCATCAACAAAATTCCCATTGCGTTTTATTGGCTTTTCAGATCACTTATCCATTCTGAGCCAATTTTAGTGATCATGGAAAACAATTTTGGGGGTGCCAAGTCTAAATCACAGAGTTACCCATGGATTTAGGAGTAAAATGAATTCCACCCAAGGCACAAAGCTTAGGAGAAGCACAAGGAAAAATTACATAGAGGATAATTAATGTGTTATTATCAGCAGATAGATGAATGGATAACAAAAAGTGGTTTACTATATCTACCTTATAGTTCTAATCCTGCCAAACCCATTTTCAAAGACTCCAAATGACCTTTTTGTCTCTTGCACAAAGTCCAAAATCCTTATGTGGCATTCAGGATTTTCAACAGTCAGAATTTATATCTTACCATGCTTCCTTCTGCATTCTAGGCTCCAGTTTGTTACCAAAATGTCTCTGTTCTCTTTTGACTTTTGAATTCCTTGCCTGCCTTCCCTCTCCATTTTGTCGACATCTTTTATATTATTGAAAATTCAGCTCAAATGCCACTTGTGTCGCCCCCAGGAAAGGGCTAGGCTGGAAGGGTAGAGGTGGAAATGATGAGAAGTGGACCCATTTGAGAACTATTTGAGAGGTGGTCTCAAGAATCACATGCAGGTTTTTATTTTCAATTACCAGTACATTTGAGATACCATTTACTAAATATCATTATTTAGAATAGTCCTATCTCTAAGGAGAAGGGCAGGTAGTCTGGGCCAAGCTAAAGAGATTTCAGAACAAATGTACTCTACTGGATTCCTCTCCTAGTTTTGAATAAAGATCGCATGCAGCAACTTCCTGTTGATTCTATGGCTCCGGGAGTGGAATCTAATCTTTCCCAAACTGATCCTTTCCTGCCACCACATTGTTTTCCTTAACAATTTCAGGCTGAGAACCAGCTGGGGAAACAGATGCTATCGGTACTAAGAGGTTTCAGTTGGAGTCTTGACATTTACTGACAGTCCGAATATTAGAACGGTCTATGGTGCTCCCACCTTCATGTTTCCTCCCTGCTCCATAAAATCTGTGCCCAAGCTTTCCAGCACTCTGTCCTTTATCTCCTGACTAGTCTCTCTGCCTAGCAGAAATAGATATGTAAAACCGGCATTTCAGCACCCTTCCAAATTTGTAACCAGACGTTCTTTGCACAGAGGACAGATAATCTTTTCCCATTTTACTGTTTCTAGAGATAAACACTTGTGGATTTATGTTGCTATGTCTGTGAAATTTTGATTTGATTTTAAGAAGATAGTATTGTAATTCTGTTCTCTCAAATAGCATCTGCTTCTTTTGAAACTTGTTCTGAATTTATAAGAGCATATGATTGTCAGAGAACTATTAATATTGCCAATGTTGTGAAGTTTACAAATCTCTCTCGTATATATCATTATAAGATTATCTCAGAATACTGAGAGGTAGACATTGTTAAATGAGACAATTGAGACTCAGAGGAACCAAGTGAACTCTGATGTTATACTGCTGGAAAATAGTGCCACAGGTCTCAAAGTCATGGTCAAATCTCATGCTTTTATTTTTGTTTTGATACAGCAACTTATTTGATGTAAAGGGTGAAGAGGTTATATTTCAAACTGTTCCACTATATTCTATTTGAATGTAAAGTTATTTTCTATCAAGGCCTCCAGAAATATTTATAGAAAGTGCTCTAATGGTTCCAGAGCAGGTTATCCAGAGCATTACGACAAAACTTAATGACTAGAAGGGTTAGTTTTCCTTCGAGAAAACCTCTATTTCACAACAGCAGTCTTGACTCTTTAAGCAACTTATAAACTTGTTTCTTAAGTTACTACAAGAAAACAGAAAAAGAGTACAGGCTATGTACTCCTGGTAACACAATTCAGAATATAAGCTGTGCAGCCAATATGTCAATTTCATTTTCATTTGGCAAAGGCAACAATTTCTATACCAAATGTCATGGACTCCCACCTTAACTCAAGGGCACACAGGACCTGTTAGGTTGCCTCAGATTTAGAAGGCAGAGCATCGCTTCTAGGAAATCTCATCAACCCTCCTCCAATGAGAGTATATTTATATTTGCTATTTATGTTTTCAAAAGTGTGTTGGATGAAAACAAGTAAATTCTTCAAGTCGTTTGGAAATAAAGCAAAATTTTGTACCAGATCTATACATATACGTTATTATTTTGATATTTGTTTTTAAATTGTTAAAATGTTATGAATTTGAGTGATAGAAATGCATAAAGTCTAAACCTGAGACGTTTCCAACAGGGCTTATAGAGATGAAGTAATCTGCCTGAGTAAGATGGCTGAGCTAGAAGTTGAATCCAGGCATTCTGAACTCTGGTTTAACAGCTAAGAAGGGTTAGAGTATACAGCCATAATGGGTATATATTAATGGATTAAAAAATGCTCCAGTTCCTCAACTACCAAATAAATTGGCCAACCTGATTGACCTCTTAACTCTTTTTTTTATTTCTTACTTTAAAAGGTTTTATGTATAATCAGGTTGCCTTCCCACTCCTATCCTCAAAATGTCCAAGTTAGACTGAGACAAGATGTTTTTAGATCAGTCTAGATCATTTCAGGAAAGTTCACCCTAGGTAAAACCAAGCATAATATTCTAATGAGAGCTACTGGTCATCTCCTTTGTGATAGTTAGTTTTACTTATCAACATAGCCAGGCTGTAATACCCAATAATCTAATTGAATGCTCATCTAGATGTTGCAATGAATGTATACCGTAGAAATGGTTAACATCTATATATCTATATGTCTATCTTAATCTATGGGTTCTATTTTTCCGGAGACCTTGACTGATACAGATTTCAGTACTAAGAGTGGTTATAGAGGAACAGGATCTTAAGGATGAATTCTTTGAAATGATTTGGAGTTTCTGTAATTGATTCTCTAATCTGATTATATTTAAAGACACTAATGACTATTTCCAGTGGTAAAGAGGGCACTGATAGTCCACAGTGTGATATAGCAATAGAGATAGGCAAAATATCACCATTGGATACTCCAAATCAAAAACTTATGGGAAGCAAGGTTCTGGCTTTCTGTTGATTCTCCTTAGGGACCATCCATACCACTCCTTTTTTGCTTTCAGACCTATAACTTGACTGAAGTTCCAGCAGGCCCAAAAGGGTGAGGTACAACACGTGGCTATAAGGACATGCACTACCCTTCAAAAGAGCTTCATGATTTTCTATTTATACAGACAGGAATCTGGGGAATACATGTAGGAATGGATATTAAGGGTGTGGAATAATAGTAGAAGAAGCATAAAGTTGGATCAGGCCAAATTTATTGATATACTCTCGCTGAGCAGATACTCTGGGTTTAATGTTGCAGCCTGGGGGATTAGAAAGGGTTTTAGCTATTTGTTTAGTTGGCAGAAACATAGACCAAAAGGTGCCCCACTATAAGTACAGTTGACATGCCAGAACTGCCATGGTATATTGTAAAGAATCCAAAGTCTTCAGGATTGGGGTATTTTTAGGGTAGATTTATCATTTAAGACTTGCTCACCCACCGAAGAATGGTCCACAGGATATGTCTTTCATCATGACTGTGAATAATAAATTTGTGAAGGGAGTCCCAATATCCTTGAAGAGCTTTGTGATTGCTTTTCTCTGTAGGTTAGAAATTATTGTGGGAACTGCTACTACTGAATTAAGAAGCCCAAATACCATGGGAATAATTGGATCCCTGGGGTTGCAGGGGCAAAGTGGTAACATTCAATCTCAAAAGGCAAGTTTGGCATGGATATCATAATGGACAGCAGTGTCAAAGCGGCAGTCGCAATAATCTGACTCACAGAGACCTGTGACATTGGCTAGTTGATCATAGTGTTCTTAAAAGTGAAATAGGTAGGAAGCCTACTAAATTCTTACTTGATCTGTAAAAGTGGAGAGTTTTAGGTCAAGTAAACAAAAGTCTAACTTGAGTAATAAAAACAGAGTCATGACCCCTCAATCAATCCCCAGACTTCAGCAAGTTTGCAGACCAGAACCCCTTGAATGAAGAGGAGGCTGAGGATCCTTGAGGAAGGACCCTACTATACTGCCAAAAACTTATACCATTAATCTTTCTTCCAGCCTTTCCCAAAGAGACCCATAGCTGTTTACCAGAGTGACTGTTCACTGGGAAAAAGGAAATAATCAGATATTTCAGGTATTACTGGAACCTGGCTATAAATTGGCATTAACTGTAGGAGACCCAAAATGTCACTGTGGTCCACTAGTTCGAGTAGGGAAATATGGAGATCAGTGTTCAACGAAGTTTTAGCTCAGATCCATCTCACAATGGGTCCAGTGGATTCCTGAACTCATTATATGGTTATTTCCCCAGCTCTGGAATACACAATTTGAACATACCTGGTAACTGGTTGAATCTCCATGTTAGCTCCCTGACCTGTGGGTTGAGGGCTATTATGCAGAAAAGGACAAGTGGAATCCATGAGAACTGCCTCTATCTAGGAAATAGTAAACCAAAAGCAATACTGCATTCCTGAAAGGATTGCAGAGATTAGTGACACCATCAAGGACTTGAGTGATGAAGAGGTAGTGATTGCCACCACATCCTCATCAAACTTGCTTATTTGGGCTGTACCGAAGACAAATTTTGGAGAATGACAGTGGCTTAACCAGATAGTGACTCTGACTGCAGCTGCTCTGGTAGATGAATTTCATTGCTAGAACAAGGTAATGTATGCATTTGTATCTGGTATGCAGCTATTGATTTGACAAATGTCTTTTCCTATTTGTTAGTAAAGTATACCAGAAGCAGTTTTCTTTCAGCTAACAAAACCAGCAACACACCTTCACTGTCCTACCTCAGGGACATATCAGCTTTCTAGCCCTTTGTTATAATTTATTGTGCAGAGACCTTGATTGCCTTTCCCTTCACAAGATATCACATTAATCTACTACATTGATGGCATTATGCTGATTAGATCTAGTGAGCAAGAAGCAGCACTATTCTAGACTTATTGGTAAGACATTTGCAAGTCAGAGGGTAAAAAATAAGTTTCACAAAAATCTAGGGGCCTTCTACCACAAGGACATTTCTAGCAGTGCAGTGTTGTGGAGCATGTCAAGATATCCCTTCTAAGATGAGGAATAAGTTGTTGCAGCTGACCTCTCTTACAACCCCAAAAGTGGCACAATGCTTAGTGGACCTTTTTGGATTTTAGAGGCGACATATTCCTTATTCGAGTGTATTACTGATTGACCCAAAAAACTGCTAGTTTTGAGTAGGTCACTGAATAAGAGAAGGCTCTGCAACGGGTCCATTCTGCTGCACAAGCTGCTTTACCACTTGGGCCATAAGACCTAGCAGATCCAATGGTGCTTGAAGTGTTAGTCACAGATAGAGACCTGTTTGGAGTCTTTGGCAGACCCCACAGGTAAATCAGCACTGGCCTTTAGGATTTTGGAGCAGAGCCCTGCTTCTTCTGCAGATAAATACTCTCCTTTTGAGAAGCAGCTTTTGCCTGCTACTGGGCCTTAGTAGAGACACAATGCTTGATCATGGGCCACCAAGTTAACATGCCATCTGAATTGCCCATCATGAACTAAGTGTTATCTGACCCACCAAGCCGTAAGTGTCATGAAGAAATGGCTCAAATGCCCATGGTCTCCACAGCTGCTACAATATATTCTTTCTCAATCCATACCTATGGTCTTAGGGGATTTTCCCTAAAATCAATGACTGTAAAGGAAAAACACTCAAGTCTGGATTACATATGGTCCTGTACAATATGTAGGCATCATCCAAAAATAGACATCTACGGCACTATAGTCCTTTATAGGACATTCCTAAAGGACAACGGTGAAGGGAAATCTCCACAGTGAGCAGAACTTCAAGAAATGTACCTGGTTTTTCATTTACTTGGAAGGAGAAATGGCAGAAGTACAAGTATATATCAATTCATGAGTTGTGGCTAATGTTTTAGCTGGATGGTCAGGAGCTTGGAAGAAACATGATTCAAAAACTGGTGACAGGGAGGCTTGGAGAAGAGGCATATGCACACACACACATCCTATTGGTTCTGCTTTTTTGGAGAACCTCTCTGAATGAGCAAAAATGTGAAGATTTTGTGTCCCATGTGAATGCTCACCAAGAAGTAAATTCAGCAGAGGAGCATTTTAATAACCAAGTGTATAGGATTACTCTTTCTGTGGATAATAGCCTCTGTTTCCAGCCACTTCTGCCATTGCCTAGTGGGCTCATGAACAAAGTGGCCATGATGGCAAGGATGGATTCAGCAACATAGACTTCTATTCACCAAAGCTGACCTGACGACAGCCATCACTGAGTGATCAGTCTGCCGGCAGCCGAGAACAACACTGAGTCCCAATATGGCACCATTCTCTGGGGTGACCAGCTAGCCATCTAGTGGAAGGTTGATGATATTGGAATGCTTCCATCATGGAAGGGGAAGTGCTGTGATCTTACCAGAATAGACACTCTAGATACAGAATTGCCTTCCTTGCATGCACTGATTCTGCCAAAACTACCATCTGTGGACTTACAGGATGACTTATCCACCATCATGGCATTTCCCAGCATTGCTTTTGATCCAGTAATCCACCCACTTCACAGAAAATAAAGTGTAGCAACAGGCACATGCTTATGGAATTCACTGGTCTTACTATGTTTTCTATCATCCTGAAGCAGCTGCCTTGATAAAATGGTAGGATAGGCTTTTAAAGACTCAATTACAATGTCAGTTGGGTGACAATACCTTAGAGAACTTGGCCAATGTATTTCAGGAGGCTGTATATGCTCTAAATCAGCATCCAAGGTCTGGTGCTGTTTCTCCCATAGCCAGTATTCATGAATACAGAAATCAAGGAAATGAGTGGAAATGTGAGTAGCACCACTGATCATTACCCCTGGTGATACACTGGCAACATTTTGTTTCCTCTCTCCATGATCTCATACTCTGCTGACATTAGAGGTCTTAGTTCCAAAGGGAGAAATGTTTCCACCAGGAGACAAAACAATGATTCTACTGAACTGGACGTTAAGACAGCCACTGGCCACTTTGGGTTCCTCATGCTTCTGAATCAACAGGCAAAAAATATACCTGTTTGTATACTGACTGATGTGATTGATCCTGATTACCAAGGGAAAATTGGCCTGCCACTATGTAATGGAGAGACGGAAGAGTACGTCTGAAATACAGGAGATCCCTTAGGGCATCTCTTAGTATTATCATGCCTTGTGATTAATGTTAATGGAAAACTGCAACATCCCAATTCAGGCAGCACTATTAATGACCTAGATCCTTTAGGAATAGAAGTTTGTGTCACTCCACCAGGTAAAGGGTATAGTGGAAGAAGGTAGTTTAAATACCAGCTAAAACCATGTGACCATTTGCATAAATAAAAATTGAAATTGTTACAAGCCTTTCTTCCTTATTTTCCTATTTTGGTGTTTTTTTTGAGGCAGAGTCTCACTCCTTCACCCAGGCTAGAGTGCAGTGGTGTGATCTTGGCTCACTGCAACCCGTGCCTCCTGGGTTCAAGAAATTCTCATGCCTCAGCCTCCTGAGTAGCCAGAATTACAGAGGAGTGTCACCACACCCAGCTAATTTTTGTATTTTTAGTAGAGAAGGGGTTTTGCCATGTTGGCCAGGCTGGTCTCAAACTCCTGACCTCAAGTGATCTACCTGCCTCAACCTCCCAAAGTGCTGGGATTACAGCTGTCAGCTAACATGCCCCCTGCCTATTTTCTTATTTTGTTATAAATTTGTGTGTATGTATGTGTGTATGTGTAGGTGTGTTTATGTGTATGTATGGCAAATATCTCTGTTTTCTTTTCTCTCCTCTTATCATAATGACATAAGACATATTAAATAATAGCTACCTTTCTACCACAGTATTTAAGTTACAGGATATCAAAGAGAAGAGTGAACATTATCCAAGGACTTTGCATCCCTTTGGGGAAAGAGTATATTTTTTTGTCATACACAAGATAGTTGTATCATGTTAGGTGGATAGAATAAAAGTGTGACTTGTTACTGTTTTATTGTTTTTATTTTGGAGATTAAGTGTGTTGTAAGGAGATGTGTATGGCTGCCAATTTGACAAGAGGTGGACTGTGATGGTTAGTCTTATGTGTCAATTTGATTAGGCTATAGTACCCAGTTATTTATTGAAACACTACTCTAGGTGGTACCATGAAGATATTTTTGTAGACAAGGTTACTCTCTACAATCAGTTGACTTTACATAAAAAAAATTACCGTCAATAATGTGGGTGGGCCTCATGCAAGCAGTTGCCTTAAAAAAGCAAAAACTGAGGTTTCTCAGAAAATAAGAAATTCTATCTCAAGACTCCTGCTTGAGTTTCCAGCATACTAGCCTACCCTGCTGATTTTGGACTTGCCAGCCCCCATAATCAAATTCCTTAAAATTTGTCAGTCTGTCTGTCTACCTATATATATATATTCATATAATTGTATTATAGTTACGCGTTATATATTATATAGTTATATATAAACATCTACACACATACATACACACACACACACCCTATTGATTCTACTTCTTTAGAGAACCCTAATTGATACACGCCTGTAAATTATAGCTCTAAAATTAATTGCCCTTTTTTCTCCTTTTAATTTTATTAAATTTTGTTTACAAAAATAATACATGCTTATTTTAACAAGCTCAACAATACAGGCTTATAGAAGTGAAATGTTAATATTCTTCACTTTTCTTTCTTCTAAACCTATTTCTGTTTTTGTATACCTTTCTATACTTTCCTTAATAAAACACATACATACACAAATGCACATTCATGTTCACATGTCTATAATTTATTTTGTTTTATTTAAAAGTGGCTATACTCTACATAACACTCTATAATTTGCTTTTTAAATTAAGTAATACATTATATAACTGCCTCTAAGCAAATATTTATAGGGCTCATTTTAAAATAGTTGCATACCAGTCACTATATTGACCATAACTTAACCAAGCATTTCCTTATCAATAGCATTTTGGGTTGTTTTAATAATTTTTGTAGTTTAAATATGACTGCATTAAACATATTTGTACTTCTGACTTTACCTACTCATTTTTTTGTATATTTTCAAAATTGGGATTTCTAGGTCAATGGGTATTGATAGATTCTTTTCATAAAGATTGTAGCAATTCATTATTCTACCAGCAAAGTATGTAGCCCTATATTCTCACCAGCACTGGATATTAGTTTTCAATGTGAAGACTAGAAAGTGAGATCTCATTTATATTTTATTTTACATTTCCTTGCTACCAACATGTTTGACCATATATTCATATGGTTAAGAGGTGGTTGGCCTTTCTTTTTCTATTACTTGCTTCTTCATTTCATTTTCTATATAGCATTACTTTCCTTTATGTTTACTTACTAATAAAAAATAATTTATTTTTATGAGACAAGGCCTCACTTTGTTGTCCAGGCTGGAATGCAGTGGCATGATCACAGCTCACTACAGCCTCAGTCTCCTGGGTTCAAGCAATCCTCCCACCTTGGCCTCCTGAGTAGCTGGGGCTACAGGTACATGCCGCCATGCTCAACTAATATTTTTTATTTTTATCTTTTAGATATGGGGTCTCACTATGTTGCCCAGGCTGATCTCAAACTCCTGGGCTCAAGCGATCTTCCTACCTCAGCCTCCCAAAGTGCTGGGATTACAGGCAAGAGACACTGTGCTTGGAATTTTTTGTTTGTTTGTTTTCAACAATCTCCAAGAAAGTTTCATTTTGCTGCATACGGCCTTTCAATTTACCTAATGTGGCCACAAGCATAAAGGAGTCGAGTCAATGTTTATATAGATTATTGCAGTTTATTGCACTGACACCACCACTTACCCTCAGTGAGAAAAACAAAGGATCAGCAAAAGGTGATGATGTGGTAGACCTTGAAATTTCTATCAGTGGCACATCAACTAAAGAAATTCTAAAGAAAAATCATCTTGTCAACTTCTTAAGACTAGAAATGTATTTAGACTGCAATATAGATCTAATGCCCAGCTTGCAGAATTGCAGAATTTTCCAATTTGGTGTTGCTCTAGGTTAAAAAATGTACCAGCTGAAAAATGTGAATTGGAATCATTTGCCATTCGTTCCTAATATAATGACTGATTTCCCACTCCGGATTTAGCAAGCTGCAGGCAATGGGTTTGAACTGAGTCCAGGTGGAAAGGGGCCAGACATATTAAATTTAAGGCCTCTATTGCACAACTCCCTACAGAAATTGTACAAATAATGTAGCTGAAGTGCTTTCTGCATGCTGTGTAACCCAACTCTTTTGGCAACCTGATTAATTCCTTGCCCTTTTCTGTAGTACGCACAGTTAGGAAGTATACTAAAAGGTGACAGAAACCATAATAGAAGCTGTCAAGTATTACATTCAAGATGTTATCCTCTTCATTTTCAGTTTGGAAAAAAATTTTTCAAAAAAAAGGCCTCATAAAGCTTGGATATAATGATTACTCCTCGGTGCTATTTTCCTTTTGTTAATACCACTAATATTAGTAATAAGTCCAACCCCAGAGACGATTGTTATTCTAAATTTATCCTGTATTCTACAGAGTTGAATATAAATATATATGCAGACTTAGTACAAACTGTCTTAGTTAATACAAAAAAGCTTTTAATTGTACCTCCTTTAAGTTGGACCACAATGTCAATGCGTATTTCTCTGTTTAAGTGTCTGCATAGCCTTCAGGGGTTAAACGTTCATTCACTCCCACCCTGCTTTTTGTGCCTTTTCTCAAAAGGGGGCCTGTGAAACAAGGATAACTTTTGAGTGTAAATACTGAAAAACATTTAATCCAAGATTTGCGGTAACTCCAGTTTTAGTCTTCTCAAAGATGGAGATGTTAATATTGTCAAGGTTCCAGTGAGAACATGATGCCAAGAATGACACACTGAATTCTACCCAAGTCATCTAAAACTAAAGCTTGTCAGAAGCAACTAATGTGTTAAGTAGACACGATTTTTTTTTTTCCAAAATGAAAACATTTTAGAGGTAGTCTTTATACTATTTTTTTACTTGTAAATTCTTTTTAAATTGCACACTAGGAACAAGGGGGTAGTTCAATAACTGGCTAATGAATTCTAATGTGTGACTTAGAAGTCAAACTGGCAAACACAGAGGGAAGAGTGACTTGGTGCATTTACAATCTAGAGTACCTGAGAAACTCAAACAAGGATTGTATTATAAATTCTGGGAGAACTTGGCACAGCATTGGGTCAGAATATTTTATCAGGCAACCTAGAGCCAGATTTGAATTTTCCTTTTGTTTTCTGGATTTTGATTTCTAAATGTTTCCTTAGAACAGGTACTTGGTTTAAATGGGATTTAAATAAACTCAGCTCCAGGAATTAGTAACCAATTTGCTTTTAAGAGTCATATTTCGTGTTTCACTTAATAGGTATCACATGTTTTCAGTTGGTCTTTTTTCTATATATTGATGTCAGCTTAAGTGGAAAGAAATTCAAATAATCAAGCACCATAATACTTAGAGATTACATCCATAAATCAGGCTTGGCTATAATATCAGTATACGCTTAGGAAATAATCATGTTGCATGCCATAAAATATTTGTGTGTATGTGTGTCATTCATGTCTGAAAATATTTTTGGGAGGCAGCAGTCTAGTTGTTGGCCTGTTAATCTAAAAAAAAACACCTGGCAATTAAATGGAAACAATCATAGGGTTAATTGATAGGGGAAGACTAATAGGATTCTGACTGTGCTTGGGATCATGATGTGACCTCTGAGATATCATGGATTGGAAACTGGAAAATATTTTAGATCTTGCACTTAAAAAAATATTTGAAGTGGCACCACATGCCAGAGTTATTCATTGTCAAAATGTATTGCTTCAAGTCTTTGGAAAACATTAAGTAAGAGGTAAGTGGAATAAAAATGTTTTCCTGTTTGTTATGGACTAAATTGTGTTTCCTCAAAATCAATATGTTGAATCCCCAACCCCCAATGTGACTGTATTTGGGGATATGGCCTTTAAGGAGGTAATCAAGATTAAATAAGGTTAAAAAAAAAGGTAGAACCTTAATCCAATGTGACTGGTGTCCTTAGAAAGAAACACAAGACAACTTTCTCTCTCTTTCTCTCTCTCTGCAGGAGCACAAAGGAAAGGCCATGCGAGGACACAGGGAGAAGACAGCCCCCTACCAGTCAGGAAGGGAGCCCTCACCAGAAACTGAACTGGCCAGCACAATGGTCTTGGACTTGCAGCTCCAGAACTGTGAGGAAATAAATTTCTGTTGTTGAAGCCACCCAGTCTGTGATTTTTTTTATGGCAGTACTAGCAGATTGATATACCTTCCACCTAGTTGCCTGAAAATAGGCTCTAAGTTACCATGAGTAAATAAAACATATGTGTGGTACCTGTGGTGCCAACGCAGACATTTTGTATTTTTGTGGATTATCTGGGGACAGACACAGCTCTTACAGCTGACTGGAAATTCTCCTGATAGTGTCTGAAGTTGTTGTAAAAGTTGTCAGAGTGAGGGGAGTGGACATCTGTTATTTTTGTTTTCCTACATTTATTTCTCCTTTCCCTCTAATATCACAATGGCTTTCCTAGAATAAGTGAATCCTCCCTCACTCTTCTCATGCTTAGTCCACATGATTTGGGTATGGCTGACTCCACCCCACAGCTCTAAGTTGGGCAGGTGACTCAGACCTGGAAGGAGGAGTACAGTAGCCCCTGCCAGAATGATTACTTAGGAGAGAACGTGTGACCATCACAGCCATTTAACATCCACTCACGCACTTTTTCTGGAACTGCTGGGAGAGAAACATGAAATTTCTGCTGGATTTACTAATGTGAGAGCCTGTTAGTATGGAGCTGCTGGGGACCATTTCTCAAGGAATTATGTCAAAACAGAGGAAGCCCAATTCAAGAAGAGACTAGTGTATTTCTGAAAGCACTCTTACAGGAGCAACATCCAGCGATTCTTGGGCCTAGAATTGGACTTTTCCATTACTATCGCTGATACATTAGCCCATTTTTGCATAAGCCTGCTTGAGTTGAATTTTAGGCCCTTGCAGAAGGAAGAGACATTTTGGTTATCACTATGGCTGACGCTTAAAAGAGAGATTTAAAATTTCAACTCAAATGCCCTCTCCCTTCTCGCAATCTATCCAAACTTCTATTAAGCTTCTATTAAGGCTGAGTTCAAGTTCCACATTCTCTGTGGATGGCCTCCTCCTCTGGACTGTCATGTGAACTGCACAGCAAAAGAAGCAATGTAGAGGCACTGGGTTTCACAACACGTGCAGTCAATTACCTGGATGGAGGCTAGGGGTCGCCAGGAGTTTAAGGACTACTTTTTAGAAATTTGTTTGTCATTTACTAATTGTAGTGAGTTGAACAATGTTCCCCCCCAAATCTGTGTCAAACCAGAATCTCAGAATGTTATTTGGAAATAAGATCTTTGCAGATGTAGTTATTTAAAAATCTCAAGATGAAATTATCCCAGATATAAGGAGGGCACTAAGTTCAATGACTGGTATCTTTATAAAAGAGGAAAGGACACAGAGACCCAAGAAGAAGGCCACTTGGAAGGAGAGGCAGAGGTTGCAGTTATGTTGCCAGAAGCCAAAGAACACCAGGAGCCACCATAAATTGGGAGAGGTGAGGAAGAATTCTCCCCTAAAGTCTTTGGAGGGAGCATAGTCCTGCTGACATCCTGATTTCAGACTTCTGGCTTCCAGTGTTATGAGAAAATAATTTCTCGTTTTTAGACACCAAATTTTTTATTATTTGTTATGGCATCCATATGAAATGAATACGCCAGTGAAGCTATAAAGTATGAGAAAGTGGGGAGAAAGCTGAAAACTCTAAGAAATGACTTTGCTGGAGAAGGGGAAGTTCATGTCAAAGTTCATTAGCATTGAGATAAAAAAGATCAGTGCTATTCCCCATACACTGTACATTCTCCCTTGTGCCTTTATCCTAATGAATCAGATGCTGACCAGGCTTTGTATGTTATCTGATGGCCATTCTCAGGAAAAGCAAGGATTTGCTGAGCTTTTGCACTTTTCTGAGATGGGGAAGGCACTGAGAAAAAAGGGAGCATGACGATTTTACTACAGAAATTCTGCAGTGTGATTTGGCATCATGACAATTTGGCCATCTGCTTCATGGAGGGAGTCCAGCACCATCAACGAGACAGTGTAATTTCTGTCACTTCTTAGAGAAGCATCCTTGTAACACAACAGTCCTTTGGTGGGTTCATTGTGTGGCAGTGTACATTTTCATGACTAGGGTCATCGTCCATCCTGGTTTGCCTCAGACAGCCCCAATTTATGCCTGTTGTCCTAGCTGAATTAATTATAGCCCTCCCTTTTTCACTTTGAAAAGTGTCCCTGTTTGGATGATAAATTATATAGCCACCTTAGCTATGACACAATCTCTCATTTAAAAAAAAAAAGCTGTAAAGCTTTGCAAATTGATTTACTTTCATTTTCTTGCCAACCCCACAAGATTACTTACAATGTTTTGGAAATAGTAATTACATTTTTTTTTTTTTTAAAGAGAGTTTTGCCTGGGAGTTAGAAAAGGGAAGTTCAAAAAGGGAAGTCTATGCTGTCTGTTTCCTGAAGACTGTTTCGCTCCTCCACAGCAGGTGCCCTCACCAGTTCCTCCCTACCTGCTCCTAGCTTTGGTGGCAGAGCAATGCCTCTATCCAGTGAAAGGAATTTGGCTGCTTCAGCGGGGTGACAACTGCACACATCCATATCTGCAAGGCAGGTGTAAGCTGGCATTTTGCCCAAGTCTGGCCAGACAGCTTCATAAATCCTGCCCTTACCACAGCACAAATTACTTTTCATGACACAAAGCCAAGCTGTGTTATTCACCTAATGCCCCGATTTACAGTTCCCAAGACAAAAGAACATACAGATAAAGTTTCAGGGCTCTGTTTGCCTTCACGTTTATCTAAAGGTCAGTTTCAGGTCACGCTCAAGAAACCTGACAAATGGTGGTGAATAAACCTAAAAATAAATTAAGTGCAAGTGGGAAACTTAAGCATTCCTTATTCTTGTGCCAAAAGAAAACTCAACCCAATTGACATTCTTTTAATATCTGAAATACACAGCTGTTCTCTTATTCATGGCATCATAGGGAATTATCATGCTTCCTTCAGCTCCTGCGCACATGTGCGTGTGTGTGCTTCCACATAAGGTACCCACATTTACACACATACACACGTCTTGGCACAGTTCCCATTTAGGTATTTGTTCTTGTGTCTTTAAGGACCTGAGTTCATGGAAGACTTGAGGGTCCTCAGAGTGAGAACTGCTCTTATCTGGAACAGTGCTGTGGTTGCCCAGGAGTACCACTCATGTCCTGCCAGGCTCAGGGGCACTAGGACGTCAAGAAGAAATCTCATCACTCTATGAACAAGAAAATCAGACCAACAAATGCAGGTCCTTGGAGAGAGATAATTGCTCATATGCCAGATTCATGAAGGTGAAAGTTGAGCAGTTAACCTGAAGAATGCTTCATGCAAATAGGCTTAGAACTGCGGAACAAGAAAGTGCTGGAGCCCCACCAACTGAAAATACCTCTGCAGAAACCTCAAGACACCAAGAGTCCATTGCCGAGTTGTTGACCATGACAGGGCTTCTAGAGCAGCACTTAATTTACCCTTGGGTAAAGGGTGTTTCTAAGGAAAACGATAGACAACAACAAAAAACCCACCTTCTGCCCTTCAGAAAACTGCAATAGACTTTGAGATTTACCCCACTATGCTATATTTTTCTATATGTAAACATTCTCTATGATGTATATTTTCCTTCCTCCCACTCCATCCCCAAACCCCCAGCCTCGCTTTTCTATTCACAAGATTGGGACAGAAATTTCACTAAGAGAAGTAAGACACTGCTGGAGAAGAAACACACTGAGCCCATCACATTTCATAGTGGGTTTGTAAATTCCAGCTGCCTCTGTTAGGGTTACAGAACAAGCCCAGAGTTGTTTCTAAAGACATAGTCAAGTAAAACTCATCACTGTCAAGCTTCTGAATGCAAGGAGGAAGTGTGGCAAATGAATGTGTTTCTGTGACTGGTTTGAAAACCTGCCATATGGTTTGTGGACAGTAGCATTTGGACAACTGAGGTAAAAAGGAGTCTTATGGCACCATCAGCAGCCACATTTGCTCACCCACACCCTCTCAGCTCTCACTTGTCCCGCACGTACAGATGGGGCCCTACTGCAAGACTTTTTGGTTTTCCTCCTAACAGCTTCCATTGACTTATAAAGAGTGCAGGCTGGAAGCACTGGGATTTCGTTCCCCCAGAGAGCAGCCAATGGCACATGGGAGTTGGTGGATATACACCCCAGTGGTGAGAACTCTGAGATGTGTTTTACACTGGCTCTCAACAGTCCCCATTGGGGTTATGGCCCCATTGCCCACCATGATAACTGGCTCAGTAGGGCACCATTTAGCGGCTTCTTTACCTTCCCTCTCTGAATTCCTCATCCCACTACTGGTGCTACTTGGATCCCCTCACAAATAAAGCACTTGTATTAAAATCCTTATCTGGAGTCAGATCCTGGGGGATCCCAGCCTAAGAAAGCTCACTATGAGGATATCTGTGAAAAGGCAGGTGGAACTACATAGATTACGTGACTTGTCTCTGAAGAGTGAGCCCCACAGGGCATTTGGAAATGGCACAGAGGATGTGCCCTGGAGTATCCGCATGTATTGATGGAGGTTATAGAATGTGAACTTCCAGATGCAAATGTACTAGTAAAAAGTGCATTATTTATGTGCATGTGCAAGCCAGGGAGTGGGGATTGTGGGGAGATACTAGGAGGTAAGGATGTCTCATCTTCCATTATTATTAGAATTATGACTGAGAAGACAAAGCATCACTTTGAGATTTGTCTGTGTGTTTGAAAAGGCGGATGAATGTTATTAATGTATTCCAGGAAGTACTGAACACCAACTTGAAGCTTTTATCCGCTTTTCTTTGCTCTAATTTCTAAAGCAAAAATGTCTTTCCGCCAAATACTCTATTAAAAGAATGTATGAAATTAATGAAACATATCATTACTTTTACAATGGCCAAATTGTAGATTTGTCACAGTACAGAGATGGAAACTCATTAAGCTATTGTGTTTCTGCTTCACATTTTATAGTGTATTAAAAGAAAAAGAATTTTCCAAACCTACCAAACCTTCTTCTTTTCTATTGTCTTTCCAAAACTTCTTTTATAGTTTGAGCTGCAAATCATCTGACTTATCTCTCTATGCCTATAGTATCGGTAGAACAGAAATTAAGAATAGCTGTGGCTGAAAATGAGAATCTCAATTTGGGGTTGTAAATTTCATGCTTTATTTGAGAACTAGGATAGAGTTGACAAGTCTTTCCATCCTTTGAAAGCAGATGAGTAGAGCAGCATTCTTCTTTTATCATCCTGTCAAACCCCTTCCCTCATATCTTTCAGGGAAACTGTGAATTATTTATCCCACTGGGTTTGGGCATTTTAGCAAATGTCAGCACTGTTGCAGTGTGAAGCCAAGCTGATCGTTCAGTTACCCTCTACATTATATTGAACAATGCTACATCTTTTGGCTAGATGCTATGTATACAGGAAAGAATGATATGAGAAATGGAGCATGAATCAAAGTAGAATCCATCAGTTCTCCTTCTAGACTCTACTCCTGCACTTAATTAACTACAATTACATTCTTTGTAAGAATAAGAAAATCCTCTCATGCTTATCCAAATGAACACTTCTTAGTTTCCTTTTTTTTTTTTCAAAGTGAGTTTGCATTCTAAAAATTACTGCACTGGGACAATTTGAAAAGAATTATTTTTAAACATTCACAAACTTTTTTTCACCTTGAAAAAATTAAGCATACAAAATTTCTTATGAGGCACTTTACAGAAAAAGCATCTTTCTGACCTTGATCATGAAGTTATGTGCTTCTTGTCGTATTCTGGAAAGTCGTCTAGGAAATGACCTATTGAGGGAGAAATACATTTCCTTTGACTCTTTTCCACATTCTCTTGGGTAAGTTTCAGTTACTCTTTGTCTCAGTCAGGGTTCCCTAGAGAAACAGAACCTATTATATACATATATTAATGGAGAGAGATTGATTTATATTTATGTCCCCTCAATTATATGTATATATTGGAGATATCATATACATATTTATATATATATAAAGAGAGAGAAAGAAAGAGAGAGATTTATTTTAAGGAATTGGCTCATGTGATTCTGGGAGCTGGCAGGTCTGAAAAATATAGGGCTGGCTGGCAGGCTAAAGACTCAGGCAGTATTTCTGTGTTATGGTCTTGAGGCAAAATTCCTTTTTCTCTGGGAAGCCTCAGTTTTTGCTTTTGTGGCCTTCAACTGATCTGATGCGGCTCACCCACATTATGAAGGATAAACTGCTTTACTTAAAGTCAACTGATTGTAAATTTTATTTATTTATTTATATATTTTTGTTTTTTTGGTGACAAGGTTTTGGTTTTTCATCCAAGTGGAATGCAGTGGTGTGATGGTCATTACTCACAGAAGCCTTGACCTCCTGGGCTCAAGCAATCCTCCTACTTCAGCCTCCCAAGTAGCTGGGATTATAGGTATATGACACCATGCCTGGCTAATTTTTATTTTTATTTTTGTTGAGACAGTGATTCACCATGTTCCCTGGGCTGGCCTTGAACTCTTTGGTTCAAGTGACCTTCCTGCCTCGGCCTCTCAAAATGCTGGGATTACAGGTATGAGCCACTGTGCCCAGCTGATTGTGAATGTTAATCATATCCACAGATACTTTCATAGAAACATTTAGACTAGTGTTTGGTTCAGCAACTAGACATCACAGCCTAGCCAAGCTGACATAAAATTTACCATCACACCCCTCAAAAGGAAACCATTGCCTTCATGCCTCATGTTGCATTAGAAAAAACATATTTTGAATGAGAAAAACTTGGATTCAAAGTCTAGGTCTGCAACCTACTGGATACCTTTGGACAAGTGTAAAACTTTTTGAGCCTCAGTTTTCTTATTTATAACATTATGTAATCAATTAATATTCTTTCTATTACAAGACACAGAAAACTCAATCCAGTCAAGCTCAAGAAAACGAAAGGGGGATATATTGGCTCAAGTGCCTAAAATCAGTGTTGGACTGAATTCAGGGTTCAGTTTGATTCAGAATCCAAAAGATGTCATGAATATTCAGTTAGGGTCTCATTTATCTTTCCCATATATCAGCTCCCCTTGCTCTGTGTTGGTTCCATTCTCATATAGGCTCTGTCTCTGTGGTGGCAAGTCACTTCTAGCAGCTTCGGTCTATGACCTTTGAGGTTAAAGACCACCTTTCAGCTTTCCAAAGACAGGCCATTACTAACCACTTTCTGTGTCCCAGGGCATAAAGTGTTACAGCATAGCTGAGGTTGACACAAACTATTTCCTGGAGCTGAAGATAGAGCCTGTCATAGTCTGTTTTGTGTTGCTATAACAAGATATGGAGATTGGGTAATTTATAAGAAACAGAAATTTATTTCTCACAGTTCGGGAGGCTGGGAAGTCTAAGATCAAGCTGCTGGCAGATTCAATTGTCTGATGAGGACTGCTGTCTACTCCCAAGATGGTGCCTTATTACTATTTCCTCCAGAGGGGAGGAATGCTGTGTCCTCATGTGGCAGAAGGCAGAAGGGCATGCTAGTCAAATGCTGTGTGAAGCTGCTTTTGTAAGGGACTTAATCCCATTCACAGAGGAGGAACTCTCATGGCCTGATCACCTCTTAAATGCCCCATTTCTTAATACTATGACATTGGCAACACCTGAATTTTGTAGAGGGCACACATTCAAACCACAGCAAGCCCCATTCAAACAGATGGACAGAGAGCGGAGCCTGCTTACCCAAGAAAAGGAAACAGTTACTAGGGAGGCAAAGACAAATGTCCACTGCATGATAATTCTAGTACTCAACTCACAGAGTGGTTATCAGGACTTAATGTGTGTTTGTAAAGCCCATAGAGAATTGCAGAATTCTATGAATGGTGGGTATTGTATTTGACATATTTCTATTGGTACAAACTTGGGAGAACTCTAAACTGTACAGACTTTGTAGCATGTAAAAACACTGCTTCCATCTTAGCTTTAACTCTCCCAGGTCTTTCCCTTTCTTACTCACTGTATGTTTTTCTGAAAGACCTGGCCTTAGAATAGTTCACTGAAGTTCGGTCTCTTGCCAGTCAAATGTGCTCTGATTTATGTAGGTAAGTACCTGGCTAAATAGTCTCAGGCATTGGAAACTGTGTTAGATCAGGAATACAAATATATATTTTAGGAAAAAAATTTCAGGTGAATTTTTAAAAATGATGAGCTATTAGAAGATTTATCTTAGATAGTCTTATCCAAAGATGGCCAACATCATCTTGATATATCATTTTTGTGTAATCAAGCTGTCCTAAAGAAAATGAATAGAAGTGATTCAAAGTGAAATTTTGGCAAATTGAAATGACAGTAGGATAAGTTTTAATTAAAATTCAAATGATGGGAGTTACAAGAAGGAAAAAAAAAACAACCATAATGGAAATTCTGAAAGATTCTATAATCAGCTTATCGTGCATGACAGAATTAAAAGCAATTAATGAAACAGATTGGCACTTGGGGTAAAGTTACACACAACACCCACTACTCTAAGCTGCTTATTTCATTGTTTTAGTTCTATGCCCAAACTTTCTTCTTTCTTCTTCTTTCTAACTTCTTTTTCATCATTTTTATACTCTATTTTCAATGAAACTTTTGGGCTTGTCAATGACATCTGTGCTTGTAACTTAATTCAGTCTGCCTAGGGGCAAAACAAAGTCATGAGTGTGTATGTGCATACACACACAGTGGTGATAGTGGTAAGGTGATATTGGAGCTGTTGGAATTAGAGATTCTGAAAATAGAAGTTATTCTATTGGCAAAATCATTTTAAGCACATTGGAATTTTAAGAGATTGTCAGGAAAGAATATCCCTAAAAATCCACTGTGGCAATCCAAGTACCAAACAAAATCTTGGATCCTAGCTTTGATGGAGACTGAGAACGCTGTTTTTATTAATGTAAAACAGAGTGTTCAATTCTTGCAACTGCATCTTAAAGGAAAGAATGGGAAAATCACTATTAGGAGAGAGGAAGGAAGATGAAGTAGCAAAGACAGTTAACTCCTAAGAAGGGATTTATAGTAGCCACAAAAAAATTATGCCCAAGTATTTCTGAATAGTTTTTCAAGTCACTCTATTTTATGTTTTTAATCCCAATTTTTTTGAAAGTTGAGGATATTTGCACCAATGTTTTTCTCTGCTATGCCAACTGCCTGGTTAGACAGTTGAGGATTACTTCTCATTCTTTGGCTGCTGGCATTACCCTTCAGTGGGTAGGGGAGGCAAATGTACTGAAATACTGACTTGGAAAAACACTAGAAATTTTTGAACAAATATTTAGTGGTAAGTCACATTTCAGCCCTCTAAACTCTGGCAGAGTTCCATGTACATGGAACTAAATGAAAACGGAATACAAATCAAATGAGGGAGAAAAGAAGAAAAACTATTCAAGCCAAAGACTACGTAGGTATTATAAGAGTGGCATTTACTTTCTCATCTACATCTTGAATCATAAACAATGATTCATTTAAATGATGATCACTCCTTAAAATGTTAGTCTTCTAGTAAGCACTCCCAATTCTTTATATTTTTCTAAACATCACAGCAAGATTTTTGTCCATTAGTACTGTTACAGATCATCATTATGAGCATAAGCCAACTTGGCTTCAGCCCCTTTAATTGGAGCTAAGCAGAGAGGTTAATATACTGACAATAATTGAATTTTACCCATGAACATCACTGCCATCTAGACAGAAAGACAGAAAATGATTTTTAATATCAACAATAATATTTATGGAGTGCTTGCTAAAGGCTATGTTTTCCAGAGATTATTCCAATCAATATGTACATATCAACCCTCTCAAGTAAGTGTAATTACCCCCACTTTTTCAGATGAGGAATCTGAGCCTCCAAGAGATGAAAGTAATCTGGCTACTAACAGAATTTCATCCCAAGACTTCTGGCTCCAAAGCCATATTTTTAACCACTCATGCTATAATCAGGGGTGAACCTTGGTTAATACTGGATTTTTAAACAAATTGACATTCTTATGCCCTGTTTTGGAGATGAGACATGTCCATAGTCACTTTAAAGTCTTCACATTCTTCTTAAGCTGTGGAGTGAGGAATAGAAGTGCTTTTTCCAATTGACCTGAATGCATTGTTAGCCTACTTACTGAATGTTTTCATTGCTGCTCCCCCCATTTATGCTTTATTGACAATTTCCCTTTTCTAGAATGGAATCTTGGACAGATTTCTTAACTTTCCAGCCAATTTTGTTTCAAGACATTCTCGGGTATTTTTGTAAAACTTGATTTTGTTCATTTTATAAAATCAGTCTCAAACTCAATTCTGAGCTTATCTTCTTTTCCTAACCTTTCCCCACTTGCCTCATTTATGCTCACCCCCCTACTCCACCAGAACCAGCCTTGGTTTCACTTTAGTGGCTTGAATTGGGTGGAGGAGAGGTATGATCTATTCCTTACTTCTCTCGTAGACCTTCCTTGCAATCTTTCTGGGCCACCTTTTTGTTCAACATCAATGAGGAAGAGGAGACTACTTTATGAGGCCACAGCATGTCATTCATGGAACTGTCTCTGGATTGCTCTAGTTTAATCTGGTTCTATTTGATACTGGAGGCTATGGTCGATTCACAGCCCGCTTATTTCTTGGAATAACTATTCTTCCCCACAGCATTCTCTATTGCTAAACAACCCCCCTTCCCTCAAAAGGGCAGTGAGCTGCCTCCTTCATCTCTGCCAATGCCAATCAGTACATGCCATAATCCATTTCCTGGGTTGAGGATCCCTATGCTTAGCCCAGTTGGCCACATGGTCTCTACTCTCTGTTCCCACACTTTGTCACCCTAAACTCTCCAACATATGGAGGCATAGTACCTCCTGTAGTATTTTTCTGTATTCTGGGGCTAGTGAAAACTGGGAGGGCACCCTCCTCTTTCCAGGCACCTGGCATTATGGTTCTCTCAAACCTTGATGCAAGAAACTATTCCAGCAGGCCTCCCACTTTTAAAAATCTCTAGACAATGCTTTGTATTCTCCAGAATGTAATGACACCCACTCCAAACACCCCTTTATCTTCCCCATAGGACAGAGGGCATGATGGTTACTTATAATGACAACCTTCTAGAAACTGAGGCTTCCAAACATTTTTCCCAAAAAATGTCATCACACTCCGTTCTGGTATTTACTTTCTCCATTCTGGTGGCAGAGTCACCCATCCAGGGGATGAGATGCTAGTCTCCCATTCTTTCTGCAACTCATCCTTTCTCTCTGAGTGACTCTTTGAGACTGCCCCCACCCCTCCCCATAAACAGTTCTCTGGAAGAAAGCACTCTCTCCACAACTATTAAACTCAAAGTCCAACCATACTGCTCTGTTTCTTGTATTAACCAAAGTGGGGATGAAGGCAATCATGTCGGTAGTGGGAACATACCAGTGCCTCTCCTAGCAGGCTCCATAGGCAAACAGCTGGTCTTAATTGCTGGGGGCTCACTGGTATCTTCCCAGCTTAGATTGTAGTATTACTAGCAACCTGGCCCTCAACTTTGGGCCAATTAAAAGATGTAGAAAAATCCAATTTGCCATCTTGTAACACGTACATACAGGTTTCATTTTGTACTTCAGTACTTGAGGGTTTAGAGTATTTCCCAAGGAATTGTTCTCTAAGTCTGGTCACGTCAGTCAGGACATACCTACTAGATATTTGCCTAATAAGATACATACTTTAGGGGCCTGTTCACTCTTTGAAAAATGACTTTAGGAAAGTAGATTAGGCACAAGGCTAGATTTACTGTGTTTTAGTTTATTTTAAAATAATCAACAATCTAATAAGAGTGACACTAAATGGAAAGGTGGAAAGGAAATATTCCTTTATGTTATTCTTCTTTATTCATGAAGGCCTTAAACATGTCTTTAAATCAAATGGACTTTAGCCCTATTCACTAGCATTATTTTTCAGAGGATATACAAATAGATACTTTAGGTGCGATTAAATGTGCACGTATAGCTGGTTCTTGTTTTTCATTATGCTCAACTCCAACTTAAGTTACTATGGCCCAAGAAAACACACCAAAGACCACAGGCCTATATTCTCAATGGCTTCTTCATTAGATTTTCTATATTGTCAACTTAAAACTACTTACCCTGAAGTTTGTGAGACTTCCGGGGAAGACCATACTCTCTAAATATGATCTTCCACTAATCAAATCCACTGTTTTAAACTGCCTTATTTCACTAGGGCCATGGATGTGTTTTCCTCTATGATCTGTCTATTCAAACTCTTGTTTTCCATTAGGATACAGGTCAAATGTCACCACCACTGCTAGTAAGTAGAACCCACCTCTCTGACAAGGTTACTGAAGTTCCAATGGAAGCAAAGTACAAAATATTTATTGAAAAAGTGTGTGATTCATAGGAGTCACTACAATCCTTTAAAAAGAAAGATGAACATGTGTGTATCTGCATGGCATTTTTGTCTTATTGTTGATGATTTTTTTTAATTGCCCTATAAATAAAAATATGGGGTACAAAACAACTAATCAGAATTTGTAAAGACTTGTAGAAAAGAGACAAGAAAATAAGAGACTACTTGAAAGACAAGAAAGGGGATTAAAAAGAATAAGAAAAAGTCAAATTAAAAAATTGCAAAGAAAGAAAACTTAATTTTTATTCAAATTGGAGTAAAGTTTTACATAAACTATAAAAGAAGATAGGAGCATTAAATAGATTATTGATTTTAGTAGGAAAAAACTGACGAAAACAGGGAAAGGAGGCTAATCAAATCCTGTTAAAAAATAGTAAGAATGTTTGAAAATTTAAAAATTTATAAATTTGTGACTGCAAAGTAAACAAGCAGTCAGTCAGTAAAAATAGTACCAAGTAAACGTTTTTAATTCAGAGAAAATCAGATATATGTACAATATACCTGTTATATCAAATATAGACATGGAACAAAAATGGCATTGTTATCAAAACCTAAAGAAGAAGACAACTCAAACTGTTGTGGATGCTTGGGCAGGAGTTCAAAGAAGTCTATTTATGTCTGCCATTGTATAAGATCCTTCCTTGTCTTCGGGAATCCAGAACTGGTTTTGTTTAATGAGTATAATTTAAATTCCAAGAATAATAATAATATAATACATTTGAAGAAAATAAAGCTGTAACCTAAGAACACAAAGAGATTATTGTCAAATGATGGACAGCAGTAAGACAGACTCTCCAGAATTCCAACTGGAAATGTACCAGGTGTGTTAACCTTTGAAGAAAAAAAAAAAAAAAAAAGTGTTTATTTTTATCAGTTGACTATCTTAACCACCAGGGAGAATTTTTTAAATATCTTTTTGTCTTACTCTCATTTTTGTTGCTGTTGTTGTTAGAAAAGCATGATATGACTAATAGAAAGCCTAGAAATATAGTCAAATACAGTTTTCTCTTAAACATATTCAAACAATTCTAAAAGTTCTGTCTTCTGCCCCATTTTCTAAGTAATACATTGTAATTGGTATGTCCTTAAATATTCAATAAAATTCAGTTGAATAAGCTATCTCCCACTATTTTTGGGAAATCAGATTGTTTTTACTCTTACTAAACAATAACAACAACCACACAGCAAAACAACAAAACGCTCAGATTTTTGTACTCTTCTTTGATTATTTCTGAAAGCCAAATTACTCAAAGGATAAGAAAATCTAAATGTCTTTCAGATTTTTACTTTAGTTTACACACATATTCATAAAAATCTCAATTTGGTGTGTGATTTAGAAAGGTTTACTATTTTCTGAGACTTTTCGGAGTAATCTGAAAATAACTGAACCATGAGGAACCTGGATGCCTGACTACACGTGGCATTCCCTCATCTCTGTTTCTCTTCACTCTAGTAGACAGGTTTATTAGGCTCTTTTGGAGGGTGTGTCGATTAGCAAGTATTCCTTTTCAGAAAAGGGAAGGCTTAATTTTACCTGAATGCACAAGATATAGCACTGTCTATATCTCAACATTTTTGCTTGTGGATAGTAGTAGCCCTGGATTTCAGAGTTAATATAGATTTTGATCTCCCTGGCTTTTAAAATATTCTATTGATCATTAAAATGGAAGTCTTGAAAGATGTATTCAAATTCATTAATTACCTGTAATTTCCTCTGAAATTAGGTATTCGAAAACACAGGAAGTTCAATGGTGTAAGTTAAAAAATTGTGTCTTTAAAAGATGTGTCTAAAAACATCATTATATAACCAGATTATGGGATATGTGTAATTTAAAAATACCCAGAATTAATTTGTCATGAACATAACAAATTAGAAAAACCATATATCATTTCTGTGTTCCCACAGAATGTGTTTTGGACCTTAGTTTGTCCTAAAATATAAATTCAGAGATAACTTTGTACTTAGTGAAATTTCCACTTAACTCCAATCCTTTGACACACCAGGTTTTGGCAAAATGGCAAGACATTCTAAAATGAGACCAGTTAGGCTCAAAAACCACAAGGCCTACACTACAAAATTCTCTCCTCAGAACTACCAAAATGCTAATAATCCTGTCTCCCTAAGATTGGTAATTGTTAGTTGGTTGATTGGTAATGAATTCAGGAGTCATTAGAGTAACAGGAAAGTCAAAGCAATTATTCAGGTATTTTAAACTAAAATAAAGAAACATTTTGCTATGAAGGGATAAAGGATGAAAAGAAACTCCATGCAACCCATTATATAATTGCTCATATCTGCACTTCAGGAAACTCCTGCCTGTGTGTCCCTTGTCTCATACTGAGGCTTCTTTCAGCCAGTTTGATTTCCTGCCCTGCTCTCTGCCTCTCCTACCTATTTATCTTCTTTCCCATGTGAAATGCCCACTTACACGTCCCTCCAGACTCCCCTCTTGTCTCTTATTCTTTGGAAAGCTGTACATTTTCCTGCTGCAAGTCTTTGTGTGTATTTTCTTTTTCTTATTCTTACGTGAATCTCAAGACGTTGCAAAAATTCCCTATGTTTTTCTGTAGAGTGGAGTAAATCATCAAATGGAGAATACTTGACCTTTCTAGGTGAAAGACGACTTCCATCTTGAAGAGAAAAAAGTCTCCTATGAATTTTCTGTCTTGTATTTCTAACTGCACAAGCAACTATCTAATTTCCTAGACTAGCTAAAATTAAGATGTGAATTAACAAAGATGTTGACATAGCGAGTTATAAAAAGCAAGATCTCTGCTAAAATTAAGAGAACATTATAACCTGACCTGCTTATATCAGAAGAACTTTAGTTTCGCTGGATGTAGTATCATGTATCTCTGAGAGCATATTTTCATAGAACATTTTGCATTTTTTATGTCCACTATGTGAGAGCTCTTTCAAGAAAGCTGGCTCATAAGGTTACTTCAATGCTTTTGAAATTCAAGATGCAGAGCGAGCTTTGCCAAACAGAGTACTGTCTAGTTCAATGATCAAACACTGTGTATTTGGAAAGCAGAGATGAATGTCCGCTAATTGTTTGCCTACATTCATGACAACCAGGTATAGCATTATCAGAACCTTTTTTGATATGATTTATTGCGTTCATTTCTTCTTTTTGAATAATTAATTCTCTACATATTTACCTGTAAGGTTTATTCCACCAAAAACCATGTTGATAAAAATCATCTCTCCTGCAGGAGCTGGATCAAAAAAAAAATCTTCATAAGCACATGTTCTAAAATGTACATCATTTGTGAATTTCAGGACAAATTCCTTCGGTGACACTCTGATCTCCTATGGATAGTACATTAAGCCAATCATATAAATTGATTTATTGGTTTTATGCCTGTCTGGCAATCCTTTTTTGCAAGTTTGCTGTTATTAATTCCCAGTTTCACTCTCTTTTTTCCCTCAGTTGCTAAATAGGCATACAATTATTGTCATATTTAAGAAATAAATACTAAGACTATGGGTCACAAACAGGCAGTCTGTTGACTGAATCCAGCATGTAGACATGTTTTATTTGGCTTGTAGCACATTAGAAAAACTTTTTAAAAATCACCAAAAAAATTCGAAATCTCCTAGCTTTGTCCTGAAAAATTCAAAGATCTGCCAATCCTCAGCCCACTTCCATGTATGCTGCATGGTAGCTGCCTGCATTAGATGAAGCCAGGATTCTCCAGTTGAATCTTGCCAGCCTTCACCTCATCCTTCCCACTCATTAATTGCCCATCTGTCCCCTGTAGGTTTGCATAGGCTAGTCCTGATTTTGAATACTTGGAGAGGCTTGGATAGAAGTCCCAAAAGTAAATCATAATTTTTAAAGTAGTCCAGGCTTTTCCAATTAGCATAAGTATGATAGTGCTGACATGAATCTTCATTTATGTCAGTAATTACAGTCAATTCCTACAATTGTCTGACCAAAAAAGGGGGAAAAATGCGTTTCTATTAGTTATTTGCATTATAAATATTCATAAGCATTTAGCATTCAGAGCCATCTTTTATACATCTCTTATGTAGAATTAGAAATTAATTTTATAGGATGGGATACCTAAAGTTTTATAGCTTTTGCAGATCTTTAAAGAAAAATGTATAAGGCTGAAAAGAGAAATGCAATGATCAATTGGGCCAATTAAGCCTATGGGCCTATGGGGGGAAAAAGTCCCTGTTCCCTATTAAACTGAATCTCAAGTGTATTTTATGTGGAATGCTTTTAAAAATACATTTGTTTCCTTGGATAATAAGTTCCTAGAGAGATTACTGTACATTTATTCAGCAAACTTTCCCCTGGCATACCTAGATGCTATCCACATTGAGAGTTCCTAGGCAATTCCATGTTCTTATTCAATATATTGCTTATCTTTGTATTTTCATTAGTTTAGAAGTCCCGGAAGATATCCATCAGCAAACAGGAAATATGTATCTAGGTAAATATGTCAGGACTCAGCATATAATTTTAAAAACAATAAATGCACACAAAATTGATCACTTTTTAACTAAAAATTTCTATGTACAAGAATGGTTATCACAGACTTATAAAAATTTTTAAATTAGAAACAATCTAACTGGCCTTATTAATAAGTGCTTGGCTAAATAAATCATAATGTATTCCTATGATGAAATACTTTTAGTATTACTATTGCTATGTAACAATATTACTTAGTAGCTTAAAACAACACACATTTATTATTTCACAGTTTCTGTGAGTCAAGAGTGCAGGCAGAGTTTAGCTGGGTCTTTTGCTTAGAATATCACAAGGCTGCAACCAAGATGCTGACAGGGGCTGCAGTGTCACCTGTGGCTTGACTGGGGATGGATCTGCTCCAGGCCCACTCAGGCTGTTGGCAGAATTGCAGCTATAGGACTAAGAGCTTCAGTTTCTTGGTGTCTGTCAGCTGGAATTCTATCCTCAGCCACTAGTGGTCACCTGCAGTTCCTTGCTATGTGGGGATTCTCAACATGACCATCTGCTTCCTCAAAGCCAGCAAGGGAAAGAGAGAGACTCCTGAAAGATGGGTACTCTCATTTTATGTAATATAATGTCATTCATATACAAGTGATCTTGCACGTCCTATCAAATTGACATATTCTATTCGTTAGAAGCAAGTCACAGGTCCCACACAAACTCAAAAAGCACACCAGAATGCGAACACCAGGAGGTGGGGATAATGTGGGCTACTCTTAAAGTCTGTCTACCATACTCTGCAACATCAAAATTATGCTTTTGACAAAAAAGGGCTTGGATATAAAAAAAAATTCTAAAATTATGGCATTGAGTTCAAAGATATAATTGCAGTATTAGCTTTTATATTAAATATATGTGCAAGTTTTATTAACATATATACAAACCTAAAAAGAAGAAAATACATATACATACATACACACACAGAGCAAAAGTTCTAAATAACAGATATTGTTTGTTACCAGTTTATGGGGACTCTACTTTGTATGTTTCAATGTATTCCAGCATTTCCACAGTCAACATATATTTCCCTTATAGTTGGAAATAAACCAGCTTTTAAAAGTTTCATACTTTTGAGCATGCATAACATTTATTTAATTATAAATTTTCCTTATTTTCATTATCAAAATAAACCAAGGATTTTGTTTCTTTTTAGGAGTTTTTCTTCTTTTAGTTTATGATGAAATCCAAGCACTTGTTTTCAGTAGACTGCTTGGTTGGAACACAGTTTTTCATGAGCCGGAGCTTGTTCATCATTAGCTCTGAAAGCCCTTACAGGATTCATTTTTGTTGTTTTTTTAAGAGTTAAATAATTTATTTAAAAGAAAAAATAATCTTTCTTTAATACATGATTGTTTGTGGCTGCTGTTATCTCTTATTCCTATGTTGGCTCTGAAATGGGAAATGTTCCCTTTTCCCCTTCACAGGGCATCCAATGGGTGTGTGGCTCACTTCTTCAGTGCCCAGCTGCTCAAACCTCTAGGGGAGCATACAGATGGGCAGGCTGTGGGGCTCCAACCCCACGGCAGTGTCTAGGGGTGAATTTTTATAGCTCCTGAAGCCCCAGTGGGCATGTGTTACAGGGTGCTCTTTCAGTTTGCCTGTAGGTGGCTTGTGTTAACAGGCTCAGTTAGACCCTCTACCTTGTTGCAAGGACAGAGAGCTTTCTGTATCCTGAGTTCTTGCCTTGGTGTGCTAGAAGAATCAGATCTCACATGGGCTTTAAGAATGAGTGCAAAGTTTTATTGAGTGGAAGTAGCTATCTGCCAATTGGGGAGCCAGAAGGGAGATGGTTTCCCCCTGGAGTTGGGCTGCTTGGTGGCCCCAGCTCTTCTCTGACTGCCCCCACCAAACTTGGCCTCGTCCCTCCAGTTGATGGCCTGCTGGCATGCCAGTGCCTGTCGGCATGCTCTTCTGCTGGGGTGCTCCTCTCGAGGACTTGTGTCTTCTTCTGCCACTGTGTTCTCACAATGTTCAGCCACTTGTGTGTCTGTCCACTAGGGTCTTGGGTTTTTATAGGCACAGGATGGGGGCATGGAAGGCCAGCATGGTCTTGGGAAAACATTTGGGCAGGAAATGCCTGTCCTCAACTAGGTCCATGGGGGTGGAACCCTAGTCAGGGACCACAACCTCCTCACCTCAGCACTTCCCTTACCCCTTTTCATATTATTTAAAGGGACCACACTCTTCCCTCCCCAGCACTTTCATACCAGCTCCATCCTTATGCCACCTGACAAAAACAGGATCATAAGTTCCTCAGGTCCCTTCACGCAGGACATATATTCTCTTTGGAGAAGATGGAGTCAGGCAGACCAGGACCCAAAGCCACCCTAAGCTCCTCCCAGAAAATATCAGTACTTTTTTGATGAGCTAATAACCTCAACACAAACAGAAAACACATAATTAAGTATACTCTGCTGGGGAAAAGAGGCATTTCAACACCCATCTTATCTACCAAAGGATCCTATTACTTGGAATTGGCAAGCTAGAAGGCCTGAACCATAAATAGAGATAGGAAATCACCATTTAAATGTTATTTAATATTATTTAGTGAAAGCCTTTAATATTCTCATTGACGCTTTTTTTTTTTTTTTTTTCAGTTCCTCAAGATGTGAAGACAAAATGGCATGCTTTCTTACTAGGAAATACTCAAAAATCTTGCAAAGCAAAATTGAATTTTATCCCCAACTTTCAAGTTAAATCTTGTGGTCTGCATATCACAAAGTAATTGTTTGATAAAACACACCATTAGAGTAGCCTTTCTGCCTAGATGTTTGGAAAGTATACTTTGCTTCTCAAATCAAGATTTTTTTAGAGGAAACATATTAGGAAAATAAAAAGCAAAACTAAAGAGGAATCCTTCCAACTAAAATGAATTTTTAGAATCGACTAAAGTAACTTTTTTTGGCTTTTGTTTTGTTTAGTTTTTCTGATGTCAGGTCAAGAACTATTATTTTTCCCCATGAAAGCCTCTTTAGAGTGTCTGACCACAGTTCTTAGAAGATACATTTGGTACTGCTGGGGAACTGACGCTTGTGTGTCAGCATTTCCTGCCAAGTCTGGTTGTTCTTGGCAAGAAAAAAAATTACTTGGATATAAACTCAGATTGAAGCTGCTGTCCAAAGTCCATGGCCTACATTTTAAAGAGAAATTGTAGAGGAACTAAAGCAGCTCACCAATGGATCCTGAATCTTGGCCTCCTCTTTTTAAACTGCAGTCTCTTAGAGGAATTGCCCTATTCTATTTTTCCTGTGTTTACAGAGCTCCAATTTTCTCAACTTTATAACAGCCACTATACGTGATACTAAACTTCAAATTGTTCCCAAATGTATGTTGAAAGGAAATTATCTGTTTGGCTTCAACTAATACCTCTGTATAATTTTCATCCTATCATATCTGACTTTTATATTCAGGTCATTATCCTTTTGGTTTAGTTAACTATGGTTCCAGTTTTATGAATTTGGGAGTTGAATTAGTCCATTCTCACACTGCTAATAAAGACATACCTAAAACTGGGTAACTTATAAAAGACAGAGGTTTAATTGACTCACAGTTCCACATGGCTGGAGAGGCCTCAGGAAAGTTACAATCATGGCGGAAGGGGAAGCAAACATGTCCTTCTTCATAAGGTGACAGGAAGGAGAAGTGGCAAGCAAAAGGGAGAAAAGTCCCTTATAAAATCATCAGATCTCATGAGAACTCACTCAGTATCAGGAGAACAGCATGAAGGTAATGCTCCCATGATTCAATTACTTCCCACCAGGTTCCTCCCACAACATGTGGGGAACTGAAATTCAAGATGAGATTTGGGTAGGGACACAGCCAAACCATATCAGGGGCTACAGTAATATTTCATTAATACATTTTAAAATAAGGGTCACTTTTTCTAGTTTGCTAGCATGTGCTAGTTCCTGGCCCATGATAGATGTGTGATAAATATTTGTTAAATTAATTATGAAAAATGAATTAATTCAATTGCCATTTTCATAGATCAATATTTCATATAATTCAACCTAATACTCCATAGTGATATTATAAAAAGTAAATAACGTATCATTTGGAAATTGCATAGGCGACAGAAAATGCAATTAACATTGGCTTGAAGAGTTAGGGATTTCTTTCTCACACATAAGAAGAAGCCTAGAATTTGGCAGCCCAAGACTGTAGCATGTACTCATGTGTGATTTTCATATTTATGGTTGCAAGGTTGCTATTCCTCCTGAAAGTCTATTATCAACATTTTATGCGAGAAAGACAAGAAGGAACCAGTATCTACCTGTTTTAAGGAAGCAAAACCTTTTTCAGAAATCTTTTTGCTAGATTCCCACTGCATCTCAGAAGCTATTACTGTGTCTCATGGCTACCACTTGCTGCAGTGGAGACTAGAACATTAAGGGGATTTTTGTTTGGACACATTTCCACCCCATACAAAATCAGTAGCCTGTTAGGAAAGAACAGACCATTAATTGGGTAGGCATTAGCAATGTCTGCCAGAAATGAAATGATCCATATAAAGTGCCTAGTGTCTGGCACAGAACAACCACTGTAGCTGTTATTGCTTATTTATCAACTAATATTATTTCCCTCTTGTAATTCTCTCAGTAAGCAAATATTGAAATCATACCAGATGTGTTTAAATTTTAATATCTTTGCATTCTATCCAATAAATTCTATGAAAGCAATTATTTTTTAAATTTAGCAAATATTGTCAATATCTCTATTTTCTCTTTTTAACATTCTAAATTATTCAAATTCTTCAATCTTATCACTATTTCCATTTTCAAAAGGTTATAAACTCTTATTAAACACATCTTATGATGTAGATGTTATACTAGGCATGAATGTACTTTCAATATTGAATAAGACATGACTATATCTTATGAGTACAGTGATCCTGTAATTCATCACCCAAACAAAGACACTTTGAGAGTAAAAGAAGGAATTAAAATAATTATCCAATGTTAACTAAACTGTAGTGAATCGAGTACAAACCCAGAAATAAGGTTACCCTACTTAAGGAGTTAACCATGTTTTACAGACAGACAGACACACACATAAATAGTTATGATATAACAGGCTCAAATTACTAATATTGGTGTATATTAGGTGCTGTAGAAACACAGGGGAGGAAGTAACTAACCTTTCCTGAGGTAATCAGCTTTCTCAAACTAGACATATTCTTTGTACAGGGTATATTTCCGCATGACCACAGATGAACACATTTGCTTGGCTTTCTGGCACAGCCCTAGTAATGACATGTGCTTGTTTTTGCAGATGTGGATCCAGGTTTAGACTGCTCTCCACTCCCACCACACACACACACACACACACACACACACACAGTGTTGGTCCCTGCATCTGCATGTTGGCCAAACTAGAGCCCTGAGAGTGCTAGCTACACTAGAGCAGTTCGTGATAAATTGAGAAGTGTATGGATATAGTGGTAAATAGTGAATGAAAATAAACCAACATGTGTGTTCTTTTTCCTCTTTTCCCACAGACAGACTGTCATGAGGCACAATAGTTTTGTGGCCTCTCAGAACCTCCGTTATGTTCCAGGGATCAGCTGTAACTATTATCAGGGTGGCCAGGTAGATAATAGTTCCATCCCTCATATTGCTTTCCCTGCCTTCCTGCTTCACTCCCTTCTTTGTGTCCTTTTCCTCTGGGATTTTACCAAGGCTAATATATGCCATCATATCTTATTCTCTACATTCTGTCCCAAAGTAAACTAATTCATCTTCACTTTCAACAATCTACCCAGTGCCTATTTCCCAAAGGGGGCACTTTATACGAGTAGTAAAAGGCTTTTTGGTAAATAAACACATTTTATTTGCTTTGACTGAGGTCAGGAACTAGTTGTAGGCCCCAAATTGGACTATTGTAGTTGTAGATCCCAAATTGGACTATTTTCTATAAAGGCATCAAGACTGAATAAAGACACAAAGACATAGCTATAGAAGCAATGGCTGCCCCTTCAAGCCAGTCGGCTGTTTTTCTACAGTTTTAGATTTTGTAAACAGAAGAGACCTCAACACTGCAAGGATACTCCTGGGTCAATTCATGCCAGACTGTAGTATGTTCAGACCTGTAAGAAGCAAATTCAAGAGGCATATTTTTGGCTATTGAAATGTCAGTTATTGGGATAGTTTAACGCTCCCTTTTCTGGCACAATATTCTTTTTGTTAGCAACAGACAACAGTACTGTATTTCAGAGATTGATAACTTAATAATGTAGGACATCAAGATTATAAAAAGCAGATGTCCAGTGGCTATGTTAATTTAGTACTATCATTCCTAAAACTTATTTTGCTCCATTGGCAAAGATATCATTACTAGTGATACATAGCAAAAATCAAGAGAGAAAGTGAGGTACCAAAGTTATGTAGTATTTCATTACTCTATATCTTATGGAATGTATACTCTTTACATTATTTTCAAATGAAGTAAATTATTTAAAATTTTTTAGGGGCAGAATATCACCTTGACTTGCAAGGAATAATTTCTTATTATGTGTATTATGTGTATTCTGGTCAAGTTTCCAAATCTTAAATTTATTTCCTTTTATATGAAATGTGAAAATAGCATTTTAAAATTTTAATTTGAGATGACACAATTGGTATAATATAATCATACAAAAAATACTATTAGTATTTTGTGAACTTAAATCAGGCAAAATTTTTAATCAAACAATTGAGAAGCAGAGTTGGTTTTAATTTTTAAATGGACCTAAGCTCTTTTTAGTAGCTTCCAAACTTACGTCAAACTCAGCCTGAAAAAGAGAAAGAAAAAAGAAAAGGAAAGAAAGCATAATGAAAAAGAACAAGAACATTACTTTGAAACTATATCTTAGTGAAGAGGAAAATATAGAAAAATACAAAAAGGAAACCGGATATTTGCTTTTAATTAAACTTGAATACTCTTCTTTGCTACCTGGTGTACATTTTAGATAAGTCACTTAGCTGAGTTCTTTTATTGGTCTTGGGATCTATTTCATTGCTCACTACAAATTCCAAGGTGGTTTTAATATGATTTATGTATCTGTTACATTGGAGGTTAACAGCCTCCTAAATTAAATTACTCTTGCGTTACACTGAAAGGGAAAAAAAGACTCCTTTCAGGTAAAATTGCATTTTCTTTAAGTGAAATAACTCATTTACAGGTTTTGTTTTTCAAGTAGGTTTTTGTTTCTACAGGTTTCCAACACTGTAGAAACAAAGAAAGGTGATCAAAGAAGTATATTCTCTGTGATTTCTTCTAAATATGCTTTGCCAAAAACATCTCTATTTTTAGGTGTTATCTAGGGTTTGCCTTAGGCTTAGAGTTTTCTTTATTTCTTTAACAGTGGCTTGCAAGACAGAAAGAACTAGTTTAATTTCTTTGAAGAATAATTTTCATAATGGGAAGGTTTTCCCCATAGAAAATTTGGAAAACTCACTCCAAGCAGACATAAGGCTTTTTTAAACAAAAGTTACAAAACTTTGGATAGCTCAATGGGTAGAGGGCAAGATAATGAATCTGAGGCTCTTTCAGGGATTTTTATTTTCTTTCTAGAAGACATAGTAACATCACAGATGCTGATGCAAAACCTGGCACCTAAGAGATTATTGAATGTATGTCCAATAAATGAATGTATAATGAGAAAACATTCAGTAAATGAATGTCTACAGTTTATCTCTTGCCACTGTCACCTTCTAGGGACCTAGTCTCTTTATTAGGAAAAACAGGTGATAATTCAGAGGACATTCCTGCTGAAATAAAGAATTTCTGATAGACATGTTGCTGGCTAGTTGCCCTTCCTGTGTGCACACATGATAACCTGTCCTTGTCCTTGTCATGGCTGTTTAGCTTCTCTGCTTCACTAGAATATACAGGGAGAAACAGCTTAGGATGTGATACAATACATACAACTTGGATGGCATAGTGACCCATCTCTCCTAAAGCTTGTAGTCATAAATTGTGAATGTATTTTTCTATCTTGAAAAATGCACACATTTTTTAGGCTTAGTTGAAGGCATCATGAATGTGTTTCATAATTTATATAGCTTATTTCATATTTTTCACATAGTTATTACACTTTCAATGCTATAATTCTTTTCATCTGATATATTGGGGCGCCATATTGAAACTTACTGAGTGGATAGGGGTTAAAGAGAGGGTATGAGATCAAACTTATGGTGAATCCCCATTTCTAGAACTTCCTGAGGGTATTCTCATCTTTTAAATACCCCAAAGCTAATAGCAAAGTCAGTGCCTATTAAATATTTGTTGGATTAGTTAATTAATATTTTTAAAAACAGGGTAAAATGGATTACAGAGAAGATTTTTTAAATTGAGTGCAAGGCATCGCTTTAGCCAGGCTTTTCTAGGACTTGTCTTTGTGGATAAAACCCATTTGGTAATTGCTCAGCTCTCTCCTTAATTTCATCTCTAAAGACAGAGTCAGAGTCCTCAGAAATATTATACTGATTATTAATATTTGCTCAAGTATTTCCACTAAATATAAAGTAGATAATGATGGTGGAAATACATGGACATAGTTTTGATTGGTAAATAGAAAATGATTCTGTTATTATTTCCCATGCTACTAAATTAAATCTATCTTTTGGAGACCAGCTATATCTCTTGCTGTGAAAATTTTCTTAGTATTCTTTTTATCAGGGTCGACTTCAAAGGCATTGCCAGATTTTCAGGCAGACTAAAATACATACACTGCTGTATTTTTTTAATGTGAGTGAACAAGTGAATGCAAAATAGGGAAATTCAGTAACTAACATGATAAAGTGGTGAAACCATGAAAAACACCAGATTGGAAAAAATAGCTGAGCTGGTGTTTTCAGTTCCCTTAACAACCAAGTAGGCAACTTGATTAATGGTGCAGATTGCAGGCAATTCAGTGGCCACCTGAATGAACATAAGCAGAGCATAATCACCTGACAAATAGTGGCCTGAATGTTCTGCTTTTGAAATGAGAACTGAGTAAAACTCACATCCTAGTTGAACCAAATCACCCAGCAGCCTCAAATTAGACACATACAGAAAGAAGTTTTTAAAGTTTCTAAAACATAGTCTAAAATATAGTACTGATTTACTACATTATCAAAAAGCAAATTAAGAATATAAGTTTACTTGTAAATAAGGAGTTCAGAGTGGGAAAATAGAGAAATATTCTCATTAGATTATTGCCCTCTTTCCCAGAAATAGATGAAAGACTTCAGTTCTACATCAGGATCACTATTTGTATAATCTATAGTTGTTGTTTCTTTTGTTCCATTTTTATGTTCTCAACCATTTATCAACAGCTAAAGAGACCTATTAATCATTTTCTCTAACTGCTACACTTCATAGTGTATCAATTGTAGTCTTGAAATAAAAATAAGATAAATGGTTTGGCATGAATTGTGGCCTGATGAACCAAGAACAAAGATCTGACACATGGTAGATCTAATAATTCCTGCCTTATGTTTAAAATGCACACTTACTAGACTCTTCTGATTTGCCATTTCCTTCCTATTGGCATTCGGAAAGAAGTGTAGATTATAGAATAGGGAAGTTAAATCCAAATTAAATTGCATAGCTTGTAAAACGAGAATAAATGTGCCCAGTAACAGTAACACTATTCTTTTTTCTGTCTTTCAGTCTTTCATAAAGGAAGTACCAAATCTTGCCCATACAGGGTACATCACAATTATTATTGATCTTATGTATGAGGCAGGCTTCTCTGCAAGGTTACACAGCACCATGGGATGAATGATAACATTTTACTGAGTGACCAAGGGCTTTTAGTAAAGCCGGTGTTTTGTCTGAGTAAGCCCAGAAAGGAATATGTTAATATAAAAACCTTTAGAAAGGTTATTTACCCACCATCTGTTTATAGGTATTAAATGGGCAGTAAAATGATTAGGAGATGTCTAAAAATGTGAAAGAAGAAACATAATGATGTAGTTAATTTATAATGTTTAACATATGAGACTACATTTTGATCCTGATTTGTGCAGAGGGCCATACAATTGCCCAATGCAAGTGTGACTTTCTAGTGTGCAGACCTGGGTCACAGAGCGCCAAAATAGGGCTGTCATTTTATTATTCCCTTGATATTTTAGTATGAAACTGACAAATACATTTATGACCACTCCCCACCCTGTACCCACGCATTGTCAGTAATATTGCCCGGAGATTACGACCTTGGTTCTCACTGTGCCCAAACAGCTTCAGCATTCTTCCCAACACACTCCTATTTAATCACAATCAGCATAGGCTTAAGGGATCAATTCCTGATTATTTATTGTGATGTGGAGCAGCTAATTCTGTATGCCTGTTTCCTCATCTTTTAAAAGGCTAAGAGAGGATATAATAAAATAAATAATAAAATAAATACCATATGCAAACTGCATGTATTCAGTATTTGCTCAGGAACACAGAAGCTCTCTGTGTACTCTGGGTATAAATGGTTTTAATATAACCATTAGGGGCTTACATGTGAAGAACTGGGGAGGTGAAGATCAAAAGAGCCACCCCTGATAATCTCAGCCTGAAGTTCTGAAGCAGGTGGTCCTCAAGAGCTCCTGGGAAAGCTGATGTGAATCTCATGTCTGTCCATATGTCTGGGTGCAAATGTCTCAGGAGAATAATGCCTATCCATCCCTTCCACCCCACATTTTCATGTGAATGCCATTCACCAGTGAATATTAACCTGAAATCATGGAGGAAAGGGGATTCTGGGGACGGTAGTTCCCGACTTTTCTATGATGCAGAGAACTTGCAAGGCGGTGCCTCTGGTTCTCAACTGCTCTTTGTTTTATATCTCTTCATGATACATTTTTGAGTGAATTCACCAGTTCTTAAAATTTACTAATTCTCTAATTGTGCTTACTTCAGCATTTTTGTAACTTAAGAAGATTTTTTAAGTTCTTTTTTTTTTTTATTTTCACGGTTCCTAATAAGCTTTTTCACATAGCCCACATTTTTCATGTCTCATTTCTCCACATCTTATTTTATAATTTCTTTTCCACTTTGAAAAAAGATGAAATGAGCCTCATAAGTATCCTCACTTTAAAGACTGTCGAAGTGCTTTCTAAAATTAATTTCATTTGGAATAAATTGATGGTCTCATTGTTGATTTTCTTGGTTGTCAATAGCTCTTTTCTTTGGCCTCATTTCATGGTGGGTTTGAAGAGAGTCCCTGGCTTCAATTAATAAGACTGGATCGTGCCTCCCAGCTTAGGTGAGGCATTTCTAGTCCCTGTTAACTTTTCAATAGCCAAGATTTTGACCAACCTCCCCCAGAACCAGAAAGCTCTGAGTTTCAGCTTATTATTGGTCTGTGTTTTTGTTGCACTTCTAGTGCATGTAGATGTTTATATAGTTTTTTTGAGCTCAATTACTCTTAATTGATTTTATCTGCCATTGCTCTGTCTTTGGAAAAGAAAGAGGTGATGTGTTTAAGTGTGAAATTATGGAGCCATTTTAACCAAAAGCCTGTTTGAGACATATTTAAATATCTTAGTTTTCTGTATTTCACCTCCTTCTTCAGAAATTTTAATAATTCATGCCCAAAGATTTCCTGTGGAATGTATAAAATGGTCTGCAGATGTTCTGGGACAGTCTGGATTTTAGGTACTATATGTCAATAAAGAATACACATGTAGTAGTAACTAAATTTGCTTATTTATATCATTTTTTGTTCCCCCAAAGATTTTAAGGGCAATACAAATGCTATTTAAGTTGCATTCCTTTCTGAGAATTTTTAAAATAAATTCAGAAATTAGAAATAATTTTTAAAAGAATATGTAGTGTGTTTTTTGGTTCTGCAAAAATAACTTTAAAATCAAGAACAACTCTACTCAGCTCTCACGCCTCAGATAATTATTTTCTCTCATTCCTCACTCAAGCTTCAGCCATTTCCACACCAAAATAACCCATTAAATTAAAAATTGGAGTATCCACACTTGTACCCCGACTGCCCTGACATCTGAGGATCTTCCCACTTCACCAGCACTGAAGGATTTGCCACCATGAATCATGCAATCAGTCAACACTGTTCAGAATATCTGAACTTGAAAACCTATTTAGAAAACAAAATCAATTTTCAATGCAACCCAGGAACTGTTCAAACCAAGATTAGGAAGTGTGAAAAGATGCCCTCTGGGACTTGTTGGTTGTTCCCAGTTTAGTGTTCTGGAGGAAGTTGGTACATATGAAGAACTTTAATTTGTGCTAATAAAGATGTATAACTCATTTGGATCAAGCCTCTCTTTCATCTTCTCTTTTGTTCCATACTCAATTATTTGGACCATTCATAATTTTTAAAACTTAAAAGGGTTTTGAGGCCGGATGCGGTGGCTCACGCCTGTAATCTGCACTTTGGGAGGCTGAGGCAGGTGGATCACCTGAGGTCAGGAGTTCGAGACCAGCCTGGCCAACATAATGAAACCCTGTCTCTACTAAAAACGCAAAAAATTGGCTGGGTGCAGTGGCACATGCCAGTAATCCCAGCTACTGAGGAGGCTGAGACAGGAGAATCACTTGAATCCAGGAGGCAGCGGTTACAGTGAGCTGAGATCACGCCACTGCACCAGGGCAAAAAGAGCAAAACTCCGTCTCAAAAAATAAATAAATAAATAAAAATAAAATAAATAAAAGCTTTTTGAGGTGTGGGTATCATATGGGATGAAAACATTGCCCAATTCAACAAGTTGATTGTTTAGCAAATTTTGACAGGCAACGTGAACTGATCTTATAGGAGAGATTGTTAGGGTTTTTTTCTTTTTTTCTTTTAACTTTAATATAACTTTCAATTTTTTGATTTGTTTTTCTCTTTGTGAGTTGCTCAATATCATAATAAATGGATACATAAGTCCTAATGAGAAGAAATCAGGGAAATATTACTTTGAATTTCTTGTAATAAACATTAATCTCAGCCAGAACTTTTAGCTTCATTCTTTTGTGTATAAATTTGTTATATGAAATATTTTTCCTTTTGAATACATGTTTCTAATTCATCATGCTCTAGGACTTAAAGCAGAAAAATCTAGCTGAAGGCCCCAAATTAAGCAAAGTATATAGCATTTTTTTAATTTTCATATTGTTTAGAGTATTTTAAATAAATGTTTCATAAGAGTAATATCTGCAGTGGAATGAAGCTTCGACGAAACTCTTACTGTGCATCCATAGGCCTTTTCTGATAGCTTATCCTTTACAGAAATGGGAATCCTCATTACTAGACCCAGCAGGCAATAAGCAACGGCCTGACTGATAACATTTCTGTTATCTCTTTTAATAAAAACTTAATTTCCTTTCTTTCTTCTTATACTGTCAGATATCGGCACGTTATTTATTTTCCTGACAGTTACTGGTCAACTTGTGAGCACCTAAGACTTGCTGTTTTGACTCCCACCATCTCTTCTGTCTACCTTCCCATCCTTCTTTCCCAGGTAAACCATAGAAGAATGGGTTTGGGGCTGTTTCCAGGCAGGGCCAGCAGAGTTTCCATAAACACATCACAGGCTGGCACAAAGGAGATGCAGAAGGAGCAGCCGCAGCATGTATAGTCGAAAGCATTGGTGGAAATCTGAGGATTGTTAACCAAAAGACTGCTTCAAGTCCCCAAACGCTTTCCTTATGGCACACTGAGCGCACTGTGTGTCTGGACAGACAGCTCTTTCAGCTGCCTGGAGCTTTCAGCCCAGGGTTTGAAGCATGACAGGATGTGGCAGCCCTGACTCTGGATAATGTAGAACGATGCAACAAAATGCATCAAATTAGAAAATGGAAACTTTTCCTTCCCTGAACTGTAATTTAGCTGTCACTTGGCTTTAAAGCAGCTGAAAACAATTTCTTGAAAGTGAATGTTTATTTCCTGAAGTTTCGGGAATAATTATAGGCCTATTCTCTACATGTTTGACATTCCACCCGCATTTCCCATAACTATGTGAGCAGTGCAAGTTCCTAGCACGTGCATATGGTGATCCTTTGCATTAAAAGATGCTGTTGTTGAATGCATGGCACCTTTTATCTGTGGCATGTCACATGCTTTACCTACAACTCTCTTATCAAGTTCAATGCATTCTGTCAGTGTGTGTGTGTGTGTTTACGTGTGCGCGTGTTTCCAAGTTCATTTTCTAAATGCTATGAGAAGGATCTACTGGAAAAATTCCTGATTTTACATCTGTCTTACTACAGGAAAAGAAGGGCAATATAATGAATTTTTATGAACTACGTTGCCTAGTGTTCACTGAGAAACCTTTGCCTTTTCAGGGGAAGCTTTTGACTTCGCCTGGTGAGGGAGTTGGTAACCTGATGCTATTGTTAGAATAATTATAGTCAAAGGTTTCCATGTCAGCACAGAATTTAGCTCAGTAAGGTTATATATTTTGAAATTCTTGTGCCTCTTCCTCTTAAAATATATGCTCTGCAGAATCAGGTGGGTGAAGGCCAATGAGTTGGTCATAAAACAACTTTTACATTGCTAAAAGGAATGTCTTAGATGTCTACGTGCATAAGTATCAAGTTTTACAGAGACAAGTGTTATATACATGAGTAGAATTATTGACAGGCTACTTACCTAAGTTTCCTGATATAGGAATTCAGTTTATTCTATTGAATATTAGAGTTAATATTTGGAAATAAAATATTTATTATAATGAATAAAATAACTTTTTTTTTTTTTGAGATGGAGTCTCGCTCTGTCACCCAGGCTGGAGTGCAGCGGCGCGATCTGGGCTCACTGCAACCTCTGCCTCCCGGGTTCAAGCAATTCTCCTGCCTCAGCCTCCTGAGTAGCTGGGACTACAGGCATGCACCACCACGCCCAGCTAATTTTTGTATTTTTAGTAGAGACGGGGTTTCACCATGTTGGCCAGGATGGTCTTGATCTCCTGAGCTTGTGATCTGCCCACCTCGACCTCCCAAAGTGCTGGGATTATAGGCGTGAGCCACTGCGCCCGGCCTAAAATAACTCTTTAGTTTGGAGTTGCATGATACTTTAGAGAACTGTTTTTACCAGGTTCTGTAACACAACCTCCATTTTTCACTACCACCTTTCTGGACAAATGTTGTTATAGTCTTATTTTACAGACGGAAAAACTAAAATGCAGAAAAATTTTATAGTTCTTAGACTGAGCATGCCTATGACAAGATTTTCAGAGTGCTCCTCTTAAAATATTAGGTTGGTTTCGAGGCAAACAGCCTTTGCGTGTCACCAGATTCAGCATTTGATTCCTGATGTTAGTCTTATGAATAAGCAATCGTAATTTCCTACTTATTTTCCTACCCAGGACAGTGATGTTTCTTTATTATTATCTAGGAACATTTTATATAGCTCCTAATTATTTAGAAAATAATTTTATTTCAAACCTCCTACATTGTGTAGATAATCAAAATTTTTGGCAATACAAACTTTATACTAGAGTTTGTTGTCTTGTGTTATTCTATGAGGCTAAAGGTACCTAAGAATTAGCACAAGTCTACTAAATTTCGTACAAGCACCATCTTTAAGCTGGTAACGTGAATAAGTACACTTCAGAAAAATCAGCTGAAAAAATCCATCAGTAAGTTTTATTCCCATATTTGTGAATGACAACAATATTTTACTTTTGCAAACTGATTCAATTGTAGTAAACTAGCATTTAAGGCATTGTCTGCAAAGACATACATTTGTTATACACAAGACAAATCAGATAGCTGTAGATCTAAGATACTAGTATACAATTATGAATGCAAACTTCTGACTATCCCTCAAGAACACCTATAAAGGAGAGACAGAGTGCTGTTTTTCATCCAAATTTATCCCATAGGGCCCAGAACTCTTAATTGCAGGGAAATATCCTTTTATCATGGTTCATTCTTTGATACCAATTGATGTGGAGAAAAATCCAAATTGGAGAATGGAGGTCATTATAAGAAGCAGATTTTCCCGTTTAACAGATATTCAGAATTTAAGTAGAAGTTGATGGAAGTGGGCCCATAGCTGACTTACAATATGATCACAACTTTGATGATTTCACTCAAACTAGCATAGACACTGAGCTATCATAATACCATGTAACTACTTTGTAGTTGAAGAGTAGGTTGCTATTGGCCACTATAGTTTAAAAGGCCATAATTATTTTCCAGTTCCAGTCTCACATCTAAATTTCAGGTTTGTATATCCAATCATTTACTCAATGTCTTTGGATGTCTGATAGAGATTTCACATTTAACATGTCCAAAGCTGAACTACCAACATTTCCTCTGACATGTGCTTTACCTACAGTCTTCACTGCCTTAACTGAATGGTGACTACAACCTACTAGTTGCTCAAGCCAAAAGCCCTGAAGTTATCCTTGTCTCCTCCCTTTTCTCATGCCCTATATTAGTTGGCTGGACTGCCATAACAAGATAACATAGACCGGGTGGCTTAAACAACAAAAAGTTATCTTCTCACACATCTGGAGACTGGAAGTCTGAGATGAAGGTGCCAGCATGGTCGAGTTCTGGTGGTGGCTCTCTTCCTGGCTTGCAAAAGGCCATCTTCACACAGTGTCCTCACATGGCAGTCAGAGAGAAAGAGATCAAGCTCTGCAGTGTCTCTTCTTTGAAGGGCACCAATCCCACCATGAGGGCTGCATTTTCATGACCTCATCTAACCCTATTTATCTCCCAAATGTCCTACGTCCACATGCCATCACATTGGGGGTTAGGAGGACACATGTGAATTTTAGGGAGATACAATTCAGTCCATGGTACATTTCAAGTCTAATCTATTAGGAAATCCTCTTGAATCTACCTTCCAAATATATCTAGAATCTAAACTACGTATTGGAAACCTAAATAATAGTACACTAATGCTGTGGTTCAAGCCACTCCCACCTCTCGTCTATATTATTACAATTGCCTCTTAATTGTTCTCCTTTCTTTGACATTGCTCTCACATAAACCAGAGTGAATATTTTAAACTAAAAGTCAAATCGTGTCATTCCTGTGCTCAAAATCTTACATTAACATTAGCTTTCCACTTCACTTGACTAAAACTGTTTCTTTCCAGTTACCTATGAAACTGCACATGATAGCCTTACCCAACACACGCACACACCACATACACCTTATTGGTTCTCTGATGCCTTCCTTTATTCCTCTCCCCCTTGCTCACTCTGCTTCAATCACATTGGCCTTGAACTTACATGTCAGGCATGATTACAGCCTGTGTACTGATGCCATGTGTACCTAGAAGACACCCACATTAGCATGACACTCTTTCTCCTATTTCAAGTCCTTACCAAACTCTTGCCTTTAGGATGAGGCCTCCCTACTCTCAAATCTCCCCCAACCAACTTCCCAATGACATTTTTTTTAATTAATTAATTTATTATTATTATTGTACTTTAGGTTTTAGGGTACATGTGCACAATGTGCAGGTTAGTTACATATGTATACATGTGCCATGCTGGTGCGCTGCACCCACTAACTCGTCATCTATCATTAGGTATATCTCCCAATGCTATCCCACTCCCCTCCCCCCACCCCACAACAGTCCCCAGAGTGTGATGTTCCCCTTCCTGTGTCTATGTGTTCTCATTGTTCAATTCCCACCTATGAGTGAGAATATGAGGTGTTTGGTTTTTTGTTCTTGCGGTAGTTTACTGAGAATGATGATTTCCAATTTCATCCATGTCCCTACAAAGGACACGAACTCATCATTTTTTCTGGCTGCATAGTATTCCATGGTGTATATGTGCTACATTTTCTTAATCCAGTCTATCATTGTTGGACATTTGGGTTGGTTCCAAGTCTTTGCTATTGTGAATAGTGCCACAATAAACATACGTGTGCATGTGTCTTTATAGCAGTATGATTTGTAGTCCTTTGGGTATATACCCAGTAATGGGATGGCTGGGTCAAATGGTATTTCTAGTTCTAGATCCCTGAGGAATTGCCACACTGACTTCCACAATGGTTGAACTAGTTTACAGTCCCACCAACAGTGTAAAAGTGTTCCTATTTCTCCACATCCTCTCCAGCACCTGCTGTTTCCTGACTTTTTAATGATTGCCATCCTAACTGGTGTGAGATGGTATCTCATTGTGGTTTTGATTTGCATTTCTCTGATGGCCAGTGATGGTGAGCATTTTTTCATGTGTTTTCTGGCTGCATAAATGTCTTCTTTTGAGAAGTGTCTGTTCATGCCCTTCGCCCACTTTTTGATGGGGTTGTTTGTTTTTTTCTTGTAAATTTGTTTGAGTTCATTGTAGATTCTGGATATTAGCCCTTTGTCAGATGAGTAGGTTGCGAAAATTTTCTCCCATTCTGTAGGTTGCCTGTTCACTCTGATGGTAGTTTCTTTTGCTGTGCAGAAGCTCTTTAGTTTAATTAGATCCCATTTGTCAATTTTGGCTTTTGTTGCCATTGCTTTTGGTGTTTTAGACATGAAGTCCTTTCCCATGCCTATGTCCTGAATGGTATTGCCTAGGTTTTCTTCTAGGGTTTTTATGGTTTTAGGTCTAACATTTAAGTCTTTAATCCATCTTGAATTGATTTTTGTATAAGGTGTAAGGAAGGGATCCAGTTTCAGCTACCTACATATGGCTAGCCAGTTTTCCCAGCACCATTTATTAAATAGGGAATCCTTTCCCCATTGCTTGTTTTTCTCAGGTTTGTCAAAGATCAGATAGTTGTAGATATGCGGCATTATCTGAGGGCTCTGTTCTGTTCCATTGATCTAAATCTCTGTTTTGGTACCAGTACCATGCTGTTTTGGTTACTGTAGCCTTGTAGTATAGTTTGAGGTCAGGTAGTGTGATGCCTCCAGCTTTGTTCTTTTGGCTTAGGATTGACTTGGCGATGCGGGCTCTTTTTTGGTTCCACATGAACTTTAAAGTAGTTTTTTCCAATTCTGTGAAGAAAGTCATTGGTAGCTTGATAAGGATGGCATTGAATCTATAAATTACCTTGGGCAGTATGGCCATTTTCATGATATTGATTCTTCCTACCCATGAGCATGGAATGTTCTTCCATTTGTTTGTATCCTCTTTTATTTCCTTGAGCAGTGGTTTGTAGTTCTCCTTGAAGAGGTCCTTCATGTCCCTTGAAAGTTGGATTCCTAGGTATTTTATTCTCTTTGAAGCAAATGTGAATTGGAGTTCACTCATGATTTGGCTCTCTGTTTGTCTGTTATTGTTGTATAAAAATGCTTGTGATTTTTGTACATTGATTTTGTATCCTGAGACTTTGCTGAATTTGCTTATCAGCTTAAGGAGATTTTGGGCTGAGACAATGGGGTTTTCTAGATATACAATCATGTTGTCTGCAAACAGGGACAATTTGACTTCCTCTTTTCCTAATTGAATGCCCTTTATTTCCTTCTCCTGCCTAATTGCCCTGGCCAGAACTTCCAACACTATGTTGAATAGGAGTGGTGAGAGAGGGCATCCCTGTCTTGTGCCAGTTTTCAAAGGGAATGCTTCCAGTTTTTGCCCATTCAGTATGATATTGGCTGTGGGTTTGTCATAGATAGCTCTTATTATTTTGAGATACATCCCATCAATACCTAATTTATTGAGAGTTTTTAGCATGAAGGGTTGTTGAATTTTGTCAAAGGCCTTTTCTGCATCTATTGAGATAATCATGTGGTTTTTGTCTTTGGTTCTGTTTATGTGCTGGATTACATTTATTGATTTGCATATATTGAACCAGCCTTGCATCCCAGGGATGAAGCCCACTTGATCATGGTGGATAAGCTTTTTGATGTGCTGCTGGATTTGGTTTGCCAGTATTTTATTGAGGATTTTTGCATCAATGTTCATCAAGGGTATTGGTCTAAAATTCTCTTTTTTGGTTGTGTCTCTGCCCAGCTTTGGTATCAGGATGTTGCTGGCCTCATAAAATGAGTTAGGGAGGATTCCCTCTTTTTCTATTGATTGGAATAGTTTCAGAAGGAATGGTACCACTTCCTCCTTGTACCTCTGGTAGAATTCAGCTGTGAATCCATCTGGTCCTGGACTCTTTTTGCTTGGTAAGCTATTGATTATTGACACAATTTCAGCTCCTGTCATTGGTCTACTCAGAGATTCAACTTCTTCCTGGTTTAGTCTTCGGAGGGTGTATGTGTCGAGGAATTTATCCATTTCTTCTAGATTTTCTAGTTTATTTGCGTAGAGGTGTTTGTAGTATTCTCTGATGGTAGTTTGTATTTCTGTGGGATCAGTGGTGATATCCCCTTTATTGTTTTTAATTGCATCTATTTGATTCTTCTCTCTTTTTTTCTTTATTAGTCTTGCTAGCGGTCTATCAATTTTGTTGATCCTTTCAAAAAACCAGCTCCTGGATTCATTAATTTTTTGAAGGGTTTTTTGTGTCTCTATTTCCTTCAGTTCTGCTCTGATTTTAGTTATTTCTTGCCTTCTGCTAGCTTTTGGATGTGTTTGCTCTTGCTTTTCTAGTTCTTTTAATTGTGATGTTAGGGTGTCAATTTTAGATCTTTCCTGCTTTCTCTTGTGGGCATTTAGTCCTATAAATTTCCCTCTACACACTGCTTTGAATGTGTCCCAGAGATTCTGATATATTGTGTCTCGCTTCTCGTTGGTTTCAAAGAACATCTTTATTTCTGCCTTCATTTCGTTATGTACCCAGTAGTCATTCACGAGCAGGTTGTTCAGTTTCCATGTAGTTGAGCGGTTTTGAGTGAGATTCTTAATCCTGAGTTCTAGCTTGATTGCACTGTGATCTGAGAGAGAGTTTGTTATAATTTCTGTTCTTTTACATTTGCTGAGGAGAGCTTTACTTCCAACTATGTGGTCAATTTTGGAATAGGTGTGGTGTGGTGCTGAAAAAAAGGTATATTCTGTTGATTTGGGGTAGAGAGTTCTGTAGATGTCTATTAGGTCTGCTTGGTGCAGAGCTGAGTTCAATTCCTGGGTATCCTTGTTGACTTTCTGTCTCGTTGATCTGTCTAATGTTGACAGTGGGGTGTTAAAGTCTCCCATTATTATTGTGTGGGAGTCTAAGTCTCTTTGTAGGTCACTCAGGACTTGCTTTATGAATCTGGGTGCTCCTCTATTGGTTGCATGTATATTTAGGATAGTTAGTTCTTCTTGTTGAATTGATCCCTTTACCATTATGTAATGGCCTTCTTTGTCTCTTTTGATCTTTGTTGGTTTAAAGTCTGTTTTATCAGAGACTAGGATTGCAACCCCTGCCTTTTTTTGTTTTCCATTTGCTTGGTAGATCTTCCTCCATCCTTTTATTTTGAGCCTATGTGTGTCTCTGCATGTGAGATGGGTTTCCTGAATACAGCACACTGATGGGTCTTGAGTCTTTATCCAATTTTCCAGTCTGTGTCTTTTAATTGGAGCATTTAGTCCATTTACATTTAAAGTTAATATTGTTATGTGTGAATTTGATCCTGTCATTATGAGGTTAGCTGGTAATTTTGCTCGTTAGTTGATGCAGTTTCTTTCTAGTCTCGATGGTCTTTACATTTTGGCATGATTTTGCAGCAGCTGGTACCAGTTGTGCCTTTCCATGTTTAGCACTTCCTTCAGGAGCTCTTTCAGGGCAGGCCTGGTGGTGACAAAATCTCTCAGCATTTGCTTGTCTGTAAAGTATTTTATTTCTCCTTCACTTATGAAGCTTAGTTTGGCTGGATATGAAATTCTGGGTTGAAAATTCTTTTCTTTAAGAATGTTGAATATTGGCCCCCACTCTTTTCTGGCTTGTAGAGTTTCTGCCGAGAGAGTTCCACTGTTAGTCTGATGGGCTTCACTTTGAGGGTAACCTGACCTTTCTCTCTGGCTGCCCTTAACATTTCTTCCTTCATTTCAAATTTGGTGAATCTGACAATGATGTGTCTTGGAGTTGCTCTTCTCCAGGAGTATCTCTGTGGCGTTCTCTGTATTTCTTGAATCTGAATGTTGGTCTGCCTTGCTAGATTGGGGAAGTTCTCCTGGATAATATCCTACAAAGTGTTTTCCAACTTGGTTCCATTCTCCCCATCACTTTCAGGTACACCAATCAGACATAGATTTGGTCTTTTCACATAGTCCCACATTTCTTGGAGGCTTTGCTCATTTCTTTTTATTCTTCTTTCTCTAAACTTCCCTTCTCGCTTCATTTCATTCGTTTCATCTTCCATCGCTGATACCCTTTCTTCCAGTTGATCGCATCAGCTCCTGAGGCTTCTGCATTCTTCACATAGTTCTCGAGCCTTGGTTTTCAGCTCCATCAGCTCCTTTAAGCACTTCTCTGTATTGGTTATTCTAGTTATACATTCTTCTAAATTTTTTTCACAGTTTTCAACTTCTTTGCCTTTGGTTTGAATATCCTCCCGTAGCTCGGAGTAATTTGATCGTCTGAAGCCTTCTTCTCTCAGCTCGTCAAAGTCATTCTCCGTCCAGCTTTGTTCTGTTGCTGGTGAGGAACTGTGTTCCTTTGGAGGAGGAGAGGCACTCTGCTTTTTAGAGTTTCCAGTTTTTCTGCTCTGTTTTTCCCCATCTTTGTGGTTTTATCTACTTTTGGTCTTTGATGATGGTGATGTACAGATGGGTTTTTGGTGTGGATGTCCTTTCTGTTTGTTAGTTTTCCTTCTAAAAGACAGGACCCTCAGCTGCAGGTCTGTTGGAGTACCCGGCCGTGTGAGGTGTCAGTCTGCCCCTGCTGGGGGGTGCCTCCCAGTTAGGCTGCTTGGGGGTCAGGGGTCAGGGACCCACTTGAGGAGGCAGTCTGCCCGTTCTCAGATCTCCAGCTGCGTGCTGGGAGAATCACTGCTCTCTTCAAAGCTGTCAGACAGGGACATTTAAGTCTGCAGAGGTTACTGCTGTCTTTTTGTTTGTCTGTGCCCTGCCCCCAGAGGTGGAGCCTACAGAGGCAGGCAGGTCTCCTTGAGCTGTGGTGGGCTCCACCCAGTTTGAGCTTCCTGGCTGCTTTGTTTACCTAAGCAAGCCTGGGCAATGGTGGGGGCCCCTCCCCCAGCCTCACTGCCGCCTTGTAGTTTGATCTCAGACTGCTGTGCTAGCAATCAGCGAGACTCCATGGGCGTAGGACCCTCTGAGCCAGGTGCGGGTTATAATCTCCTGGTGCACCATTTTTTTTTTTTTTTTTTTTTTTTTTTTTTTTTTTTTTGACCTTGAAGTTCTTTTTTTTTTTGTTTGTTTGTTTGTTTGTTTGTTTTTTATTTTATTATTATTATTATTATTATTATTATTATTATACTTTAGGTTTTATGGTACATGTGCGCAATGTGCAGGTAAGTTACATATGTATACATGGTGCACCATTTTTTAAGCCCGTTGGAAAAGCGCAGTATTCGGGTGGGAGTGACCCGATTTTCCAGGTGCCGTCTGTCACCCCTTTCTTTGACTAGGAAAGGGAACTCCCTGACCCCTTGCACTTCCCGAGTGAGGCAATGCCTCGCCCTTCTTTGGCTCGCGCACGGTGCGTGCACCCACTGACCTGCACCCACTGTCTGGCACTCCCTAGTGAGATGAACCCGGTACCTCAGATGGAAATGCAGAAATCACCCGTCTTCTGTGTCGCTCACGCTGGGAGCTGTAGACCGGAGCTGTTCCTATTCGGCCATCTTGGCTCCTCCCCCCTCCAATAATATTTACCCTCTCTTTTTTTTTCTTTTCTTCCCCATAAGCTTTCATTAATTTTCTTTTTTTATTTTTTGAGATGGAGTCTCGCCCTGTCACCCAGGCTGCAGTGCAATGGCGTGATCTCGGCTCACTGCAACCTCTGCCTCCAGGGTTCAAACGATTCTCCTGCCTCAGCCTCATGAGTAGCTGGGATTACAAGAGCTCAACACTGTGCTGAACTAATTTTTGTATTTTCAGTAAAGACAGGGTTTCACCATGTTGGCCAGTCTAGTCTCGAACTCCTGACCTCATGATCCTCCTGCCTTGGCCTCCCAAAGTGCTGGGATTACAGGCGTGAGTCACTGCGCCTGGCCTAATTTTCTAATTTACTTTCTTGTTACGTTTACTATGTAATATCAATCTCATTCTGCTTCAGTGCAAGCTTCCTAGGAACAGAAATCTTACTCTGTTTTGTGCAGTGTCATATCCTAAGCATCTAGGGCAGTGTCTGCATATACTAGGTGGTCAATAAATATTTGTTGAAGGAAAAAAGAAAAGTTTCAGTTGGAACAGCGACCCTTGCAATTCGAAATTATTAACACATTCCATCACTCTTCTGATCTCTTTTTCCACATTCCCTCCTACTTCCACTCCAGCCAACACTAATTGGTCAATGCACACATGAATGCTAACTCACTACTACATTTTCACAAAGTACAATATGGTAGAGATTTAAACTAAAAGATATGGCTCCTTCCCTCAAATAAGGACAAGTGATTGACAACAAACAGAAAACAATAACACATGTACTGTAGGATTCTATGAAAATGTTTAAATTTTGTAAGAGTTTGAGGCAAAAAACATCAGAAAAGTCTGGAATTATAATTGTAAAAGGCTTCTCGGTAAAGAAAGGGATTTGAAAAGTGAAGAATAATGAAAATAATATACATAAAACATTATATAATTTTTTTATGATTATATGACATGTATTATATTCATTTACTTTGTTGTTACATAGAGTAATTCCTTAAATGAAATCACTGAAACTGGCTTCCAAACTGGCTGACTAGGGCCTCTAACCAGAAGGAAAGCTTGTCAACAGATGTCACATTCTGCTAAACTGACTTACCACAAGAATAGGCTGTTGGGAGGAAGCAGAGAGGTCTCTATGATTTTCATTCAGTAGTAAATCAGCCAAATCAAAACTCAGGGATATGATGTGGCAAGGCATGTAGGAACCTCAGGCATGTCAGGTTTTCCCTGGAGGGAAGCGGCATAAGCAGGCGAGCACAAAAGCCACATAATCACCTTATTCATGACTTTGAGTTCATCTCGGCTGGTATCGATTGGCAAGCAGTTGCAAATAGAAAATCATGAATGTCACTCTTAGAGAAAAGCTTAAATATATTAGCTAGCTAATTGAAAGCCTTCAACACACACCAGGCTTCAAGCAGCCCCACAAGAAAACCAGTTAAATTTATCATAGGTGGAATGAGTAGAAGGGAGTCAAGATGATCCCCAAATGCCGATGCCTCCTAACTTTTAACTTTTAAGTAGTACATTCTGTTTCTTACAACTTTTGTCTAGTGAAGATGTTTAAGAACATTTTTCATGTTTATTGTGTTTTAGTAATAGAAAAATTTAGAGTAAGAAAACATGCTTATAGAGTAATTTCCCTTACAGTCTTTATGATAATGTATCCAGGAAGAGCTGCTTAATTAAACTCTGTGTTATTAATACTAGTAATCACATACTGCAGTTTAAAGTTTCCTGTCTTGTTAAAATGAATTTAAGCAGCTTGACACATTCAAGTATGTATAGTGACTCAATTACACATCAAAACCAAATGGCTATTGTTTGTCAACATAATAAAGATAGGAGATAACTATGGTTATGACAGAACAATTAGGATGCCATTTGACCAGGGCATAGAATATATGTCCATTCATTCATTCATCTATTTATTCAAAAAATATTCAGTGACTTCTGTTGCAACAAATAATGACTTGATAAAGTGGGTATGGGGAAAATATGAGAAACTTAAAAGTAAGGGTGAGAAATTAAAATTTCTGTGTCTTAAAGTAGGAAGCATTAATATTATAAACAGAGAGGTCTCTCAATGGAGCAGTGAAACTCCTGGACAGGATGAAGCAAATATGGATTAGAGGCAGGAAATGGAAAAGGCCAGACTAGGAGTAAAGCAGGGAAGGAGAGGGAGGGTGAGATGTGATCTGAGACAGCTATCAAATATACCCGTAAATAGGCCATAGTAATAGTTGGATGAGAATGATGGGAAATTCTTTTTTTGAAAAGTGATGGGAACGGCAGCCTGTTTCCAGGGTATGTCAGAGGAAATGGAGGCAGTAGGCATAGGCTGCTTATTTGAAAAGTTTGAAAAGAGAAAAAAAATTACAGCAGTAGCTAGAGAGGGCAGCTGGGTCAAGAGAACATTTTCTAAGACAGTGAAGAACTAGACATTTTTGAAGGCATAAGGGTGAAAGCTGTGAGGAGGGTTTGAAAATACCTGAGAGGGCAGAGATAAACTGAGAATTAGAGTCTTTATGGGCCTGGGAAGAGCAGAGTAGGATGGCGCGAAAGTGGCTCTGAGTTTTAGAGGAGGAGAAGGACTTGTTTCTGGAGTGGAGACAAGACAAGAAGTAAGTCACTGTAACTAAACGTGCCAACTGATAATGACTTGATCTTAATAGTGATATAAACACTAAAGGCAGTATCTGAGGAAGATAATACCTTCCTTCACTTTTATTACAACCTTATCATGACAACAAAAGCATATACGCTCACCTGTAATTAAAGTACATCTCTCCTTCCACGGTTTGATTTCCATTGAGTTTCTAATACTGATTTTTACCATTTTTTTCTCTTACCAGTCTGATTCTCTTTATTAAAAATCCATTTTATGTATTTGCCCTGCCAGCCACATCAATCTGCTGTACGCTGCTTATATACCCCTGGAATTACCTCCCCTGACCGTGTATTACTCTCCTTCTTTTCTAAGAAATAAACTGTCTTGTATTTTTAGATAAAGACCAACAGAAATTAATGTAATTTGATCCTTGCCTGTGTTATTATCTTTTCTTGATTTTCAATTTGATTTTTACTTGGAGCATGATGTATTTGAGAATTAAAAATAGCTCTTTTTTTTCCTTTCATCGTGTTTGTTTTTCCATTTTCAAATATAAGTCACTTAAGCCAGTGGGCTTCAAATAGAGGGTCACAACCCAGTGGGCGTACAAGATGGAATACAAAAGGAAGGTATTAAAATTTCCCTGTGTTTAAGTCCAACAGTATGAAATAAATTATTTCTTCTAATATTTAGCAGGTAAATTGAATGAGGTAAATTGAATGAGGCCCAGTTCATATGTCACACTGTCTTATGTCACATATTCTACACAAATATTCAGCCTATTATTAGCATATTGCAGCTTCTGTGTGTCTGGTTAAGGAAAGCTTAATATGACCCACTTTAAAGACCGTTTCTCATTAAGAAGTACAAGTGACTTTAAGAGATTCTGGCAGAGAAAAACACACATTAAAGGTTATACTCATGATACAAAACAGGCAAGCAACTAGAAATTGGCAGACCTGTCACTACTACTTCCTAAATGAGCTCAACTTCAGCCAATATTCACAAGAAAAAAAAATGGAAAAAGATCTGACAAGCAGTTAGCTGACAAAATTAAAATTATTAAGAAGACTGTTTTGAATATAGGCTTACTCATATTATCATTAGAGATGGCTGTAATCCCAAGCGTATATTTCACCTTTAGATACTAGTTAATAATTGTACAAGAAGAAAATTTATAAATAAATAAATATTCATGTAGTGGGGGATTTTCTCAACATCATTTTACTAGTAGAGGTGTACAATAATAGCTGGGAGACCTCTGATCTAATACTTTTTTATTGGATAATATGAATAAATTTTTTTCATAAAATAACAAAACATTAAGGTTCCCATAACTATAAAATTTGGCTTTGAGAATTGTGGAAGATAAGTATTACTTTTGAAAATGTACCGATTTTCCCTTAAACTACTATACAGCAGAATACAAAAGAAACCTCTCCATTGGCAAATATTAGTAAGATATTGGCAAAGATTAGTGAGATGCTTCAAGGGTGAAGACGGACACTCTAGTGGCCTGCCACACAGCACAAGCACTGATTTTTAGGTTGAGTTACTACTATCTCTATATTTCATATACTATTCAAGTAACCACTGCATCAAGTTTTGGAACTTGATGGCAAAAAAACCATGAACACTTTGGAAATTTTACTTCACTTCTATTATAGTTTTAAATGTCCTAACTCTAAAGTAGATTTTTAAGGTACCTCGGTAATTGATATGCTGATTGGGGCTCGATTTTTATCCTTGGAATACTCACAAATATGGAAATGAGTCTTCTAAATGGTTCTACTGTGCTGGGAAACAAACACTCATAATTTTGTCCTCAAAGAAAACAGACCTTTATCATGCTTTATGTCCACCAGCTATACTCCATTTTCCATGAGGACACAAGAGATTTTCTATTTTTCTATTAGTTAGCATGGGGGCTTTATCATAAATGCAATTCCATAGACTAGCATTGATTCAAGTGGACTATTGCCTCCAGCAGGAATTCTCTAACTGTATTTTCCTTCCAAAATTTTAAAAGCGGCATGCCAGCTCCCATGTGTAGATATCATTACATTTAAAATTAAAGTGAACCAGTTTGGCATTTTACTAGTGTTTTGTTTAGAAACTGAGAAGCTAGCTCTGTGAGTCATTAGCTAGTCTTCTACATGGTGATGAATACTACACAATTGAAAAGCCTATTTTTTTTTGAATTATAAAAACATTCTTTAAAGTAGAAAATATCTATGGTAATGACTACTTAGATTTACATAGTATCTGTCTTAAAGTTTCCAAAGTACTTTAGAGACTTATTAATTTTCACATTTCTCCCTGGAACAGAATATGAACAGACTGAGAAAATTGAAGTAATGAAGTCACATGATGCTCCCAAGCTTCATTAGTAAGCAATGAAGAAGCAAAAAAATACAAATAAGAATTATCTTGTGACAGAGTTCTTAGATAGACTAAAAAGCTATCTAAGCAATAGAGTGTTTAAATAATAATACTTTAATACATTGTAGTCCACCTAATAAAACCATAATGTCAACTAAACTGTATATTGTCAAGCTGTCTTTGTGATGATTGCATAATTTTTAAAGCCAAATTTCCTCTGAAGTACTAGGGTGATGTTATCTTTAAATAAAGAATCTGGGACCATTGTATTAGAATAACACTTAGTTAAGCAGCTAAGAAAAACCCCTTGTGGCAATCTAGAATATTACATAGAAAAGATTGTAGGCCTGGCAGGAGAGCTCATAGAACATTTCCCTGCCCAGGAACTCCAGGCTTTAACTATCAGAGACTGAGGGTGGGCAGGAGACTTAAGAGGACATTGCAAGGCATTGAGGACCTTCATGAATGTATGACACCATTTCTAAAGAATAAAGAAGTGGTGGGGGGAAGGTTGCAAACAATTTGCTGAGATAAAGAAACTAATTGGTGGTAGGACTGGAGAGAAAGAGACTCTCTGGTGTCCCCAATATCTTTTAACTTGGCAGTAAACTATGGTGGTATCTTCAACAATTCTAAAAGCTGATGATTTGGCTGTGAACACAGATAGATCTCTTCAGATCTCAGTCCCAGCTAATGGGAAAGTTATACTTCCACCCTCAAAATATTTCAAGCCAGTTGTGAACTGAATCGAACTAATGCTGTAATAAAATCCAGACTCAGCAAAGCCACAGATCAGATTGACTCATTTCTAATAGACTGACAGAAAATGGGGCAGTATTTTTCTGAAGATAAATATCTACTTTAGATTCCCTGTTCCTTATATTAAGCGCCTGGAATACACTTATAGATTACAAGACACACAACAAGTCAAGAAAATGGCATTCATGATCAAGAGTTGAAACCATCAATAGAAGCAGATCTAAAGATAGACCAAACATTGATATCATCAGACAGCTACTTTAAAATATAGATAGCAAAAATGATTAAAGATATATTCAAAATGGTGCACAACATTCATACAAAAATGGGAAATGTTAGCAGAGATACAAAAATTATTTTAAAAAACAAACTAAATGGAAATGCTAGAAATGAAAATTATAACATTAGAACTGAAGAACTCATATATGGACTTAAAAGCAGATTGGACATAGCAGAGAAAGCTACTAGTAAAGTTAAAACAGTCAATAGAAAATATCTAAACTGAAAATGAAGAGTTAAAAAGAAAAAGCAAAGAGCATCTGAGCTCTGTGGAATAATGTCAAATAGTCCCAGAGAGGATAAACAAAATGGAACAAAAGTAGTATTTGGTGAAATAATGGCTAAGAACATTCTAAAATTAATAAAAGATCCAAGTTGCTCCAAGTATATCCAAGCAGAATACATAAAACAAACAAACAAACAAACAAAAACCCTTGTCATTGTCAATTGCTAAATACCAACAATAAAGAACAGTGCTTAAAAGTACTGAGAAAAAACAGACACATGTGTACAAGTGAACAAAAGAATGGATAAGTTCTTATCAGAAATAACAGAAGACAACAAAAGACATATTGAAACTGCTAACAGAACAAAATAGACCTGTCAACCTAGAATTTTGTATCCTATAAAAATAGCCTTCAAAAAAGAAGCCAAAATAATACTTACAGGGATAGAAAAACACTGAGCTAACTTATCTCCAGAAGACCTTCACAATATAAAATGCAGAAAGAAATTCTTCAGACTGAAGAAAATATTACCAAATAGAACACAAAAGCTTTTCTTTCAGCTCCATCATGTTTTGGTTATATGTTTCTATTTCTTTAGAAGACCAAGTGCTTAAAGCAAAAACAATAACTATGTATTATTACAAGGTTATAAAGCCCCCACTTCTTAATACTATCGCGTTGTCCATGACGTTTTGAAACCTGAATTTCGGAGTGGACACACTGAAACCATAGCAGTTTGGGACAGGCAAAGCTGTCTTGGGATACAGAAAATATTAATCATAAAGATAAAATTGATAAATTAGGACTTACCAAAATTAATGTCTGCTTATTAAAAGAAATCATTTAAAATGAACAGGCACTTGGAAAGGATAGTGAGGAGGGTGGGGTCAGGGGAAGTGGAGATGGTTAGTGAGTACAAAAAAAACAGAAAGAATGAATAAGACCTAGTATTTGCCAGCACAACAGGATGACTATAGTAAAAAATAACTGTACATTTTTTTAAAAAAAAAATAAGAGTATAATTGAATTGTTTGAAACACAAAGGAATAATGCTTGAGGTGACAGACAACCCCATTTACCCTAATGTGATTATCACACATTGCATGCCTGTATCAAACTGTCTCACGTAACCCATAAATATATATACCAACTATGTACCCAAATAATTAAAAATTTAAAATTTAAAAAGTGAATAGTTCAGCCACAAACTGGGAAAACATAATTGCAGTACAATTATATGAATATTAAATATCCAGAATATTTAACAAGCTTCTACAAATCAATAACAAAAAGCAACACAATAAAAAATGAGCAAAAAAACTTAATAACTTCACAAAAGATTCTGTGAATAGATTTTGTCTTTAGGTTCATTAGAAAATAAATTACTTATCTGTATACACATACACAAAAACCAAAATATTTAATTTCGTTTTAATGATCAATGTTTAAAGATGTCAATCTCTCTTTAAAGTTTGATCATTCTTGTGACTGCAGGTGATATCTCCTTGTGGTTTTAATTTACATTTCTCTGATGACTAATGATACTGAGCACATTTTCATGAGACTATTAATAGTCTATCTCCATCAACCTTTGTGTCTCTTGTCATTGATAAACAAGCCAAGTTAAGATTAGTGGAAGATACTAATTTCATCATGAGTTTGAACTTGTTCAGATCATGTATATGCATGACAGAAACCATCTCAACATTAAAATTCTATCTTTCTCTAGAGGTTCAAATACATATACTTTGTCAAATGTGAGGATTCACTCTAAGCCAAAAGAACAAAGCTGGAGGCATCACGCTACCTGACTTCAAAGTATACTACAAGGCTACAGTAACCAAAACAGCATGGTACTGGTACCAAACAGAGATATAGATCAATGGAACAGAAAAGAGCCCTCAGAAATAATGCCACATATCTACAACTATCTGATCTTTGACAAACCTGAGAAAAACAAGCAATGGGGAAAGGATTCACTATTTAATAAATGGTGCTGGGAAAACTGGCTAGCCATATGTAGAAAGCTGAAACTGGATCCCTTCCTTACACCTTATACAAAAATTAATTCAAGATGGATTAAAGACTTACATGTTAGACCTAAAACCATAAAAACTCTAGAAGAAAACCTAGGCGTTACCATTCAGGACATAGGCATGGGAAAGGACTTCATGTCTAAAACACCAAAAGCAATGGCAACAAAAGCCAAAATTGACAAATGGGACCTAATTAAACTAAAGAGCTTCTGCACAGCAAAAGAAACTACCATCAGAGTGAACAGGCAACCTACAGAATGGGAGAAAATTTTTGCAATCTACTCATCTGACAAAGGGCTAATATCCAGAATCTACAATGAACTCAAACAAACTTACAAGAAAAAAACAAACAACCCCATCAAAAAGTGGGAAAAGGATATGAACAGACAATTCTCAAAAGAAGACATTTATGCAGCCAAAAAACACATGAAAAAATGCTCACCATCACTGGCCATCAGAGAAATGCAAATCAAAACCACAATGAGATACCATCTCACACCAGTTAAAATGGCAATCATTAAAAAGTCAGGAAACAGCAGGTGCTGGAGAGGATGTGGAGAAATAGGATCACTTTTACACTGTTGGTGGGACTATAAACTAGTTCAACCATTGTGGAAGTTGGTGTGGCGATTCCTCAGGGATCTAGAACTAGAAATACCATTTGACCCAGCCATCCCATTACTGGGTATATACCCAAAGGATTATAAATCATGCTGCTATAAGGACACATGCACACATATGTTTATTGTGGCACTATTCACAACAGCAAAGACTTGGAACCAACCCAAATGTCCAACAATGATAGACTGGATTAAGAAAATGTGGCACATATACACCATGGAACACTATGCAGCCATAAAAAAGGATGAGTTCATGTTGTTTGTGAGGACATGGATGGAGCTGGAAACCACCATTCTCAGCAAACTATAGCAAGGACAAAAAAACAAACACCACATGTTCTCACTCATAGGTGGGAATTGAACAATGAGAACACATGGACACAGAAAGGGGAACATCACACACTGGGGCCTGTTGTGGGGTGGGGGGAGGGTGGAGGGATAGCATTAGGAGATATACCTAATGTTAAATACCAAGTTAATGGGTGCAGCACACCAACATGGCACATGTATACATATGTAACAAACCTGCACGTTGTGCACATGTACCCTAAAATTTAAAGTATAATACAAAAAATAAATAAATAAAAAATAAAACATCACAGAATGATAATTTCTCTAGAAGTTATTTAGAATTATGTTGTTTATATGGCTTACTTATCTATAGAAAAAATATCTGTGAACTTTAACTGATAATTTGCTCTTGCCATATAAGAAAAATGAATAAAATGGGGAAAGAAGAAAAATAGTGTACAATTCCCTCATGGATTAAAGAATAAAATTAAGAAAAAAATTGAGATCATATATCTAGAAAACCCCATCATCTCAGCCCAAAATCTCCTTAAGCTGATAAGCAACTTCAGCAAAGTCTCAGGATACAAAATCAATGTACAAAAATCACAAGCATTCTTATACACCAATAACAGACAAACAGGGAGCCAAATCATCAGTGAAATCCCATTCACAATTGCTTCAAAGAGAATAAAATACCTAGGAATCCAACTTACAAGGGATGTGAAGGACCTCTTCAAGGCGAACTACAAACCACTGCTCAATGAAATAAAAGAGGATACAAACAGATGGAAGAACATTCCATGCTCATGGGTAGGAAGAATCAATATCATGAAAATGGCCATACTGCCCAAGGTAATTTATAGATTTAATGCCATCCCCATCAAGTAACCAATGACTTTCTTCACAGAATTGGAAAAAACTACTTTAAAGTTCATGTGGAACCAAAAAAAAGCCCGCATCGCCAAGTCAATCCTAAGCCAAAAGAACAAAGCTGGAGGCATCACGCTACACTACGTGGCTACAGTAACCAAAACAGCATGGTACTGGTACCAAAACAGAGATATAGACCAAGGGAACAGAACAGAGCCCTCAGAAATAATGCCACATACCTACAACTATCTGATCTTTGACGAACCTGACAAAAACAAGCAATGCGGTAAGGATTCCCTATTTAATAAATGGTGCTGGGAAAACTGGCTAGCCATGTGTAGAAAGCTGAAACTGGATCCCTTCCTTACACCTTATACAAAAATTAATTCAAGTTGGAGTAAAGACTTACATGTTAGACCTAAAACCATAAAAACCCTAGAAGAAAACCTAGGCAATACCATTCAGGACATAGGCATGGGCAAGGACTTCATATCTAAAACACCAAAAGCAATGGCAACAAAAGCCAAAATTGACAAATGGGATCTAATTAAACTAAAGAGCTTCTGCACAGCAAAAGAAACTACCATCAGAGTGAACAGGCAACCTACAGAATGGGAGAAAATTTTTGCAATCTACTCATCTGACAAAGGGCTAATATCCAGAATCTACAATGAACTCAAACAAATTTACAAGAAAAAAAACAAACAACCTCATCAAAAAGTGGGTGAAGGATATGAACAGACAATTCTCAAAAGAAGACATTTATGCAGCCAAAAAACACATGAAAAAATGCTCACCATCACTGGCCATCAGAGAAATGCAAATCAAAACCACAATGAGATACCATCTCACACCAGTTAGAATGGCAATCATTAAAAAGTCAGGAAACAACAGGTGCTGGAGAGGATGTGGAGAAATAGGATCACTTTTACACTGTTGGTGGGACTATAAACTAGTTCAACCATTGTGGAAGTCAGTATGGCGATTCCTCAGGGATCTAGAACTAGAAATTCCATTTGACCCAGCCATCCCATTACTGGGTATATACCCAAAGGATTATAAATCATGCTGCTATAAAGACACATGCACACGTATGTTTATTGTGGCACTATTCACAATAGCAAAGATTTGGAACCAACCCAAATGTCCAACAATGATAGACTGGATTAAGAAAATGTGACACATATACACCATGGAACACTATGCAGCCATAAAAAAGGATGAGTTCATGTCCTTTGTAGGGACATAGATGAAGCTGGAAACCATCATTCTCAGCAAACTATCACAAGGACAAAAAACCAAACACTGCGTGTTCTCCCTCATAGGTGGGTACTGAACAATGAGAACACATGGACAGAGGAAGGGGAACATCACACACTGGGGACTGTTGTGGGGTGGGAGGAGGGGGGAGGGACAGCATTAGGAGATATACCTAATGCTAAATGACGAGTTAATGGGTGCATCACACCAACATGGCACATGTATACATATGTAACAAACCTGCATGTTGTGCACATGTACCCTAAAACTTAAAGGATAATAATAATAAAATTTAAAAAAGATAAAAAAAGAAAAAAATTGAAAATCTTCTAGAACACAGTGTTCTTATTTTATTTTATTCTATTTTATTTTAAGTTCTGGGGTACATGTGCAGGATGTGTAAGTCTGTTACACAGGTAGCTGTGTGCCACAGTGGTTTACTGCACCTATTAACCCATCACCTAAGTATTAAGCCCAGCATGAATTAACTATTTTTCCTAATGCTCTCTCTCCCCCACCACACCCTCACAAAAGGCCCCAGTATGTGTTGTTCTCCTCCCTGTGTCTATGTGAAGAACGTAGTGTTCTTTTGAAATAAGACAAGAATAAAAGGAGATAAAGAAGAAATGGAATTTTGATTTTTGTTTATTCAAAGTAATTTTATTACTGTTAATGAGTCCCATTCTTATCATTTGCAAAAGGATTTTTAATCTTTGTTCCTTAGTTCACATAGATACTGACTCAAATCAGGTGCCTGAGAGATTCCTTCTTGCTGACTATCTATGATGAAAAACACGAAATATTTAACACAGAGGTATTCAGTTATTGATGAAAAGGAAAGACCTCTCATATAATTCCCATGGCACTGAACGAGATTCTACTTTATTGATTCAATAGTTAATAGAATCAGTCATTTATAGGACCTGTTAAAAATTATTTGTATTTGAATGATGAATTTTATTTAGCCACTTTAAGTTTTTAGAAATAGAGGAGGAAAACATTCTGCTAAAATAAATATTTTGTCCATTTATTTTTATAACTTGGAGTTCAATTCACATGACAGGAGTGAATTGAGTAGTAGTTAAAACATAGTCACAGAAAATAAACAGGCAGGTCCTTACCAATCAATCCTTTCTTCAAATGAAGCTGAGTAACCAATTATTGTACTTTCCCTTGGTCATATCTTTCACTCTTCTTTCTATGTGTCCCTTGTTTTTTGGTAAATACAAAACCTTGCTTTTCAGTAACAAGTAAATACAAAACCTCAAGAGTCCGAAGTCCCACAATATATATTACCACAGTGTTCCCTTACAAAATTAATTCAATCTATTTTTTGCTCATATTAAAAAAATAAACAAGGTGTTTTTGGTAGATCTCTCATATTTGTCTTATATATAAGCATCTAAATTTGAATAGAGTTGGTTTAAACAAGAAAATATTTGATACATAACTCATCTGAACTGGCTTCTATAACGGAATGTGTAGGGGCATGTTGATTGATGAGGAACTAAGTATTAAAAAAATGTTTCCAACAATTTTTATAGAATATTTCCAGTCATCTGAACCTGACTTTCAGTCTAACCATTTGCTTGAAAGTGTCAAGATATATAGCGACAGCTTAATCATAAATTTTCTAAACTCCATTTAGGGAAATATATCACTATTTTCAGAAACCATAATATATAACAAATAATTATTCCATAGCTGTAATCTTTTCAACAAAGTGTGAGGTAAAAAATGAAAAAATTAGTTGTCTCAAGAGGTTTGCAATAATTGAAATGCTTGTTATTTCTTGGAATGATCCTATAAAGTAAATATGGATCAAGAATTTTGATCAATTCTTGATCAAGAGTTTTGGTCACTTCCCATAAAAAGGTAAGTGGTCTTGATAGAGTATATCAAATACTCTGACATATGTTTCACCCCTTTAAATATCAAAATTAATAATAGTACACTCAGCTGTTATTTGCATTCCAAAATGGTGAAAATTATTAGATTATGTGGCCATTAATAAAATGACAAATGTTCAAACTAATATTAACATATTTCCCCATAAAAGCATATTTTATGAGAAAATAATAGGGTTAATATCTTATGAAAAATTCCTCAGGCAGTTTGATTAATTAAACATCCTCACCCAAACCTCCTTTAACACATCAGGTGCCACTGTGGGACCTTATGTAGTTGGCTGTGCTATATTGCTAGCTTGAAAATGAAGACATAGAAAATCTTACAAGTTCTTTCAAACCTCAATAATTGCAGAAGAAGTGGTTTTACATAATTCAGAACCTGCTATAGTGGATGACTCAGGGACACTAGAAATTTACATTTTTCTTGCAGACAACTGTGTAGCAACAGGGTCTGAAAAAAATATTTCAGCACTACGGATTTGGTGACATAAATCCATTCCATGTATCAGTCACGGTTTGGTGAGAGAAGAAGAACCCCTCTGGATGATACAAAATAAGGGACATTTTGCCAGATTTGAATGAACATGATTATGAGAGCAGGTTCAGCAGTCTATGGAGGTTTGCTGGTGTTGGGTCTGAAGTCAACAGGCCTAGCTGTTGGAAAGGAAGATGGATTTGAATAAGGAGAGAGCCAGTACAAACTTAGAACCCATAAGCATAAGTTGACCCTGATCTCTTCCAATCTTGTTGTTGCAGGAAACCTGTAGGATAAACTGGCATCCTTTGCCACAGAACTTCACGCAGCTGGCCCATGATTGGAAAAAGCTAAAGGAGGAGCTGATGGGTGCTGAAGGGGCTACAATGATACCTTCTGTCCTGCACCAAGAAGATGAGCTAAGGTATCTGTGAAAAAGTGAGTAAGCTGCCATAATTCCTTGTCATATGCTGATTTTCAGAGTGGTTTTTTTTTTCTTTAAGCGTACTTCACTTCTGCCTTACTAGTCTCATGCAAATTTCTTTTATGGACATCTCTAACACAGACCTACACAAGGAAGGGAATTTCAGAAAATGGCATTCCAGCTTAGCTAAATTGATGCAGTACAAAGACATGCTAATTTAGGTACAAAATTAATCTCAATAAGGGATCTCTAAAAATACTTTTGATTGAAATAAATTTTAAATAAAATGTAGTTGAAACTTTCAGTGATAACAGGAAAAGGTTTTTCTGTGTTTTGTTTTGATAGTACTTTTCTTAGGAATTACTTTTGAGTGCAAAATTTTGTGCCTCAAGGCCATTTTATATTAGCACCTTAGTGGCATCACCGAAATGTGTTAACATGTCTGGGGGTCTTAGAAAGCAATGCCCCTTAAACTATTATTAAATTTGAAGATAAGCCCGAAAGTTTCAACTAAAGAACTTGTTTAGACATGTTCCTTGATGGACTGGATTAAGAAAATGTGGCACATATACACCATGGAATACTATGCAGCCATAAAAAATGATGAGTTCATGTCCTTTGTAGGGACATGGATGAAATTGGAAATCATCATTCTCAGTAAACTATCGCAAGAACAAAAAACCAAACACCGCATATTCTCACTCATAGGTGGGAATTGAACAATGAGAACACATGGACACAGGAAGGGGAACATCACACTTCGGGGACTGTTGTGGGGTGGGGGGAGGGGGGAGCGATAGCATTGGGAGATATACCTAATGCTAGATGACGAGTTGGTGGGTGCAGCACACCAGCATGGCACATGTATACATATGTAACTTACCTGCACATTGCGCACATGTACCATAAAACCTAAAGTATAATAATAATAATAATAATAATAAAAGAAAAAAAAAGATAACTGAAAAGTGTTAAGTATTTTCAGAAGTCTCAGAAATGGTTACTATTGATAAGCCTGGATAAGGTCAAACTTTCAATGATTCAGTCTTTAAAACAATATTGATTGAACACCTATCCTAATCCAAGCATTAGATAAATGAAGATTATTAAAACACAGTGCTTGTCCTCAAGATGCTTACGGTCTAGGATGGGAAACAGAAAGAGTAAACAGAAGATTACAGTCTATACTGTGGATACTATATAGTGTATACACAAGATTCAAGAGGAAAACCAAAGACGGATACTTCATCTTGAGTTAATGGTGAAAAATGCTTTAAGACAGAACAGTTTCAGAGATCCACAGTGATTTGTGGTAGAATTTGTCTTTGTTATTCGGGTGTTTGCCTTTTATTGAGATAGGCAACATGAAAGAAGCAGATTTAAGGTCATAGTTGAGCTCAGATTTGTACACACCCAGTTCAAGTGCCTGTGGCACATTCAAATAATGTTACCTAGAGACAGTTGAATGCATACAGGTTTCATCCTCAGAAAAGTGATGCCAGCTGGAGTTAAATATTTAGGAGTCAGTTCAGAGATACTCTATAGGCTTGCACATCAGGCATTTTTTGTGGCATACTTTTTGAAACACCCTCTATTCATACACCACCTTTGGCACTTCCACATGGGATCAGTACCCATCAGGATAGCCCAGGGGAAGCCGTTCTGAATTTCAATTCTGATTAGCCTGCTTAGATTAAAAATACAGTATTTTGAAGCTAGTAAACACCTTTACAAAACAGCGTGCTTTATCCCTTGTGCTGGCTTATTATCTGCATTGATTACTATCATCTTGCTTTTCAATGAGAATTTTTCCAATTCTAGGATTCCAGGCCATCTGACAGGCACATATAAGATCCAAATTTGATCCCCAGTTTAAAAGAAGTTCTTCAAGGCCCTATAAGTTTGACAGCCTAATAACTATCAGAGAAAATATTGGTCAGATTTTTAAAGGTACATTTTAGCTAAACCTCTGCAAACATTACGACTACACTATCTCTCACTACTATATAATTTTCCTACAATATTCTGTATCTCACAAACACCTTTTTTGTTGTCTTTCATTGATGCTGCTTCTACTACAACTCTGTTTATCCCTTTGTTTCACTAATATTCCAGTTATTGGAAAAACTGGGTACCACCCAGAGGAACCTCCAGCACATTCTTCCGCAAATCAAAGACTGATGCAAGAATCCCAGACAGGCCAGGCCAGGCTCACTCTCTGTGTAGGACATGTGAACAGTGCATATTGTCTGATTCACTCTTGGCACTTACTGAATATCATTTTTGGAATTTGAAGGACCATTACCTGGGAGCCTTTAAGAGTGGGAAAGATCAGCTGGGCAAGGTGGCTCATGCCTGTAATCCCAGAACTTTGGGAGGCAGAGGCGGGCGGATCACGAAGTCAGGAGATCGAGACCATCCTAGCTAAGATGGTGAAACCTTGTCTCTACTAAAAAAAATACAAAAAAATTAGCCATGCGTGGTGGCGGGCACCTGTAGTCCCAGCTACTCCAGAGGCTGAGGCAGGACAATGTCTTGAACCCAGGAGGCAGAGCTTGCAGTGAGCTGAGATTGTGCCACTGCACTTGAGCCTGGGCGACAGAGTGAGACTCCATCTCAAAAAAAAAAAAAAAGAGTGGGAAAGATCATCAATCCTTTTGCCCTCAGGGTCCAATTTCTCCCTTCAAAATTTCCATTCACTATTCTCTGAAACACCTTACCCTCTGACACTTCTTTTTATACTTCAGTGAATCATCTCAATCATGAAGAAAAAAAATAGTTTTTGTTGCAAAGGAAGTTTTGTATTTTCAATAGCAATGTGACTACCTTGGTCTAGAGTAATGGTTCTGAGAAACCATCTCCCTCACGTCTAGAATGTGCCTAAGTGCCATAGTACAAAGGTTAAGAGCACACACTTTGTAGCAGGGCAGACCTGCAACTGCCCCTTGTAACTATAACTATACTTGGGTAAATCACTTAACTTCATAGTGCTTTAGTTCCCTCATAAGTAAAATGGAGCATGTAATGGTCATTGTGGCTGGCTCCCACACATCATTCCACTTTCAATGATTCTTCTAAGATAATTGTTGTATCCAGGCCCCTTGCCTGTGATTGCTTCATGAATGAGGAGGCTCAAGCTACTTGGGGTCAACAAAATACAAAATAGAGACCGGTTCTGTTGGATGTACAAGGAATTATGATGCCCTGTTGTTGGCAGAAGATATCCCTTGCCCAAGAGGATGATGGGCATCAGCATAAGGCCAACATTGTAGAGGGAGGATGGAGAGAAAGAAAGGTACTTGATGATGCTGTTGAGAAACTGAGAAGCATGAAGCCTGCGCTGCCTCTACACTTCTGGTTACTCTATAGTCAGTGTGAATTGCAGGGTGTCTTACTTACAATCCAAAGCTCAGTGATAAAGAAAAAAATAATAGACCTACCTCGTGGAGATTTATAGCAATTAAAGAAAATAATGCATGTAAAAAGTATTTGGCTTTATATAGTACATAAGCTTATAGCAAGTTCTCAACAAAACATACCTGTTGTTGTTGTTATCTCAACAGGAAAATGCCCACCTCACTTTGATTCTGGGAGGGAACTTAAGAGGGGAAGTAATGAGTAAGCCAGCTCTGATCTCTTAACCCCTCTCTTCCCAGCTGTATTGAGACTCTTAGATGTACCCTCTGACCTCACATTTTAATTCTTAACCTTTTTCCTATGTTCTGATATCCGTTGGTTTTCACTAGTTCTTTTTTCTTCTTCTAGAGTTTTTACTGTATCAAATGCCTTGAGAAGAACACGAAATGGAGTAAATAGTGAAGAAATCAATCAGTGTTTTTTCCCTTTGTTTATGTTTTCAAAAAATTACAAAGTGATTTTCTCTTTCAGGAGATGCAGACAGGGCTGTGGCTCATGGATTCTCTACTCCCTTGTGCCAGAAAGGAATGATAGCTTTTGTGTTTCGAGACCAGGAAAAATCATTTGCTAGGTACTACAAAATAACTGCAAGACAGGCTTTGTTTTTGAAGATCTTGGGTAAACTAAAAATTTAAGGTGGATAATCTGGGGTAAAAGGGCTGTCCCCTGGACAATCAAGGAGAAGAGAGGAGTAGTCTGACCACAAAGAGGGTGAATTGCATTTCCATGGCCTGAATGATAGCAACAAGTGACTGGTCCCAGAAGTTGTGTAGATCTGTTGTTTTGTCACTGGTGGAGAATCCCTCTCTTCATTAAGAGCTCTTTGATTAGCAAATGTCGTGGCTTTGGGAGCTGGGATGAGGTCCTTAAGGATGAGCCTGCCATGACTCCAGCAGTCACTTGCTTGTCTGTATGAAATCCTGTAAGCCTAAACAATGAGCAATTCAACAGCAACTAATAACTGTCATCAGAGACTTCTCTACCATTCTCCTGAACCACATAAGCCCTGGAAGTCCTATTGTTCCACTAGGAAGGACACAGGAGTTATAAAATGTTAACCTTTATTTCAACCTTAGCCATTGAGCTTGGAGTTAGATATGACATGTCTTAGAAATATGTATATATAAAATCTTACATTTTATCCACCTGAAATGGCAAAAGAAAATTTCTACCTATTTCAAATACCTCAAGTCGATAGCCTGTCTGGCCACCTAAAGTTATCTGTTACTTTCTATTCTGATGCCCCTAGGCCAAGACTGTCCATTCCTAGACAATTCTCTATATTAACATTATAGAGTTTTTCTTTTTATTAACTTCACTTGCTATAGTTAATCCCTGAATATTAAAATTATCAAAACGAAAATCTTGATTTTTCTTCCCTTTTCCTGTTTTTTTTTGTTTGTTTGTCTTGCAGCTTGTGAACTGCAGTTTATGGTCAGATATTAGACAAGCCAATGTCTCTGCACATGTTAGGTAGTAAAACAATCATTACACTATTAGTAACATAGCCTCTGCAGAACATCTATCTACCTGACAAAGTGTTTAAAGAGGAAACACTTAGTGAAAGCTTTGAGAACAAAATGCATTTCAACAAAGGCAATGGGGTGTTCAATGCATCAAAATATGGAGATTAAAGCACGCATCAACTTTTTTCTATCACAAAACTGTCCTACTTGTCATTTTAAGAAACTGGCCTATGAAGCATGTGCTTTGATCATTTATAATAGATTCTTTCTGACTGGTTGTCAACATGAAAATTAAAATGCCTAGTTGAGAAAGCACAACAGCAATTTTGGTAAAGAAAGATTAATCATTTGTTCCAAATAATAAAGACTTTATCACTAGTTTAAATCAAATCTAATTGTATTAGAAACATCTGTTTTGTTTTCAGAAATCACATGTCATATCTAACATGTCATATCTAAATTAAGGTGGCCTAGCTGTATTTAACATCCATGATGTTTCTTCATCTATAGATTTGCACACTGACTTCAATACATCAATGTAGTACATTTTGTAGAAATGTTAAATGACAAGAGAAAGATCCATTCATAAAAAACTGCATTTTTAACATATTTAAATTAATTACATTTTTAAAAAGATAATTATATCCTTTGTCTTCTAACAAGTTAATAAATGAAGGAAACAAGACAAACAAACACAGATAGTTATTAAGAATTGTTCTTCGTTGACAGTAAACCTTAAAAACCTTCAAAGAATTAGCTTCTAATATAGTTAAAGCATAGAGTTTTGAATTTAAAGAAATTATACTACAAAGGAAAAAAATCAATAGCATAACTCCTCTAGATATTTACTTGTAATAATTTAAAGATGAATACAAGTTATTTAATATGTTCATTTATATCAAGGATGCTTGGGTTTTTCTTTATTTCCATTGTTTATACAAGAAACAATATAGGCATGTGATAAACATATATTTTTTCAAAACTATGTGCCAAAATTACTGTTCATATTACCTATCAGAACTTTTATATGTCACAATTTTAGCCTAGCAAAAATGATTCTTATCATAGTCCTAGCCTAGCACACATGAGTCATAAGTGACAGAGGCAAAAACAATCCTAATATAAGTATATGAACATAAAGCATAGAGAAATAACAGAGATATAAGGTAGCTGTCAGTTTAAATAAGAACACAAAATGACAACACACAAACATTGTAGAACATAAACAACTTTATCATTTTCCTTGCCCTGAACTAGACAGGACATCTTACATTTTTATTTATTTTTATTTATTTATTTATTTTTGAGATGGAGTCTTGCTCTGTCGCCAGGCTGGAGTGCAGTGATGGGATCTCAGCTCACTGCACTATCCGCCTCCCGAGTTCAAGCCATTCTCCTGCCTTAGGCTCCTAAGTAGCTGGGATTACAGGAATGCACCACAACACTCAGCTAATTTTTGGATTTTTAGTAGAGATGGGGTTTCACCATGTTGGCCAGGACGGTCTTGAACTCCTAACCTCGTGATCCACCCCCTTCAGCCTCCCAAAGTGTTGGGATTACAGGCATGAGCCACCATGCTCAGCTAAACATCTTACATTTTATATCTTTACCACACGCCTTACTATATGTTCTGTCAGTTATCAATAACTGTATTTCTTTGAATTTGTTTATATTGGATATTGAACCTAATGCAGTTAATATACCTAATGAACACTCTTCCTGGATTTAAAAACATTAAAGAAGATTTTTTTTCTATATAGAATGCCATTTTTCAAACTGTGTTGTCCAACATACTAGCTCTAGAGATGTTAAGGTGTTCCATGTTTAAAAGGGTTTGTGGTCAAATAAGTTTGAGAAACTCCATAAACTGTGTGTAATCCCTTGGAAAGTCACATTCCAATATTTTTAAAAGACTCAACAGAGATGAAAAATTTAACAAATAAAATGAAAAATACACTGGATGGGATTAACAACAGATTAGACATTGCAGAAGAAAAGATGAGTGAATTGGAAATTATATCCACAGAAACTATTCAAAATGAAGTACTAGGAGAGAAAAAGGGGCTGAATAAAAATGAACAGACCATTAGGACGAATTAGACAAAAACAAGCATTCTAATGTATGCATAATTTGAATCTGAGAAGAAATAGCAGTGGGGAGGTGGGGAATGCCAAAAAATATTTAAAGAAAAAAAATCCAAATCTGTTGAAAACCATCAATTCACAGATCCAAGCAGATCAATTAACATCAATCAAATAAACCCAACAGAAATCATGCCAAGGCTTATCATCAACTTGCTGAAAGTTAATGATGAAAAAAAATTTAAGAGCAACCAAAGAAAAGAGACCATACTTACAGAGGAATAAACATAAGAATAACAACAGACTTCTTGTCAAAAACTATGCAAGTCAAAAGAAAATGAGGATGCCACTTTCAGCTATATTAGAGAAATAAGGATTGGATTTATCCTACTGCCTTAAACAACTAAAAACAAACAAAATACACAGAACAATAGTTTTCAGACATTGGACAACAGGCAGCACAGGACAGTGATTCTTGAGAACAGGGAAACAAATTAGGCGAGCCCTACAATTGCTCTAGCTTACTGCCTAGGAAGAATTTACAAGCTTCAGTACAGGGAAGAACAGAGCCTGGCTGTCTCCCCAAGTTATGAAGATGGAGTTCAGAGTTCTGGAAAAGTATTTTATCAAACATTTCTGATATTTTTTAAAGAAGACTTTATAATCAATTATCTAATTCATCACTATTTTAGGTTCCTCACATGAAGTTCATTTATAATGACTTTTAGGTCATTCATAAATATGCCTGATCATTATCATCATTACCTGAAGGAAATATGGCATTATAGTTCAAAGATTTAGCTTTGATTCATTCATCTCTGAGTTATTTTTCAATATTGTCTTGGATAGTCTTTGGATTTCCATATAAATTTAGAGTAAGCTTGTTAGTTTCCCATAAGAAATAGTTCATGGTTGCAAATTGAATAGCTTTATTAGCCTTCTTCCTGCCATTTGAATTTCTGTGCCCAGAGACTTTTTGAGACTTGGAGAATTCAGTTAACTGTTTAATTAATCTCAGCACTGTTTAATTATAACTTGGCTCTCTAAAAAACTTTCCACATTTCCTATGTCTCTGATTTGGGTCCATGCCATGCCTTAAAAGTCACATGCACAATACTCTTAGATATGCACCTCTCTCTATGTTCAGCATGGCAGCCTGCAGTGGAAAAATGCCCTTCAGATTCTTAGGAAGTTTTTCTTTTTTTGAAACTAAGGTTGGGGGGTATCTACTTGACATTGCCTTAAATTTTAAGTATTTTAGAAGTCTTAAGAAAGTCATAGCCACACACTTGATTTGATCTATGCCTCAGGAAGAATTTCACTTTGAATATCTTTTCAGGATGAAGGGATTAAAAATGAGAAATAGTTTTATTTTCCAACTCAGCAATTTCTAATCCCTCTATATAGTACTCTTACATTTTTCTTCAAAAAATTGAACATTTCTTTTTTTAACTATCTTCCAAAACTTTTTAATTAAAATAATCCACCTGACACTTTTAACAGTCTACCTGAAAATCATCTTACCAAGATCCAAAAGTATATTAAGTATATTTTCTTTCTTCCAAGTTCTAGTAGGCAACAGTTTTCCAGTTGTTTCATTGCCACATAACATGACTCACCATTTTTTCAACCTTCAATAAAATAATTTTTCTCAACATCTTTCTAGCTTTGTGGCAGTTTTCTTGACATTTTCATAGCCTAACAATTTCTTGCCATTATTCTGCCTCTGCTAACAGTTGGCTCTCTGACTATGGAGTTACTTTGGGGTCTTTAACATGCTCAGGTATCCTGACCAAAGTTTCAGCCTTCCATTATACTTGGCCATTTAATGGTTGATACACTTACCTATACTTTCTTACTTCCCCACATATCCTTAGAATGATTCCCATCTTTTGGTAATTTTACCATATAATTTATTGCCCCAACCAGGACACTTAAGAAAGTGAAAGTGAACACTATTAATAATTATTCTCAGGTAACATGAAAACAGTGACTTTTCAGGGCAGAAAGAGATGTATGTGTACCATATTTTTAGGTAACCTGAGTATCTCTCTCCTATGTAAGGATTATGAATAACTGAAAAGATCATTATAAATATACTGATAAAATTTTCTGCTTGAATAAACAGTCTTGATAACTGGACATACTTCAGAGAGAGTTAAATTTTGAAAAATTTTTCAGCTCTGAATCTTCAATATCTGATTGTATACTTAGTTAGAGTTTCCATACATTTTAAGAAAATCTTGTATAATCTCAGGCCTTAAAACTTTTTTAAGAGTTTTGGTTTTAAACATTTAGGCAAATGAAGTTGTCATCAGTTTTATACATTATGTTTAATTATGAGAAAAATCACAGATGATAAAGTATTTATAAACAAATTAAGCTCAATGAATGTTAGTAATTAGGTAATAATGCATCATTTAGTATATTAATATATACCCAAGAAAATTAATTTTATAACCTTATCAACTGGGCTGACTTCCTACAAGAAATCTGAAAATGTAAGAGTAGAAGATAATACCATGCAGTAGTAAAGACAGAATTCAATCCAAGATTCATTCTATCCAATATTCAAATGGCCCAGCAGAACATGAGAATTTTCTTTGATTAGGGCACTATAAACCAGCAGAGAGTGGATTCTATTTTCCGAGTGCCTCAGTCTGCATGCTGGGTGCAATGCAAGCATGGCCATTTTCCAGAACCTCTAGAAGCTAAGATGATTACGGATGGTCTTATAACCTAGTGGAAATAGCCCTAAGATTGCTAAATGCATAACTTACACGGAATTTGTCCATATTTCCACATATTATACTATGCCATTTGATTCCATAGTTGACTTTGGTGTTAGAAAATCTGTGTGTATGATTTACATAGTATTAATATTTTCTGGTTCTGGTAAATAACTGTCTTGGCTATTTTACCTGCTACAGGAAGAAATTTTGTCTAACAAAACAAAAGTTCCTTTTCTTCTCCAAACTAGAATTTGTGGTCTCTAAATATGCTATTCACAGAGATTAATTGCTATACTAGAAAATGACCCAGATGCTGGAGAAAATTCATACAGAAGTTAAATTTAGACCCAAGTTTTATCATCTGAGATATAGAGTTACTCTTTCAGAGAGGCAGAGAATTAAGCCACTGGATACTTAAGCATCATCTGTCTGTAAAAGTATAATTTATCTCTAGAATCCTTTGAATTTCATCATTTGATATTTATTTAATATTTCCATGAAACGTGTGGGTAACATGCTTCAACCTGGAAATGGCCTTGGAAAAATACTGACATGAACATATCAACCACTTAACTACTTGTGGAAAACTTATTCCCATGACCAAGTCATATAGAAAATATTAAGTCTTAGGTAAATCAAGTGGCATGGGAAACTATTTTTAAAGTAGTTTTCTCCTCTAAATGATGATCTTAGACTAAATGATCTCAAAGTTGTCTTCTATTCTTAAATTCCCAAATTATGACTGCACAGTTTAACAAACTTTCTGAAAATATAGAATTAAAGTCAAATATACTCTTTATGTCTGCAAAGTGGAAATTCATATTTTGTTTATATTTTTCCCTAGAAATGTATTACAAATGCAGTCCACGTATGTGAATACACTTAGCTGTTAAGAAATGTAATTATTTCTCATATTTTTTTCCTTTAGAAATTCATTTTCTTTTTCCAGTCAGTAGTGAAGAATTGATGTGGGAGAGGCTCTGGCTCTGGGGTGTATCTGTTGCGTAATTTGGATGAAATGGACATTACAGACAGGCAAATACGTATCCACCTGACTTATCTCTAGAGGCAGAAAGAGCTTGGGAGCTCTTTCACTAGAGGAATTTCATATTATTGGTTTACTCAGGAGTCAATTTGGGCTTATATGGACTCCCTGCTGCTCTGGTTTGAATGTGTCTCCCAAAGTTCATGTGCTAGGAACTTAATCCTCAAATGCAACTGAGAGGTGGGATCTTTAAAAGGTGATTAGGTCATGAGAGCTCTACCCTCATGGATGGATGAATGCCATTATCACAGGAATTAGTTAGTTATTGAGGGAGTGAGTTCCTGATGAAAGGATGAGTTCAGACCCCTTCCTGTCTCACGTGGGCACTCTCCTGTGCTCTGCCTTCCTCCATGGAATGATGCAGCACGAAGGCCCTCACTAGATGCCAACCCCTTGACCTTGGACTTTCTGGCCTCCAAAACTGTGAGAAATAAACTTATTTTCTTCTAAATTACCTGTGGTCTGTGGTATTCCGTTTTAGCAGTGTAAAAAACACTAAGACATCTGGCAAGGTGGAGTTATGCCCCTTGGGTTTGCTTTGTACAAGTTTCAGTATCTCAGGCTTTGCTCTTTGCAGAGCAAGGTTGCAGGAGCCATCTCCCAAGACTTTAAAGTCCAGGAAGGATTTGATAAGAGTTTCAGCTTAAACTCAGATGTCAACATACAGAGCACAGGGCTTTTTCTATATGATGATAATTTTCAGACAGATTATTGCATATAAACCATAAACATTACTGTAGATCCACAAGCCCAGTGTCAAAGGGAAATCAGGCAAGTCTCCATAACAATCATGAATATTCCCTAAATTCCAATTACATATATCTCCTGGCACCTTACATGCATTCTTATGCCTGGAAAAATTCTGAAATCTAATAAGGATTCAGAGAGTCAACCTGTCTAACATCACACAGTAATGGACTGTAGAGCTGTGATTCATGTCCCTGTATCATTGACTGAAAATACCAGATTTTTCTATTACACGTCACATTCTCTCAGGATATCAAGAAAAGGAAACTATAAAGTCATCTAAGAAATCATTTTACCAAAATCCTCTTTTAACTTGGAACTAATGAAAAGCAAAAGCTTTGCCCAGAGCCCGAGAGAGCAAAACCTAGACCCCAAAATGCTAAACCTCAGTTTAGTACCCTTTTGCTTTATGTGAGATTAACATAAAATTTTAAAATAAATTGAATTTTTCTTGCACAGTAATTATTTTCTAAGCTGTTGTATTCTCCATAGTTGCCTTAACACGTAGAAGTTCTGTTTCAAGATTAATAGGTAGTACAACAAAATGCAATTAAAATTATTATCACCCTGTGTATGTGCTATTAAAAACCCACCCTAGGTTATATACATACACCATTGATGATTTTGCCCTTGGGCTAATATGGAGAACATTTGGATTGCAGGATGACAGGCCCAAAAAGAGTCTTAGAGAAGGATGATGCAAAAGCCTGCTAATGTAGATGAGGAAGAGAGGCCCAGGGGAAGTAATCCCACTGCTCAATGTCATGTGGTGAATTAGTGTTTCGGTTTGCACTTCAATCTTCTGATGCACTCTGGTGCTCTTTTCACCACACCACCTTTCTTTCCTTTATCTAAATTTACTCGATTTTATCACTGCACAACTAACTCTAAGAAAAAAATACTCCAAACAAAAGAAACAGGATTTTTAAAAAGATAAACCATAGGGAAATACAAAAGGTTAATGTACAGGCTATAAATCTCAGTACAATATGATTTCTAACCCTTGTTTCCCTTAGTGAAGAATATACCCAGAAAAAAAGCCTTATGTTAGAGATATTCATTGAACTTGCTTCTGGCTTTTTAACTTCTTTTTTCAGTTTCCAAGGAACAGCTATTGATATTAACAACTAAATCTCAAACTCTCTTTTTTAATTTCCACCAGCTGTAGTTAAGGCATATGCCTCTCACATTCTTTCAAAATTCTCTATTTCATAAAGCAATCTGAAAACATTATTTAAGAAGGGTACCTAACCCTAAACCTTCACAAATCCTGCATAGCTGTGGTACTGCTTATTTTTCAAACACTGCCTATTCTTCTCTTTGCAGATGTCACTTATACTGAGTCATAACGTCTTGCCTTTTGGAAGACATGTCATCTTTTTCATTCATAAAACTTGGCATGTTTCTTTGTCTAAGTGAAAAGGAATCATAAGTTCTTTGTCTTTCCTAGGGAAAAGGTCTTTATGAACTTTATTAATAAATGATATTTAATTACTGCCAAGAATAATGAGGTACATACTTCATTCATTTATGATTAAGTCCTCTCTGCATCAATAGCATTTATTTTTCTTACAGTGAGCCTATTAAAAAGGAAAATTGACCACCCCCTCTAAATTCTTGGTTTAATGTACTTTTGGTTTAAAAAGAATTCCACATCTCGGGAAACAGGCACTCACCCTCTCCAGCTTCAGTCACACACTCATCCCAAAAGGCCTTCTAAACCCTTGTCTGACCTGGATACTGAAAACGCTGGCACTTGCCTCCAGATTTTCCTTTCTCTCACCTGTCATTTTCTCCAGACTCTTATTATCTGCAATATGAAATGCTGGGTGCTGATAGATATTGGCAGAACCTGGTTAAAATTCATTTCACATAGCTTGCTCTTACTTCAAAAGAACAAAGGTTTTGGGTTTTTTTTTTTTTTGGGGGGGGGCTTTTCTTTTCAGTCCTCAGAACAGAAAACCAAGTTATCTTTTTGGTGTTAAGCATGAAACTGGGTCTTTGTTTGAAAAAGCAATATCTGATGTTTCCTCTTTTTTCAACTCAAACAACTGGGCACTTCTGAATGACACATCCCCGTACCCCTGCCTTGGAATTTTGTTGTGTCAGGCACTGCTGACAGCAGACAAACTGCTGTGTGAAGGGTGATGCGTACCCTCACAAAATTCCTGAGCCTGCAAAGGAAAGAAAAGGCCTCTGCCTCTAACAGGGAGAGTACATTTATAGAGATTCTCTGCTCCTTTCATGCAGCAGGAATCTGTCTCAGGATAAGATGGCTCTCTCCATCCCCAAGCAGAGAATTTGTCTGGTACCCACCCCAGCTCCCCTCCCGACCCTCTGTTCATTGGCAGGCGCATATGCACTTCAGATCACTAACTACTTGCGCTGCCAAAGTCCCAACACATTTCCAGCCAATTCTACATCACAGGAGTTTAGCCCATAAATAATAATTGAAAATGTGATATTTGAATAAAACATAAAAATCCAACAAATGTAACAGCCAAATCATTTAACACAATCAAGGTATTTTATATTGATTGACTGACACACACAGGGTTTAAATTAAGCAACCAAAATGAAGACAATAAAATTAATTATTGCTTAGGGTAGAAGACTCGGCACAGAGTTTCGCTGGCTGCCTTTGTCAGATCACTGCATTAATATGGGTCAACAGTTACAACACCTTTAATGTCTAGCACATAAACCATCATCTAAGAAGTGTTTAACTTGCTTATCACCATCTGTCATTTAAAGAGATCTTATTTGAACTCCACTGCTGTCAACCTCATAAAAGACTTAATTTTTATACTTAGATTCTGGATACACCACGGGAGGAAACATTCCTGCAGCATTTTTGATTGAGGCATTTTCTTTTTCCTCCTACAGGAAAAAGATGGCATTCTGCCCAGGTATACTGGCACATTGAACATAACGTTCAAGCTACCCTACAATCGAGCGTGGACTGGACATTCTTGAAGACAACACAATTCAGTGTTGATCACTTTCTTTACATTTCATTCTGTGCTATGTTCTCCTGTGAAATCCTTGAAGCCAAATAAACAAACAAAATAAATAACAGGATGCACTTAATGTGCTTACAGAATTATAGGGTTTTGAGAGATGGCATGGTATCCCGCTAGAAGCCATAAAAATACCCCAGCTGTTTCATAGTGTGCAGAAAATATATTGGTTTTACATTTTATAATTTCAAACTCTGTTGTCAACAGGCAACTTAGACGTTATTTTATATTCCACTCATCACAACCCACCATAATTCCCATGGCAGAGCAAAGTAAAATATATTCCTCTGTGCTGACACTACTTATTGTTTTTTGTCTCCTATAAATGATTTGTGGCCCTGCTTTGAATTTTGGTAAGAAAGTGCATTTCCAGAAGCTTTTATAAGAAACAGCACATTGTACAGCTCAGGAGATTCAGTCTCTTAGGAAACAGGAAAAGGCCATTTGGCTTTTTCTCACAGCCATTTATGTTTTCTCCCATTTCTTTTTGCCAATGTCCTTCAGGCTTCTCTTTTCAGAGAAATTCATCAGCAGCTATTGAATCTATTAATCCCTTGCCTTAGTGCCCATCAGCCTACATCTTCCTCAGGTAATCATTGTAAGCCCTCTACAGCCTCCTCTTAAGGTCCAGGTCAGACTATCTCTTCTATTTCTATTTTATTCTTGATTCAAAGATGATCAGGTGATAATTGTCAAGAGCAAAGGAGAAGTTGACACCATTGTCGAGGAACCTAAAAAAGATTAGGAGCTCTGCCCAAGGCTTTATACTTCATTGGTTTCAAACATCTTACCCAAACATTGGCTATCCGAGTCATAAAAGAGGCCAGATTTTTTTGAAGAAGATTTATACAACTCACACTGAAATATTATATCTTCATGGAACTTTCTTTGGCCTCCTCAAGTCATAACCTGTTTTGACAGGGCTATCTTCTCAGGGCCTCCAGGTTTGTGTTGAAGGAGGGAATTGAGAACTGAACGGTAAATTGTGGCTCTCACGAGGGGCTGGTAGAGGCTCTGTCTGTTTCAGGGATCTGCTCTGATAGTCTCCAGGAATAAAAATGTGAGATCTTGTTGAGAAGAGCACAAACTGCTTCCTCAAAATGGTTCAAAGTCAAGTCAGCTCAGCCTAAATCTACCTTACTGATATTTATGAATGAAGCTTCTGTTTAACCAAAGAAATAAAACTACAGAGCAAAAAAATCATAACAAAACCACCCACATTAGTAATAAAATTATAAACCACAATTAAAGTTTCCATCTGAAAAACATTATTAAGTTTCCTTAAAACACTTCCAAGCTTGGAATTACATTTATGACAATTCAAGTAATCAAGAATCACATGCATTAAGTTCTTTGCAAATTCAGTTAATCCTCACATCAACTAAGGTGTGAGTGCTATTATTTGCCCATTTTATAGCTAAAGAAGCCAGGCCCAGAGAGGTTAAATAGCCTGTTAGAAGTTACACAGCTAGAAGTAGTGCAGCTGAAATTTAAACCCACGCCCTGTATCCAGAGACTACGCTTTACCCATTAGACATACTGCTTCCCAATTTACTACTGTGATCATTCCTTTATACTTTGCAAATCACTTGTATTTTACTTATTTCCTGATACTTCCCAATAAACATCTCCCTAGTTTTTTAGGTCTCCATTTTTATTAGTAAACATATAAATGAAGTTTTAAACAAAGGAGTCTATCTTCCTTCTTAAAGCATGCTTATATTTAGAACTGTAAGCAAAATGCCATTTCCTCTTGATATATACTGAGTCATCAGAGTTTATCCACCATGGCAGGGAGAGATGAGGCTGTAGGGATATCAAGGGAAGCCACAGAGCAAACGTAAAATTCACGCCTAGCTCCCATTTATTGCAAACTTATTACATGTTTCATAAAAATGGTCTTTTAAAATCTGCCCTACAAATATTTAGGCTATGTGTATTTTCTTTATTCTAAAAATAAGGAAAAAGAGGTTTAATGTTCCACAGATAAGTTATGGAATTAGGTTTCAAGCCCAGATCCCTGTCTGAGTACCTCACCACCCAGACCCTAACCTCTTTTCCTCCGCATTGATTGCAGTTAGGAACACTGGACTCCTTTACTTGATAATCTGAAATTCACCTTTCAGAAATGTTGTGAGTGTCAGAATTTGTTTTAAAATTCAGTGAAAGAATGCCATGCTATATATATTAGGCTTAAGTCTCTAGGATGGGGAATTATTTAGTCAGATTCCCAAGGGAATGGGTTCCATTTTATTTCATTAATCTGAAGCAAGCAATTCATATTTTCACACAACCTCATTTCCATTCATTCAGCTGTATTGAAGCCAGTTCCTGTGGTTGGCTTCTTCATTGTTCAGGAGAGATTTCATCAACTAATTGAAAGGAACACATCTCTGTCCTCAGCAGAGCTAAATACATACAACAATTTCACCACCAATGCCAGACACATTATCAGTGTCCTGATCTTTGGCCTTTGATACTTTCAAGAGATGTCCCAGGGGAAATCTTTAGCTGGAATGTTAATCTGTTGCTTCTCTGACCTTCTACACATGTACCACATTATTATTACAACCCACATGCTTCTCTTTTCACGCTGTCATTTTGACAATAGAACCATCGGGCAATTCATCGTTAGACTAGATGGCTGGAACAAAGTGCATACCAGTAAGTGAAATCAGATTGGCTAATGGTATTGTTTAAAATGCAATAACATTTCTCTTCTGAAATTCACTCAGATTTCAAATGATATGTCATGTCTGTGGGATGTTCTGCAACAATTAGCTACTGGTGATTCATCAAAGAGTCCCAGGGTAGGGATTTCTTTTTAACTTTTTTTCTCAACATGCTTTAGAAACATAAATTAGTCCCTGGATTGGATCGGTGTGGATTTATCACTCAAGTTTCCTGTCTTTACCCTCTTTCTTCTTTCATCTGGCAGATGTTTGTTTCATCTTCAGATTTACTGAAAGTGGTGCCGGAGTCTGAGAGCATTTAGCAATACTAAAAAGCCATTTCTTTTAAGACTGCTTAAATGTTAAATGTCACCTCCTTGGAGAGGACTTCTTTTGACCTCTCTACCTAACATAAACCCACTCCTGTTAGTATCTATCCTCTTTATCCTGCTTTATTTTTCTTTATAACACCTCTCATCACCTGTCACATGATATATTTATTCATTGGTTGACAGTCTGTTTCCCACCACTAGTTCCATGATTACAGGGACTTCATTTATCTGTTCACTGCTCTCTTTGCAGGGGCTAGGGCAGTGCCTGGCCCAAAGTCAAGGGGGTTGTTTTGTGTATTCTTTTATGAGATGGTCAGGCAGGTATGGCCACAAGAGGAGACGCAAAAGAGGCTCAGGAAAACAAAATTTATTCTACTCACAGGTCCTAGAGACAGGAGGTACAGCACACCACACAGGGCCATATGAGAAAGACACCAAGGTGGTCAGGAAGCAGAAGACAGGTGCAAAGGGAAGGTTTAGGCTACTGTTTCTATCGAAGTTTCTGAGGGAAAGGCAAGGCAGGGCAGGGTGAGCAATTTAAGATTGGCTGGTTTGAATAATTGTGATGAGCTTTGGGCTATAGGGGCGATCCTCTGTTGCCTGGCCCTGGGATGATTAAAGCACAAGAATAGTGCATCCTGGGGTGTGGGGGTCCATAGAGGAGGCATTGCTCTGAACTGGTTTGTTTGCAGATCAAAGACACGCGCCCTGCTGTGCTCTCTACCACCTCTAAGCAGGGGCTCAAAAAACATTTGTATTTGTCAAGTGACAGAGAACCTTCTACTCTAAAACATAGGGTAGGGTTTTTATTACTATGTCTAAAACATAGATAGGGTGATGTTATTGAGGCACACGAGCTGCAAATCTCACCAATAACCAACAGGCATTTTTCTGTTACAACCATATAATGAAAGCAGAGGAAAGAATATTAAACACAAATTCCTGTTTCTTTCTAGTCCAACCTTACCAACTGAAGCTTTTGAAAAATATGACATTGGAAAGCTCTAGTCTGTTTTATTTTATGGAATCTTTTGCTATGCTTCATGCCTTACCATCATTTTCAAACATATAGAGAGTAACCAAGGTTTGTTTAAAAATATTTCATTTTAGATGCCAGGAAGTTCTGAAGCTGTTATGAATAGAGCTTTTATCTATATACTTGAGCCAAAGACAGGATACCTCTTTTTATTGCACTTCGCTTTATTGCTCTTCTCAGATATTGCATTTAACAAATTAAAGATTGGTGATAGACTGCCTTAAGCAAGTCTATCAGTGTCATTTTTCCAACCGCACGTGCTCACTTTATGTCTCTGTGTCACATTTTGATAATTCTTGCAATATTTTAGATTTCTCATCATTATTATATCTGTTATGTTGATCTGCAATTAGTGATCTTTGACGTTGCTACTGTAATTGTTTTGTGCTGCCATGTACCACAACCATATAAAATGGCACACTTAATTGACAAATGTTGTGTATGTTCTGACTGCTTCACCAGCTAGACATTCCCTCATCTTTCCCCTCTCTTCAGGCCTACTTATTCCCTTAGACATGACAATATTGAAATTAAGACAATTAATAACTCTACAATGATCTCTAAATGGTCAACTGAAAGAGTCACATGTCTCTCACTTTAAATCAAAAGCTAGAAATGATTACACTTAGTGAGGAAGGCATATTTTGAAAGCCAAGATAGTCTGAAAGATAGACTTCTTGGGCCAAACAGATAGCAAAGTTGTGAATGCAAAGAAAAAGTTCTTGAAGGAAATTCAGGAAACTACTCCACTGAACACGTCAACAATAAGAAAGCAAAACAGCCTTACTGTTGATATGGAGAAAATTTGAGTGGTCTGGATAGAAGATCAACTCAGCCCAAACATTCCCTTAGGCAAAAGCATAATTCAGAGCAAGAACCTAACTCTGTTCAATTCTATGAAAGCTGAGAAAGGTGAGGAAGCTTCAGAAGAAAAGTTTGAAACTAGCAGAGGTTGGTTCATGAGGTTTAAGGAAAGAAGCTGGCTCCATAACATAAAAGTGCATGGTAAAGCAGCAAGTGCTGATGTAAAAGCTGCAGCAAGTTATCCAAAGCATGTAGCTAAGATTATTAATAAAGGTGGCCACATGAAACAACAGATTTCAAACAGCCATCTATTTGAAAAAGATGCCAACTAGGACTTTCCTAGCTAGAAGAAAGAAGAAAGAAGAAAGAAGAAAGAAGAAGAAGAAGAAGTAGTAGTAGTAGTAATAGTAGTCAATAACTTATTTCAAAGCTTCAAAGGACAGGCTGACTCCTTTGTTAAGGGCCAATGCAGCTGGTGACTTTAAGTTGAAGCCAATGCTCATTTACCATTCCAAAAATGCTAAGGCCCTTAAGAATTATGCTAAATCTACTCTGCCTGGGCTCTATAAATGGAATAGCAAAGCCTGTATGACAGCACATCTGTTAACAGCATGGTTTACTGAATATTTTAAGCCTGCTGATGAGAACTACTGCTCAGAAAAGAGATTTCTTTCAAAATATTACTACTTGTTGACAATGCACCTAGTCTACTCAAGAACTCTAACAGAGATGTACAAGAAAATTAATATTGTTTTCATGCCTGCTCACATAACATCCATCTATAAACCATTAATCAAGGAGTAATTTCGAATTTCAAGTCTTACTTTTTAAGAAACACGTTTCGTAAGGCTATAACTGCCATGGATGGTGATTCCTCTGATGGATCTGAGCAAAGTAGACTGAAAACCTTCCTGAAAGGATTCACTATTCTGGATGCCATTAAAAGCATTCCTGATTCATGGGAGGAGGTCAAAATATCAATATTAGCAGGAGTTTGAAAGAAGTTGATTACAACCTTCATGGATGACTGTGAGGGGTTCAAGACTTCAGTGGAGGAAGTACCTGCAGATATAGTGGAAATAGCAACAGAAATAGATTTAGACATGGAGCCCCAAGATGTGACTGAATTGCTGCAATCCTGTGATAAAACTTTAATGGATGAAGTATTGCTTCTTATGGATGAGCAAAGAAAGTAGTTTTTTGAGGTGAATCTACTCATGGTGAAGATGCCTGAACATTGTTGAAACGACAACAATGGATTTAGAATATTATATAAACTTAGTTGATAAAGCATCAATGGAGTTAGAGAGGATTGACTCCAACTTTGAAAGAATTTCTGCTGTCGGTAAAATGTTCTCAAACATCATCACATGCTACAAAGAAATTTCTTGTGAGAGGACAAGTCAATTGATAGAGCAAACTTCATTGTCTTATTTTAAGAAATAGTCATAGACACCCCAACTGTCTGCTACCACCAACCTCATCAATTAACAGCCACCCACAGCCACCAACATCAAGGCAAGGCCGTCCTCTAGCAAAAAGCTTACAACTTGCTGAAGGCTCAGATGATTTTTAGCAGATTTTAGCAATAAAGAATTTAAATTAAGGTATGTACATTGTTTTGTAAGATATAATGCTATCTCACACTTAATAAACTATAGTGTAAACATCACTTTTATATGCACTGGGAACCCAAAAAATCTTTGAGACTCACCTTATTGCAATATTCACTTTATTGTGTGGTCTGGAACTGAACCCGTGATATCTTCAAGGTATGCCTGTAATAGTAATAACCGGAAAATCTTCTAAGATTGGAGGATAACACGTATGTATGTTTGTGGGGAGAGGATGCATACCTGCACCTTCAAGTACCTCTCTAACATAAGAAAGTATCCTAAATGCTATATATCACTTCTGCCCCTTTGCAGATGGCCCAATAAAAGCCAACACTGTAAGCCATATTTACCTGGGCTCATGGGACATTATGTATTTTTGCAGAGTGACTTAGTAGCCTAAAATAGTTTATTTTGGTTCTGAAATTAACAAATTATTAACTCATTATTAATAAGTAACAGTGCCTGTACAATTGGTAGGGAATGCTTCAGGACGTAGTTAGGTGGGAAGGCCATAAATAATTCACTTTCTTTGGATCCTCCATGGACATTATTATTTTCTTCTCCTCCTGAGAAAACGACCAGTCTTTTTTGGCAGATGTGATAATGACTACACTGACATAGCAACAATTAAGGAGAGTTACTATGGAAATCGACAGTGCAATCCTAAATGGTGATAAGACTAGCTAAGGAGTCGTGAACAGGTGTAGTTCATGATCATCTGGTTACAATATTTAAAATAATTTTCCATGTTTTTTGTTTGTTTAATATTTACTTTTCATACCCCCTTTTCCATTTTGAGGGCACTGCTACACTCTCCTAAAAAATCTGATTAAATTTCTAGTCAAGATTAATATCACATTCCGAGTCTCATTGATGGGAGAGAGGTATAAACAAAGAATGAAGAAAAGAGTAAGTCAGGAGAGGAAGGAAGATGAGAGATATGCATTGTAACTAAAACATTATTTTATACAGAATAACGTGTCTGTGGGAGAAGAGATGATCCAAACACACTATTATTTAGAGATAGAAGAGGTCACTAAAAGCACTCTTTGAGTCAATGAGTAAGGTGTCCCCGAGGGTAGTGGAAAGGAAGGACATGATGTAACTAAGTGCAAATTGTAAGTTTCAAGGAAGGAAAGGTAGAAGCTGAAGAATGACAAGAATTCCAGAGCCTTCTTCCACTCCTAGAAGGAATTTCACATGCATTTTCACTTTACCACAGTGGACTGCCTGGTTAACAGTGTAGTCTTTGAATGTCAAATTAAACTACATGGTTGCTGCTTTCAAAGGATGTCAGTGGGAGCAAGAAATGAATACACAGAAGACCAGAACCCTTAGCCTCAGGGACTTTTCTTTTTGAGCAAGAGCTTGTTGTGTCCTTTCAAATCTAGCTCCAATATGTACTTTGCAGGGTTATTGCTTTTAATCTTTATTGTTAGCTCCCTCTAAAGAAATTTGTAAAAATGTAATGACAAATCCCGGAGCTGCTTAAACCTGCATAGAACACTTCTAATTTCTAATTCATCTCAATGGAGATTGAATTGTGCAGGTCAACTTTTCATTAAAGGGAAAGAGAAATGAGAGCAGGTCTGTTTGAGTTAGTTCTTCTGTAGAAATGAACTGAATTTTATCAACTTTAATATACTGTTTTACAATCAGTAAAAACATTTCCAGAGGAAATAAACAACCTTTAACATTTGGAGCTCTTATATGAGTAACCGAGGAGGTTAGAAAGATAGAAGTGAGATGAAAATATAATAAAAACTTAACATTCTCTGAATTATTAAGGCAGTCAAGATATATTAATTGAGCACACCCCATGGTCAGGCATGGGCTTTAATCACAGCCATGCTGATCAGCCTCTTAGAAATGATCTAGGCAACTGCTTACCAAATAGGGGTGTCTGAGGTGCCCATCTAAGCCATGTCTGATCCCTTAACCTGGGCTCTGGGTCTCACTGCCCAGCAACTCTCAAGGTACTCCAGTACATTTGTTTCCTACTGTTGCTGTGACAAATTATCACAGATTTAGTGGCTTAAAAAATAAAACTTTTTAATGATTCTGGAGGTCAAAAGTCCAAAATGGATTTTATGGGGCTAAACTCAAAGAGTTAGCCAAGCTACATTCCTTCTAGAGGCTCTGTGGGCTCTGTTCTTTCTCTTTTCCAACATCTAGAGAATGTTCACAGTGTTTTGTTCACAGCTGCATCATTCGATGGCTACTTCTGTCATCACATTTCCTTCTTTGACTCTGACCCTCATGCCTTCCTATAAGATTTCTTGTGATTATATTGGGCCCACCTGAACACTCCAGGATACTTTCTCCAGTTTAAGGTTCTTAACTTAATCACCTCTGCAGAATCCCTTTTGTCAATTCACAGGTTCCAGAGATTGGGATATGAGCATCTTTGAGGAGTTCTTATTTTTCCTACCAAAGAGACAGAACACCATGATTTATTCTTTCATTTATCTTCACTCTCCCCTTTCTCTTGCTTCCCTTCCAATATGCTCTTGGCGCTTTCCAAAACAGCCCTCAACTGTCCCAACATTAATTGCCTCTTCACAGAAACTGCTCTTTACAAGGTCTCTTAGATTCTCATGACTGAGATATTTACCTCATCTATTTTTAGGGTTTATCTTTCTTGATGTCTGTTAAGGATGACACATTGATGACCATTCTCACCTCCTTATAAGTAATAATAAGGCAGCTTTTATTATTTAGCATTTACTGTATGCTGTAGTCACCAAGGTAAGTACTTTATAAATATTATTTCATTTGTTCCTTTCAACAACTCCATGAATTAAGCATGATTTTCCATACTTTATAAATGACAAAAATGGAGGGTTTGGGGGAATAACCCCAAGTACTGCCTAGCTTTTTTTTTTTTTTTTTTTTTTTTTTTTTTTTTTTTTTTTGAGATGGAGTCTCGCTCAGGCTGGAGTGCAGTGGTGCGATCTCGGCTCACTGCAAGCTCTGCCTCCCGGGTTCATGCCATTCTCTGCCTCAACCTCCCAAGTAGCTGGGACTGCAGGCACCCGCCACCACACCTGGCTAATTTTTTTGTATTTTTAGTAGAGACCAGGTTTCACTGTGTTAGCCAGGATGGTCTCAATCTCCTCACCTCTTGATCCTCCTGCCTCGGCCTCCCAAAGTGCTGGGATTACAGGAGTGAGCCGCTGCACCTGGCCCTACCTAGCATTTTTTAAACCTCTGTCTCCAAACCCTGCTTTTTTTTTAGGTGATGAACCTATGCAACTGACTAGCCTTGGGTGTCTTCATGTGGCTTCCCCAAGGTGCCTCTATTTCTTTACTCAGTGAAATGTTACCACCCAAGTATCACCAGCCAGAAATCTGGCAGTCATCTCACATTTCTCCTATTCTTCCTACATCCAAGAAGCCTCCATACATGGTATTGATTCAACTTTCTAAGTGCCCCTTGAAGCTGCCCCCTTCTTTCTATTTTCATAGCCACCACCTCAATTTTGGCTTATCTTCACTCTCATTTTCTTGTGTTGATTACAGGCACGTAACACATAAAAGCACTTTGGTTAAGGATGCACTGAATATACAACAGTGGTCTCATAAGATGATAATACTGTATTTTTCTGTAACTCTTCTGTTTTTAGATATGTACACAAATACTTACCATTCTGTTGAATTGTTTACAGTGTTCAGTACAATAACATGCTGTACAGGTGTGTAGCCTAGGAGCAATAGGCTATACCATGAAGTCTAGGTGGATGGGATGCTATGCCATCTAGGTTTGTGTAAGGACACTCTATGAGGTTCATGCCACAATGAAATTCCCTAATGACACATCTCTCAGACCACATCCCCATTGTTAAGTGGCACATGACTGTAAAAAAATAGCTTCTTAACTGATTTCCCTGGCTTAATTTTTACCCATTCACTCTATTCTCATTTTTGTAAATTTATTGTGTACCTTGTTTCCAGAACAATCTTTGGAAAGTACACTTTTTGTCCTGTTATTTCCATACTTAAAATTCTATAATGGCATCTACTTGCCTTCTTGTCTGCCTTCTTATGTCTCTGTGCCTCTGCTCAGCTGTTCCTTCTGTTCAATACACCCTGCCCACTCTTCCCTCCTCTTCTTCCTCTCCCAGTAAACACTGAACTAAATTCATAAACTTAGAAATAAGTAAATGAACAATTGGATACTTTTTTATATTCAATAAGAATAAATACTAAAATTATTATGAGATTTTTTATTTAATTAAAAAATTTGAAACAATAAAAATACTGAGATTGATTTGACAAAACAGGTAGGCACTTAAATTATTCAAGAAGTGTGACGGTTTTTTCCCTCTCAGGAAATCATTTTGTTAATACACATCAAGAACCTTAAAAGTATTTGTACATTTGACTTAGTATATCCACATCTAAGAATTTATGCTAAGAAAATTATCAAGCATGAAATGTGCAATTAAAGATTTTATTCTTGAATATAAGTCTCTATGTTCAAGAAAAATGCATTGTTGAGTATTTTTTAAAAATTATTAATTACAAGTATTATAGGCTCACGCCTATAATCCCAGCACTATAGGAGGCCAACGTGGGATGATTGCTTGAGGAGTTTGAGACCAGAGAGGTCTCAAAGTGGATTGCTTGAGGAGTTTGAGACTGGGAAACATAGTGAGACCTTGTCTCTATAAAAAAATAAAAACAAAATTAGCCAGTCACGGTGCTGCATGTTTGTAGTCCCAGCTACTCAGGAAGCTGAGACAAGAGGATCCCTTGAGCCTGGAAGGAGGAGGTTGCAGTGAGCTGAAATTATGCCACTGCACTCCAGCTTGTGTGACAGAGTGAGACCCTGTCTCAATATTTAAAAAAAGAATTCTCTATTGGAAAAAAAATTAGAGACATGTCCAATAAGTAATGATTAAAATTAAGATATGTAAATGCTAGAATATTTTATACCTATTATAAATCATGTTTCCAAAAACATAGCATAAGAAAATATTTATGGGTGGGGAGCAAGATGGCTGATCAAAAACAGCTGTGGTTGGTGGCCCTCACCGAGAAGAAGAAAAGCGGTGAGTGAATTCTGCACCTTCAACTGAGGTATCCAGGTTCTCCCATTGGGACTGACTAGGTAGTTGGCACAACCCACGAAGAGCTAGGAAAAACAAAGTTGGGCAACAGCACACCCAGGGTTAGGGGAGCCCCCACCCCCAGCCAAGAGAGGTGGTGAGTGAGTGTGCTACCCAGCCTGGGAAACTATGCCTTTCCCACATATCTTTGCCACCTCAGGATCAGGAGATCCCCTTGTGAGCTCACATCACCAGGGCCTTGGGTCCCAAGCACAAAGCTGTGTAGACTTTGGCAGCAGCTGCTTGGGTTGGTGGCCACTCAGGCAGGTACTGAGATGGAGGAGTTGTTTTGCATACTTCAGCCCTGGGAATTCTGGTGAGGCACGAAATCTGTCCACTCCTACTGGAAGGGGGCTAAAGCCAGGGAGCCAAGAGGTGACATTCAGCAGGCCCCACAGCAGGCCATGGAGTCTCACCAGCTAAGACCTATTGGCATGGAATCCCTGTGGCCAGTGATAGCAGGCTGGAGACTGCCTAAGATGGCCGAGTTCCCAGGGGAACAGGTGGCCACCATCTCTGTGGCTCTAGTCTGCTGTTTTCCCCTGCCAGTGCTGGGACACTGGGCGGTTTGGACCAGGAGGAATTCCCCACAACACAGCACAGTAGTGGTGGCAGATCATGGCCAGACTGCTTCTTTAAGTAGGACCCTGACCCATCCCTCCTCACTAAGCGAGGCCTCCCTGTGAGAATTTCAGCAACTCCAGCCAGGGGTTTATGGACAGAACTCTGATCTCCCTGGGATGGAGCCTCTGGGGAAAGGGGTGGCCACAGTCTCCACAGTTCAGCCTACTTAGTCTTTCCTGCCTGCTGGCTCTGAGGAATCTGGGCAGTCTGGATGAGGGGAATTCCCTTCAGTGCAGCACACTCACTCAGCCAAGGGGAAGCCAGATTGCTTCTTTGAGCAGATTCCTGATCCCCTTCCTCCTGACTAGATGAGATCTCCCAACAGGAGTTGCCAGAAACCTCATACAAGAGCATTCCAGCTGGCATCAGGTTCGCCCCTACGGGAGAACCTCCCAGAGGAAGGAGGAGCAGGCTACCATCTTTGCTGTTTTGCAGCCTCCAGGTATGGGAGAGACTCAGGTAAATAGGTTCTGGAGTGGACCCCCAGCAAACTGCAGCAGCCTTATGGAAGAGGAGCCTGACTGTTTAAAGAAAAACAAACAGAAAGCAGTAGCAACAACAACAAAAAAGACCCCACAAAAAAACCCATCCAAAGGTCAGCACCCTCAAAGATTGAATGTAGGTAACCTCACAAAGATGAGAAAGAATCAATGCAAAAACACTGAAAATTAAAAGATCCAGAGAGGCTCTTCTCCTCCAAATGATTGCAACACCTCCCCAGAAAAGGCACAGAACTGGGCTGAGACTGAGATGGATGAATTGACAGAAGTAGGCTTCAGAAGGTTAGTAATAAAGAACTTCACTGAGCTAAAAGAGCATGTTCTAACCCAATGCAAAGAAGCTAAGAACAATAATAAAACATGACAGGAGTTGATAACCAGAATAGCCAGTTTAGAGAGAAACATAAATGACCTCAGGGAGCTGAAACACACAAGAACTTCACAATGCAATGATAAGTGTCAATAGCCAGATAGACCAAGTAAAGGAAAGAACCTCAGAGATTGAAGACTATCTTGCTGGAATAAGACAGGCAGACAAGATTAGAAAAAAAAAAAAAAAAAAGAATGAAAAGGAATGGGTAAAGTCTTAGAGAAATGTGGGATTATATAAAAAGGCCATACCTACAACTGATTGGGATACCTGAAAGAGAGGGGGAGAATGGAACGAAGTTGGAAAACCTACTTCAGGATATCATCCAGGAGAACTTCGCCAATCTAACAAGACAGGCCAACTTTCAAATTCAGGAAATTCAGAGAACCCCAGTAAGATACTCCCTGAGAAGATTAAGCCCAAGACACATAATCATCAGATTCTCCAAGGTCAAAATGAAAGAAAAAGTGTTAAGGGCACCAAGAGAAAAGGGCCAGGTCACCTACAAAGGGAAGCCCATCAGACTAACAGCAGACCTGTCAGCAGAAATCTTACAAACCAGAAGAGATTGGGGACCAATATTCAACATTCTTAAAGAAAAGAATTTCCAACCCAGAATTTCATATCCAGCCAAACTAAGCTTCATAAGTGAAGGAGAAATAAAATACTTTTCAGACAAGCAATTGCTGAAGGAATTCATCAGCACCAAGCCGTCCTTGCAAGAGCTCCTGGAGGAAGCACTAAACATGAAAGGAAAAACCATTATCAGCCACAGCAAAAACACTCTGAAGTTCACAGACCAATGACACTATGAAGCAACTATCTAAACAGGTCTGCAAAATAACCAGCTGGCATCATAATGACAGGATTAAATATACACATAACATTATTAATGGGCTAAATGCCCCAATTAAAAGACACAGAATGGCAGGCTGGATGAAAAGTTAAGACCCATCAGTGTGCTGCATTCACGAGACTCATCTCATGTGCAAAGACATACATAGGCTCAAAATAAAGGGATGGAGGAAAATTTACCAAGAAAACAGAAAAAAGCAGGGGTTGCAATTCCAGTTGCTGACAAAAGACACTTTAAACCAACAAATATTTAAAAAACACAAAGAAGGGCATTACATAATGGTAAAGGGCTTAATTCAACAAGAAGAGCTAACTATCCCAAATATTTATGCACTCAATACAGGAGCACCCAGATTCATAAAACACATTCTTAGAGACTTTCAAAGAGACTTAGACTCCCACACAATAATAGGGGGAGACTTTAACACCACAATGTCAATATTAGACAGATCATGGAGACAGAAAATTAACAAAGATATTCAGGGCCTACACTCAGCTCTGGATCAAGCAGACCTGATAGATATCTACAGAACTCTCCACCCTAAACAACAGATACACATTTTAGTTTGTGCCAAATGGCAATTACTCTAAAACTGATCACAAAATTTCAAGTAAAACACTCCTCAGCAAATGCAAAAGAACTGAAACCAAAACAGTCTCTCAGACCACAGCTCAATCAATTTAGAACTCAAGATTAAGAAACTCATTCAAAACTATACAATTACATGGAAAATTGAACAACCTGCCCCTGAATGACTCCTGGGTAAATAATGAAATTAAGGCAGAAATCAAGAAGTTTTTTTAAACTAATGAGAACAAAAGACAATGTACCAGAATCTCTGGGATGCAACTAAGGCAGTGTTAAAAGGGAAATTTATATCACTGAATGCCCACATCAAAAAGCTATAAAAATCTGAAATTGAAATCCTAACATCACAACTAAAAGAACTAGGGAACTAAGAGCAAACAAACCCCAAAGTGAGCTGAAGACAAGAAATAACCAATATCGAGCAGATCTGAATGAAATAGAGACACAAAAAAACCTCCAAAAAAATCAACAAATCCAAGAGCTGTTTATTTGGAAAAAAACTAATAAAATATACCACTAACTAGACTAATAAAGAAAAGAGAATATTCAAATAGACACAATCAGAAACGATAAGGGGGATATCACTACTGAGGCACAGAAATACACACAACCCTCAGAGAATACTATAAACACCTCTATGTAAATAAACTAGACAATCTAGAAGAAATGGATAAATTTCTGGATGCATACACTCTCCCAAGACTGAACCAGGAAGAAGTCGAATCCCTGAAGAGACCAGTAATGAATTTTTTTAATTGAGGCAGTAATAAATTGCCTACCAACCAAAAAATCCCCCAGGACCAGACAGATTTACAGCTGAATTCTACCAGAGGTACAAAGAGAAGCTGGTATCATTTCTTCTGAAACTATTCCAAACTACTGAAAAGAAGGACTCCTCATTTTATGAGGCCAGCATCATCCTGATACCAAAACCTGGCAGAGATACAAAGAAAAAGAAGAAGACTTCAGGCCAATATCCCTGAAAAACATCAATGCAAAAACCCTCAATAAAATACTGGCAAACCAAATCCAGCAGCACATCAAAAGGTGTATCCACCAGGATCAAGTCGGCTTCATCCCCAGGAAGCAAGGTCACTTCAACATATGCAAATAAATATATGCAATTCATCACATAAACACAACTAAAGACATAAACCACATGATTATCTCAATAGACCCAGAAAAGCCCTTCAGTGAAATTCAACATCTCTTCATGTTTAAAACTCCCAATAAACTAGGCATCGAAGGAACATACCTCAAAACAATTAGAGCCATTTCTGATAAACCCAAAGCCAATATCATACTGAATGGGCAAAAGGTGGAAGCATTCCCCTTGAAAGTCACCACAAGACAAGGAAGTAAGGAAGTCAAATTGTCTTTGTTTCAGATGACATGATCCTATATCTAGAAAACCCCATCATCTCAGCCCCAAAGCTCCTTAAGCTGATAAGCAACTTTGGCAAATTCTCACAACACAAAATCAATGTGCAAAAGTCAAAAGCATTCCTATACACCAACAACAGACAAGTGGAGAGCCAAATCATGAATGAACTCCCATTCACAATTGCTACAAAAAGAATAAAATACCTAGGAATACAGCTAGGGAAGTGAAGGACCTTTTCAAGAAGAACTACAAACCACTGCTCAAGGAAATCAGAGAGGACACAAACAAATGGAAAACATTCCATGCTCATGGATAGGAAGAATTAATACCAATAAAATGGCCATACTGGGCAAAGTAGTTTATAAATTAAATGCTATTCCCATTAAACTACCATTAACATTCTTCACAGAATTATAAAAAACTATTTTAAAATTCATATGAAACCAAAACAGAGCCTGTAAAGCCAAGACAATCCTAAGCAAAAATAACAAAGCTGGAGGCCTCACACTACCTGACTTCAAAATATACTACAAGGCTATAGTAACCAAAACAGCATGATACTGATACCAAAACAGACATATAGACGAGTGGAACAGAATAGAGACCTCAGAAATAACACCACACATATACAACCATCTGATCTTCAACAAACCTAGCAAAAACAAGCAATGGAGAAAGGATTCCCTTTTTAATAAATGGTGCTGGGAGATCTGGCCAGCCTTTTGCAGAAAATTGCAAGTGGACCCCTTCCTTACATCTTATACAAAAATTAACTCAAGATGGATTAAAGACTTAAATGTAAAACCAAAAAAGCCCTAGAAGAAAATCTAGGCAATACCATTTAGGACATAGGCATGGGCAAAGATTTCATTATGAAAATGCCAAAAGCAATTGCAACAAAAGCAAAAATTGACAAGTGGGATCTAATTAAACTGTTCTGCACAGCAAAAGAAACTATCATCAGAGCAAATGGACAACCTACAAAATGGGAGAAAAGTTTTGCAATCTATCCATCTGGCAAAGGTCTAATATCCAGAGTCTACAAAGAACTTAAACAAATTCTCAAGAAAAATAAAACATTAAAAAGTGGGCAAGGGACGTGAACACAGACACTTCTCAAATGAAGGGATTTACACAGCCAACAAACATATGAAAAAAGCATAACATCACTGATCATTAGATAAATGCATATCAAAACCACAATGAGATACCGTCTCATGCCAGCCAGAATGGAAATTATTAAAATGTCAAGAAACAACAGATGCTGGCAAGGAACAGAGCAATCGGAATAATTTTACACTGTTGGTGGGAATGTAAATTTGTTCAACTATTGTCAAGACAGTGTGATGATTCCTCAATGATCTAGAACCAGAAATACCATTTGACCCAGCAATTCAATTACTTGGTATATACCCAGAGGAATATAAATCATTCTATTATAAATATACATGCATGTGTATGTTCATTGCAGCACTATTTACAATAGCTAAGACATGGAATCAACCCAAATGCCTATCAATGACAGAGTGGATAAAGAAAATGTGGTACATATACACAAAGGAATACTATGCAGCTGTAAAACAGAAGGAGATTCTATTGGTCTGTTCTCATGCTACTAATAAAGACGTACCCAAGACTGGGTAATTTATAAAGGAAAAGGTTTAATTGACTCACAGTTCCACATGGCTGGGAGGACTCACAGTTATGATAGAGGGAAAGAGGAAGCAAGACACGTCTTACAAGGCAGCAGGCAAGAGTGCATGTGCAGGGGAACTTCCATTTATAAAACCATCAGATCTCATGAGACTTATTTCCTATCACGAGAACAGCACAGGAAAGCCCCATCCCCATGATTCAATTATCTCCTACTGGATCCCTCCCATGACATGTGGGGATTATGGGAGCTATAATTCAAGATGAGATTTCGGTGAGGACACAGCCAAACCATATCAGAGATCATGTCCTTTGCAGAGACATGGATAGAAATAGAAGCCATTATCATCAGCAAACTAATGCAGGAACAGAAAACCAAACACTCGAAGTTCTCACTTATAAGTGGGTGCTGAACAATGAGAACCCATGGACACAGGGATGGAAACAACACACACTGGGGCCTTTTAGGGGTGCAGGGGGAGAGAGAGCATCCAGAAAAATAGTAGAAAAAGCAGAAGTTTTTACTGTATCAAATAAATATTTAGTCATTTAATATGGTTAGGCTTTGTCTCGACACCCAAATCTCATCTTGAATTGTAATCCCCAAGTGTTTAGGGAGGAACCTGATGGGAGGTGATTGGATCATGGGGTTCCATGATCCCCCATGCTGTTCTCATAATTGTGAGGGAGTTCTCATGAGATCTGATGGTTTTATAAATGGGAGCTTCCCCTTGGATTCTCTTTCTTTCTGTCTCACCTGTAACCATGTAAGATGTGCCTGCTTCCCCTTCTGCCATGATTTCAAGTTTCCTGAGGCCTCCCCAGCCATGTAGAACTGTGAGTCAATTAAACCCCTTTTCTCTATAATTACTCAGTCTCTGGCAGTTCTTTGTAGCAGTGTAAAAACAGACTAATACACTCACATACATAGAAAAAGAAAAAAAGAAGCCAAATAAACTAAATAAGTCAATATACTACTAACAGACATAATTTCTGATGCTAACATTTGTGGTAGTGAAATTATTAACTTTTATTTTTACTTCTCAGTACGTGAGTGTGGCCTCTGGAGATGGATTATCTAGATGCAGGTTCATATCCCAGCTCTATTCTTTACTGTCTGTGTGACTGTGAGCAAGTTACACAAGCTCCCTAAAACTCTATAAATTAGAAAACATAGTCTAGTGAGTAAAATTAAAAATAATGGATGTTTTAACATATGTAGTGCAACTCAAAGGTCTTAGCATAGTGTCTGACATAAACAGTTATTAAATTATAAAAGCAATTATTAGTTATAAAGTATGCAATTATTATTACCAATTGACAATTTTTTTGTAATTACAAAAAATAAGTAAAATTGATAATAAAAATGTGGAGGCTGAAACTCAGGTAAGGAGTCTATCTGTTAGGGCCCAAATGAGGACCTATGAGTGAAAAGACAACTACACAGTGACATTCTAATAGCAAAAAGATTATATTTCTGAAAAAAATAGAGATGTGTCCACCAGGCATGCAAAGAATGGGGATTCCGGGGCAGCTCAACCTGAGCAGAGCACGTCTCCGCATAACTTTTGAAGAAGGCTACAAGAAATGAGCTGTATTTGTTATCTATTGCTGTGTAACAAGTTGCCCCAAAACACAGCAGACTAAAATAAAACACATATATTTTACGCATCTCCAAGTCAGGGTTCTCCAGCTCAGATTCTCTAACAAGGCTACAGTCATCTCAAGGCATGATTAGGAAGAATATCATTCTAGCTGACTCTTAGGGTTGCTGGCAAGATTCATTTTCCTGCAAGCTGTTGGAATGAGTCTGAGTTCCTCACATGCTGTTGGCCAGAGATTTTTCCTTAGTTCTTTGCCACATGGACATCTTCATCGAAAAATCTCACAACATAGCAGCCTGCATCATCAGAGCAAGCTGGAGAGCAAGAAAGAGTATCAGCAAGTTAGCACGTATTAGGAAGAAAGGAGTCACAGTGTTTTCTAAGCTCATCAGGGAAGTAACACTCCAACACATTTGCCATATCCTGTTTCTTAGAAGCAAGTCACTGAGTCTAAATTGCCTTCAAGAGGAGATCATAAATGCCAGAGGAGAGAGGGATAGATCACTGGGAGTCATGTTAGAAGCTGTCTCTCACAGTCTACCCCCTGTTCCCACTCATACATGTCCCTTCCACATGCAAAATCCTTTCAGCCCCTGCTATGATCTCCAAAAGTCTCATCCCACTACAGCATCGGGTCAGATACCAGAGGCTTATCTTCAAAATCAAGCCTATGTGTGGATGAAGATCCTCAGGTGTAGTTCCTGGGGTACACTTCTCCATCTGTAGATCTGAAAAACTAAAGGGACAAGCTACCTGCTCCAACACACCCAAACACTTAACGTTGGGACAAGCATAAGATAACCATTTTAGATACCCCTGTTCAAAAGGAGGGAAAACAGAAGACAGAAAAAGTCCACAGCAATTCGGAAAAACAGCTGGACAAATGTTGCAAATTCCTTTATCAGGTTTCAAGTCCTGGGAAAACTTTTCTGTGGCTCTCAGCTCTATCTTTTGAGTACTTGGTTTGTTTCTCTGAGTCTTCATCTATTTTTCATAAAAGATAGTACATGGCTGTGGATAAATTGCTCTCTCATCTAGTTTCCTGACAGCAGCATTTGGGAAAATATAATTCTTCTTTTCATTTTGCCCTCTCTCTGCCCCTTTCAGTTGAAACTAGCAGTGTACCTGCTAGTATAGTTTTCTCAAAAACTTTGTGAGCCTCCTGTGAATCCTATTGGGGTTAAATCCACTTTAAAAAGCCACAACCACAAATGTCTTTGAGGAAAGCCCTTCTGTACCTTGAGTTCTTGCTGAGATAGCTGAGGGACAATGTTCTTAAGCTTCCTAGACGCTACATTACCTGCCTGAGGGAATCTGTGAGACACATCCTCCATCCCTTTGTGTGACTGAATATTAATTCGATTTATTTTTCTAAGAATAAGAATAGTTACACCCTCAACTTTTCTCCTAGGCCAGGATTATCTCGAGGCCATGTTTTTTTCTGACAGTTCTCCGATGCCATTTCTTAATTTTAGAATTTTTTGCTGCCTGAAGGAGCTGATAATTTCTCAAAATTATTAATTTACATCTTCTTATTGTTTAATAGTCATCTCAATTTCTCTTTCTTTCTCTCACATTTTACTATAAGCAGTGAGAAGAAATCAAGCATGACCTATCCTTTCAGCTAAGTCACCAAGTTTATTAGGCAAATATTCTCCTTTACATATAACTGTAGACAACAAGGTCATTAATCTTTTGCTATTCCACAACAAGGATCCACCTTCTTCTATTTTGCAATAACATGTTCCTCGCTTTCTGTTGACCCTCACGGGCAATATCTTCAATGTCCAAATTTCTACTAACACTCTGTTCCAGGCAGTCTGGCTTTCTTATCATGATCTTCAACATTCCTCCAGCATCCACTCAACGCCCAGTTCCAGCGTACTCCACATTTGTAGACATTTGTTATGGAAGAACCCCACTCTCAGTACCAAAGCCTGTATTAGTTATCTATGGCTGCATAACAAATTACCCTAAAACTTAGTGGCTTAAAACGACATTTATCATCTCATACTGTGGGTCAGGATTCTGGGTGCATTTATCTAGGTCCTCCAGCTCAGGCTCTCTCACAGGGTTGCAGTCATCTCATGGCTCAACTGGGAAGGATTTGCTTCCCAAATCACTCAAATGGTTGTTGGCAGGATTCAGTCTTGCATGGGCTGTTGGAATAAGGACCTCAGTTCCTCAAAAACTTTTGGCCAGATGTGTCTCTCTGTTCCTTACCAAGTAGGGCTTCTCATTGCTTAATATGGCAGCTTGCTTCATTAAAGTGAGCAAGTAAGAGAGCAAAAGAGAATACCAGCAAGGAAGAATTCTAGCAAGATGAAAGCCAGTATCTTTTTGTAACGTAAGCATGGAAATTGCACCTATCACTTTTGATGTATTCTACTTATCAGAAGCAAGTCACTAGATCCAGATCACACTCAAGGAGAGGGTACTGTACAAAGGCATGAATATCAGGAGTCATTGGGAACCACGTCTAAAGCTCTTTACCTCAAGAGCCCCGGTTAGTGGCCAACCACAGCAGCTACCTGAACTGATATGATGAATGGAATCCATTTAGAAGAATATCTGTTTAAAACAATCATTCAAGCTTAGGCATAGTTGATATTTGATAACTGACAAGAATTAAAGCAAATGTTTCTTAATGCTACTCTTTTTGTGAAACTGAACTAAAAACAGAGAAAATCTGCCTGACATCTAAGTAAGTGAGCATGGTTTGTTAAATACTGCAATGTTAATAAGCTAAGTCTCTAGCTTAATATAGATTTTTATCTCTCTGCCTTTGCCAAAATAAAATGAAAAGCCAAATGAAAAATGACTTAGGATAAGTGTTTATAAACTGTTCATTTACCTGGTAAGAGGAACATTAGGAATGAAAGGATAGACAGCAACCCTAGCCCATATTAAAGCTTTAAAAAGTAATACATACAGCTAATTTTCATATGTGAAAAATTCTGGCCAGATGTCATCCAGAATTCCCTGAAGGAAGGTAAGCACTGAGTAACCGAGATGTGGACAAGTATTCTCACAGCTATATCAAACAGGCAAGCAAACAAACAAAAACACTAGTTCCTAAAGATTAAAAATTCAGCAATATTAAAGACTTTCACTTATGCCAGTGGAGATATTAGTTATTGAGATACTTGTCAGTATTACAGTCAATCCAAGAAAACTCCCAACTCTATCTAAAGGTTGGGATGCATTGTGATCATTTGTAGAGAGAACTTGGATTTGTAGAGAGATCACTTGGAGAGAACAGGCCTGACTTTGAGCTTTGCTACTTACAGGGCATGAAACCATTTAGGCAGATATTTAGCCTTTCTGAACTTTGGAGAGTTCATCTGAAATAAATGCAAAGTGACCAGTGCAGAACATGGTGTGTATCATATGCTCAATAAACAATAGATATGAATGACAGTGCAGGCTTCTAGATCATGAGTTTCACTATCAGACAAGTTGATGTACCTGGGTTCAAATTTTAGTTCTGTTATTGTCTGTGAAACTTTAGGCAAAAAAACAAACAAACAAAAAAAAAACGCAATCTGTTTTAGTTTCTGTTTTCTCATCTTGAATGGATATAGTGATATATATGTTAGGAGGTTACTATGAGGATAAAATGAATACATATCGTATAAATATATGCAGTGCCTGACATATGGTAAGTCCTCAGAAAACTGTGGTTAGTCTTCTAATGATTGAGTAAAACCAAATTAATTTGATGTAGAATTAGCATGATATTCCAGAATGAATTATAAATGACATTGTGAGAATTCATAATTGATAATGAATTGGCCAAACAAAAAATGTTTCTAGATTAAAAGCAAAGAAGTGAAGGCATTAGAGAGTTGGGAAAAAAAAATAACAATCAAAAGCATGGTTCACTAAAATTAAAGGAGTTGATTATTTAATAAGAACACATGTAGTACATGGGCTTTTGAAGGTTGGCGCCAAATCTAAATACCTTCCGTTTATGTATTAGCTCCCACAATAAAGATGCTGAAAAGCTGGTCAAATAGATATTGTGTCATTCAGAGTTGACTTAAGACCAGTGGTTGCTCTGGGAAGGCTAATGATTTGGCACCTCTCATACAATATTTTCTTTAAATATTTACATCCTTTTTTATGGAAGCTAAAAGGAAAGAAAGTGATTTTTTCATTAATAAAAACTGTATATGAAAACTGTCACTTACTAACCTCACTAGCTACAGAAAAGTACACATATTGTATAATGTATATTTATACATATTATATAATGTGAATTTTGAAAATAACAGCAAAATATTTCTTACCTTTTCTGTAATTTCTCTCTTAATTTTTTAAAATAATTTTCTAAATGAGACAATATCTTTGTAGGAAAATTAAGGGTTTTACATTTAGATAATTAAACTAAATCACTCATTCCTGGTAAGCCAAACAACATGCATTATTGATTTTTGGAACTGAGCTGACAGTGAGCTCATGCGTGATACACAGAAGTACTCAACACAGGTTGACACCAGTGAGGAGTGAAACCAATTTACATTTTGCCAATTTATTCCAGCGATGTTTCAGTTCCCCTTTTAGATCTGCATCCTAGGTAGATACTCAGCTTGCCTTCTCATTAATATGGCTCTGAATTTTACTCCAAATTCTATGGGTTGCTGAAACATGATGAAACAATATTTCAGGGATATGACTCTTCTAGAAAAAGTGATCCTAAAGGCAACACTTCATAGGAAATTCCTGCCATTGGGTATCAAAAGGTGCTGCAGGTTAGCCTGCAGGAAGAAGGCATTAGAAAGGCAATAACTCTTATAGTAACCACAGTAATTAAGCTGGGTCAGCTCCCCCTCCATTGAGCACTAAAAATGAATCCACTGCTTTTGTGGTGTTCTCTTTTTCCCAGAGTGATTCCATGACCGAGCAGGACAATCTTGCTAAGTGGGGAAAAAATATTCACCTTTCCTCAGACCAATGTGCACCTAAGTTGACAATGATTTTTCAGATTACTTTGCATTGCCGTGGTAATTAGGGGGCAGGAATGAGTGGTTTGACATAAATGTCTATGACGAAAGATTGGTAATCACTAAGATAAAATGTGCTAAGCTTTGGGAAAAAATACATCAATAAATATACTTTCCTCTTATGCTCGTCCAAATATTTAATAAAAACTAGAATTTGTTTCCCAAGGCTTAAATCTCCATTCTTTATTTCTCTGAATTAATTGCCTCTGCATTTCAGTTGCTAGTTTATGCATGGGGGAAAAATCAGGTTCAAAAGATTTCACATTAATCTGTTTTCAACAGTAGAATATCTTTTTGAAATTGGGAAAGTGGAAAGGAAATGACAACAGTATAAAACATGTTCCCATGTTCCCTGAACTGTATGCCAGTCTCCAAACTGAGTTTAGTGAGGTTAGCCCTAAGCTTAGGGAGATTGTGTGTGTGTGAGTGTGTGTGTGTGTGTGTGTGTGTGTGTGTGTGTTAACATGTAAAGGCTCTGATATGGTTTGTCTCTCTGTCGCCACCCAAATCTAATGAATTGTAATCCTGAGTGTTGGAGGTAGGACTTGATGTGAGATGATTGGATCATGGGGGCAGACCTGCCCTTGCTATTCTTGTGATAATGATTTCTCATGAGATCTGGTTGTTTAAAAGTGTGTAGCACTTCCCCCTTCACTCTCTCCTGCTCCACCAAGGTAGGATGTGCTTGCTTCCCCTTTGCCTTCTACCACAATTGTAAGTTTCTTGAGGCCTCCCCAGCCATGCTTCCTGTACAGCCTACAGAACTGTGAGTCAATTAAACCTCTTTTTTATTATTATACTTTAAGTTATAAGGTACATGTGCACAAAGTGCAGGTTTGTTACATGTGTATACATGTGCCATGCTGGTGTGCTGCACCCATTAACTCATCATTTACATTAGGTATATCTCCTAATGCTATCCCTCCCCCCTCCCCCCACCCCATGACAGGCCCCAGTGTATGATGTTCCCCACCCTATGTCCAAGTGTTCTCATTGTTCAATTCCCACCTATGAGTGAGAACATGTGGTGTTTGGTTTTCTGTCCTTGTGATAGTTTGCTCAGAATGATGGTTTCCAGCTTCAAACAGACACATGAAAAAATGCTCATCATCACTGGCCATCAGAGAAATGCAAATCAAAACCACAATGAGATACCATCTCATACCCGTTAGAATGGCGATCATTAAAAAGTCAGGAAACAACAGGTGCTGGAGAAGATGGGGAGAAATACGAACACTTTTACACTGTTGGTGGGACTGTAAACTAGTTCAACCATTGTGGAAGACAGTCTGGTGATTCCTCAAGGATCTAGAACTAGAATTACCACTTGACCCAGCCATCCCATTACTGGGTATGTACCCAAAGGATTATAAATCATGCTGCTATAAAGACACATGCACACGTATGTTTATTGCGGCACTATTCACAATAGCAAAGACTTGGAACCAACCCAAATGTCCAACAATGATAGACTGAACTAAGAAAATGTGGTACATATACACCAGGGAATACTATGCAGCCATAAACCTCTTGTCTTCATAAATTACCCAGTCTCAGGTAGTTCTTTAGAGCAGTGTGAGAATGGACTAATACAGAATATTGGTAATGAGAATGAGGCATTGCTATAAGGATGCCTGAAAATCTGGAAGCAGCTTTGCAGGTGGGTAATGGGAAGAGGTTGGGACAGTGTGGAGGGATCAGAAGAAGACAGGATGATGAGGGAAAGCTTGGAACTTCCTAGAGACTTGCTAAATTGTTGTGAGCAAAAATGCTGATAGTGATATGGACAGTGAAGCCAAGGCTGAGGTGGTCTCAAATGGAGATGAGGAACTTATTAGAAACTGGAGTAAAGGTCACTCTTGCTATGCTTTAGCAAAGAGACTAGTGGCATTGTCCCCTCACTCTAGAGATCTGTGGAATTTTGAACATGAGAGAGATGATTTAGGGTGTCCGGTGGAAGAAATTTCTAAGCAGCAAAGCATTCAAGATGTGTCCTGGCTACTTCTAAAACCTAACTCATTTGCATAAACAAAGAAATGACCTGAAACTAGAACTTATATTTAAAAGAGAAGCACAGCATCAAAGTTTGGAAAATTTGCAGCTGGTCATGCAGTAGAAAAGAAAAACCCACTTTCTAAGGAGGAAATTCAAGGCTGCAGAAATTTGCATAAGTAAAGAGGAGCCAAATGTTAATAGCCAAGACAATGGGGAAAATATCTCCAGAGCATGTCAGAGACACTCTTGGCAGCCCCTTCCATCACCAACCTGAAGGCCTAGGAGGGAAAAATGGTTTTGTGGCCCAGGCCAAGGGCCCTGCTCCTCTGTGCAGCCTCAGGACATGGTGTCCTGCATCCCAGGAGCTCCAGCTCTACTTGTGGCCAAAAGGGGCCAAGGTACAGCTTGAGCTTGAACCATTGCTTCAGAGGATGCAAGCCCCAAGCCTTGGCAGCTTCCATGTGGTGTTGGGCCTGCAGTTGCCCAGAAGTCAAGAATTGAGGTCAGAACCTCCACCTAGATTTCAAACAATGTATGGAAATGCCTGTATGTTCAGGTAGAAGTCTGCTGTAGCGGCAGGGCCCTCATGGAGAACGTCTCACAGGACTCTGTGGAGGAGAAATGTGGGGTTGGAGGCTCCACGCAGAATCCCCACTGGGGTACTGCTTACTGAAGCTGTGAGAAGAGGGCCACTGTCCTCCAGACCCCAGAATTGTAGACCCACCAAAACCTTGCACCATGTGCCTGGATAAGCCACAGGCATTCAATGTCAGCTCATGAAAATAACTGCAGGGGATGTACACTGCAGAGCCACAGAGACAGAGATGCCCAAGGCCATGGGAGCCCACCCCTTGTGCATCAGTGTACCCTGGATATGAGACATGGATTTGAAAGAGATTATTTTGGAGCCTTAAGATTTAATGACTATCCTGCTGGGTTTCAGAATTGCATGGGGCCTGTAACTCCTTTGTTTTGGCCAATTTCTCCCTTTTGGAATGGGAGCATTTACCCAATGCCTGTACTCCCTTTGTATCTTCGAAGTAACTGACTTGTTTTTTATTTTACAAATTCATAGGCAGAAGGGACTTGCCTTGTCTCAGAAGAGACTCTGAAATTGGACTTTTGAGTTAATGCTGGAATGTGTTAATACTCTGGGGGACTGTTGGGAAGGCATGATTATGTTTTGAAATGTAAAAAAGGACATGAGATTTGGGAGGGGCCAGGGACAGAATGATATGGTCTGGCTCTGTGTCCCCACCAAATCTCATATTGAATTGTGATCCCAAGCGTTGGAAGAGGAGCCTGGTGGGAAGTGATTGGATCATGGGGCAGATTTACCCTTTGCTGTTCTCATGATAATGAGTGAGTTCTCATAAGATCTGGTTAAGTGTGTAGAACCTCCCCATTTTCTCTCTTCCTTCTGCTCCTGCTGTGTAGGATGTGCCAACTTCCCCTTCACTTTCCACCATGATTCTAAGTATCCTGAGGCCTCCTCAGCCATGCTTCCTGTATAGCTTATGGAACTATGACTTAATTAAACTTCTTTTTTCATAAATTACCACTCTCAGGTAGTTCTTTTTAGCAATGTGACAACAGTCTAAATCATGATCCTTTGTCATCAAGAAAAATTCTCCTCTTACTGCATTTGCTGAGTGCTACTGCTGGAAAACTTGGTCTCTTAGTATTGTTGCAAGGCACTTCCATCCAACTGTATCCCACCCAGTGTACTGTATCCTACATGATAGGATGAGGACCCTTATAAAAGAAACCCTGGAGAGCTGTCTTGCTTCTTCCACAATGTGAGGACACATTGAGACTATGCTGTTTTATGAGCCAGGAAGTACGCCCTCACTAAGCACTGAATCTGTTGTTGCCTTGATCTTGGATTTCCTAGCTTCTAGAACTGTGAAATAAATTTATGTTCTTTATAAGTTATCCAGTTTTTGAAATTTTGTTATAGAAGTGTGAATGGACTAAGACAACACTGGTTGCATGGAAGAGTTAAGGGGTGCTGGAAACTCAATTTAATTCATCCCATTTTACTCTAACAGTGTTTATTTCCACAATCCTGTCAGATTCAGTTTAAAAATACTTAACTTCTTAAAGAAACTCTCTGCTTTTCAAAAATTGTATGAATTAATATCATCTTGATTTACCTTGAATTGTTTGATAGCCTTGGTACTTTTACCCTGATAACTATTAGTGGGAAAACATTGACAGAGGGAGCACCAAGGCCCTCAATAAACATTTTAGGTTCTTGATTAACATTTCAATCACCAGCCTCAGCAGTATTTGAGCTTTCTCTGGGGACTAACTCTAAATCTTTTGAGAGTGATTTTTTTTTCATTCTTTTCCATTTTTGATACAATTAAGGCTGGGGCAAGGTTTTGTGAATACAGAACATATAGGATCCATTTTTCGCCAAGCCTATTCCAAAGATAAGAGAAACTGAGATAAATTGTGTGCCCAGAAACTCCATTCTAAGAGACAGTCCTCTATCAAACAGCAAATATGAGCAAGATATAGCCTTTGGATCATCTCATGTGGTTTTGTGATTTTTTTTCCTCCAGTGTGGACAACCAAGGCTCCTTTGTCATCAAGCAAAATTATCTTCTTACTACATTTGCTGGGTCCTACTGCTGAAGAATTTGTTCTCTTAAGTATCTTTGCAAGGCACTTCCATCCAACTGTACCCTACTGAGCGTACTGCTGCCAAGTTTGTGGACTTCCTATCACCTACCCCCATCTCATACCATGACCACTCCCCTTATTCCCACACTTTCCATCCTCCCACATCCTGCTATCCCCTTACTGGTCTTCTGCTCTGGAAGGGAATCTGAGGTCAACCTGAATTGCTCATTGCTTGGTCCTGGGTCAGATCCCCTCAAACAAATGTTCTAACTGATGCTCTTTAGTTCTCTGGCTTTATGACAAGATGAGTGACTCTTTTACCTGACCAAGTAGACCCCAATCCCTCACTGGACTTTGCTAAGAGAGTTACTTTAAGGACAGCTGTTTGACAATGACTTCTGTGACCCTAGCTATCTTAAAGTGGAGTGGGACACAGCTCAGCTCATTCATAAAAACTCATAATGACACTTCTCCTTTATCTATACACTATCTGAGTAGATAATCCCTCCAAGATAAGGGTTTCTATTTTAGCCTCACCAAGTTATTATGGGAAAATCATGATCTCTGTAACCAAACATATACATGTATGTCTATTGCAGATTGTATTTTCAAAATATGACTACAAAAAGATATCCCATCCTACATGCTCTTCTAAAATCTTACCATTTCCTCATAAAGATATAGAGTCTAGTTCCTCTTCCCTTCAAACTCATGCGGCTATGGCTTTCTTATAACCCATAGAATGGAAGGGACACCAAATGACTTCAGAGGATAGGTCATAAAAGACAACAGTGCTTCTGTCTTATTAGCTGAACTAGTCAGTCTTGATATCTTCAACTACCATGTAAGCAGTTCAAAGACTCTGTGACTGTCATTCTATTAGGCACTCCAACAGCCCATGCAGAAAGACCCCTAGGGAGGTCCTGAGCCTACATAAGGAGAATGAGATGCCCAACCATTTCCCAGCTATTCCAGTTCCAGTCACAATTTGACAGCAACCACAAGAATGGCAGCACAGCACCATAATTTCCCAGCTAAGTCCTTCCAGAGTTCCTGATCCACAGAAACTTTGAGAGATAAGAAAATGATTGTGTTGTCTTAAGACACTAAATTTTGAAATGATTTACTACATGGCAGTAGCTAATGCTATGACCTGCATGATGTATTCCTCCAAAATTCATATGCTGGAACCTAATCACCAATGTGCTTTTAGTAGGAGGTGGTACCTTTGGGTGGTGATTGGCACCCTTATCGAAGAGACTCCAGAGATGTAGCTAGCACCTTTCACCATGTGAGAACACAGAAAGTACCATCTAAGAAGCAGCAAGCCCTCACCAGACACTCAATCTGCTGGAGCCTTGATTTTAGACTTCCCAGTCTTCAGAACTGTGAGAAATATTTGTTGTTTATAAACCACCCAGCTTATGATGTTTACTTTTGCAGCCTGAATGTACTAAGACAGATAACTAGAACAATGCCTGTATTAGTTGGCTCAGGCTGCCATAACAATGTACCACAGACTAGGTGGCTTAAATAAGAAATCCATTTTCATGGTTCTGGAAGCTAAAGTCCAAGATCAAGGTTATGGCCAATTCAATTTTTGGTAAGGTATCTTTTCCCGGCTTGCAGAAAGCCACTCTCTTGTTATGTTTCACATGGCTTTTTCTCTATTCCTGCATGTGGAGAGAGGGAGAGAGAGGGAAGGAGAGAGAGAGAGGGAGGGAGAGAGAGGGAGGGAGAGAGAGGAAGGGAGTTCGGGGGAGGGAGAGAGAGAGCATGGAAGTGAGCTATCTCTCTCTGGTATCTCTTCTGATAAGAATACTATTCCTATGGGATGAGGGACCCATCCTTATGATCTCATTTAACCTTAATTACTTACTTAGAGGCCCAATCTCCAAATACAGCCCCATCTCCAAGTACAGCCCCCAACATATGAATTTTGGGGGATGCAAACATTCAGTTTACAATAATACCTGAGTTCAAATTACAGTTCTACCACTGTAAAATTGACTTAGCCCGAGCAATTTACTTAACTTCTCTGAGCTTCAATTTTCTTTTGTATAAACATGGAAATAATACTCCTATCTCATCCAATTTTTTTCAGTGCTAAGTGAGAACAAGTATGAATATTTCATTCATGTCTGGAGAGTGTAGATGACAAGCCCCAGGCCTTTTTAGTTAGCTGTCCTCACTGCCTTCTGGTCTCTGAGTAGATAGGGGCTCTGGGACATCCCACAAGGGCCAAAGTAAGTTCTTACTTCTGTTGGGCTAGTTAGTGGCCAACACCTTATTAAAGAATCACAAATTCACTTAAAAACATATAATGATACATAGTAGGGACCAGGCGCAGTCACTCACGCCTGTAATCCTAGCACTTTGGGAGGCTGAGGTGGATGGATTGCCTGAGGTTGGGAGTTCAAGATCAGCCTGGCCAGCATGGTGAAACCCTGTCCCTACTAAAAATACAAAAATTAGCTGGGCATGGTGGCAGGCGCCTGTAATCCCAGCTACTTGGGAAGCTGAGGCAGGAGAATCGCTTGAACCCAGGAGGCAGAGGTTGCGGTGGCCTGAGATTGTGCCATTGCACTCCAGCCTGGGCAATAGAGACTCTGTCAAATAAAATAAAATAATAAAATAAATAAAATTAAATAAAATTAAATAAATACAGTAGGAGTTTGGTGTTGAAAGAAAATATAATTAAACCAAGATTCTGCTCTCAAAAAATTCCCATTCTGATGGGACGGGGGCCCCATTAACAAATACTTACATCACAATTTGACAAGTGCTTAATGAGAGTACTATCTATGGGAGAATTCAGTGAATTCTGAATTATGTTACTATCTTATTTAATATTCATCAGAGTCAAGAAAACTAAAGCTCAGAGAGAGTAAGCAACCTTCTTGCCCCAAATCACAGAGCTTACAAGTGGCCAAACAGAATCAGATTCCATATGATTATATCCCAAGATTTTAATATTACATGAAAAATGAGGTTACTGGTCTAGGAGAAGAGTCCTTTCTACTTTAGTGTCCAAGGTTAGGGCTGGTGGGAAAAGCGGGCTCCCCACTCCTAAGCTACTAAATATTGAAAATCAAAATAATCTGTATAATTTACAGCAATTAAGAGATAAGTCTGGAAAGGGGAAAGATACCTATTAGATTGTGTAGCATGAGAGTGCAGAGCATGACATGTATGGAGAGGGAAGAAGGAAGGAGGAGTCAGAAAAAAAGCTAGTAAAAAATAAAAAGACAAAAGTGACTCCACTGAAAAATCCAGCTTGTGTCTTTGCATCCTAGTTAATTAAAATTATATATGTGTTTGTATATGCATACACAAAGAAGTAACTGAAAGGATGATCACCCAAATATTGATGGCAGTTGTGTCAAAGTAGGATTACAGATACAATTTTTTTTTTCTTTGTTTCTTACACTTATACATTGTTGGATTTATTTTATACTAAGCTTCAGTAAACAAGAAATCTGTCAATAGTTAAAAAGAGTCTTCATTGTTTTTCTAAAAAAAAAATGATCTACTTACAGTACATAGCTATCAATAGTGTAATTGATTGGACTTTAATTAAGCAAAAACGCACATAGAGCACATAGAGCAATGTGACAAATGAAAATGTTATGGAATGAAGTTGGGGAGTGATTCTTATAAAAAGATGATATTTACATTTACACTTTATCTTCCTTTTCCATTTCAGGCTTGACTGTGAAACATATACTAACCAGACGGAAGTAAGTCCTAATGGTATGGAGCTCCCATGAGGGCAGAGGGCACATCCATCTTGTTTACTATTGTGTTACCAGCACCTACCTCATTGCCCCGCCATAATAGGCACTCAATATGTATTTTGGAGTAGGGTTGTTTATTGGAGTTCTCCAGAGAAACAGAACCTATATATATGAGAAGATTTATTATAGAAATTGGCTTACATGATTATAGAGGTTGAGAAGGCGCATGATATGACATCTGCAAGCTGGAGAATGAGGAAAACTGGTGATGTAATTCAGTCTGACTCCAAAGGCCTGATTATCTGGTTGCTGATGGGGTAAAAGTCTCAGTCTGAGTCTAAAAGCCTAAGAAGCAGTGGTGCCAGCATCCAAGAGCAGGAGCAGATGAATGCCTCAGCTCATGCAGAGAGTGAATTTGCCCTTCCTCTACTTTTTTGTTCTATTCAGACCCTAAACAGATTGGATAATGCCTGCCCACATTGGTGAGGGCAATCTTTTTCACTCAGTCTACTGATTCAAATGATAATCCCATAAACACACCCAGAAATAATGTTTTACCAGCTACTGGGCAACCCTTGGCCCAGTCAAGCTTGACACATTAAAATTAACTATCACAGATTGCAAAATGTAACTCATCTTAAAACTCTGATGTACAGAGAAATGATAAATTAATTGCTTAATATAAAATTGATAGGGCTTCTTCCTAAATCCCCATCTTCTAGTAGTTCTGGCAGTGGAGTCCCCGTTTATCCAGGACTGAGGGGTCTCCAAGAATAAGATTTTCAGCATTAAAACCAGCAAAGACTTGGAAAGCAAGACAAGATTGTGACCCTAGAGTGGTTTGGGGAAATTGAAGTTCTAATCTGGTTAAAATTTAGTCCATCTGTTAAACTGAGTAGTTCCTTCATGTAAAACTCAGTTTTTCATTTGCAAAACATCTTTTATTCTCTCAGCCTTTTCTCTCCCTCTATCTCTTTTCCTAAGAACAGTACTTGAGGGAGGAAGGGACGGCTCCTGTGACCTCAAAGAAGGGTGGGAAAATGACAGGTCATCAGATCCTCGTGGTATCACTGTACTATTCCAGGCTCTTCTGGTCACTGATAGCTTCTGAGGCAGATGTCTGTAACACTTGAAGTGCTGAGTTCGGCCTCCCTCTTGACATGATCTGAACCATGGGGCACTTCCTGCTTCACCTGGCCTCCCCTTGCTTCCCATTGCCTTATAGCCTTCCAAGCCTGTCACTCCTTCCATCCAGATCATTGGTTGTCCTCTACTCTCAGCCTTTAAGTCTACCTATTTCCCTCTTTTTTGGCTCTTAAAAGAGCATCCACACCATATAGGAGTATCCTGAGGTGGAAGATGTGGGGATTGGAAGATGAGGTGGAAACTGGGGGATTGTAGGGACGCTTCATCATCATAGGTGAAAGTGTGACTTTTTCAGTGCTACTCAAAGTGAGGTCTGTGGGCCGGGGCCATCTAGAAAACTCTGTTGTGCTCCACAATGAGCTAAGTACAAAATTGAAATGTGTTTTATACTTTTGTAGAAACTTGACAAAGTAATTTTTGTCTATTGAATCTAATAATTAAATAATTGTGGCTTGTGTTTTATGTCTGTTTTTTATAATTTAATTTTCCCAATAATAAGTTTTACTTGTATTATACAAAATAATTAATCTTTGATGGACTGGAGAAAAAATGCTGGTCCTTCACCACAGATATTTTGAGAAATACCACTTTATACTACAAGTGAATTTCAGATTAAGCTTTTTGGTATGCTTAAGAGGGCAGGAGTTGTAACTGAAAATTTTGGCAAATTATCTGGCAAGAAAATAGCCTGGGTTACACATCTATCATTTTACTCTTTAACTCTGTTTGCGTGTCCAAAATTGGCATTTTTAAATAATTTTCCATTGTTGTCTTTTTAGTCACCCATAGAAAGAAGGACTAGGGTGAAGGTTTTACACTCAGAAAGGCAATAGAGGAAAACACATCAATAATTTCAAAATAGTATCAAATTACAATTGTTTTATAAACGAATGAATGAAGGACCACTGGTCCTGAGGCATCTTATGTGAATGAAATGGCTTCAAGGAAGGAGGGGAAAAGATGCAGCGGCACACTAGTAGGAGAGAGAACATCATGTAGCATTTGCTATTTCCCAGCTCAGCCAGAAGCGAGAGCTGTTTTTCCTTTTCTATAGAGAGAAAAAGGATGAGTCTGCTCTTCTGAGGTGGTAGAATTTGCTGTTTCAAAGCATGGTGGGGGTGAGGAAATTGCTAAATAGGACAAGAGTTCTTTTTATTTTCTATTCAAAGTGTGTGTGTGTGTGTGTGTGTGTGTGTGTGTGTGTTGGCAGGGGAGTATTACTGAAAAGGAAACACTAATAAATGCAGTAAATGTTTTCATGACCTAGCTTATATTATGTTTAATTGTTTTCCTCTGGAAAAAAGTCAGTGGATGTATGTGCATACATTTAGGGCCTGAAGAACAAAACATAGGAATTCAGAGAATTTTGTGATTAATATAAGAAGCACCCAATATCTTTTTGTGGCACAATTAAATGCTGGACCTGTTTGAAAAATAACATGCAGAGTCTGTTTTTTCTTTGCCTACTGTTCTATATAATCGAAAACAGGTCAGTATTTCAAAAATGATTTTCTCATTTCATGTAGATTAAATTATTTTATCAGATGACTTTCTGCTTCTTATTCTTCCTTTAATTCCCTGGAATGAAAGCACATTCAAAAGTGAATCATATGTCCACCTAATAGCATCTAAAAACTTGGTTACACAATGAAACAACTGTAATTTGTATACACCAGAAAACTCTATAGACTTGAATGACCTGATAAGGGAAAGTAGATGATAATCAGTTTGGTTTCTCACTTACCAAGTAAAGGTCAGAAGATATTTTTAACTTCTGAATATCTAAGTTCTCAGCTGTCAGATGGGGAAATACTATCTACTCCATTCCTCCCAGGAAGAGTTTAATACATTCCAAAAAGAGCTTTCAAACATATCATTCCAATAGAATAAGTGGGAAAAATGTTTTAGTATTACTCAACAACAAAACAATGGATGGTCTGGATCTTCATATGTTGTTAAGACAGAATTATGTTAATGAACTGCAGTTATCATTATGTCATCATCTTTTTAAGTGCCTATGATCAAACGATGAAGAATTTTTTAAAAGTAAAATTTTAAAAAGAAACAGCAGTTGAGAGAATAAAAAGGCAAGCCACAGACTGGGAGAAAATACTTCCAAAAGATGTATCAATAAGACTCTTATTCATAATATACAAAGAATTCTGAAAACTAAATAGTAGCCTGGGCAACATGGTGAAAACTTGTCTCTACAAAAAATACAAAAATTAACTGGGAGTGGTGGTACACACGTGTAATCCCAGCTACTTGGGAGGCTGAGGTGGGAGGATCGTTTGAGCCCAGGAGATTTGGGCTACAGTGAGCTAGTGAGACCTTGTCTCATAAAAGAAGAGAGTAAGAAAGAGAGAGAGAGAGAGAAAGAGACAGAAAGAAAGAAAGAAAGAGAGAGAGAGGGAAGGAGGGAGAGAGAGAGAAGGAGAGAGAGAGAAAGAGAGAGGTAAAGAAAGAAAGAAAGAGAGAGAGGAGGGAGGGAGTGAATGAAGGAAGGACTAAATAGTAAGAAAATCAACAACTTTATTTTTTTTAATGGGCAAAAGATCTAAACAGACACCTCACTAACAATAATATAGAGATGGTAAATATGCATATGAAAATATGCCCAACATCTTGCTATTAGTAAATTAGAAATTAAAATAATGACAAGATGCCACAACCCACCTATTAAAATGGCCAAAATCGAAAACATGACAGCATCAAAGGCTGGTGAGGATGTGAAGCAATAGGAACTCTCATTTACTGCTGGTGAGAGTGCAAAATGGTACAGCCACTTCAGAAGATAGATTGGCAGTTTCTTATAAAACTAAACATACTCTTGCCATATGATCCAGCAATCCCACTCTTTGGAATTTACCCCAAAGAACTAAACACTTACACACACACACACACACACACACACACACACACACAAAATCTGCACTTGAATGTCTCTAACAGCTTTATTCGTGATTGCCAAAACTTGGAAGCAACCAAGATGTCTTTCAATAGCTGAATAGATAAACTGTGGTACAACAATACAACAGAATACTATTCAGTCCTTAAAAAAGAAATGAGCTATCAATTCATGAAAAGACATGGAGGGAACTTACATGCATATTGCTAAGTGAAAGTTACCAATCTGAAAAGGCTACATACTGTATGATTCCGATTCAAACTGTATGACATTCTGGAAAAGGCAAACTATGCAGAAAGTAAAAAGATCAATTTGTTACCTAGGGTTCAGGGGGAGGGAGGGAGGGAAGGATAAACAGGGGGAGAAGAGAGGATTTGGGTGGCAGTAGAACTACTCTGTATGATACTATAATGGTGGATATATGTCATTTATACATTTGTCCAAACCCATATAATATACAACACAAAGAGTGAACCCTGATGTAAACTGCAGACTTTTGATGATAATGATGCATCAATGTTGGTTTATTGATTCTAAAAAATGAACCATTCTAGTGGGAGATGTTGACGGTGGGGAAGGCTATGCCTGAGAAGGGGAGGGGAGTGAGAACTCTTTGTGCTTTAAATCCTATTTTGCTGTGAACCTAAGAGTGCTTTAAAAAATAAAGTTTATTTATTGAAAAAACAAAGAAGAAGAAACAACCCTGACACCACTCCTAATTGCCCTGTTTATTTCTATGGCTGTCTTCTTGGAAGCAAGATGAATGACTTTGTTATTAACAATGAAGTAAAGTCTCACATGAAAACAAAAGAAGAAAGCATCATTTCATGAACACAATGCCCTTTCCCTGAAAAGGGCATTCTAAATTTAAATGTTTTCAACTTTTTCAAGAAGCTCCCATCACTGTTTCTTTAAGTTAGATAGTTGAAACTCTCACTAATAAAGCATTTAATAGGGAGACCTTTGTTCTAGTTTTAGCTGTTGTTATATTACGTAGAGGTGATCATGGTGGGGTGAGACAGGAAAGATAAACCCATCAAATAAAGATGGATCCATCAATTAGTGAGAGAACAAACACACTGCCAATTTGATCCAGATAAAACTACTTCAGAATGAGCTGAAAACCACAAAGCTTTCAGTTAAGGTGGCATCATTTACTTCAACATTGACTAAGATTTTGAGGCTGTTTTACAAAAGAATATTCCAGTTAGAACCCTTTGTCCTCAAATGCATTTGTTTACTCAGGGTGGGAGTGGAAGAGAATGCCAGGAGAAAATGAGCTTTTAAATATGGAGGAGTACATGTATGAGCCCGTAAAAATATATCCATATGCATAGTTAACATGCTGAAAATATTTGTATAACCAGACAGACAATATAGTTAATATGTTAGAAATATTTGTATGACCAGATGTATCTTTATGGCTTATTGTCTGTATGTTATTCTGCTTTTAATTCAAAGCATTTAAGAAAAATTAAATAAGGGAAAAGTTTACTTACTATAGAGATTGATGTTATGTCTTGAAATATCTGTTCACTGAGAGTACTTACATGCATAATTCAGTGCTATCTTAGGAAATAATCATAAATTATTAGTTTGCTCTCACATCTGGACAGCAAAATTGTATATGGGAAGATTTGAGGGCAGAACTGTGTTTAGCCCCATTCTTGTTAAGTTTTATTTTTTACACACACACACACGCACACACATATATATATACCCATCATTTGGCGTGGAGTATGTGATATCTGCTTTGTACTTTGCTGAGATCTTCAGGGCATCCCCATGTGGTATTTGGGTAGTTGTGGGAATTCTTGAAATTTTCAAAAGCAATGCTTCCTGAGGCTACAATCTCCATTAGTTCTGAGAGAGAATACAAAGCGGATTATCCTCAGATCTAAACTCTTATCTCACATGGCTTGGTAACCATGCTGGAATGTGAATTAAATATCAATAGAGTGATGGGTACATTGTTTAACACAAACTGGGTCTTCACTAGAAAAAGACTATGCCTTTGCTTTAGGCCTCATGAAGGCCGACGTTCTCTCCAGGTCTGCCCGGAAGGTCTACTGGGACAGAGATACTGGTCCACTAATACGGGATTGTGTCCAGTCTCGCTTCCCCATCCCGTTTCTACCTTCCTTAGCACTATCTGCTGAGATTAACTGACCATTTTTGCTTCGGAATGCAGGAAAACCCCAGGAGTTGTATGATCAAGAGATTTTGAACTGGCTCAATTTCTCTCACTAGCCAGTAACCTCTAAAGCACAAAGCAAATGGCTAGTCAACAGTCCGTCTGAAAAGGTGATATTGCACAGCTTCTTGTAGTGGCTGCTGTGCGCATTTTTATTCTGAAATTCTGTTGCAGGCTTTCACAAAGCATGAATGGGAAAATAATGAGGAAGAAAAATAGTCTAATGTAGGGTGGTTTCTACCAGAAAAAGAGCAGTTAAGAATAAGAAATGGCATACACTCGCCTCAGAGGGCCTGTCTGTAGGGGGCAGACCAGTGTGTTCCCTTTCAAGGGTAAAGATAAGGGGGTCAGCTGTTGAGAAGAGAATGAGTGATGAATTGAATAAAATGTTTTAAATTTTAAAAGACTGATTCAAAAGAAGGTCTTGAAGGCTATTGGAGAAATACTTGAACCATGCCATAAAGGAGATAGGCCCATAGTCTCCTTGTTTTGTTTCCAGCCTTTCTTTTATCAGCAAGAAATCATTTCTTCTCTCCAAACACTTCGGCACTAAAAATCAAGTTTTCATTCTCATTGGCCATGGGGATAGCAACATCTTTGATCTTCAACTTACTAAAGCAGCTCCCCACTGTTCTACTTCAAAGTACGCTTTTAAGACTACAGGCATTTTAATAAAGAGTTCTCCAAAAACCAGTTGCATATCACCTGGAATAGTAAGGAACTGTGTAGCTCATCAGGTGACACAATGCTAAAATCATAAGGAAAATTCTATAAGAAACAAAAATAGACAGAAATGATAGAGAATGGCTTTTTAGACATTTACCCTGGCTTTGTGAGTGTACACACTCCCGTACTTTGTCCTTTCTGCTTATGCTCACTTCAACTGTTTAGAAATCAAAGTTACATGCTCAAAAAAGGATCAAGAGTTGGTTTGAAAGGCTTCCATTCTCAAGAACATGTGAAAACGTGGCCTAGAAAAATGTTCATTATGTTTATCTACCTTATGGGAAATGCCCACAATGTGGTAGACGTTATTTAGGTCATGAAAGAGTCTCTCCTGTTATGGAACGCAGTTTATAAACAAATCATCGCATCTGTGCATTTGGTGCTATGAGAGAAATTGCAGGTATTATCTTATCTTGGGTAGAGAAAAGAAGATTCCATTAGGCATGAAAGAGGGAAGAAAATGTACTATACCCATTTTAACCATCCACTTATAGGGGAGCAAAGCTTCAAAGAAGTCTTAAAAGAAGGGGAAAAAAAGCATTTTCTGACCAGAGAAGTTCATGGTAGTCAATTAATTAAAGTCTAAGGTGTGAAGCATTTAAGCCAACTTTAAAATATTGGCAATAGATATAAACTTTAAAAATATACAGTAGGAAAGGGTTTTGTTTTCAGAAGAGTAGGGGCTCACTATTTGTCTAAGGTTGAAATGTTGAATGTTTAAAACAATGAGATGACAGCTGATTTTTTTTCAGTGCACCACAGTCAAACTGAGCACACACAGTAAGCACAAGCAAAAACTCCAGCCAATCAAGCTAATCTTTCATCACTCAGTTTCACCACAGGATAACGTTTTTTCACACTCACCTTTTCTCTACCTCTTTTTCTCTACCTTCTCTCCCACACACATCTTACACACGCCCCTCCTTTTCTGCTGCACTATTTGAAAATATGCTGAAGATATCATAACATTCCACCCCTAAATACTATCTCTTCAGAACAGGGGCATTCTCTCACGTAGCTACAAAGTTGTGATCATATCCAAGTATTTAATACGGATAAATTAATTTTGTGTATTAAACAGCCTATATTTAAAATTTTCTAATTGTCTAAAAATAGTCTTTTGGCTGATTTTCAGCTTTAATCCAGGATCCATGTATAATCAATAATAATTCCTTTCATTTAACTGTCACATATCTGAGTCTTCTTTAATCTGCAACAATCCACTTACTATTTTTTTCATACCATTGAAATTTTTGAAGAATCCAGGCCAATTGTTTGTAGAATGTGTCACAATATGGATTTGTTTATTTCTTTTCTCATGTTTAGATTAAGTGCTTTTGACAAAAATGCTACATAGGTGAGTTAATGTTCTTCCTACCGATTTGACATCATAGGCCCATAATGGCCATTTGTCCCATTGCTATTGGTGAGACTACATTTGAGCCTGAATTCAGTTGGTATCCAAGATTGCTCCCTTGTAAAGGTACTTTTGTCCCTTTGTAGTCAATAAGTAATCTGGGGTGTAAAACTTTGAAAACATAGGAATTTCCTTCCCCCATCCCCTATCGTGGTAGACAGAATAATGTCCCTTTCCAAAGATGTCAGTGTCCTAATCCTTGAAATCTGTTAATATGCTAGGTTTGGGGATGGGTTAGGCTAGGTTCCTTGTGCCACTAAGGAAAGATGGTCAGAGAGATACAACATTGCTTGCCTTTAAGATGGAGGAAGGGGTCACAAGCCAAAAAATGTAGACAGCATCTAGAAGCTGGAAAAAGCGAGGAAACAGGTTCCCCCTGGGGACCTACATAAAGGAATGCAGCCCTGCCAAGACCTTGATTTTATCCCAGTTAGAGATCCGTGTCAGACTTTTAACCTGCAGAACCACAAGATAACAAATTTGCATTGTTTTAAACCACTAAGATTTTGGTAATTTTTAGCAATAGCAATAGAAAATTAATAGCCCCCATCCCAAAATTGCATCCAATCATTTTTGCATGTATTGCTGATCCTTGCCTAAATTAAGTCTTATATTGGGAGTTGTATGTGGTGGTACTTACTAATTCCATCAATCCTTTCTCATTTAGTAGACAGCATTCTTCTGAAAGAAGAGCTCCTTTATCTTTTTCTTTCTCTTTCTCTCTCCCTCTTTCTCTCTTGAGTATCATTATGGATTCATAGATCCTTTCAAAAAATTCAATGTGATATAATTCATTACTTTCATTATTTTTGTGATGCTCTAATCATTCCAAATTTAACCAATGGTAGCCATTTTAAGCTGACTCCTGTGCCCATCTGGCATTGCCCCGCTAATCTCAGAGTACTTTTTTGCTTTCTAGAATTGTATCCTTTTTCTGCCCTAAATCTGGAATCTAAGGTTTTACCAAAGATATCTGGTTTCATTTACTGCAGAATTATATTTATAAACCTGGGTAGTAAGAGGACTAATTTTTATTGATACATTGATATTTCAGTTTAATTTTAGTTTTAACATGCATTTCTCTTCATGAAGTTGAGTATCTTTTCACATTTTAAAAGATACTTGTTTTAACTTTTTCTGTGAACTCTCTATATATTTTGTTCATTCTTTATCAGGTTGGTTTTTTCCTCATTTTCATTTCTTCATATAATAGGGAAATTAGCCTTTTATGTTATACATGTTACAATTGTTTTCTCCCGAATTTGTATCTATTCTTTGGCTTTGATGATGTTTGAAATGCAAACTTTTTTTAAGTAGAATTCATTCATCTTTTCTTTTATTGCAACTGAATTTTGAGTTATAATCAGAAAAGCTTTTTCATGTACAGGTTGTAAAGAAAGTCGTCCAAGTTTTATTCTAGTACTTCCACATCAGTTTTTACATTTAGAACTCTTTTCAATTTGATATAAGTTATGAGCCTCAAATGGTCATTTTTGAGTTGCTTCAAGAACATTTATTGTAAAGTCCGTCTTTTCCCCCAGTTACTTGATATACTTTATTACTCACTAAATTTCTATGTTTTGAGATCTATTTCTGTACTTCCTATTCTGTTCTATTGGTCAGTCTATTCTCTCACTAATATCACACTATATTAATTCGTTGTGTTTTTATAATTTGTTTTACTATATTAGGGCTAGTCAACACTTATTGCTTTTCTAGAAGTTTCCAAGTTATTCTCATATTTTTTATATGAATGTTAGAATTAGCTAGTCTAGCACCCAGAAAGCTTGCTAGTGTGTTTACTGGGACTATATGCAATTTATATTTTATCTTAGAGACAATTGAAATATGTATAATGATTCTTCATCCTATTCAAGACAAAAAAAACTTTTTATTTGTTTAACTTACCCTTCTTCCTATAATTTTGTCCATTTCTTATTAATTTTTTGCAAAGTACTGTATTTGATCTACTTGCTTATTATTTTGAATATTATTTTTCCATTGTTTCACTATTTCCTTTCCAATCTTTAGACCTCTGCTTTACTGGTTTTAACCTTCTAAGCACATTGGAAGCAATTTGGAAACTTTTAAAATTCTTAGGGCTCAGTAACGTCCCATATCAATTAAATCAGAATCTCTTAGTGTGAGATCACAGCATCACAACACATTTACTACGTCAGTATTTATCAGCTCATCGGATAATTCCAATATACAATAAAATTGAGAATCACTGGTTGACTTGAAGGGAGAAAGATAATTTGGAGGCTTGATACGAAGGGAAAGAAAGAAACAAGAAGGCTTTAAAGTCTTTATTATTAGTGATAGGCTTCTATTTGGTTCTTATATATTCAAACTACTATATATTCATTGTGAATTGAGATTTTTAGCATTATAAAAGTCTTTGTCACATTTACCGCCTTTTGGTCTGAATTCTACCTTGTAGAATTCAGGATTGCCATCCCTGACTCCTTATTATTTGTAATCTCATGGTATATAGTTTCCCATCCATTTCTTTTTATCTTTTCTGAATCACTTACTTTCAGATATGTCTCTTGCATTCAGCATATAATAGGGTTTTGCTTTATGAACAAATCTGAATTTTTTTTTTCTTTGAGATGGAGACTCGCTGTCACCCAGGCTAGAGTGCAGTGACGTGATCTCGGCTCACTACAAGCTCCGCCTCCCAGGTTCACACCATTCTCCTGCCTCAGCCTCCGGAGTAGCTGGGACTACAGGGGCCTGCCACCACGCACGGCTAATTTTTTGTGTTTTTTTAGTAGAGATGGGGTTTCGCCATGTTAGCCAGGATGGTCTCAATCTCCTGACATCGTGATCTGCCCACCTCAGCCTCCCAAAATGCTGGGATTACAGGCATGAGCCACCATGCCCGGACCAAATCTGAATTTTTTTAAAATGTGAGATAAGCCCATTTTGCATTATTTATATGACAAAATGTTTGGTCTCAGCTTGGTTGTTTTATTTTATATTTACTTTTATTCATTTCCCTATGTGCTCTATTTTCTTTGACGCTTTTCCTATAGTGCTTTTATTTATTAGAAAGATTTGTGTTTTTGTGTTAGTGGTTACATCTATGTTAATCATTTGTATAATACACTTAGTCCTCCTTTCTCTTATTTAGACATCTACTATGTGTTTTGACAGCTTCAAATATTGACTGCCTCTATTACATGATAATCAGTGAGTTTATCTAGTTCTCTTTCTGTCTTTTCCTCCTCCACTGTTTTTCTTGAATTTCTACTATGTCAGAATACATACTTGGTTTTGTTAAGCTGCATCCTAGAATTGACTAGCCTGGTTACATTTTCTTAGGAGTATAGTGGAGGCTTTCAATGTCTAAGAGTATGCTTTTCTTTCTAGAAAATGTTCTTAGATTATAACCTGAAATATTAGTTCTATTTCATTGTTTCACTTTTCTTTTTCAAAGTCTCGAGTTATGTAGATGTTGGATCAACCTTCTATATCTATCATTGTTTCTCTGATTCCTTTTATCTCTTTATTTCATTTTTCATCTCTTAGCTATTTTTATCTTTTCCTTCAATGTCTTCTGTTATATTTCCAGTTGGCTCTATTCTCTCTTAAACATTTTGCAATTTAGTCTTTATTTCCATATTTATTTCATATTGTTCTTCAATTTCTTTCCTTAGTTCAGTCACTCACAATTTATATTTCTCTTTTTGGTCCATTTTGGTTCTTCATTTTTGAATTTCTGATTTGACATATCTTGTGCATATCTACAAATGCCCATTTAAGCATATTTAATTCATGTTGTGGTGTTATGGTGTAGTTTTCACCTGTTTCATTTTTGTTAAAGAATTTTTAGCAACAAACATCTGATTCTTATCTTTCAATTCTCTTTTCTTATGTATAATACTTCTATATGAATGTTGTCTGCTAATTTATGCTAATTTTGAAATGTCTTTTTCTGCATTGGCAATAATGGTGTGTATAAGCAGGGGTGAGCAGTATGTTTGGGTCACAGTGTTTCTTAGTGTGTAGAGGATGCTCTCTTCTATTTGTATATTGAATTATAATTTTTAAAAATTAATAGTGCTTGGTTTTGATGGGTGAAGGTATTTTATGTCTTCTGATTTGGGGAATTCATCTATTTCTGCAAACCCCTTAAGTTACAAGACTTGCTTCCTTCTTCCTCTTTACCACCAAACCTCCCAAGCAGCCATTCCCTTTCCAAGTCACCCCCTGTTCCCAGAAGCAGTGTCTTTTTGAGATTTCTACCCCTTATCCAGCACATTCTTAAGTCTCTTCCTATGGATTCCTCAGCAGCCAGGGCTCTGAACCACCAAGTTTCTGCTGTAAGGTAGGATTTAGGGTATTAGTCTCTCTTTCTAGGGGATGACTTTAATGTTTTCTGTTGCATTAGGATTCTCTTCTCTTCTTTGTTTCCATATAGTTTCTGTCACCTTTCCTCTCTGGGGAACTCTGGAGCTTCCTCTGCTGCTCTCAGGTGTTGATTTCCTACTTACTACTCATAGTTGGAAGTCTATAGTATTCTGTGATTTCCTACTTAGGTTCTAAGTGTGGGTTCGAAACAACTTTGCAGTCTTATTGCTCTGAATTTTTTTAATAGAACAGGTTAAAAAAATCTCAGAAGTTTCTTATATATTCCTAAAGTTGATATCTTAGCATTGCTTTCTTCATAATATTAATATCTCACATTCATACAGCATATTATGTTTCTCATAGCACTTTTACATACAGTCCTTCATTTGCCCAATAACTCTTTGAAACAAGCATAATTTCAAGTGAGAAAACTGTGGCTTAGATAGGTTAATTCTTCAAGTCATACAACTACATATGGTAAAAGAGTTCAAACAGAAATTAAGGTACCCTGACTTCAAATGTAGTTTTCTTTCTATACCACCATTCCACCATTTTTCATGGTATAATAATTTATGGAATTTCCTCCTGGAAAGAATTAAAGTAATGAAATATTTTCTAAAATATTTACTAAATAGGCTCCAGAAGAAGGTAATGACTCCCAAGTAAACTAGTGGAAACAGTGAAACGTTACAGTGCTTTTTTTTCTTTTAATATCTGTGGTGTGGATATTACCACAACCAGGAACTATAGTTACTCATTCTAAACAATACAATGAGATTAAACTGTGAAAGGCAATATTAAGAGGTCAATGCAATCTCACTTCAGTGCTTACTTCCAATCCCACTTAAATTCATGGCATATTAGAGTAGGTAGTTGCAGAGATGATATACACCATAGCTTTTTACTGAGAATCACTGACCATGGTGTGCAAAAGCAGTCATAAACATGGCAAATAGAGGGAAACTGGAAGATATTCTGACCCCTAAATTTTGTGCTTAATGAAGGAAACAGTGTTGATATTTACCAGATATACTGCTTACTAAGTGTTTATACTTTTATAAGAGGAGAAAGAAATAAAAAATAAATTATGAAATTAACGTAACTAAGTCCTCTTCCCATATCACACAACAATTTCATTCACTTGAGTAAGTAACTTGATTTTCTCGGGCCTTGGGAAACATTATAACATTTTACAATTCTAACAGATACAGAACTAAAGGCAACTACATAAACTACATAAAGGCAACAGAACTAAAGGCAACTACATAAACTCACAGCTTTTTGAGCAAATATCCACAGAATGTCAATTCTGTAATCAACATTAACTTGGTGAGAGGACCATAGGAGTGACCCCATAGCATTCTCTCTCCTTTGATATAATCTTTGTAAAAATTCATCAAAATTATGATTAAAAGTTAGCATGATAATCAAAATTATAGATAACCAGGCCGGGCACGGTGGCTCACGCCTGTAATCTCAGCACTTTGGGAAGCTGAGGTGGGCAGAACACCTGAGGTCAGGAGTTCAAGACCAGCCTGGCCAACATGGCGAAACCCTGTCTCTACTAAAAATACAAAAAAAAAAAAAAAAAATTAGCTGAGCATGGTGGCACATGCCTGTAATCCCAGGTACTTGGGAGGCTGAGGCATGAGAATTGCTTGAACCTGGGAGGCGGGGGTTGCAGTGAGCCACAATGCTGCCATTACACTCCAGCCTAGGCAACAGAGTGAGACTGCATCTCAAAAAAATAAAAAAAAAATAGAGATAACCCAAAGTTACAGAAGCTTCTTATTCTTGGATGACTAAATTAGAATAAAAAATACATATACATGATATTTACTTAGATTTAGAAAAAATAAAAGCAAATATATACAGTTATACAAAAAAAGTCATAAGAATATCAATTACCTACATACTCTACATGAGCCAGTTTTGTGACATGGTGCCTTCAAGGTTGAAGTCATCTAAAGAAACAAGATGACTTTACAGTTTGGAAGTATGAAGGTAGCAGTTTCTGAATGGTGATTTTAGGAGAGATGTTGGCAAATTGGAATGCATCTGGAAAAGGTTAGAGTCTGGAAACCATATCACGCAAAGAACTATTAAAGTACTGTGCATGTTTGGTGTCACTAAAAAAAAAATTCTAATACCACATAAATGCTTCCAATATTTAAAGCACTGACCTCTACAAGGCAGATTGGATCTATTCTCTGCTATATCAGAGAAAATCTGGGGTCAGTAAAGTGAGACTTATGGTGTTGACTGCATTAAATAAAATTGTTTAACAATGACAGCTCTTCTCAAATGAAATAGACCACTTTTTAAGTGGCAACTCCCCACTGCATACTGCCTACCTGGCTTCTCTCCCCCTTATGTCTCGCCTCACTCTGCTCTCTCTCAAACCAAAAATGCCTAATAAGAGTTCAGATAATCACCTACAGGGAAGTTATTTCAAAGTTTCCATGTTATGTAGTCTAGACATTTTCTAAGACAGTGGTTCCAAACCATGGCTAGATCAAAACCATATTGAGATATCTCTTAAAAACACAGTCTGGAAACCTAATCCACAGACTTCTGCAAATCTAAGGCAGAGTATACGAATGTGTGTTTTAAAATTATTTATTTATTCATTTATTAGAAAATCATTTATTTATTCATTCAGTCAGTTAATTGACTGCTAGTACCAGATGCACTATTAGATACTGGGATAGAACGGTAATCAAACATCACAACTTCTGATCATATGGAGTTTACAGTCTCATAAGAGAGATGCAGATTAATTTAGAAGTTATACTACTGAAGTTATTTTTAGAAGTTATACTACCAAGAATATAGTTACAACTCAGATAAGTGATCTAAAGGAAAGAATTTGGGGAGAGTGTAAGAGAAGACTATGGCTTAGCCTGAGGGCCAAGAGAAGGGACACTTAGCTAAGACCTAAAGGATAAGTCTATAGTTATTCAGAAAGGGTTTGGCTGGAGGGGCTGTACTTCCACGCGGAAGTACAGTTACATGAGAAGGTCCTGTGGTAGGAATGAGAATACAGTGTTGGGAAGATCAAAAGATAAGTGTGGCTGGATCAGGAGTAGAGGGGTGGGAAAGAATTAAAGAATGGGGATGAGAATTAAGATGTAGGCAGGGTCTGACCCAGGTAGGGGTCATGAATAATATATTGAAGATTTTGTCCTTGATTCTAAGAAGAAAGGGAAATCATTTCTGCAGTTTACACATTGTGTGTATATGAGTGGAATGTGGGTACAAAGTACCCTGATCAGGGTTATATTTTTAAATAACCCTGGCTACCTTGTAGAAAACAGACTGGCATTATGCCAGAACAAACATTAAATACTATAGTATCACAGACAAAGATGATGTGGAATGAAAGAAGAAACAATATATTTGGAAGCCATTTAAGAGGTATAGTAAACAGGACTTTGCAATGGATTTGACTTGGGATGAGTGTGATGGTGTTCCCAAACGTAACTTCTGGCTTTGGGGTTTGTGCAAATGAATGGAAGGCAGTGTGATGCGTTGGGACAGGGTCACTGAATGAGGGCAAAATGTGGTGAGGACATTGTGATTCATTCTTGAATATGTTGAAACTTGAGATGACTTTGTGATATTGCAATAGACTTGTTGAATAAAGTCTGGAAGTCTAAGCAGAGGCCCGACCCTTGGTTCCATACAACTGCAAAGTGTGCTGTAAAGAAAAAAGGCCCACAGAAATAATCTTAGGTAGCAGCTACAGCAATTTAAAATTATATTTAATGTTAAATATCAGGATTATTGGCATATACCCTGCTGGTGTCATCTATTAATCAAATCAAACCCAATTTTAAAGAACAAAGATAAGTCTGAAAGCCCTCAGAGTTGTGGTTAACATACTTGGCTATGTCTACAGTTGCACTAAAAGTGATTTTTTGATAATGAGATAGTGTGTGCACTCTCGTGGGAGCTGAAACAACTTCAAAGAAATCTTCACCCTTCTTCTCTCATTTCTGCAGGAAAGAAGGCAGAGCATGTGGAGCGAGTGAATAGGGTGTACAAGGTGAGAAAGCAGTCCAATTAAATTTCAGGGGAATGATGGAAGTGAATAAAATACGATAAAAAAACACAGTATCTCTCGTAAGCAAGTAAGTTTGAAAAGAATTTGGAAAAATACAAGAAAAAAGGCAGCCCCCAGCTACGTTAGAATTTTCCTCTCTGACCATTTCCCTCTTTATTATTTGGCAATCTGTGGTAAAATGTGGCTCCATTCACTCTACTCCTAATAAAAATTTCATTGGCAAGATTTATTCTATTTAGCATTGCTAAATAGAGAGACATCTCTGATTAGAAAGCCAGGACACTTTTGGAGGGAATACATGCTGTGAGTTTCCTGGCAATTGGCTACAGAAGGGAATGAGAAGTCTACATTCTATGGTGTTTCTTTAATGACTCACAGAGATTTACTAGACACTAGATGCCTGTGGCTTTACCTGGAAAAGAAAAGTTGGCTAACAGGGAACTCTGAAGGAAATTTGAAAGTTCATCACAACTGTTCCTAAGCCTTCAATTTCCCATATTCACTTTCTTTTTTTCACAGTTTTGAGTATTTATATTAATTAATTTTCTGTATGCCTGTCCTTTATGGTTAATAATCTAAAATTCTATTTAAAAAGTAACACATGCAATTATATATATATATGTATGTATGTATGTAGGTATGTATGTATGTATGCATGTATGTATGTAGTGGAACTGGGCTGGTTTGAGTCTGAATTGCACATGTAGTCCAAACCTGTTTTTGTTTCAAGGATTCGATTTGGCCTTCTTTTTGCCCAGACTCATGCATTCTCACAGGCTCTGGCCTTTTATTACTCTGTGGAAAAGACTGCTGAGTGAAATATCTGAAGGTAGTAGCCAAGCAATGCTGCCAGACAGTGCGAATATAACATCCCTCTGCTTCCCAGTGTAGGCCCAGTGGGCAGTTAACCATTTCAGTGCCACCGTGGTGCATGCTTGACTCACACACCTAGGCTGGTGGCTCAGCAGACACCCCCTGAGTTTCCTCCCTGATCCATTTTTACCCTGCACTGAGGCAGTCAAGGAACCCCTTACAGTGTTCTCACTAATTATCTCTGATGTGCAGTTAGCAAGATTATTTGCTACGCTCTGTCTATATTCTCTGCTAGGTTGGCCTCACCCCTTGGGAGATAAGAAGATGTGTGTCTTTGAATCAAAAGATCTGAAAATGCAGTCAAGATGTACTCCTGTGATCCCTTAATGTACTTTAAGCCAGGGCCCCTTTTATTGTCTCTCAAACACCATTTCCCAAGTGCACTGCAGTGTCAGCCTATTCTTCAAAGTGCCCTTACAGAGAGCACCTGATGTCCCCAGCTGGAAGAAAAGTGAAGGACAGGCACGACCCTGCTGCTTATCATGCAGGGCCTAGAAATACGTCATGAGGAAGCACCATTTTTCCCACTGGGACTGGGGGTAAATGCGGAATCTCTCTCAATTTCAAAGTCCTCCAATGCTTCCTGAAGACAGTGGTATGTATATATGTGTGTCTCTGTGTGTGTGTGTCTTGTTTTTTAATATGGCCTGATTATACAAATGACATTGAGAGGTGACAGCGCGCTGGCAGCCCTCGCAGCCCTTGCTTGCTCTCAGCGCCTCCTCGGCCTCGGCATCCACTCTGGCCATGCTTGAGGAGCCCTTCAGCCCACCACTGCACTGTGGGGGCCCCTCTCTGGGCTGGCTGAGGCTGGAGCCGGCTCCCTCAGCTTGCAGGGAGGTGTGGAGGCAGAGGCGCTGGCAGGAACCGGGGCTGTGCACAGCGATTGCAGGCCAGCGCGAGTTCCGGGTGGGCATGGGCTTGGCAGGCCCCACACTCGGAGACGCTAGCCAGCACTGCCAGTCCCCGGCAGTGAGGGGCTTAGCACCCGAGCTAGCAGCTGCAGAGGGTGCGCTAGGTCCCCCAGCAGTGCCGGCCCGCTGGCGCTGCTCTCAAATTCTCGCAGGACTTCAGCTGCCTCCCCGTGGGGCAGGGCTCGGGACCTGCAGCCCGCCATGCCTGAGCCTCACCCCTTCCATGGGCTCCTGTGTGGCCTGAGCCTCCCCGAAGAGCGCCACCCCCTGCTCCGTGGCACCCGGTCCCATCGAACGCCCAAGGGCTGAGAAGTGTGGGCGTACGGTGTGGGACTGGCCGGCAGCTCCACCTGCGACCCCAGTGCGGGATCCACTAGGTGAAGTCAGCTGGGCTCCTGAGTCTAGTGGGGACTTGGAGAACCTTTATGTCCAGCTAAGGGATTGTAAATACACCAATCAGCACTCTGTGTCTAGCTCAAGGTTTACAAATGCACCAATCAGCACTCTGTATCTAGCTTATCTGGTGGGGACTCGGAGAACCTTTATGTCTAGCTAAGGGATTGTGGATACACCAATCAGCCCTCTGTGTCTAGCTCAAGGTTTGTAAACACACCAATCAGCATCCTGTGCCTATCTCAAGGTTTGTAAATGCACCAATCAGTGCTCTGTGGGGACTTGGAGAACTTTTGTGTCTAGCTCAGGGATTGTAAACACACCAATCAGCACCCTGTCAAAACGGACCAATCAACTCTCTGTAAAACAGACCAATCACTCTCTGTAAAATGGATCAATCAGCAGGATGTGGGTGGGGCCAGATAAGGGAATAAAAGTAGGCTGCCTGAGCCAGCAGTGGCAACCCGCTGGGTCCCCTTCCACACTGTGGAAGCTTTGTTCTTTCGCTGTTTGCAATAAATCTTGCTGCTGCTGACTCTTTGGGTCCACACTACCTTTATGAGCTGTAACACTCACCACGAAGGTCTGCAGCTTCACTTCTGCGGCCAACGAGACCACGAACCTACCTGTGGGAATGAACAACTCCAGATGTGCCACCTTAAGAGCTGTAACACTCACAGTGAAGGTCTGCAGCTTCAGTCCTGAAGCCAGCAAGACCACGAACCCACCAGAAGGAAGAAACTCCAAACATGTCCAAACATCAGAAGGAACAAACTCCGGATATATCACCTTTGAGAACTGTAACACTCACCGTGAGGGTCCGTGGCTTCATTCTTGAAGTCAGTGAGACCAAGAACCCACCAATTCCGGACACAACATCTCTTTATGAAAAATTAAAATTAAACTCAAAAGGCAAGCTCGCTTGTTTGATGGAGGTTTAGGAACTTGAAGAGAAAGATGTGCTTCTCCTCCCTTTTCTCCTTGTCCTCCTTTTCCTCCTTCTCGTCGTCTTCTTTTATCCCCTTTCTCGTAATACTTTCAAAATGTAAAAGCAATTCTTAGGGGCCATATGGAAAACAGGTTGCAAGCCAGATTTGGCCCTCAGGCTGTAGTTAGAAGGCCCCTGTTTTAGATTATCTCAGATTATAACTACATCATTATTTTGGCTTTTAATTAAGAATATAGAAACAAAGACAATATTATAGGATATCTTACTCCCCATTCTGAATCTTGCCTTTTGTGTGCTCTGTGAACTACAGCCCCTGTGGCCTACCTTCTGTTCCTTTACTGACTCTGCTTTAGGGGAAGAGCCTGATCTGATGGTAAATTTGGGGAAATCTAAGCATGCTTGGCTCAGTTCAGCTCTTCTTCCCCTTGAGTGTGAGCTGTGCATTCATTCCCCCATTTAACAACAGTGGTTGTGTGTCAGACCCTGTTCTAGGCACTGGAATTCCAGTGAATTTAAAATCTCTTACATTCCAGTAGGAGAGGTGGAAAATAAACATAATAAATTAAACAAGTATTTTTAAAGTGACACATATTTAAAAAAAAAAAAAAAAAACCTAAATCAGCGAGAAGAAATATCAAAAGTTTTGGGGCTGAAATTTGAGATACACTGTCCAGGAAAGGCTCACTGCGACGGTGATTGTAAATAACACCATATAAAAGTGAGTAAGAGAAGTTTGTGGATATCTGAGAGAAAAGCTTTCCCAGAAAATTGTTCTGGAATAGTGCAAAGGTCCTGCTATGTTCTGAATGTTTGTGCCCCCACCCAAAATTTATATGTTGAAATCTAATCACCAACGTGGTATTAGGAACTGGGGCCTTTGGGGAGGTGGTTAGGTCGTGAGAGTGTAGTGCTCATGAATCAGATTAATGCCCTTATAAAATGCTCCCAGAGAGCTGCCTTGTCTGTTCTTTCATGTGAAGACAGTGAGAAGGCACCATCTATGAAACAGAAAGCAGACCCTCACCGGACACTGAATCCACCAGTGCCTTGATCTTAGGGTTACCAGCCTCTAGAACTGAGAAATAAATTTCTGCTCTTTATAAGCCATCCAGTTTATAGAATTTTGTTATAATAGCCTAGATAACTAAGACAGGGTTTAAAGCAGAGAATGTCTCCTGAGTTTGAAGAACAGCAAGGAATGCCGAGTGACTGGAGCAAAGAGGCAGCCTAATTTGGCTTGTGTTTTAACTTCTGAGATAAGACTTGTGGAGGGTAGGGGTGCTGAAAAAGGGATTAGAGTTAAAAAGTTATTGCAATAATCCAGAGGAGTGATGATGGTGCTAGCAGTGAGGGTGCTGAGAAAGAGCTGGATTCTGGATTTATTTGAAGTATGACTGACAAAATTTGCTGATACATTATATGCAGTGTGCAGAAAGATAGGTATAAAGGACTTAAAAGGTTTTGACCTTGTTGGCGAAAAGAGTCAAACTCTGTGAAATATTTGAAGAGATTTATTCTGAGCCAAACATGAGTGACCATGGCCCATGACACAGCCCTCAGGAGGTCCTGAGAAAATGTGCCCAAGGTGGTCGAGGTACAGCTTGGTTTTATATACTTTAGGGAGGCATGAGACATCAATTAAATACATTTAAGAAATAGATTGGCTTGGTCCAGAAAGGCAGGACAACTCAAGAGGAGTGGGGGCTTCCAGGCTATAGATAAATTTAAACATTTTCTGGTTGACAATTGGTTGAGTTTGTCTAAAGACCTAGGATCATAGAAAGGAAATGTTCAGGTTAAGATCAAAGATTGTGGAGACCAAGGTTTTTTTGAAGTCCTATAGTGGCTCCCCTTAGAGACAATAAATGACAAATGTTTCCTGTTCAGATCTTTAAAAGGTACTAGACTTTTAGTTAATCTCTTCAGGATTGGGAGGGCCTGGAAGTAAAAGATCTAGCTATGTTAATAGAGATTCCTTACAGATGCAGATTTTCTCCCACAAAGGGTGGCTTTGCAGAGCCATTTCAAGATATGGTAGAGAAACATGTTTTGGGGTAAAATATTTTTATTTTCTTCCATGTCTCATAATATTATGCCAGAGTCATATTGGAAAGTAAGCCACAATATATATGGTTAAATAAACCCCTGATAAGGATTCTGATAAGAATTTCTAGGGCATGAGTCCCCACACACCTGAGATAGGAATTTGAGCAAGATAAAAAAATTAGATCTTAGTCCTCAACCTGAACAACTGAAGAATGGATTTACCATTAACTGAGGTGGGAAAGACTAGGAAAGGAGCTGTTTGAGGTGAAGGTGGGGAGAAAAGATCAAGAGTTCTGTTTAAACATATTAAGTTTGAGGTGCCTATTATACATCCAAGTAGACTGAATGAGGGGTTGAACACATGATTCTGGAGTTCAGAGGAAAAGCTTAAGCTTGACATCAGCTCAGAGACAGGATTTAAAGTCATGGGACATGATGACCATTTAGAGAATGAGTGTAGTCAGAAGAATAGATGTTGTCCAACGTCTAAGTCCTCAGACACTCTGACATTTATAGTTGGAAGCAAGAGGCAGGAACAGCATAGAGACCAAAAGAGGTAGGAGGAAGTGAGCTGAGTATGGTAACGTATGTTTGAATGCAGGTTCCATGGCTCATCTACTGGGGGATGCTTGCCCGGGTCCAAAGCTGGGTCTCTGCGTGGATAGTTCTGCCTAATTCTGATGTCTGGTATTGATAACTATACTTGGCTAATAGACTTGGATAAAGCCATGTCTTTTTATCTGACCCTGAGTGTCACTTTTGATATTTTCTAAAATTGTTCAGGACTAGATGGGAAAGAATGCTATTACATATTAAGACCCCTTTGGGGCCTCATAAGAGAAAAAAGAAAAACTGAACAAGTACATTTGGTTTGGAGAACTAAACAAACCTTTGGATTTTTTTAAACCAATCACCAAATGTATCATATAGTTAGGGTACTATAGTATTTTTTCCAAAAAACAAAGATAATATATTTTGAAACATATCATGGTATTTTTGTCCATTATTTAGTTTTACTTTCCTTTTAATATTTATTCTCAACAACCAATGAGCTATTGTTGTTGTTCTTTGGAATTCCATAATTTAGCATTTGGTTAGGATAATTTGTCTTTTTTTTTCCAGTAAATTTGCCTGTAACATATATGGTGAACATTTTGAGATATGGAAACAGGAAATTTTTAACTCAAAAATTTTTTCTTTAAAAAAGACTTTATTCTTTTTATTCTTGCTGATGTTTCTTCCTCTTTTTCTTTTTTCTTTTTTGAGATGGAGTCTTGCTCTGTCACCCAGGCTAGAGTACAGTGGTGCAATGTCAGCTCACTGCAACCTCCACCTCCCAGGTTCAAGCGATTCTCCTGCCTCAGCCTCCCAAGTAGCTGGAATTACAGGCACCCACCAACATGCCCAGCTAATTTTTGTGTTTTTTCAGTAGAGATGGGGTTTCACCATGTTGGCTAGGCTGGTCTTGAACTCTTGACCTCAGGAGATCTGCCCATCTCGGCCTCCCAAAGTGTTGGGATTACAGGTGTCAGCCACCGTGCCGGCCGTTTCTTCTTTTCTTAAGAAAATCTAATCACTCATATGGAGGAGCCTCCATACTCATCAGCTTTTATTCCATATATTTGTCCTGTTTTCACTTTTTCTTCAAGGTAAATTTTTTTATTCAAGGTAGTTTTCTCAAGGCCAAAACTGGCTCTAAGAACTGATATTCTATATCATCAATATTAAAATTGTGTATGACCTTTAATACTTCCTTTAGCAATGACAACTTTTCTAGTTCACTATGTTGTCTCATGATCTTCTATTGTATTTATTGATTATGCCTTTTATGGAGCATGGTCAAGGGGGTGGTCTCAGCTTCAATAATGAACATCTTTCTCGAAGGGAATTGAATACTGGGTTTTGGTGTGTTCATCCCACTTTACCTAACGCATTCTCTATGTGACTAAAATTCCTTAGTTTCAAGAGTGATGATGTGGCTTTTTTCCTTTGCCTTTTTAAAACTTTGCTTTTTGTTTATAATTTTGTTCAGCTTTAGAGGAGAAAGACTTTGTAAATCCACTTTTACATTGCTTTTTTTACCCCCAGAAGCTTTTGATTTCTTTAAGAAAAAAAAAAAAGTTACAATAAAAACTTTGGCTTGTTTTCCCTGGCATCATTTCATCTTTTTAAACTGAAAAATGATAAGTGGGTGCAAAGTGAAAGAGCATTGGCATGAAAGTCAATTGCAAAAACCTAGAAGTAGGCAGCTTCTAAGAGATACTGTCTGCATGAACCTGATGGGCTTTTTAGTTTAGTTTGTCCTCCTTTGATAACAGTGTCTGCATTCTATTGTAATCAGAGTGCACATAATTATAGTTCAGAAAGATACACTCTGGAGTTTGTGCTTATTTACTGTCCACCCCAAATATTACAAAAACCAGGTGAATTCAGATGTGTACTCTGACTCAGTTCATTGAACCTTTATAAATTGTATGTGTGCTTGTGTTTTAATTAACTTGCTTCTTTGACTCACAGAAATGTACTCACTTGGTAATTTTTTTCCTTTCATCCTTCCTTCCTTCTTCTAAAATCTAATTTACTCTAATATTTTATTTAATGACTACTTATTAAGAAAACTAAAAAAAGATATTTTCTTCTTCTCTAATTTTGAATATAATATCCAGACTATTTCTCCTAAATAACTTACTAACCCTTACATTTTTGCTGGAAAGCCACAAAAATGCCTGCAGTATAAAGCTTATAGGGATTTTAAGGCTACTTATTTTTTGCGTAACATTTCATCTTTTAGGGCATGTTTATCACATACATAATCCTGAACTACATTCATCATTTAATTATTTGTAGTAAGTTAAATTAAAGTAACAGCACACAGCTCATGCTTGCTTTTTGTTGAACAAATGACTTGGCCCTCTAAATGTGTATCTGTCTCTGTCACCCTTGTTCTTTTCTCTCATTCCTTCCCATATATTCTGGGAAGGGTGCTATGTGGGCATTATTTTGCCTCCATGATCTCTGGCTTTTGTGAGTTCTGTTATGGTACAGGGAAAAGGGGACTTTGTAGATGCAATTAATGTTACTAATCAGTTGACCTTGAGATAAAGAGATTATCCTGTATTATCTTTGGGTGCAATATATGTGAGCTTTTAAAAGCAGGAGAGAGAAATAGAAAAGAAATGCCAGAGAGAAGAGATTCAACATATAAGGAGGACTCCACATGCCTACATGCCATTGGGGCTTTGATGAGAGAGGCACTGTGATAGTGAATGCAAGAAGCTTCCAGGAGCAGTCAGCAGACCCTGGCTGGCAGCCTGCAAACAGATGGGGACCTCAGGTCTGCAAGGTCTCTGGAAAAGAGCCTCACCCTGCTGACACCAGGAATTTCATTTTGTGAGACCCAGAGCAGAAAATCCAGCTGATTGCACCCAAACTTTTGACCTGCAGAAGCTGTAAAATAATAACTCAAAAGGAGGAGATTAAGATAATAAAATGGGGCTGGGTGTGGTGGCTCACACCTGTAATCCCAGCACTTTGTGAGGCCAAGGTAGGCAGATCACAAGGTCAGGAGATTGAGAGCATCCTGGCTAACACGGTGAAACCCCGTCTCTACTAAAAATACAAAAAATTAGCCAGGCGTGGTGGCAGGCACCTGTAGTCCCAGCTACTTGGGAGGCTGAGGTGGGAGAATGGCGTGAACCCGGGAGGCAGAGGTTGCAGTGAGCCAAGATCATGCCACTGCACTCCAGCCAGGGTGACAGAGCAAGACTCTGTCTCAAAATAATAATAATAATAATAATAATAATAATAATAATAATAAAATGGTATTCTAAGCCACTAGGCTTGTTGTAATTTGTTACAGCAGTAATCAAAAACTAATATAAGTGCCACATGCCAGAAACTTGGAATTTCTGCTAGGAAATAAAGTAGAGACAAGTGGTATTGAAGGTGGCCTGGAGAACTGACACTGTTACCAACTCTTCTCAAAGAGTGCCATGACACACAAATTAGGGAAGGTGACTTCCCTGCATTTAAGCGTATAAGTTAGGCAAACTGAGGAAACTGAAAGCAAATCTCCCTTTGGAGACACAATATTTCAAGGAATAGAAAGTTGGGATGTGATGATTCCTCCCAAAACAGGGAAGCTAAGAAGTAGGCACAATAATCAGAGAGCCTGTGAAGATGTTGAAGATGGCTCTCTCTCCTAAATGAGCAAATGCAGAAAAAAAAAAAAGGGGGGGCCTTTAAAAATACACAATAGATATTTTTAAAGGGTTTTTTTCCTTTAATTTCACTCATTTTCTAAAAAGATCCAAGAAAATGGTATATGCATTTAGAGACATACATGATCAAGAAGAAATCACATGTAATCAGAAAATATTCCATGGGCTTACAAATTCTATTGGAAATTTTAAGATGTAATTGATAAAGTGAAGAGCAACAGGAAAGAGAAAAAATTAATTTATGCAGTTAAAAAGGCAAATCTTTTATTTATGTATGTATTTATTTTATTATACTTTAAGTTCTAGGGTACATGTGCACAATGTGCAGGTTTGTTACATATGTATACATGTGCCATGTTGGTGTGCTGCACCCATGAACTCATCATTTACATTAGGTATATCTCCTAATGCTATCCCTCCCCCCTCCTCCAACCCCACAACAGGCCCCGGTATGTGATGTTCCCCACCCTGTGTCCAAGTGTTCTCATTGTTCAATTCCCACCTGTGAGTGAGATCATGCGGTGTTTGGTTTTCTGTCCTTGTGATAATTTGCTCAGAATGATGGTTTCCAGCTTCATCCATGTCCCTACAAAGGACATGAACTCATCCTTTTTTATGGCTGCATAGTACTCCATGGTGTATATGTGCCACATTTTCTTAATCCAGTCTATCATTGATGGACATTTCGATTGGTTCCAAGTCTTTGCTATTGTGAATAGTGCCGCAATAAACACACGTGTGTATGTGTCTTTATAGGAGCATGATTTATAATCCTTTGGGTATATACCCAGTAATGGAATGGCTGGGTCAAATGGTATTTCTAGTTCTAGATCCTTGAGGAATCGCCACACTGTGTTCCACAATGGTTGAACTAGTTTACAGTCCCACCAACAGTGTAAAAGTGATCCTATTTCTCCACATCCTCTCCAGCACCTGTTGTTTCCTGACTTTTTAAAGATCTCCATTCTAACTGCTGTGAGATGGTATCTCATTGAGGTTTTGATTTGCATTTCTCTGATGATGAGTGATGATGAGTATTTTTTCATGTGTCTGTTGGCTGCATAAATGTCTTCTTTTGAGAAGTATCTGTTAATATCCTTTTCCCACTTTTTGATGGGGTGTTTGATTTTTTTCTTGTACATTTGTTTAAGTTTTTGTAGATTCTGGATATTAGCCCTTTGTCAGATGGGTAGATTGTAAAAATTTTCTCCCATTCTGTAGGTTGCCTGTTCACTCTGATGGTAGTTTCTTTTGCTGTGCAGAAGCTCCTTAGTTTAATTAGATCCCATTTGTCAATTTTGGCTTTTGTTGCCATTGCTTTTGGTGTTGTAGTCATGAAGTCCTTGCCCATGCCCATGTCCTGAATGGTATTGCCTAGGTTTTCTTCTAGGGTTTTTATGGTTTTAGTCTTTAATCCACCTTGAATTAATTTTTGTATAAGGTGTAAGGAAGGGATCCAGTTTCAGCTTTCTATATATGGCTAGCCAGTTTTCCCAGCACCATTCATTAAATAGGGTATACTTTCCCCATTTCTCATTTTTGCCAGGTTTGTCAAAGATCAGATAGTTGTAGATGTGTGGTATTATTTCTGAGTGCTCTGTTCTGTTCCATTGCTCTATATCTCTGTTTTGGTACCAGTAGCACGCTGATTTGGTTACTGTAGCCTTGTAGTATAGTTTGAAGTCAGGTAGCGTGATGCCTCCAGCTTTGTTCTTTTGGCTTAGGATTGTCTTGGCAATGTGGGCTCTTTTAAGGTTCCAAACAAACTTTAAAGTATTTTTTTCCAATTCTGTGAAGAAAGTCATTGGTAGCTTGATGGGGATGGCATTGAATCTATAAATTACATTGGGCAGTATGACCATTTTCACGATATTGATTCTTCCTATCCATGAGCATGGAATGTTCTTCCATTTCTTTGTGTCCTCTTTTATTTCATTGAGCAGTGGTTTGTAGTTCTCCTTAAGAGGTCCTTCACATCCCTTGTAAGTTGGATTCCTAGGTATTTTATTCTCTTTGAAGCAATTGTGAATGGGAGTTCACTCATGATTTGGGTCTTTGTTTGTCTGTTATTGGTGTATAGGAATGCTTGTGATTTTTGCACATTGATTTTGTATCCTGAGACTTTGCTGAAGTTGCTTATCAGCTTAAGGAGATTTTGGGCAGAGACTATGGGGTTTTCTAAATATGCAATCATGTCATCTGCAAACAGGGACAATTTGACTTCCTCTTTTCCTAACTGAATACCCTTTATTTCTTTCACCTGCCTGATTGCCCTGGCCAGAACTTCCAACACTATGTTGAATAGGAGTGGTGAGACAGGGCATTCCTGTCTTGTGCCAGTTTTCAAAGGGAATGCTTCCAGTTTTTGTCCATTCAATATGATATTGGCTGTGGGTTTGTCATAAATAGCTCTTATTATTTTGAGATATGTTCCATCAATACTTAGTTTATTAAGAGTTTTTAGCATGAAGGGCTGTTGAATTTTATCAAAGGCCTTTTCTGCATCTATTGAGATAATCATGTGGGTTTTGTCTTTGGTTCTGTTTATATGATGGATTACATTTTTTGGTTTGTGTATGTTAAACGAGCCTTGCATCCCTGGGATGAAGCCAACTTGATCATGGGGGATAAGCTTTTTGATGTGCTGCTGGATTTGGTTTGTGAGTATTTTATTGAGGATTTTTGCATTGATGTCCATCAGGGATATTGGTCTAAAATTGTCTATTTTTGTTGTGTCTCTGCCAGGCTTTGGTATCAGGATGATGCTGGCCTCATAAAACGAGTTAGGGAGGATTCTCTCTTTTTCTATTATTTGGAATAGTTTCAGAAGGAATGGTACTAGCTCCTCTTTGTACCTCTGGTAGAATTTGGCGGTGAATCCATCTGGCCCTGGACTTTTTTTGGTTGGTAGGCTATTAATTATTGCCTCAATTTCAGAGCCTGTTATTGGTCTATTCAAGGATTCAACTTCTTCCTAGTTTAGTCTTGGGAGGGTGTATGTGTTCAGGAATTTATCCATTTCTTCTAAATTTTCTAATTTATTTGCATATAGGTGTTTATAGTATTCTCTGATGGTAGTTTATATTTCTGTGGGATTGGTGGTGATCTTCTCTTTATCATTTTTTATTGCATCTATTTGATTCTCCTCTCTTTTCTTCTTTATTAGTCTTGCTAGTGGTCTGTCAACTTTGTTGATCTTTTCAAAAAACCAGCTCCTGGATTCATTTATTTTTTGAAGGGTTTTTTGTGTCTCTATCTCTTCCAGTTCTGCTCTGATCTTAGTTATTTCTTGCCTTCTGCTAGCTTTTCAATGTGTTTGCTCTTGCTTCTCTAGTTCTTTTAATTGTGATGTTAGAGTGTCAATTTTAGATCTTTCCTGCTTTCTCTTGTGGGCATTTAGTGCTATAAATTTCCCTCTACACACTGCTTTGAATGTGTCCCAGAGATTCTGGTATGTTGTGTCTTTGTTCTCATTGGTTTCAAAGAACATCTTTATTTCTGCCTTCATTTTGTTGTGTACCCAGTAGTCATTCAGGAGCAGGTTGTTCAGTTTCCATGTAGTTGAGCGGTTTTGAGTGAGTTTCTTAATCCTGAGTTCTAGTTTGATTGCACTGTGTTCTGAGTGACAGTTTGTTATAATTTCTGTTCTTTTACATTTGCTAAGGAGTGCTTTACTTCCAACTATGTGGTCAATTTTGGAATAAGTGCGATGTGTTGCTGAGAAGAATGTATATTCTGTTGATTTGGGGTGGAGAGTTCTGTAGATGTCTATTAGGTCTGCTTGGTGCAGAGCTGAGTTCACTTCCTGGATGTCCTTGTTAACTTTCTGTCTCATTGATCTGTCTATTGTTGACAGTGGGGTGTTAAAGTCTCCCATTATTATTGTGTGGTAGTCTAAGTCTCTTTGTAGGTCTCTAAGGACTAGCTTTATGAATCTGGGTGCTCCTGTATTGGGTGCATATACATTTAGGACAGTTAGCTCTTCTTGTTGAATTGATCCCTTTACCATTATGTAATGGCCTTCTTTGTCTCTTTTGATCTTTGTTGGTTTAAAGTCTGTTTTATCAGAGACTAGGATTGCAACCCCTGCTTTTTTTTTTATTTTCCATTTGCTTGGTAGATCTTCCTCCATCCCTTTATTATGAGCCTATGTGTGTCTCTGCATGTGAGATAGGTCTTCTGAATACTGCACACTGATGGGTCTTGACTCTTTATCCGATTTGCCAGTCTGTGTCTTTTAATTGGAGCATTTAGTCCATTTACATTTAAAGTTAATATTGTTATGTGTGAATTTGATCCTGTCATTATGATATTAGCTGTTTATTTTGCTCGTTAGTTGATGCGGTTTCTTCCTAACATCGATGGTCTTTACAATTTGGCACGTTTTTGCAGTGTCTGGTACCAGTTGTTCCTTTCCATGTTTATTACTTCCTTCAGGAGCTCTTGTAAGGCAGGCCTGGTGGTGACAAAATCTCTCAGCATTTGCCTGTCTGTAAAGTATTTTATTTCTCTTTCACTTATGAAGCTTAGTTTGGCTGGATATGAAATTCTGGGTTGAAAATTCTTTTCTTTAAGAATGTTGAATATTGGCCCCCACTCTCTTCTGGCTTGTAGAGTTTCTGCTGAGAGATCTGCTGTTAGTCTGATGGGCTTCCCTTTGTGGGTAACCCAACTTTTCTCTCTGGCTGCCCTTAACATTTTGTCCTTCATTTCAACTTTGGTGAATCTGACAGTTATGTGTCTTGGAGTTGCTCTTCTTGAGGAGTATCTGCGGCATTCTCTGTATTTCCTGAGTTTGAATGTTGGCCTGCCTTCCTAGGTTGGGGAAGTTCTCCTGGATAATATCCTGAAGAGTGTTTTCCAACTTGGTTCCATTCTTCCTGTCACTTTCAGGTACACCAATGAGATGTAGATTTGGTCTATTCACATAGTCCCATATTCCTTGGAGGCTTTGTTCATTTCTTTTTACTCTTTTTTCTCTGAACTCCTCTTCTCACTTCATTTCATTCATTTGATCTTCAATCACTGATACCCCTTCTTCCACTTGATCGAATCAGCTACTGAAGCTTGTGCATGTGTCATGTAGCTCTGGTACCATAATTTTCAGCTCCATTGGGTCATTTAAGGTCTTCTCTTCACAGTTTTTTCAAGTTGGCCATTCATCTAATCTTTTTTCAAGGTTTTTAGCTTCTTTGCAATGGGTTTGAACATCCTCCTTTAGCTTGGAGAAGTTTGTTATTACCGATCATCTGAAGCCTTCTTCTCTCAACTTGTCCAAGTCATTCTCCATCCAGCTTTGTTCCATTGCTGGTGAGGAGCTGCGTTCCTTTGGAGAAGAGGTGCTCTGATTTTTAGAATTTTCAGCTTTTCTGCTCTGGTTTCTCCCCATCTTTGTGGTTTTATCTACCTTTGGTCTTTGATGATGGTGACGTACAGATGGGGTTTTGGTGTGGATGTCCTTTCTGTTTGTTAATTTTCCTTTTAACAGTCAGGGCCCTCAGCTACAAGTCTGTTGGAGTTTGCTGGAGGTCCACTCCAGACACTGTTTGCCTGGGTATCACCAGTGGAGGCTGCAGAACAGCAAATATTGCAGAATGGCAAATGTTGCTGCCTGCTCCTTCCTCTGGAAGCTTCTTCTCAGAGGGGCACCCAGACATATGAGGTGTCAGTCAGCCCCTACTAGGAGGTGTCTCCCAGTTAGGCTACTCGGGGGTCAGGGACCCACTTGAGGAGCTGTCTGTCCATTCTCAGATCTCAAACTCCATGCTGGGAGAACCACTACCCTCTTCAAAGCTGTCAGACAGAGATGTTTAAGTCTGCAGAAGTGTTTGCTGCTTTTGTTTGGGTATGCCCTGCCCCCAGAGGTGGAGTCTACAGAGGCAGGCAGGCCTCCTTGACCTGTGGTGGACTCCACCCAGTTCAAGCTTCCCGGCTGCTTTGTTTACCTACTCAAGCCTCAGCAATGGCGGGCACCCCTCCCCCAGCCTCGCTGCCACCTTGCAGTTCGATATCAGACTGCTGTACCAGCAGTGTGCAAGGTTCCGTGGGTGTGGGACCCTCCAAGCCAGGCACGGGATATAATCTCCTGATGTGCCGTTTGCTAAGACTGTTGGAAAAGCACAGTATTAGGGTGGGAGTGTCCGGATTTTCCAGGTACCGCCTGTCAAGGTTTCCCTTGGCTAGGAAAGGGAATTCCTCAACCCCTTGTGCTTCCCGGTTGAGATGATTCCCCGCCCTGCTTCAGCTCATGCTCTGTGGGCTGCACCCACTGTCCAACAAGCCCCAGTGAGATGAGCCCAGTACCTCAGTTGGAAATGCAAAAATCACCCATCTTCTGTGTCACTCATGCTGGGAGTTGTAGACTGGAGCTGCTCCTATTCAGCCATCTTGGAACCTCCCAAAAAGGCAAGTCTTATACAAAAGACACAAAAAAAGGAAAGGCAATGAAATAACTAAAGAAAAGATGAAAGACATTAAAGGAAGATCAAAAAGAAGACCAATGTGTGTGTTGGGGGGAGGTGTACATATATACTCAATAGATAAATCCTTTGGCATGAAGTTTAGTACTTCTATAAAAAAATAGAAAATAATTTACTGGTAAAAAAAAATTTAAATTCTGAAAATGCATATTGAAAATATTCAACAATAACAGGAAAAAATAATAGCCAAATACCAAGAATTAATATATGTGTTTGTAGATTGAAAAGAAAGTACAAAGACTTCAGTTTCTCTTCTGTAACACTAACCACCAAAAAATAAAAGACTATTACAGTATTTTAGATGGCTTTTTTTCTTATTGAAACCCAATATTTTGAGTGGAGGAGAGAAATCAATATGCAGAGAGGGTCAAGGAAATCATAAGAAAGAAGGAAGCAGTAGCTATTCCTAGAGTCTCAGAGATTATATTGTCCTCCTGAATACTTTTAATAAATTACCTTTAAAGTAATATTTGTTTATATATTCAGTAAATATTTAAGGTCACAAAGAAAGAAGGAAATCCAATCATAATTCCACCCCCATAGACAACTGCCAATAACATTGTATTTTGCATATAGTTGCATATGCTTCACTATAATTGAGATCACAAAATACATACTTTATTATGCTTTGCTTTTTCTCACTTAAAAATATGTGCTGACAGCTTCCTAAGTTAGCCTCAGCTTAAACCTCCCCATCAGCTTCAAATCCAACTTCCTGGCTGGCAGCCCCACATGGATATGAAGATCAACATATCTAAAACAAAGGACTTCATTTAAAGCACCCCATTTCCTACACTTTCTATCTCTTCATCTCTCTTATCTCAGAAATTAGTGTCACTTTCCACCTATTTTCTCCTTAAGCCACAAACCTGGAAATCAACCCTGACTTCTCTTTACACACCCCCATCCAAATTATTAGAAAATCCTAGCCATTCTACTTCCAAAACATGTCTCAGATATTGACACTGTTTATGAAAGAAACTGCAATCTATTTATGCCACTTTTCTTTCTCACCTGGACTACCAGGTAGCCTCTTGTCTAGTCTTCTTACTTATGCCTCTCTTTCATTAATTCTCCACTCAAAAGACATTTTATTTTTGCAACAACATAAACCAGATTGTGTTTAAAATCAGTTCAAACACTTACATGAGAAACACTTTCACTACGAAACAAATCTAAAACCCTTGCTTTTGAAGCCTTGCAAGACCTTTAAAGCAGTGAATGGACAGATCTCTGACTTCCTATTCAGTCTTCTACATCCTGACTCCCCGATTTGCTGAATGTGTTTTTTTTAGTCCTGCAACTTTCCATTAATCCAAAAACCATATATGAAGCTCTAGCTCTTTCTAGGGTCTTCACATGCTGTTTCCACTACCTGAACTGTTTTTCTTTCCACTTGTTATATGACCGTATCTTTCTAATTAATTTGGTTTTATGTTTCTAACAGATTGATATTAGAAATATCACCCCTTTCATTTACTTGGTATTACATCAAGGTTTATGATTTTATATTTGTTTGCTTCTTTATCTCTTCCACCAGATTATAAACTCAATCCAGACAGAAAGATTGTATATTTTATTTATCTAGGCAGAGTTAGCCCTTGCTATGTTTGAAATTTAACAAATTCTCAATAAATATCTTTTGAAAAAATAAAACCTGAGCTTTTTCCATGTTGTTATATGTGTCAAAAATGTGATTTTTCTTCACTAAAAAAATTGAACACAGGAAAGAATTATAATGTATTAAATCATTCATATTATTACACATTTAGGCTTTTTCAGTTTTACACATTAAAAAAATGCTATATTCAAACATTCCTATCTTTAACTACTCCTTAAGAAAAAATTACTAGGATCAATGGCTAAAAGTAGGACCCAGGTCAAACTATATAAACATCTAAGTGGAGAGTTAGAGTATGTTTCAGGATGGTAAGTTTGGATATTTTGAGGTATCAATTTTTGCCAAAATTATTAATTAGCTTAACACTAGTTTCCCAGGAAAATTCCAGTGGGGTCACTCTACTACCAGTTAAGATGTAGAAAGCCACAAAAAGACTGTTGCTACTATCCTAACAATGAGAACAAGCTGGATAAGCAATAAGATTCTAGTTTTGTTTTGTTTTTAGTTTTTAAAATCAGAAAGCCCAAGGCACAAAGATATCTAAATGAGGTACATTTTAATCATGATAAGCTCATCTGAGGAGAGAAAAACTTTGGGGGTTTTTAGCTTTGGAAGAGCTGTAGGACAAGAAGAAATCCACCACAGATGAAGGTAAAGACAAACCAGCTAAAACTGTAATGAACTTCTAATGCCTATAAACATAAAATACTAAGCCCCCCACTGACTGAAGGGACACCCTGTGGCCAAGGAAACTCCAAAAAACCTTAACACTGAGTTCCCAGCCATGACAGGACAGAAGGTCAGACATATCTCATTATACTTTCTCCCTTTTTGAGTTTAGACACAACTGACCAGCATTCATGTTAAAAATAGAGATTGTAAGGCTAAAAGAACAGACTCTTTTCGGGGCAATAAGATATCAAATTACAAACAGGACCAAAGGGCATACTAGACAAATGTTAAGCCACACACCCCTACATTTAACGAATAAATCACTGATATAAGAGTTAAGAGGAAGTCACTTAGGCAGAGAGCAAGGGTATGGGAGTCCTCAGTAAGGCTTTTCTTTTTAATGAAAAGCAGCCCCAAATCATTTTCTAACAAAAAGCACCCTGCAAGCTGGAAGTTTGCACAGATGAATGCTGGCAGGAACTAAGGATTAGATACGTTCAAGATGGTGGTTCCATCTTCCCTTCTTTGCCAGCCAGGTGTACTGTAAAGGAGCAGACAAGATGGCGCTAATCAACTGGAAAGCCCAGTTGCATAAAAAGATTAGGCTTCCCTGTGCACCATGCAAATGTCATACCTGATCAAACCAATCTATGAGCCCTATGTAAATCAGACACCACTTCCTCAAACTGGACTATAAAACTGGAAGCATTCACCACCAGCTGGTCTTTTCTGCTTGGAGACCCCTTCCTCTATAGAGGAAGCTGTTTCTCTTTCTCTTCTCTTCTACCTATTAAACCTCCACTCCTGAACTCCTCATGTGTGTCCACCTCCTAAATTTTCCTGGCGTGTGACAACAAACCCCAGTGTATATACCCCAGAAAACATAGCCACTTCAAAATGGGGGCTTGTCTGGGATACCAACGTATAACATCCATCGAAATGATGAGTAGAGGAGACGACTCCAACTCTGTCCTTTTATTCTGAGGCTTTTGGCCTTCATTTTAGAACCAAATAAAACCAATTACTGGAATCCCTTCAGCCATTTAAAAATGATTAGCATGAATGCCAGCCTTACAAGATTCAGGGACAGGCTTGCTGGGAAGAACATGGAAAATTCTCCAATACCCAATGATTGTAGGGCATATTGGCTATGTTTAAACCAGCTTTTTTTCATGAAGGACTTAGCCGTAGTGTAGGGCTGGAAGAAGTCCTGTGGCAACTGAGGATTTCTGGCCAGGCATCCCTCCTGTGTTATCCAAAGGCTTCTGGAGTGACCCCAGCCTCTGACCGCCCCAGTGGGGCATCAACAACAGGATCTCCCACTTTCCTATCATAATTTCTTCCTTTCCTGTCCGCAATCATCATCTCTTATCCTCTCTGTGTATGCAATGTGTAGGAAGTTTTATAGTTCAGGGAAGTAATCTTGTTTGGCAAGATCAAAGAATGTAATAGTAACTGGAAATATAGCTCAGGGGAAGGCATCTTTGTGATTTTCTAAGGACAGAGACTGCCCCCAACCCCCACCCTGCCGCCCAGACACTGAGCATCTCTCTCTGCCCTTGGTCCTGAAAGCACGTGGCATTTCTAGGTCTCTTTCCACCCTTGGTCTGGAGAGCACCATGGTGTTTCAAGGTCAACAGCACCACCTAGTGGAATAGAGATCCTCTCCATGAGGCACATTGTCAGTTCTTCACTGAAACACCCTTGCTTCCCAATTCTCTCCCTTTTTTGTGCCTCTCTACTAAAAACCAGGCTTTGTGCTGCTTCTGTAAATGGGAAAATTCTGCCTTTAACAATTAGAGGTAAAATTCCCTCCAAAGCCAAATTTTAGTCTCAATGCTGTCCCATCAGCAGGAAAAGGGTCATTCGGTTGCTACATTCTTTTAAGGCACTTTTTCTGCTTCTATTTAGAGTGGCATTTAATTAGAAAGGAGATTTTAAGTTCAAAAGTTAACCAGAACCATTCTCTAAGAGTAAACACTTCAGTACAGGCCATAATAGCAGGATATAGAGTTCAATCTAGCACACCCCCTTCATTAAAGGGGCCTTGCCCAACTATTATGTAGTTTTTCTTGAGATCCATTTTTCAGGGAGCCAGGCAGATCACAAAAGTCTAGGAAGTCAGAGAAATCACAGGCAGAGAACTAGAGCCAGTTGGGTGAGCGTGACTAACCCCAGTGGCTTAGTTCCTCTGGTTCCATAGCTGGGGGGTCACACCTACAACCATAAGTCACATGTTCAACAAGGTGCCAGGACCCAGGAACCATGGGGAGAAAACAGCAGGGGGGATGCCCCCACTGTCTTCCTCCCATCCCAGGTCACACCAAAAGGAAGGAGACTAAAGAGATGAATTTTTTCTCACTTCTCTTTCTAGCTGGGTATCATCTTCAGCCTATACTCCCCTGGAGTGCATTCTGAAGCACTGGAACTCCTTTCACCCTGAGACTTTAGAGAAAAAACGGCTCATTTTCTTTTGGACAAGGGAATGGTCTTCTTACCCTCTTGAACCAGCTTGGCCTGTGGAAAGGAGCCTTAATTTTAATATTATCCAACAATTAGATCTTTTTTGCAGACAGGAGGGCAAATGGTCCAAGGTGACTTATGTACAGGTTTTGTTGTAGTTGTTGTTGTTTGCACTTTTTTTTACACAACCCAGCGTTGCTTGCCAAGGTCTAAGAGACAACCCAGACCTTGGCAAGCATTACAAAATCAACCTAGCTGTTTTAGTAGTCCTATCAGGCAGGCCTATAGAGAATGATTCTCCAAAGTTAGAAAAGCATCTTTCAGGGGAACAATCTGAGGATCCCCCTTATTTGGGGCTCTCTCAAGTTTCCTTCTTATTACAGGAACTTAGGCAAATAAAGGGAGACTTAGACCAATTTCTAATGACCCTGATAGGTATACAGAAGCTTCCAAAATTTAACTCAGGTATTTGACATGACAGGATGTTATGCTGCTCCTAAGTCAAACCCTAACCACAGCCGAGAAGCAGGCAGCTCTGTAGGCAGCAGAGAGATTTGGAGATGAGCAATACAGCTCCTAGAGTAGGCCTAAAAGAAAAAGAGAAAAAAGTGAAGGCAAAGAAGTAGGGGAAACATCATTCCCAATAGGAAGAGAGGCAGTACCTCTTGACAACCCTAATTGATTTCTATGATGATTTTCCTTCTTTCGTGGTTTAAAATGGCTCCTATATCTTCTTTTATAATGTTGTTCTAACCTGGGAAAAGTTAATTTTCCAAAATTTAAAATGTTTGGCTTAGAGTTGAGCTAGGGGGAAGGGAACCCAGAAGCCTGACATGCCAGCAAAAGGGTAAAAATTTCTTACCAGTCAGGCTTTTGGCTTCTCTCTCCCTGTGCAAACCAGTAAAAGGGATAATACGAATCATTATTTATATTATCTGCATAGTTTTCATTAATAAAACAGATTTATGAGGTTGGTTTTAAGCTGTAGCCAATCTGGTGTGTTTTGTGCTTCTTTCTGTATGGTTTTGTTAAAAGAAAGGGTACCTTAGGTTAGGACACAGATCCAGAGCCCCATAAGCCTGCTGTTCAAGCCAGCCCAACAAAATGGTTAGTAATAAATTTGGCTACAGGCCTCCCTCTTGTTTCATGTCCTTGGGAACATGACCTGTAACCATATGGCAATACTTTGTTTTAGTCTCCACCATTTTACAATAGTGGCTGTCTTGTTGTGCTAAGTCAGTATGTAAGTGAGGGTCACAAAATCTGATAAGCCAGTTTATCAATCTGGGTGGTACCAGCTGATCCATCAAGGGTGGGGTTTACAAGCACTGATCTTACTTAAGCACTGATCTTGAAAGCAGTTTAGGGAGGGTCAAAATCTTGTAGCCTCTAGCTGCATGACTCCTAGGCCATGGTTTCTAATCTTGTGGCTAATTTCTTGGTCTGGTCCTAGGCAAGAGGGAAGTATATCTTAAGAAGGGGATGTTATCTTCTTTGTTTTAGACTAGAAACTGTAAATCAGGCTCCTCCCAAATTTGGTTCAGCCTATGCCCAAGGATGGGAAAGGAAAGCTTGGTGGCTGGAAATAAAATGAAGTTGTTTGAGTCAGATCTCTTTCACTTTCTCAGTCACAGTTTTGCAATGACAGTTTCAAAAGCTGTTTATCACCCCTTTGAAAATACCTCATACACTTGCAGTTAAGTCATAACCTAATTAAGGCTTATTGGTTTCACCTGTGAGGTACTTGTTGTGATGTTCAAAAGCCAAAAATCTTAACTGTTTATCATGACTAGAGTCAAGTAAAAAGGATTTAAAAGAATTTTCTTAAAGAGCACTCAGCTTAATTAAAAGTGGATATTCAAGTTATAGGTATATTTAAAAGGCCTTCATGTTTTTCTCTTCTTGGATCTTGTTTTCTGGAAAAGGGCTTTTTGTTGTTGTTGTTGTTCTCAGTCAACTGAATTATTTTTTCTCCATTTTTTTGTCTCACTACTCTTAAAGCACGCATGAGAGGCCCTAAGATAACTTCTGGTAGCATGAGACTCCTTGGGAAAAACAGAGGAGGTGCCACAGACCATGTGTTGGGAAAAAAACCTCTGTTTTTCTCATGAAACCCCAGGAATTGAAAGCATATAGCTCACTCTCAAAATCAAAGGATCTGTTCTGTTTTGCATTGTGTTTTCTGACTGTTTTGAGTTTTGGGGGTATCCAGTTACTTCACATTAAGAGAGAGCTTTGGTGTGTAATAACTAGGCAGGAAATGCACCTTAAGGGATACTTAATAGTAGTTATACATCAGAGAAGCATGTTCTTGACCACCTGAAAGATATGGAAACATCACCACCTGCCACCGAGAGATTAGACTGCCATGGAGGATAGGATGATTACAAAATAAGCCGATAGGCTTTGGGTTGCCTTGCAATGAAATACATGGTAGAAAGTAGAAGCACTACACTGCCTTCTCCCATAGCATCTTCCTCCTTTTGGGGATCTAAAATCAGTATAAAATGGCACCCTTAATTTTAGAGATCTGTCTTTGCCTTAAGCTGTGTCTGCTTATTAGGCCCTAAAAATGCATGCTACCAGGCCCTGTTCCTCCAAGGGCTCCACCCTAAAGCCAATAATACAATTAAGAAACTGGCAAGTGAAAAATCTTACAATTGCTGAATCTTTTTTGCTTTTCTGTGTGTGTTTATAGATATAGATATAGATATATGTATATATGTGTTGTGCATTGTGTCTATGACAAGAGCTCTAATTGATTGGCTTAAAGAAAAATAAGTGCTTAAATCAAATTTTTTTAGTTCATGTGACTTTAATCATTAAGAAATAGAAATAGTCTTAAGGATTATTGGTAAAATGCAAGTGTCATCAAAATGCAAATAGGTGATCTAAATCATACAACTTAGATACTAGGTTTGCTAAAGTTTCCAAGGTTGTATACTGTCTTCTTTAAAGGTAGGTAAGGCCTGGGACACGTGGAGCTAGACACTGGAGAGAGTCAGACCTTGCTTGTACTTCTGTCTGGGTCCTAAGCTTCATACCTGCTACATATTTAAAATCATTTACTAACCAGGTTTTTCACCAAAAGTAAAAGTTGCTAAGAGTTACAGTGCAACATGTATTTGAGATCACTAAAGAGTGTTATATGCAAGGCATATAAAAACAGTAAGATGTGTCTTATAGTAAAAGAATATAAGAAAGCATGGAAATGTAAATTTTGCCCAGGGATGAAGGATTATCTTAAATTTGATATGATGAAGCTAAAAAGTTGTGGAAAGGTTGTAAAAATTAATCTTGCCAAAAATGTGTAAACATTAAATTCAAAAAGGTATTATATGGTCTTTTCATAAACTGAGCATTAAAATAAAAGCACAGCAAGGTTGTCTTAAGACACTAATCTGCCCTTTAGCAAAAGGAGTTATGAAGTGTTTGTAAAGATTTTACCTCATGGTCAAATTGGTTAAGAATAGATGGAATCGTCTATAAGGTTTCATTTAACCAAATTGGGGTTAACATTAGTAAACTAATGCAAGGGTAAAATTTGGCTTTGAACAGGATTTTCATGTAATAATAAAGGCTAATAAAAGGTTTTTGCCTTTTGAGTCATCATTTTGGCAAAATAAATAATTTGTGACAATTTGGATTTCTATTTCATAACATGAAGTGTTTTAAACCTCTAACACTTAACAGGCATCCTAAAATCAAACTTCAAGTTTCAAAATTGTCTTTCCTGATGCCTGGCTTTCTGGATGGTTCAAGGGGTCCTTGAAACATTCAGAAAAGAGGTGAATGGGATTATTCAACATGTTTAGTCACATGAGATTGCCAAAATATGTCCAATCTTCTTTAAGTTTTATTTTGGTGAATAATACTAATATATGTTCCAAAATTGTATGGATTTCTAAAATTCTAATGTCTGAGTATTTACTACAATCATAATGAAGAGTGAAGTTGTTGTAAACCACGGAGATAACTAAACTTCTTTGTCAGTCATGTTTTTAGCTATAACTACCCAGTAAATTTTGTCATTTGTAGACAATTGTTGTCTTGCTTTGTTCCTTCTGAAAAGATAATAAAGCTATATTAAGGACTTTAACAGGTTGTTAATAGCTTTGAAGGTTGTAACATTGGGATAGAGAAAGAATGTATGGGACTCATGAAGAACTGAAATATTTACGAATGTCAAGCAAAACAAGTGTTAACTAAATGGACTACATGCAGAAAGTTAAAGCAACCTTTTTGACTTTTGCTTGGAATATTGCTGATCCTTGTTTTGTTTTTCAGAGTCAAGAAAATTTATTTTGAACTACTTATGGCCTTCAATAATTGAGTAAGGTATACTCATGTGAACAAATTGGAGCATGTTTGTTTCTCTCTGCCTAGTTCCTCTAGAATTTGGAAACTGTCAGTGAGCACTTTAACTTATGGCAATATAGTTGTTTGCATCAGTGGAATAAGAATCTGTTTTCCTTTTACAACAGGACACAATTAGAAAAACTGGTTATTTTAGCAAGTCTTTGACTGCAAGGATGTGTTTCTCTTTGAGGAATCAAGCTTGACACTTGATTGAAATTCCCCTGGGGAAAACTGGCCTCATACCTTGGCTACACAGTCCCTGCATGAGATTAGAATCCCAAGGGTCCCCAGTCACAGAACAAGCCTACACCCACCCAACAACACTCCTGAAAGCCTAAAGACGGCCATGGGAGGGGTGCGTTGAAGCCTATTGGTAGAACAGGAGAGTTGAGGGGAAATTCTTCCACATTACTATAAGAATTCACTGCTATGGGCTGAAGGCAGGAAGTAGAGCTAGAAAACTAAGAGAACTCCTCCCTGACCAGGCACCCCAGACATTCACAGAACACCCAGCAATGGCCCGCTGAAGGTTGAGGGCAGGCAGAAGAAAGAGTAAAGTCCCTCAAAGGCATGCTGAACCTTCACTGATGCTGAGGCATCAGTGCTGAATGCTGAGTCAGAGGAGCCAGGTTGACAGAGCCTTTCAGGACCCAAAAAGCTAGGAAGGACTGCGCAGGAAAACAACAAAAACAAAAACAAGACAACTCCCCAGTGATCCACAAAGTTGTCAATCAGCCTATAAAACAGAAAGAGATCTGGCATTTAGAATGCAAAGCATAAAGAGATACCTAAAATCTAGCTAGTGCTCAGATCCCAGGCATTGCAGGAAAAAATAAGTGCTGATTCCATCCTCAAACCATTTAAGGTCAATAATAAACTAAATTTAACTAAAGCTGTAACACAACCCCAACTGAGCTTAACTGCAGATTAGTAGCATTCAGCCCTCCACAGTAGCAACATGACCAAAGAGGTATGCCCTTTTCAGGGGATTAATAATACTTATTGGTTGGCATATGTCAAAATGTATCATAAAATTGGTAACTGGCATATGATAAAATATTATGAAACCTGTGAAGAATCAAGAAAATGTTAACACATGGTAAACAGAGGAATATAGTCACAAGAAGGAGGTGGCAAAATGGCCCAAAGAGTTTAATTAGCAGAAAGAGATTTCAAAATTATCGTGATAAAATTAAGCAAAAAACTTGTAAAAACATTACAAATGAAAACCTTATGAATCAAAAAAGAAATCTGAAGAGAAATTTAAAAATATTTTGAATTGAATAAAAACAAAACCACTACATATAAATATATGTAGGATGAAGCTTTAGCAGTGCTTAGAAGAAACTTTATGACTTTAAATATTTAAATTAGATGAACAAGAGAACTCAAATCAATGATGTAATTTCCACCTTAAACTAGAAAAAGAAGAGCAGAACAAACCCAAACTTAGTGGAAAGAAGTCAATAACTTTGAACAAAAATCAGTGAAATAAAAAACAGAAAAGCAAAAGAGAAAAATCTATGAATCTAAAAGTTGATTCTTTAAAAAGATCAATAAAAATCATAAATTTCTAGCAAGACTGACCAAGGATAAAAAGACAGAAGATTCAAATTACTAGTATCAGGAATGAAAGAGGGAATATCACACAGATCTTACATATATTTAAAAAGATATTAAGGGAATGTTATAAATATGCATATGCCCATAAGTGAAATGGACAAATCTCTGTAAAGATATACAGTACCAAACTTCACTTAAAAATAGCCTTGATAGCTCTGCATATATTAAAGATATGAAATTCACAAAGAAAACTCCATAGCCAGTTGGATTTACCAGTGAATTCTACATTTAAGGAAAAAACAATGATGGTTCTCCACAAAATTTTCCAGAAAATTAAAGAGCAAGAAGCACTTTTCAACTCATTTTATGAGGTCAGCATTACCTTCTTACCAAAATCAAATATTATAAGTAAATTATACACCAATATCTCTCATAAACATATACACAAACATTTTAATAAAACTTATAAAAATAAATCCAACAACATATAACAAAAGTAACATATCACAAATGAATGAGATCTTTTCCAAGAAAAAAAATTTGCTCAATATTTGGAATCAAATCAATGTAATTTATTATATCAACCATGATAAAAACCATATGATTATCTCAATCGATGTAGAAAATAGTATTTTGCATAATTCACATCCACCTTATGTTAAAAGTCTCTCTGCAAATTAGGAATATAAAATATTTCCTCAACTTGAATGAAATCACGTCCTTTACAGCAACATGGATGGAGCTGGAGGCCATTATCCTAAATGAACTAATTTGGAAACAGAAAATCAAATTTCATGTTTTCACCTTTAAGTGGGAGCTAAACAATAAGTACGCATAGACAGAAAGATGGAAATAGTAGACACTAGGGACTCCAAAAGTGGAGAAGATGAGAGGGGATTGAGAGCCGAAAAATTACATGTTGGGTACAATATTCAATACATGGGTGATGGGTACAAAAGAAGCCCAATCTCTACCATTATGCAATATACCCGTGGAAGAAACATGTGCATGTATCCTTTGAATCTAAAATAAATAAATTAATAAATAAATAATACTTCTTCAACTTGATACAAGTAATGTACAAATATCCAACAGCTAACAATCGTACTTCAAGGTAAAAAACTGAATTATTTCTCCTTTGGATCAGGAATAAAACAAGAACTTTCTTAGCACATCTATTCCATTTTGTCATGATAGTCCTACAAATGTAATAGGAAAGAAAAATAAATACAAAGCATTCATATTAGAAAGAAGTAATTAAATCACTATTTATACATAGACAACATGAACATTTGTGTAGGAAGTTCCGAATAACCAAATAATCTATAATTTTTTTCCAAAGTCGGCAAGTAAAATTAGCAAACTTGCAAGATTCAAAGTTAATGTACAAATATTTTTGTGTTTCTATATACCATGAACAAAAAACTTAGGAATTGATATCAAAAAGTAGATCGATATAATTTAATATGGTATCAAAATATGAAGCACTTAGAAATAAGTCTAGCAGAATATGTGCAAGATTTGCATACTAAGACATGTAAAATATCACTGAATAATCTTAAAGAAGACCTAAATAAATGGAAAAACACATCATATTCATGGATTTAAGACTAAAACTTTTTAAGATGTTATTTCTCCACAAATTGGGCTATAGCTTTAATGCAATCCAAATTTTAAAAAATACACTAATAGCTTTAATGCATGTGAAATCCCAGTCATTCTAAAATGTATACGTAAATGAAATAATTTAGTATAAACAAAATGTTGAAAGGGAAGTGTGAAGCTGGAAACTCACACTACCTAATATTAAGGTTTTATATAAAGCTATAGTAATCAAGAAAGCATCCTATTGTAAAACAATAAATACACAGTTAATATACATAAATAGCACACAATCAATAAAACATAATCAAAACTCCAGAAATAGACACACACATATATAATGGAAATTTATTTTTGACAAACGAAATAAGATAATGTAATAAGGAATGAATAGTTTTTCAGCAAATGGTCTTAAAATCATTGGACATCCATATGCAGAAATAAATGTATTTTGACCCATACCTTACATCTTATACAAAAATTAACTCAAAATGGATCACAGGCCAGAACACGATATGAATAGGATGTTTAGGTATATCACAGTCAACGTGCTGTGAAACTAAAGATAAACAGAAAAAAAAAGTCTTAAAAGCCTGCAGAAAAAAATAGATACATTACCTACTGGTGAACTACAGTCAGAATAATAAACTTATGAGCAACAACATAAGCCAAAAGACAACAGAAAGATATCTACAAGTGTCAAGAAATGTCAAATATAACTCTATGTCTAGAAAAATAATCCTTTAAAAATGAATTCAAAATATAAATATTTAGAGACAAATACTGAGAAAATTTCTCTCTGGTATACTGCACCACAGAAAATGCTTAAAATGTACTTCAGGCTGAAGAGAAATATTATCTAATTAAAACTTAGATCTAATTAAAACCTAGATCTGTAGAAAGAAATGTGGTAAATATAAGAATGCAAATGTATTTTTAACATATATACCATGGGATACTAAGCCGCCAAAAATGAAGAACAAGCTCATGTTCTTTGCAGGAACATGGATGGCACTGGGGTACATTATCCTTAGCAAACTAATAAAGGAACAGAAAACCAAATCCTGCATGTTTTCAGTTATAACGGGGAGGTAAATGGACAGAAAGAGGGGAAGAACAAACACCAGAGGCTGAAGATAGATGGTGCGAGGAGACAGAAGTTCAGAAAAAAAAAAACAAAAACATCTCCAGTAATATGGTTAGTACCTGAGTTATAATATAATCTGTACACCAACCCCCAACTCATGAGTTTACCTGTATAACAAACATACACATGTACCCCTGAAACTAAAATTAAAATATTAATTAAAAAACACTTTAATTATAAAAGAAAAGGAAGTGAAAAACCAAGTTCTCAAAAAGTTCACGGAAAATAAAATTAAAGATAAAATTAACATATACACCTTATTTCTCAACATAAACTCCATCAAAAGCAAGACACTTTTGTAAGCAATAATACCAGCCATTCAGTCCATCCCTAAAGAAATGAGGGATGTAGAAATGTAACCATGTTAACACAGTCTTTTTTACATTATTAACTTCAGAAAAAAATGGGTGCCAAAGACAAATATTTTTTAGGATTAGGAAACAAAAAGAAGTCAGAAGAGCCAAATCAGGACTGTTAGGTAGATGCCTAATGATTTCCCATAAAAACTCACAAAATAACCCTTGTGTGATGAGAGGAATGAGCAAGATCCTGGTCATGGTGGAGAAGGACTCTGTGGTGAGGATTTCCCAGGCATTTTTCTGCTAAAGCTGTGGCTTTCTCAAAACTCTCATAATAAGCAGATATTATCATTCTTTGGCCCTTTAAAAAGTCAAGCAAAATGCTTTGATCATCAAAAACACTGCTGCCATCATCTTTGTTCTTAACTGGTCAACTTTTGCTTTGACTGGACCACTTTTACCTCTTGGTTGCCAGTGGTTTGATTGTGCTTTGTCTTCAGGATCATACTGGTAAAGCCACATTCCATCTCCTGTTACAATTATTAAAATAATTGCTTCAGGATCTTAATCACACTTTTAATTTCCATTGAAAGCTCTGCTCTTGTCTGTAGCTGATTTGCATTCAATGGTTTTGGTACCCACTGAGTGGAAAGTTTTCTGAACTTTAATTTTTCTGTCAGAATTGTGTAAATTGAACCAATAGACATATCTGTGGCGTTAGCTATTGTTTCTGCTATTAATCATTAATCCTCTTCAATTAGGGCACAAACAAAATTGATTTTTTTTCCTCTCAAATTGATATACATGGTCAGCTGATGTGGGCTTCATCTTCAACAGCATCTCGTCTCTTAAAATGCATTATCCATTTGTAAACTGGATTTATTTCTTTGGGGTATTGTATCCATAAACTTTTCATGAAGTATCAATTACTTCATCATCCTTCTACCCAAACTTCACCATAAATTCAACATTTGTTCTTGCTTCAATTTTAGCAGAATCCATGCTGCTCTGATAGGGGCTCTTTTCAAACTGATGTATCATCCTTCTTAGTGCCTCAAACTAAATCCTCTTCAGACATGTTATAAAAGTTAGTATGAGTTGGCCAGGCGTGGTGGCTCACACCTGTAATCCCAGCACTTTGGGAGGCCGAGGCGGGCGGATCACGAGGTCAGGGATTGAGACCATCCTGGCTAACACAGTGAAACCCCGTCTCTATACAAAAAGAAATTAGCCGGGTGTGGTGGCAGACACCTGGAGTCCCAGCTACTCAGGAGGCTGAGGCAGGAGAATGGCGTGAAGCCAGGAGGCAGAGCTTGCAGTGAGCCAAAATCGCGCCACTGCACTGCAGCCTGGGGGACAGACAAAGACTCCATCTCAAAAAAAAAAAGCTAGTATGAGTTTAGTTTGGTGCAAAAATTTTTGAATTCTATTTACAGTTTTTTTCACAATACACATTTTTCATGAACTTTTTGAACACCGTGTGTGTGTGTGTGTGTGTGTGTGTAGAGAGAGAGAGGCTTAAACTGTTGGTCTTCTGATCAAATAATTTTACTTCTAGTAATTTATACTAGGAAAATTATCAAAGATGTTGATAAGATGCATATATAAGATGCAAATAGCCAGGCACGGTGGCTCACGTCTCTAATCCCAGCATTTTGGGAGGCCGAGGCGGGCGGATCACGAGGTCAGGAAATCCAGACCATCCTGGCTAACACGATGAAACCCCGTCTCTACTAAAAATACAACAAATTAGCCGGGCGTGGTGGCAGGCACCTGTAGTCCCAGCTACTCGGGAGGCTGAGGCACCAGAATGGCGTGAACCCAGGAAGCGGAGCTTGCAGTGAGCCGAGATCACGTCTCTGCACTCCAGCCTGGGCAACAGAGCGAGACTCTGTCTCAAAAAAAAAAGAAAAAAAGAAAAGATGCAGATAATAGTGTTATGATGAACCACAGAAAGAATTTGTCAAAAATTCTAATTATCCTCAAACTAAAAATCCTCTGCACAGCAAAGAAAACAATTAGTAAACTGAAGAGAGAACCCACAGACTGGAATAAAATATTTGCAAAGCATAAATCTGATAAGGGATTAATATCCAAAATATATAAGGAATTCAAACAACTCAATAGCAAGGAAAAACCCCAATTAAAAAATAAGAAAAAGACCTGAATAGAAATTTCTTTTAAGAAAAAGACATATAAATAGACAACAAGTTTATGAAAAAAATACTCAATATCACTAATCATCAGGGAAATACAAATTAAAACCACAATGGGATATCACTTCACACATGCTAGAATGGCTATTATCCAAAGGAGGAATGATATAACAAGCATTGGTGAAGATACAGAGAAAAGGGAATCTTTGTACACTGTTGGTGGGAAAACAATATGGAGTGTATTAGTCCACTTTCACACTGCTGGTAAAGACATACCTGAGACTGGGCAATGTACTAAAGAAAGAGGCTTAACTGGACTTGCAGTTCCACATGGCTGGGGAACCCTCACAATCATGGCCAAAGGCAAGGAAAAGCAATTCCCATCTTACAGGGATGGCAGCAGGCAAAGAGAGAATGAGGAAGACGCAAAAGCAGAAACCCCTGATAAAACCATCAGATCTCATGAGACTTATTCACTATCACGAGAACTGAGGAAACCACCCCCATGAATCAATTATCTCCCATAGGGTCCCTCCTACAACACATGGGAATTATGGGAGTACAATTCAAGATGAGAAATGGGTGGGGACACAGAGCGAAACCATATCATGGAGGTTCCTTAAAAAATTTAAAATAGAAATACCATATGATACAGCAATCCTACTTCTAAGTATATAGCCAAAGAAAATAAGATTTGTATGTTGAAGAGATAGCTGCCCTCCTATGTTCATTGCAGCACTATTCACAATAGCCAAGATATGGAATCAACCTGAGTGTTCATCAACGGATGAATGAATAGAGAAAATGTGGCATACATATACACAACGAAAGACTATTCAGCTTTTAAAAAGAGGAAATTTCTACATTTGCAATAACATGGGTGAACCTGGAGGTTATTATATTAAGTAAAATAAGCCTGGCATAGAAAGACAAATACCGCACGATCTCACTTACGTGTGGAATCTAGAAAGTTGAACTCACAGAATTACAGAGTAAAATGGTTACCAGAGTTGCTGGTGGGGAGGGCAGGGAATTGAGAGATGTTGGTCAAAGTGCACAGTCTTAGTTCTACAGGAGGGAAAGGTTTTTGAGGTCTACTCAACAGAATGATGACCATATTTAATTATAATATATATTTCAAAATTGTCAAAAGAGAAGATTTAAACGTTCTCAGCACAAAAATAATAAGTATGGGAGATGGTAGATAGGTTAATTAGCATGATATAATCCACAATGCATGTACATATATATGTTATATATTTATATATAAACATCACATTGTATTTGTGTAATTTGTGTATTTGTATATTTGTGTGTGTGCACATGTAAAAATACACAATTATTATTTGTCAATGAAAAATAAATCTAATTACTCAAAATCAGCATAATTATTTAAATACAGGAGATATATATGATAAACTATGATGTGAACTCTTAAAGTTATGTGTTCCGGACTGAATTGTGTTCCCCCAAAAATTCATATGTTGAAGCCCTAACCCCCCAAGATGACTGTATGTGGTGATAAGGGCTTTAAAGAGGTATTAAAGGTTAAATGAACTTAGAAGGATAGGGCCCTAACCCAATAGAACCGGCACACTTATAAGAAGAGGAAGAAATGTCAGGGGCATGTGTACACACACAGATAAAAAAGTTCATGAGGACACAATGAGAATTTGGCAGTCTACAATCCAAGGAGAGAGTACTGAGAAGAAACCAAACCTACTAACAAGTGGATCTTGTACTTCCAGCCTCCAGGACTATGAGAAATAAATTTCACTTATTTAAGAGCCACCCAGTCTGTGATATTTTGTTATGGCAGCCCTAGAAAACTAATACATTTCTGTGTTCAAAAACGATGTAATGTCGTAAGAAAATATATATTGTTGTGATATAGACAATATAAAAAACTAAATCTCTTTATCTCTCTCTCTTTCTGCCTCTTTTTGCCTCTTTATTTCTCTTTCCTCTCCTCTCGTCTTCTTTCTCTCTCTTTCTCTCCCTCCCCTTCTCTCTTTCTCCACCACCCACCCACACACATACACACACTGGAAAGTTTTATGCCCAGATTTTACTTCGGTTGGTATGGGTAGCTTTAATTATCTTCCTTATAGTTATGTTTACATTTTTCTATAATAAATATATCATAATTATAAATAAATTATACATTTTAAAAGTTATTGAGTTCAAATACTCAATTCTTGCAGATGTTAGAATACTCATGGAAAATGAAACACAATTCTGTTGACATGATAATTGAAAAGAGAACTTTTTACTACAAAGCTGCATTGACATTAATTGCTTTTTGCTTCCCAAAATACAATTATTCTCATAAAACAAGTTTCCTATCTCTGTAAAATTTTTTTAAAAAAATAATAAAAGGTGAAATAATTATTGGAAAGAATTAGGAAAGATGAAAAATGTGAAAGCAATGCTATGATGCCAAAATAGCTGTTCTAAACATTTGTGCTTGCTATGGCTTGCAGTTAAAATTTAAAAATAGCACTTAAATATGCGTGTTAATAACATCCAGAAGGCATTTCTTTCAAGCCTGTTTGGGCTGTTGAAGGGTTTAATTTAACCACAGCATTCATTTATGTCTAGCAGTTAAATTTTTTCTTTTAAGCTCAAAGGAACTGTGAGTTGTAACTATGATCTAATTGGTAAGGAATGAAGAATGTTTTTCATGTTTTATAGACAACATGAATCCTGATCATTTTACAGCAGTAAATTATGAAGCACTCCACTTGTTGTGTCTCCCTGTGGAAGCCGGGGCTTAGCTCATTAAACTATAAAAATAACTTGCTGGGTTCGGCAGCTCCTAGAAAGGCTCTCTGACAAGGTGGGTTATTTTTATTTCACTAATACACATTCACTAGGCAGTCCAGAGCAAGCGAGATTCTTTATGGTCCCCAACTAAGTCAATTTATAACTACATCTACATGTCAGAGGGGACGTGCAAAGAACCTAAACTGCTATATAGGAAGATAATTTATTATTGATTTTTTCAACCTTTTTTTAAAAAGCAGCTACATTTCACTGGCTCCCTGGTTCCTTTCTGCAACGCAAATGACCTGTACAACACTTGTGACATGTCAAACCAGTTTTCTATGCGGGGAGAAAAAGGGCGTACAAGTCGGGAGTGCCTGGTTTCCTGATGGCTTAAAGAGAAATAAAGAATGACCTTTGGGACATTTGAAAACAAGGAGCAAAAATCATCTGTCCACTCTCCCCATTGTGAAAGACCTTAAAAAATTAAGTACTAATGATCTACTGTTTAATATGCATACTAAATTACCTCTTACCTAATAAACCAGGTAACTTACTTAATTTTACTGGAAGAAAAATTACTATAAATTTTTTTACTTTTTCTCTTGGCCTTAAAGAGTCAAATATCCAGTTGCAAATAACTTGAAAATCATGCTCACAGCTCATGACTGGAGGAAGTTAGAAAAAGACTGTGATACAAAATCTGTAGCCTGTAGAGTTTGCTATCGAGCCCTGTAATGATCAATTCCATTCACTTGACTCTGATTCTATAGTGAATAGTCTCTTTAGCAAGGACTTAGCAGCAGCAATTTCAACAGAACATTTTTTTTTCCATGATGAGAACAACAGCCATGTACTTAGACTGCAACTCTAAATTCTACTTACCACAGAGTTATTTTACTGTATTCCTTACATTTACAAAGTCAAATAAAAACAACCTCTGTTATCAGAATACTGTTAGGATTTACTGGTAAAATATTAAATACCATGTACCATTACAATAGATTACATGAACAGTTATCCTATAATGATTGTGACATAATGAAAATAACAAAAGTGTCTTAAACATATTTCAACCCATTTGGGCAGAAAATCTACCAAGAATTACCATCGTTCCCACTCCCACTGCCATTTCTCCCACGCTATCCTTCCCCCCATGGCTGGTGTTAAGATTTTATTTTGTACATTCTTGGTAAGCTTGTTAAAGCTAAAACTTACTCCTACAAATAAGTTATGATTTTCCTCCCTTAGATTAGAAGACTTTATTTTACATTAAAATGCTCTCACAAGTAAGTGGGAATTACGGGATTTAGGCCCCTCATGTAGTAGATTCTGAAACACTAGAAATCAGAAGTTTTGGGTTTGAATCCTGACCACCTACTAGGTTGTAATAATCTAATACAAAGCCTATTTCATAATAAAGTGCTGACTATCTCACATAATTTATTGAATACTGTACTGAAAGTGAAAAACAAAATGGTTGTACTCGAAGTACAGTCTCTACTAAATGCATATCACTTCTGCACCACTACAAAGTGGAAAAATCCTCAAACTATTGTAAGTCAGGGACTATCTACCTAAGTTATTTTTCTCTTCCTGCTTTTAACACTTTTTTCTTTTCCTTCGTCTTTTATTTTTAACAGTATGATGTGCCTAGGTGTAGATTTCTTCATATTTATCCTACTTTGGGTTTGTTGAACTTTTTGAATGTGTAGTTAATTGTTTTCATCAAATTTGGGGATTTTCTGGCCATTATTTCTTCAAATATATTTTCCATTGCTTTCTTTATCTCTTCTTCTGAGTCTCTAGTTACACCCATGTTGGTACACTTAACATGGTCCCACATGTCTTTGAGGTTCTGCTCATATTTCTTAAATCTTTTCTCTCTGTGTTCATCATTTCTATTTATCTATTTTCTATTTCATGGATTTTTTCCATCTCTCATCTGCTGTTGAGGTCTTCTATTGCATTTCTTATTGTATTAATTGTACTTGTTAATTTTAGAATTTCTATTTTGTTCTTTGTTATTAACTTTTAAGTTCAGGCATACATGTCCAGGTTTGTTACATAAGTAAACTTGTGTCATGGGGGTGTGTTTTACAGATTATTCCGTCACTCAGCTATTAAGCCTAGTGCCCATCAGTTATTTTTCCTGAACCTCTTCCTCCTCCTACCCTCCGCCCTCCAATAGGCTCCAGTGTATGCTGTTTTCCTCCACAGGTCCGTGTGTCCTCATCATTTAGCTCCCACTTACAAGTGAGAAATACGGTACATGGTTTTCTGTTACTGCACTCGTTTGCTAAGAATAATGGCCTCCAGCTCCATGCATGTCCTGGCAAAGACATGATCTCATTCTTTTTGATGGCTGCATAGTATTCCATGGTGTGTATGTACCACATATTCTTTATCCAGTGTTATCACTGATGGGCATTTATGTTGATTCCATGTCTTTGCTATTGTAAATAGTGCTGCAATGAATACACACATGCATGTGTCTTTATAATAGAATGATTTATATTCCTTTGGGTATATACCTAATAATGGGATTACTGAGTCGAATGGCATTTCTATCTTTATGTCTTTAGGGAAGCACCACACTGTCTTCCACAATGGTTGAACTAATTTACACTTCCACCAACAATGTATAAGCGTTCCTTTTTCTTCACAACCTCACCAGCATCTGTTATAGTTTGACTTTTTAAAAATAATCATTATGACTGGTGTGAGATGGTATCTTATTGTGGTTTTGATTTGCATTTCTCTAAAGATCAGTGATGTTGAGCTATTTTTCATATGCTTGTTGGTTACATGTATGTCTTCTTTTGAAAAGTGTCTGTTCATGTCCTTTGCCCACTTTTTAATAGGGTTGTTTGTTTACTTCTTGTTAATTTGTTTAAGTTCCTCATAGATGCTGGATATTAGATCTTTGTCAGATGCATAGTTTGCAAAATTTTTCTTCCATTCTGATAATTGTCTGTGTACTCTGTTGATAGTTTCTTTTGCCATGCCGAAGCTCTTTAGTTTAATTAGATCTCATTTGTCAATTTTTACTTTTGTTGCAAATGCTTTTGGTGTCTTTGTCATAAATCTTTGCTCATGCCTATGTCCTGAATGATATTGCTTAGGTTGCCTTTCAGTGTTTTTACTTAATTTGTTTTAAAAATCCTATTTTTAAAAAAATTTCCATCTCCTTATTAAGGTTCTCCGTTGACTGATTCATTATTGTCATGTTTTCCTTTAACTCATTAAACATTATTTCTTTCAGTTCTTTGAACATATTCATAATAGCTGCTTTAAGCTTTTGCTAAATCTAACATCTTTAATTGGAGTGATCATCTACTGCTTTTTTTCTGAGTTATATTCTCCTTATTCTTTGTATATCTTATATTTTTGTTGAAAATTTTTTAAATAATACATGATACCAGTTATGAATTCTGATTTCTCCCCCAGAGTTCTTATTGGTGCTGGTTGTTTGTGTTTTTAAATTTTTTTTGTAATTTGTATGGTCCAAACCTATAAAATCTGCTTCATGTGCAGTGTGTGGCCACTGATATCTCTACTCAATTTTTGAAATTATTATTGTTTTTATTTTTAAGATTAGCCTTTAAGGGGTTGCCCCTGTGTTTGCCCAGTTTTACTGTCATCCAGTGATTGGACAGAGGTTGTTCTCAAGCCAATAAATATGTTTGTTACTAGTGCAGTGCATTCAAAGTTAAGGTTGTCTTCAAGACTTCTCTGCAGAACTCAAGACTTCAAGTAAAATCAACTCTCTGTTGGGTTCTTTTGCATTTCCCCTTTGCCATTCATTGAGATATGAAAAAGAGATTAAAGAGAGACTTATAAATTCGTATTGCTTTTTCAAGTTACCCGGAAAGTTGCATTTGTGTGTCTGATGACATTCTAAAAGGTGGTGGGAGAGGAGAAGAATCTGGAGGCAGGAGTTGCATTTAAGAACATAGTGCCCCCAATTAGAGGGGAAACTCCTTCAGGTCATGACCACATTTCACATTTTTGTATCTTCCCATGTTGGAGCACAGGGACTTTAAATGTGAAGATAGGTATATTTTCCATAAACATTTTTTAAATTAATGACAATAATGATGAAAATAATGTAAAAAAAAATTACAGGTGTATGTCAAGTTAGCAGAAGAACTTCAGGAAACAAGAGCAGAGTAAAAAGGAAAACAAATCTTTAATGTTAAAAATAGTGGATTGGTTCACATTAAACATGCTCTAATTAGAGGTAGTAATTCTTTAGTTAGGGATTATGAAGAATGATAAAATACTAAGAATGTTTTTAACCCTTAACCAGAAAACTGTTTAGGAAAACTTTAGAAAAAGCATTTTTATACCTCAGACTAGGCTACCAAAAAGAATTTCTATAATTTCTATTTGCAAAAACATATTTTGAAATTAACATTTTCCTACCAGACAGCATAAAGGGACACATCTTTGCATTTCAATTGCCCCTTCTGAAGAGTCATTTGTATATAATTGATTGATGCCTGTATGTTTTCAATGAATCTTTAATGAGTTTCTACTATATTTACCAGCACTTATTTTTCTTTATATTAATCAGAGGCTTACTCACGGCTTCCTTAGATCTCAAAAAATCTATACCCAAGTTAGTGAAAGCCTTGAATTAAGTATTCCTAAAGTAAAATATTTCACAGGAGATGCCATGGTTTTCCTAAGGATTTTAAATATGGATTGGTATTTGCAAAGATATCTTTACAGAAATTTTAGAAAGACTTAAAAATCCAGCTGTAAATGATTTTACTACATTACCTCTAAATCTAATTACATGCTTAAGAGGTACAACTATAAAATATTTCAGTATTTCCTATAAATAGCATTTTCCATAATGATAATATAATTATTCAGCCTAACTCCAAGGACCATTTATTTACTCACAATTCTCTTTTCAGATATGAGAAAGACAGAGAGACTATTTCAAATTCTTAAGCTGCAAAGAAACGGATTTGCTTTTGCTTGGTACCACAAGCAATTTAAGTGTCACTACTCCAATCCCCAGTGGTACATAAGCAATACAGCTGCCTTTCAAAGACATATCAATAACCATCTTCTTGGCAAAGTTTTATTGAACACATCTTTCTTCTGCAGCAAAATGCAATCTGGTTTTGATGAGTAGAAAGGATGGTGGACAGAAAGGTGAAAGTATCACTCACTTAAGAAACAAGTATTGGCCAAAAGGAAAAAAAAATGTAAAGCACAGTCTGAATACTGTAAAACAGATGAAAGCTATGGGACTAAGGGAGTGGTATCCAATCACATAATAAAAGCAATAGATGAGTATAATTATCCAAAGCAAATAAGCAGTAACATGACATACAGGGAATGAGACATAAATTTAGGAAATCTTGATTAATATTGGCTCAGTATTACAAAGCATAACCATCAAGCATGAGACAATGTAATTATGGTTTGCAAAACTATAATTTACTCAAATTTGAAAAGGCAATGACACAGTATGTCATAAAATATACAGACGCGCCCACCAAAATAATCTCGGCTCCTTAAGCACTTATGAAGCATTTTGTATTTAATTTTGTGCATGCCCATATATTTGTAATCTATCTGAGATTTCTGTATGTGTGTCTGAAATAAGTTCAGTTTCAGCTGAGTGAGATGCCTGCTAAATGTTAATGAGACAGATTGTCTATTTTAATATGTGTTTTTGTACAAACTGATTATATTAAAGTATGTTGTAATTGAATTATTTTCCAGACTATTATTTAGGAGTACTTGTTATTTTTGAGTTCTGGTTTTTTAACATACCAATAGTGATGTTGAAATGTTTAAAATAACACAGTTTGTAAAAGAAAAAAGATCCTATTACCAGTAAAGGTTACTTGTGTAACACGTAAAAATAGACTTCTTGGAGGATTTTATATTTCTATTTGGAGGTTGTTTCCCTGTGCTTTTCCATTGCAGCAAAATTGATTTAGACTCAGACCAAACACTCTACTTCTCTTCAGTCCACCAAGAGCCAAACATTGTAAATTAGTTAAATCTCTGGTCACATAAAAAGCAATCGTGTCATTAAAGTTCTTATTTTATTCACCTACCAAATTCTCCCACATGGGCAATATTCTGAATTATAAAACCATCTGCATACACATAATTGAAGCCAGTTTCCCACAGGTGGCCCTCAATTTGTGAAAGTTCAGTTCTAAGGTAGTAAAATTGATTATATTTGCTTCTGGAAGGGCAACAAGAAGTGGAGCCCTTCCTAATTTTCTTTCATAGAATAATGTTTCTAATTTGTCCACTTCAAAACCCACAAACATATCTAATATAAGAAAAAAATAAACAACAGCAATAATGAAAATAGGTATCATTTAATGAATACTTACCATGTCATAGGCAAACACTAAGTGTATTATAAATATTATTTTATTTAATGTACCCTGCCAGATAGCTGTTAATATCCCTGTTTTTGTCATGAAGAAACAGGCAAAGAGAGATTTGGTGATGTAGCCAATTAAATGATTTAGATATAGCTTACTGAAAAATAAAAAGCAAGCACATATTTATTCTGAAAGGAGTTTGATAATAAGTAAGGAAACTCTCTAGCATCGTATATTATAATAAGAAATTTTAAAACAGTATTCTGTAGGTACTTAGGACATCCCAAAGCACTTGATTGAAACCTCTGTATGTATACATATTTATATGTTAATCAATATTATAAACTAAAAAGCTAATTACAGTTTATTACATAATATATTAACATGCAAGTTAACTTGCACTTCGATTTTAACTCAGTTTTGGAATAAAAGCTTAATCTACCATACTAAGAACATGTTTAAACTTCTCATAAATATGTCATTTGTTGGGAGGTTTGTAGCTTAGGACTTACCCTTTTGAAATTTTAGTTCAGTGAATATGCTTATAAAATTTGATATCACATGACCTTCTTTAGTTCCTAATGTTACACGGGTAGATCTGCCAGGGGAAAAAGTCCATCCCAACATAACAAGTTCACTGACAATCCCCGGAATGTGTCAGCACTTAGTCATGATGATATTACTTATACTTTTATATATTATTTACAATTTGGAGAGCTCATATTATATGTTACATTGTATTTATATCTTGAAATAATACCTAATATCTGTTGAGCCCTAACAATGTGCCCATTATACTGATAAGAAAACAAAGTTACAAAATGCTTAAGTAATTTGCCCAGTGTCAAACTTCTGAAAGAACGGATGTTGAAGGCCTACAGTCTTACTGCATAACATTTCTAATCCCTGGCACCTGTCAAAGATAAGGAATGAGAGCACTTATTAGTCTTATTAACTCAAATTTAAAACAAAATAGTTCTACTATTCTACTTTGAAGCTACCGAATCCATTTAATTGAAGAATATCCTGAGATTAAAATGTAATCTTTCAGAAAATGTCATCTACAGGTACATACATTGATCAGAACATTTACTCGATATGCTGAAATAATGTTTATAATTACAAACTCAAAATTTTGTGTTTGGCATCCAAGAAGCTTCATTCTTCTCATTAACCGATTGTGAAGTAAGTAAATATACACTTAACTCATAAACTACACATTGTTTGCTGATAAGAGCCACCTTCATCTGTTTTGGACATTGAGTGCCACATATTACTTCATTCGAGGAAATAATCTAGGGTTAAAAAGCACAAATAGTAGAAAGCGAAGAGGTTTTAGAATCTGAAGAACTGAAGTTGAGTCTTGGATTACATAGTGTTAGGCAAATTACTTAATTGCTCTAAACTTCAGTTTAGACTGGAAGAAAGAAAGGGGGAAGTACAGTTATTAAGGGCCAGGTGTCATGCTATCCTTTCATCATTTTCTCATTTAATAGGAGAAGTAACATCTACTTTGGAAGATTATTTTAAACAATAAAGGAGAAAACACCTGTAGAAAGGATTCTATAATGTAATATTGTTCAAGTTAGAGGGCTGGTAGAAGTCTAGCAGTCACTAGCCAATCAACAAAGGAATCATCCGCGCAACAAAAATGATGGAAAACCTACTGAGGACCAAGGGCTGAGGCAGCAAAGTGATATCTAAGTATGTGCCTGGTCTGTCTGTAATTCTAATTCATGAGAATGGGCAGTGGAGATAATAAAATTGTTCAAGGATCTGAGATCAACTTGAAATGAAATCTCTGAAAGTGATTCCTGGAGTTGTAAGAAAAACAGACAAGTTGATCTCAGAAAGGGGAAAGCTTCATAAAGTGTTTTCCCAACCTCTGCCTTTTAGGAGGGAAAATGAGACTTGTTCATTGGAACCACATAGATGATATATGACTTGAGAATTCTTTAATAAAGTACAAAAAATATAGCACAAACTATGATTTTCTCAAAATATTTGAAGGTTTATCAAATGGAGGAAGGCTTGAACTTCTATTGATTTCTAAAGATAGCTAAGCATAGGTGGTTAGAAATCAGATATAGAGAGACAGTTTGGGACTTAATATAGAAAATCATTGTCTTAACCTTTAAAATCTTTCCAGAGTATAATGTGTTAGAAATAAACCCATTTCTAGCACGGAAAATTTCTTATCATTCAAATCCCTAGAACACGCTGACTTACTGAAATCAATAGAGTTTGAAATATCTGAGACACACTTGTAGAGGAGTCAAAATTATATTCCTAATGACTGGCAAGGGGTAAATCCAGTCCCCTAAACACATTTTTCAAAAGGGAAATCGATAACCCCGGGAGAAGGGTTATAGGTCATTGGGAGGCCAAATTTTGTCATAGTTATGAGTCTAGGATTTAGAGTCAGATAGACTTGAAATCAATTCTTGGTTTTGCCAACACTTTGTTCTCAATTATTGACTTTGAAATCAATACTATGTTCCACCATTCAGTGTCATTTTTCTCACACATTAAATGGGAGTAATACCTATCTTTCAGAGGTGGAATAAGGATAAAATTAGAAAATATATGTAAAACACTTACTATAGTGCCTGGAACAGAGAAAGCACTTAAAATGTTTGAAATTAGCACAGGAGAAAGAGGGGAAAAGGCACCTTTCTGATGTGTTTCAAAATTATCTATTTTTAATTAAGGAGTTGATCTCATTCAGGGCAGAAATACTGTTCCTACTGGGATATAGCTATGCTAAAATTCCCTTTCTCTACTGGAAATAAAGTCTACGTAAGGCACTGTTTAAACATTGTATAATTGAAGGAATATCCACACCATTTTACAATGTATAATTGAGAGCATATTCTAAGTAATCTTTCACCTCTCCAGAAGCAGCAGAGACTTTTCTACTTCTGACACCTGACAGCTTATTTTGCTAGTACAATTTCACGAGAAAAGAAGAAATGAAACTGAATGTCATTTAGATAGAAAGATGAAAGAATTACGCTAGTGATAACAAGAAAATATAACTTGTCATCTTCCATCTATTTCTGACAGTGCAAACATAATATTTTTACTACTTCTAAAAAGAATGCACGTGAACCTCTAGCAGATGTTTCAAATATTAAGCACTACTGACCCTCAACTGTCAAAATTGCATAGCTCTGTTTTGAACCCCTTTTCTGGAATTGGACTTGTTTGCATTATGTTTTGGCCTCTCATTCCATTCAGAATGTCATCATGTATAGCAGAATCTTTAGGATTATTCAACTATCATCCCTGTTCCTGGAATCAACTCCCTCCATTTTAATACACATGGTTTTCACAGTATTCTCCTTATTAATTTCAGTATCCATACATCTAGTTTGTTTTATAGCTCTTGTTTATATCTGCTGTGTCATCAGATTTAGCATTTGTTCAGGATTTGCCACTGGTTAATGAAGTAGCATTACCAATAGTTGCTTTGAATTAAGCCAGGTGGGTTTTGTGGACTACACTCTATCCTCTGACTTCTGCCATGGTCACATCCAAGAGAGTAAGAGAGCATCAGCAGTGTACAGATTTCTCACCACTCATCACCTGACTAAATCAGAAAGATGATCAGCCATTGAAAATTATCTCTACAAAAGCAAAAGAGAACCTGAAACTGACATGATGAGAACTCAAGCAGTATGCAAGATCTAAATTTAAAATGCTATAATTAGGTTGTTATTCATTGTAGTAAAGGTATTTTTTTTAATTTGGGCTTAGAAATAATTTTAAATTTACAAAAGGTTGCTAAAATTATATTATTAAAGGTACACTCATATACCCACTCCCCACATTTTGTAATTAACATTTTGCCAGACATTGGCTTTATCATTCCCTCTCCTTCCCCTCTGTCACCCTCTCTCTCTTCTCTGCTTTCTTCTTTCTCCCTTCATCTCCTCCACACCCTCTACCCCTTCTCTCTCTTTCTCCTGAGTCATTTGAAGGTAAGTAACATACATCATGGCCCTTTACTCTAAATATTTTATTGTATATTTCCTAAGGTTAGGAATGTTCTCATAGCTACAGTTATCAATTTTATAAATTTATATTGGTATAACACTTTTGTCCAATCTACGGTCATGTTCTAATTTTGTCAGTTGATCTAATAATGTTCTTTATAGCATTTTCTCCATCTGGTACAGAATCCACTCCAGAGTCATATATAGGATTTGGTTGTTAGTGGTCATGTCTCTTTAAGCTTTCTTTAATCTGGAACATTTTCACAGCTTTTCTTTCTCTTTTATGACATTGACACTTTTTAAAAGAATCTAGTCCCCCCAACTTCTTCTATTTTAATATAATGTTACAAAGAACATTTTCATAGATCTAATTTTAAATGAATGAATTTTAATTCTGTGCTAGAATGTAACAAAATTAAGAAATTCCATTATTTTATGGCATCTAAATATGAGAAAACATTCAAGAAATCATAAATAGTGATATCCTTGTTTATTAAATTTTGTCTTTCAGAATGATTTTCCAAAGACAGGTACTTTAATTGGAAGCAAAAGACAGGACCTGTGAAAGTATTTTATCTGAAATATTTTTATATTTCAGCACACAAAAAATAGAAATGAGAACATCTAAATTGAAATTCTTCATTCAGCAGAGTTTTTTTTTCTATCTCAGGATCTATAGGGAGAATATTTTCTCAATTTAAGATATTGTGGTCTCTAATGTACAGTGATCTCTAATGTAGAGTCACAGAAATGTAACTTTGCAAAAATTACAAGCAACTTATGAAAAATTAAAAATGAATGAGAATATATCAAATTACATTCTATAGAAAGAGATTCTTACCCCCTATTAGGGACAGATACAGTTCAAAACTTGTTAAAGTACATGAATATATATGCTAAAAGAAAAACTTCAGCTGAATTAAATTTAAAGAGGTTTAATTGAGCAATGAATGATTCACAAATCAGGCAGCTCTCAGAATCACAGCAGATTGAGAGAGAGTGCATGGGTGCCTCATAGTCAGAAGAAATTTATAGACAAAAGTGATGTACAAAAATCAGAAGTGAGATACAGAAAGAGCTGGATTGGTTACAGGTTTGCATTTGCCTTATTTGAACACAGTTTGAACACTCAGCAGTGTTCTATCAGTCTATGAGTGGTTGAAGTATGAATGCTGGGATTGGCCAAGACTCAGCTGTTGTTACAGGTGCATAATCCTAAGCTAGATTTTCAATCTTGTCTGCCTGTTAAGCTAGGTTACGGTTCGTCCACAAAGACTCAAATATATGGTCCTTCTCAGGCCATATTTAGTTCGCTTTAACATATATAAAGAAAAATTATTTTGGTCATTTTGAGCAATAAAACACACAAAATGTATTTACTAAACACCTACTGTATGCCCAGTACAGTAGGAGTTTATAAGTGCAAGATGCTCAAGTGTACAAACAATCTAAGGAGACAAATCAAAAACAAAATAATTTGAAAGCTCACTAAAGGAGTAAAGGAAAAGATAGATTTCAATGGAGTACTCTCTAAAGCCAAACAAAATTTAAGTGGGAAATGTTGTGACTGGCCTTTTAGGAAGGTTGGTTAATCCAGTGGATGGTAGGTTGGGAGGTCTATGGCAGAGCTGACAAAAGCAGGAGAAACATATTTAGCTATGGTATCAAGGAGGCCTCCCTCACTTGGTTGGTTATAGGGGAGGTCTGAAAGAAGCATGATTTCTTCTCCAACATTTTGCACTTGCAAGATGTTGGCAACTTCTGAGGTTCAACATACCAGCTCAGTAGATACTAGAATCCAGACTTACTTAAATAAAGGATTTAATAGCAACTGTTGAATTTCTCCTGCAGAGAGCAATAAAATCTCATTGAAATTTTATGTCTTTTCATCCCTTTATCCAGAAAATATCAAGTGCCATTATGACTAGGTACTAAAGCCACATTGTCATTTTTTAAAGTTTAGATAATTGACATAAATAATTTATTTTTTGCTTCATTGTACACAGACATAAGTCATTTCATTCTTAGGGAAAGTATTTATTTTATTTGAATAACTTCGAATAAGATATTTTTAAGGAGGTGCCATCACAACTAATTTGTTGGTAAGTAAACAATACTTCAAAAACTCTATACAGACAGCCCTTAGTATCCATGGGTTCTGCACCCACAGATTCAATCAACCACCAATCAAAAATATTAAGAAAAAAAGAATGGCTACATTGTGGAAGACAGTGTGGTGACTCCTCAAGGATCTAGAACCAGAAATACCATTTGACCCAGCAATCCCATTACTGGGTATATATCCAAAATATTACAAATCATTCTACTATAAAGACACATGCACACATATGTTTACTGCAGCACTATTTACAATAGCAAAGACTTGGAACCAACCCAAATGCCCACCAATGATAGACTGCATAAAGAAAATGTGGCACATGTATACCATGGAATACTATGCAGTCATAAAAAAGAATGAGTTCATGTCCCTTGCAAGGACATGAAGCTGGAAACCATCATCCTCAGTAAACTAACGCAGGAAGAGAAAACCAAACACTGCATGTTTTCATTCATAAGTGGGAGTTGAAAAATGAGAACACATGGACACAGGGAGGGGAACATCACACACTGGGGCCTGTCAGGGGGTGGGGGGCAAGGGGAGGGAGAGCATTAGGACAAATACCTAATGCATGCGGGGCTTAAAACCTAGATGACGGGATGATCGGTGCAGTAAACCACCATGGCACATGTATACCTATGTAACAAACCTGCACATTCAGCACATGTATCCCAGAACTTAAAGAAAAGAATGGTTACAATTGTACTAAACACGTACAGACATTTTTCTTGTCATTATTCCCTAAACAATACAGCATAACTATTTGCACAGTATTTACATCGTATTACGTATTGTAAGTAATCTAGAGATGATTTAAAGTATATTTGAGGATGTGCATAGATTATATGCAAATAGTACACCATCTGATATAAGGGGCTTAAGCATCTGTGGATTTTGGTATCCACAAAGGGTCCTAGAACCAGTTCCCCACAGATACCATGGTACAACTGTTACTTTGGTTATTTTAGCACCCAACTGGGATAATAAACTATTTGATCACCCTAATAAATGTGACTGCCTCTTGGAAAGAACTTACTCTTCCACAGGTAGCCAACTGGTCCAATTTAGTCAATCAGGGCCCTTCCCTAAAAATATTGGAACTGGAAGTTAAAAAAAGAATTAAATATATTTTTAGGTGATAGGACTGTAAGATAACAATGACATGTTACGTATCATATGGATTGGAAAAGCAAAGGAATCAGGTCTACAGAGAGTGAGACAAAAACCTAAGCAGAGAGGAGCTCTTCCCAATATTAAGGCTTACGAAGGCCAGGAGAGATGGGGAAGGAGAGGAGAAGGAGAGAAAAGTTACACAGGAAAGAACTGTGCTCCATTGGTAGTTCTCAATATTCTTAGGCTAGACTTCTATTTCTGCTTTCATTTTGTAATTCTACCACCTTCTGTTGTCTTAGGGATGTATCACAATTGATGTTACCTTAGCAGAACCATCAACCTCCCTCTGGCTATTGTGGCTTCAGATGAAAACTGTTATGAACTCTAAATGCCTGTACATTCATACTTCTATTTCCAATATATGTAGGTACAATAAAGACTTTAGTATTTTTCAAAAGACACCTCTTGAAGAGAAAATCAGTAGCCTTTTCCTCCTTCCTCATTCAATAAATATTTATTTAGCTCCTGTGTGCCAGGCTCCCCTCGTAGGTTTGGGAATAAAGCATTGAACAAAATAGACAAACACCTCTGACCTCTATTTGGGAGACAATAATTAAATGAAACACATATATGTCAGATGCTGATAAGTTCTAGGGTGAAAAAAAAAGTAGAAATGAGGAAGAAAGAGTACTAGAGCTGGAGGGCTACAATTTAAAACAAAATGCTCAGGAAAGCCTTCTCAGAGGAGGGGTTATCTCAGTAGATACCATGAGGAATGTTCCCAAAAAGGGGACAAGAGCAACAGCCCTGAGTTTGCCTGGCAGGAGTTCCTCAAGCCTGTATTTCCCCCTTTTACCTGTTTTCTAAAATCTGCCTTCTACCCTTAATTGGTAACTATTCAAGTTTCCCAACTGCTGCATTTTTTTGTTGTTGTTTCAAAAAATAAAATCTTGCATTTTATATTTTTGCTAAATAGACACACACACCCATATAAATTCAGCATAAAATTGCTTTTGGCAAAGACTTGCTATCATTTAGACATATGCTGATTGAAAAGTAAGATTCACTGTACATCTTCCAAAACAGCAACTGAAATGCTTGAGCTCTCACAAGTATTGTAATCTCTGAATGTTCATGCATTTAACATGATTAATCCATTGTAGATTGTATGGTTTTAGGGGGCTTTACTTTTGTTAACAGTGAATATCAAAAACATCATTGTAAAATCAATCTCCGTAGAACAAGTGAGGATAAGTACGCTTAGGACTGAACACCTGAAAATTATTTCCAATTCATAAAAATCCCTGGTTAAGATCAATAGTCTCTATGTAGAAACTGTACTTTCTAAGTTATAACTATTTACTGGTCTTCCCAAGCTGAACAAGACTAATACAAAATCATCCCAATTATTGTGATTGGTTGACCTTTTCAATGGGAAGTGGCTAGAAAATAACCCCTCCCCCACCATCTGTCAAGTCAAACCAACTCACAATTGCAGCTCTGTTTAGTTGACATTTAACTTCACCGTGTACTATATTGAGCACATTCTAATCAACGGCACCTGGGAGATCTACATTGCTTCCTGGAATTCCAAATATTTTCCTTGGTTCTCTTTTTTTTATCTTCTATAAAATTAGACTATAAATAAGTAATCCTATGCAGAACCGAATGAACAGTCAAAAAATTGGCTTATTTCTATCACCTTCTGTCTGGCAAATGAATTGGGGCCAAATGAAATCTGAAATCCCAATGACTTTTTGTGTTATTTTATTTTGGAGACACCAGTCTAGCCAAGACTTTTCTTTAACTCAATGTGGTGGGAAGTGCATGATAAATATTATATTGAAATTTGTAAGAACCAAACATCTCCACCTCTCAACACTTCCCACTGCCACACCTCCACAGCTTAGCCTCCACTTGTTAAGGGACTTCACATACTGTAGTCCCCCTCTGTTGACTAGGTACTAAAGCCACATGGTCATTTTTTAAAGTTCAGCAACCCAATTGCTCTAATATTTCTTGATTTATCCTTTCTTAAATCCATAGTTACAATCTGCAGCACTAATTTGACATATTCTAATTATTGTATCATCAGTTACTATCTTCTGAAGTTTATTGTACACTTCTTGGTGACAGTCTCAGTCTTGTCCAGTTTTCAGATTGAATAATTGACAGCATAATGAAATGGTATTTCACACAAAAATGAAAAATATTCATCAGTAATGAGCAAACATGTTCTAAAAGAGGGTATTAGCAGCTCTGATAGCATAATTGCTTGTCTTGTGAGGAAAAGCTAAGAAAAGCTCCCAAGACAACATTTTTTAAATTCAGTAACAGTAACTAAAAATATCCAGGGGACAGCTACAAAAACTACAGTGATATTATTATTATTATTATTATTACTTAAATAACAAAAAGCAAATAAACAGAATGAAATTCCAAGCTGGGAAAAATCCAACTCAAAGCAGATAATGTAACAGTTAATACATAATATGAAGTGATTAATTTAGTGATAGGTTTCCAGTGACAATGTAAACCACGAGAAAAATGGCAAATAATACTAAATTCTCTATTATATGAATTTCATTGCTAATAGCAAAATAATTGCCTCTGCATTGTGCATGTCTTTAATAAAGTAGAAATTAAGTCTAGTAGGTAAGGCATTTTTCTATAGTAAAGCTACTAAAATCACTTCTATACTTGATACCAAGATGGTGTCCCATGAAAGCAATAGATTCCATTACCCCCAACTTGCTTTTGCACACCTGCCCCACAGTGCAGATCCAGGAGAGTTCCAGGGTGCTAACTCCTCGTAGGAGTATTACTACAACTTTCCATGCAATTCTCACTGTGGGAACTCAAAGCTGCCTGTCAAGGGTAAAGATATTACAAGGAAAGCTTCCACATTTCCTTGAGACATTTCATTTATTAGTGGTAACACTAGTGTCATGATACGGTAAATTTATATCTTAGAATCCAGAGGTTTATTCACATATTCAATTCATTTGACAAATATTTATTGAATACCCCCTATGTACTATACTCCCATATCATTAAATCCGAGTTACATATATCAGTCAATGTTCTTACGTGCAACCGAAAGATATTCAGAAGAAAAGGAAATTTTCAAAACTTTAACAGGCAGGGTATAGACACACAGGCTTTCTCAGAACAGAGGGAAGCCATGCTGCTTGAGTAACAGCCCAAACATACAACAGACGCAGTGTAGTAAGAACACCATGACCACCACCACTGGACATATTTCTCTAAAACTTGTGCCCGCTCCACCAGCTTCACCAACATTGCCATCCCAGGAAATGGACGTCCATGTCTTCACCACCATTACCAAAATAATTTTCTCTTGTCCCTGAGCATTATGACACTAGCTCCAGAAGTAAAATCAAGGGTGAGTAGATCTGGTTGGCTGAGTCCTATCAAAATGATTTTTTTTAATTCTAAAACTTTATATTTTAGCCTGAGGTTCATAAAAGAAAACCTGAGAAACAAATATTTTGAAACTGAGTATACATGAAAATAGTTCTGTTAAATCATGCCCATTGAGAAAATATTAATCCATTTCCAATTCTTATTGAAGTAATCTTTCTATAAACTATTATTTTCAAAAACATAATGATAATCAGAATTTCAAAGTTGTAGATCATCAAAATTTGTCTCTGCACTATTGAACAGATCCGTTTTTATTTATTTGCTAACAGTTCATGCTATTGCTTAAACTACCTCACTACCCAAATAAAAAGGCTTCTTCCTTGAAGCTGATACCGTTTCTAGCATTTCTCTGCTCACTTTCTTTCTCTCATTTCCAGGCAGCCAGACATCTTTTCCCCCTTGTCTAAATTATTACGTTCATTTAATATAAACTCTATTAATGGAAATTCCCACTAATGGGAAAGTTTTTTCTCATCCTCCGAACTATTTTTTATTAATTTAATGTAAATGTTAATTTAATATTTCACAAACTTTTCCTGTTTAATGTCAATTAAGAAGTCACTGGTTTGCTACTCAAAACAGCACTTAATGTCAATTATTACAATCAGCCTTTCATTTGAAAACTGAATTTTTATGTGAAACTTATTTTAATATGTCTTTAAATGTGCTCAGTAATGAGTTGAGCAGATTATACAAGACAAGTCTTTAAACTTTTTATTATTGTTAAGGAACTGGGAATAGCTACTTGAGTTTTCTAAGTAATCAAGACTGTACATCAAAAAATTAAATAATACAAAATTGCTAGCATTAATTCAGGTGAATCTTTAATATATTAGCCAAAGATTTGCTAATGCTTCCAGATAAATTATTTTACCATTTCTACCAAACTTATATTTTTTCCCATCCTCGGCACCTATGGCACAAATATCATTTTGATTATTTTCTTAGTTCTCCTTTTGTCAAGATTCTTGTCAAATCTTTATGCTTTACGTAAGTGTACCATCATATGAACTTGGTTATATGAAAAATTTCAAGAAGTATGTTCTACCTCTAATCATGTAAGCTATTATGAACATGTTAATTTGCATGTCTAGGAACGAATTATGATTCTGTCTTACAAAGACATAATAAAGAGAAATATTACATTTATATCATAGCAAATTTATTAAAATTATAGTAAAAAATGTAGAATATCATATCAAGGGTAAATTATTTCCCCTTACCTAATTTGACCACTCATTAATGTAATGAGATATTAATCATTTAAAAGTTTAATAGTATAATAAATTTAGATCTCTGATTCTTTAAAGAGGTAAACATTTCACTTAAAATATAAAAAGTCACACCTCTTTGCCATACATTAAATTCTTAGCTTTCAATCCATGGTATACACCAAATTGTATATTCTGTATTGTCTTGCTTATATTTGGTCATCATGTATAGCTTCAAAATCGAATTATATTAAAACGGTTTCTGATAGTCATTGCTCATAAGTAGTTATTAGGTGGTCAGGTAGCCTCAGAAATTACAAGTGGCCTTTACTTCCCTTGCATTCAAGATATAGCTTATAATATTCCTAATCTTCATCTGTTTTTTGGTTTGAAAATTCCAGAGTTTCCCAAAACTATAAATGAATCTCATGTAACATAATGTTATCCAGAAACAATAAGAAAAACTTGTAATTTTAGTGAAAAAGTCCTGACAAATGTCAAAATATTGTCAAAACTATTGAAATCAAGACACCTAGGAGGTTAGTGTTACCCATTTAATATCTTTCACATGACTACAGTATGTCCTTCCTGGGGAAATATGAATTGTCATAGGGCATGGCAGTAAAGAACATTTCAATTCAACATTAAATGGTCCTTTTGAAAAATGACTTCTTAGTAGGACAACCAAGAAACTTCAGGAGTTGCTGAACCAACATGAGGTGTCTCCTCCACGACTACTGTTATTCCTCAACAATCTGAGGGGGAAAGTGAAGATAGAGAAAAGAAAAATAAAGAAGAGCTAAAAAGATATCTTGGCATGCCAAAGGTTTTGTTTCACCTTTTGCCCTTTGTGATAAAAAAGTGGTACTTATAAGACTTTTATCCGATTATCAAGCTGGAAGGAAAAGTGTAAAGATATGGATCCTAGTTTCCATTGCTTAACCTTTATGGTACTCAATTTCATCCTCTGCAAAATGGCAAATATATGCTCATATGGTTAATGTAAAGTTTTAAAGCCTCAAATAAAGTAATATGAGATTGTGATTTTAATATTTAGAACTGCACATATGTGGGATAATAGATGGTGCCAAAGTTTTGTACAAGATATGAAATTATAAACCTGTATGAATTCCAACATAAAAGTGCAAGAACACCTATAATATTTTACATATGGAAAATTGCACAATATTTTATATAGTATCAATTATTACACCTACTCAGCACAACATACTTATTCCACAAATAACATACTTACTCAAGTTTAAAATGCCCCCTCAATGTCATCAAACTCTTTATCAGTGATTCATTATACAATTTAGGAATGGAATTAGATTCAGAAGCAGATAGCTTAATCAAGTCCCAGTTTGCTTCTAATTATCCATTTTGGCCTTGCACTATTTACCTCATCTTCTGGGATCCTACTTTCTCATCAGTTTAAAAAAAAGAGGTTGAATTACATAATGTCTAAAATCTCTTTCACTGCCACAATTTGAAGATTCTGTATAACCTTCTTTTCTACTTGACCAATTCCAACTGTTTCGCAGCTACATATTTATATATTTAGTTTGGGAATGTGCTTTTCTTTAAAGTTCTGTCTTTTATTACCTAGCTTTGGGGATTAAGATGAAAAGAGTAAGACAAATCACAGCCTGTGTATCAGTGATTTTCCTTCAGAATGTTGTTTTCTCCCATTGAAAACACAAGCAGTTTCTGTAATCAGTGAGAATGTTGTAGCTACAAAATTTTCTAATGTTCTCTTTTGGAATGGTAATATCTGTCCTATGCCTGAAACACCATTATATTTTGGAAGAACAAAAATTGTTTGATTTCACAGATGCACAGCTGGAGAGCAATTTGCCTCGAGATGAACTACACCTTTGAGCCTCACTTACATCTAATTAAGATGATATCTATGTAAGACCTTGGACTTTAGGCTTTTGAGTTGATGCTGGAATGAGTTAAGACTCTGGGACTATTGGGATGAAATTAGTATATCTTGCAAGTGAGAAGGGCATGAATTTTGAGAAGCCAAAAAGGGAATTCTGTAGTTTGAATGTATCCCTTCAAATTTTAGGTGTTGCTAATTTAATAGTATTAAGATTTGAGGTCTTTAAGAGGTGATTAGGCCATGAGGACTACTTCTTTGTGAATGGTATTAAGAGCTTTATGAAAGAGAGTTCAGCTGCATTTGGTTAGCTTGCTCTTCCATTCTTCCCTCATATGGGAACACAGCATTCACCTTCTCTTGCATTCTACTTTCTTCCATGTGGAGACACAGCAAGAAGGCCCTAATCAGGTAATGATAACTTGATCTTGGACTTCCCAGCCTCTGAAACTGTGAGAAATAAGTGTCTGTCCTTTATAAATTACCCAATCCCAGGTATTCTTTTATAGCAGCACAAATGGACTAAAGCAGCCAGATAGTAAGTATTTGGGGATCTGTTGTTTATACAGTCTCTGCTGTAACTACTTCATGCTGCTCTTTTTATGCAAAAGCAGCCATAAAAAATATATAAATAAATGAATGTTGCTATATTCCAATAAAACTTTATTTATGAAAATTAGGGCCAGGCGCGGTGGCTTATGCTGTAATCCCAGCATTTTGGGAGGCCGAGGCGTGGGGATCACCTGAGGTCCGGAGTTTGAGACCAGCCTGATCAACATGGAGAAACCCTGTCTATACTAAAAATACAAAATTAACCAGGAGTGCTGGCACATGCCTGTAATCAATCGCAGCTACTCGGGGGCCTGAGGCAGGAAAATCGCTTGAACCAGGGAGGCAGAGGTTGCAGTGAGCTGAGATCATGCCATTGCACTCCAGCCTGGGCAACAAGAGCAGAACTCCATTTAAAAAAAAACAATAGGTAGCTAGATTTGGCCTGTGGGCTACTTTGTCACCCCTGTTCTGTACCCATGACGATATTCTCACTGAGCCAGCTGATTCAGCTTCTTTATTTGTGCCAGAATGGAAGCTGCATATAATTTTATCCATGCATTTATTACATCATATTAAAATCATTTGGTTATATGTATGAGTCCCTTATAATAAAGTTCTTTACAAATAGAAATTATGTCATATTCATTATTGCATCCCAATATCTAACATAGTAGCTACTATATTAAACATTCATTACTAATTTGAAGAATGGCAGGAATGTAAGAAAGAGAGAATTGGAAATCATTATATATTTACAACATCACAATTATTTCAAAAACATCTTGCTCTAAATTGATACTACTTTCCAGCTTGCAGGCTCCTAACAGAAGCCCTTTTTTTCACTCTCTTTTCCAAACTTTTCAAGAGTGTAATAAGACATTTATTTTTTATTTATTTTATTTATTTATTTATTTATTTTGAGATGGAGTCTTGCTCTGTCACCTAGACTGGAGTGCAATGGCACAGTCTCTGCTCACTGCAATCTCTGCCTCCTGGGTTCAAGCGATTCTCCTGCCTCACCCTCCCGAGTAGCTGGGGGTACAGGTGTGCACCACCAGACCCAGCTAATTTTTTGTATTTTTGGTGAGATGGGGTTTCACCATGTTGGCCAGGCTCATCTCGAACTCCTGACCTCGTGATCCGCCCACCTTGGCCTCCCAAAGTGCTGGGATTACAGGCTTGAGCCACCGCACCCGGCCCAATGTCTGCATTTTCAATCTGTTCTCAGCTTTCCTTCCTTTGGTTTTGGCTTCACTTTAGTTAGTTATAGCATTCCTATATAACTAAAATTTTACCATCTTTCAAAATGTTTTTAAATATTTCTTTATTCATTTCTTAAATGAAAAAAATGCAATGTCCAAGGTCATTTACAAATTTCAGTTATAAAAATTAACCTAAGTTTTCTGGTTAAACTTGAGGAAGTAAATGCATTTTTGGTAACTTTTTATTGATATATATTAGTTGTACATATTTTGGGATAAATGTGATATTTTGACACCTGTATACAATATGTAATGATGCAATCAAGGTAATTAGGATATCCATCATCTCAAACATTTATCTTTTATGTTGGAAGCATTAAAATTCTTCTACTTTGAAATATACAATAAATTATTGTTTACTATGATTTTCCTACTGCACTATCAAATTCAAGAACTTATTCCTTCTATCAAACTGTATTTTTGTACACTTCATCAACTCCTCTTTATCCTCTTCTCTTTCTCTTCCCAGACTTTGATAACCACTATTTTACCCTCTACCCCCATGAGATCCACTTTTTTAGCTCCCACATGTAAGAGCATGTGATGTTTATCTTTCTTGCCTAGTTGATTGCACTTAACATGATGCCTTTCAGTTCCATCTACGTTGCTGCAAATGACAGGATTTCATTCTTTCATGGTTGAATAATATTCCATTGCATGTAGGTACCACATTTTTTTATCCATTCATCTTTTGACGGACATTTAGGTTGATTCTGTATCTTGGTGATTGTGAATAGTGCCGCAATAAACATGGGAATGCAAATACATCTTCAGTATACTGATTTCCTTTTTTTCTTTGATATATACCCAGCAGTGGGATTGCTGGATCATACGGTGGTTCTATTTCAGTTTTTTGAGGACACTCCATACAGTCTTTTATAATGGCTACACTACATTCCCACCAAAAGTGTATGAGCATTCCACATCCTTGCCAAAATTTGTTACTTTTTTTTCTTTTTGATAATGGCCATTCTGACTGGGATTAGATGATATCTCATAGAGATGTTGAGGATTTTTTGCATTTCCCTGATTATTGATGATGTTGGGATTTTTTTGTAATATGCCAGTTGACCATTTGTATGTCTTCTTCTGAGAAATGTCTATTCAGGTTTTTGTCCATTTTTAAATTGGATTATTTGATTTTTTGCTATTGAGTTGAGTTTCTTATATATTTTGGTTATAAATTTCTTGTCAGATGGATAGTTCACAAATATTTTTCTTCATTCTGTAGTGTCTCTTCACTTTGTTGATTGTTTTATTTGTGGTGCAGAAGTTTTTAGCTTGATATAACCCCATTTGTCTGTTTTTGCTTTTGTTACCTATGCTTTTGTAGTCATACCTAAAAAATCTTTGCCCAGACCAATGTCCTATAGCATTTCCCCCATGTTTCCTTTTACTAGTTTCCGAGTTTCCGGTCTTACATTTATGCTTTTAATGCACTTTATGTTGATTTTTGGGCATGGTAAAAGATGGAGATCTAGACTCTTTCTTTTGCATATGGATATGCTGTTTTCCCACCACAATTATTAAAGATAGCTCTTTCCCCAACGTATTTTCTTGGTGCCTTCTCAAAAATAAGTTTGCCAAAAGTGAGAGGATTTATTTCTGCGTTCTGTATTCTGTTTCATTGGTTCATGTGTTTGTTTTCATATCAGTACAATGTTGTTTTGTTTACTATAGCTTTGTAATATAATTTGACATCAGGCAGTATGATATGATGCCTCTAGCTATGTTCTTTTTGCTCAGGATTGCTTTGCTATTCAGGGTCTTATGTGGTTTCATGCACTTTTTAGGATTTTTTTAATTCTATGAAGAATGCTATTGGTATTTTGATAGAGACTGCATTGAATCCATTGATTGACTTGGGTAATATAGACATTGTGGCAATATTAATTCTTCCAATTAATGAGCATGGGATATTCTTCCATTTTTTTGGTGGTTTCTTGAATTTGTTTCATCAGTGCTTTGTAGTTTTCATTTTACATATCGTTCACTTCCTTGGTTAAATTTATTTCTAGGTACTTTTTTTGAAGCTATTACAAATAAGATGCTTTCTTGTGTTCTTTTTCATATTGAGTATTGCTAGTTTATAGAAATACTACTGATATTAATATTGTATCCTGTAACTTTACTGAATTTGTTCATTCATTCTAAGAGTTTTACGGTGCAGGTCATTGGGTTTTAATAAATATAAGATCATCTTGTCTGCAAACAAGGAAAATTTGACTTCATCCTGTCTAACTTAGATGTCCTTTATTTTTATTTTATTTTTTTCTGAGATGGAATCTTGCTTTTTCGCCAGGCTGGAGTTCAGTGGCACAATCTCAGCTCATTGCAACCTCCACATCCTGGGTTCAAGCAATTCTCCTGCCTCAGCCTCCTGAGTAGCTGGGACTACAGGAGTGTGCCACCATGCCCCGCTAATTTTTTTATTTTCAGTAGAGATGGGTTTCACCATGTTGACCAGGATGGTCTCCATCTCTTGACTTTGTGATCAGCCTGCCTCCGCCTCCCAAAGTGCTGGGATTACAGGCATGAGCCACCATTGCCCAGCCCTTCATTTCTTTCTGTTCCCTAACTACCCTGGCTAGGATGTCTAGTACTATGTTGAACACAAGTGATGAAAGTGGGTATCAATATCTTGTTCTAGATCTTAGTGAAAAACCTTTTAATCATTCCCCGTTTAGTATATTATCTATGGTTTTGTCCTATGTGGCCTTTATCATGTTGAAGCATGTTCCTTTTATACTCAATTTGTTGAGAGTATTTATCATAAAGAGATGTTGAGTTTTATTGAATGCTTTTTATCATCTATTGAAAAGATTATATGATTTTTGTCCTTGATTCTGTTGATATGATGTATTATGTTTATTGATTTGCATATACTGAACCATACTTTAATCCCTGAGATAAATCCCATTTGATGGGATATGATGAATAATATTTTTATTGTATTGTTGAACTTGGTTTGCTGGTATTTTGTTGAGAATTTTTGCGTCTATGTTCATCAGGGATATTTGTCTGTAGTTTTTTTTGTTGTGTCCTTGTCTGGTTTTTTGTGTGGGTAATGCTGGCTTCATAGAATGAGTTTGGAAGTATTTCATCCTCTTCAATTTTAAAAAATAGTTTGAGTAGAATTAGTATTAGTTTTTCTTAAATATTTGAATTCAGCAATGAGTCCATCAGGTCCTGGGCCATATTTTGATGGGAGACTTTTTATTACTGCTTTGATCTTGTTACTCCTTATTGGTCTGTTCATGATTCAATCTTGATGGGTTGTATGTGTTCAGGAATTTATCTATTTCTTCTAGGTTTTTTAATTTGTTGGCATGTAATTGTTTATAATAGTCTGTAATGACCCTTTGTATTTTTGGGTTATCAGTTGTAATGTCTCTTTTTTATCTCTGATTTTATTTATTTGGGTTTTTTCTCTTTCTTAGTCTAGCTAAAAGTTTGCCAATTTTATCTTTTTAAAAAAGTCAACTTTTTGTTTGTTGAGGTTTTGTAATTGTTTTAGTTTCCAATTTATTCATTTCTGTTCTAGTCTTTATTATTTCTTTCCTTCTACTAATTTTTTGTTTGGCTTGTTCTTGCTTTTCTAGTTCCTTGAGATGCCTGTCATACTGTTTATTTGAAGTCTTTCTATTATTTATTTTGGTATAGGCATTTATTGGTATAAACTTCTCTCTTAGTACTGCTTTTGCTATATCCCATAAGTTCTGATATACTGTGCTTCAATTTTCGTTTGTTTCACAAAATATCTTAATTCCCTTCTCAATTTATTCATTCACCCACTGGTCATTCTGGAGCATGCTGTTTAATTCCCATGTATTTCTCCAGTTTCCAAAGTTTCTCTTGTTATCAATTTCTAGTTTTATTCCACATGGTCAGGAAAGGTAACTGATATAACTTTGACTTTTTTGAATTTGTTGATACTTGTTTTATGACCTAACATACGGCCTATACTGGAGAATGTTCTATATGCTGATGAAAAACATATGTATTCTGTAGCAGTTGGTGCAGAATACATCTAACTTTGACATTTCTTTATAGATTTTCTGACTACATTGTCTGTCCATTGACAAAAGTGGGGTGTTGAAGTCCCCCTGTTATTGTACTGCAGTCTATCTCTCCCTTTAGATCTATTAATATTTGCTTTATATATTTGGGTTCCAAATTTGGGAGCATACATGTTTATTTTTGTTATATACTTTTACTGAATTGACCCTTTTATCATTGTATAAGTACCTTGTCTCTTGACAGTTTTTCACTTAAAGTCTATTTTATCTTATATAAGTATAGTATATTCCTGCTCTTCTTTGTGTCCATTTGCATGGTATATCTTTTGTCATACCTTTGCTTTCAATCTATGTGGGTGTTTATAGGTGTAGTGAGTTTCCTATATGCAGCATATAGTTGAGTCTTCTTTTTTAAGTCATTTAGACACTCTGTGTCTTTTAATTGGAGAATTTAGTCCACTAACATTCAATGTTATCATTGATAAGTAGGACTTACTAGTGCCATTTTCTTACTTTTTTGTATTTGTTTGGTAGCTCTTGTCTTTCTTTCTTCATTACTGTCTCTTTTTTTGTGGTTAAGTGATTTTCTCCAGTAATTTGTTTTAAATCATCACTTTTTAATTTTAATGTATGTATTATAGGCTTTTTGTTTTGTGGTTACCATGAGACTCACAAAGAGCATGCTATAGTTATAACAAATTACTTAAACACCCAATCAACTTTTGTTATTAAAAAAAAGAAACAGGAGAGGAGACAAAATGGCCGAATAGGAACAGCTCCGGTCTATAGCTCCCAGCGCGAGCGACGCAAAAGACGGGTGATTTCTGCGTTTCCATCTGAGGTACCGTGTTCATCTCACTAGGGAGTGCCAGACAGTGGGCGCAGGTCAGTGGGTGAGTGCACCGTGCGCCAGCCGAAGCAGGGGCGAGGCATCGCCTCACTCGGGAAGCACAAGGGATCAGGGAGTTCCCTTTCCAGGGGTGACAGACGGCACCTGGAAAATCGGGCCACTCCCACCCGAATACTGTGCTTTTCCGACGGGCTTAGGAAACGGTGCCCCAGGAGAGTATAGCCCGCACCTGGCTCAGAGGGTCCTACGCCCACGGAGTCTCGCTGATTGCTAGCACAGCAGTCTGAGATCAAACAGCAAGTCAGCAGCGAGGCTGGGGGAGGGGCGCCCGCCATTGCCCAGGCTCGCTTAGGTAAACAAAGCAGCCGGGAAGCTTGAACTGGGTGGAGCCCACCACAGCTCAAGGAGGCCTGCCTGCCTCTGTAGGCTCCACCTCTGGGGGCAGGGCACAGACAAACAAAAAGACAGCAGTAACCTCTGCAGACTTAAATGTCCCTGTCTGACAGCTTTGAGGAGAGCAGTGGTTCTCCCAGCACGCAGCTGGAGATCTGAGAACGGGCTGACTGCCTCCTCAAGTGGGTCCCTGACCCCTGACCCCCGAGCAGCCTAACTGGGAGGCACCCCCCAGCAGGGGCAGACTGACACCTCACACGGCCGGCCAGGTACTCCAACAGACCTGCAGCTGAGGGTCCTGTCTGTTAGAAGGAAAACTAACAGAAAGGACATCCACACCAAAAACCCACCTGTACATCACCATCATCAAAGACCAAAAGTAGATAAAACCACAAAGATGGGGAAAAAACAGAGCAGAAAAACTGGAAACTCTAAAAAGCAGAGTACCTCTCCTCCTCCAAAGGAACGCAGTTCCTCACCAGCAACGGAACAAAGCTGGATGGAGAATGACTTTGATGAGCTGAGAGAAGAAGGCTTCAGACGATCAAATTACTCTGAGCTATGGGAGGATATTCAAACCAAAGGCAAAGAAGTTGAAAACTTTGAAAAAAATTTAGAAGAATGTATAAGTAGAATAACCAATACAGAGAAGTGCTTAAAGGAGCTGATGGAGCTGAAAACCAAGGCTTGAGAACTACGTGAAGAATGCAGAAGCCTCAGGAGCCGATGCAATCAAATGGAAGAAAGGGTATCAGCCCTGGAAGATGAAATGAATGAAATGAAGCAAGAAGGGAAGTTTAGAGAAAAAAGAATAAAAAGAAACGAGCAAAGCCTCCAAGAAATGTGGGACTATGTGAAAAGACCAAATCTACGTCTGATTGGTATACCCTAAAGTGACGGGGAGAATGGAAACAAGTTGGAAAACACTCTGCAGGATATTATCCAGGAGAACTTCCCCAATCTAGCAAGGCAGGCCAACATTCAGATTCAGGAAATACAGAGAACGCCGCAAAGATACTCCTTGAGAAGAGCAACTCCAAGACACATAATTGTCAGAGTCACCAAAGTTGAAATGAAGGAAAAAATGTTAAGGGCAGCCAGAGTGAAAGGTCGGGTTACCATCAAAGGGAAGCCCATCAGACTAACAGTGGATCTCTCGGCAGAAACCCTACAAGCCAGAAGAGAGTGGGGGCCAATATTCAACATTCTTAAAGAAAAGAATTTTCAACCCAGAATTTCATATCCTGCCAAACTAAGTTTCATAAGTGAAGGAGAAATAAAATACTTTACAGACAAGCAAATGCTGAGAGATTTTGTCACCACCAGGCCTGCCCTAAAAGAGCTCCTGAAGGAAGGGCTAAACATGGAAAGGCACAACCGGTACCAGCCACTGCAAAATCATACTGAAATGTAAAGACCATCGAGACTAGGAAGAGACTGCATCAACTAACGAGCAAAATAACCAGCTAACATCATAATGACAGGATGAGATTCACACATAACAATATTAACTTTAAATGTAAATGGACTAAATGCTCCAATTAAAAGACACAGACTGGCAAATTGGATAAAGACTCAAGACCCATCAGTGTGCTGTATTCAGGAAGCCCATCTCACGTGCAGAGACACACATAGGCTCAAAATAAAAGGATGGAGGAAGATCTACCAAGCAAATGGAAAACAAAAAAAGGCAGGGTTTGCAATCCTAGTCTCTGATAAAACAGACTTTAAACCAACAAAGATCAAAAGAGACAAAGAAGGCCATTACATAATGGTAAAGGGATTAATTCAACAAGAAGAGCTAACTATCCTAAATATATATGCACCCAATACAGGAGCACCCAGATTCATAAAGCAAGTCCTGAGTGACCTACAAAGAGACTTAGACTCCCACACATTAATAATGGGAGACTTTAACACCCCACTGTCAACATTAGACAGATCAACGAAACAGAAAATCAACAAGGATACCCAGGAATTGAACTCAGCTCTGCACCAAGCGGACCTAATAGACATCTACAGAACTCTCCACCCCAAATCAACAGAATATACATTTTTTTCAGCACCACACCACACCTATTCCAAAATTGACCATATACTTGGAAGCAAAGCTCTCCTCAATAAATGTAAAAGAACAGAAATTATAACAAACTATCTCTCAGATCACACTGCAATCAAGCTAGACCTCAGGATTAAGAATCTCACTCAAAACTGCTCAACTACATGGAAACTGAACAACCTGCTCCTGAATGACTACTGGATACATAACGAAATGAAGGCAGAAATAAAGATGTTCTTTGAAATCAACGAGAACCAAGACACAACATACCAGAATCTCTGGGATGCATTCAAAGCAGTGTGTAGAGGGAAATTTATAGCACTAAATGCCCACAAGAGAAAGCAGGAAAGATCCAAAATTGACACCCTAACATCACAATTAAAAGAACTAGAAAAGCAAGAGCAAACACATTCAAAAGCTAGCAGAAGGCAAGAAATAACTAAAATCAGAGCAGAACTGAAGGAAATAGAGACACAAAAAACCCTTCAAAAAATAAATGAATCCAGGAGCTGGTTTTTTGAAAGGATCAACAAAATTGATAGACCACTAGCAAGATTAATAAAGAAAAAAAGAGAGAAGAATCAAATAGATGCAATAAAAAATGATAAAGGGGATATCACCACCGATCCCACAGAAATACAAACTACCATCAGAGAATATTACAAACACCTCTATGCAAATAAAATAGAAAATCTAGAAGAAATGGATAAATTCCTCAACACATACACCCTCTCAAGACTAAACCAGGAAGAAGTTGAATCTCTGAATAGACCAATAACAGGAGCTGAAATTGTGGCAATAATCAATAGCTTACCAACCAAAAAAAGTCCAGGACCAGATGGGTTCACAGCCGAATTCTACCAGAGGTACAAGGAGGAGCTGGTACCATTCCTTCTGAAACTATTCCAATCAATAGAAACAGAGGGAATCCTCCCTAACTCATTTTATGAGGCCAGCATCATCCTGATACCAAAGCCTGTCAGAGACACAACAAAAAAAGAGAATTTTAGACCAATATCCTTGATGAACATTGATGCAAAAATCCTCAATAAAATACTGGCAAACAGAATCCAGCAGCACATCAAAAAGCTTATCCACCATGATCAAGTGGGCTTCATCCCTGGGATGCAAGGCTGGTTCAATATATGCAAATCAATAAATGTAATCCAGCATATAAACAGAACCAAAGTCAAAAACCACATGATTGTCTCAATAGATGCAGAAAAGGCCTTTGACAAAATTCAACAACCCTTCATGCTAAAAACTCTCAATAAATTAGGTATTGATGGGTCGTATCTCAAAATAATAAGAGCTATTTATGACAAATAAATATCATACTGAATGGGCAAAAACTGGAAGTATTCCCTTTGAAAACTGGCACAAGACAGGGATTCCCTCTCTCACCACTTCTATTCAACATAGTGTTGGAAGTTCTGGCCAGGGCAATCAGGCAAGAGAAGGAAATCAAGGGTATTCAATTAGGAAAAGAGGAAGTCAAATTGTCCCTGTTTGCAGATGACATGATAGTATATCTAGAAAACCCCATTGTCTCAGCCCAAAATCTCCTTAAGCTGATAAGCAACTTCAGCAAAGTCTCAGGATACAAAATCAATGTACAAAAATCACAAGCATTCTTATACATCAATAACAGACAAACAGACAGCCAAATCATGAGTGAACTCCCATTCACAATTGCTTCAAAGAGAATAAAATACCTAGGAATCCAACTTACAAGGGATGTGAAGGACCTCTTCAAGGAGAACTACAAACCACTGCTCAATGAAATAAAAGAGGATACAAACAAATGGAAGAACATTCCATGCTCATGGGTAGGAAGAATCAATATCATGAAAATGGCCATCCTTCCCAAGGTAATTTACAGATTCAATGCCATCCCCATCAAGTTACCAATGACTTTCTTCACAGAATTGGAAAAAACTACTTTAAAGTTCATATGGAACCAAAAAAGAGCCCGCATCACCAAGTCAATCCTAAGCCAAAAGAACAAAGCTGGAGGCATCACGCTACCTGACTTCAAACTATACTACAAGGCTACAGTAACCAAAACAGCATGGTACTGGTACCAAAACAGAGATATAGATCAATGGAACAGAACAGAGCCGTCAGAAATAATGCCACATATCTACAACTATCTGATCTTTGACAAACCTGACAAAAACAAGAAATGGGGAAAGGATTCCCTATTTAATAAATGGTGCTGGGAAAACTGGCTAGCCATATGTAGAAAGCTGAAACTGGATCCCTTCCTTACACCTTATACAAAAATCAATTCAAGATAGATTAAAGACTTAAATGTTCGACCTAAAACCATGAAAACCCTAGAAGAAAACCTAGGCAACACCATTCAGGACATAGACATGGGCAAGGACTTCATGTCTAAAACACCAAAAGCAATGGCAACAAAAGCCAAAATTGACAAATGGGATCTAATTAAACTAAAGAGCTTCTGCACAGCAAAGGAAACTACCATCAGAGTGAACAGGCAACCTACAAAATGGGAGAAATTTTCGCAACCTACTCATTTGAAAAAGGGCTAATATCCAGAATCTACAATGAACTCCAACAAATTTACAAGAAAAAAACAAACAACCCCATCAAAAAGTGGGCGAAGGACATGAACAGACACTTCTCAAAAGAAGACATTTATGCAGCCAAAAAACACATGAAAAACTGCTCGCCATCACTGGCCATCAGAGAAATGCAAATCAAAACCACAATGAGATACCATCTCACACCAGTTAGAATGGCAATCATTAAAAAGTCAGGAAACAACAGGTGCTGGAGAGGATGTGGAGAAATAGGAACACTTTTACACTGTTGGTGGGTCTGTAAACTAGTTCAACCCTTGTGGAAGTCAGTGTGGCAATTCCTCAGGGATCTAGAACTAGAAATTCCATTTGACCCAGCCATCCCATTACTGGGTATATACCCAAAGGACTATAAATCATGCTGCTATAAAGACACATGCACACGTATGTTTATTGCGGCACTATTCACAATAGCAAAGACTTGGAACCAACCCAAATGTCCAACAATTATAGACTGGATTAAGAAAATGTGGCACATATACACCATGGAATACTATGCAGCCATAAAAAATGATGAGTTCACGTCCTTTGTAGGGACATGGATGAAATTGGAAATCATCATTCTCAGTAAACTATCGCAAGAACAAAAAACCAAACACTGCATATTCTCACTCATAGGTGGGAATTGAACAATGAGAACACATGGACACAGGAAGGGGAACATCACACTTTGGGGACTGTTGTGGGGTGGGGGGAGGGGGGAGGGATAGCATTGGGAGATATACCTAATGCTAGATGACGAGTTGGTGCGTGCAGCGCAACAGCATGGCACATGTATACATATGTAACTTACCTGCACGTTGCGCACATGTACCATAGAGCCTAAAGTATAATAATAATAATAATAATAATAAAAAGAAAAAAAAAGAAACAAAAACCCTCTATACATATTAATTCCATTTTCTCCTCATACTTTGAATTTTAATAGTTCTGTCAATAAGTCCATTTGTACTTCATTATTCTTTCTAGAAAATTTAGACCCTCACTTACAAATTAGACCACCAGTACAGTTTTATTTTCACTAACAGAATCAACTGGTCACAATTCCAACCATGATCTAGGTATCCAGCTTTCCAAGAACTATGAAAAGAAAAGAGAAGCTTGAGTACCAAACTGCTATCTCAGATCTCGAGGAGACTATAGACTTTATTGAAGAATATCATAGTTATAAAAGGCTTATCAAAAGACATTAATTAGAGGTACCAAAGCCAGGGCGTTTGTGGAACACATAAGAATCAAGGAAGGTACATTTTGAGACCTTGCAAGAAACAACAGAATGTCAGGGTACATAGAGCTCAATGGAAAACCCAAGCCACTCATAAAACTTTTGATTCTTTTAGTGGTACTCTTAAAATTAAGGCTTGCATTCTTGGCTTATTTTGATCTAAAAGAATATTTTTACCATTTGCCTAATACTGTTAGAATGGTAGACTATTTTAATTCCATTTACCCTCATCTCACTTCTTCCAGCTGTATTAAAATTTTAATTCCATTTACATTGTAAATTCCACAGGACATTACAATTATTGTTTTTGCAAAGTGAGTATTTATTTTAATTTATTCTCACTACTTATCTAATGTTCTTTATTCCTTCTGGCATTACCATGTTTTCTCTGGGTAAATGTTCCCTCCTTTTAGTATTTATTTTATTTCAGGCATGATGGTGTTAAATTCCCTTTGTTTTCGTTTGTCTGGAAAACATTTTTATTTTACCTTAATTTTGAAGGAATTTTTCTGGTAAATAATTATATACCATCAGTTTTTATCTTGTAGCACCTAGAGATGGTATTCTACTGTCTTCTGACTTAACAACATTTCTGTTGAGAAGTCAGCTTTAAGTTTTGTTATTGCTTCTTTGAAGGTAATATGTCTTTTTATCCATTGGTTGTTTTATCTTATTTTTCCCTTTGGCTTTCTGAAATTTGTCTGTTATATTCCCAGGTGTGGCTTGCCTTATATTTATTATGCTAGGGTTTTGCTGAGACTTACAAAAATGAGGACTTCTTAGAACTTTTGGTCTGGCTCCACAGCTCCTTACACAAAACCAGGATGGTGTAAATATTTCCAGGAGAGAACCAGTCATGCATTTAAGACCCCTCATGTTTTTAATTTGTCACTCTAGCTCATGTAACCAATAAAAGCCTTGTAGGTTACTTTTACCTTTCAACAGATATTCTTTTCCAAGGTTAGGACCAATCCTCGGTTAGTTTCCTGAATCAACAAGTGCCCCAGGGAAGAAATTTCTGCTAATAGTCAAATGAACTCGGAACATTTTTCCTCCTCTCTGAAATTTTAGCTCATTACTCTACTTTCACTCCATTGCCCTCTAGTTTATTTAGAATATTACATTTTTAAACTCACTTGACTTTTTCTAGTTGTTTCAGAATAACATTGACCTCCCAGATAAGATAAATAGGTGAACTGGGCCAGGTTGAATGCAAACTAAAACTAAGATTAAAGATAACTGATAACTGACGTATGATCTCAGTGTGGGTGGTGTATTTTTATTTTGCTGCATAAAAACTACCACAAAGTTAGTGATTGAAAACAATACACATTTACTATATCTCAGTTTTGTGGGTCTGTAAGCTCAGCATGGCTTTTAACTATGTCCTCTGGTCAGGGTTTCACAAGGCTGCAAACAATATGTTGGTCAGACTACACTCCTTTTTACAACTCAGTATATATTTCCAAGTTCACATGGTGGTTGGCAGAATTCAGTTTCTTGTGGTTTTAATACTGAGGACTCATTTTCTTGCTGTCCATCCCAGCTGGGAATTTCTCTTAACACATGAGGACACTTGCAGTTGATGGCCCTCTCCCAGACACTCACACAGGTCCTCCCACAATAAAATAACTCACCTCTTCACTGTCACAAGGACAATCTCTCACCAATCTGCTAAGATGGAGTTTTCTATAATGTAACTCAATTCTAAGAATGACTATCCCATCACCTTTGTCATTATTCTCTTGCCTAGAAAAAAAGTCACAGTTTCCACCTGCACTCAAAAGGAGGGGATTATACAAGGTCATGATTCACTGGGGTCACCTCATTATGCTCACCACAGTGATAGAGATAACAATGGTAGAAATTGTGGCCAACTGGGTAACACTTCCCCTCTCAGTGGAGAGATGCTACTATCCAGCTTCAGTGCTACTCTGTATTCAGTAATAAGTGCAGACCCAATATTTTCAAACCTTCCAGTTGGATGAGGGAGGGGTTGAGGAAAAGCCAGAGGTCTAGATATTTATGAGAACTCATCCAGCTTTTAAATGTTAACAATGAAAATACATTGTTCAGGTTAATAATTGTCAGGCCAAATACAGCATATCAGCTGGTTACATATATCCTCAGATCTGCTAGTTTTCAGTTTCTGGTCTACTAACAAACCCTCTAGACAAAGAAGTCTCTTGAACATCAAAGACTGAGGGAAGACATGTGCCCAGAGAAAAATACATACCCATACCTTATGAGAAAGTATTTAGGAATATAAATCGAAATCAAAATCACAAAGTACCCTTTCTTACTATGCAACCACACATTCACATGCACTATTTTCTTAGCCAATATTTCCTTTCATTCAATGACATGTTCTAATCGTAAATAAAGTAAACAAAATAATATCTATCTATAGAATCTGCACCATAGCAGAAAAAAGAAATAAATGGAAAAGTTGTTAAAGAAAACACATTTCAGGCCAGGCGCGGTGGCTCAAGCCTGTAATCCCAGTACTTTGGGAGGCTGAGGCAGGCAGATCACCTGAGGTCAGGGGTTCAAGACCAGCCTGGCCAACAGGGTGAAACCCCATCTCTATAAAAACACAAAAAATTAGCCAGGCATGATGGCAGGTACCTGTAATCCCAGCTACTCAGGAGGCTGAGGCGAGAGTATTGCTCGAACCTGGGAGGTGGAGGTTGCAGTGAAACGAGATCACAGCATTGCACTTCAGCCTGGGCAACAGAGTGAGACTCCATATCAAAAAAAGAAAATATGTTTCAGAAAATAGTACTCAAGAAAACAAGCCAAATTTGAAATAATTTTATATGATTATAAGAGCAATGAGTAATTTAATCTTATTGAGAATATATACAAGATTTCAGAAAAGATATAGTAGAAAATATGTTTATTCACACTCTCTCTAAATATTTATTCCATGTCTTTTATGTGCTAAGCTTTGTAGAGGCACTGAGAATGCAGTAGAGAAGATGATAAGCAAGGTTATTACCATTATTTAATGGATGAGAATCAAGACTACAATAAAGAAATAAACCAATTTTTTGAAAAAAGATCATTACACTCTTTAAGTTCCCTCAATGAAATAAGCAGGAAAAAAAAAGGACAGAAAAAGAAATTTTAAACGTCAAGGTAAAAACATTCCTGAAATTAGGAAGTATTTGAGATAGCATATTAAAATGGTGTACTGAATTCAAGAGAGGTTGGAGGAAGTGGCATGGAGACTTGTATTAGTCCATTCTCACATTCCTATAAAGAAATACCTGAGACTGAGTAATTTATAAAGAAAAGATGCTTAATTGGTTCACAGTTCCACAGCCTGTACACAAAGCATGATGCTGGCATCTGCTCAGCTTCTGGAGAGGCCTCAGGAAACTTAAAGTCATTACAGAAGGTGAAGGGGGAGGCGGCACTTCACATGGCCAGAGCAGGAGCAAGAGGGGAGGTGAGAGAGGTGCTATGTACTTTGAAACATACAGATCTCATAAGAACCCATTCACTGTCACAAGAACAGCACCAAGGGGATGATATTAACCCATTCATGAGAAATCTGCCCCCATAATCCAATCACCAGGCCCCACCTCCAGCAATGGAGATTACAATTGAACATGAGATTTGGGTGGGGACACAGATCTAAACCATACCAGGACTAATGTAGAATCAGCAACACAGCATTGGTTAACTCTGCTGCAATTATGAGTTGCCTCAAAATCACAGTGACTTAAAAAAACAGAGTTTATTTCTCTGCCTATGCTACATGGCTCCAGGTTGAGTTTGGCTCTACTCCACGTCTTCTCATTCTTGGACCAGGGTTGTAGGCAAAGCCGTGATCTAGGATATGCAATTCTCTTGACAAAGAAAAGAGAAAGCAAGTTAGCAAAAACACAATGACTATAAAAGCTTCTGGTTGAGAACTGCTACCGTGTCATTTCTCCTTACATTCTATTGGTCAATGCAAGTCACATGGCCAAGCATGAAACAGGGTTGGGAAAATACACTCCACTTACAGGTTCAGGGATCATTAGGAATAATACAATTCACTATAAATGCCCAGACTCTGCATGATATAATTGAACTTCAAAAATAAAGAAAAAGGTTCTTTGGTGTCAAGATTTTTTAAAAAGAAAGTAGGAAGATGGAAGAAAATTAATCAGGCTCTATAGTAACACTCAGTGCCAGTGGTCATTGGAGAATATTTATATGGGAAAGAACACATTACTCAGTTTTATAAACAGTCAAGGCATATTCAGATTATCTGTTGATAAGCAGGTATCATTTTGTTCCTTTTATGTTCTCCTCTGCATTGCAAAATATAAAGACTGGCAACACTATTTTCTATAATCCAAGCCAGCAGATTTCCAGATGTGATTTTACCAATGAGAGGAACTTGCACAGATTTAGAAAGCAAAAAACTGCAGAAGCTACCATGGCTTGGTGCTGGCACCAGGCAAGAATAGACGCTTTGGCAAATAGCAGCTTCTAGGCATCCTCCTGGAAGGCAACTATTTGAGTGCCAGAGGTCCCTTAGATCATCTGTAATGGTTATCCTTTTCTAATTTCCTGAATGTCAGCTGTGCTGACTTTCACTACCTCAGCTCTTTGAACAGTTTAGTAAACCTCTGCCTCCCTCAAATTCCTGCCTTCTTGAAGTGCCTAGAGTAATCTTGTGTTTCCCTATTGAAACTTGTCTGAATGTCCACAAAATAGGCATTCTGGTGGATGCAAAAATTCAGGCAATAACCATCCCCATTTTTTTTTTCTTTTTTTTTTTTTTTTTTGAGACAGAGTCTCACTCTGTCGCCCGGGCTGGAGTTCAGTGATACGATCTTGGTTCACTGCAACCTCCGCCTCCCAGGTTCAAGCAATTCTCCTGCCTCAGCCTCCCAGATAGCTGGGATTCCAGTCGTGCATCACCACACCCAGCTAATTTTTGTATTTTTAGTAGAGACGGGGTTTCACCATGTTGGCCAGGCTGGTCTTGAACTCCTAACCTCAGGTGATCCATCCGCCTTGGCCTCCCCTAATTCTTATTAAAAAATGCCTGGATATAAAATACGGTTTTTTGAAAAATATATGAAAATAAAGACCTTAAGAATAGAGAAATCGGCCAGGCGTGGTGGCTTACACCTGTAATCCCAGCACTCAGGGAGGCTGAGGCGGGCTAATTACCTGAGGTCTGGAGTTCAAGACCAGTCTGACCAACATAGTGAAACCCCATCTCTACTAAAAATACAAAATTAGCCAGGCGTGGTGGTGCATGCCTGTAATCCCAGCTACTTGGGAGGCAGAGGCAGGATAATTGCTTGAACCCAGGAGGCAGGGGTTGCAGTGAGCCAAGATTACTGCCACCACACTCCAGCCTGGGCAACAAGAGTGAAACTGTGTCTCAAAAAAAAAAAAAGAAAGAGAATAAAGAAATGGATATACACAACTAGGGAAACATAAAACCAAAACTTTAAAAACTGCAGAAAAATAATTGTAGAACACAGAATTTTAATATTATAAACCTTGACACTGTAATATTCAGAATTACCACAATCCAGATTTATTTATAAAAACATATATTTATAAAAATACATATATTTTTATATTTGTATATTCATTGGTCTCTTTTTCCCACTAGAATGTAAGCCCCATGATGACAGGGACTTTGTTTTGTTAACACATATCCCCAGTGCCTAGAACTGTGTCTGGCATGTATATCCAATGCATATTTACTGGATGAATGAGCAGATGAATTTCCTGCCTGAACATACAATATAAAGTATTCCTCTCTCTCCACTTTGCCATGATTTGCTGGTGAATTAGAATAAGCTACCCTCCTCCCACACAGATATTTCTCTGTGATGCCTTCCTCTATCACTCGACTCAAAGATTTTACAGCAAATTATTATGGAAACTCTCTCATTTTGTACATTGGGTTTTGTTTAGCTCTTAGTCATACTGATGGCCTATTTATCTCCCACTATATTTGATAAAGCAAATATTGATATTTTATGTGTGTATGTGTGTGTGTTGTGTTGTGGTATGTCATATGTTTAATGTTTTTATCAGAAAATTTGGTTATCTTTGACCTTGACTAACCCTGATGTCTGAAATAATTTTTCTATTTAGTAAAACTAATTTATGTAGAATATGTTTTTCTATTTTTTATTTATTAAGCAAGAGGTTATAAAATGCTTATTCTTTTCAGGTGCTATATTTATTCCAAAAGAGCTGAAAAAGTATCACTGAACTGTCAAAGAAAGGTAGTATGAAGTAGTATAACTTGAAATATTATTTTGAGAAAAATAAAGACAATGTATCTCATTAGATCAATTTTTTTTAAGAAAGAATATAGGACATCCATGTCCCATGTTGATTTCAGCATCACAGAACTATACTGATTGAGATTCAACCTACTTTCAATTTATAATAAAATATAATTGTTGCTTTTCTTTTAATTTTCAACTAGCAAGTAGTACTCTCTCCATTAAGATCAATGGAAAAACAAAAACAAAACAAAACCAGCATCTCCACTTGGCAGGAAGTATTTATGGCTGTATATAATGCAGATAAGTTTGTTTGGGAATGTAGACAGCATTCTAGACCATCACTAGAGATAGGACCTTAATTTAACCCCTAGCCTGAAGCATTTCCTCTGGGATGTAGATGACTGATAACATGGAGGATGGCAGAGAAAGTATAGATTTATTGAAAAATGGATGTTGCAAACAGGGGATGTTAAATTTCTTCCTCTAAATCATTGTTTAAAAGAACAAGGTTAGATTTCTGCTTCAGAATGAAAATCCTAACTGTTGGAAGAGAGAGAAATTTTCAAAATCACAGGTAGCCAGCATTTTTAACTTTTCATTTCAAAAGCATTAAACCACATACTTACTTCTAGCTCATCTTGCAATAAGATGGCATGACTACACTTGCTTTTAATATCCTCTACACAAGATTCTTCAGTGATTTTTAATTTAAAGAAAAGGAGCCCTTTACTGACAGCGCGATAACCTTTCCCACGGGAACAACAGAAAAAGGCTTCCAGTTCACAGCACTAATGAGCATTATATAATAGCCAGCTTCTTTAAACGGTGTAGTAAATATATCTTTATTAACAAACATTATGTATTACGTGTTTCTAGATCACAATATTTAAGAATAACCTTTTAACGAAGTGAATAAATAAGCCATAACGGGTTTCTTGCCCTTTACTAAGCAAAATATCAACAACTTCTGCAAGGGCAGAGGTTAAGTAACTCTTTTATTTACTAATGATGAAGTTAATTGCATGAAACCTAATTCCACCCGGTTGGAAAAAGAATTTTTCTTTTAACACTTGGCCCTCACAGTGATTTTTGAGAAATATTGCAATTCTTCAAATGAAGCTTACCCTCATCTCCCCCAATAGGTTTAACTATTGCAAGCAAATCACCGGCTATATTCCATTTATAGTGGCTAGCTAGGAACTGTAAATGTCTACTTCTTACCAAGGCTGCTCAGAGTAGCAGTTTTAATATCAATTAATAGTAAATATTCGTTATTATTCTTTTCACCGTGTTGAACTAACCAAGTGGCACAATTCTGTGGCTAATTATAAAATCGCCTACATTACAGAAGAATTAAAACAGCAAATGAGTCATCTGGAGAGCTGCCATGGTTTTTCTAAAATTCTACACAACACTGCACGTGAATTTTAAGATATAATTTTAATTACACAACTCTTCCCAGCAAACTCTCCTCATTACTTAGGCAGTGTGTGTGTGTGTTTCTTTTACCTTGATTACAAAGTCAAACCATTTTAGCTAAAATTAAAAATATCTGTGTATTTATAGAGAAAACAGAGGGTTGTGTTTTGATAAAGCCTCCAGAGGAGGAGGGCAAAACTTAACCCTGTAAGGAAGGAAGGCTGCCTGGTCTTCATATCAGACAGCGGCTAAGGAAATCCTAAGAGAGTTTGTTACATGAGCCAGTGGACTGAGGCAACCTTTAACGTGTAGGAAACTGGAGTTAATTAAACTGTTACCGGGATCCTATCTATCATCCTAGCGTGTGCTCTATCCCAAGTCCATTTACATTTTAGAATTGAAAAAATGTTCTCAGGACTGTTGATAAACCATGTTTACTGTCTCTATTGATTTGCTACTTTTGCATAACCTTTATGTTTTAATTATCTTATAGTATTTCTTGAAGGCTCTTCTGTAGCGGTTGCTATCTGATTTGGCAATTATTAAACACTAGGAGTACACCTTTTAATGGATTAATCTGCTTCAAAGTTATTAGATGACTACAGGAGTGAAACTGCTAGGAAAAAATAATGTCACCTTACTCAGTGCTATTTCCAAGCCACAATTATTGTGTTTACTGTAGAGGAGACATGCTCAGATTATATGCGTGCTTTATTTGGTGGAATCGGGGGGAGGGTATTTTACATACAGTATGTCTGACGCAGCATCTACCATTAATCATTAATCAGATAATCAAAATACAAATTTAAAATCTCATGAATTAGCATTCTGTGAAAGAACTAGAGTTTGACCTTTTTCTGATAATAAATATTTTTATTGAATGAAATTTTTGTTTGTTGTAAATTAAAATTGCACAATGTATGTTTACTTCTTCATTTTAACTAACCTTTACTGAGTACTTACAATGTATCAGGCATTGTACTAAGAGCTCATTACATGGATCACCTCATGATCATGGACTATATTAGCCCCATTTTACACATGAAAAGACAGAAGCACAGAGAGGTTAAGTAGTTTGTCTCAGGACACACAGCCTACAAGTATTTCAGTACTACAAGTATTATAGCCTGCAAGTATTGGAAACCCAAGAGATTTCCAACTTAAAGTATTTGATTGCAGAACTCTGAAGCTTTACTACTCGGCCATACCCTATGGGATATATTTCAGTAATGGAACCCAAATACCACTAAACGAAGAATGACCAGGTCATGTTATGCTTTTAATATTTTAATATCCAAATACTTGCCCAGAGTTTAATTTGAAGATCCAGTTATGACAGACTGGATTCTAAAATTCAAAATAGCTCAGACCCAATTATAATATTGTTTAAAGTTTATGTGCATATATTCTATTTCAAGAAACTTGACCATTCTGAATGGATTTCTGTAAGAAGATATAACAAGAAAAATTGATTAGATCCTGTCTTCACTTCTAAAACAAACAAAATATGATCCTGAATTTGCTGATTTACCACTATTATCTCAAAGCCAAACATTAACCTTAAGAAACATATAGTATTTATCTACACAGTGTTTGTTGTAGTTAACAGGAACCTGGTAACATTTTCCCCAAACACTCCAATGACAATCCCGAGTTGAACCTTCCATTCATTTATTTTACTTTTGAATGTGGGAGGGAAGGAAATCCCTGATCTTTCTAGCACAAGTAGTGGAGTCAGAACCACTAAGTTTCTGGTGGCACATAGGATCAAAGACATCAAGCTCAGTAGGTCATATAAGCCCCTATTTCACCTTCCTCCCATCCATTCCATATTGAGTAAGCAAAACAGAATAGTGCAGTAGTTCTAAGGGCACTCTAAAGCCAGACTGCCTGGATTCTCAAAGCTCTGCCTCACACTAGCTGCATGACCACAGACAAAATAGCCACTCTAGGGCTTAGTTTCGCCATCTGTAAAGTGGGAATCATATATATTGAATATAATTTATGATGAGGATTAAATGAATTACTACTTGTAACGAAGTGAGAAGAGTGGCCTATAAACAGCAAGCACAATGTGTTGCTATTGCCCTATTATTAGTGGTAGAACAGTATCCTGGGCACTATGCTAGGCATAGTCTTATAACAGTCTTATAACTTTTATCTACTTAGGGATTTAATTTATTGGAAAACTAACAAATTACAACAATAGCAAGACCTAGACCTTGACCCCACACTGTCACATCTTTTCTCTTATTTGTCCAGCCAGTGTTCATACTCCAAGGGGAACATGGCTGAAAATAGGGAAGGTCTGGATGAGATGTCAGCCTAGAGTGGCCCATTTCCCAAGGCCCTCCAGGGTAATTCTGGATATGGTGATGTTCGCATGCTCCCCTGCCTAGTCAGCACCAAGGCAGCATGCAACCTGACTGGCCACACATGAGCTGCTGCCCAAGCCCTTTCAATGTAACATTCCGCTTCAGCTGAAAACTTTTGCAGTATCTGCACACTCCCCTAGGAAAACATTGATCTCTTTCACCATGCTCATGGGCTGCAGGTACAAAAACAGGGATCATTTACCAAACCCTTCAAACTGGTTTCCCTACAACGGAAAAAGAGGCAATCTTTTTTTTTTATATCAGTTGATCTTACTCTATTCCAATAATAACCCACCCACAGTTACAAATGCAGAGGAAACTGACAGACAGGCACAGTCTGCCTTATCCTCTAACAGTTCATTGTCTCTCTCCCTCCCTGCACCAGCAGTGATCCAGGATGAGCAGGACATAGGTTGGGCCACGGTTCTCTAGTGCCAGCTCTGCATACCTGTGGATTCAGCAATGCACTCTTTAGCCCCCAGCCTCCATCAGGAATTCCTAGAGGAGCCCAGAGCTCCCTCTCTTCCTGGCCTGCCTGTGGCCCAAAATACCCTTCCTTGAAATGGAAAGCCCAAAGCTTCCACCTACAGAATATAGGCAATCTGGTCTCCTTCCTTTCTCCATGTTTAATCCCTTACTGGGCACTGTAGGGCTTGATGTAGTCTAGCGTTACCTGTTTTATGTGTAATACTGGGGTTTCACAAGATGTATAGGTGGAAGATGGACACATTTTTCTATCTTGTATTTTAATAATTACTTATTTTAATATATTTAGGAGATACATTAGCATATCAAAATTATCATTTCATCAATATTCTTGCTTATAATAAATCTAAGAAAACAAAAATAATTTAAAATTATACAATGGAAAAATAAAATAGTTTTGTGTAGATGATCTATGAAGACAGTACACAAACAAGTGGAGTTTGAGGAAGGCCATTGACCTACCTTAACTCTATATATGGTGAACTCAATTTTATGGCTAAGAACATTATTCTGCCTGTTCTATATTAGCTGTTTTACTAAAAACTTTAATGAACACTAATGAAATGATACAAATAGATGCCTAATGTTTCTCCTAACTTCTGTTGTTATATTTTCCCTTTTAAAGGGGTATAGTTTGTTGCAATGCTGGAAAAGCTCCATCAGCCCGCCAAATGGGGGTCTGTCCCACAGGCTTGAGATGCCTCTGCAGTCCCCACACTAAAGGACCACCTGGTGACAAGCAGAAAAATGGACTTTTGAACGGCATGCAAACACTGGAGGATTTTCCTCAGCAATGTACCTGTAAGGCTTGCCCTTTGCCTATGCTAATATTTAATTAAAATCTGTTGTCTCCAAAAGGGTGAGGAGAGAAAGATGACTTAGGTCAGGCTGATGGGGTAAATTTGCATTTACAGTCAATTTGTATTTCTTATTAGCAATTTGTTTCTAACTATATTTTACATACCAAGAGAGAAAAAAACCATCCCAAAGGAGATGCTAAATCTTTAGAGGTTGAGGAAGGAAAAGATTGAAGTAACCTTATCAAGTTTTCCATTCAGTTAATTTTTTTTTTTTCTTTCTTTTTGAGATGGAGTCTCACTGTGTCGCCCAGGCTGGAGTGCAGTGGCGCAATCTCGGCTCACTGCAACCTCCCCCTCCCCAATTCAAGCAATTCTCCTGCCTCAGCTCCCGGAGTAGCTGGGATTACAGGCACACGCCACCACACCTGGCTAATTTTTGTATTATTAGTAGAGACGGGATTTCACCAGATTGGCCAGGCTGGTCTCAAACTCTTGACCTCAGCTGATCCGCCCGCCTCGGCCTCCCAAAGTGCTGGGATTACAGGCGTGAGCCACTGTGCCCAGCCCATTCAGTTAATTCTTTAGAGGCAACATGGAAGAGCTAAAAGAAAGGAAAGTTCTTAAATTACTTTACCTGTTTTGAGTTAGGGTTGAACTGAATACGAAAACAACAGCTAGAGCTGGGCTTTTGGCAACTCTTTTTGCAATAATTATGTAAAGAGCTGGCCACAGGTCCATTTTCCTCAACTTGGAGGCAGCCCAGGAGCAGGAAGCCAAGTGTCTGCAAAGCCACACAGTAAGCACGGCACCTCTTCCTGAAGTTCAAGTTAGCTTGATAGTAGATTTTTTTTTTTTTTTAGATGGAGTCTTGCTCTATTGCCCAGGCTGAAGGGCAGTGGTGCAATCTCGGCTCACTGCAACCTCTGCCTCCCACAATTCTCCTGCCTCAGCCTCCCAAGTAGCTGGGATTACAGGTATCCGCCACCATGCCTGGCTAATTTTTTTGTATTTTTAATAGAGACAGGCTTTCACCATGTTGGCCAGCTGGTCTCAAACTTGTGACCTCAAGTGATCTGCTCACCTTGGCCTCCCAAAGTGCTGGGATTACAGGCGTGAGCCACTGCGCTTGGCAACAGTAGATTTCAAATCATTTTTATATTAAGATGATATCAACACATACTGGAACTGAAAATAAATTACTCAAGAATTTTTAAGATAAATCTCTAAATGTGAAGGAAATATTGAGCTTGTAACAGACCTTTTTAGCCTAAACTCTTTCTAATTCCTGGAGTGGAGGCGGGGAGGGGAGATACAATGTTTCCCTTTCCTCTGCTCTTAAAAGGACTTGGATGGACAAATGTTCACTGTCTCTGATGCTCCCAACTATTCTCATCTGTCACTGCCTTTTCAGTGCTTCCAGCTCCTTGAAGAGAGCCTGCAAAACTCTCTTGGGGGAGAGTTGTGGGGCAGGTCTGCAAAGATATTCTCAGCATCTGCAAGAGCCTATATTTGAGAAACCCATCCATAGAGATTTCTCTTCTCCCCATAAGAAAGCTCTGATATGAGCCCTTTCTAAGCCAACATGAATTTCATTCTGCTTTAGCTCTCCCAGGCTCACTTACGTTTCACGCTTTCTCTTTTCTCATACAATTAAAGACTTTGCCCCCATTAAAGGGATTCTTGGCTTCTGCGGGCAAAAAAGCTCATCTCTCAGGACCTGCTTCTGTGTATGCCCCTCCTGCAAGCAGCCTCTTCTCTCGCCAGACTCTGGAATATTATATCTGGCAACAGGCTTAAATTTGGAATTCTGTCCTGTTTTCCCTAGATAAATTTGAGCCAGTTGGCTATCAGACTCTCCTCTCTGCCCATCTCACACTCCTTGGTACTATCCTGAAGGAATTTTGACTAGTTCTGCTTGGTGCCTCAGCCCAACTCACAAGGCGGAGAGTCCTTTATATATTCATATTCCGCTCCTGGAGTGATCATTACTATTCCAGATCAGAACTGTTCTCATGCATTTAAACGTCAATAGTTCCCAGCTTAATTCATTAGTCATCCATTCAAGTAGGTGATCCTATAACCAACCTATTTGCTTGTCAGGGTCTCCTAGCCTGCGCCAAGAAGGGTGATTTCCTTAGCACTGATGAAATTGAGATGCAGTTCTTTTATTTTAACTGTAAATATGAATTAGGTGCTTGGTACACATTAGTGGTTTTAAAAACATCCCTTTGTAATGTAATTTGTCATAGTGTCTTCATCACCATGACAACTGGACGGCCTGCACTGTTTTCCCTCTGAAAGGAAAGTTGAAAACAATGATTAAAAAGAAGCCATATTATTTACATTTTGTTTCCATAGAGGTGGGGAGCAAGAAACAGTTTGGGTCTATTACCTAGCAAGCTGTAAATGCAAAGATGTCAAAGCTTATTATGTATGTGTCCTCTCTGGTGGCAGAGTGATTACACAGAACACTGTTCCCTTAGCTGTCTTCTTTGGGCCCAAGCTCAGAGGCGGTGCCCCACACAACAAAGTGTCAATAGTCAGCAAGCCTCTAGGAAGTGCTGCTGTGGCTGGTTACAGATCAACCCTCCTCTCTGCAAGCATGCCTGGGACAGGATTTAACCCTCTCCTCTCTCAGGATCTTTGTCTTGTTTGTGCTATTAGTACTATTGCTTTTCTTTATTTCTTCCTTTTTAAAATTTTTTCATTTTCTCTAGCTCTCTCCTTCCCAAGGGATGTCTGTCAACAGGCTCTCTCAAGGTCAAACCTGTTACATGGACCTGACACAAGTAAACTTTACCCTCCTTGCCCCCACCTCTGTTGTCACAAGTCCTGCTGACTGGGCAGCTGCTCCTGTGTTCAGGACTGAGACTCAGAGGTGCAATTCTGAGCCCAATGTCCAGGAAGGCGGGAGGATTCCTCTCTTCTTCCCCATCTCTTCCCTGTTCCCCAAAAGAGTGCAATATTGTATCTGTTGAACTTAACACTGGCAGCCACTAAAAAAAGAGTTCCAGAATTAAAATGCATTCACCACTGGCATGGAAAGAACAGGACGCGGAGAAAGATGAGACCTGTTAACCTTTATTCATCACATTCAGTTTCCCCAACATTAAAAGGCGCAGCATTTTCTAACAAAGGTGATTTCTGAATACCAGGATCTGACGGTTTTTTACATAGCAATTATAGAACACAACAGATAAAATTTATATGGAGCATTTGTGTCTGTAAGTCCTGTGAAATTTGGGAAATTAAGAAGGTTTTGCCCCCCTCTTTTCTTTCACAAAGCATGTGAAAGCATTCTTTTCCTGCTAAATGGATTTAGTCTAACTGCCTAATTCATTATGCTAAAACCATGAAGCAATTTCCTGTTCAAAGCCCAGCTCACAGGCTCTCTGTTGTCAAGTATTTGAATTTCAGATTAGAAATGTGTTCATTTGGATAGCTTGAAAGGAAAGCTTTGTTGTCAGCTTGGCTTTATGTTCTGCCAGGAGCCAAATCCCTCCTCTTCAGCAGTCACCAGCAAAATACCAGATCTCAACTCCGGACTCAATATCTTGAAACAAACACAAACACCTCTGGCCTCTGTGGTCAAAGCAACGGCTTGAGGTTTGCTTTCCCTAATAATAAAATTATCTCAGATGATGATTTCTGACAGATAGGAGCAAATGTTTAGAGTTTCCACTCCACCTTCCCCGCCATTCCACCATCACCCACCACACGTTCTTTTTAAAAAGCAGGCAGGAGTATTTCTGCCAGAATGTCCTTCAGAGTGGCTTAGTTCTATGAGTAACTGAGCCATTTGCTGCAGAGCAGTGAACTGAAGTGGGGGCTGCGTTTTTGTCAACCTTCAGCTGTCATTTACACTGTGCAGCACTGTCCCAACCACTTGCCATTACCAGTGATTTTTTTCCCCTGATTGATCTTCGAAAAATATATACAGCTGCTCAGAAAGTCAAAGGTCATGTTTTTTAGCTGAAGAAACAAAGTCCCAGGGGAAAATGCCCTGATACATCTAGAAGAAAAAAAAGAAAATATATACATGATTGGCTACTAATCATGGAAGCTCTGATACTGGCTAGGAATTCAGGCAACTATTTCTTGTATAAATTTTTTGAATTTTCGAAGCTGCAAGATTCTAATACGCTGTCACAGTTTGGTATTTTGGTTCCACCATAACCATCTAATTATTATTAATCAATAAATATTTATTGAGGTTTCTTTTATCCAGTTACAAATATGTTTCTTATCACAGATGACATTATGCAGTATTTTGGGTTGTTGCTGATATTGATAGCTAATATTTGTTTGGTGCTTTATGGTTTTCAAAGTGCTTTCAGCAGCATTACCTCATTTTATTCTTTCAGATGTTTCTCATCACAGTCCATAGTTTATGAATGTGGAAACCAGTCTTAATCTTTACATTGCACAAGGAGAACTAAGTTGCAGAAGAAGGAGTTTCAAACACAGATCTGTGACTCTAAGAATGTTTTCATTAGTCCACCCTGACTCTGATGCTTACTTCAGCCTTTAAATAGGGAGAAGCTATCATCATATCCTCTCTGTGGTCTTATTTTGAGGCTAAATATGATGGAACGATTAGCCTTGTATCTATTTGGCTTATTCTAAATTACAGAAATTTTGTGTCTGTGCATAATGACAGTGCTTCTAAGTAATTTGAGGATATCTATTGCTTTCAGTTTGAAAATAATGGTCTCTATGTGGATTTAAACTGCAGGCCAAATTTAATTATGCTAGAGAAAAGCGGAACATTTGTCATTTACACTTTTTGACATACAGAGAAAATAGTGGCCAATTTGCTAACCAGTGGAAATAATAATAATAGTGGAAATTATAATATAATAGTGGAAATATAATAATATATAATATAATAGTGGAAATATAATAATAATAATAGTGGAAATAATCCAGGCCTTATTACAAAGAGAGGAAAAGTAAAATTAGAGCAAAATTAAACACAACTAAAGAATTAGGATCGTTTTTAAGGAAATGCCATTGAGGGAAAGGAACTGTTAAACTAAAGCTGACCCAGTTTATGGTCTTCAATTGCATTATAATCCTTGGCCTACTTTATTCTGCAGGGCCTTTTCTGGAGCATATTAATTTTCCTGAATTGGCAATTAAGCCACAGGATTTTTAAAAAATCATAATCCTGATCCAAATTGTATTCTGATCCAAAAATTGTGTGCTGATCCAATAATATAATTCCATTTGGAGAATGAACTCCCAGTCTCACACACACATTAATATATTAAAGACAAAATGTCTCAACCACAGGAAAAACACAGTTCCCACCATAATACACAGCCATTTTTAGGCATATCTGTTGTCATTTCTATTGAATTTTTATAGAGATTCAAAATAGATACAGACAGATTTTTTTCTATGTTCTTTATTTTCTTATCATGTAAATTTGTCCTACTTTTCCTTCCTGAGTTACTCTTAGTCTTTATTATTTTTTTTCTCCTTGTGTAGTAGAACTGAATAATTTGACTAGTTCCACCTCTGCCAGCAGTAACACGTTGAGGCCACATGTGCTTTCTTCATCTCCAAAGCTGACTGACACGATGGCAGGTGCTGAGTTTATCATGTCCTTCCCAATCTTCAAGGCCTTTGCCTGCACTACTTCCCTCAAGAAACTTTCCCTCACAGTGCTGAGGCACAGTGGATTTTCCTCCTTTGAACTTGGCATTTGTAAAAATCTCATTTTTCTCTTCTATCACTTTTTTTTTTAACCTTTCATGACTTTATGTCATCCTGCTCCCTTAAATGCCTTAAAAGTGAGCACCTTATGTGCTATCTCTGTATTCCTGATGACTAGCTCGATGGAACTTGTGAGTCTAACTAACTTTTAAGAGATGTAGGGGACAAGGTGAAAGTTTGCCCCTTGGCACTTTGAAGGTTTGCTGAAAAATTAACTTGCAAAAGGCAGATTAATTGGAGAAAAGGCATACAAATCTATCTATTTATTTATTTATTTATTTTATTTTATTTTAGGTGCATGCACAAGGAAAATCACAACATGATTGCCCACCCCACAACGTGGTTCAGAAGCTTATACCCTATCCTGACAAAACAGGCTATGGGAGAGGGGAGAAGAGGAATTCTGTGGAGGGGATTACTAGGGAAAATGAATGGATCTAGGAACAGAGATGAACTTTTAAATAGTTCCCCTTGGCAGTGAAAAGGTCTGTTCAGGTATGGTTACATTCTCGGTCTGACAGCGAGGGGAAGAAGACAGTTTTTCCTTCTGGTAAGTCTGGATCTTAGGCAGATAACAGTTTTGGGGCAGATGGTGGTAAGGCAAGGTCAAAGAGACCTTGAGGCTTCTTCTTCAGTTTAGCGTGTCAACATGCCATATTTTAGGATATCGGTTTCTGAACCCCAACAGTAGATAAGAAAAATTTAACTGGTTACCCATCTGAGGGGGACAGTGCTACAAATGGGGGACAGGGACAAGAGGGGCAGTCTAGCATTTGCTGCAGAACCACTCTCCAGTCTTTGCAGACAGTCATTCTACAGCATGGCCCAAGGAGGTATTGTAAAATTATACCTATTGTATCCAGCCCTGACTACTTTCTCTTCTCCTCTCCTCTGGTCCCCCACTGTAAGTTCTGAGTTGAGAATGGTGAGAAAAAGATGAATGAGACATAAAGAGTCCCTGCCCTTGGGGGGCTAGCTGTGACACCTACTTGAAGTGTCTGCCAAGGAGCAGGGGATGAGAATGTTCAGGGAAAGGTCACCGACACTCTGCACAGAGCCCCACACTGTCACTCTGATGGTCTCAACTGCATGGACCTGGTTAATCTGGAACTACATTTCCCAGAATCTCTTTTCCTATGTAGTTGCAGGCTAAGAACTAGTATGACTACTTTTGGGAGACAGAAATGAAGCAGTAGCCCTTATTCTTTGCAGGTGCCTGTGGCTAAATATGGACACCAACTCAGAGGTGCTAACTTACACCAGCTCGTCCTCACTGCCCCCAGCTTTGTGTCCAGCTCTTCCTTGTGACTGCCAGCACTGCCTACCAGCAACAGCCCCAGGCTCACCAAACACTTGGCCAAATACCTACAGAAGCAGTGGCTGCCACGGTGCTAGCTTCCACAAGCCCTTCCCTAGCTCCCCTTGATAGCCTTACTCTGGCAACTGGACACATGTGCATCTGAGATTCCACTGCAAGTATAGACCTTCCCACCAGCTCCAGTGCCTTGGGACAGCTGGCTGGATCCTTTCTCAGATCCTCCATTTCTCCCTCTGGATCCTTCCTTCTCCAGCTTCTCCAATAATTACATAAGATCTCACCCCTTTAATGAATCTTTTTCCATAATATACTGCTTCACCTTTCCCAATTGAATGTCAATGATTTGGTAACACACCTAATAAATGTTCCTTTTCTTGATGAGCTGTGGCAGGGAATGTGCTGCCTTAGGGAATGACAGGAATAGGGGAGATAGGTCATTTTAATTCATCTCTGTCGTCTCACCCCTTTGTTCTTTGTGATCAGATGTACTGATTTGGGATAAAATCGGCTGATGAAAGTCACAAATGTTTTGGTGGCCACTAAAAAGGATTACAATTCATATGAAACTAACTTATTTTAACAGTGATCAAAGCAATGACTACTTCCCTACTTTCTCTGCCAAGTAAGATAATGGCTGTACTGAAGATTAATGACAAAATGTCCGCATTTGGAAACAGCTGTGAATAATAATAGGTGATTCTTCATATTGATAGCAATAGAAGTGCTTAGCCTATTCATTGTCAACACAATTTAATATATTTCATCTTAAGACTATGTCCATTTCTAGAATTTTGAGGTACACTCTCATCCCTAAGGAGCTTTCTCATTAGTAAAATAAGTCATTTTTTAGCCAATTTTTCCTCCTAGTTTTTCTGTGACCCTAATTTAATTAGAGGGGAGATCAATGATGGCCTGAAGACAAGTCATAATGAGGCCAAAATAGTAAAAGATTCAGAAAGTGAAAGCTGAGGCATGGAAAACAGAAATGAAGATCTAGGGGCCATAGATTAGGGTGCTAACCAATGTTATGGGACACCCTGAGAATATGTAGAGGAGGAAAGCTTGGATTGGAGCTATAAATAGTGGGCTGGGCATTGGGCATCATCCACAGCTTACTTTCATGTCAACAAAAGTGTAAGAAGAATAGCTGACACTGATGGCCGTGTGGCCTGTGTGACAAGTTAGAACATTCCTCACCAGGTGTGCTCCGCACTAGATCACAAAGCCTCCACTCTCAACTAAAAGATAAGGGACTCTGTTTTTCTCACATTAATACTCAAGCCCATATCTAGTGCAGAAGCTAACGCACTTAAGAGAGTCAATAAGTGTTCTTTAAGTGAAGAAATATGCCCTTGGTAGAGATAAAATAAGAGATGTTAGATACCAAGGGGAGGGCTAGTCTTGTTAAAAAGATGCTCAAATACATTCAAGGCCTATTGGTGACATTACATAACACTTACTCCCCAATACCCTAATTTGTTGACAAATAACAGTCTGATACAATTCCAAAAGATCATGAAATGAGCAAACCCTTTTGCTTTTAAGTATTTTACAAGCTTAATATATTAAATACCTATAAAGCTTGACAACAAGAGGGGATTAATACAGATACAAGTCCAATATTGAGTTCCTACAGGTACAGCTGCCAGGCAAGCACCACACTACAACACATGGGACTGTCATTATGGATCAATCTTCCTCTCCTTTAACTCCTTCACTACCAAAAAGAAAAGCAATGTAGGCAATGATGTCACTTGAAAAGGCCCTTTCTCCAGGTAACCTTGCTGGCTAAAGTCTTCTTTTGCAGAAATGGCAGCATACTCTGATTATGGCAAAATGATTCCATGCTATTAGAAGGTTTCCTTTCAGTATAGAAAATGCCCTTACATCAAGACTAAAAAGATAATATAGGTTATTAAACTTTGCAATTAGCAATGTAAATTATTTATTATAAATTAATATAAGACACCAGGGGTCCTACTTGCAGCAGTATAGGTGGTGTCTTATTTGTACTCTGGTTAGTGCTCAGATTTTCTCCATGGTAATTTCATCCATACCACTCACAGGATGACAATTTTATATCATAAGAGGTCCCTTGGTAGTAGATATTAATTTATAATAGAAGGAAACAGCAGGGAGAATTTTTTTTGTGCTCCTTGCCAGTAAAACACACAAACTGCTCCCTTGAGGCACATACAGTTATATATTAAACCATTAGTGATGGCACTAGAGTTAATAAGAGATATAATATACAATACAACCATATATAGTATATATTAACAATCCATGAAAAGATAGTATAGATCCTAATGGAAAGCTCCCAGGATAAATTGTGTTCTATGCTTCCTCACGGTTTAAAAAAGCATAGTCTCAGAAAATATGCAATGCATCCTCAATGGGATTCACAATTATCTGAGGCCAAATATCTGAGAACAATTTTTTTTCCAGTGAAGCATAAAACATAAAACCTTCTATTGTTGTCTGCAAACCATAATAGAACTGCCAGTAACCAAGGGATAAAATAAATGTTTCCTAAGTAATAGAAAGCATTAAGCTAGATTAGCAGTTTCCTTAGTTCTTTAAATGATTCCTATTCCACATTCAAAATGTTTTCCATTTGCCTTCCAAAAATGAAAAATATATAATACACCTACTTCCGCCTATTATGAAACACTAATTTAGGATCTATTTAGTGTAACAGACTTTTGCATTTTGATCAAGATCTAGACATAATCTTGCATAGAACTAACATTTTTAAAAAAATCTATCCTTCTAATTCAGGAACTTTGAAATATTTTCCTAAAAGAATTTTCTAATGGGAAAAACATAATCCCTGTTTAGGAGCTCAAAAAGCACTCAATTCCCAAGTAGATGTTAAATGGTGTATGAAAGATCACGTGACAAAATACTGGCAGAGCTTAGAACAAACCAAGTGTACTTCATTCAAGGCAAGCTGCACCTTCAGTAATGAGCTAGAGTTTTTGTCATGTTCCTAGAGATTAATGCCTTGTTTGTCACAACAGCTATCTTTTCAAAGTAGTAAATTATGTGTCCTTTATGAGTCTGGGCCAGCTGGGAGATCACAATGGTAATGAGACCAAAGTTCACAAGTGCTATTCTTGGGTAGGCCAATTATATCAACAACTAAAGTGGCTACATGTAGTATTCTTTCCAGCCAAACACATCTGAAATTTTCTAGCGCTTCCATGAGCACTGCTTAAAACATGGCAGTGTTTCTTCTCATTCAGTATCTCATTCTGGTTGATCCCATATGTTATGTGACTGCAACTATCACACCAACAATGTGATGCTTCCTCAAATACCCAAGAGCAGCCCAGATCCATCTCCTTAGCTCCATATCCCATTTTCCAATAGCTTACTGGTTAGAGCTTACTGTTTGCCCCACTGGCAACTTTAAACATTCTACTTCAATTCATGGTATTATCATCCACCCAAACATTTTTATTTCTCATAATTAAAACTGGTAATAACACCTGCCTCACAGAGTTGCTCTGAAGATTAATGAGATCTTTAATTTAGTGTCAAATTGTAGGTATTCACTATCTGTTAGCTGCCATTATCAATAATACTAATTATTAATAATTAAACCTCAAGGATGTTTCACCCCTTCCTCTTTCTAATTTTTAAATATCCCAAATGCCTCTTTTGTTTCTTGCTGTCTGCCCTCAGGGCAACTGATTTAGTGAGTCTTTTCTTATCTCTGCCCTGAACTGTTGCAATAGATCCCTGACTTCCATTTATATTGCATACCGTTCTGCTCCATTGCCACCACAGCTATGTTTTTTCTGAAACACAAATCTGATCATGTAACTCCCCTGCTTAAAAATCTTTACATCAGCACACTCAAGTTCAAAGTCCTTAGCTTAATATGTAATACTTTTACAAACTGGGCCAGCCTAGCTTCTTAACCTCACAGAGGACATTCCAGAATGTTCCTCAACAGTTTTACCCTTTCACATCCCATTGCCCTGGCACATACTGTTTCTTCTGCTCTCCCATTTTTTTTTTAACCTGGTGTGCTGGTTATTTTCTACTTCCCCGAAACCCATTAGGATTCACTCTGTTTTACTGTACCATTCTCACCACCCCAGCAGACTTGACTGCTAAGTTCTAAATCACCCAGATTGCCTTGCCTCTTCACTTCTTGATGGGCTCAGCCAATGAGAGCACTTGTGAGTGATCCAAGGACAGAAAGAGAAAAGCCAGGGTATTTACTCTTCCTTCTACATTCCACTTTGCCATGGGTCTAGCCAAAGCAGCATCCCTGTGTAATCACAGCTTCAATCAGGTAGGCCCCTCCTGCAGCTACAGCTCCCAACTAGAACACAAGAACATCATTCCTGCTCCCTTTCCATCAGATCTTGGGGTGGTGTTGCCTTCCTGCTATTACTGGTGCCTTCATTAAAGACTATTTTCAGAAATTCTAACTGACCTGCCAAAAATATGTAATCTGAATTTAATCATGAGAAGACATCAGAAAAATCCAAGTTGAGGAATAGTCTACAAAAGTAATAGAGTCTAAAAATATCAAGGTCTTTTACCCTCCCCACCACTACACTCTTACTATACACACTCATACACATGAAGTCTGAAGAACTGTTCTAGATTCCAGGAGATTACAGAGATAAGACAACTGGATATAATATATAATCCTTATTAAATCTTAGAAAGAGAAGGAAAAGAAAGAACTATGAAAGATACATTGCACAGTTAGGAAAATAGTAATATGGACTGTGAATTAGACAATAACATTGTTTTTTAGACTTCCTGATATTAATAATTACACTCTGATTATTTAAGAAAATGTTCTTGTTCTTAAGAACTACATACCAACATATTTAGGAAAAAATGGACTTGATGTCTGCAAATTATTCTTAAATGGCTCAGGAAAAAGATAAAGATAGATAGATGATAGACAGACAGAAAAGAAAGGAGGCAAAATGGTCATAATTGGTGGATCCTGACTGATATACTTGTGAAACTCCATTCAACAATAAACACTCAAATTTATTATTATCTTCCTTATAATAACAATAACTGTAAATCAATACAGTATACTTTGTTTCAGAAAATTTACAGCCAATTATCATTTTATCTTTATAACAACCCTTTAAGAAGGATTTGTCATTAACTCCTTTTGAAAGCCCAAAGGGCTGAGGTGACTCTTAGAGCATGAGTCCATTTGACTCCAGAGTGCAGCCTTCTCACTCTGATGTTGTATTTCTGCCTTGGGCAATGCTCATACTGTCTTCCATGTGTCTAAAGCACTTTACGTGTGATACTGTAATTATTTTCTAAACTACGTGGGTGTTACTCACTTCTGCTTCCCTCCAACCTAGCACTAAGTCTGACACATACTAGGCTTTCAGTAATGAATAAACCAAGGAGTGGGTGTTTGCATAGTTTTCCTACCCTTTCACCACCACAGGAAAGACAATTCAATGGACCCTGGAGTCGGATGGCAGATACATCATCATCTGCAATTGTTCGGTCAATATGGCAGCCACTCGCCACATGTGGCTATTGAGCACTTGAAATGTGGTTAGACTGAATGGAGATGTGCAGTAAGTATAATATATATAAAAGAATTTATTATAAAACATTATCATTATTATGAAGATTAAAATGTAGAATGTCTCGTTAATATTTTTTCACAATGATTACCTGCTGAAATTATACTATTTTGGAAGTATGGGGTTAAATAGAACATTATTAAAATTAATTTTGTCTGTTTCTTTTTACCTTTTTAATGTGGCAACTCAAAATGTAAAATTACACATGTAGCTCACATTATATTTCTTTTGATTAGTGCTGATCTACACAGATGAAAAAGTTACTAATTAAACTGCTTTCCTGAATGATTATTCTTATGTGACAAGGGCAGCAAATAATTTTTGGCTTCTTCATTCTTTTTAAAAGAATAAAGTCTACTAAGGCAGCATTCTTGATCTCCGATGTACATACAAGTCACCAGCAGACACCTTGTTAAAATGAGGATTCTGATTCAGTAGGTCTGGGCAGGGCCTAGGAGTCTGCATTTCTAACAAGCTGTCGGGGGGTGCAGGTTCTGAACCATACTGTGAGTGGCAAGGGACTAAGGCACTCCAGGCTTTTATTTGATACAGGTGTTGGCATATAAATATTTCATTAACCTAGGGAAAGCCAGTATTTTCTGAAGTTTAATTGCTGCTAACAACCTTTGGTTATATCAGATAGTCCTAAGAATGTGATTTCCCCAAACTCACAATATGAGTTGCCACACTATTAATAAAAATGCTTTCAAAACTAAACAAACCTTTATATTAAGACAATTTAAGAAGACACAGGATTATACCAGCACTTTTCTAAAAACACACATAGTATTTTAACTACTCTAGCTTTGCCTAAGGGGGTGTTATAGGAAGTCAGCTGGACCTAAGATGGCCTCTGAATTCTGGCATTATGCATGCATTTTAGAAATGATAGTGGAGTAGGAGAAAAGATTATCCTCCTCCTATGTGCCTAGCATTTCATCTAAATATTTCTGTAGCTCAGAATGGTTTTTCTTAATGAAAAGAATGCCCTGTCTTCTTATCCATTTCTGGGTAATAACACACAGTAGTTAATGTAGGCCAGAAACGATGTAGTAAGACATGACAAGTAGCAACCACAGCTGGAGCAATAACAAGAGAGTTTTCTACACTGTCAAACACCAAGCCAGATATGTCAAAACTCTAATAAGAGTGTGCAGGTGGGGAGCTTGTGATGCACCACAAGGAATGAGAAAATCTCCAGTGTTGTGCTGAAAATAATAATTTCCAAGGGGAAACCTTAATGGTAGGGAAATATTTGTATGGACTTAGGAATAATACCAGTATTACCTTTCAACGTATTTTATCAGATTGACTCCCTGTGAGGTAAAGATTATTGTTTTCATTTTGTAAGAGGAAACAACAGATCAAATGAGGGCCAAGACTTGAATCCAGGACTTTACAACAACACCCAGTTCCATTTCCAATAACATTACCTGAACCTTTGGCAAGAAACAAAGGAAACAAGTTGGAATCTGGGGTAGGGGGTCACATTAGTTCAGGTCCAGAGCCGGCTCTCAACAGAAGTTCATCTGCCATCTCTTCTTGTCCTAAACTGTAACCAATGTCTTTGTAATACTCTTCACTTTTTCACCCTTGAAAATATTCCCCTTAAGAAAATATCTGATAAGCACAATCACACTAAAGTAGGAGTGACTGCTAAGTCCAACAAAACGTAATTGCTAAATCTTAGGTAGCAGCTAACAGGATGGATCTGGGCGGGGAAATCAGCTGGGGGAGACGGCTGACCATCACCCTGAAATCATGTCACCTTAGGCTATGTAAGGCAAGTCCTATCCAATTCATTCAGACATCCAAGAAATTCTACCAACAGAAAGATAAATCATTTTTACAGTAGTCATGAAGGTAAATTTTTAGACAGATGATCCAAAAATGGAATTGAGAAGAGATTACGCTGACCATTGTTTTTGCTTCTTTGGGGTGTTTTTTGTCTTTTTGTTTGTTTCCCAGAAGTGTTTATTAATCAACAAAGCACCAAGAAAAACAGGTATTTGCTAAAGGTGGATGCCTATTTCCTTCTGTATAGTGATAGGCAGATGACAAAAAGTTGGCAAGGGCAGCTAGGGGTGGAGGAAGAGAATGGATATTACTTTGGAAAAATAGCAAGTGACACAGATTTTTATTTAAGTATTCAGTTCTTCAAAGCAGTTATAAATAAAGAAACATTAATTCAAATGAGTTTTTTTCTGTGACTATTAAAACAATATTCCAAGTCCAACAAGATATAATCTGTAATTGATTAAGATTCTTATCTCCTGAGAGAACTACCTTTCTATTTCTAGATTTTGCTGGGCCCTTGGGTGTTATCACACTGGTCAGAAAGGGAGATCTGTTGATAAATTGAGCACTATCATTTGGCAATAAAAAAGCAGTAGAACATCCATCATATGAGTAAATGAGGGAAATTCATTCAACATGGATGAGATTCCAAATCAAGGCACTTGAATCCCTTTAACTAGGGTTAATGTGGCTTTTTTATTTTGCATGTATGGAGAACACTTTTCCATCTCTGTCCTAAAATGAAGTTCTGCTACCTGGAGCCCCCTAAAATGCACAGAGAAGAGGCCACAGGTGAAATAACTGTTTGCATCAATTGCAGAAAGACAGAGTTGTAAGTATTAAGAGATGAAGACAATACTATTAAGTTACTGAACCTTGTTCTCAAGGTGGAGTTGCTCTGTCAGTATCCAGAAAACAAATTTCACTCTGGCAGTACAATTCCAATTTTTTTTTTTTTTAAAGAGTTCCTCCACAAATTCCTGATTATGCCCAGATGGAGTTGTTGCCTTTCATAATGGTCATAGGCAAAAAATATGCTCATTCACAAATTGATAACCACTTTGAATTCTGAAATCCCCTTTCTCTCATCTCCCTCAGAACTCTTCCTGGATACTAGGAGAAAATACAACTTGAAAGTCAGCTTGCTTAGCATTAGTGTGAAAGGCACATAGCACAAAAGAAAACCATACAGATTTATTATCCAAATTAAAGGCCCATGTCATGGACATAAAAAAGAAAAACCAGAATTGACCATGAATGAACACAGATGTGCAATTTGACCACATCGTCAAGTTCTCTGACTCAACATAAAATTGTCTCCTGAGGAACATGCTGGGACATTCTAATCTTAAATGAAGTGGAGAGATGATAATGCAACCTTGGAAACTCTTGCTTGTGAGACCTATCATGCTGATCTGGCTTTAATATCAGAGACCCTTCCCATCTCTAAGAAGTAAATAATCACATCTTAGACACATATTTTCCCTAATCCTGTAGAAATAGTCTCTCTTTAAAGGAAAAACATCCCAGAATTGTTTCACCATTAATCTTTTCTCTGCTTCCACTTATTTAATATACTTTTTTTTTTTTTTTAGCAATTAACCTATAGAATTTTTCACTGGAAAAGCTCAAAAAAATACCTAAAAACTCAAGTAAAAAATGAAAAATTGAGTTAGGTGTTTTGTAAATATAGCAAGATGGATATTTCTTAAAATAGTATTAAGTAAAGGATGAAAAGAAAAAGGAAGGAAGGAGGAGAAGAAAGGAAGGGGGGAGAAAGAAAAGGTAGCAGAGGAGGTGGGGGAGGAATAAAGAAGAAATGGTGGTGAGGAAATAAGAAAAACAGCAGCAACAACAAGAAACAGAATGATAGAGTTCAATATCCTTTTTATAAATTAAACACACACACGCACGCACACATACAACACACACCAGCACTTCTTATTTTATAAGATGGCCAAATTTTTATTTATGTACCTGGCATATAGCATACACACAAACAAAAATGTTTGCTGAATGAATGAATGAGTTTACATTATTCATTGAGGACAAGAACATTAAAAAAACAAATAGATGCAAGTCAAACAAGAAGACAAAGCAAACAACATGAGGATGGAAAAGGAAAGTGTAATTTTTTTTAACAACCTTTAACTATTCTTTCTAAAATATCAATAATGATTGTTCAAAAAATACAAATTAAAATAATAGAGATACTGATAAATTAAAATATTGAGATAGATGCCTCTTACATGGCTCAGAATGGCAAAAATTTGAAAAGTAGATAGTACCAAGTATAGATGAAGATGTAGAAAGATAGAACACTTTTAAACTACTCACAAAACTTAAAATAGGTACAGCAGTTCTGGGAAACAATCCAGCAATATTTAATGAAATAAGTGTGCTTCAGCCCTACCAGCAATACCATTCCTGGGTAAATACTGCAGAGAAATTCTCACCCAGGTTGGTAAGGATCACATAAAATATGCTCATTATGACCATACTGTATTTGTGCTAGTAGAGAGTTGGAAGCTACCTAGGTGTCCATCACTAAGGGAATTGACAAGTAAAAGATGATATTCATGTTCTTTGAACACTACCAGTAATTAGAAGCAATAAACTCATTTCAGACAGCAATTTGAATAGATCTTAAAAACAACATTAAGTGAAAAAAGTAAGAAAGAAAATGAGATGTACACTCAATGCCCTTCATAGTTACATTGTTTAAAAGCACACACACAAAACAACACTACATACTTTATAATGGCACAAATTGCAGGACATATGACAAGTGCACATGGGCAGCCTGTGAGGTGGAGGGGAGGCTGGGATTTGGAATGGGAATTAGGGGTTAAATAAAACTTTTCAAATTAGTAAATCAAATAACTATTGCATATATATTTTCTTTTCTAACTGGAGAAATTCAGGGGATTTGTAGTGTATAGCACATGAATCCTAATGGCCACTGATAGAACTCTGAAGAGCAAATTCAGACTCAGTCAACCAGATGGATCATCTCTCAGCTCAACACTGCTGGCCACCAAGATGGCTTGACCAGTGCTTGGTTTATAGCTGTTTTTATTCTCAGTCATATATTGTTTAGTTTAGATCTTTAATATTAGTTAAAGAGTAGATGCATAAAAATCACTAATACTAAAATACACATTAATGAGCGTGCACCTGAGGAGCATTAGTGATTGTCAGACCTGCTCTTAACATTTGGGAACATAGAGCAAAAGTACAAATGAAGCCTCAAACATTGGTGTCTACACATTTTAATGTTACAAATCAACCTAACCAATCACAAAATAAAATCTGTTCTATCCTCCCAACTTCATAAATACAGTTTCTTAGTAACCTGGCAGGTGAGATTTATATGTTGAATCTTTGTGCTTTTCAAATTTGGGTGCTGGGACACAGCGGCATGGGAAGAACCACCTCTCCTCTCTCCCTTCTTTTTTATTATTATTATTATTATTATTATTATTATACTTAGGTTTTATGGTACATGTGCGCAATGTGCAGGTAAGTTATATATGTATACATGTGCCATGCTGGTGCGCTGCACCCACTAACTCGTCATCTAGCATTAGGTATATCTCCCAATGCTATCCCTCCCCCCTCCCCCCACCCCACAACAGTCCCCGAAGTGTGATGTTCCCCTTCCTGTGTCCATGTGTTCTCATTGTTCAATTCCCACCTATGAGTGAGAATATGCGGTGTTTGGTCTTTTGTTCTTGCGATAGTTTACTGAGAATGATGATTTCCAATTTCATCCATGTCCCTACAAAGGACATGAACTTATCATTTTTTATGGCTGCATAGTATTCCATGGTGTATATGTGCCACATTTTCTTAATCCAGTATATCATTCTTGGACATTTGGGTTGGTTCCAAGTCTTTGCTATTGTGAATAATGCCGCAATAAACATACGTGTGCATGTGTCTTTATAGCAGCATGATTTATAGTCCTTTGGGTATATACCCAGTAATGGGATGGCTGGGTCAAATGGAATTTCTAGTTCTAGATCCCTGAGGAATTGCCACACTGACTTCCACAAGGGTTGAACTAGTTTACAGTCCCACCAACAGTGTAAAAGTATTCCTATTTCCTTCTGTTTCTGTCTTTGGTTCTACCTTGTATTGTGCCTGTGGATCTCCCAGCCAGCACTTAACAAGTTCCAACAATTCTTTTCCTACAAACTGCTACCCCTTGGCCATCTCCTAGGTTCTCGGGTGGCAATGCAGTTCACATTCAAGAAGAAAGATTTGGGGAAAGGGACCAAGAAGCAGGGGCAGGCTATTTGAGTAGGAAGTTCTGGGGTCCCAGGCACTCAGTCACCTGGAAGGGAGTGTGTGGACTCTGCACATCTTCTTGGCCCTGCAGATCCCTCAGTCTATTAGGACAAGAAACAGAGCAAATCCCAAAGAGCGAGGTGGGGCCCCACTTGCCTGGGCCAAAGCATTTCTACCAATGTGCTATTATGCACTGAATGTTTATGCCCCCCAACAGTTTACATACTGACGCCCTAACCCACAATGTGATGGTTATTTTAAGATGGGGCCTTTAGGAAGTATTTTAAGTTTAGATGAGGTCATAAGGCTGTACCCTCATAATAGGATTATTGCCCTTATTCAGACAAGGAAGAGATACCAGAGCTCTCGTTCTACCACGTGAGAATACACTGAGAAGCCAGGAAGAAAGACTTCATCTGGGAACCAAATGGTCACAGCACCATGATCTTAGACTTCTAGCCTCCAGTACTGTGAGAAATAAATTCCTGTTGTTTAAGCCACCCAGTCTATGGTATTTTGTTATAGTAGAACTAAGATGTGTGCCTTAAGATGTTCCCCCATAAGATGTGTAGATCAGGACAGTTGCAGTGGCTCATGCCTGTAATCCCAGCAGTTTGGGAGATCAAGGTGGGAGGATCACTTGAGGCCAGGAATTCAAGACCAGCCTTGGCCACATAGCGAGACCTCATCTCTACCAAAAATAAAATTAGCCAGGTATGGTGGTACGCACCTGTAGTCCCAGTTATTCAGAAGGCTGATGCAGGAAGATCATTCAAGCCCAGAAGGTTACAGTGAGCTATGATCACACCACTGCGCTCTAGCCAGGTTAACAGAGTGAGAACCTGTGTCAAAAAATAAATTGTTTTAACGTTTTAGAAAAGATCTGTAGGGCATATGTGTATGCTCATAATCTAGGCCAGTAGGGAGTCTCTGCTAAGAAAGAAAACACTGAAAAGAGAAAGCACTGTGAAAAATAGAACTGATATAGCTTTTTATTTATTAATAATAAAGGCTACCAACATCTGGAACATCTCACTTATGGGTAAATGATTGCCAATAGCAGCCTAATACCTTCCAGCTTATCTTGTAATTTAGAAATAAAACATGGAAATTATCAAAATCAACTAACTGATTTTTAAATAAAAAATTCAAAACTTCTAAACATTATATGAAGGCAGCTTTTATTCATTGTTGATGTCATGATCCATAAACAATCTATATTTCATTATGGTTTTAATCTCTAAGCCAAAAATGATATAACATTTATAAATTTACGTATTGCCAAATCATGATTTTTCTTATTTCTTTTGTAGTAAATTCAACAGTGTGATATTTGTTAAATGGACAAAAATTAATTGTTATACATTATAAATATAATCAAAAATTATAAAAATTAAATTTACACACTATAATATGGCCATTAACTTATACTCATCTAACAAAGTATTTTAGAATTAAAAAAATAAATTATGTGAAAATGAAAGAATAATTACAGTAATCTTTAATAGAGTCACAAGTACTTAATCTTGTGAAAAGGATAGATGGACCAGAAACAAAAGAAAAGTTGTAAAATGCTAGTATAGTAGAAATAGTATGAATTTTGGAGAGTGACTTACTTTCAGATAGCTGAAGTATTATATCACCTATGAAATAAGAATGATAGTTTCATTATAGGAACTTTGAAAGAGTTCAATGAATTGGTTAACCGACCTATCCTCAAGATTCCAACTGGACATCACTCTCTTCTAGTACTAGTTTCTTGGCATGCCCTCTCCTCCCTACCTCCTCTTCCCCACCACCCAGCTCTCATATGTGCTACCATAGTCCACAACAGATCTTATATATCAATACTATTAGTATCTCTTATTCCTACCTCTCTAATAATTTATATATCTCCAATGCAGAGAAAGGCTTTTTGGAAGTGTTATCTCTAAGTTGGAACTAGAAAGAAGAGCAAAATTGTAATGGTTTTTCAGCATCACCTAGCAAATTTTAATTGCTGTGTTGTTTTCATTCCTTCTGGGGACAGATGCAAAAAAGAATGATGTTCAAGGGATTTTTTCCCTGCTACTTGGCACTTTTAAAGGACCACATGTAAATTGTCACTTAAGGTGTCTTTTGATTAAGATGATGGTCTCTAAACAGAGCATATCGATTAGAAAGGACTTTGTCATTACCATGAGGAAATGTCCTCAGAGCCCATTGTCCCTCTGTTTCTGTCATTAAATGTGAATGACCATTTTAGTTCATCTTCAGGATCTCTTTGATCACTTAGGGGCAAATTTAGCATTGGAAATTATTTGCTTATCACAAATTACTTTTGAATTAACATAATGAAGAGAAAACTCATTTTTCATCTTTGTGAATGCATAACCAACAGGCATTAATTTAATCCAACACATATTTATTTAGCCTCTCCTCTGTGCCAGGCACTGTGGCCACAGCAGTGAGGGAACAAGAGGGATGTGGTCTCTGCCATCATGGGGCTCTCAGACTAGTGGGAAAGTATATTAGTTAATGAGATGAATGATTTTACATACGTTATCCATTTAACCCTGCAAATTACCACTAGAGGTGTTTTCATAGTCTATTTTTCAGATATCAAAAATAAGAATCTGAAAAATACATGTAACAGAAGCTCCTCTTCTCTTTTCTCCAGCAGGTCTCCTAAGGTCAGGGTATATCCCTATGTCCCAGTCTTCCCCTTATGTCTCCAGCTGTCAGTGAGACCACAGGAATAGGCTGGGGACAGTGCCATGACTCCTGGGAGCAATTTACCTAAGGACTCTGCATAGGGCCCACCAGAAAATTAAGATGGGAAGCAAAGCTGCCTTTTTCAAGGATATTTTTAGTCTATACAAATATTTAATTTTATATTGTACTGTAAGAAAAAAATTGGATTATATGGGGTCATCCTTTTCAATTTGCCTGAGGATTCATTTCCTTCTCCGGCAAAAAACTACCAGAATTTTAATAGTGAGCCTGTTCTATTTCTTGAGAGGGTAGGAGTAGAAAACTTACCTTGCAGCTCCACAAATGGCATATTTCCCTACATTTACTCATTTGAACTTTATACAGGTCTTCCTGAAACCTTCAAGTCCCTTTCATCTCCATTTATCCTTGGCTAGATTTTTATTTTCTGTTTCCTCATAAGCTCTTCATTCCCAGCCCTATCATTTTTCCCCACAGCCTGTAATTCTTTATTCTTTTATGCACCTGTGACAACCAGAGACACTACTTTCTCCTGGCTGACAGCCACAGGATTTGCAATACTTTTTAGCAAAGACTCTTGCAATTTCTACTCTTGTCATTTTCTTCACATCTGTGGCTGATGTGGAAAGAACAAAGCTCAGGCAATTTGCTCCTGTGATTGGCTTATGGCAATGTTTTCCAAATTTTAACTTAGCCTATCCACCTCCCCAAATGCTGCTAAGTTGCTTCCATAGCCTGGGCAGTACTGCTGCACTAATTGGAGAACTGACTTCCTAAGCTTTCAAGGATTTTTAGCCTAGCAAATATAACTTTATTCAGAACAGGTATTTTAGAGTTTCAAGCAGAAAATCCTATGCATTTTATACAGTTGGTGACTATGAGCTAAATAAACTAAATAATAGTTTAGTGTGAGAGATATCTGAGTTGGAGTCTTCATTCTGCAGCTTACTAGCTGTGAGACTAGGGATGAGATTGTTTTAACTCTTCAAGCTTTACTTTGTTGAGGTTTGTCCACAGAATAGTTCATACCTTATGTTACTGTGAGAATTAATTGAGATAGTACTCATGCCTGGCACATAATAATTGTTCCATAAATGTTATCTAGTATTACTTAAAGGCAGTAATGAATGTATAGTTCATTCAACAACCATGAACAAGACCCATGAGAGGAGTAATATGAAAGAAGAAGGATGTAAGATCTACTGAGTACCCATTATAAGCCTGGCAGTTTCAGATATGGATTCTTACGTAATCAGATAAAGTAAATAGTTCTTGTCTTCGCACCACTTATAATGGCATGTGCACTGCAACTTACACTGCAAAATGGCTCTGGGATGTGCTGTAATCAAATGGCTTCATGAGGAATTCCACTGGAAGAATGGTGGGAATAAGGTTGAGCCTCATGGACCCTGCCTTACTCAATATTTGTATACCAACTCCAGGTACAGAATCACATTTGAAATAGGCACCCCAGGACTGCCATATCAACTAGAAAGATGTGCTCTATATTTTCCAGGACTCTTTAGTTACCGAGTGATCGAAATCTAACTCAGACTGGCATTCCGCCAGAAAAGGAATTGTTTGGCAGACAAAACTAAGAAGTTGTGGGTGGAGGCAGGACCAATCTTTAGGCATGGCTGAATCCAGATGCTCCAATGATGCTGGGAGAAATATGATGCTTGGCTCTGCTTTCCTCTAGGTTGGCTTCATTCTCAGGCAGGCATTCACTCTGTCTGAGCTGACAGCCTCATGGTTCAGCAGGCACTACTGAAAAATTGCTTGGGAAAAATCCAGGATTCAGTCTCAATGAACCAACTTGGGGCATGTGCTCACCCTTGAACTAGTCATGCTAGCCAGGAAGATAGATTATGCGAACTGGCTAAGTGTGGGACCCCTTGATCACCTTAAAATGGAGTCTAAAGTTTCCCCTACCTGAAGCCTCTGGATAGATTGTTAAGAAGGTGTGGTTTCTCAAAAAGAAAACCAGGCTACTGGCACCAGACCAGGGGTCTTGGATATGGCAAAAGCAAGAGAACAAATGTGCATTTCATGGCTTTAATTATGAACCTTGAATGGGTAGGATTTAGATGAGCATAGATGGAATAAAACATTACTAAATTTTATATGGAGAGAGTAAAAGACAATAATAATTGCTCAATGTGAATGTGGCAATGCATGAGTGATGGAGCATCAGAGGTTTAGACTAGAAAAGTAGGTTAAGTCTAGCGGTCAGTGAATACTGAGGGATAAAGGAATGTATATTTGGCTTGGAAGAAATATGGAGGTTATTCAAGTTTCTATTGCTGTATGAAAATCCACACCAAAATGTAATCAGTTGCTTAAAGCAATGGCATTTGTTTTGCTCACCAATCTGCAATTTGGTCAGGGCTTACTGGAGACAGCTCATTTCATCTCCAGTTGGTGTCAGAAGGGGAACATCAAAGCCTGAGGCCTGGAATCATCTGAAGGCTCACTCACTTACATGTCTGATTGTTGATGCTAGCTCTTAGCTGGGCTTTAGTTAGGACTAGACCTATTACACATTCAGGTTGCTTGACTTCCTCATATCATGGTGTGTGGGTTCCAAGAATAAGTGTCTCATGGTATGAGATGGAATCTACAACATCTTTTATGACTTAGTTCCAAGGGATTTGTTCTTGATACCGTACTCCAGTACTGATGTGTACTGACTACTAATTTGTCATCCCTTTAACGTTGCATTTTGCCTAAACTCTCTGCAGATGTCAGGGTAGATACTGTTCTGCCTGAGAGGTCGGACAAATACTAAACTCAAAAACCAATGAAAACAGGATTTACAAAATGTTAGTAAAAAATAGTAAATGATATTTGTGAATAAGATGCTATGATTTGATAATAGAGAAAAATACAAGAAAACATTAAATGACACCTGATCCCTGCTTTCAAATGCAGTATCTAGGAAGTTACAACATAATTGTAAGTGTTGAGGTTATTACTATTTATACATGCTAGTTAATTTAATGAAGAATGGATATTTTTGTTAAAATAAAAGACATCAAGTGATCAAGCTACAGATAACTGAAATAGAAACAAGATCATAGTCAATGAATTTTATAATTTGTTACCACTGTAATACTTTTAAATAAATTCTGTATATAATCCCATACATGTATATTAGTACATACACCTAAATCTGTTTTTTTAAATAGAACTGAGGTCATTCTTTAAATAAGATTGTTTTTAAATTGGGTTTCAATGTCCCTTAGGTGATTTATAAGCCTTGAAACCAATTCAACAATCCTTATGAAAGTCTTTATCTAGGAAAAAGACCACATCTCCCATCAAATTATCACCATAAATGCAGGATTATATGTTCCACTTGTTAATTTTGGTTATATCATAAGCATTTCCCACAGCACTTGTTCTTTTCAAACATGATTTTAAATAAATGCATAAGATCCCTCTAAATAGATGAACCATAATTTAATCATTCTCCTATTATTGGATCTTTAGATTATTTACAGTTGTTTTCCCTTGTGAATTATAATGTAGCAAACATCCTTCCTCAAAAATTTTTTACTGTACCGCAATATCTAGGAGAAATCCTAAATATTACTAAAAGATTATAAAGACCTGGTATAACAGTAGTTTCTTATTGCTACTATAAAAATTACCACTAATCAATAGCTCGAAACAGTACAAATTTATTATTTTTCGGTCCTGAAGGTCAGAAGTCTAAATAGTCTCACTGGACTAAAATCACAGTGTTGGCAGGACTGCATTGTTTCTGGGAGCTCCAGGTGATCATTTTTTTCTTTTTTTTATCTTTTCTACATGACCCCCTTCCTCCATCTTCAAAGCCAGAAATGTCATGCCAATTTCTTCTCACACTGCCATCTCTTTGGTCTTCTATCAGTGTATCTCCCTCTCTAACTCACTCTTCTGCCTCCTTCTTCCATTTTTAAGGACCATGTGATAACATTAGGACCATCCAGATAATCTCTCTGTATCAAGATCTATGAGTCAATTATATCTGCAAAGTTTATTTTGCCATGAAAGGTAACATATGCATAGTTTCTTGGTTCTATGCTTATAGGGAAATGCAAAATTCTTGGATTTAAGAGTAACTATATTAAAAGTAACTTTTAAAGTTATTTTTAAAAGGGTGACTGTTACATATTTAACCATATCTGTCTGGATCATGTTTTAAGATATGAAATTATTTATAAGGAATGATGTCAGCATGATGGTGGAATAGAAGGTAAACCACTAATATCCCCCTCCATAACAATAAGATTTCTATACCCATTCACAATCAAAAGTCTTTCTACAGTAGCCTCAGGATTCAGGTAGGAGTTTGTGAAGCTGTGGTGGGTTCCAAGACCTTGGAGGGTTGTTTGAGAATGCAGACCAAAAACCCAGGTGACTGATCCACTGAGCTTGCTCTCAGATTCAAGGCCAGAAATGGCCCAATCCTCCTAGGGGCTTGGCTAGATCCCTGTTTGGCCTTGAGCCTGCAACCAAAACCACTGTCTGCCAAGGGGTCCAGAAGGAATCCAACACACTAGTGCCTTTGTGGAAAGGCTCCTTTACCTGCTGATTTTGTTCTTGGCAGCGAACCTAAAAGCTCCCCCATGGCTTTGTTCCAGCCTCCCTTTATTGAGGTCTAAGCTCATAGCTGCTTGTACAAGGACCCAGAAGGAGACTCACCTATATCTCTAAGCCCAGGAGTCTGAGCCTCCCTAATGGGCTCCCTAGTCTCCATCCCACAGCAGATCCCAAGGGTATACAGTCCCAATGGTGGCCCTTTCTGCTGCAGTCAAGGAACTATCCCACATGCAAAGCGATGTGCTGGGAGATGAGCCAATCAGACTGGGCTCTCCAAGTTCTACCTCACAGCAAATCCCAAAGAGTCCCACTCTCATCTCCAGCCCCTCCTGCTGCAGACCAGGAACTATCCTGTCAATGAAGAAATTTACTAGGCAAAAGATACTTCTCTAAGCCAAAACTAGACTCTCCAGCCTCTGTCCCACAGCATATCCCAATGGGGCTCAGTCTCAGTTCTGGCCCTCTTGTTGCAGTCAAAGAACTACCCTGTTTATGCACGGCCCTTTGGGTGACACATGAATGTCTGAGCCAATGAGACAGACCCAACAGCCTCCTACCCATAGGAGATCCCAATGGGGCCCAGTATCAATTCCAGTCCATCTCCATAAGGTTAAGGTCTCATCTCATCTGTGCAGAGACCTGTTGGGAAGCCAACTTGTCTGAGCTTCCTGGACAGTTTTCTGGACTTAGATGCCTAGCCAGCATTCCCACATAGCCCTAGTACCCTTCTTGGGTCTTCAGGAGGTCCATCTGGGCCAGAAACTCACATCAACCTTGGAGTCCTCACAGGACTCATAGCAAGTGGGGCTTAGAACAACCCCCACTCCCCCAATGCTGAAATGGCTGCAGTAGTCATAGGCTTAGGGAACTCAGCAATTAAGTCTGCTTAGATTCCTGGGAAGGCCCTCTGAAGAAGGATGGGCATAAACAAAGCCAGTCTGTGAAGACAAAAATAAATACTCAATGTACAGACATCATTGCACATTCACAAGCACCATGAATATTCAGAGAAATATGATCTCATCAAATAGAAAAAATAAGGTGCCAAAGATGAACCCTAAATGAGTAGAGCTGTGTAATTTCTCAAAGTATTTGAAAAAAGCTATTTTAAGGAAATTCAGTAAAATAGTTAAGAAAACAGAGAATTCAGAAATTTATCAGAGAAATTTTAGCAGAGATTAAAATAATTTTAAAAAATCAAACAGAAACCCTAGAGCTTAAAAATACAATGAGTCAATTGAAAAAAATGCAAAAGAGAACATTAAGAGCATACTTGATCAAACAGAAGAATCAGTGAGCTCAAATACAGACCATTTGAAAATATACAGGCAGAAAAGAAAAAAGAAAAACAAGGAAGAAAGAAAGCTTATGAGATTTATGGAACAATATCAAAAGAGCAAATATTCAGGTTATTAGATTTAAAGAGGTAACTGAGAAAGACAAAGGTGTAGAAAGCATATTCAAAGAAATAATAACAGAAAACTTTCCAAACCTGGAGAAAGAGACAAATACTCAGGTACAGGAAGGTCAAAGATCTCCAATCAACCCAATTAAGAATACCCTAAGACATATTATAATAAAACTCTCAAAGGTCAAAGACAGACTGAGCATGGTGACTCATGCCTGTAATCTCAGCACTTTGGGAGACCACGGCAGGTGGATCACCTGAGGTCAGGAGTTCAAGACCAGCCTGGCCAACATGGTGAAACCCAATCTCCACTAAAAATACAAAAAAATTGGCTGGGTGTGGTGGTGGGTACCTGTAATCCCAACTACTCGGGAGGCTGAGCAGGAGAATCACTTGAACCTGGGAGGCAGAGGTTGCAGTGAGCCAAGATTGCACCATTGCATTCTAGCCTGGGCAACATGAGCAAGACTCCGTCTCAAACGAACAAACAAACAAAAAAAGTCAAAGACAAAGAGAATCCTGAAAATAGTGAAAGAAAAAAAGCAAAAACATATAAGGGAGATCCAATATGCCTGGCACCAGGATTCTCAGTAGAAATATTACAGGCTAGGAGGGAGTGAGATGATATAGTTAGAGGAATGGAAAAACAACAACAACTACAAAAAAAAACTAGCAACCAATAGTACAGTATCCAGCAAAACTACCCTTCAGAAATGAAGAAAAGAAAAGACTGTCCCAGACAAACAAAAGATGAGAAAATTTATCGCTACTAAACCTTTCCTACAAGAAATGCTAAAGGGAGTTGTTCAAACTGAAAGAAAAAGACACTAACAATTGTTACACTAATATTGTAGTTGTGATATGTGGACCACTTCTTTTTACTAAGACTACTAAAAGACAAAACTATTAAAAATAACTACAACAATTTGTTAAGAGATGGGTATACAAAAAGTGGAGATTGTGACATCTGCAATTCAGAATGTGGGAGGAGAAGGGAGTTAATGCATACAGGATTTTTTTGTTTGCTTGTTTCTTTCCTTTTTTTGCCACCAAAATTAAGTTGATATCCATTTTAAATAACTTGTTATAACAATAGTATGTTTTTAGTAAGCCTATTGGCAATCACAAAGGAAAAACTTATACCATTAATAGAAACACTAAAAATAAAAAACAATGAATTTGAAACACATTACCAGAGAAAATCACTTAACCAAAGGAAGATAGCAAGACAAGAAAAGTTACAAAACAAATAGAAATCAAAGAACAAAATGACAGTAGTAAGTTCTTACCTATCAATAATAACATTGAATATAAATAAATTATCCAATTAAAAGACATAGAATAGCTCAACAGATAAAAAAACAAGACCCAACTATATGCTGCCTACAAGAAACTCACTTCACATATAAAGGCAGCCATAGACTAAAAGTGAAGGAATGAAAAAAGATATTTCATGTAAATGGAAAACAAAAAAGAGCCAGAGTAGCTATACTTATATCAGATAAAATAGACTCTAAGTGAGAAACTATACAAAGAAACAAAGACAGTCTTTATATAATGATTAAAGAGTCCATTCAGCAAGATATAACAATGGTGAATATATATACATGCAACATCAGAGCACTTAACTATATTAAGCAAATGTTAATAGAACTAAAGGGAAAGATAGACCCTAATATAATAACAGAAGGGGACTTCAACACCTCACTTTTGGCAATAGACAGATCATCCAGGCAGAAAATGAACAAAGAAACATTCAAGTTAAACTGTACTCTAGACCAAATGGACTTAACAGACATTTACAGAACATTTCACCCAACTGCTGCAGAATACATATACTTTTCATCAGCACATGGAACATTCTCCAGGAAAGACCATACATTAGGCCACAAAACAAATCTTAACTAATTTATAAAAGTCAAAGTCATATCAAGTATCTTTTCTGAGCACATGGAATTAAACTAGAAATCAATAACAAGAACTTTGGAAACTGGAGAAACACATGGGTTCAACAACATGTTCTGGAATGACCAATTGGTTAAGGAAGAAATTATGGAAATCAAAAACTTCTTGAAACAAATGAAAATAAAACACAATATACCAGAGCCTATGGGATATAGCAAGAGCCATACTAACAGGGAAGTTTATAGCAATAAATGCCTCTGTCAAAAAATTAGAAAGACTTCAAATAAACAACCTAACAATGCAATCTACCTCAAGGAACTAGAAAAGCAAGCAGAAGCCAAACACAAAATTATTAGAAGGAAAATAAATAAAGATTACAGCAGAGATAAATGTAATGAGAGAAGAAAAGTAGTAGAGAAATCTGTACTTCCATGCTTATTGCAGCACTATTCACAACAGCAAAGATATAGAATCAACCTAAGTGTATATCAATAGACAAATGTATAAGAAAATGTGGTATATATACACAATGGAACATTTTTCAGCCATTAAAAAAGAATTAAATCCTGTCATTTGCACTGACATGTGTGAAATTGAAGGTCACTGTGTTAAGTGAAATAAGCAGGCACAGAAGGATAAATATTACATGTTCTCATTCATATGTTGGAGTTAAAAGATTGAATTTCGTGAAGTAGAGAGTAGAATGGTGGGTACCAGAGGCTGGGAAGAAAAGGGGGAGGGGGAATAAAAAGAAGTTGGTTAAGGTGTATAGAAATACAGTTGGGCCAGGTGCAGTGGTTCACGCCTGTAATCCCAACACTTTGGGAGGCCAAGGTGGGTAGATCACAAGGTCAGGAGTTCAAGACCAGCCTGGCCAAGATGATGAAACCCCGTCTCTACTAAAAATACAAAAAGTAGCCGGGCATAGTGGTGGGCACCTGTAATCCCAGGTACTCGAGAGGCTGAGGCAGGAGAATTGCATGAACCTGGGAAGTGGAGGTTGCAGTGAGCCGAGACCATGCTACTGCACTCCAGCCTGGGTGACAGAACGAGACTCTGTCTCAAAAAAAAAAAAAAAAAAATGCAGTTGGATAAAATGAATAAGTTCTTGTGTCTAATAGCACAGTAGGGAAATTATTGTTAACAACAATTTATTGTATATTTCAAAATAACTAGCAAAGAAAAATTACAATATTGCCAACACAGGAAAATAAAAGTTCAAGGTGATGCATATTTCAGCTATCTTGATTGTACAACATACAATCATTGCACATTGTATATAAGTATCAAAATATCACATGTACCTTCAAAATATGTGCAACTATTATATATCAATAAAATTTTCTAATTATTTATTTTATTACATTAAACTAAAGTGAGGAAACTAATGTACTGCTACTTCTATGAAAAAGATGAAAATCAATGCGTTGTCCAAAATTTTTACCTTAATTGCCAATTGGTTAAAATTCTCAATTGGATAATCAGTTGTAAAGAAAATAAATGTATAGAATGCTGGGAAAAGTTCATTGTGTCTACATTATTTTATATTGCTCTTAGTTCCAGGAAACCAATCAACTATGATTCATATTGTCTAAGTCTCAATAATAATGAAAAAGAGTTTGTAAGTTACTTGCTTTCTTCTTAACTCACTCAGTTTTCTTTTCTTCATCAATGCTTATTTCTTCAATGTATTCTCTGGCCATTCTTTAATTCAGGTAAATTTTCTCAAATATTTTTTATCCAAATGGAAATGATAAGAGAATGGTATTAGGCCACTATTACCATCAACAACTTTTGCTGAACTCTAAGAAAATCATTCATTCATTAAAAATTTATAACTAATTCAGAATTTCAGAGTGGTCAATAGCCAAGTTAATCAAAATGTAGATTCCCTGTCAAATTGTTCCAAATTTGATTTCATATTTGATTCCAGATATGATTCTGATTCCATGTAAATTCACCTAGGGAGTTTCTAAAAATACCAATGTCTGTGTATACCCCATAGTATTTAAATCACAGCTTTCTTTTTAGGTAAGTCTTTCTCAACTGGAGATAATTTTGTCCCCTAAGGAAGGCCATTTGGCATTATCTGAAGATATTTTGATTATCACCATGGGGAATGGGAGGAAGGATGTACTCCTGGTATCTAGCAGGTAAGGGTCAGGGATGCTACTAACCATCTTATATTGCATAGGATTACCACCAATATCAAAGATTACTGACTCAAAATATCAGTGGTACTGATTTGAGAAATTCTGCCTTTGATGATTCTAATATGCAACCAGAATCAAAAACTACTGCTCTGGATTTCCTTCCTTCAATGATTCTTCATTGCCTTAATGAAATACAACTTTAAACAAAGCTCTGTGATCAAAACCAAGACTAAAGACCAAGAAAGGAAAAGTAAGATGATTGATAAATGATAATAACATTAGAATTTTTTTCCTTTCATGTTTTATAATTGGGCTTAATCAACCTCTTATCACTGGGCCTTGAAGATTAACAATAATATTAATCATAATTGGATCTATGTACCAAGTGATATGTACACACAATCTCATTTAATCCTTATGATTGCCATTCAAAATATGTATTACCCCCATTTTACAACTGAGTGAGATATAGGGTACCTAACATCTCAAGGTCACACTAGTGGTAGGTGAGAAACCTAAAACCTATTTTGTTGTGAAATATTACAATACATTGATACACATCCTTTGTGTCTCTGTGTGGTTTGTAGGATTCAATAGGCCTATTTCTTCAACCTAAGGAGAGTTGAAGCACCATGTGGTTATCAAACAAGAGGCAGAAAAGAAGCTAGCTAGGCAGGAAGAATAAGAGAGGTCTAGTGCCTCTTCTGCCAATGGGCCTCCAAATGATTGACAAGCAATCAGGGAGCCTTTTAGTCTCACCATTTTACCTACCTTCACATGAAGTCACATTGCTTAAGGCTTTGTCTACTCATGTAGATATTTTTTAAGTGCTGCAAAAGTTTATGCAGGAAATGTGTATTATCTTGAACATGTTTTCAAATTTAGAGAAAATACAGGATAACATGAAACCCTGTTAAAATTCAATATTAAGTATGGTTTATGCTATGTAGTCATTTTTCTTGTTTAATTTCAATGGATCCTTTAGTCTTATTTCTTGAATCTTCAACTTATTAACTGGTCATTTTCCATCTCTAAAGAAAGAGTTTTATTTAATCTTTTTTCTATTTCTCTTCATCCTTATCTTCAATAAAAGTAACATTACAATTTATCAAGACTCCTAAACTAGGCTTGCATATTTTATGCTACAGTTAATCATCCAATCACCCATTTTTCCCTACTTATCTTTTGCAGTTAACCTTCAATTTTTATAGCCATGTTGAAATGTAGCATTGTTTTATATACCCTAAGAAATAACATTTTTACTTTCTTTTGTGAAAATTTATCATTTTTTCTTTACACTGTCTATCTGGCACTTTTGCATAAGGTATCAATAAAGCGGTAATGAAAACACATGTTTTAGATGCAAAGATTTAATTTCAAAAGGAAATCCCAAGGTACTTTCCAGAATACCAATTAACTATGAAACCCTGTCAATTAACCAGATTCTCTAACAATAGGTAACAGAGCTCCCCTGACCATATACAAACCCCATGACTCTCAGTTTTATCAGAGGTGAATGTAGAGGAAATGAGAGTAGAAAATCAAATATAGGAGGAATATATGGGTCTAAACGTAAGTCTGAGGTTCAACTCCAAAGAACATCAAATTTGTAGAACTTAATTTGCGGTGTGTATGTGTGTGGGTGGGTGTACATTTGAATTTTCTTCCTTCTCTCTTCAGTTCACATCATCACCAATTTTGGTTTTGATATGTAATCAATAAATTTATCACATTCTGTGAGTTTAAATAACTGACAAAGATATCTCAGAAACTCCAAAAATCCACCCACAGGATTCCAGCTTTCACATCTCCTGGTAAGAGTCCTCACAGTCTCTGCTGATTCAACACCTCTGCGGTGGTCGCGTGCTCAGCGGGGTAGGCATTCCCAAACTTTTACCCCTTACTTCTAGGCCCAGTCTTTGCTACATGATATCTGATTCTGCTGCCCAGGAAAAGCCTTCCACCTGCTAAATGGTTGATTGCCTGTCATACACAGCCTGCCTTTTCAGTTTTTGCCCCAAACTAGCACCCTGCTAATCTATCACCTTCTTTCTATACTGCCTGCAGGCTCCCTGACCACGGGTCTTCCTCCAGAGTTCTGCTGTCTTCTGAACCCACTCAGAGAGGGAGGAAACCCAGAATCAGGCTGGGGGATACCCCATGGGAGCCTGCATTCATTTCCTAGTGATGAGGTAACAAATACCACAAACTGAGTGGCTTGAATAGCAGAAATGTACTGTCTCACTGTTCTAGAGGCCAGAGGTCTGAGAGCAAGATATCAGCAGGGAAATGCTCTCTCAGAAGGCACTAGAATAGGGTCTGTTTTAGGCCTCTCTCCTAGCTTCTGGCAGCTTCTTGACTTGTGACAAAATAACTTCCTTCTGTCTCCATGCAGTATTCTCCCTGTGTGTCATTGTGTCCAATTTTCCCCTTTCATAAGGTCACCAGTTATATTAGATTAGAGGCCTACCCTACTCCAGGATGACCTCATCTTAGCTAATTACTTCTGCAACAACCCTGTTTCCAAATAAGGTCACATTCTGAGGCACTGGAGGTTAGGACTTCAACATATGAATTTTGAGGGACACAGTTCAACTCTTGGCAGAGCCCCAGAACAGATAACTCATTCAACAAAGATGGGTGCTAAAGACTGAATATTTGTGTCCCCCAAAATTCATATGTTGAAACATAATTCCCAATTTGAGAGTATTTGGAGGTGGGGCCTTTGGGAAGAAATTAGGTCATAAGGGCACAGCCCTCATGAATGGGATTAATGTCCTTATAAAATGGGCTCCAGAGAGTTCTCTTGCCCCTTTCTGCCATGTGAGGATGCTGAAAGAAGACGATCATCCATGAACCAAGACAGCAGATACCAAACCTGCCAGGTACTTCGTCTTGGACTTCCCAGCCTCTAAAATCATGAGAAATAAATTTCTGTTGTTTATAAGCCACCCAGTCTATGGTGTTCTCTTATAGCAGCTTGAATGAACTAAGATATGGGAAATCCAGTCTCTCCACTTTCACACATAACATTCCAGAAACTCTCTCTCCCTCAGTCCTCTGGTCTGACTCCTGCACAATTCATTCCATATACCACTCCCCCCTCCCTGCACTCATTTGCCTACTTACCAGCCAACTGGAATGACCAAGACAAAGTGTTTGGTATCAGTTTTACTTAGCCTTAACATGTCATTTGCTACAGTACATTTCTCCACTTTGGCCTGTTTATTAATTCTTTTCAAGAATAACTTTGTGTAATTCGAGTTTATTTCAGTTAAGTTCAGTTTGCTTTCAACAGACCTTGATAATTTGCCATCTCTTAATCTGCCTTTAGAGGTTTTCTTTTTGTTTGTTTAGAGACAGAGTCTCGCTCTATCCCCCAAACTGGAGTGCAGTGCCGTGATCTCGGCTCACTGCAACCTCTGCCTCCCAGGTTCAAGTGATTCTCCTGCCTCAGCCTACCGAGTAGCTGGGATTACAGGTGTGCACTACCATGCCTGGCTAATTTTTGTATTTTTAGTAGAGACGGGGTTTCACCATGTTGGCCAGGCTGGTCTCGGACTCCTGACCTCAGGTGATCTACCCCCCTTGGCCTCCCAAAGTGCTGGGATTATAGGCCTGAGCCACCGCGCCCAGCCTTGGCTTTCTTTTTAAAGCTTATGGTCATAAGAGATTTCTCAGCCAGATTGTAACTCACATTTACCCTTCAAAGCTCCCTCACACTAGCTTTCTACTCTCAGCACAGGTTACTCACTGCCCCTTGACTCTTATGTTCCTTCAGAATAATATGTTCCTTCAAAATAATAACTCCAAGGACCATTCGTAGGATAAAATTAAATACAATACTGTAGTTACAGAGTCTCCATAATTTGGCTGCCTGTCAGGGAAGCTAACACTGAATTTACTGCCCCACTATACTTACCAAAATTCCATCTGAGAGGCATATTATTTATGGAGAATTACCCGAAGGATATTCAGTCTATCCATTCTGCTTATCCATTTGCTAAAAACCATAAAATCTGCCCTTACATTAAGCTAGATTATCAGACAGCTCTGTGCCTGCTTGTACCACTGTGGCCTTACCCATCTACATTTGTTTCCAGAATTCCATTTTGGCATGATGATATCAGCCCACATTGAAAAACACTGCAAAGTGAGAGACCTACAAAAACCTGCAGCTCATTTGCTGTAAGGATGCTGCTGAGGATTTTGCTTGGTATTTCACATTGTCCTCTTTAAGAGGACCCAGAAGAGAAATCTTTCTAGTGGTAGGAATAGCTTTGCTTTTTCTGAGCAAGTGGTTTGTTTTGTTTTATGGACACTCTAAGACATTAAGCCAATCATGTTTTGCTTTAGTGCTGGATCCTGGAGAGCTGAGAGTTGTGTGTGCTCCATCTCTGGTGAACACGTACATGTACATGAACATGTGCATGAACTATAGCTTACTAATATTCCTTACCCTTATTCGTCTCATTGTCTCATTTATTTATTTTTTGTTTTTTGACTTTTCTTTTTAACTTTTAGGTTCAGGGGTACGTGTGCAGATTGTTGCATGGTAAATTGTGTGTCATGGGGGCTTGGTGTATAGATTATTTCATCACCCAAGTAATAATCGTAGTACCCAATAGGTAATTTCTTTATCTTTACCCTTCTCCCACCCTCCATCCTCAAGTAGGCCCTGGTGTCTATCGTTCCCTTCTTTGTGTCCATGTGTACTCAATGTTTAGCTCCCACTTCTAAGTAAGAACATGCAGTATTTGGTTTTCTGTTCCTGCATTAGTTCACTTAGGATAATGACTCCAACTCCACTGATGTTGCCGAAAAGGACATGATCTCATTCTTTTTATGGCTGCGTAGTATTCCATGATGTGTATGTACCATATTTTCTTTATCCAGTCTACCATTGATGGGCATTTAGGTTGATTCCATGTCTTTGCTGTACTGAATAGAACTATTATGAACATGCACATGCACTGCCTTCCACAGGGGCTGAACTAATTTACATTTCCGCCAACAGTGTATAAACATTCCCTTTTCTCCACAGCCTCCACAGCATCTGATATTTTTTGATATTTTAATTATAGCTATTCTGACTGCTGTGAGATGGTATCTCATTGTGGTTTTGATACGCATTTATGTGATGATTAATGATGTTAAGGGTTTTTTTCATATATTTTTTGGCCACTTATATGTCTTCTTTTAAGAAGTGTCTGTTCATATCTTTTGCCCACTTTTTAATGGAGTTATTTGATTTCTGCTTGTTGAATTAAATTCCTTATAGATGCTATATATTAGCTTTTTCTTGGATGCATAGTTTGTGAATATTTTCTCCCATTCTATAGGTTGTTTGTTTACCCTGCTTATAGTTTCTTTTGCTGTGCAGAAGCTCTTAAGTTTAGTAGTATTCATCAATTTTTGTTTTTGTTGCAATTGCTTTCAGTGTCTTCATCATGAAATCTTCACCTATGTCCAGAATGGTATTATCTAGGTTATCTTCCAGGTTTTTATAGTTTTAGGACTTACATTTGAGACATTAATCCACCTTGAATTAATTTTTGCATATGGTGTAAGAAAGTGGTTCAGTTTCAATCTTTTGTATAGGGCTAACCAGTTATCCCAAGACTATATATTGAATAGGGATTCCGTTCCCTGTTGCTTGTTTTTGTCTACTTTGTCAAAGATCATATGGTTGTAGGTGGGCAGCTTTATTTCTGGGATCTCTCTTCTTTTCCATTGGTCTACATGTCTGTTTTTTGTACCAGTGCCATGCTGTTTTGGTTACTGTAGCCTTGTGTTATAGTTTGAAGTTGGGTAATGGAATGCCTCCAGCTTTGTTCTTTTTGTTTAGGGTTACTTTGGCCATTCAATCTCTTTTTTAGTTCCATATAAATTTTGAAATAGTTTTCTCTAATTTTATGAAGAATCTCATTGGTAATTTGATAGGAATATCACTGGATCTGTAAATTGCTTTGGGCAGTATGGCCATTTTGACAATATTAATTCTTCCTATCCATGAGCATGGAATGTTTTTCCGTTTGTTTTTGTCATCTCTGATATCATTCAGCAGTATCTTGTAATTCTCATTGTAGAGATCTTTTACCTCCCTGATTAGCTGTATTCCTAGGTATTTTATTCTTTTTGTTGCTATTGTGAATGAGATGAGTTCTTGATTTGGCTCTCAGCTTGGACATTGTTGGTGTATAGAAATACTATTGATTTTTGTATATTCATTTTGTATCCTGAAACTTTGCAGAAGTTACTTATTAGATCCAGGAGCTTTTTGAGAGGGATTATAGGGTTTCCTAGGTATAGAATTATATCATCTGCAAACAGAGGTAGTTTGACTTTTTCTCTTCCTATTTGGATGTGTTTCATTTGTTTCTCCTGCCTGATTGTTCTGGCTAAAACTTCCAGTACTATGTTGAAGAGAAGTGGTGAGAGTGGACATCCATGTCTTGTTTCAGTTCTCAAGGGGAATCCTTCCAACTTTTGCTCATTCAATATGATGTTGGTTCTGAGTTTGTCATAGGTGGCTCTTATTATTTCGAGGTATGTTTCTTTGATTCCTAGTTTGTTGAGGGTTTTTTAAATGAATGGATGTTGAATTTTATTGAAAGCTTTTTCTGCACCTATTGAGATAGTCACATGGTTTTTTGTTTTTAGTTCTGTTCATGTGATAAATCACATTTGTTGATTTGTATATGTCAAAATGACTTTGCATCCCAGGGATAAAACCTACATGATTGTGGTGAATTAACTTTATAATATGCTGTTTGATTTGGTTTGCTGGCATTTTGTTGAGGATTTTGCATCAATGTTCATCAAGAATATTGGCCTGAAGCTTTCCTTTTTCATTGTAACTCTGCCAGGTTTTGGTATCAGAATGATGCTGACTTCCTAGAATGAGCTGGGGAGGAGTCCCACCTCCTCACATTTTTGGAATAGTTTCAGTAGGAATGGCACCAGCTCTTCTTTATGTATCTGCTAGAATTTGGCTATAAATATGGTCCTGGGTTTTGCCTAGTTGGTAGGCTTTTTATTACTGATTCAATTTTGGAATTCATTATTGGTCTGTTCAGGGACTCTATTTATTCCTGGTTTAATCTTGGGAGCCTGTATGTTTCCAGGAATTTATCCATTTCTTCTAGGTTTTCTAGTGTGTTTGTGTAGAGGTGTTCATAGTAGTCTCTGAGGGATTTTTGTATTTCTGTGTGGTTGGGGGTAATGTTCTCTTTGTCATTTTTGATTGTGTTTGTTTGGATCTTTTCTTTTTTTTTTTTTAATTAGCCTAGCTAGCAGTCTGCCAATCTTATTTATTCTTTCAAAGAAGAAACTCCTGGATTCATTGATCTTTTGTAAGTCTTTTTATGTCTCAATTTCCTTCAGTTCTGATTTTGGTTATTTCTCATCTCTGCTGTCTTTGAAGTTGTTCACTCTTGTTTTTCTAGTCTCTCTAGGTGTGATGTTAGGTTGTTAATTTGAGATCTTTCTAACTTTTTGATGTGGGTGTCTAGTGCTATTAACTTTCCTTTTAACACTGCTTTAGCTGTGTCCCAGAGATTCTGGTATGTTGTATCCTTTTTCTCATTAGTTTCAAAGAATTTATTGATTTCTGCCTTAATTTCATTATTTACTAAAAAGTCATTCAGGAGCAGGTTGCTTAATTTCCAGGTAATTGTAGGGTTTTGAGTGATCTTAGTATTAATGTCTGGTTTTAGTGTGCTGTGGTCTGAGAGTATAATTAGTATGATTTCAGTTGTTTTGAATTCGCTGACAATTGCTTTATGGATGATTGTGTGATCAACTTTAGAGTATATACCATGTGCAGATGAGAAGAATGATGAGAAGAAAATGAGCAGAAAAACAATATTCTTTTGTCTTCTAGTGGAGAGTTCTGTAGATATATGTTAGATCCATTTGGTCAAGCGTCAAGTTCAGGTTCCAAATATCTTTGCTAGTTTTCTCCCTTGGTGATCTGTCAAATACGGTCAAGAGGATGTTTAAATTTCCCACCATTATTGTGTGGTTATCTAAGTTTCTTTGTAGGACTCAAAGAGCTAAGAACTTGTTTTATAAATCTGGGCACTCCTCTATTGGGTGCATATATATTTAAGATAGTTAGGTCTTGTTGAATTGAACCTTTAACCATTATGTAACGCTCTTCTTTGTCTTTTTTTATTGTTGTTGGTTTAAAGTCTATTTTGTCTGAAATCAGCTTAGCTTTTTTCTGTTTTCTGTTTGTTTGGTAGATTTTATTCCATCCCTTTAATTAGTTAAATTTTTCTGGGTATAAAGGAGGTGTATATATTTATGAGGTACAGGAGATGTTTTGATACAGGCATGCAATATGAAGTAAGCACATCATGGAGAATGGTGTATCCATCCCCTCAAGCACTTATCCTTTGAGTTACAAACAATCCAATTACATTATTTTAAAATGTATAATCAAGTTATTATTGACTATAGTCATCCTGTTATGCTATCAAATAGTAAGTCTTATTCATTCCATTTTTTGTACCCATTAACCATCCCAGCCTCCTCCCTAGGCACCCACTATTATTCCCACTCTCTGGTAAACATTGTTGCATTCTCTATGTCTATGAGTTCAATGGATTTGATTTTTAGATCTCACAAATAAGTAAGAACATGCAATGTTTATCTTTTTGTGCCTGGCTTATTTCACTTAACTTAATGACCTCCAGTTCCATCCATCCTGCTGCAAATGATTGGATCTCATTACTTTTTTATGGCTGAATAGTACTCCATTATATATGCGTATCGCTTTTTTTTTAATCCATGAACACTTAGGTTGCTTTCAAATCTTAGCTATTGTAAACAGTGCTGCAGCAAACATAGGAGTGCAGATATCTCTTTGATATACTGATTTCCTTTCTTTTGGTATATATCTATCAGTGTTCCATCCCTTTAATTTGAGCATATTGATACCATTGCAAGTGAGATGGCCTCTTAAAGACAGTATACAGTTATCTAACTTGCCACTCTGTACCTTTTAATTGGGGGCTTTTAGCCCATTTACTTTCACAGTTAATATTGATATGTGCAGATTTGATCCTGTCATGTTGTTAGCTGGTTATTATGCAGAGTTGATTGTGTAGTTGCTTTATAATGTCAACGGACCACGTACTTGTGTGTTTTTGTGGTGGCCAGTAATCGTCTTTCTTTTCCATATTCAGCACGCTCTTAAGGACATCTCATAAGACAGGTCTTGTGGTAATGAATTCTCTTAGCATTTGCTTATCTGACAAAGATCTTATACCTTATTTCTCCTTCACTTATGAAGCTCAGCTTCACTGGATGTGAAATTCTTGGTTGGAATTTCTTTTCTTTGAGAATGCTGAATATAGGCCCCCAATCTCTTCTGGCTTATGGGGTTTCTGCTGAAAGATCCACTGTTAGCCTGTTGGGATTCCCTTTGTAGCTTATCTGCTCCTTCTCTCCAGCTGCCTTTAACATTTTTCCTATCATTTTGACCTTGGAAAATCTGATGACTTGTGGATGGCTGTCTTGTATATCTTGCAGGAGTTCTCTGCATTTTCTGAATTTGCATGTTGGCCTCTCTAGTGAGGTTGGGGAAATTCTTATGGACAATATACTGAAATATATTTTCCAAGTTGTTTGCTTTCTTTCCCTTGGTGTCTTTCAGGGACACCAATGAGTTGTAGATTTGCTATCTTTACATAAGCTCCTATTTCTCATAGGTTTTGTTCATTTTTTATTTTTTTTTTCTTGAATTTTGCCTGAATTATTTCGTAGAACTGGTCTTCAAACAAATTTTTTCCCTCAGCTTGGTTAATTCTACTGTTAATACTTGCAATCGTATTATGAAATTCTTAAAGTGAGTTATTCAGCTCTGTAAGATTACTTTGGTTCTTTCTTAAAATGGCCATTTTGTCTTTCAGCTCCTTTATCATTTTATTATATTCTTTATATTCCTTGGATTGGGTTTTGACTTTCTCCTGAATCCCAATGATCTTCATTCCTAATCCATATTCTGAAACCTGTGTCTGTCATTTCAGCCATTTCAGCCTGATTGAGAACTCACAGGGAACTAGTGCTGTCATAAGAAGACACTCTGACTTTTCGAGTTGCAAGAGTTGTTGTGCTGTTCCTTTCTTGTCTGTGTGGGCTGATGTTCCATCAATCTTTAAAGTTGCTATCTTTTGGATGAGGTTCTTTTTCTTTTATCTTAGTTAATGTCCTTGGGGGTTTAATTGTGATATAAGGGAGAGGGGGTATTTAGTTGGCTGGCTTCATTTCTAGAAGATTTTAGGGAGCCAAGTCTCAGTTCAACACTCCTAGGCTTCATGCTCCAATTCTGGGTGGTTGGTACCAGGCCCTTGGCTTTGTTTTCTAGCCCCTTGAGATTAGAAACCTGCTGTGCTGGAGGCACTTATGCATTCCCAATCCACTGGCCACAACACTGATGGGGGGTGCCAGCCAAAGTGCTTCAACAGGACAGTGGCAGCAGGATCTGTGTGCAATCATGCATTCCAGTAACTATAGCAGCATGGTTGGGTACATACATGTCTGCGGGAAGGGCAATGGCAGGAGCAGAGTGGCAGCATTCTTGCATGCACTTGCACCAGCAGTGGCAGTGAGGTCACAAGGGCATGACACTTGTGGGGCACGGGATTGCCAACATCTGTGCACATGTTCGCACTGCTGTTATTGTCTCATTTAATTTTTCCAATTTTAAATGTATTTTTTTAATGCCTCCTTAAGATATTTGTTAAAGTAAAGGGGGAATATAAATGACTGGACACACAAATGCATGCAGACACTTAAAACAGGGCTCAGCTTCCATTTGCTTCTCTCACATATATCCTCATCCCCGCCCCCCCCACCCCCACGAGTTTGGAAGAATTTCATATGGCTTAAGAGAAGACAAGAATAACTGATAGTAGCCAACTTCAACATCAGCCCTCTCCAGCTATGGAGATCTTGTGAAGTAAGAAATCTCTGAAAACCTTGACTATTCTCAGGCCACTCAAAGGAAACACAGAATGGTGAAATCAAAGACAGATGTGAGTACTCCCATACCCAAAGCATCAGGAGCTTCAAATAACAGTTACTGTGTGTTCTGATGACTAAATTTAAAAGCAAATTACATCAGATTGCCTCTTAACAATCTAGTATCTATTAAGTTATTTGTGGTTCATAAGTAAACTAGCCTCTTTGCTGTTTCTACCTCCAAAATATGATATTAACTCCAGAAGCCTCCACTCAGCTAGATGCTGCCATCCTACATGGCTAATTGCCTCCTGAAAGTGTCAATTTAGATATGCATATTTTTCAACACTAATTTTACCTCTCATAAACAGAGGATGCTATTTTCTTTTTTTATACCAAACATATGGCTTCTTATTGTGTGAAAATACTGGAGTTGTTCTGTGTCCTACAGACTTACTCTAAGAAAGTTAAACAGTTTTTTTTTATTGTCCATGTGAGTCTTCTATTTACAATTAGCAGTGATTTTTTTCAATATTTAAACAACAGTATTAAAAGAATGCTTAACAGCTGTGTGCAAAATCAGTACATACTTAGGCTTAAGGTCCTGACAAAATCTAATCAGCATCAAATTGCATTTTGTCATACTCATATAAAATTTTAGGGCTTTGTGTTTCTTTAAATAGTTCTGAAATTCAGAAATAATCCCCTGAGAGACGGGCATAATAAGGCTGTCTACCAACCACAGACTTTCTGGCACACAATGAAATTCAAAAAGGGTAACACTGTTGTTTTTCTCCAGCCTTCTCACCTCCAGATAAACAATCTGGCCATTCAGAAGCAAAAAAATACCCAGGGCACTAAGTTCACGACAGGGTTATTCTGAAGCTTGAGCATTCCCAAGGCAGAAATGCCCTGATTTTGACCTAGAATTAAATATTGGGCCTTGGTAGACTTACAGGACATACCTCCTTCAGTCACTCTGGAGTAAGGTCATACCAGTTCTTCTGTCAACAAAGCAAGTTAACAGACAAGCTTAAGAGCTCATGATGAAACAAAATATAATTCAACATGTGAATTTCTGATTTCTATCAGTAAAGAGTCTAGGACCCAATGGTGTGTTGATAAATACTTAACAATCAGTTCTCTGGGAGAATTATTCAAAAGCAAACTCTGATTTGCATCATTTGCCTATTTCCACACCATGAACATTAAATACTTTCACCATGGCTAATTTCAAGCTACCAACATGATCTCACTGAATGTGGAGATGGAAAGAGATATGCACAATTAGCTCTCACCTAGACCACCTCCAATAGTCTGCTCTGCTGGGACCCACCCCACCCAACGGACACATAGAAGTTTTACTTACCCACTCTGCTTAGTGGAGCCCCTCTTTTTTTTTTTTTTCTTTCCTTACAAGACTATATGCTGTCTCTTTCTACCTGCTTCATCTTGCCTCAAATAATCAACTAATTTTTATTTTCTTGTTTCCAGTGGGGTTAGAATCAACCAAATTCTTACTTCCTACAAGAGTACTTCCGCTGGTCCACATTGTATTCTGAGATCATTACCTTCTCGGGAAGACTTCCCTACTTTTGTGTCACTTCTTTATCCTGGATGCATTTCCTAGTCTCATAGGCACTAACCCAGAGGCATTGGGAAGAAGAGTTTCAGGGGAGGATGCGTCTGATCTCTCTGAGGGGTACATATAGGCATATAACCCTCATGAAAAATTAGGAAGCCATCAAGTCCCATTTGCCCAGTATTGCCACTCCCTGCCTCTCTCCGAATCATTGTCCAATTCCCATTACCTCCTTAATGGGGGGAAGTTGAGGGAGGAGAAAAGATCATATGTTTGCTGAGCTACATCTTTTTTTTAATTCCACCAGCTTCTTAATATAGCTCTGTTTCTTGGCTTTAATCAATAATAAATTCTAATTTTGTTCCCTTAGTGTGGGCACCCAATGCTGTCTTATTGCAATGTGGCATCTAGAGCAAACATATTTCAGCAGAGATTTTACCAGACTTACTTGAGAGGACACTTCATCAATATACATACAATATACAAAATGTATATCTATGTAATTATGTATTTGTATTATTTTGTATTGTATGTATTTGTATATATTGCATTTGTGTTTTGTCTTTTATGTATACTACATGTATCTGTATATTTGTACATATATATTATATGTATACTGGATGTATATGTATATTGTATATATATTATATGTATACACTATGCATACTCCTAAAACTACACCAGCACTAAACACTCAAGTTTAAAATGGGATATATGGTCTCATGTCTGAATCTCCAGGCTTCCTTTCCTAGATTCAACTCTCCATAATATAGTTCAATTTCTCAGCTTTTGAAACATCTCAATTCCGTTCATGTTTCTAGTTAATTTTAAAGGTCATTTTTTTCTTTTCCTAGCAGCAATTTTATGCCCCTCTAAAATAACGTTGAGATTTCAGTAAATGGAAGTACCCAGTACAACCTGCTTCCATTGCTTCCCCCAAACTACTAGACCAAAGACCTGATGTAAACAGGAAGATGGTTTGGATCCTCCCCACAAATCTTTCACATGGAGTTTCCATCTCCAGAAGCCATCCGACTTCCTTTAATGTCCCATGAGTTTTAAATAAGCAACCAAATAATATATCACCCAAATTAGGACACTGTTGAAAGTGAAAGAAGGTACTGAAGATACATAAATAACTAATCTACAGCAGGCATGTATTGAGACTGCCCTAGGAAACGTAGGGTCTCCTTAATTATAATTTTCTTGCCATGGGATAACTTTACTTGTTATCTCATGCAGAAAATTCCTGCTGGAATAAGCCTGATGGGTTCACACAGTAAAGCAGATTCTTGGCTCTCTGGTTGAAACTTCTATTTTTTAACTTATGCTCCCTCAGGAACTCTAATACCACACTCCTGTCTCCATACACTCTTTTGTTGGTTTTTCATGCCGTGGTACAACAGTCTTGGAATCTAGGCATGCCATCTGTCTCTGACTTTTCTATGTTTCTGCTGTTCCCCTGAGTGCCAATTCCACTCCAGAGGCATGTTGCAAAAGCACAGAAATGTTGCTGACTATAGTCCTGAGTTCCATTGTAGAAGAGCCAAGGATTGTAGCCCTTTCTGGAAGAGGCCATATAATAATACAATCTACATTCACTGGGATGAGAAAGACTGTAGGAGAAGCATTTTTGTTAACTATGACCTGGAGTTCAGTTTAGAAAACGTTAGGAAATGACATACATGTAGAAGACACGTCTAGGCTGGAGATATAAGTTTAGAAGTCACCAACACATAAAAGGTTTTTAAAGTCTTAGAAACATAGGACAATATATAAGATTTGTTAAACACTCAAAAATTAATTAATATAATTCATCACATCAACAGGTTAAAGAAGAAATATCATATGATCATATCAATAGATGCAAAAAGAGCATCTGACAAAATCAAACACTCATGGTAAAAACTTTAGCAAACTAGGAATAGAGCAGAACTTCTTGATCTTGATCAAGAACATATATCCCCCAAAGCCCCCACACCTAACATCATACTTGATGGTAAAACAAACAAAAAACCACTATTTTCCCTTTAATTTCAGGAATAAAGGAATGATGCCCCTTCTAGCCATTCCTATTCAACATGCTAGAAGTCCTAGCTAATACAATAAGACATGAAAAGAAAAGTATACAGATTGGGAAGGAAGAAATAAAACTGTCTTTGTTCACAGATGGCATGATTGTCTATTAAGGAAATCCCAAAGAATCAACAACAAGAAGAACAAAAACTTTTGGAACTAATAAGTGGCTATAACAAGGTTGCAGGATAAAAGGTTAGTATACAAAGTAAATTGCCTTCTTATATACCATCAATCAACAATCAAAATTTGAAATTTAAATTACTATATCATTTACATTAGCACCAAAAATTTAAATACATTTGGGAACCATATAATGATGTTTTAGTCAATAAAAGACTGCATATATGTCAGTGGTACTATAAGATTATAGTGGAGTTGAAAAGTACCTATTGCCTAGGATTTACTTACTATGTTTTATATTATTATTTTAGTGTGTACTCCTTCTACTTATATAAGAAAAACAAACTGCAAAGACAGCCTAAAGCATGTCCTTCAGGAAGTACTCAAAAAGAAGGCACTGTTATTATAGAAGATGATAGCTCCATGCATGTTATTGGTCCTAAAGGCCTTCAGTGGGACAAGATGTGGAGGTGGAAGAGAGTGATATTGATCATCCTGACCCTGTGTAGGCTTTAAGCTAAGGTATGTGTTTGTATCTTGGTTTTTCTTTTTATTTTGTACAACTTTATGGGGTACATGTGAAATATATATATATATAAAATATATATTTAGGATATTTAGGATGCCCATATCCTGAGTACAGTACATTTTGTTAACTTCTATCACTTTATTCTGCTAACATTGACTTTATTAGTTCCACCTAATTTTACCTTTGTACCCTTTTATTTATTTATTTTTTGATATGGAATCTCACTCTGTCACCCAGGCTGGAGTGCGGTGGCATGATCTCAGCTCACTGCAAGCTCCACCTCCCGGGTTCACGCCATTCTCCTGCCTCAGCCTCTCAAGTAGCTGAGACTACAGGCACCCGCCACCACGCCTGGCTAATTTTTTGTATTTTTAGTAGAGACAGGGTTTCACCATGTTAGCCAGGATAGTCTCGATCTCCTGACCTTGTGATCTGCCCACCTTGACCTCCCAAAGTGCTGAGATTATAGGCATGAGCCACCATGCCTGGCCATGTTTGTACCCTTTAACCCACTTGTCTTCATCCTTTTCCTGCCCTCTACTCACCCTGTTCAGTCTCTGTAATGTATCTTTCCATTCTCTACCCATGTGATCAAACTTTTTAGCTCCAACATATAAGTCAGAACATGTAACACTGATCTCAACTTCCAGCTATGTTGCTGCAAATGACAGAATTTCATTTTTTTATATCCTGATACATATACACACTGCGTTTTCTTGATCAGTTCATCCATTGATGAACACTTAGGTTGATTCCATATCTTTGCTCTTATAAATGGTGCTGCAATAAACATGCCAGTGCAGATATCCCTTTGATATGTTGATTTCTTTTCTTTGGTGTAGATACTTAGTAGTGGAATTAATGGATTGAATTGTAGTTTGCTTTTGTTTTCTTTTTTTTTTGAGAAATGGCCATACTATTTTCCATTGTGGCTATATTAGCTTACATTCCCACAACAGTTATAAGAATTCCCTTTTTTCCATACCCTCACCAAGATCTACATTTTTTTTTGGTCTTTTAATAACAGCCATTCTGAAAGGGGCAAGATGATATCATTATGGTTTTGATTTGAATGTCCATGATGATTAGTGATGTTGAGAATTTCTCATATACCTGTTGGCCATTTGTCTTATCTTTTGAGAAGTGTCTATTCATGTTCTTTGCATACTGTTTAATGTGATTATTTGTTTTTTACTTGTTGTTTGAGTTCCTTGTATATCCTAGATATGAGTCTCCTATTGGATGAATAGTTCGCAAATATTTTCTCCCATTCAACAGGTTGTCTCTTCACTCTGTTGCTTATTTATTTTGCTCTGCAGAAGCTCTTTAGTTTAATTAAGTTTTATTTGTCTATTTTTCCTTTTTGCTGCCTTTGCTTTTCAGGTCTTAGTCGTTAAGTTCTTTGCCTAGACCTATACCCAGGAGAGTTTCCCCTAGGATTTCTTTTAATATTATAGTTTTGGGTCTTATGATTAAGTTCTTCAACCCAGTTTGAATAGAGTTTTGTATATGGTGAGAGACAGAAATCCAGTTTCATTCTTCTCCATGTGGCTATCCAATTTTCCCAGCACTGTCTATGGAAGAGGGTGTTTTTCCTTAACGCAAGTTCTCGTTGGTTTTGACAAAGATAAATTGTGGTAAATACATGGCTTTATTTCTGGATTCTCTATTATGTTTCATTAGTCTATGTGATTTTTTTATATTAATATCATGCTATTTTGGTTACTGCAGCCTTGTAATATATTTTAAAATCAGGTAATGTGATGCTTCCAGCTTTGTTCTTTTTGCTCAGCACTGCTTTGGTTATTTGAGCTCTTTTTTGGTTTCATATGAATTTTAGAATTTTTTAATAATTCTATGAAGAATGATGTTGATATTTTGATAGAGATTGCTTTGAATCTATAGATTGTTTTGCACAATATGGTCATTTTAATGATGTTAATTCTTCCTATCCATGAGCATGGGATGTTTTTCCATTTGTTTGTGTCATCTTCAATTTCTTTTATCAGTGTTTTGTAATTTTCTTTGTAGAGATCTTTCACCTCCTTGGTTAAATTTATTCCAAGATATTTTTATTTTCTTCTGTAGCTATTATAAATGGGACTGCATTCTTGATTTCTTTCTCTGCTAGGTTATTATTGGTGTAAAAACTTTTACTAATTTTTATAGTTGATTTTCTATCCTGCAACTTCACTGAATTCATTTATCAAATCTAAGAGTTTTTTGGTGAAGTCTTTAGGGTTTATCAGATATAAGATCATATCATAAGCAAAGAGGAACAATTTGACTTTCTCTTTTTCTATTTAGAGGCCTTTTATTTATTTCTCTTCTGTGATTGTTCTGGTCAGAACTTTCAGTACTATGTTCCAGTCAGTAAACTAGAAAAGGCAGACCCTCCCTCAGTCTGGGTTGGCATCATCTAATCAGCTGCCAGAGCTGCTATAATAAAGCAGGCAGAAGAAGACTGAAAGGGCAGACTTGCTGAGTTTTTCATACTTATCTTTCTTTCTTTCCATGCTGGATGCTTCCTGCTCTCAAACATTAGACTCCAGATTCTTCAGCTTTTGGACTCTTGGACTTACACCAGTGATTTGCCAGAGGCCCTTCAGGCTTTGGCCACAAACTGAAGGTTGCACTGTTGTCTTCCCTACTTTTGAAATTTGGGGACTTGGACTGATTTCCTTGCTCCTCAGCTTGCAGACGGCCTATTGTGGGACTTCACCTTGTGATCATGTGAGCCAATACTGCTAATAAACTCCCCTTCATATATACATCTACCCTATTAGTTCTGTTCCTCTAGAGAACCCTGACTAATACAGATTTTGGAGTGGTGAAAGTGGTCATACTTATCTTGTTCCAGTTCTTAGAGGAAACACTTTCAATTCCTTACCATTTAGTATGATGTTAGCTGTGAGTTTGTCATATATGCTGTTGATGTGATGTATCACATTTACTGATTTGTGTATGTTGAACTATCCTTGCATTCCCAGTATAAAGGTCACTTGATTGTGGTGTATTACCTTTTTGATGTGCTGTTAGACTCAGTTTGCTTGTAATCTGTTGACAATTTTTGTGTGATATTTATCACGGATACGAACTGCAGTTTTTTTGTTGTTGTGTCCCAGTCTGGTTTTGGTATCAGAGTGATGCTGGCCTTGTTGCATGAGTTAGGGAGAGTTCCCTTCTCTTGAATTTTTTGGGATACTTTCAGAAGGATTTGTATTAGCTCTTTGTACATTTGATAGAATTCAGCTGTGAATTTATCCTGCCCTGGGCTTTTCTCTGTTGGGAGTCATTTTATTACTGATTCAATTTCACTAGTCATTATTTCTCTGTACAGGTTTTCTATTTCTTCCTGATTCAATCTTGGTAAGTGGTATGTTTCCAAGCATTTATCCATTTTCTCCTATGTTTTCCAGTTTATCAGGGTATTGTTGTTTATAATAGTCTCTGATAATCTTTTGTATTCTGTGGTATCAATTGTAATGTCTTCTTTTTCATCTCTGATTTTATTTGGGTCTCCTCACTTCTTTCCTTGCTTAGTTTATATAGCAGTTTCTCAATTTTGTTTATCTTTTCAAATTACCAACTCTCAGTTTCATTGATCTTTTGTATTATTTTTCGTCTCTATTTTGTTTAGTTCTGTTCTGATCTTTATTATTTCCCTCCTTCTGCAAATTTTGAACTTGGTTTGTTCTTGCTTTTCTAGTTTCTTGAGGTGCATTGTTAGGTTGTTAATTTGTAATCTGTTTTTTGATGTAGGCATTTATTGCTATAAACTTCCCTCTTAACACTACTTTTGTTGTATCCCACAGGTTTTGATATGTCGTGTTTCCATATTCATTTGTTTCACAAAATTTTTTTATTTCCATCTTAATTTCTTCATTGACCTAATGGTTAATCAGGAATATATTGGTTAATTTCCATGTATTTATATAGTTTTCAAAGTTCCTCTTTGTATTGGTTTCCAGTTTTATTCCGCTGTGGTCTGGGAAGACACTTAATATGATTTCAATATTTTAAACTTTGTTGAGACTTGTTTTGTGGTTAACATATGGTCTATCCTGAAGAATGTTCCATGCGCTAATGTAAAAAAAAATGTAATTCTGCAGTTGTTGGATGGAATTTTCTCTAAATATCTATTAGGTCCATTTGGTATCAAGTTAAGTTTAAATCCAATGTGTTGCTGTTGTTGTTGATTTTCTGCCTAGATAATCTGCCTAATGCTGACAGTGGGGTGTTGAAGTCTCCCGCTATTATTTTATTGCAGTCTCTCTCTCTCTCTCTTTAGATCAAATAATATTTGCTTTATGAATATTTGTGCTTCATTGTTGAGTGCATATAAATTTAGAATTGTTCTATCTTTCCGCTGGACTGATTCCTTTATCATTACATAATGACCTTCTTTATCTTTTTTATTGTTCTTGCTTTGAGGTGTTTTTATCTGATATAAGTATAACTGCTCCCGTGCACTTTGGGTTTCTGTTTTTATGGAATAGCTCCCCATCTCTTTTCTGTCACATATGTCTGGTAAGATAAGTTTCATATAAGCATCTTATAGTTGGATTACGTTTTTCTATCCATTCAGCTGTGCTATATCTTTTTAACTGAGGTTTAAGGTTATTATTGATACATGAGGCTTTGTTCCTGTCATTTTGTTCATTGTTTTCTGGTTGCTTTAGATATTATTTGTTTCTTTTTTCTTCTCTTTTTGCCTGTCAATATGGTTTTGTGGATTTCGGACCATTTGAGTCCATTCTCGTCTTCCTTTCTGTGATTTGCTTTACCAATTAGTTTTATACATTCGTGTGTTTTCATGATGGTAAATATTGTCCTTTTGCTTCCAGGTTTATAACTCCCTTGAGCATTTCTTGTAGCACTGGTTTAGCGGTAATAGATTTCTTTGATATTTACTTAAGAAAGACTTTATCTCTCCTAATTATAAAAGTAATCTTGTTAGATATAGTATTCTTGGTTTGCCTCTTTCAGCACTTTTAATATGTTACCCCGTCCTCTTCTGGCTTATTAGGTTCCACTGAGAATTCCACTGTTAGTCTGAAGGTGTTTCCTTTATAAGTGACTAGATGCTTTTCTCTGGCTCTTTTTATGATTCATTCTTTATCTTTGACTTTAGACAGTGTATTAGTCCATTCTCATGTTACTATAAAGAACTGCCTGAGATTGGGTAATTTATAAAGGAAAGAAGTTTAATTGATTTACAGTTCTCCAGGGCAGGGGAAGACTCAGGAAACTTACAATTATAGCATAAGGCGAAGGAAACACATCCTTATTCACAAGGCGGCAGGAGAGACAGAAGTGCCAAGCAAAGGGGGGAAAGGCCTTTATAAAACCATCAGATATTGTGAGAACTCACTCACTATCACAAGAACAGCATGAGGTATAACTGCCCCCATAATTCAATTACTTCCACTGGGTCCCTAATGCTGACAGTGTAGAGGTTATGGAAACTAAAATTCAGATGAGATTTGGGTGGGGACACAGCCAAACCATACCATTCCACCTCTGACCCCTCCCAAATCTCATGTTCTCACATTTCAAAACACAAGCATGCGTTTCCAACAGTCCCCCAAAGTCTTAGTTCATTCCAGCATTAACCCAAAAGTCTGAGCCCAAAGTCTCATCTGAGAAAAGGCAAATCCCTCCCACCTATGAGCCTGTAAAATCAAAAGCAAGTTAGTTACTTCCTAAATACAATGAGGGTACAGACATTGGGTAAATACGCCCATTCCAAATGGAAGAAATTGGCCAAAACAAAGGGCTTACAGGGCCCATGTATGTCTGAAATTCAATGGTGTAGTCATTAAACCTTAAAGTTCCAAAATTATCTCCTTTGATTCCATGTCTCACATCCAGGTCACACTGATGCAATAGGTGGGCCCCCATGGTCTTGTGAAGCTGAACCCCTGTGGCTTCACAGAGTACAATTCCCCTCCCAGCTGCTTTCACAGGTTGGTGTTGAGTGTCTGTGGCTTTTCTAGGTGAACTGTACAAGCTGTTGGTGAATCTACCATTCTGGTGTCTGCAGGATAGCGGCCCTCTTCTCGCAGCTTCTCTAGGTAGTGCTCTAGTGGGGACTCTGTGTAGGGGCTCCAACCCCACATTTCCTTCCTACACTGCCCTAGCAGAGGTTCTCCATGAAGTCTCTGCCCTTGCAGAAAATTCTTCCTGGACATCCAGGCATTTCCATACATCCTCTGAAATCTAGGTGGAGGTTCCCAAACCTCAATTCTTGTCTTCCACATGCCTGCAGGCCCAATACCATGTGGAAGCTGCCAAGGCTTAGGGCTTTCACCCTCTGAAGCAATGACCTGAGCTGTACCTTGGCCCCTTGTAGCAATGGATGGAGCAGCTGGGATGCAGGACACCAAGTCTGGAGGCTACGCACAGCAATGGGTGCCCTGGACCCAGTCCACAAAACCATATTTGCCTCCTAGGCCTCTAGGCCTGTGGTGGCAGGGGCTGCCATGAAGGTCTCTGACATGCCTTGAGGCATTTTCCCCATTGTCTTGGTGATTAGCATTTGGCTCCTCACTACTTTTGCAAATTTCTGCAGCTGGCTTGAATTTCTACCCGGAATATGAGTTTTTCTTCCTTAAATGTATCATCAGGCTGCAGATTTTCCAAACTTTTATTCTCTATCACTTCTTGAACACTGCCATTTAGAAATTTCTTCTGCCAGATACCCTAAATCACCTCTCTCAAGTTCAAAGTTCCACAGATTTCTAGGGCAGGATCAAAATGCCACCAGTCTCTTTGCTACAGTTCCCAAGAAGTTCCTCATCTCCATCTGAGACCACCTCAACCTGGACTTCATTGTCTGTATCACTATCAGTATTTTGGTCAAAACCATTCAACAAGTCTCTAGGAAGTTTCAAGCTTTCCCAAGTCTTCCTGTATTCTCCTGAGCCCTCCAAACTGTTCCAACCTCTGCCTGTTACCCAGTTCCAAAGTTGCTTCCACATTTTTGGGTATCTTTATAGCAGCACCAACTCTCTGTGGTACAAATTTACTGTATTAGTTCATTCTCATGCTGCTATAAAGAACTACCCAAGACTGGGTAATTTATAAAGGAAAGAGGTTTAATTGACTCACAGTTCTCAAGGGGTGGGGAGGCCTCAGGAAACTTACAATCATGGTGGAAAGGGAAGCAAACATGTCCTTTCTTCATAAGGTGGCAGGAGAGAGGGAATTTCTGAGAAAAAAGGGAAAAGCCCCTTATAAAACCATCAGATCTCATAAGAACTCACTATCATGAGAACAGCATGTATGTAACTGCTCCCATGATTCAATTACCTTCCACTGGGTCCTTCCCATAACATGTGGTGATTAGGGGAACGACAATTCAAGATGAGATTTGGGTAAGAACACAGCAAAACCATATCAGACAGTCTGACTATAATGTACCCTAGAAAAAACTTTTTGCATTGTATCTACCTGGGGAACACTGAGCCATCTGTATCTGAGTGTCTACATCTCTAGCTAGCCTTGGAAAGTCTTTATTATTTTTTAAATAAGTTTTAATCCCTTCATTTTCTCTATGTCCTCAGTGATACAAAAAATTAAATATTCAGTCATTTTATGTGTCCCAAATGTCACAAAGGCTTTGTTCATTCTTTATTTTTCTTGGCTGGATTATTTCAAAAGATTTGCCCTCAAGTTCTGAGACTTTTTTTTCTTCTGCTTGATCTAATCTATTGTTGAAGCTTATATATATATATTTTTGAATTTCCTCCAAAATATTTTTTGTTCCAGAATTTCTATTTGATTCTTTTTCAAAATAGCTATCTCTTTGGCAAATTTCTCATTCAAATCCTGAACCATTTGATAGATTTCATTGTATTATCTTACAGAATTCACTTGTATCTCACTGAGCTCCTCTAAAATTTATATTTTGATTTCTTTTTCTGGGATTTAAAAATTTTCTTTTTGATTAAGATATATTGCAGGACAGTTATTGTGTTTCTTTGGAGGTGTCATATTTCTTTGCTTTTCTATTTCCCATGTCTTTATGTTGATATCTGCACCTCTGTTATAACAGTCACCTCTTTCTATTTTTTAATTTTTACCTTCATAGTAGAGGACTTTTTCTTGAAATTGTATTTCTTGTGTTGGTTAGATAGGGCACTTTGGCTTTGAGTCTAGGTGCATTCAGTAGTATTGTTTCTGTATGATTTCTTTGGCAGTAAACAGCATTAGTGGTATCTATAATTTCCTTTTTGAGGTTATAGTTAAAGTGGAGGCTGTGGTAAAGTTGCGTTGGGTACTGAGATGTCAGGTAGGCCAGTCTTCAAGCCCCAGTGGAGCAGTGGCAGGCTGAGCATGTCTATCCTTGTGACCCATGGTGGTTTACAGTGGCACTGATGTTGGTGGATACCAGCAGCCTGATTATTGGGCATCCAGGTGGCTTGCTTGGATGCCAGTAGTGCCAGCAGTGGACTGGGCAGGTGGGCAGGTTCTCAGGCCAGCATGGTATGGGCAAAGGCAGTAACAGTGGTGAGATGACTCTTTGTGTCCCAAGAAGTATGTATTGCTTTTGACAGTGGCTGTGATGAGCTGGGCAGGCCAGTCTTCAGACCCACAGATGGCATTCTCAGGTAGATGCCAGCTGAGGTAATAGTAGCCAGGAGTTTAGGCCCAACCTCAAACCCCTTGGGAGGAATGCTCAGGTGCCCTGGATAGTGGATTGAGTTGGGCAATCCCCAGAATGCTAGGCTATGTGCTCCATCTTGGAGTGAGGAGGGGGGTTGGTGATGAGTATGGGGATATAAAACCGAAAGTATAATTCATGAAAGGAAAAATTAATAAGTTGCACTAAAACTCTGCACTGTTGAGAGACTAAAGAGACAGGCCACTGATTGGGAAAAAAAAGATACTCGTAAACCACATATCTGATAAAGGACTTGTGTACAAAATATCCAAAGAACTCTTAAAATTCAACAATAAGAAAGCAAATAACCCAGTTATAAAATGGGTAAAAGAGCTAAGCACATACCACACCAATGATAAATATACAACAAATAAGCATATGACAACATGCTCAACATCACATGTTATTAGATGGCTGCAAATTAAAACAATAAGGAGATACCACTTATACAATTATGCTTTATTTTATTGCTGGTACAAATGCAACATTTTATACTTTGGATTAGAGTTTGGTAGTTTTTTACAAAGCTAAATATTGTCTTATCACATGATCCAGCAATCATGCTTCTAATTATTTGCCTAACTGAGTTGAAAACACGTCTACCCAAAAACCTGCACGCAACCCTTCATAGCAACTTTATTCACAATCATCATAAAGTCAAAGTAACCAAGATGTCTTTCAATAGCTGAATGGGCAAATAGTGGTATAACTACATTATGAAATATTATTCAACATTTAAAAGAAATGAGCCATCAAGCCATGATAAGACATGGAGGAACTTAAACATACATTACTAAGTGAAAAAAGGCAATCTGAAAAGTTCTGTGATTCTAGTTGTACGACATCCTTGAAAAGGCAGAACTATGGAGGCAGTAAAGAGATCAGTGATTGCCAGGAACTTGAGGTGAGGGAAGCATTAATAGGTAGAGCAAAGGGATTTTTAAGGCAGTGGAACTATTCTACATGAAACTGTAATGGTAGATCCATGGCATGCATTTGTCAAAACCCATAAAACTATATGACACAAAGAGTGAATCTTAATGAAAACTGTGGCCCATAGTTAATAATAATGTATTGGTTTGTTAATTATAACAAATATACTACTAATGCAAGATATTAATAATAGGAGAAACTATATAGGGGGGTAAGGAGGTTGGGGTTAGGTATATAGAATTCTATGTATGATCTGCTCAATCATTCCATAAATCTAAAACTCTACTAAAAAAAATTTAGCAATGGTAAATTTAGCAATTTTTAAAACTAACTAAATAGCACCAAAGCACCAAAGAAGGAGTTGACAGAAGAGAAGGGATTCAAGTGATTTTCCAAGGCACATTATTATTTGATGTTCATAGAGATGAAAAAGAACTATGAAAGAAGAGACCAGCAAATTGAGAAGAAACTGGGTAGAACATGGTATCCTAGAAGCTAAGTGAAGAAATAGCTCAAAGGGGTAGGAGTAATAAGTCATATCAGACACTGATAATGGGCTAAGTACGATGAAGACTGAAATATTCCAGTATATTTAGCAAAGTGGAAATTGTCATCAGTGACCATCAGTGGAGTCTGGGGGTGTGGTGGGGGAAAAGCCCTGATCCTATGGTTTTCAGAGAAATAGTGAATACAGATAAAGCTTTTCAGGAATTTTTTGCTACAAAGGGAGCAAAGAAATGGGAAAAACCTCAAAGGGATATGGCATTGAGAGAGAGGTTTTTAAGGTGAGAAAATTTACAAAATATGTATGTGCTGATGGAAATTATCCAGTAGAAAGGGGAGAAATTATGATTCAAGAGAAAGAGTGAGAGAATCCTGAAATGATGAAAGATAAGAAATGGGATCTAGTCTACAAATGGAAGGACTAGGGGTGTGTGGACAATTCACTCAAAATAGTGTGGAAGGAGGAGTATATGAGCACAGATCCTGGTAGGTGGGATGACAGAGTAGTCACAGCTCTTAGAAATTTTCTGCTTCTATTTTCTCAGATAAATTGAAAACATGCTTAACAGCTGAAAGTGATAATGGGGAAGAAGGCATTGGAGCCTTGAGGAAAAGAGGGAAGATATAAAACAGCCATCCAGCAAGTGGGAGAATGAAATGTTATAGAATTGCCAAGTAGCACTGAGAGCCAACCTGGGGTGGATGGCATAAATGTAAACTGACAATAGTATGCACAGTTACCATTTTGTTCTAGCCATGTTTAGCTGACAGGCACAGGCTGGGATTAGTCGGAGTTGTATTTAACCAGGATGGGGCTTTGCTAGTGTGAAATAAGGTGTAGGGAGTTGAGCATGTATGCAAAGGAATGATTATAAGGGTGGACCATAGAACCTAAATTGAGTGAAGAAGTAAATTAGGACATAAAAGGGAAAGTGAGGGATAAGCAGAAACAGTGAATAATATAGATCCTGGGGAGGCTAGAAATATTTTTTGGAGTCATAGTACTAGAAGGAGTGATATTAAACCTTGTAGATCATAGTTGGGGAGGGACATACTTCAAATTGAGTTGGAAAAGTTTTAAATATTGATAATGACAAGTTCTCGGGTGTCCCCATTGGATTGAATTATTGTAATGTCTTAGTTTGTGCTGCTATAACAAAATACCTCATATTGGGTAATTTACAAAGAACAGAAATTTATTTCTCACAGTCTGGAAGCTAGAGGTCCAAGATCAAGGCACCAGTAGGTTCAGTGTCTGGTCAGGACCCAGTTTCTCTCCTTCCAAGATGGCAACTTGTCTCTGTGTTCTCTGGAGGGGATAAACACTGTCATCCTCACATGGTGGAAGGCAGAAGAACAAAAAGGACAAATGTTGTGTGAAGCCTCTTTTATGAGGCATTAATCCCACTCACCCATTCACAAACACAGAACTCTAACACCCTAATCACTTCCTAAATCCCACCTTCTAATAACTGCTGCACTGGGGACTAAGTTTCAACATATGAATTTTGGAGGGACACATACATTCATACCGTAGAGGGTGGTCAAGATAATTAGAGGAGAGGAGGTTATGGAACTAAGAGACTAGGGTATTGGAAAAGGTCATCTGTTATCTGCATGAATACAGATATAGAAATCGCCAAGAGAACTGCTGCTGCTCCATTGGCTGATGGGGTGAGTTTACATTGACTTGCCCATATGAAAGCTATTAATATAGACACTTTCAACTCCTTGCAGATGCCATTTCAGTCATATAAGTTTCAGAATTCCTGTGGCTTGGCTGCTACTGGGAAGCAGACACATTTTGCCTCATGTGCTATGCATTTCAGGAGCAAACAAAAATGATGACGCATTTCACAGGGAAACAGGACCAGGATCAAGGTTATGGAATTCAACAAATATGAACTGTCAGAAGCTAGAAGACTGGCTTAGTAGTAGAGACCTCAGGGTCAAAATACTCAAGTTTCCTTGGAACCAGAGATTCCAATCTCAAATGTTTCAACTCTGTCCTTCACCCTTTGAAGGCAGGTAAATTGGGTAGCACAGAATTGATTGTTCAGGGTCTTTCAGATGACATCCTAAGACCAAAAGCTCCATCTGCTTTCTTAGGACATCAGGTAATTCGTGGCTTTTTTTTTTTTTAGGAACAAGGACTGACATTACAACACTTGGCCAATACTAAAGTATAGACTGAAAAAAATGGAGACATTGATTTTACCCTGGAATGTATTCACATATAAGTCACCCTCCAAAAGTAAACAGAGAGAACAGTAATATGATATCAAAGCAAAGAAGTTCTGTGTTTCTGGTTCGCTCAATAATTCACTCTCCAATGTGCATAATATATATACCCAATTCTAATGCAGTGAAATGTCAACTTTGAACAAGTGAGATAAGTTTTTAAGGAAAGGACAAACATCTGACTTTAATAAACAGAATTATCTGAGATGTTCTCAGAGTTGTTATTGGTTATCATTCTATTCTAATAAATCACTGTAGGGAAGCAAAAGGAATTGGTTGTCATAGATGTTTTTCAACATGGTCTCAAAGTAAATTTATCAATTGAAGCAAATCTATAATCCTTCATGAATATAATTTAGAGAATCAGGAATTCAAACTGCTTGCCTAGGCATCATACCTGATTAATATAAAATCAATCACCTTCAAGTAATCATCACTGCAAACATTTCAAGGTACTAAACAAGTTCAAAACATACAAGAAAAAAAGTATATCACTTCGTTACTAAGCAAATTTTGCACTTATAAAACAATATACTTGGTATTAGGCAAGTCATAGGTAAACATCACTTGTGATTGCTATGTTGCAGCATCAGGAAAATGTTATAGATTGTGGACAAGAAACTGTAGTCAATAATGGCTTATCTTGTACATGGCTTTGTTCATGTTTGAAATACACTATAAGACATGAACCAATACACTGTATGTGCAGACGCTTTCTTTCATGAGTTTCTGTCATAAAAGTAGAACCAGGTTTCCAAGTAATAGCTTCAGGCCTGTAAAATACTTGAACAGTTACTGAATATGTTTAATGATGTCAAATGTAGTTGTCTTCTTCCAAAATTCCTGGTCTAGACAAGTTTATAAAGCAGGTATGCAAATTTTGCAATGAGAACATTTTTCCCCCAGTGAAGGAAGATAAAATGTTGATCTTGGTTCAGTGCTGCTAACTGACCAGTTAAAGATGCTCTGCCTTTATTCTGATTTATATTTGGCAATGTGACTGAATTCACAGCCTATAGATTAAATGTTAGCTATTTTAGAAAGTTGAAATCTGTCAAGAAGTGGTAGTTATCACATTATATACCATTTATGAAACCAATAAATGCTATTTCTATCAGGAAAAAGCATTTGTGGATGATTAACAAAGAAAACACAAAACCAGAGCAAGAAAGATGTATTTCCATCCTTACAGTCATATACAACTATTCAAGATATTAATTGTAACTTTTGCTCTAGTGCAATCTCAGGCTTTCACATAAGCTCTAAATTCACACTAAATAAACTTGGCAGTGACTGGGTGACCTTTAGGATAAACTAATGTCTGAGTCTATCCAGTACAAGCAATGCTGTGCTTCATAGTCAATTATCATTCAAGTTAATTCTCTATTTTTCAAACGCTAACTCACTACTCCCATCACAACACATCCTGCACTGAAATTCCCCTTGGTATGGTCCTATCCCCTCTTCAGATTGAAGAGACTGGGGAAAGATAAGGGACTTAATTAACATGTTGATTCATTATTGAAAGTCATTGGAGTGGTCCTCAGGAGCAATGTTTCCAAGTAAGGTAGAGGAGGAATTTTATTCCCCTAGTGCCAGTTTTAGAATCTAGTTAGAACTATTACTTCTATTCTCCTAGGGCATAGTTCCCCTTTGGTGTTAGAGACAGACACAAGAAGAATAAAAGATTCTGTAGTCATTGATTATCTTTAATTTGAAGTTAAAATTATTGTCAAAGGCCAATTTATTTTCCTAACAACCATGAAGTTATGGGAAGGTAATATTAAGCCAAATTTTATGAATGGGAAACTGAAAATTATAGCATTACTGGAACTAAGCCTAAGCTGAAAACACACTTAAGGTCTTTCAAACCCCTTCCTTGTTCTTTCAACCAGAGTCAAAATAAGGTGTTATTTAGCTCAAATTTAAGTAACCATATGTAACATATAGCTACTATGTACTCACAAAAATTTTTAAAAATAGATAATAAAGTGTCACACATTTCTCTCAAAAAAAAAGAAAAAAACAAATAATCATATATTTTCTTAGGAAGCAAAGGTGAATTATTTGAACTGGCCTTTTAAAAAAATTACTGATAAAACACTCAGATCAATGCCAAATCTATTTCCTAGAATATTTACCCAGGCCAAGGCTGAGATAATAGCATTCTCCAAGCTTTCTTGCTTCTGAGATATACTTGATCCATCTCACGGCAACTATTATTAGTGAAATATCACTGTCAATGCCCAGTCGGGAGCTCTCTAGCTGCATATTAACTAAACTTGGGCATTTATAAAACTAACATTATCACAATATAGTTATTAACTAAACTTGAATCACTTTAAAAAGATGTAAAATTTAAGGAAACATCAGTTGTAGTTTCCTGAATTTAACTTAGAAATTCTATATGAATAGGATACTCAGTCAATAATGATAGATAGATATAGATAGATAGATAGGCAGATAGATAAATAGATATATACACACATACATAATACATACACATAGGGGTAGGGATAATGTTTACCTGACATTAATCAGATAAACATGGGAAAAAATGCAAAGCAACAAGTGTGAGAAGAGCTCGGAAGAAAACGATGAACCCTAAGATGATATGGATTGGTTTCCCCAAGTCTATGGAGTTGGGCAAGTTGGCATGAGGAACATAGTCTCTCAATCTGTTGAACTTGGGTCAAAACTAAGTAGATAAAGATGGTAAGAACGGGACAGAGGCCAGTTTGGAGGTGGTTAAAGATGGGTTAAAGCTGAGAACAGCAAAGATTTGGTTTTCTCACAATGAACCCAAGAATATGTTTCTTCAATCACTACATCTTGTTTAGTATTATAGATATTTTTATTGGTTATTACTATAACACTAAATAATATTATTTAATATTATAAGCAATCACTACTTATAAGGACACATCAGATCACAGAACTAATCTAAAATATGTTCATTTATGTACAAGAGAAAAGGAAACTGGGCTACAAGTAAACAGACTATGCATTTCACCAACTGGGCCTCAGTTTCCACCATAAAATAAGGTATGTCTTCAAGTTAAAAGTACTGGAAAATAGTCACAAAATGGCTTAAGCAAGCAGGGAAAACATTGGCTCACTCTTATTTCTCTGTCTCTCTTTTCAGTTTTTCTCTGCATTGAATTTGTTTTTTGACAAGCTCTTTCAACCTGGGGTCAAAGATAGCCCATGGCAGCTCAGAGCACTAGAGCTAGCAGTCCTCAGTGACACGGAGCGCTCTTTCAAAAGCTCCAGTAATACTCTCAGGAAATGTTATAATGGGCCTGTTGGGTCACATGTCCATACCTGACTCAATCACTGTAGCCAGGGGAATGGTGTACTGTGATAGCCAGGCTGGGTACCATGCCCATTCCTGGGGCATGGGATAGGGGGCCATGTGGTTTCTAGCCTCCCTGGATAAGGGAGGAGCAACTACTGAAAGGAAAAGATGCTGTTGAAACAGACAAAATGTGAATGACCACTGCAGTGAATTATTTATCATTTTTAAAAATTAATATTCTACTACCCTAAATTTACTGACAAAACAGAGGCAATATGCATATTCTAAAACTCTTTATAACAAGGCGTATGTTTTGATTTTCTGAGAAGGCTCTAATGGCCCTTGCCAACACACTAAATGGCAGTTTGCATTGCCTGTGTGTTCTGTCATAAACATAATGTGCTTCACATCTCTCCTCAGTTTATACATCTTCATTTTTAATTGGCCACTAATGTTTTCTGAATGTCTTCACATTCTCGCACAGCGCACTATAAGAAGGTAGATGTTACCCACATACACTCTCATAAAGATTTAAGAACATTAGAATACCTCATCGGTTTGCACTGCTAGAAACGCTAGGTTTCCAAAAGGACACAACCAAGATCAAGAGGGAAGAAAGGAGTACTATCCCTGGCTGTACTCCAACTTTGGCCAAACATAAGCAAATAAGTAAAATTTGTCTTTGGCGTTTGCCTCCCTCTAGGTTTCTATCTCTCAGAGCCCACAGAGCCAAAGCTTTTTCAAGATAACCCTTACTTCCCCAGACACACTTCCTAGGCTGCTGCTAAAACTGAAGTTCCCTGAGAAAGAAAAGAATGAGAACACAGAAAAAGCATTCAATGGTTTATTTTACATCATAAAGGGAATTCATATCAATAACAATAAGTGATAATTAATTAAAATTGAAAAAATTGTCCTTGTTCTGTGTTGCCTCCACTGAATAATTTATCACCGCATCACCAACCAACCCAAACATGGCCACGATGTAGAAGCAGCAGTCTCTCTCCTTCTGCTTTTAATTTGGCTCTCCCAGCCTCACGTCTACCCCCAACAACCTTCTCACTCCCCACCCCTTGAATCCTGTGGCTTCATAGACATTTTAATGCTCATCACCATGGTGTTTAGCAGTTCCCTCTAAATCCTTCTCTAACCAAGGTGAAATTTAGTATTTTATCGGCTTTAAGCAACTGCTTCACAAAAAAGAGACCACATGACTTTGTTTCTAAAGAAGAGCAGATCATCCCGACACAACCTGGGGAATCTACAGAAAAACTATTTCTGACCTCTGCTCTGCATTAAGTCTCACTCCATGGCTTTGTTATTTTTGGACAGTGAAATTACAGAGTTGCATGCCAAGCTCTTTCCAACAGCAGGTTAATTTAGCTATGTCGGCTGCTAAGTTCCTATTTTATCCTGCTCGCCACTTAGTCGCCTAAGGACAAGTCTGGGTCTTTATCTCCTCCCAGGATGGCCTCCTGAGTGCTGCTTGTTAAAAATGACACAATGCCAATATTATAATAAAGACACAGCTTAAATATTTGAAGTAAACAACAAGGTTATTACCAACCAACTGCCAAATACAGGCTACTTCTGATAAGTCTTTCAAAAAAAAAAATCAAAACAAAAACCCACATGGTTTTCATTTTTCACACACAGATAAGGTCATTTTAATATAACCAGAGATGGGGGGACACATTATGCAAATGTAGTAACAAACGTAAAATGATAAATTAGCAAGCAACTATTTAATTATTACTGTGACTAATTCCTGTAGATTGTGCCACAGCTAATGAACCTGAACTTGTCCTGGTTGACTGCAGTGTTCTGTTGAAACATTTCCATTTGGTTTGTTTGCTGCCTCTGCAGCTCAGTGAAGTAGATGGCATCTGTTTAATGAGCTCCCACTTCATTACAGAGCTGTACTACTTACTGATTCATTCTCCTTAAGCATGCAGGCTGTGTACTCTGCTGTTGTTTTAAAGCAAATACTAATTTATGATTACCTGTCACATTAGGCCATTGAAAATTGTACTCACACTGGCTTACATGAGGAGAATGCTAATGAGCTGATTATGGTCTGTGGTAGTGTCCCTTGCTTATAATCCGCGGACATAAATTCAGATCCCAGTACAATATGGGCTCCGGAACAATAGATGCTGTTTGAGAGGAAGGAGAGGGAAGGAAAGGGGGGTGAAATCATCACATGTAAATGCACAGACTCTCTCAAAGCCAACAAACTCAGCAATGACCTAATTCAATGTGCAGGGATCATCAGAAACACCCGTTACACTGTGTCATGTACAGAGGAGGATGAATGACTCTCTGGCTATTCACTCCCTGGCATGGTCATTATCTAATTGAAGTCTGATGCCCAAGCAAGGCAGATCCTGACACAGTGACTGCAAGCCTCTATTGTATGGAATAAATCCTATAGATGTGTCCTAAAATGATACTTGCAGAGAAAATTCCAGTCAATAACACTTTTCCAAAATGTAGCTTTTCGTCTTAAAGCCTAATATTTACCTGCAGGCTTTAGCACAATGCTCTTTTACTAGTTTTTTCCCCCCTCTGTCCTCCCTTACAAGCATGCCATTTGCACTTTCAAACACAATATTATGCAAAATACTTCATTAAATGTCTTTTATTTTTAGTTTATCCCCTATAATTTGCCCTCATAAATTAAAACTATGGGAAGATGTGATTTTTGCCTTTTTATTGGCAGTCTGCTCAGTTTGGTTTTTTGTTTATTTTAATAGTCCTTACTTTATTCTGCATGGGGACACTGTGGTTTGCGTCAGAGAGCTTGCTGCCCTTGCTGGTTCGGGGAGATCCACAAATACCACTTTCTTAGAAATCTGTGCACCAGTCATAATCTGTGGTTACAAATACTGCTTGAGACACCAAACATGAGGATCAGCAATGATAGAGGTGGCCAAGAAACATTCATAATCACACTCACATCTAGAATATTGCTGCCCTTGCTAGTTCAGGGAGATCTACAAATATCACTTTACAGATGCCATGGGTTGCATCTATATTAGTCTCTGCAATGGAGGTTAGAAAACCTAACCAAGGTAGCTTATATGATACACAAGAATACAAAGATTAATCTTCTACATATCAACCCCCAATACTCACTCTCTTTAATCCCTCTCTTCCTTTTTCTCCTCCTCCTCCTCCTTCTCCTCTTCCTTCTCCTTCTTCAAGACCACCTGCTTAGAGACTACAACTTTCCCCCAATAGAACTTAATATTTTTTAAATTTTCATTTTCCAGTGTTTCATTGTTCAGGACTTGCAACTAGGCTAATGGAAGTCAAGAATAAAAAGAAAAAAATTTCTACCTTTGATACTGTTAAAAGAGAAAACAGGTGAGAATAAGCATGAATCATACCTATGTATGCTCATTATACATTTTAAACTAAACCCTAAACCTTATAAACTTATATCATATAATATCTAGCAGTTCTGCATATCATCTCTTTCAATAGGTGGCTATTTTATGCCTCATCTCTTTCTCACTACAGTGAGTGGAGTAGGCCCTAAACTAAAATGAAGCAAATCTGAATTCTTTTGTCCAAGCACTACACAGCACTCTAAACTATAATTCTGAGTTTGACTGCTTCACAGGTCAAAATAACTGCTAAGATTCCTTTTAACTCTACTATTTTATAATTCCACTTTCTTAGCAATCATTAAAGGAGCCCTAATCTTTATGGGTGTCCAAGACTATTAAATTGCTAATATTAATTTTAACCACATTTCTGATTTACTCTCATAAGATGAAAACAGTTCTTAAAAATTAGCAATTTTCTTCAATGCACAAATGAAGTGATATGGCTTTTCATTTCAAATGATGCCAATTTACACCATGGCAACCCTGACCCACTGTTTCCTGAAAGAAACCAAGGTTTAATTCATCCTTGTGATGCACATATCTGATTCTAACTACACACAAATTATAAATTATTGGGCAAATTTGCATATAGTTTTTTAAATGGATCTTTAAGAATCTAGCAACCCAGCTCATGTTATTATCTTAATATGAATCAAAAGATTTCAAGTTACTCAACAGAATATTTTTCATAATACGTATGTTTAAACTGCAGAAAAATGGAAGCAAATTAGTTAATTACTGTCTCCAGCTGTATGGGTGCTAACAAATTCTTTTTCCTCACCTATAATGAACTCTCAATGCCAGCCAAGATGGGGGAGCCGTGAGCAGCAGTGCGGGGTTTTTTTCTGCAAAAACAAATTGCTTTTCCTGATTTACATGGGAAAAAAAGACTGAGTGCCTATTTACACACTGGATAATCCAATTTGATTATTTTGCAAAACAGTCACTTTCCCCTTATTGGCAGCACTAAGTATTGTGCAGGCTCTCAACTGGAAGGAAAAAGGATATGCATTAGATACAAGGCCACAAAATGACTATGCTCAATTCAACAAGTAAAGTGAGTTCATTTTAAAAAGAAGGTGGAGAGGCAATGAGAAACATTTGGTTGTATGTCTACAAAAAGTATCTGCACTCGATATCCACAAAGAAGACTAATATGGAGAAATCTCACCAAGACTGAAAAAAAAGGAGAGGTTTTATTATGAACTCTTATTTGGTGTGTCTCATAGGATTTTGCACATTTGCCCAATTCTCAAGAACACATTCTTTTGAGGCCAGAATAGAGCTAATAGCTATTAAATATTCTTTCATAGGATGAGCCAGATAAAATATATGAAGATTTATAGATGCAGATAAAGATATAGAAATATTTATAATTCAATCAATAACCAACAATATTTAAAATAGCTGAGCAATACCAGCAGGAAAAGAACGGTGTGAAGGAGTGCTAAGGGAAGGTGCAAGATTGGTAGGGTTTATATGGGGGAGGGGGTGCTGCTTTAATTGGATTTTGTTTTCCTTAGCTAATCAGAGAAGTCACATGCAAAATCTTTTTGTAAGTGTTAACCCATGGTCTCCCACCGCAGTAAGCTGGGAAAAAAGAACTACACCTATTTACAATGTGTTTTCCATAAGCAAAGCAAATCTGAAATTGTGAGGTTGGGTACATGGGGCTTTTACATAGGCAGTGAGCCTGCTGTCAGAGCCATCTTCATACCAGCCAAATCAGCCTCAAAGACAAAAAGAGAAAATGGAATGTGAAAAGACAAAAGTGACCCGCCTCTCAGCTCCCAAAAGGACCCTCCAAATAGCACAGCAATGGCAGCACTGTAACCTTCCTTGGCTGTCACAGGATCCTGTGAATAAAGAAAGTGACAAGCAAAACTAATTTGAGGCGGCAGTTGATGAACATTTGCCCATGTAAAAGCCACCACCAAGTGTTTCCTTTCCCAAGGACCTTGGGAAAAAAAAAAAAAAAAAACTAGGGTTCACTACCGGCTTCCTGTTTATTAGTGGGACTCAAAATGCAGAATATAAATGCATGCGCTCTCATACACGCATACACGCGCACACATTGTGAAATGGAGCAGTATCTTAACTCTGACATTTTATGTCTTTTCTGCATATATAAGTGATATATAATACACGCATACATAAGTTAAAATGCCAAATTGGAAAGAGTCTGCTCAATCATGTCTTATGACATGATACTTCCTGGGAATAAAGCTATCAGAATGTGACAATCAGACACGGTAATTAAAAATTAATACTGAAGCAGGTGTAGTAATATTTAGCATGTGTGCAGTGGAAGGTTGTAGAAGAGGTCAGTCACATGGTCTGCAAAATAGTCCAACTCTGTTGAAATCCCTGGCCCTAACCTCACCCTTTGCTTTGAAAATAATTCTTTAGCTGGTCAGCAGCATCTCAGTGTTTTTGCTGACTTCAGAGGCAAAAGGCAAACGTTTGCAGACACACCCTTGTCCCTCCATGAGGCCTGCAGTCCTTTCAGCTTTCTTTCCTGCTTCACACATGAAAGAATGCCACCAGTCATATGACCCGACAATGACTGACTCCCATGCCACCCTCATCCAAGCAGAGTGACACCGGGGTCACAGGAGGTGCTTTTGCTAGGATGACAGCTCTCTGGCCAGTCAACCTCTCTCTTGATTTTTCCAGGACTATTATTTGGAACAGTAGCAACAGAGCCAGAAGGAGAGAAAGAGACTTCAGATGATTAAAAAAATAATAATAATAACCAGAGTTATCAGGGAGAGAGACAGAGAAAACAAAAGAGAGAGAGGAGGAAGCTGCTTCTATTTGAAATGTTCAGACATGCTGAAGTAATGATCCTGGCAACATGTTAGCAAAACATTAGAAACACTTTAGTAAGCAAATAATTTAATTACAGCCTTCTCGGAGGCAGTTTATATTGCTTGACCCCTGACCTTTTATATTGCTGTACCTAAACTCAGCCCGGAATTCACACTTCCTATTCGTGTCACAGAATCTCTCCATCTTGTACCATTTAATATAGTGTGCTCCAAGTGTTCTGTGGTGAATGAATAGTTATATTACTACCTGTCAGACACAATCACACTCTATTCATCATTCTCGCCTGGCTGCATGAGGCCCAGCTTCCAGCAGGCTCCCTCTCTATTTCCTTGTTCAAACGTCTGCGGTGCTTTTGGCCCATCTGTCAAGGCTGTCATTTAGAGGGAAAACAGTATCAGCGCTTTAAATATATGGAGTTCTCTATTGAAACAGCGCTGTGATTGAACTGTCAGCATTCTCAGTATCACAGACAGTAATTCATGACTGGTCAGGGCTCCATTGAGGTTGCTATTACTACGGCGACCCTGAAGGGTCACGCTGAGGGTTTTTGCTTTACAGTTTGGTCTATAAATAGTGCAATTAACCTTTCAAGAATTACAAAATGCTCTTGAATTCTCTTTATATTTGCTTCATGCTTGCATAGTTTAAAGCAAGAGGAAGAAGAAGAAAAAAACCTCTACAAAATTGCTGAAATATGTGCCATATGAGTAGAAATATACATATATATGTATATATATATTGTTTTGAGAGTGAGCACTTCAAATGCATGAATATATTTTAAGCCATCGTTTGCTGTTTTGGAGCAAGATAACATATGCTGAGATTTCTGCTGAAATTAAAAGATTTCTGAATCTGAAATAAAATATGATGGATGTGAATGAAAGGACTTCTGTTCATCCTTATGGAAAGGAAGTGAAGGTTTTCAGTTCTCCAAATTGTTACCTTTCAAAAACAGAGGGTTTCTTACTGTTTTCAGCCCCAATTTCTCAAGCAAAACACCTGCATTCCCAACTAAGCCCAGGGAAAACACTCTCAGGAGCCAAATGCTATCTCTAATCTTAGAACACAATCCCCAAAAGAAATAGAATGTTGGATGCTGATCAGGCCTCTTGATGACTCCCTTGCATTTGAAAGCCTCACAGCACAGAAAGAGATTTTTCTGGTTTATTCTTGAGGAAATCAAAGCACTTTCTAAGGAAGCATGGAAGGTCAGAAGCACAGCCTAAAATAGAAACCCAAATTCCAAATCTCAGCTTTCTGTAAAGCCAAGTCTATCAGGTCACCGCCTCCCCTTCCTCCCTGGAAACCATAATAATAAGAGTTCACTTTTCAGTATCTCTCTATAGACAATTACATGCTAAGGGATTCTGAGTAGTCACTGAGACTTGTTCTTGAATTATAGGGCCGGTCTTTTTTTTCCTTTAGGTTTCTGCTTCCCACGGATGTCTCATAACACAAAGAGTACAGATTCATGGTGCTGCTCAGTTGCCTCCCAGATGAATGTTTGATATGTTTTCTCCTCTGCAGGATTATTTAATGACTGCATTACACCTGTTATTCTCACGGCTTGTACAGCACAGATAATTTTTTTCTCCAAGTTGTTCAATGGACAAAGCCAACAAGCATTTTTAATTTGTGATGCCAATATTATGTGGCTAAAAATAATTGTTAATTTCTATCACTGCATTTCCTTGCCTCAAAGGTAATTTTACCCAGTTTCTTTCTTAAGAGAAGGAAAGAGATGCTATTTTTGTGTTTGCAGGTCAGTGGAAGAAAGCCACAGATGCAGCAAACGGTCGTTTATGATAAATACTTATGTTGGCCATCTTCTAAAAGCAAAATAAAGCATCATTTCATTAAACATCCTCCTCATTGGGGAAGGAGGATGAAGGCGATATTTCAGCCAGCTTAAAAGTTTGCAGGAGGTGAAAGAAGAATAAGGAGACATAAACCTTCCCATTAGAGCTATTTGCTGCAAATGCTTCTCAAAGCAATCCGTGGCTATGCAGAAGTAAAAGCCTCTGCTTTTTACAGCCACTGAACAAGGGTAATTAAGAGGTAATCTCCTCCAGTTAGGGTGTGTTTTTCTTTTTGGAAACAATCATAAGAGGTAGACAGAGGTGCCCAACAATCCCATGTTGTCATTGTTGTTATCTTTTGTGACTGCTTCCTTCTCTTCCTGTCCTCAGTTGGAAAGCAAAAAGCCTTTGCTTATTATAGAGGCAGAATAAGTGCTAGTCTCATCCCATTAACTGTCATATTACCAGGCTCTGTGCCATCCCATTTGAGTTTCACTGAGCATTCAGAACTGCTTAATTATGTACAGTAAAGACAGTCTGCTGAGACTTCTTGATTAATATGGGAGGGGGAAGGGAGGTTACAGGTCACCTACAAGCCTCACTCTTGCCTTGCACAGAACTAACTCTGTGTGACAAAGGCTTTTATGAGTTTAAAAAATCATAAATTGAAGAGCATTTGTAAAGAAAATGCTGGCATCAAGGGATAAGGCTACTTTTGATTCTGCAGGCTAACAACAGATATTCCCTCTCTGTGTTGGCGTTAAACTGTATAGTGCATTCCTTATAAATTATACCACCCTATGTTAATTATAGTGTGCTGACAGTGCTTGTCATTACTAAGCCTGCTACAGGCTTTGTGTGCTCAGATTTTAATAGCTGTTTGTTCTGAGGAATGTGGCAGAGCTGCATAAGTGACTGAGCCCAGTCATTGCTAGCATGGCTTTCTTCAGTCTCTCACACTGGTTCTATTTTTACAACCTGAACACCTCCTCTTCTGGCTCCCTTGCTCATCCCCTCCCCCCGGGAAAGCAGATGTATAGGTTACTGTCTAGAAATGCCAATGCATTCATCCAGACACAATAAACTGAGGCTTGTATTGTGCTATACTCATTGTCAGCCTTTCCAAGCCTCTAGCTGAAATACTCCCTTTTCTCCTTTATCCAGCTTCTGTATAAAAACATGACTGGTCTAATCTAATGGGATATTTAGAGCTTCCCTCTCCAAATTCTAATTCGGCATTTTCCTCTCGGGCAGGAGTTCTATCAGAGACCTTATTCATATTCACAGAAACAGCCTGTGAAGGAACATGCTGCAATGATGAAAACAGAGTCAAAACCTCAGCAAATAGTTTTTTGTTTTCAGTAGTTATTTCTATCATCATCAACACATACCAACACAAAAATCACTCTTTCATCTTAAAAAAAAGAAACACTTAATGAGCACCTACTATATGCCAGGGGCAAAGGCTATATTCTGGAAAAACAAAGATGAGTAAAATATAGTTCCTGGCCTGTAGAGTCTTACAGCATAGCAGTGGAGCAGATGTGTAAACAAATAATTACCATTCCATGCACTGTGTAATAATAGAGGTGAAAACAGAATTTCTCTTGGCCTCACCAGCCTGTAGGTACAGATTAGTCCCATTAGCAGTAGTAACTCAAATTTCTCTGCTTTGTGAACTCAGCAATTTCTGGGAGTCCCCAGACAGGGGCTCACGTATGCTCATAAATATTTCTGATCTGCTCACACCATGGTTGTTCCATCAGGCATTGGGCTTGGCATGGTCCCAGCTTCTGTCTCATCTGTCTTTTGTGGAATCCTCTGTTAGAGGGTTACTAGGGCAGTGCCACTTGAGCCACATTGTTTTACAGAGTTTCTGGTAGAACAGCCCACTGCGCTTTCCAGAGGAGCCAGGAAAGAACCCATTAAGGGTTGGGCTGGGAGAAAGACCTGAGTAGAAAACATCACGCTGTCCTCAGATTTGTCCTCTCCACCACTCTGTCTAACGCTTTCTTACCATGCCAAGTTCCCTGAGCCAGGTTCCTTCCTCCCTGAGGATGAATTTTCACAGAATATTCCTCTGTCTTCCTATCAAGAGGCTTCTGCTGGACCTTACTCCCATAGTGTATAAGAAATTCCGACACATCTGTATCTCCTAATCCAAGCTACAGTATAGATTTGCACAAGATGTCTTTATACACTCAGGCACTCACCCCCAACACACACACATGGAAACATACATACACCAACACATGCTGCACATGCAAAAAGAATTTTAAGAGAGACTGATATGGTTCAACTATCTATAAAAATTAGTTCTATGGTAAATATGGTAAAACAACCAAGTAACTTATCGACTTAAGGAGATGAAATCCATCTTCTTTCCCTTTACCAAAAGAAAAAGAGAAAAAGAAGTATGTGCAGTGTCTTGGTGTGTTTTGTGCTGCTTTAATAGAATCTGAGACTGGGTAATTTATAATAAACAGAAATTTATTGGCTCACAGTTCTGGATGCTGGGAAGCCTAAGATCAAGGGGCTGGCATGTGGCGAGGGCCTTCTTGCTGCATCATCCAATGGCAGAAGTCAGGAGAAGGGCAAGGAGAGAGCAAGAGAGAGTAAAAGGGGACCAAATTCCCCATTTTATAACAAACTCACTCCCAAGATAATGAACCCATTCCCCATGATAATGTCATTAATCCATTCACTCCACCCATATGGCCTAATCACCTCTCATTAGGCCCCACCAAATAATTGCCCCATCTCTATTGCATTGGGGATTAAGTTTCCAACAGATGGCTTTTGAGGCATGCTTTCAAGTCATAGCATGCAGGTAGACATAATATAAAGAACATTACGTGCAAAGTGAAACCAATTCAACTGAAAGTGTTTTTCTCAAAATAAAATGGAATTGCATCATATACTCCTTTTTTTTGCACAGACTTTGGAACCCAATGCCTGTGAGTTGAGATACCAGGATCTCTTTTAATTCTAGTCATAGCAAAAGAAAAGCTAATAATATTTATTAAGAGTACAGAGGCCTAGCCTGGCACAGTGGCTCACTCCTGTATTCCCAGCACTTTGGGAGGCCAAGGTGGGTGAATCATGACTTCAAGAGTTCAAGACTAGCCTGGCCAACATGGTGAAACCCCATCTCTACTAAAAATATGAAAATTAGCCTGGCATGGTGGCGCGTGCTTGTAGTCCCAGCTACTCGGGAGGCGAAGGCAGGAGTATCGCTTGAACCTGGGAGGTGGAGGTTGCAGTGAGCCGAGATCAGGCCACTGCACTCTGACCTGGGTGACAGAGTGAGACTCCATCTCAAAAAAAAAAAAAAAGAATACAGAGGCCTGGCATTAAAACACAATGGAGTAAACCCTGCTAAAAAGCAGAAATTCCTTGAAATCATCCACCCATCATTCCACTGGGGACTTGAGACCTGTTTTTAATGGCTGCCCTCTATGTCAAGTGGAATGGTTTGAACACCCAAACATCAGCATGAAGTGCTTTCTTTGTCCTTCCTTCAGTCCAGTTCATTCTAGACACACTTCAACTTTAGCATCCACAAGTGTTGATAAAGAAACAAAATTGTACATACTGTTTTTATGAGTAACTTAAAAGTTTTCCAGGGTACATTTATTAATTCATGATTTCAGCTTCACTTGTTGGCTTTAGAACTTGATCCCAATATAAAAATTGCTGTGTGTGTGTATACACTCAGCTATAGATTCTAGGATACAAATTGATGATTCTGTAGTATAGAACTTCACTAAAAGACAGAAGATTAAACAATGTATGTTTAAAATGCTGTATAAAACCGTAAGTAACATAGTTTTACCTCTTTCTTGGCTTCTGATGGCAAACTGACACACTTGAATCTCATCAAATTATCTTCCTACAAGTCTTACTTTGCACCAGCAACACAGATTTCTTCTCTGCCTATATATTTACCATATATTGTGCTATACACAAATATATATGAAATAAAGAGATAGGAATCTTTCCCAGGAGACAAATAATTTTGTAGTCTTACTTTATACTCATCCCTCAGATTCACTGAACTTGAGTTTTTGTGAGCTACTACCCTAGTTATTAAATATTTAAGTGAAATTTTCCTTTTGTAATTTTCCATCCAATGTATTATTAAATTTTAGCAGGGAATCTAATATTGCACTTGCTAGCCTCAAACAGCTAAAGCAAATTAGACTCAAATGCTTTCCCACATTAGAATTTTTTTCAAAGATCAAGATCAGTTTTCAAAGATCTATCCTTAGTTAGACCCATTTTTGAAATACACACACACACACACACACACACACACGCACGTGCAGCTTTCTGGCTTAGCCTGTATTTGTGGTCTCAGCAGCCTATGTGTCCCTCTGCCATCATCATCACCCCAAGCAGCAATGACAAATACTCTTTGGCCCGATAAAAATGCTCATTTGTACCATGTTTGGCACAAGAACCACTAAGCTAGAGCAGCACTTTCATTCCTACAGCTTTGCAAAACTGCTCTGGGAACCCTCAGAGCCCATATTTCACAGAACTCCCCAGACATCTCTCCTAGCAAGTGCACTGCTCAACTTCACGTACATTGTGAGAAGTGCCTGAAGGCCCCTCAGCCAGATCCACATGCAAGGACGCATCCTTCTTGTACTGAGCTGCTGTTTATGTCAAGGATTCTGTAACACACCTGGAGGGGAAGTTCTGACCTCCAGGTCTGAGTAGTATTACCACCTGGGCTACTGCAAGCAGCTACAGACAGACAAACAATTATCTTGGCATGCAAGCCTGGCAGTCATGGGCTCTGTGGTTTGTGAGGTGGGGGCGGGTTTCTTTTCTAGGTTCATGGCTAAGGTACCTTATAACGAAAGGCAGATTAACAAGAGAAAAGCATATGAATGTATTTAATGTAAGTTTTATGTGACACAGGAGTCTTCATAAGGGATTGAAGGCCCAAAGAAAGAGATAACTTAAACTTTTATATTTTTATGCTTCCACTTGACGAGGAGTGGACAGTTGTGGAGAATTACAATTGAACAAAGAAAATGGGATCTAATGGTAATAACATAGAGGGGGACTGAGCAAGGCCTGGTTGTTCAGATTCTTCTCTGTGTCCCTGTGTCTTCAGAGATAAGGGTGTTCCTTTCCTCTGGGTATAAGAATGACACCTCATGAGTGAGGGTCTTGTAACCTGCTTCAGGGGAGAAGGCCGAGGGGAAGGTGAGGATGACCTTCCTGCTTCTGCCATTTTCTCAAATGCCAAGGTGTCATATTTTGGGGTAGTGTGCCCTGAGCCCCAATAGTGGGAACAAGAGCTGAAACAGGAATTCAGTCAAGAAGACTCAGTGAGTCTTTTCAGTGAAAACCCAGAGCTAGAATTTAGTGACTCAAGGACATGACCCCAACTGTGCCACAGTAAAGGGCCTTTGTTGGTGTGCTGATAACCTCACCATAGGTACAAGCCCACTTTCTAGGGAGGGGAAGTCCGATACGCTGGGGTCACTCGCTGAACTGCTCTGCTAACCCATGTTTGGAAAGACTAGCCCTTCCCAGTCTGTGGGCACTGCTTCTCCACATGGGGCCTTTGCAAACTACTCAAGAATCCTAGATAAGTTTATCTGCATCCAAATGACCAACTCCACTATTTGCAACATGACAAAGAGAGATTTCAATCATTTCTTTTCCTCCTCCCAGGAGAAAACTGTGAATTCAAACTAAGTGTTTTCACATAATCAACTTGCTTGTCTGACAAGCACAGCCAAATGATATTCTTTTGAGCTTCAAGCTGCTTTTAGCTCAACAAAGAGTGAGTTTTCACATGTCAGGAAGACAAGAACAGTTACATACCATCAATACAAGTAAATAAAACAAAGCACCCAATATAATACATGGTTTTAAAGGTTAACTTATTTTTCAGAAGACTTTAGCCTTTCAATATTTACAGAAAAGGTTCACTATTAAAAGGATAAAAAAGAAATCCTGACTCTTAAGCAGCAATTTGCAATGCATTTTATTTTATTTTAAATATGTGCCCAAAGCTAAACGTATGATTATATTGGGTTTGTTCTAGAAGGGGGTAGTGATGATGGAAAGGCTACAATTTTTATTTCATGGCTATGAATTTAAACAAGTTGACAAGCACTGTAGGTTCTTTAAACTTGTTTCATATATCTGCTTGCTCAGGGGTGACCACCTGCATGGGCGTCCAACAAGCCCACACCGATGGGATGCACTCAGCCCTAAGGTGACTGGAAGCACCCCATGATTTGTGGAGCTCTAAATGCCAACAGTTATGGCCACTGGGAGAACAGAAGGCAAAACTAAACGCTTTCTAACAGAAGTAATCAGAGCTAAGCGGGAATAGCCAAAGAACTACCTATTTGCTGATAGGACTGTTTGTGCCTTCTTTGTGGAAACGGCTTCCTAAAAGGAAAACCAGGCATAAACAATTGTCTTTTTTCCCTATGAAGACTTAAGACGAACATCCTGGTTTTCTCATACCTATTGGAACTGGGATAGGGGGTTTTCTATAGGGGAGGCAGGAAGGGAAGGCAGGCATGTCTAGTTAGAAAAAGTTCCCAGCTCATTCTAATAGTATAACTCTTTCACTCCCCTGGAGTAGGGTTCATGATTATATAGACCATAAGAATGAGCAATTTGAGAATGTTGAGAGAATAAGTTTCAAAAGGTAAATCTAGGCAGGGAAGGAAAAAAGAGAAAATGAAACCGTAAAGGGTTATAAAATCAGAGACAAGGGGAAAGTCAAGTTTTTATAGATTTTGATAAATACGGAGGACAAACTTAATGGAAAATTAGGAAGATATTCTTACCTAACTCTGGTCATTGGATGTGTCTTGTCTTTCTTATACTTTTGTTTTCCTAACTTTACCATAGTAAAGCAGAGGAGTATACTTTGCTGTTATTACTTGCAAAGGGATTAAGAGTCTGAGTGAGGCTTAGGTTTAATGTTTCTAAGATAGTAGTTTCAAGAGAGTCCTTTTCTTTCTATTCAGCTCTGCCAAAAACTCCCTGGAGGATGGAGTAAGATTTAAATTTGCCAGGTAAGATATTGGATGCCCAGTTAAATGTGAATTTCAGTTAAAAATGAATTTTTTTTGGAATAAGAATACCTCATTCAATCTTTAGGACTTAATTGTATTAAAAATTGTTTGTTGTTTGTGTGAAGTTCACATTTAATTGGGTACTCTAAACACTTGTATTTGCTAAATCTGAAAACCTGAGGAAAATAAATCTAGAATGTAGCTGCTAGCACAAACCTTTAATTGGTGGGATTTCTCTTGGAATCCCTATGATACTAAACAGGAACCTGTTTCACCAAGTAATTTATGCTCTTCTATGTGGTCAGTCAAGTTTATGAGTGACTAATCAAACTCCTCTTTCTTAAAAAGAACCCAAGTGTCAAGAGGCATTTCCACTTTGATCTAGGTTGGATGATACCCTTAATCAAAAGCTCCCTTCAATTTAACTAACAGAATGACAGCCAACAAGGCATTAACATGATCTGTGGCTCCTGGGCAGTGAATTCGCTGCCAGCAAGTTTCTGAGAACTTCCATCATTTTTGTCATGTTGCTGGAACATACTCTTGTCTAGTTTTCCCATTGCCACGACGTATAATTTTTTAAATGTGTTCTTAATTTGCATATATAATGACACTCATTAGAAAGAAACATATGATTCCTGTATCAGCTGTCAATAAATGGAGCACAGCATTATTTTGAAATGTTGTTTACCAAAGTTAGGAAAGTTTTGTTTCATGAAGGAATATGTAAATGAAAAGCCCTCACATAGACATTTGTTGATGTGGGCTTCAGAGAAAAACAATTAGCAAAATCTTGACTCATGAAATATAGGTTATCCCTAGCTCACTGACTACACCAGTGATTCTCAACCCTTCATACACATTAGAACCATGTGGGGAGTTTAAAAAGCACGCCAATGCCTAGATTCCACTACAGATTCCCTAAATCCAGATTCAGTCAAATGCTAGTGTACAGCCAGTGTTGAGAACCACAGGCCTGGGTAATACAACAAATACATAACTATTTGTTTAATTAGAACTTGAATGAGGTTAGACATCCAACACTAACCATTTACAGCTACCAATCACATTATTAGAGTTACTGTTTATAAATTAATATTTAAAGAATATATTGATCAAATGAGGAAAACTAAACTTGGTAATCTTAAGTTTCAACATCTAGTTGGGTTTTTCCCTTCATAAAGTTTTTTGTCATTGTTTTTTGTTTTTGAGACAGAGTTTTGCTCTGTTGCCCAGGCTGGAGTGCAGCGGCATGATCATAGCTCACTGCAGCCGCAACCTACTGGGCTCAAGCAATCCTCCTACTTCAGCCTCCCAAGTAGCTGGGATTACAGGCACACCCCAAGATGCCTGGCTAATTTAAATAATTTTTTGTAGAGGCATGGTCCCTTACATTGCCAAGGCTGGTCTCAAGCTCCTGGGCTCAAATGATCCTCCTACCTTGGCCTCCCAAGGCCTTCATAAAGTAACCTATGTTATCCTTCCCTTTTAAGAAGTTTTTAATGTCACAGATTCTAAATCTTAAGCCATATCTCATCTACCAAAACTTCTCAAGACATTCCTTCTATAACACCATCCTTTACCAAATAAAACCATATGATATATAATTTTTAGGAATCACTAAATCTTTGAATACTACCCTAGCTAAAATGTTTTTTTTTTCTTCATCTAGATCCTGATTTGTACAAGTAAAGAAATCTGCCTTCTCTGGGGTACAGATTCTCAAAATGTGGTCCCTGGGCCAGCAGTATCAGCATCACTTAGATGGAAACTTGATGTAAATACGAAGTCTCAAGCTTCTCCAGACCTAATGTGTGGAAACCTGTTGTTTCCTAGCAATCAGTCATAGCCTAGAAATCTATCATAGCCTATCAATTTGTGTTTTAGCAAGCCCTTCAGGTGTTTTTGATGTACACTGAGGTTTGAGAATGTCCGTTCTTGTGTTCATACCACCTGACTCTTTTTTTCCTTTGACAGTTTTTCACTGTGTCTTCCCACATCCTAGTTACGTCTGATTCAGTTCCAGCAACCTTGAAGTTGGAAGGAAAGCCTCTGCCCTTCAGACTTCTTCATCCCTGAGTTGAGTTTCACAGGAAAGCAGCCTCTGGGAGTAACAACGTCTGTGCAAATTCCCACAGACCAGATGAGAAAAGAACATGTTAGATGAAGAAGAATGTTTTAGAAAAAATAAAGCACAGTCAGTCTGCAGATGCGGACCTGAGCACCACCTCTATAAAACAAAAGTGCAGGCCAGGCTAAAGGGTGATGTTTTCATGAAGCACCCTGTGAGATCCTTAAATTGTCATTTTCTAGCATTCTTTAAAAAGACTAAAACATTCCCCACTTCAAGAAAACACACACACACACACACACCATTTCTCTCTTCTTTGGACATACTATCTCCCTTTTTCTATTTGGTGGCCTCCTATTAATATTGAAGACTCCAACACACCCTTCACTTTGAAGGCTTCTCTAAAGATCCCTGTCCTGAATCCATACCCAACCTCAATAACATAAGGTATTCCTGCTCATACTCACACTCACCACCTTTGTTATCCTTTTTGAAATTAAGAATGTCTGCCTATACCACTAGATTTCAAACTTCTCAAAAGCAGGGACAGTATCATAGCAGATAGTAGATACTCAGTAAATGTTATCTGAATGAATGAATGAATTACAAATGAGTAGTCAAAGATACTTTAGGGTGATGACTGTAGCTAGTAACATTATCAATAGTCAGATACTAAAGTGTTATCCTCAGGGTTTTTTAGTCTTTACGCAAATAAAAAAAAAATTAGAGTACCAGAAGGAAGTATATATAATTTCTAACAAATTTTGAATTTGTAATTCCTACCTTCTTTGTAATTCTCCTAGATATGGTATGTCACATTAGTAATATTTATATTCAAAATTAGGCTTGAAAAATAAAATATAGAATTGCAAAAGACTACCAAATGCTAGCATTTGGTATGTTAAAGATGATTTTTAAAGAAAATTTCTCTCAACCGTATGCTCAATCACATCACATGAAATTTTAAATTTTTCTTCCATAACAGAACAAAGTTTCACAAGTCTGATATACTTGGTACATAACTGTAACTATCTTGAAATATATTGAAGAATATTTATATTCTTTTTCAGAAAGGATGACAGTAATGACCACTCTGAAAAAAGAAATAGAAAATAGGTGGAAAAGGAACAGAAGGGAGTTCCATTAAAGACAACAGAAGATTAACTCAGATCTGAAACTCTAGGGTAGATGATCAATTGTTTCTTTCTTTGAGACATTTTTAGTGTTAGAATTTTCATTTAAATTTTTTTTCTTTAACAGAGTCTTGTTCTTTGGTAAAATTCTCTATCTTGTCATATATTTTTCTGAATATATTAATCAGAGTTGTGATATCATCTTTGCCTGATAATTCCAATGTCCAGGACATCTATGAGTCTATTTTTACCATTTGTTTTCTAGGTCTTGTTTTTTGATACACATGGCATTTTTTGATTAAGGGACTAACATTATGTATGAAATGTACATGAAATACAAATGAAAAATAATAGAATCTCTGGAAAATAAAGTCATCCTTCAGACAGAGCTTACGCTGGCCTCTGGTGAGCAGACAATATAGGGAATTTTCTTTTAATCTAACTATAGACTGAGCTAACCTAGGCTGCATTACAGGCTTTGTAAAGTTTTGGTCTCTGGTTTGCCTTCATTGGTAGCATGAGTCTCAAGTGATGATCTAGAGCCTTTCCTCTTTGTCAGGTTATGATCTCCAACTTTTTCCCTTGCCGAAAATTTTATTCATTTTAGTCGCTCTTTCCTTGCAGCTTAATAATTGAGCAAACACCTCAATGGGAAAACTTCTGAGTGCAGGTCTCCCTTTTTTGCACCTTATTCTCTCCACGTTCTTAGCCCTTCAAGTCCTGGCTGCCTGCATTGCCCTCTCATTCCTAAGCAATTCTGTAGTGGCCTCCACATGAAATGTTTATGTATGTTTTATCGATTTAGCCAAGGGGTAAATCAAAACAAGGACATTAGAAATTATAAAAGGACTATTAATGAGCATTAACATAACATTTGATATAGATGAGCATCAGTATAAAATTCAATGAGCATTCGGTATAGAACTAAGACTAAAAAACTGTAGAAATTTTGATTATAGAAGAAAAAGTGACCTTAGTAGTATAATAAAAGTAAAACAAAGTTGAGAGCACGGGGAGAAAAGGTATACAAAAGGAAGAATGCTGATTTCTTCAACTTTCATAAAAAATAATCAATTAATGACTAAATTTGAAACATAAAGTTTGAAAAAAATGACTTTAATTTCTGAATTTGTGTAATCTTGCATCTTAATCTAGGGAGATCTTTTAGAATTCTACATAATTTGCAATGCAAAAAACTAAAGTTCATCAATTCTTTGCTATTCTTTAGTTTTGCTTTACAAACTTAGATTCAAATAAAATTAAATTCAATAATTTTATTTACTTATTTATTTATTTATTTTGGAGATGGAGTCTCCCTCTGTCACCAAGCTGGACTGCAATGACACGATCTCAACTCTCTGCAACCTCTGCCTCCCAGGTTCAGCCTCCCGAGTAGCTGGGACTACAGGTGCCCGCCACCACACCCAGCTAATTTTTTTTGTTGTTGTTGTATTTTTAGTAAAGATGCAGTTTCACTGTGTTAGCCAGGATGGTCTCAATCTCCTGACCTTGTGATCCACCTGCCTCGGCCTCCCAGAGTTCTGAGATTACAAGTGTGAGCCACTGTACTTGGCCAATAATTTTATTTTTAAACATGTAAGATTCTATCTCTGAATAATTAGTCCAACCTATTTATCTATCTATCTCTACCTAACCTTGTACCGTGTGTATTCACAGAGAGATTTACGGAGCGAGGGTCACCACCTCAGTTGAGAACAACAGTTATTTCAGTGGTAGATTTTTTAGGTTTGTTTCCTTTTTGCTATGGTTTGAATATGGTTTGTTTGACCTCACCAAAGCTCATGTTGAAATGTCATCCCTAATGTGGTGGTGTTGGGGGTGAGGCCTAGTGGGAGATGTTCGGGTCTTGGGGGCACATCCCTCCTGAATGGCTTGTGAGTGAGTTCTTGCTCTGGTGAAATTGGATTAGTTCACTCAGAAATGGATTGGTCTCTATGAGAGTGGGTTGTTACAAACCAGGATTCCTCTTGGGTTTCGTCTCTTTGCATTTTCCATTTCCACTCTGACCTTCTCCACCATGTTATGACAAGTACAAAAGCTCTTGCCAGAAGCCAGGGCCATGCCCTTGAATTTCCTAGCCTGTAGAATCATAAGTTAAATAAACCACTTTTCCTTATAAATGAGTCAGCCTTACGTATTCTGTTATAAGCAACAAAAATTGGACTAGGACACCCTTTCTTCTATGTACTTTTCTTTAGTGCTATTTAATCTAAAGAACATGCATTATTTTGGTATCTGCAGAAATGGAAAATTGTTTTTTCCTATTCTGAAGTATTAATAATTTATTAACAGTAAATGCCCCCAGTGGATTATGAGTTCCCCTTAAGCACTTGGATTTTTGTCTCATTCATTGATCTAGCACCAACTGCTAAAACAGGTGCAGCCCATACATAGCAAGTACTCAGTAAGTACTAGTTACAGCACACAAATGTAGTTCATATACTTCATGTAAGATGAAACTCAAAGCCTATGATATAGGATTACTATTATTCTCAATTACTGAGGAAGAATCAGGGCTCAGAGAAATTAAGAGATTGTAAAAGATTATACAACTAGTTCATATGAGGGTAGAAACACCAACTCAAGTTTTCTACTTCTGAAGCTCTTACCCCAAAACCTGTGTTACATCCATTTCAGTACAGATCTCTACTTCTATTTTTTCACGTATTATGAAAAACATCTTTGTCAATTATAATTTCTCTTAGCTTTGGCTAGAATAGTTACTTATTAGTAAGGATCACTCATTTGCTTGTCTTCCTTCAACACTTCATCTCACTGTCTCTCAATATCTTTTTAAAAGATCAACAGGAGAAAATACAAATCTGACTGAAGTCAGTTAACCAGCAAATGGAATTCCATGCAGGCACCTGACTCTACACTTAGGGACATAAAAACACTATAAATCAAAGAGCTAAAAATATGCAACTGAACACCAAGTTGCAAATCTTAATCTCCAAGTTTATTTGAATATATCTACTTGGAATTCCTGGACAGAAGCAGCTTCTGTCACCTCTTGGAAGAACATCAAGTACATGCACAAAACCCTTAAACTACTATGATGAGTCCAAAGAATCTGGCTTTTCCATGTGAAACAACTCAGAACACCTACTACCTCTTCCTCTGTCATCATTTAGGTACCATTCAAAAGTGTCCCTTTCTCTTTATAACACAGTAGTTCTGCCTCTTGAATTCATTGCTTTATTATTTCTCTCCTCAACTAAGGAGCCTTTTTCTGAACAAGATCTTGTCTCTAAGATCACCGCATTCAATGTAAAATTTCCCAGTGTCTATCTATTTCTCCAATCCTTGTTCAGAGCATTATTTCTATTTTTCCTTTGCTCCTACTACTGTTGGCTAGATCACTGCACTCCCACATCCATCTCCAGCTCTCAGAACTCCAGGCTAAAGGAAACCTAATGATCTTCATTCAATCAACTCATCATTCCTTTCCTTGTAGAGGTAAGTAGTACAGATTTTAAAGAACAAAAATTCGAAGGAGGTACTCCTAAAAATAGTAATGGAGGTCAATTTGGAGTCACAAGATGCAGAATTAGTATCTACATGTCTGTGTATACTCTATTTTCTGATTCACAAAGACACTGACTGTTTTTAAATAAAATGATGAAAAGATATTCCATGCAAATAATAAGTGTAAAAAAGCTAGTGTGGCTATATTAATATTGATAGACTCCAAGACAAGGAGCATTACTAGAGATAAAGAAGGAGTATTTCATAGTGATATCTTTTTGATATATTAATATAAATATATCAAGAAGCATAATAAATTAAATGTATATGCATCTAATAATAGAGACTAAAACTACATGAAGCAAATAATTACAGAACTAAACTGAGGCATAGAAACATTTACAACTGTAGTTGGAGATTTTATAACTATTATATAAAGTAATTAATAAAATGAGAAGAAAAAGTATCAATAAGGATAGAGAAAATATAAAATATCTGAATGTTATCAACCAAATTACTTAACTGACATTTATAGAACATTACAGCCAACAACATTTTTTTGAGTACACATGGAAGGAAGACTCACTAAGTTAATACATATGCTGGGGATAAAAAGTCCAATAAATATCAAGTTATAAATTTTGCAGAATATGGTCTCTAACAAAAATGGTAGTAAATTAGAAACTAATAGCAATATGATTTCTAGAAAAGTCCCAGATTTTTGGAAATCAAGCTATTTCTTTCTTACTAACCCTTGGATCAATGAAAAAGTCACAAGGGAAATAAGAATATAGTTTGAACTTAATAATAATGAAAACATGATCGGTCAATTTGTGGAATGTGGCTGAAACGGTATTTAGAGGGGAATTTATCGTTTTAAAAAGAAAACATTTAAAATAACAATCTATATTAAGAAGATAGAAAAAAGAATGAACAAAACTCAATATAAATAGAAGAACAAAAATTAGGTGAGAGATCAATGAACTAGAAAACAGATCATAGAAAAAAATGAGCAAAGCTAAAATTTGGTTCTTTGAAGTGTTTAATGGAAATGATAGCCTTCTCACAAGACTAATGAAGACAAATAGGAAAAAACACAAAATACCCACATTTAGGTTGAAATAGGTACATTATTACAGATCCAACACATATAAAAGGAAAAAAAAAGGAATAAAATTAATGCTAATTAATTGAAATAATTTATTGGATTTTTTTTTAAATCTTACCAAAACCTTCACACAGAAGACAATGAAAATATAAGTATCTCTAAAGGAAAATCTTCCCAACAAGAAAACTCACTAAAATTGTTTTACTAGGGATTTCTATGAAATATTTAAGGAAGAAATAATACAATCTTATACACAATCTTTCAAAAAAATAAGGTAAGAATATATTTACCAATTATTATGATGTCAGCATTAGCTTGATACCAAAATCAGACAAAGACATTTCAAGTAAAGGAACTCCCTATCAAAATACCTCATAAACATAGACATGAAAATCCTTAATACTAGCAAATTGAATTCAGCAGTATGTGAAAAGAGTAATACAACATGAGCTAGTGACGTTTGTCCCAAGAATGCAAGATTGGCTTAACCTTTAAAAAAATCAACATAATTCATTACATTAAGAAAATAAAATAGAAAAACCATATTATTTTCTCAGAAAACACATCTGACAAAATTCAACATCCATTTGTGATAAAATGCTCAGTGAACAGGAATTGGATGAATATTCCTCAACCTGATAAATATCTTCTGCAAACCACGTAGCCAAAATCACATTTAATGATAAAGATTAAATTATTTCCTCCATATTGTATCATGAAGAAAAACATACAAAAAATTTACTCAGATTTTTTTTAATTGAAGGACTTTATCACAAGAATTATTACAGATTTAAAACTGTTTTAAATAAAAATAAAATCATTGAAAATATTGAAATCAAATACGGTTATTACCATGAATTACATGTGAAAAAGCCCTCACTAAAGATTAAGTGGAAAGCAGAACTTCTACAAAAAAGAAGAGATCAATTATATAAAAATGTCAAAGTTCTAAATGGTATAAACAAACAAAAAATAGAAAAAAAATACTGAATGGCATGAAAATGGGGGAAATATTTACAATTGTTGATTTTGTAACTCAATAAAAAATGATTTTAAAAAGGAACAAAAGGGCTGGGTGTGGTGGCTCCTGCCTGTAATCCCAGCATTTTGGGAGGCCGAGGCAGGCAGATTACCTGAGGTCAGGAGTTTGAGACCAGCCTGGCCAACATGGCAAAACTCCGTCTCTAGTAAAAATACAAAAATGAATCAGGCGTGGTGGCTGGCACCTGTAGTCCCAGCAATTTGGGAGGCTGAGGCAGGAGAATCGCTTGAGCCCAGGAGGCAGACGTTGCAGTGAGCCAAGATTGCACCACTGCACCCCAGCCTGGGCAACAGAGTGAGATTCTGCCTCAAAAATAAAATAAAAATAAATAAAGGAAGAGAGGAACAGAAGAAAGAATAAGAATATTCTATCTTATAAAAAAAAGAATGTGCAATTTTAAAAAATGACAAACATTTTTAGAGATACTGAAGCTTAGTAATAGTAAGATAAATGAAAATAAAGCAATTTTTTTTTTTTTTTTTTTTTTTTTAGGGGCAGAGAAGAGCAGATATTAGCTTGGGAAAGAAACCCAGTGAAAACAAGGTGTGCGTAATGGGCAGTTTTAAATTTTTGATGGAAATATAAATTGGCAAATCCTCTCTAGAAAATAGTTTTGCAAAATACGTCCAACAACAACAACAATAATAGCTAACCCTTATGATTATTTACTATGCATCAGATCCTGAAAAGTATCGTTAAGTGCTCTGCATTCATCATCTCATTTTGCCTTCACAATAAACTTATGATATTAGTTTTATCATCCCTATTTTTAAATTAAAAAACTAAGATGAAGAGTGAAGAAACATTACAAAATTCACACTGATGAAGTGGAGGAATTGAAATTCAAACCCTGCCTGACTGATTTCAGAAACTGTGATCTTCATTTCTTATATACTTACATCCTACCTCAACATTTAAATGCATGTAGTCTTTAACTCAGTAATGATAATTCTATTTTAAAAAAAGATTACAGTATAACTGAAAAAGGGAAGGGGTATACACAAAAAAGGTGATTAAAGCATTATTTATATCAGTGAAACCTGGAAGCAACTTATATGTCTATCCATATGGGATTAGTTGAATAGAGTTAGTTGATACATGCATTGCAATGTTACACAGCTTTTTAAATGATGGCATAGATATTTATGGAAAAAATGTCTAACATATTAATTTTTGAAAAAGTAAGTTATAGGCAGGTTTATCAAGATCTAATTTATATGAAATTTCAGACTTGTAGTATAGGTATAGTCATGTCTCAGAGATATTGCATCTTTAGTTCCAGACTATTACATTTTAATTTTGGAAGGAGAAGGAACTCTTTCAGGCCATAAGCCACCCTGCAAAAATACATAATCTCCCATGAACCTAGATAAACATGGTTTACAGTGTTGACTTTTATTAAGCCATTTGCAAATTGGTGGAAATAATATATATCTTTTTGGAAGCTTTCTCATAGTTATTAGAGAGAAAGTTGAAGGTGCAGGTGCCTTCCAACCCCTCCACCCAACCCCAACCCAACACACACACGTCATCACCCAATCTTAGAAGATTATGGTTATGATTATGGGCATACCTTGGAGATATTGTGGGTTCGGTTCCAGATCACCACAATAAAGCAAATATCACAAAAAAAGCATGTCACACAATTGTTTTGGTCTCCTAGTACATATAAAAGTGATGTATACAGTATACTATAGTCAACTAAGTGTGCAGTACTTTATTGTTACGAAAAGTACTAACAATCATCTTAGCCTTCAGCAAACTGTAATCTTTTGCAAAGAAGGGTCTTACCTCTATGTTTATGGCTGCCGGCTTATCAGCATGGTTGTTGCTAATGGTTGGGGTGTCTGTGGCAACTTCTTATCCTAAGATGACAGGGAAGTTTGCCACATCTATTGACTCTTTCATGAATGGCTTCCTGTAGCATGTGGTGCTGTTTGATAGCATTTTACCCACAATAGAATTTCTTTCAAAGTTGGAGTCAATCCTCTTAAAGCCTGCTGCTGCTTTATTAACTAAGTCTACGTAATCTTTTAAAAACTTTACTGTCATTTTTTAAATGTTCACAGAAACTTCACCAGAAGTATATTCCATCTAAAAGGAAAAAATCTCTTTCTTTGCTCATCCATAAGAAACAACTTCTCATCCATTAAATGTTTATCATGAGATTACAGCAATTCAGTCACATCTTCAGGCTCCACTTCTAACTCTAGCTCTCTTGCTATTTCCACCATATCTACAGTCACTTCCTCCACTGAAGTCTTGACACTTGAAAGTCATCCATGAGGGTTAGAATCAACTCTTTCTAAACTCCTGGTTATGTTGCTATTTTGACCTCTTCCCACGAATTCTAAATGTTCTTAATGGCATCTAGAATGGTGAATTATTTCCAGAAGGTCTTCAATTTACTTTGCCCAGATCCATCAGAAGAAATGTATTTCATAAATAATCAGACTTCAATGTCAATATTACTCCTTGATCCATGGGCTACAGAATGGATGTTGTGTTAACAGGCATGAAAACAACATGCATCTCTCAGTACATTCCATCAGAGCTCTTGAGCAACTAAGTGTGTTATCACTAAGCAGTAATGTTTTGAAAGTAACTTCTTTCCTGAGCAGTAGGTCTCAACACTAGGCTTAAAATATTTAGGAAACCATGATGTAAACAGATGTGCTATCATACAGGCTTTGTTGTTCCACTTATAGAGCACAGGCAGAGGAGATTTAGCACAATTCTTAAAGGCCCTAGAATTTTTGGAATGGTAAATGAGCATTGGCTTCAACTTTAAGTCACCAGCTGCATTAGTCCCTAACAAGAAAGTTGGCCCATCCTTTGAAGCTTTCAGGCCAGGCATGGACCATCCCCTCTGTAACCATGAAAGTCCTAGATGGCCTCTTCTTCCAATAGAAGGCTGTTTTGTCTACATTGAAAATCTGTTGTTTAGTGGAGCCACCTTCATTAGTGATCTTAGCTAGATCTTCTGGATAACTTGCTGCAGCTTTTACATCAGCACTTGCTGCTTTACCATGTACTTTTATGTGATGGAAACAGCTTCTTTCCTTAAACCTCATGAACCAAACTCTGCTAGCTTCAAACTTTGCTTCTGAAGCTTCCTCACTTCTCTCAGCCTTCTTAGAATTAAAGAGAGTGCCTTACTATGGATTAGGCTTTAGCCTAAGGGAATATTGTGGCTGGTTTGATCTATTCAGGCCACTCAAACATTCTCTATATCAGCAATAAGGCTGTTTCACTTTCTTATCATTTACGTGTTCACTGGAATAGTACTTTTAATTTTCTTCAAGAACTTTTTCTTTGCATTCCCAATTTGACTGTTTGGCACAAGAGGCCTAGTTTTCATCTACCTCAGCTTTCAAAATGCCTTCCTCACTAGGCTTAATCATTTCTAACTTTTGACTTAAAGTGAGAGACATATGAGTCTTTTCACTCAAACACTTAGAGGCCATTGTACGACTATTAATTAGCCTTATGTTGTGACTCAGGGAATAGAGTGGCCGAAGGACAGGGAGAGAGATGGAGGAACCTCTGGTCACTGGAGCAGTCAGAACACCCAACATTTGTCAGTTAGGCTCACCATCTTATATGGGTGCAGTTTGTGATGCTCCAAAACAACTGCAGTAGTAACATCAAAGATTCCTGATCACAGATCACCACAACACATAATAATAATGAAATGTTTGAACTATCACAAGAGTTACCAAAATGTGACACAGAGACACAAAGTGCACGCGTCATTGGAAATATTGCACCGATGGACTTGCTTGACCCGAGATTGCCACAAACCTTCAGTTTGTAAAAAACACAGTATATGTGGAGCACAACAAAGTGAAGGGAAATGAAGTGAGGTATGCCTGTATACATATGAATGGTGTGATGTCTGAAAACATGTTCACCAAAATATTATTAGTGTTATTATAGAGGATTGATTTTCTTTGAAATGGCTGGATTGTTTGAAACTTTTTACAACTTTTTTTTAATTAAAAGCTATTACAGTGTGAATTTCAGAGTAAAATTTCAGTTCATACAATAGCCTGTGTCAGCAAGATTTAATCTCTTTAACCTTTAAATTCTTCCCTTATAAAATAGGGACAATAATACCTAATTCAGAGACCTGCTTTGAGAAATAAATTAACTAATATTCATAAAGTGCTAACATCATGTTCAAAAAATAAGTTCAACTAACGGTAAATCAATTTGCCTAGAAAGATTCTTCACACATCCTAGTCAAATTTCCAAGTGAAAATTTGAATATGAAGTTCATAAAAACTTCCAACATTCTAGTATCCTGCACAGGAGTCCAAGTAGAGAGACAGTGCCACAGCTATTTCTCACCAATGAGTTTAACATCTCCACGTTCAGATCAAACAGGCCAAAAGCAGGGTGTATTATGCCTACTCTGAACAGTGCACTGTGGGCTGGTGAAGCTGAGAAACATTCTGACAACTATCTGGCTCACATGTTTCAGTCTGTTGTCTATCACAGCTGAGCAATCTGTGTTCCTGTGTTCTGTAAGTCACCTAAAATACCTACATCACAAGTATGCCAAGTAATGAAATTTCCAGAGTATGCAAATTTAGCAATTTTAACAAGCACCAGCAGATCCTATTTCTTAGTAACCCACTGCAGTGTTAGGAGACAACATAACCATAAAAGAGAGAAATTCAGACAGTGCCTAAATGGATTAAGAGCAGTTGCAGAGCTGAGCTGGTCTCTGTCCTTAGTCAAAAAACTCTCATTAAAATAAATGAGCCTGCTCATTTGAGGACAAAAAAAAAAAAAGAAGATTCTGGGCATCAAGTTGGAAGAGCAGTTCAATTTCTGCTCATCAAAAGGGAGCAGAAATCCTTATCCTGTAACACCCACAGCTGCAGATCAGATTCAACCCATCTCTTCTTATTAATGTTCTTTTTAAATGTATTCTGTCCATCTGTGTTCAAGCTCATCTTTTCCTTTCTGAAACATGATTTTACTTTTCATGTATGAAATAATTAAATTTGTTTATCTCTGGCTAATGCCAGGCTGAGTTGAAAGCAGAGGATAAAGATTTTGGTTATCGCTTTGTGCTCAACTAGTAAATTTTAAATTCTCCTCATACCCTAAATATTCTAGCTGTCTATTGCTGTTCCTTTATTTCCAATTCCAAAGCTTCTGGTACTGTTCACATTTTTTGGTGCACTGCCGAGCACCACGTTAAGATCTGCTTGTGATGTAAGAACATGTGGAGAAATTATGTGTTTTTGTCACACCCTATTAAATGGTATTCAAAACACAATGCCCCAGAAACTAAATTGATTGTAGGTTTTATAACCCTTTTCAGGCTAACAGAAACAATTCAGGACCATGAAAGAAAGCATAGCTAGTACAGCTGTGGGAATCTTAGCCTGCTTAGTTCAGCAGTCCTGTCCTGGCTTAGGTACTTAAAGTTCAGTTGGATTCCATTCTTCTAGATCTTCAACAGATCATTCCAGATTAATGGCTACAAAGTTTTCCATATTTGTTGTAAATGTTTCTTTGGACTGACTCTGAGTTGTGTTTGAGGTTAGAAAGTGTCAACAGGTATTAAGGCAGTTTCAAGCCACTATGATGTTACTACATGTGTAATATTTTTATGCTCTTTTTATATACCCAGCCCCAGCATTATGGTCAAAGCACAAAAAACAGGAAGCACAGTTAAGGGAGACATAGCTTTTACTTCCCCATATGTATCATGCCAGTTTGACTCTTCCAGTATGGATATAAGGAACTACTTAAGCTGCCAGTCTGTGACTCAGTTGAAATGGAATCATAGAGGCTGTTTTAATGTTTTAAAACTAAAAAGGAGCTTGTCCTCTTTCTGGTTGACCAGTAACCCAACCTCTAAGTTGCCTGGCAAGGCAGTGGCTTGATCCTGTCACCTATCGCAAGTGATCACTCACTCAGTCATTACCTGCACTGCATGCTGCTCCATCAGAAAAACATCTGTGAACATTATTTGACAAATTGATCGCTAAATGAGCCATTAGCTGAAGGGGCTTTTGGATTGCCTCTAGGAAACCAGAGTGGCTGCAGAAGAAAAATGCTTACAGATGCAAAGCAGCGATTAGAAAGGGAGAAAGAACTTTTGTGGCAGTGCTCCTGGGAGGGTGAAGGGGGCTAGTGTGGGAAAAAGGGTGGAGAGATGGCAATAAACCATGTCCCACAAGAAAATCCACCTTCTCTAAAGGAAGCTGTTTATTAGAAGCAGTAGTAAAACTGCTTAATTCCCTTGGTGCCTCTAGGGAGAAATCTAAGCCTTTGTGAACCGAATGAGAAAGCAACGTAGCCAGTGGTGTGCTTGTCAAGAAGAGAAAGCTAGGAAAACAATGTTAGTCATTTTACCATCCCTGCTTGCCAAGAGCCGACAGGTGTGCAGTTTACTATTGTTCTGACAGGCAGCCAGACACCACAGCTTAGTATTCATCCTCTCCTCCACTGTGTGGGAGAAAACAGCTGTCTCCCTGGCTCAGGATACAAGGAAAGAGAGAGAGAGAGGGAGAAACAGAAAGAGAGAAGAGAAAGATTCTTCTCCATTAGCATCAGTTGCACGGCTTTGTTTGATTCATCACTGAAAACACATGGTCTTCCTGAGAAATGGGTTACATATGGGCAATTTCCTCACAGTGGTTCCAAAAATAGCCTATAAACAATATATTGAAACTTAAAAGTAAGTAAATGCAGAAAGATGTCTAGGTTAAATTATGTCAGACCAATGAGAAGTAATCACACGCAACAGTCCTTAAGGAAATGCTTTTTATAAATCCTGCAGGTTTCATGTTGCTGACAGATGTTAGTGATTTAAAAAAATCCTTGAAAAAAGAAAGCAGGTTGTTTTGATCCATGATGATGTGTTTTTCTGTCTTGCATGGTATGGAAACTATTTCAGTGCCAAATTCCCTTGAGAAGAGAAGGAAAAGCCCACAGGACTCAAAGAGTGCCAGATGCAGTAGCTGTAAGACTTTTAGACTGTAGTACTAAGTTTCCTTTTAGATTGAGGTATTAAAGGCTCATGGTTAGCACTGATGCAGTGTCACTAGCTATAGTTCCATGACAATTGATAAGAACCAGAAACAGACATCTGTGCTGAATCTAGGGCTTTCTGGATTGAAAATTTGGTGAATACCAATAAAATCTATGCTGCTCATATTTACAAGGGAGAAAAGGCATCCATTACTAACAACACATGAAACTCGAGAAATGCTGGCTCTTTCCCCAAAGGCCAGATATTTTTCTAATAAAATAAGCAGTGAACTTCAAACAGCTCCAAAGTTATGACATAATGGTACAATCACATACATAACCCCTTAGGCTTACACTGTAACACAGGAACCAATCCTGTAATAATCGCATAAGCCAGAGGAATTGAATTACCCACCAAAACAAGCCAATTGCAAGTTAAGAGCAGAGGGTCTTCCATTTGAGGGCTTTTTAGGGGCAAAAAGTTTAATCCACTTACTTTCTTTACTAAACTGAGACTTCATAATTCACATGCCTGATAAATATATTCTTAGAATTTTACATATTTTTTTCTCCATGTTCCAAGACAGAGCTGTGGGCAGTACTTCTAGTGTTCACACAGATGTGGCTCAATTGGCTCTTTACATTCTTGTGTTTCAGGTCAATAAATCACTGGAAGAGATGAGAGAAAGGAGGAGCCATGAGGATAAAGGATGGTGAAGAGGAAAATTCTTTTGCCATGAAATGATTACTTATTCTGTCTGTCTCCCTTGAACACTGAGTGATGAAAATGAAAAAAAAGAGTCTTTCTATGTAATATCCCTTCATATGTAATTATTAGAAGATTGGTAAGAAAGTATAAATTATGAAAAAATATAAATTGGGGTAAATGCTAAATAAGACATTGTCTTGTATGGAATAACCTTTCAGTTGGAAGCATGTACATGTTTTAAAACATAATCTGAGACTTCTGCTTTTGGCCATGATAGAGTAACCAGGACCAGGTTTATCCCCCCACCTGAAACAAGTTAAAATACTAAACAAAATATAGGAAGCATCACACCCTAGGATTCAAATAATAAAGTCAAACAGTGGCAGGGAGAGAGAGTAAAGATGGAGATAATTAATTGTGTTAAAAGGAAGTCAATATTTGTTATGATAAATATAAACACAACTCATCACCTGACACACTGTCTGACACACTGGTACACAGAAGGCACTCAACAAATATCTGTTGGTGGCATCAGTTGAATCAAATAGCTAAGAAAAACTAGACAGTGATGACATTAAGCTCTCTTGATAACCATCAAAGCAGGGCAGTTCGACGTGGGTCAGAGAAATCAAAGCATTCAGAGAAAATGATTATATTAATAACAAGTTAAACAGGTGGTTCAGAGCTGAGAGCTTAGATACATGATTTCCAGAGAATTGAAAGTAGAGCACTGGGTGATAATGATGGTTGAGCAGTTAAAAAAAAAAAAATGAGAGATCTGGAGCATCCACCAGGCAAAAAAGAAGACACATTTTGAAGCAAACAGGTAAAAATCAGCCAAGAAAAGACAAATATAAATAGGAGCACTTAACTAGAATTTTCCATTTAGAAAAGAGAAAAAGCATAATTCGGCACTAGTAATTCATAAATTTATTCAATTGACTGTGAGAAGAATAGTTTGGAACTACAGCCAAAGTATGACTAACTTAGGCAGAAAGTATGAATTTCTTTTACAAGTACAAAGAAGGCAGAAGACATACAGGCTATCTGATTTAAGTGAGGTATTGACAATAGCATGTTCCCATATTCTATTTTGATAAAATGGAAAATTTACCTATCAAAACCCAGCCCTTCCACTTGTGCCCTGGGACCCCTCCCCTTTCACCTTCCCAAGGAATTTTCTCCAGCTTTCCTCCCATATGGTTAACTCTCACACCTTACACAGGATCATTTCCATCAAACATGTTCCTGTGTCTCCTCCTTTCAAAAATCCTCCCTTGACTCCAACTGGCCCTCTGGCAACCAACTGCTCCATTTTTCTATTTCCCTTCAGAGTCAATTTTCAAAAGCTTTTCTAAGCATGATGCTATCTAACCTCACCTCCTATTCACTCACCCACACTGGTCTAGTTGCTAAAACCAATGATCACCGCTGTGTCTCCATTATATCCAACCTTTCCTGGCTACATTCTCCCCAGCAAGTATCGTTCAGTTCAATATCTTAAATGTCACCAGTATACTAGTAATGCCCAAATTTTATCTTCAGTCCAAACCTTTCCCCTCCAGATATGTTTATGTGCAACTGCAAACTTTACATTTCTTCTTGGATATCTGGTAAGTGTCTTAATTTTAACATGTTAAAAACTCTTGAGTCCTTTGCCCAAACTCTATCATCCCCCAGTTTTCTCCAGTTCAGCAAATGGCATCATAATGCCTAAAGCTGCTTCAGCATCCTTAATTATTCCCATTGGATAGACCCCCCGTGGTCATTATATCTTTCACAGTTCTGTCATTTCTATTTCCAGAACCTATCTTGAATTGGTTTCTTTCCTTCCACCCCAACTGTCCCCATCGGGTCCAAACTTTCTTTCTTCCTGCTCAGACCATTACCATGGCTCTAACTTGTCTTTCTGCTTTCACTCTTGACTCTTATCTGCTCCACACCTTGTAGACAGAAAGATCTTTTTAAAATGCAAATTATGTTACTACAAGCCCTAAACCTTTCAATACTTCCCATTAACCTAAGAATAAATTCTGAACTCCTTAAAATAACTTGCAGGGGCCTGCATGATGGAGCTCCTGATTTCCTTTCCAATTTCAACTTGTACCACTTCTTTCTCTCGCTTGCCACACTTCTAACCATATGTCCTCCTTTCTATTCATAATGTAACAATCTCTCACCTTTGCACCTGCCATTCCTTCTGCATGGTGTGCCCTTCTCCTAAATCTTTCTATAACTGGCTTCATCTTATCTTTCATATCGCAGCTGAAATATCACCTACACAGAGACCGTGTGTATCCAATGTGTATGTATTAGTTTGTTCTCACACTGCAATAAAGACATACCTAACTAACACTGGGTAATTTATAAAGAAAAGAGGTTTAATTGACTCACAATTCCATGGCTATACAGGAAGCAAGGCTAGGGAGGTCGCAGGAAACTTACAATCATGGCAGAAGGTGAAGAGGAAGAAGGCACGTCTTACATGGCCTGAGAAAAAGGAATAGAGAGAAGCGGGAGGTGCTACACACTTTTAAACAACCAGATCTCATGAGAACTCACTCACTATCACAAGAAGAGCAAAAGGGAAGTCTTCCCCTGATCCAGTCATCTCCCACCAGGCCCCATCTCCAACACTCAAGATTACAGTTTGACATGAGATTTGGGTGGGGACACAGAGCCAAACCATATCAGTGTGCATTGCTTGCTCCCTGAGATTCCTAAAGATGGTAACCTACTTCTTATAACTTAATTAGATAATATGGTGTTCAAGTGAGCATAATAGAAAGACCACAGGAACATGAATTGTTTAGACCAGTCATTCTCACCTCTGACTGTATATTAGAATTTACAATGCCCAGGATTCATCTAGACCAACTAAACAAGAATCTCTGGGAGGAGAGCATAGGAATCCATCTTTTTACAAGTCAAACCCCTTCCCCAGGTGAGTCTAACATCCAGGGAGAGTGGAGAACCACTGGCTTAGTGAAGACCAGAATTCCCCTAATTCTATCCCCTTCTGATCAATTGCATGGTCTTCAGCCTCTGTACATTAAAAACAATCTAAGAAAAAATTTTAAATATCAGTTATCAAGTTATATCCTGGGCAGTTAAGTCAGAATTTCTAAAGACGTGTCCTAGCTATTGATATTTTAGAAATCTCTGAAGTGATTATAACATACAATCAAGACAGAACTACTGGCATAAAAAGTAGTAAAATTAGTGAAGGTATTTTTGGTTTAAGAAATGTTTGGGGATGTCTTATCACATGTTTATCTACTTTGAGCATGTAGAATATAGGAGTGAGAAACATGCCAATCAATATCTGTGCTTCCTCTGTAATGGAATCCTTTCTCTCAGCTCTGATATCAAGGCAAATCTAACAGAAGAGATCATCCATTTTCAGTATTTGAAAAACCATAATTATAGCTTTACTTATACTCCCTTTTGACCATCCCAATTGGATGGCTTTAGAAAAGGTTCTATGCCATAAATATAATTGTTTTTGCTGCCTCAGTTAAATTGTGCAACATCAAGGGAACTCAACAGTAAACAACTCTGCAGGCCCACATTGCTCAAGCCCTGCACATCCCAAATAAAGACCTGACTTCAAGAAGGCTGGCCCTTGACCAGCTCCTAAACATGTCCTCTGAACCTTTGGAACATCCTGCCTAATAGAGTGTTTTTATATGCCTGAGGCCTTGGACATATCCAAGGCTGTATCAGTTTGACCAAATAGTTTCTGCTAAAATGTGACATGTGGTGAATGTGTGTTTTCATGCGACTGAGGCCCTAAGACACATGTATCAGTTTGACTTTTGTCGGAGAGGAGACTGAGTGGTTCAGATTAATCACACAGGTGCTGCTTGCATATGTGACTGACCCCCAGTAAAATACCTGGACACCAAGGTTCAGGTGAGCTTCTCTGGTTTGCAACAATTTACCAATGTCATCACTCATCATTTCTGGGAGAAATCTCCATGTGATTCTACCAGGAGGGGACACCAAGAACCTTGTGCCTGCTTTCTTCTGGACTTTACACATGTGCTTTTTCCCTTTGCTGATTTTGATCTGTATCCTTTCACTGTTATAAACCACAATTGTGAGTACAACAGCCTGAGACCTGTGAGTCCTTCTAGTGAAGCACTGAGCCTAGGAATGGTCTTGAGACTCCTGACACAAGGACATAAGGATATCTCATTTCTACCAGGTGACTCTCAAAAAGCTTCTTCTTTGATTGATTATTCATCACTTAGAAAATACTCAGAGAAACAAGGGGCTACAGAACAGTTACTTTCTCAGTATCTTTAAAAAAAAAGAAATAAAACCTTATTTAAATCATCATGAAGTAGAATTTAATTTAATACACACTTCTCTTTTGAATTGGTCAACTTGCCTGTTACCATTTCTTTTTCTTCTGTTCTTACACTTCTTATACTTCATTCCCTGAAACAAATATATTGGCTCCATCAGGGATTAATAAAGCTGTATTGGCAAGCTAATATGGGATCCTAAGCTTCTTTTCAAAAATATTATTTACAACATGATTTCTTTAGAAACATATATCCTGTAACAAAGAGAAAGGAATACAATTCATTAAGGAACCCTTATCTCCACAGACCTCCCACCGCAAATCTAATAACCACAAGACACCCAGCACCCATGACAAAGAAAGTGTCTTGCTTTTGGAGGAGTACATGGTGATGCCATCCAGTGAGGCTGCTGAGCATCACATCTTAGCCTGTCCAACAGCAGAGATCATCAGTGAACAAGAAACAAAACTACTTCTCCACATCTTTCTTCCTCTTCATTCCTCCAAAACATACTCCTTTCTCCCAAGTTCTGGGCAGGTCTAAAGCACTCATTTTTATGTGCAGCTCAGATATTTGAGACTCAGATTTACCAGAAGATGTATCTCAAGCTAAACTTAATTTCAAAATATAAAGTCACTCTGAGGACTTTTCTTGTGATTAATTCACAATACTGAAGAAAATCAAAGTCCATACCCAAGTTTGAGGCATATATAAAGCTCTTGAGAGCCAGGAAAATGCCAACTTCTGAAATTTCCTTCTATCTTATCCAAGCATCACCACTTGGGAACTTGGGACCACCTAACAATTCATATCCTAGACAATTAAAGATATTTTTCACACTATCTACATAATGATATGGACAGGAGACAGGAAAATACTGAGTAGAAGAGGGTGGTTTGTCAGCAAAGGCCCAACCCTCAAGCCTTTGAAGACCCACGGCCCTAAATGAGGACAGACATTTCTGTTTTTGTGCCCAAAAAGTTGCCTTTGGCCCACCACACCCCCAATTCTATCCCCATATAAACCCCAAACCCTAAACTCCAGATAAGACCTGCAAGCAAGGAGATGAGAAGGCAAGCAGACCAGTGGACCGACACATCAGCAGACCAGTGATGGCAGAAAAATGCGGCAGAGAAAGAAGAGGAGGGATGTATGGACACCGAGGGGAGTTTGGCTGGGACAGTCAGAGAAGAGTCTGGCACTGGGTAGTCCAACTCCAGGGGAAGACCACTTTCCCACTCCATCCCCTTTTGCAGCTCCCCATCCATCTCGCTGAGAGCCACCTCCACCACTCAATAAAACCTTGCACTCATCCTTTGAGCCCACATTGGATCCAACTCTTTCAGGACACTGGGCAAGAGCTTGGGATACAGAAGGCTGTCACAATGGCCCCCTGCCCTTGTGATAAAGCAGACAGTCCATTAGGCTGATGAACACACAAGCTGTCTGCAGACAGCAAAGCTAAAAGAACACATGGTAACACATGCCCACTTGGGCTTCAGGAGTTGCAGACACCCACCCCTAGGCACTGCCATGGGGACAGAGCCCAGAAGCATTCACCTCGGTTCCTGCATCTGCCCATCTGCATGCTCCCGGTCCCGTAAAGGGTTTGAGCTGCGGGGCGACCAAAGAGTCGATCGACATCCCTGTTGCACATTCTGTGAGGGGAATCTGGAAACTCTCCCATTTCATTAAGAAATACTGATTATTCCAGTACCCTCTGATGGAAGCAGATATTGAAGTGATACACATTAAAAATGGAAGAAGGGACCTCACCCCAAGCTGCTTTAGAGGAAGCTCAGAAAGACAAGGAAACATTCTGTCAGAAGGATTCAGAAGGATTCAGCCCTGCTGACACCTTGACTTTAGCCCAATGTAACTAATTTCAGACTTCTGACCTCCAGAACTTTAAGAGAATAAATTTATGGTATTGTAAGCCACTAAATTTGTAGCAATTTGTTACAGCAAAATAGAAAACTAATATGCCATATTTATGGGCCCACAGGTGCTTCACTGTGAGAAGCAGCAAGAAATTCTGGTGGGGGACTCCTTTCCGAATACATAGATTAACTTTATTCAAAAGCCATTTTACACACAGCATTCCTTTGTGTGGGCTTATCTTAAATTAGAGATAAAATATTACAGAAAGGAAAAAAGTAGCATTTGGTAAATTTTTAAAATTGCAACTTATCCAAAAAGTATTTGCCATGGCTAAATAAAGTCTTTGTCGGGGAATTGGTCTTTAAATAGAGAAAATAATGATCCAAGTCTCAGATTCCTGCATTAGGGTTTATTACATGCAATGTCTAGGTTATATTAAACTCCTGGAAATCAGGGTTTATAATGGAATGGCTGACAGACCCTTAACTTTAATAGCCTTTCCAAGTACTGCAATAGTGAGCATTACTTTTTAATGTCACAAAATGATGGTTAAAACACTACAGAATTTTATCAAGACAGATAAGCAGGTGTTCAAGAGAGCAGAACTATTTAAACTTCATTGATTTATGGTCTATCTTATATTGAAGGCCAAAAGTTTTATTGAATTTCCACAGTTGATACTCTGCACTTGATTTTCCAAAATAGTACAACTATTTCAGCATTCTCCATAATATTAATTTCTTCATTTTAACACATGTGCTTCTGTATTCTTAAACTTACTAGGCATAATGAAATAGAAACCATAGACAAAAATGTAAGTTATCCTATGTTTTCTTTTAATTGGCTGACTTTTGAAAGTACATCGTGTGTAATAAAACCCAATGTATAGCTACTAAATCATATAATCTCGGAACATAAGTCCCCAACTAGTTGTTTAAGCTATATTATATTTCTGTCACAATTTAGAATTGTGAATATGACCCAACTTCTTGTTTTAGTGTGAAAAAAGGTAAAACATTTCTCATAGCTCTTTTTCTCTCCAGGTATTCTTTCAACCCACCTCCAATACCGTATCTCCAATCTTTATGCTGTCAGAAAAACTCCAGTAAACTATCAAACATGCGATGTGATCTATAAGCCTTTTCTGCTGGTTTACATAGAAGTCAATACTCTTGTAACTATTGGACCCAACCCTAATGATTTAGTGAAACTGTTATTTACTGTGGAAAAAAATAGAAATGCCATTAGCTCTCAAAACCAAACATCATTAGAGAATGCTAGAAGCAAAATAATTACTATTATTTAGACATGCGGCCAAAGCATCTGCTATCCCAGCTTTATCTTTAGTAATGACTGTAGTAACTTTAAATTCCTCTTGTGAGAGGCATGGCTGGGGAGTGAGTCAGGTAGTTGATGAATAGACACACACACATGGCTTACAGTGTACCACTTCTCTGGCGTTCCTCTTCATGTTCCCAGGCTCTGACAATAAAATTAGCCAAACCCAGAAAATAAAGAGTGCTAGACCCATACTAAGACTAAAATAACAATACAATGATCAAAAACTAAAAATCTTAGCTAGTAGTAGTTCAAAAAAACCTTAGAACACATCCAATTCATCAATATATCTCTGTAACTCCTATCCATGTGAACAACTAATTTTGTTAAAGTCTAAAAAAATGACCAAAGACATGTCTCTTTAAAATTAGTTATCAACGTAAAGTTTTTTTAAAAAAATGATGGACTTCAGTAACATCCAGTGCCAGAGTATTCTTTGATACTCTTTCAGTGAAATTGTTTATCTCATTTAGTAACATCAGTCTGCTCATTGAGATTTCTCACGCTGCATTCACTCAATTCCAAATACCAAGCAATTGAGTTGAAATAGAAGCCTCAGTTTTTGAATAAATAAGGGAAGCTGCACAATACTGTATAAGTTGCTTCTTAGGTCTGTAAAATGTAAATATTTTTCATTTATATACAGTATGATTTTCATTGTTTGTAAGACTGTGGGTTGGGTGTCTTTAAAAACATCATTCATTCAGGAGCATATCAAACTGAACTTTCCTTCCACAAAAATAGCCATTTATTTGACCGTATTCACCTGAGCTTATTTTTCTCATCTGCTTTATCAAATAAAAAGCACTTTTGTGCAGAATGAGAAGACTAAACATAAGGGAAGCTGGAATTCTAGCCCTCTAAATCCTCATCTTCTGTTACTGAAAAACTCTGCAAGAAGGAAAATATAATTTTTGCCATAAAACAATATTCACTGTGACCTAAGACAACTTTCTCCACCTAACATCTCTCTCTTCTCCAGGCAGTTTCTATATGCAACTTCCTTAAAGTAATCCTGCAGTTTCAAAATTGTGTTTGAATCCTTATTGACAACAGGGAATTTTCTAACTTTGAACTACACAACATGCCTTTCCTCTGAAGTGAAGCTGGTTAACTTTCACCATATTTTCTTGTTTCTTTACTTTAATTTTGAGTTATTAGGCATGGGAGAGGGAGAGGGGCTGGCTTATCCCCTCATTTTGAAAATACATAGGATAAAATAATATATAGCCACACTTGTAATTTTTCTAATTCAAAGGAGTACATAATTATGTAATAATTTTAAAATTAAACACTGAGACATGCATATGCTTTTAAAGTTTCTAATTAAAGTGCTGTCCCAGATAGTCTGTACTAATAAAAGTATATTTTAATAGCAAGTATGTGACAAGGATGATTTTCCTCTTTGGTATCCTTACGTAATATTTTGAAGATAGATAGATAGATAGAAAGGGAGAGAGAGAGAGAGAGAGGTATAAATAAGGATACAGATAAAGATACAAATGTTGTGAACTGTGGCTATGATTGGAATCACTTGGCTAAAAAGCACTACAGCATTCCTCTGAGAGAGACAATTACTTTTTTGCTTAGGAAACTACCTTAACAGCCTATTAGCATCTGAAATATCAGGTCCACTATCCAGATGGGAGAGGTTTAGAAAAAGAAGACTTATATTACTCTGTATAATGAAATGATAGAGTATTTGGAGTTATTCACCAGTGCTTTGAGAAAGGAATTGGGATCCTGAAAGAGGAAACTGGAAGAAGTAGCTAGAGGGAGAGAACCTCACAATGTGGCACATAGCCAGGCTACACAGAGGGACATGACTATACAGGCGTTGTAGATAACATTTCCAATAATGATGCTACAATTTGAAGATGTTTCCTACCTATGCAACATGGTCTCTCCACTAATTCCTAAACCCTGTCCCTTTCAGGTAGGGACCATGGCAAAGCAAGCTGAGGCCCAAGGGAAAGCTGAAGTGATTCTTCCAGGAAACAGCCAGGAAACAAACTGGCTCCCTGGCCAGTGTGTCCTCAATCCCATTTTTAAACGCATGTGGAACTCTGAGTCTCTTCTTTGTGCTCTACCAGGTTCCTGACCAGTATAGTTTCAGACCCCATGGTTTCTGCTGCTGAGGCACCTCATCCTTTGCCATCACAGGCCAGGGCCCACTGACTTTCAGCTCAACCAGCTTCCATATCTCTTCTGAGAACTCAGAATTGCTCAGAAAATAAATTCTGGCTCTTTCCTAACCATGCTGGCCCCCTGAATTTACTTTGATGTTGTCAATTCTCAAATTGGTTCAGAAGGCTTTGGAATACATTCTTCTACTGCCGGGATCAAGGAACAAGCATTCCCTGTGCCTATTTAACATGATATCCCCAGGCCAGTGAAAGACTCAGAGAGTACAGATCAGATTATAACTCCTGCTCCCCACATCTCCCCTTTCTGTCTCCCCTATTCAGCAACCAACCCACGGGAACCAGAGAAGCAGGTTTGGGGCATTCACTTTCTCTACTTTAGCCCTACGTTAGGCATACCATTTTCTACAGTCTTATCTTCCAAGCCTGCTTCTTGATATATTCTTGAGATAGGTAAAGGAATTTGGAAAGTTTCTAACTGTCTCAGAGATTCCTGTCACTTTGCTTTGACTTCAAGTATCTCTTCGTAAATATCAGAAACTGAATTTTGAATCTTCTTCTCTCTTGTATTTCTACTGTAAGAATTCTAACTCTACTCCCCAAGTCAAATGGATGCTTCAAGCTAAGCAGAGACAAGCTCATGTATATAGAATTGCAAAAGAGGAGAAAATGCTAATATATTTTAAAATATAACCCTCCTTACATTAATATATTTCTTAGTAATACACTTTTTTGAGCTTTAATGTCTACCTCTGGGAGTACACCTGTGAAAGTGGGAAGCAAGAAGAGCCAATACAATTGGAATTTTTCTTGTGCTTCATTCTATGCGTTATTTTAACATTTTACTGCAAACTCTTTGCATCGTGGGGTATTACAGAGGTACCTGTGCCCATACTTTGGGCAAATAATATCTCTTTGCCCAACAGTATTCCACTGGGTACAGAGGTTGTTTGCCAGTGTTCACAGCTACCATCACCTTTCTCTTACTATTTGGGGTGCAACCAAGTGTGAAACCTACAAGAGAAAAGTGATGGTTGCTGTGAATGGTGGATAACAACCTCTGCACCTGGTGGAATAGTGACTTCCCAAGGGATTCCAATTACAGGGGGTGCAATGTGGTAGCACAATAAGTAAGCCTGAGCAAAATCCAACAAACCTCTTCTTATGCACATATGGAGCAATATTTTGGCCTTACAAATAACTAGGGGACATAGATATGTATTTCTGGCATCTGAGGAGATCAGGGTTGGTGCCTCTGTTAGTCTGGAATGTATTCTATGCTCACTCTTCTTCCTAGACAGCTCACAAAGCCTACCACTTTGTCTTATCTCCTCTATCCTTATTATCATTCAAGCCTTTATTATTTCTCACCTTAATCAATGGGCTGTTTGCCACTGTTTCTCAGCTCTATGTAAACCACCTTCAATAAATGTTTATTAATGTGAAGGAATAAGTGAATGAATGACTACTGATTTTGTTTAACTAAAAGCTATTCATGGTTCCCCATGTTCAGACTGTCCTAGGCATCCAATAAAGAAGTATAATTGTCCTTATAAAACATTTCTTCAGTACTCAAAATTTTGTTACCCTATGACTCACGAAAAAATTCTACTTACTTGATACTACACATATTTTAAATCATGTTGGTATGTTTTCTAGCCATACACATGGCATTAAGACTTTTATTTAGGGGACTTTCTCTGCAAGGTGGCCAAACAGAACCCGCCAGTGATTGTCTCCACACAGGAACAACAAATTGAACATCTATCCACGCAAGAAAGCACCTTAAGAACCAAGAAATCAGGTAAGCAATTACAGTACCTGGTTTGAATGTAATACCAAGGAAAGAGGCATTGAAGAGGGTAGGAAAGAGGCATTGAAGAGGGTAGGAAAGACAGTCATTGCCTATACCACCCCTCCCCTAACCACAGGTGGAGCAGCATGGAGCATCTGTGTGCTTAGGAGAGTGAGAGCAAAGTGAGTATGGAATTTTGCATTGGAACTGCTGCCCTGACACAGAGTAACAAGACATGGGGCAGAATTCTGCTAGTGCCCACAGAAGAAACATTTAGATCAGCCCTGGGCCAAAGGGGAATTCATCCCAGTAGCAAGAACCTGAGTCCTAGCCAGCTTCACCACTGGCTGACCAAAGTGGCCTGGGGCCTGGAACGAATTTGAATGGCAGTCAGGTCACAAGGACTACAGTCCTCGGGCAAGCCCTGGTGCTGCACTGGTCTCAGAGGCAGTGGATTTGGGGTACAACCAAGTTTGAAACCAGATGTGGCAACCAAGGGAGTGCCTGCATTATCCTCTCCCCAACTCCAGGCAGCTCCAGGGGAGACTCCCTCCACTTGGGGGAAGGAAAGGGAAGATAATAGAGGGTTTTTATCTGCAACTTGGGTACCAGCTCAGCCACAGTAAAATAAAACACCAAGCAGATTCATGAAGCTCCTGATTTCAAGTCTTTGCTTCTGGACAGCATTTCTAGACTCACCCTGGACCAGAAGGGAATCTCCTGCCCTAACAGGACAGACCCAGTTCTGGTAGGATTTTCCATCCATTGACTAAAGTAGTCTTGGGCCTTGAATAAACATCAGTGGCAACCAGGTAGTAGTGGCCATGATGAGCGTTGAGTACAAGCCTTAGTACTGTAATGGTCTGCAAGGCTTTAGGTGTGATCCTTTGCAGTGCCAGCTGTGGTGGCCACAAGAGTGCGCACATCATCCCTCCTCAAAACCCAGGCAGCCCATCATGGAGTGAGACTTCTTATTGAGGGGAACCAGAAGGAACAGAGCAAGAGACTTTGCCTGGTAACCCAGGGAATTCTGCCTTAACTACCCCAAGACCACCAAGGCTGTCTTTTTAGGAATCTGCCAGAGTCACAGCATTCTTGGAATTAGGGCACCCTCTAGTGTTAAATGGCTGCCAGAACTGCTGACATAGGTCACAACACTAAATCCCCTTTGATTTCTTGGAAAGCCCTCTCAAGAAGGATGAGTACAAACAAGCCCAGAGAAGACTGGAATATATACATAACCTTTAATGTCCAGACATCCACAAATGTCCACAAGTGTCAAGAACATCCAGGAAAATGACCTCACCAAATGAAATAAATAAAGTACCAGTGATTAATCCTGTACTGATAGAAATATGTGCCATTTCAGGCAGGAAATTCAAAATAGCTGTCAGGAAAACTCAACAAACTTTAAGATAACATAAAGAAGGAATTCAGAATTCTATCAGAGAAATTTAACAAATAAAGTGAAATAATTTTAGAAAATCAAGCAAATTCTGGAGCTAAAAATTTCAAGTAGCAAACTGAAAAATGTATCAGAGTCTCAGCAGAATCGATCAAGCAGAAGAAAAGAATTAATTATCTCGAAGACAATCTATATGAAAATACAGTCAGGAGAAAAAAGAATATGATCCAATAAAGCAATCCTATAAGATATAAAAAATAATTGCCTCAAAAGAGAAAAACCTAAGAATTCTTGGCCTTAAAGTGTATACATATGGATAGAGGTTGGGTTAGAAATGTTACTCAAATTAATAAGAACACAGAATTTTGTATACCTAGAGAAATATGTGAATATCCAGGTACAAGAAGGTCAAAGAACACCAGGAAGTTTTAATCCAAATAAGGCTACCTCAAGGAATATAATAATCAAGCTTTCAAAGGTAAAAGATAAAGGATCCCAAAAGCAGCAAGAGAAAGAAAACGAGCACCATATAAAGGAGCACCAATACATCTGGAAATAGACTTTTCAGTGGAAACCTTATGGGCCAGGAGAGAGTAGAATGACATATTTAAACTACTGAAGGGAAAAAATAACTTCCAATGTAGAATATTATATTCAGCAAACTTATCCTTCAAACATGAAGAAGAAATAAAGATTTTTCCCAGACAATCAAAAGTTGAGGGATTTCATCAACACCAGACTTACAAGAAATGTCTTACAGAAATGCTAGATGACTTCTGAGGCTCAAGACCACCATTTTGGCCTGCTGGATCCAGGGAGTCTGGGCAGTCCAGACCAGGAGGAATTCCCCACAGCGCAGCACAGCTACTGTGGCAGATCATAGCCAGACTGTTTCTTTAAGTGGAGACCCTATCTATCCCTCTTCACCTGGCAGGGACTCCCTGTGGGAATTTCAGCAACTCCAGCCAGGGTTTTATGAACAGAATTCTGATCTCTCCCTGGAACAGAGCCACTGGGGGAAGGGGAAGCTACTGTATTTACAGCTAAGCTGACAGTCTTTCCCACCTGATGGCTCTGAAAAGTCCAGGTGGTGTGGACGAGGGGGATTCCCCCCAGCAAGTGCACATACCTGGCCAAGGGGCAGGCTGAGTGCTGAGAGTCTGAGTGATCCTGTACCTCCTTACTGGGTGAGACCACCCAGTAGGGATCTCCAGACACCTCCTACAAGAGCATTCCAGCAAGCATTAGGTCAGTGACCCCTGAGACAGACCTACCAGAGGAAGGAGCAGGCTACCATATTTGCTGTTTTGTAGCCTTCACTGGTGATACTACCTGGTGAGGGAGGGTCTGAGGAGACTAGGGTCTGGAGCGGACCCCCAGCAAACTGCAGCAGCCCTATGGAAGAGAGGCCTGACTGTAAAACACACAAACAGAAAGCAACAACAACAATATCAACAAAAACTACCCCACAAAAACCCCATTGAAAGGTCAGCAGCCTCAAAGATTGAAGGTAGATAAGTCCACAAAGATGAGAATCCACACAAAAAGAACACTGAAAACTCAAAAAGCCAGAATGCCTCTTCTCCTTCAAATGATCACAACACCTCTGCAGCAAGGGCACAGAACTGGGCTGAGGCTGAGATGGATGAATTGACAGAAGTAAGCTTCAGAAGTTGAGTAGTAAAGAACTTTACTGAGCTAAGGGAGCATGTTCTAACACAATGCAAAAAGGCTCAGAATAATGATAAAACATTATAGGAGGTAATAACCAGAATAGCCAGTTTAGAGAGGAAAACAAACCAACCTGATGGAGTTAAAAAACACAACACAAGAACTTTACAATGCAATCACAAGTATCAACAGCCAAATAGACTAACAAGAGGAACAAATCTCAGAGCTTGAAGACTGTTTTTCTGAACTAAGACAGGCAGACAAGAACAGAGAAAAAAGAATGAAAAGAAATGAACAAAACCTCTGAGAAATAGAAAATTATGTAAAAAGACCAAGCCTATGAAAGATTGGGGTACCTGAGAGAAAGGGGAGAATGGAGCCAAGTTGTAAAACATACTTCAGGATATCATCCAGGAGAACATCCACAACCTAGCAAGACAGGACACCATTCAAATTCAGAAAAAGCAGAGAACCCAAGTAAGATAATGCATGAGAAGATCAACCCCAAGACACATAATCATCAGATTCTCCAAAGTCAAAATGAAAGAAAAAATGTTAAGGGCAGCAAGAGACAAAGGCAAGGTCACCTACAAACAGAAGCCCATCAGACTAACTGTGGACCTCTCAGTGGAAACCTTACAAGCCAGCAGAGATTTGGGGGCCAATATTCACCATTCTTTCTTTTTTTTTTTTTTTCTTGAGACAGAGTCCCGCTCTGTCACCCAGGCTGAAGTGCAATGCTGTGATCTTGACTTACTGCAACCTCTGCCTCCCAGACTCCAGCAATTCTCCTACCTCGGCCTCCTGAGTAGCTGCAATTACAGGTGCACACCACCACGCCTGGCTAATTTTTGTATTGTTAGTAGAGATGGTGTTTCACCATGTTGGCCAGGCTTATCTCAAATTCCTGACCTCAAGTGATCTGCCCACCTCAGTCTCCCAAAGTACTGTGATTACAGGCACGAGCCATCATGCCCAACCCAGTATTCAACATTCTTAAGGAAAAGAATTTCCAACCCAGAATTTCATATCTGGTCAAACTAAACTTCATAAGGGAAGAAGAAATAACATGATTTTCAGACAAGAAAATGCTGAGGGAATTCATCACCACCAGACTGCCTTGCAAAGGCTTCTGAAGGAAACACTAAATATGGAAAGGAAAAATCATTACCAGCCACTACAAAAACACACTGAAGTACACAGACCAGTGACACTGTGAAGTAACTGGATAAACAAATCTGCAAAATGACCAGGTAGTATCATGATGACAGGATCAAATTTACACACAACAATATTAACCTTAAATGTAAATGGGCTAAATGCCCCAATTAAAAGGCACAGAATGGCAAGCTAGATAAAGAGTGAAGCACAATCGGTATGTTGTCTTCAAGAGACACATCTCACATGCAAAAATACACATAGACTCAAAATAAAGGGATGGAGGAAAATTCACCAAAGAAATGGAAAACAGAAAAGAGCAGGGTTGCAATCCAAGTTTCTGACAAAATGAAATTTAAACCAACAAAGATCAAAAAGACAAAGAAGGGCATTATGTAATGGTAAAGGGTTCAATTCAACAAGAAGCACTAACTATCCTAAATATCTATGCACCTAATACAGGAGCACCCATATTCATAAAGCAAGTTTTTAGAGGCCTACACAGAGACTGAGTCCCAAAATAATAGTGGGAGACTTTAACACCCCACTGACAATATTAGACAGATCATCAAGACAGAAAATTAACAAAGATATTCAGTACCTGAACTCAGCTCTGGATCAAGTGAACCTGATAGATATCTATAGAACTATCCACCCAAAACAGCAGAATATACATTCTTTTCATCACCACATGGCACTTACTCTAAAACAGATCACATGATAGGAAGTAAAACACTCCTCAGCAAATGCAAAAGAACTGAAATCATAACAACCAGTCTCAGATCACAGCACAATCAAATTAGAACTCAAGATTAAGAAGCTCACTCAAAACCACACAGCTACATGGAAATTAAACAACCCGCTTCTAAATGACTACTGAGTAATTAATGATATTAAGACAGAAATCAAGAAGTTCTTTGAAACTAATGAGAACAAAGAGACAACATACCAGAATCTCTGGGACACAGCTAAAGCAGTGTTAAGAGGGAAATTTAGAGCACTAAATACCCATATCAAACAGCTAGAAAGATCTCAAATCGACAACCTGATATCATAATTAAAAGAATGAGAACCATGAGCAAACAAACCCCAAAGTTAACAGAAGACAAGAAATAACTAAGATCAGAGTAGAACTGAAGAAGATAGAGAGACACCAAAAATTCTTCAAAAAAATCAATGAATCCAAGAGCTGGTTTTTTGAAAAAATTAATAAAATAGACCTCTAGCTAGATTAATAAAGAAGGAAAGAGAGAAGAATCAAATAGACACAATAAGAAATGGTAAGGGGGATATCACCACTGACCCCACAGAAAAACAAACAACCTTCAGAGAATACTACAAACTCTATGCACATAAACTAGAAAATCTAGAAGAAATTGATAAATTCCTGGACACGTACACCTTCCCAAGCCCGAATCAGGAAGAAAGTGAATCCCTAAATAGACCAATAAAAAGTTCTGAAATTGAGGCAGCAATAAATAGCCTACCAACCAAAAAAAGCCCAGGACCACACAGATTCATAGGTTACTTCTACCAGAGGTACAAAGAGGAGCTGATACCATTTCTACTGAAACTATTCCAAACTATTAAAAAGTAGGGACTCCTCCCTAAGTCATTTTATGAGGCCAGAATCATCCTGATTCCAAAACCTGGCAGAGATACATCAAAAAAAAGATAACATCAGGTAATATCCCTGATTAACATCAATGAAAAAATTCTCAATAAAGTACTGGCAAACTGAATCCAGTTTGCACATCAAAAAGGTTATCCATCACGATCAAGTTGGCTTCATTCCTGGGATGCAAGGTTGGTTCAACATGCACAAATCAATAAATGTAGTTCATTATATAAACACAACTAAAGACAAAAACCACATGATTATCTCAATAGACACAGAAAAGGCCTCCAATAAAAATCAACATCCCTTCATGTTAAAAGCTTTCAACAAACTAGGTATTGAAGAAACATACCTGAAAATAATAAGAGCCATCAATGACAAACCCATAGACAACATCATACTGAATAGGCAAAAGCTGGAAGCACTCCCCTTGAAAACCAGCACAAGACAAAGTTGCCCTCTCTCACCATTCCTATTCAACACAGTATGGGATGTCCTTGCCGGGCAATCAAGCAAGAGAAAGAAATAAAGAGTGTTGGCCGGGCGCGGTGGCTCACGCCTGTAATTCCAGCACTTTGGGAGGCCGAGGCGGGTGGATCATGAGGTCAGGAGATCGAGATCATCCTGGCTAATACAGTGAAACCCTGTCTCTACTAAAAATACAAAAAAATTAGCCAGGCATGGTGGCGGGCGCCTGTAGTCCCAGTTACTTGGGAGGCTGAAGCAGGAGAATGGCATCAACCCAGGAGGCAGAGCTTGCAGTGAGCCAAGATCGCGCCACTGCACTCCAGCCTGAGTGACAGAGTGAGACTCCATCTAAAAAAAAAAAAAAGAAATAAAGAGTGTCCAAATAGAGAGGAAGTCAAACTATGCCTGTTTGCAGACAACATGATTGCTAGCATTCCTATACACCAACAACAGACAAGTGGAGAGCCAAATCATGAATGAATTCCCATTCACAATTGCTACAAAAAGAATAAAATGCCTATGAATACAGCTAACAAGGGAAGTGAAGGACCTCTTCAAAGATAACTACAAACCACTGCTCAAGGAAATCAGAGAGGACACAAACAAAGGGAAAAATATTCCATGCTCATGGATAAGCAGAATCAATATCATGAAAATTACCAAACTTCCCAAAGTAATTTATACATTCAATGCTAATCCTATTAAACTACCATTGACATTGGTAACATAATTAGAAAAAAAACTATTTTAAAATTTCTACAGAATAAAAAAAAAAGCCTGTATAGCCAAGGCAATCCTAAGCAAAAAGAACAAAGCTGGAGGCACCACGCTACCTGACTTCAAACTATACTTCAAGGCTAGATTAACCAAAACAGCATGGTACCGGTACAAAAGCAGACACATGGACCAATGGAACAGAATAGAGAACTCAGAAATAAGACCACACACCTACAACCATCTGATCTTTGACAAACCTGACAAAAGCAAGCAATAGAGAAAGGAATCCCTATTTCATAAATGGTGCTGGGAGAACTGGCTATCCATGTACAGAAAATTGAAACTGAACCTCTTGCTTATACCTTATATAAAAATCAACTCAAGATGGATTGAAGACTTAAATGTAAAACCCAAAACTACAAAAACTCTGGAAGAATATCTAGGCAATACCATTCAGGACATAGGCATGGGCAAAGATTTCATTACAAAAATGTCAAAAGCAATTGCAACAAAAGCAAAAATTGACAAATGGAATCTATTAGATTGGTGCAAAAGTAATTGCTGGTTTTGCCATTAATTTTAATTACTTTTTAATGGCAAAAATAGTAATTACCTTTGCAACAACCTAATAATTAAACCAAAGAGCTTCTGCACAGCAAAAGAAACTATCATCAGAGTGAACAGACAACCTACAAAATGGGAGAAAATTTTTGCAATTTATCTATCTGACAAAGGCCTAATATCCAGAATCTACAAGGAACTTAAATTTACAAGAAAAAAACAAACAACCCCATTTTAAAAATGGGCAAAATACATGAAAAGACACTTCTCAAAAGAAGACTTTTTGCACCCAACAAACATATGAAAAAAAGCTCAGTATCACTGATCATTAGAGAAATGCAAATCAAAACCACAATGAGAAACCATCTCACGCCAGTCTGAATGGTGTTTATTAAAAAGTCAAGAAAACAGATGCTGGTGAGGTTGGGGAAGAAAAAGAATGCTTCTACACTGTTGGCAGGAATGTAAATTAGTTCAACTATTATAGAAGACACTGTGGTGATTCCTCAAAACCTAGAGGCAAAAATACCATTTGACCCGTCAATCCCATTACTGGGTACATACCGAAAGGAATATAAACCATTCTATTATAAAGATACCTGCATGCATATGTTCATTGCAGCACTGTTTGCAACAGCAAAGACATGCAATCAACCTAAATGCCCATCAATGATAGACTGGATAAAGGAAATGTGGTTCATATACAACATGGAATACTATGCAGCCATGAAAAGGAGCAAGATCATGTCCTTTACAGGGTCATGGATGGAGCTGGAAGCCATTATCCTCAGCAAACTAATGCAGGAACAGAAAACCAAACACCGCATGATCTAACTTATAATTGGGAGCTGAACAATAAGAATACATGGACAAATGGCAGGCAACAACACACACTGGGGCCTGTCGGGGGAGCAGGGAGAGGGAGAGCATCAGGAAGCACAGCTAATTGGTGCTGGGCGTAATACGTAGGTGATGGGTGGATCTGTGCAGCAAACCACCATGGCACACGTTTACCTATGTAACAAACCTGCACATCCTGAACATGTACCCCGGAACTTAAAATAAATGTTGAAAAAAAAAAGAAATGCTGAAGGAAGATGTTCAGTCCAAAAGAAAAGAACATTAATTAGCAAAAATAAATAATCTGAAAGTATAAAATTCAATGGTAATAGTAAGTGCACAAATACTGAAAAACTGAATGTTCTGACACGGTAATTGTGGTGTATCAACCACTTATATCTTTAGCAGAAAGATGAAAAGCCAAACCTATCAAAAATAATAACTATAACTTTTTAAGAGACAGACAATATAAAAAGATATAAATAGAGAACAAAAAGTCAAAAAGGTATGGGGCAAGGATGGAGTTAAAGTGTTTTTTTTTTTTAGTTTTCTCTCTTGCTTTTTCTTTTATTTATAATCAGAGCTATGCTTTCATTCATTTAAAATAATTGGTTATAGGATGTTATTTGTAAGCATCAAAATTCATAACAGATACACAACAATTTAAAGCAAGAAATTAAAAGATACTACCAGAGGAAATCACTTTTACACAAAGGAAGCAAGAAAAATCAGAGAGGACCAACAAATAAAAGAGTCAGAAAAAAAAAAAATAACAAAATGGCAGTAACAAGTCCTAAACTGTCAATAATAACATTGAATGCAAATTGACTAAATTGTCTAATCAAAAGACATACAGTGGCTGTATGGATTTTTAAAAAAGACCCAACCATATTTTGCCTACAAGAAACTTACTTTGCCTACAAAGAAACAGGTGGACTCAAAATAAAGGGATGGGAAAAGATATTTCATCCAAATGGAAACCAAGAAAGAATAGGAGTAGCTATATTCATAGCAGATAAAACAGATTTCAAGGCAAAAACTGTAAAGAGACAAAAGTAGTTCATTATGTAATGATAAAGGGGTCAATTTAGCAAGAGGATATAACAAGTGTTAATTTGTATGCCTTGAACACAGGAGCATGCCGATGTATATGTAGCAAGTACTATTAGAGCTAAAGGGAGAGATAGACCCCAATACAGTGACATCTGGGGAATTCGACAGCCCAGTTCCAGCATTGGACAGATCACCCAGACAGAAAATCAACAAAGAAACTTCATACTTAATCTGTATTGTAGACAAATGGACCTAATAAACATTTACAGAAAATTTTCTCCAACAGCTGCAGGATACACATTCTTCTCCTCAGCACACGGAACATTGTCAAGGATAGATTATATGTTATCCACAAAACAAGTCTCAAAAAATTCAAAGAAATTAAAAACATATCAAGTATTTTTTCTAATCAAAATGGAATAAAACTAGAAATCAATAACAAGAGGAAGTTTGAAAATTATAAAAACACGTAGAAATCAAACAGTATGCTCTGGAATGACCATTGGGTAAATAAAGGAATTAAGAAGAAAATTTTAAAATTTTTTGAAACAAATAAAAATGTAAATACAATATACCAAAACCTGTAGGATATAACAAAAGCAATACTAAGAAAGAAGTTTATAGCAACAAATGCCCACAACATTATAGTGGAAAAACTTCAAATAAAAACCTACAGATGCATCTTAAAAAACTAGAAAAGTAAGAGCAAACCAAATCCATAATTAGGACGAAAGAAAGAAAGATAAGAGCAGAACTAAAGGAAATAGAGGCTTAAAAAATACAAAAAAAAACAACCAAACAAAAGATTAATTTTGAAAAGATAAGCAAAATCAACAAACCTTTAGCCAGACTAAGAAAAAAGGAGAAAAGGCCCAAATAAAATCAGAGCTGCAAAAGGAAACATTAAAACTGACACTACCGAAATTCAAAGGATCACTAGAGAGTATAGTGAGGAACTATATGGCAATAAATTGGAAAATCTAGAGATAATGAATACATTCCCAGACACACACAAGCTAACAAGATTGAACCATGAACAGACCAACAACAAGTAATGAGATAGAGGCAGTAATAAAATGTCTTTCATGAAATAAAGCCAGGACCTGATGGCCTTACTTCTGAATTCTACCAAACATGTAAAGAAGAACTAGTATCAATCCTGTTGAAACTATTTGAAAAAGTCAAGGAGGAGGTGATACTTCCAAACTCATTCTACAAGGCCAGTATCACTCTGATACCAAAACTAGACAAAGACACACACACACACACACACACACACACACACACACACACAACTACAGGCCAATATCCCTGATGAACATAGATGTAAAAATATTCAAAAAATACTAGAAACTGACTGGGTGCAGTGGCTCATGCCTGTAATCCCAGCACTTTGGGAGGCCTAGGTGGATGGATCACCTGAGGTCAGGAGTTTGAGTCCAGCCTGACCAATGTGGAGAAACGCTGTCTCTACTAAAAATACTAAATTAGCCAGGCGTGGGTGGCACATGCCTGTAATCCTAGCTACTCAGGAGGCTGAGGCAGGAGAATCATTTGAACCCAGGAGGCAGAGGTTGTGGTAAGCTGAGATAGCGCCATTGCACTCCAGCCTGGGAAACAAGAGCGAAACTCCATCTCAAAAAATAAAAAATAAAAAAATACTAGAAACTGAATTCAACAACACATTATAAAGATCATTCATCATGATCAAGTGGGATTTAACCCAGGGATGCAAGGATGGTTCAATATACACAAATCAATAAATGTGATACATCTTATTAACAGAATGAAGGACAAAAACTGTATGATTATTTCAAGAGATGCCAAAAAAGCATTCAACACAATATAACATCTTTTCACAATAAAAATTCTCAAACTGGGGGTTTAGTAGGAGGTTTAGTTAAGCTTGCCCTTAAAATATACTTGAGGAGGGTGACAGGCAGTGTGTGCATGCTTTATGGCCTTATTCAATTAAGCACTCTGCTCCTAATTTACTGCTAAATCCTCCTTGGGCCCTTAGGTTTCATAAGGGTTGTTGTGAGATTTTCTAGGAGTAGAAAATATAGCCCATTTCTTACCGCCTCGTGGGCTACACTTTGACCTAATGTTTTTACGTAGATGCTTGTGCTTACTTTGCAGCCTCACTAGGGTTTACTGAAGATGGCGGTATATAGGCTGAGCAAGAGGTGGTGAGGTAAATTGGAGTTTATCAATATATAGAACAGGCTCCTTTAGAGGGATATAAAGCACCACCAAGTCCTTTGAGTTTTAAGCTATTGCTTGTAGTGTTCTGGCGAATAGTTTTGTTGATTTAACTATTGGAGTTTAGGGCTAAGCATAGTGGGGTATCTAATCCCAGTTTGGATCTTAGCTATTGTGTCCTCAGAAATATTAAATTCACCTTCATAGTTTATTTTATTTGAGCTAGGGTTTTTTACAACTTAGATGAAGCTTAGCTTTATTGAGAACAGATCTAAAACACTCTTTACGCTGGGTTCTATTAGCTTGGGTTAATCGTATGGCTGCGGTGACTGGCATGAAATTAACCAACCCTGGTGTTAGTATAGTTTAGTTAAACTTTCATTTATTGCTAAAGGTTTATCACTGCTGTTTCCTGTGGGGGTGTGGCTAAGCAAAGTGTTTTGAGCTGCATTTGTGTGTGCTTGATACTGACTCCTTTTGATCATAATGATTTAGAGGGTATTTACACTAGGATGGGGATACTTGCATGTGTAATCTTACTAAGAGTTAATAGAAAGGCCAGAACCAAACCTATCTGTTTATGGGGTAATAAGTCCGTCTAGACATTTTCAGTGTCTTGCTTTTAATAATTAAGCTACATAAACTGTATATATGTTAAGTGAAAAATTGGAGCCTAGAAGAGACAAATATTATTCACAGTTGTAGGGCTTAGGGGTTTAAAGTGGAGTCAGCAGGAGTATGTGGGGTAGTTGTCAGTACTGTGAGTGGTTGGGGGGAGTGGGGAGGGGGATAGGTGATGCTTTTGGGGGGTGCATCAATTTAGGGTATGGGCTTAGTAGCGGATGAGTATATGCATCAGATGAAGTCACTATAAAAATAGAATTAGATTTGGGAGGGTGATGGGGTGGAGTTTCTAAAAAAAAAAATGCATTAGTTGAGGGGTAGCTGTTGAGAATACCCATAGCTAAAATATAAATATTCAGGCTCTGGCTGAATTGGATTAAGACTTTTTTGTTTTTGGGGTTTGGCAAGGGTGCCTTTTTCCTGGGTTGGTGAGATCAGAAATGGGGGAGGGGGGGCTTGCAGAATTTTATTGTAAGGTCTGGCATAGGGAGCGGTTGCAAGTTTATCCATTAATTGTTATTATGTCCTACAAGCATGAATTAATTAACACCTTATGGTATTATGCTCGGCCAGAATATTGAACGTAGGTGCAGTTAATAAGAGCAGGTGCCAGGAACCAAAGACAGGTCCACCTGCAGCTAATGGAGAGGGGTATGGAAGAAACATGTCAATGTGATAAAAACCATACACAACATATCTACAGCTAGTATTATACTGAGTGGGGTAAAACTGAAAGCCTTTCCTCTAAGATCTGGAACAATACAACCATGCCCCCTATTACCACTTTTATTCAACATAGTGCTAGAAGTCCTAGCCAGAGCAATGAGACAAGAAAAAGAAATAAAGGGCACCCAAACTGGAAAGGAAGAAGTCAAATTAGTGTTGTCTACAGATCATACGATCTCATATTTAGAAAACCCTAAAGACTTCACCAAAAAACTGTTAGGCTGATAAACAAATTCAGTAAAGTTGCAGGACACAAAATCAACATACAAAAATCAATAGCATTTCTATATACCAACAGCAGACAATTTGAAAAAGAAATTGAGAAAGTAATATCATTTACAATAGCTACAAATACTATAAAATAACTATGAATAAACTTAATCTAAGGAGTAAAATATATCTATGATGAAAATCGTAAACATTGAAATTTGAAGTTTTGAACCCTGAAATTTAACCTTGATAGAAATTGAAGAGGACACAAAAATATGAAAAGATATTCTGTTTTCATAGATTAGAGAATCAATATTGTTAAAATGTCTATTCTACACAAAGCAATCTATAGATTATATGATTCAATGCAATCCCTATCAAAATACCAATGTCATTCTTCACAAAATAGGAAAAAAATCATAAAATTTATGTAGATCACAGGACCCAGAATAAACAAAGCAATTCAGAGCAAAAAACACACAAACAAACAAAAAACCCTAGAGGCACCACATTACACTACTTGCCTTCAAATTGTACTACAAAGCTATAGTAACCAAAACAGCCTGGTACTGGCACAAAAAACAGACACATAGACCAATGGAACTTTACAGTCAACTCATTTTTGACAAAGGTGCCAAGAATATACATTGCTGAAAGGACAGTGTGTTCAATAAATGGTGCTGGAAAACTGGATATTCATATGCAAAAGAATGAAACTAGACCTTTATCTCTCACCATACACAAAGAAAAAGTAAAAACTGTTTGAGGACTTAAATCTGACTTAAATCTAAAATCTAAAACTATGAAATTATTAATATTAGACAAAAATCTTGAAGAAACACTCCAAGACATTGGTCTGGGCAAAGATTTTTTGAGAAAGACCTCAAAAGTGTAGGCAACCAAAGCAAAAATTAACAAATAGGATCACATCAAGCTAAAAAGCTTCTGCACAGAAAAGAAGAAATCAACAAAAAGACAAACAACAGAATGGGAGAAAATATTTGCAAACTATGCATCTGACAAGGGAGTAATAACCAGAGCATATAAGGAGCTGAAACAGCTTAACAGAAAATAAACAAACAATCCAATTTTTAAATGGGCAAAAGATCTGAACAAACATTTCTCAAAAGAAGACATACAAATATCCAACAGGTATATTTTAAAATGTTTAACATCACTAAGCATCAGAGACATGCAAATTAAAACAATGAGCTATCACTTCACCCTAGTTTAAATGGCTTTTATACAAAAGACAAGCAATCATGAATGCTGGCAAGGATGTGGAGAAATGAGAACTCTCATACTCTGCTGGTAGAAATGTAAATTAGGTAGAAGAAAAGTATGGAGGTTTCTCAAAACAAACTTAAAATCAAACTACCATATGATCCTGCAATCCCGCTGCTGGGCATATATCCAAAAGAAAGGAAATCAGTATATTAAAGTGACATCTGCTGTCCCATGTTGATTGCAGCAGTATTTACAATATCCAGCATATGGAATCAACCTAAGTGTCTATTATCAGATGAATAAAGAAAATGTGGTATATACACACAACAGAATATTATCCAGCCATAAAAAAAGAATGAAATCCTGACATTTGCAACAACATGGATGGAACTGAAGGACATTATGTTAAGTGAAATAAGCCAGGCACAAAAAGATAAATGTCACACGTTCTCACTGTAAGTGGGAACTAAAAAATAAAAAATAGATTTAAAAAACTTGAACTCATAGAGATAGACAGTAGAAGGAAGGTTACCAAACGTTGGGAAGGGTAGAAATAGGAGAAGAAAAAGTGAAAATGATTCATGGGTACCAAAATACAGTTAGACAAAAGGAACGAGATCCAATGTTCACTAATACAACAGGGCAACTATAGTTAATTATAATTTATTGTATATTACACAATAACTAGAAGAGTTGAAGTGGAATGTTCCTAATACAAAGAAATGATAAATGCTTGAGGTGATGGATAGCCAAATTGCCCTGATTTGATCATTACACATTGCATGCCTGTGTGAAAACATCACATGTACCCCATAAATATGTAATACAATAACCTTTGTGTGTCCATAATAATTAAAAATATTTTTAATTTACTTATATAAGAGTACAGAGATATATGTGTACTCATTTCTGGATCACTAACTCCTCCAAATAATTCATTTGACCAAATAACATACAATTCTAATAAAGAAAAAATATATCCATCTAATTTTTAAAAGACCAAGATAAATAAAACAGCTGCTCCTGAAGAATTATAGTATACCACCCGAAAGGCTGCCATCTCGTTTTGAAATAAAATTATTTTTAAGTCCTTGCTAGATAATGTTTCATAGGAATAGAAAGAAAATACTTAGAACTAGAAATAACTCAGCAGACTTTTAAGTAAAAATATATTTAGAAGTTGCCTTAGAAATTACTATTCGACTATAACCTGGAAGGGTGGGTTTGGGGAGGTGGGATTATTACTAATATTCCAGAATGAAACCTATTTAGTCACTAGACTCTCTAGCAAGCAAGGTCCTGATTCTAGGACAGATATAGGACCTTATTCAATCATTATTCACAGAATAAGTTGCTTTAAACTGCACTGGCAAAAAGTTTTTCATACTCTATTTAGTCTCAAAATAATACTTGACCAGTTGATTTTTTTTAAATTCTGCTAGTATGATATTTCTTATATCTATAGGCCTCTTTAATCATCTTTTTTTGCCAGCTTGGATATTAATGATTGTGTGTGATGTTTCATAGTTATCCCAAACAATCAGGATAGCTGACAATAACTCGAGAGTAATTTAGATGCTTTGAAATCTCTGACATATAAAACCATCAGTTCATCCAACTCTGACATCATTAAATAAGACTATTCTTTTTATTGGTGAAATCATTTGGTTCATTCCAACCTCTGCCCTCCTAACTTCTGTGTAAAGTGTTCTTTAAAATGTATAAATTATTACCAAGGGATATTATTAAAAAATAATTAAAAGAGTAACTAGCAGGCTCTTATGCTCTGCCATGCATGTGAACCTATCCATTATTGAATTAAGATGTCTTTTTCATCTTTCTTGAATAGATATAAATGAAGCTGCCTCTTCTTCAGAGGAAAATCCACTTTAGAGCAATGACATTTGCTGATCAATATATGGGTCAAAAAAAAAGGAATCTAGGACTTAAAATATTAAAAGTAAATAAACTAAAACCTAAAGTGGAAAATCATCTAAAAGCAGGAATGCTAATTTTTATTAAAGTCCACTAGGTTTAAAATGTGAGCTGAATCAGGTCAATTGTTGTAATTTCCTGAGCATTTGTCTTGAAAACTAATTAGAAAATCTAGAGATAGTACTTGGTATTCCTAACAGGACCAGGAAATCTTTGTGTTTGTTCTTTTGATTCCAACCTTCCACTTGGAAGCAGCCCAGAATCCAGCAATCAAACAAGTTTAACTAACCAAGATTCACATTCTCAAAGTATATCACTCAGTGAGAATATGAGAACTGTAACTTGGTATACTGTGTTAGAGACAAAAACTAAGAAAAGCTATTCTATTACAATAACACCAAAACAGCTCTCCATCAGTCTTACACATTCAGTCTTTATAAAACAAATGTGTTGTTTCTTTGCTTTTGTACACAGATATCTTTAAATATGCAAGAGAAACCACACAGAGTAACTGAAAGTCAATCATATCAGCATTATGCCCTGCCCTGCTTATTTCTAAACCATAGGCTGGAGTTCAGCTAACCTAAACTTAACTGAATGTTAATATAACAGCTGGCAACATGAATTTTTTAAAAACGATTCCAAGAGTAATGAAAATGAAAATATAACACATGACATTGATCTAAGTTTTGACAGACGTTTTTGGTCAGCATAACACATGAGCTCAGAAATGAAGTTCCAGCCATGTACCTTTCAGAAAAGACTTCCTCTATACATAAAGTTGTTACAGAAAATGACTAGCAGCTTCATATCCTAAGCATCTTGGCCAATAATAAATTGAACATTAATGGAAACTGACTATTTCTTACATGTCCCCATGAACTAATAGACTAAACATCCAAGGCATCTGGAATTACTTGCTCTGCTATGGGCTGTCATACAGTTTATCATCCCAGGACCCATTTGACGTGGATGGTGCTCCTAAAAGCCCCAGTAATTCTGCTGCTGAACTGAAATTCCATTTTGAGTATCAGCAGCATTTGTTTATCAGGATAGTTGGGAAGGGAAGGTGCATGAAGAGAACTACTTATCATGCTCAAATAAAATTCACAGAGAGAATGGGACCAATGCATTATTTTTAAGCTGTGTCTGCCCAGCATGTCAGTATTGATTGAAGAATTCAGCAGCAGTGAAAAGAGTCATGTCTGCATTCAGAGATGAAGAGGCAGTTACGTTATCTACTCTCTTTCTTATCAACTAGTTAGATCAGTCCCTCATTTTTAGGACAAATAATAATAAAAATCGTGAACATCTTACGGGACCTCAAAAGAAAATGTTGCTTCCCCCTCCCCAAAACAAAAAACAAAAAACCAACAACAACAAAAAAAAGCTAATAGCCTTCCTACCCTTCATATAGAAAGGCAATTTGATGCGAAAATGTTTTCTTCTAAGTGATGGAATGTGCGGTCATGCACCAGCAACCCAGTGCTGAATATCAACTTGTCTGGATGAAACTGCTCTGGGGTGGGACAGAACACACTGTTAGAAACGGAGGCACTTCAATACACGAGGAGAGCCTGTGCACTCTATTTCAGAAGATGGAGGTTTATCTTCCAGTGGAGGGCTTTGATGTTATTCATATGCTAACAATATCACCATTTCCTCACAGCACTCAATACACAGAGAATAAAAGACATCATTTGCTGACATGGGGCTCAGCACTTTCTGTCCAGCATACTGATCAACAATCTGCATTCAGCTTCGCAGCTAAGCCATCACATAACCTTTAAATTGTTTTTTTAACACTTTAAAATTCTGGTCAAAATAATTTACCATTTTATAGAATAAAATGATGAAACAAAGAACTCTAACTGTATTTTCCCTCTGCTCCTAAAATGTAGCTTCAGTGCCCCGGGGGCTCCTTTCATCTCATCTAAGTGCTGGCATATGATGTGATTGTTAACATAGCTGGCCACCAGATGAAGTGAATTATCTAAACTGCCAAGGTTCCCACTTTCTTTCCAATTTAAACATCAATTTAACACAGAAACTGAAGGGTATTATGAAAGCCTTAATAAGAACCATTTCAGACATGAGAAAAAAAATACTGGAAGGTTTTTTCAAACAGCCAAACAAACATGCAATTTTTTGAAGCTGAAGATGAGTCAGGAAAATGAATGTACCATCAGAGCACACACAGTATGCACTTCAACCAACAGCAACAAAGAAGGGCCTCTTTGTCTTAAACATGCTTTTCTGAGCAGGGGAGGATTTCACTAAAGAAAATATCCTGGATGATCTTGTTAGGTCATTAACTAAATACAAATTTTCATCAACAAAGGGAACACTTCTTATTTTAAACATTTCAAAATGCGTATCATTCATGTGGATGATATGGAATTTTTTGATAGTCTTCTCTGGATTATTAGTGTTCTTTTCATTATGTAACTTGCTTTTCTCATGGAAATGTTTTCTCCACTTGGATCGCTAACTGCTAACAGAATGTGCAAGCATATGTCCTGCATATCTCTTTGAAAATGAGACCATTTCATAGCTAATTCATGACAATAAAAAGTGATGCTTTCCTACACAAAGTAGAGCGTTTCTTGCTATACGCCATTTCAACTAAGGCATACAAGTTTGAATCAAAACAAAGTGAATTATTAGCAGGCATAATCTTTACTCTTTTTAAGCCTTCACAATATAAATGATATTAATATGTAAAATATATAAAGAACTGTAGTCACAATTACATGTCCTTATGAAAATATGAGATTTAAAGATTTGAAATAAAATTTGAAGTTATATTTAACCAAGATTAAATAATATACAAGTTAAATACATATAATTTTGCTATCCAAAAGCATTCCTGAAAGTTAACAACATAAATTACAGATTTTCCTCTGGAAAATAATCTTCCTTAGAGTCAGTTAATAGTTTATAGAAAGGGAAAAGAAAGGAAGAAAGGAAGGAAAGAAGGAAGGAAGGAAGGAAGGAAGGAAGGAAGGGAGGGAGGGAGGGAGGGAGGGAGGGAGGGAGGGAGGAAGGGAGGGAGGGAGGGGAGGGGAGGGGAGGGGAGAGAAGGGAGAAGGGAATTTTATTATACAGAGCTATTCTAATTATTATTTTCTTCTTAAAGGTATATTTTGAGAAAGGGCAAGACTATAAAACACATATGCATTAATTATACAAATCATAAATGGCACCATATAAAGTAAAAGGGATATTACTATATAAGGACTGCATAGCTGTTCCCATATGGAACGCACAGGGAATATTATTGACAAATCCAGAACAGCCATATGTAACGCTCAGTGACACTTCCAAATATAAAATACAAATACAATATGTAATACACTTACAGTATGTTGCATACCAAATGATCAAGCAATTTACCAAAAATTAGCATTTAAGAAACAAATACTACTACAAATAACATATGCACCTATTAATGATTTATTTTTACATTGGTGGTATTCATCAGATTTATCTTATGTTAAGAAGAAGTTTTCAGGGAATTTTCTGGCCCAAGGCTCTTTGTGGTAGACTAAAGGAAAATTATAGAACCATCTTGCCAAAAGAAACTTTAGAGATCATGCAGTCTTACTTTTAAGTGGGAAAATTGAAGCCCAGAAATGTTAAGTTGCTTGCTCAAGATTACAAAGCCCGTTCATGGCAGAATTCTAGATCTCCTGGCTCTCAGACCAGACCCCAAATTAAAGCTATCCTAATTAGCTCCTTTTTACTGACAACACATATATATTTTAAAATCTTCATTGTCTGCTCTGTTGTCCAGCACAACAATCATCTGCAGAAACACCCAACTCTGGGTCTGACAGCGTAACAACACCATTCATTCCCAGTGTGATTTCATTGACTCTGACTCACACTTCCCTGGGATTTGCTGGGGAACAGAAGGAGATGTTGACCTCAATAAAAAAACAGCCATGACTCCATGAAAGTCATAACAGAGCCTAAAACTGTTTAATCCTGAAATAGGCGCCACAGAGAACGCCTTTGAAGAGGATGTTTTGTTCTTCCTCCAGAGCGCTTTAAGAAACACACTGAACGTGAGCCAAAGCCTCCTCTCCTCTGCCACCAGCCATAACTGGAAGGCAAAAGGAAAAGGCCTGAAAATTAAAGCAGAATATGTGGCTCTCAACTGTACACTTCAATATTTTGTAACTTTCCACCCCTTCTCACACCACTTCAGAGAAGAGCCTCCCCGACCCTTCCACTGTGGAAAACTATTAAATCACTCAAGTGAACTTCCAGATATATACCTAGAAATAAAATAACTTTAAGAAAATCTGGCCAATCACTAAACATGTATTTTCCCCCAACAGGACCTTGAGAACTTTCTGAATACTTAAATGTTAAACATCTAGACAGGTTCTTAGTAAATTAAAACAGTGCAATCACTGTTTCTCCCTGAACATCATCTTTTTCATTTCAAGGCAGACACAGTTCTAGCCTAAAAATTCCCTCAAAACCGGGATTATAATAGGAATTCAGTGTGTTTCAACTTGAAAAATCATGCCAGAAAAGTCATGTTTTCTTTGAGGGAGGGGTTCAGGGAGAGATTTAATTTTTTAATTACCAAAACAAGAAATTTTTGTTAGTCTGGAAGTGCTTAGTCCTCTGTGGATTACTGAAATTGGGGATCCCTTATAAAATTAAAAGGATTTGTTAGTAAGTTTTAAAATCATTCCCCAACCATCAAATTTAATAATTCCACATTCAGCATTGTTCACAAGGTTCTGAGCACTGTAATTAACTAGACATAGAAAAGGACTCTGCTCCCAGATCAATCACTCTAATTCCTTCCCTGGCTCAGTAAATCCCCACTCTCCCATCTATCCAATCACAGTGAAAATTATCATGTGTTATTTTAACTTTCAACACATTTCTAAATACAATAAATGTAGTACATAGAAATATCTTTTTTTTTTTTTTTTTGAGACGGAGTTTCACTCTGTCACCAGGCTGGAGTACAGTGGCGCAATCTTGGCTCACTGCGATCTCCTCCTCTCAGGTTTAACGGATTATCCTACCTCAGCCTCCCAAGTAGCTGGGACTACAGGTGCGCATCACCATGCCTGGCTAATTTTTGTATTTTTAGTAGAGACAGGGCTTCACCATGCTGGCCAGGCTGGTCTTGATCTCCTGACCTCGCGATCCACCCACCTCAGACTCCCAAAGTGCTAGGATTACAGGCGTGAGCCACTGCGCCTGGCCAGAAATATCTGTATAAACCAAGCTGTTTATTAGCCATGTTTCATTTTATTATTAGTTTCCTTAAAAAAAATCAATAAACCTGGATGTATAGAAATTATATGACTAAAATATGTGCCAAACTTATCACTAATACAATGCAATAGCTACACAAACCAAATTTAATACTGAGACACTAGTCAGTTTACATAACGGGCAAAGCAAAAGGCACTGCAGTCTAGGCAGAGTTTTCATTGACCACTGATAGCTGTTATGTCTCTTTTTTACATGGTATGTGATGTTACACTCCGGATTCTTTAAAATCAAAGCCTACAAGATGACAGTGAGTTTATGGGTCTGGGTTCAGCCACTTCGAATGCAGCAGGACAAGTGACATATGATGCCACCCTGATGGAGTTACCACTTGGATTCAGTCCCCTGGAGAAAGGGAAGGAGCTGTGCCTTCACTGAAGCTCAATTACAAATATCTGCCCAGTGTATTCTCCACATCAGTTTTGATACACCTTCAGATTAATTATACTGAGGATTTCCTTGCAGAAATAGTGACCAATAATCACTGCTTTGGCATGGAGAATTGGCAATTTAGAAAAACTCCTGTGAAATAAGGTCCAAGAAGAGAGCTGTTGTGGATGTAGAGTGTTGATTCCCACCCTCCACTATGTTCATATCTACCTGTACTAGAGATTGAGTCATATGATTTGCATTAAGATAATTTGTTCTGAATATTGTTATAATAACCAACTTTTATTTCTGTAGACTGTAATAGGATAAACAGGAGAATTTTTTTAATTCACCAAATTTCTTAGTGAAAGAAGAAAATATTAGGTAGCTTGAAGTGGTCAGTACATAATTAGCTAGCACCTTGCTATTGACATGCATTCAGGGATTAGCACAATAGCCATCACCTGGGAACTTGTTGGGAATGCAGAATCTCAGATGCCACTGGACCTCATAAAGCAAAATTTATATGTACATTATATACGTATCATACAGGTATATTATATATGCCTTATATACGTATCGTACAGGTATACTATATATGCCTTATATACGTATCGTACAGGTATACTATATATGCCTTATATACGTATCGTACAGGTATACTATATATGCCTTATATACGTATCGTACAGGTATACTATATATGCCTTATATACGTATCGTACAGGTATACTATATATGCCTTATATACGTATCGTACAGGTATACTATATATGCCTTGTATACGTATCGTACAGGTATACTATATATGCCTTATATACGTATCGTACAGGTATACTATATATGCCTTGTATACGTATCGTACAGGTATACTATATATGCCTTATATACGTATCGTACAGGTATACTATATATGCCTTGTATACGTATCGTACAGGTATACTATATATGCCTTATATACGTATCGTACAGGTATACTATATATGCCTTGTATACGTATCGTACAGGTATACTATATATGCCTTATATACGTATCGTACAGGTATACTATATATGCCTTGTATACGTATCGTACAGGTATACTATATATGCCTTATATACGTATCGTACAGGTATACTATATATGCCTTATATACGTATCGTACAGGTATACTATATATGCCTTATATACGTATCGTACAGGTATATTATATATGCCTTATATACGTATCGTACAGGTATATTATATATGCCTTATATACGTATCGTACAGGTATATTATATATGCCTTATATACGTATCGTACAGGTATATAATATATGCCTTATATACGTATCGTATAGGTATATAATATACAAGTATATATTCTATAATATATATTAGTATATATAGTATAGCCTATACTATATATTAGTATATATAGTATAGTCTATAATATATTATATATTAGTATATATAGTATAGTCTAATATATTATATATTAGTATATATAGTATAATATATATTATATACTATACTATATTATATATCGTATATATTATATACGATATATAGTACATATAGTATACTATATATCATATAAATGTTATATACGATATTATAGTATATATTATATATATTTTATATACACATTACATATATACTATATATTAGTATATTACATATTATATATTAGTATATATAGCATATCATATAATACAGTATATTATATATTCATATATATAGTATATATTGGTATATATAGTATAGTATATATTATATATAATATATAATATGTATATTTTATATACTATGTATTTTATAGTGTATATATTTATATACATATATTGTCACTATATATTATATATTATATTATATATTAGTATAGATACTATATTATACATATATTATATTGTATATATAATATATTAGAATATATAATATATATTCTTATATATAGGATAATATATTATATATAAAATGTATAATTACATATTATATTATATATTATATATTATGTCTCACAATTTAATGTACATATAAATCAACTTATATTCATAAAATATATTATACATAAGGTGATTTATATGTACATTAAATTCTAAAAAGCACTGATATAATTATCTTTAAGATGTTAAAACCAAAGAGAAGAATCGTAGCCAATATAGTACCTGTACTTCTTTCCTGTGGCCCCTAGAAAATGCCAACTTGCATCTTATATAATTTTATAAAGTCTCAGGGCTAAAGAAGTAAAGGCCAATGGATTTCCTTGACACCACTTGAGAAATTTGTTTTCTCAAATCTCCAAATTATCTAATATTTTTTAACAGAAAATATAAGACTGAGAGCCAAGACATTCAAACACTAGCTCCAAATACCAGCCAGTGTTTGTGTGTCGTTGGGTAAATCAGTCTACCTCTCTATGTCCACTCCGTGTTCGGGTTCTTGGGATTCAACAAGGGACAAAAGAGATATAGTCTCTTTTCTTCAGTTTCCCATCTATAAATGAAAGAGCATTTTAACAAAAAAAATTAGTACATATATATCAACTGTCATAGTAATTTTAAAGAATAATGAGTAACTGGACAGAGAGGAGCTGTCCACTTTGTTTAGAAGTCTGGTGTCTGGCTAAAGGAAGCCATCTCAAGTGTTTGAGGAGGGAGAGACATGAGAACTGAATTTTAGAACTATTTATATGGCATTGGATAGATTTTAACAAAAAACAGACTGAACACAGGATATCCAGTTAGGATGTTGAAGTTGTCCAGCGAAGAGATGATAAAAACCTGAAGGAGTAGAAGTGGCACAGACAGAGCTGGCAGAACTAAAACTCATGGAAGTGTGAACATGTGTGCATGCATGTGTATGTATGAATGTGCACGTGCATGTGCTGTGTGATGAGGGGAAGAAAAGGAGTTGTGAATAACTCCTAAGTTTTTGTAGGGCAATTGAAGGAAATGGTGAGGCTACTGAGAGAGAAAACATGGTGGGAGGAAGTAGGTTTGGAACAAGGAAAGGAAAGAGATAATGAGTTTTATCTTGAGCGCTCCGGATTTGAGAAGCCTGAAGACATTTAAGTGGTGACACCAATAGACAGGAAGGAATGAGGATCAAACAAGGTGACACATAAAGGACAAACTAGTAAACCCGTAGTATCAGAATGGAAAGTGCTGACATTTTGAAGGCATATATATAGAAGGAAAAGCTTCTGATGATAATGTATACATACAGCCACTTCAGAAAGAACATTTAGAAGTGCAATTAGCCTGGATTATTTTAATTCTAAGAAAAGTATGAAACCTTAAGACAGAGGAGACAAAATCAGAAGTATAGAGGGCCAGCAGCAGCAGCTAATAGCTACCCAGCAAACTGCAAAAGAACACAATATGTTCTACAGACATAAAGGACTTATAGAAAGATTTTCTTATATCTAGATTCTGTTCAGTAATGACCTGTGTTTTTTATCATTTCTAGACTTAAGGGGTATGTAATCACAATGTCTCACTTTTACAAGAGATCATCTGTGATCTCTTGGTGTGAGGTCACAAGATATTAGTAAGTAATGAAACACGTTCAGAATGCTCAATAAACCCATTTTCCAGTAAAGTACCCTGTCCACTAGCTCTCACTATGTTGATTAATGCACATCTCTATGAATATTAAATACACATAAACTGCACTAAACATCAATAACTAGAGAAAAATGGGAGAGAACACTACAAAGCGAGGTAAGAGGCTGTTCCAATTGCTGGCCCAGAAGAGGATTCTCCCTCATGTGTAGATGAGACAGGAGGGTAGACTGTTAGAATACTTAGCCTATTTGATTTAGAGATTCAAAAGTAAACCCAGTTTAGATAATCTCACATTCTTTCAGCTCCTAACTGCTTTCCCATTCACAATCTTATGGTGAGTATTTAAAAGAGTTGCAGAAGATTTGAGCTAATAAAGCATTAAATGCAAAATCTTATTAAAATGAGGACTATTGTAAGGAACCAATATTGTGTGTTTGCTTTTGTAAATCCGCCACCTATATACACACGCTTGCTTCAGCAAGCATTGGAGCAGCAGGACTGCCCTGTCCCTCAGAGAACGTAAGGGACTCTCCCTGGGCTATCAGATTCTGACTTCGAAGAATTGGTGCAAATAAGTGGCTTAAGTGGACTGACAGAGAAATATGCCTTGGCTTTATCTCTTGCTTACCAGCATTCAGGACCATCTTGAACTCTCAGGTGAGAAATGGATGTTTTGGCACCTACCACAAGCCCTACCAGAAGTACTGAGGATAACATTTCTGGAGCATACTCACACACACACACACACACACTCTCTCTCTCTCTCTCACACACACACACACACATACACACACACTGTAACAAGGAATTGGAACCATGGGAGGAAGTTCTGTGGGCACAATGTGAGTTTGCTGCTTTTGCCTCTTCTTCCTGGGAAGGAAGAGAGATAGGAAGTAGTAGAGAAGAAATGCAGGTTGAAAAAGCTAACAGTACAGTGAAAGCAACTGTAAAAAAGAGGAATGCAGCAATACCAGCAAACTGAGCCAGTAATTAATTCAGAAGCAAGAGGTCATTATGGATTTAGTGTGTAAGAAGAAAGTAGCTTGAACTCATTTAGATAAACACCGACTAAATGTGAAACAGAGTGCCAAAGTCAGCAATGAAACTGGCAGAAATCAATTCAACAGAGAACATTTTTCAGAGTTGGACATCAAGCTAAGCAGAGGCATCAAAAAAGTCTCCCTCCTGCTTTTCTGCTTTTGTCTTCCAGCAATCCTTGAAGACTACTCTATTTCCAACAGGAAAGAGGGGATGGGACCATGGTTGATGTTGGAGCATACTGAGCTGGCCTGGGATTCGTGTTCAGATCCTAATTGTTAGTAAATAACTTAGCACTTGGCCTAATTTTCCTTGTTTGTAAAATAGAGACGATTATAGTATGTTCATAGTCGGTTTGTTGTGATATTTTTCACAAGAGATAAATAATATTTAGCCCAGTTGTGGTGATAACATTAACTACTGAATAGCTAATAAATGTTATTAAAACCATGGAAGTCAGAATTGGAATAATAGCTTACTTACAGAATTTACCTGGGTAAGTGCTTTATACATATCAACTGATCTAATCCTTCTAACAACCTTGTCACAGATGAGGACCCCGAGGCACAGAGGGGGTAAGTAATTTACTAAGGAACTGAACCTCAAGCAGTTCAGCTCCACTCTGTCCTTTAAAAACTATGCTACGTTACCAGAAGGGCCCTTGGAACAAATCTGTACAACTTTTACATTTCACAGATGAGAAAACTGAGGCTTACAATGGTGATGTTATTTATCCTGCATCACAGAGCCAGCCGGGACCACTGGTAGAGGAATTTAAGAGCCTGTTTCTATTGGAATCATTTCCCAACCCCAAATGAATAATCTAGGGCCTGCCACTAAAGGTTAAAATGATTGTCACATTTTATCCAGCCACTTTCCTCTACAGAAAATGCAATGAAACCTGTATTTATTTATATCAGATTCATAGTGGAAAAGGTATATTTGTAACAAAAATTGATAAATCTGCAACTTGTGGCATTTGTTTTTATGATAAATGTTAAGGAATAGAGAGGATGGGAACCAAACTCTATTAAGTAACAGCTATGCTTTCTACTTCCTGTGCTATGAAAACAGTCAACATCTGATCCACACAGATACAGGATAGGTCCTGCGGCCAGGAGAGTCTAATTAGTGTTAGTAAAAATAAGATTCTCATTTTGAAGGCTATAAATAAAACATAAGCAGTTGTATTATCTGGTAACATTTAATTGACTGGGAGGAGGTAAACTATGTGTTTATACTGAAGTAGAAATCTGATTATCACAGCCTTTGGAATTCACTCAAAATTTGTTGAGTAGTCATTAATTTGGTAGGCAATGAGTAGCAAGCTTTCCTGGTACAACTTGAGCACCCCTAACTGGAAAATCTAAAATCTGAAATGCTTCAAACACTGAAACTTGTTGAGTACCAACATGACACCACAAATAGAGAATTCCACACCTGATCTCAGTGACAGGTTACAGCAAAATGTGGTCAAAACATTGAACTTTGTTTTATGCACAAAATTATCTAAAAGATTATATAAAATTACCTTCAGACTATGTGTATAAGGTGTATATGAAACATAAATAAATTTCATGTTTAGACTTGGGCCCATCCTCATGATATCTCATTGTGTGTATGCATATATCCTTAAATCGGGAAAAATCTGAAAACCAAAATACCTCTGGCCCCAAGCATTTTGGCTAAGAGATATTCAACTAGTATATGGGCAACTTTCCTTAGACTAAGCATGCTGCCTCAAGCTGTAGGAAATTCACTTCAAACTGGCATCCAATAAGGTTCTCAACTTCAGTACCAGAATCCACCTCAGGTTACAATGTAGGTAAAGGGGCAGAAGGAGGTAACAGCTCCATCTAAAGAGTTGTTTCTCCTAAAACTACCTTTGGACAAACAAATGCAAATAAAGAATTGTTCTCTTCACACTCTTCTCCCACCTCAATATGAATCAAGGCTACCATAATAGTGGTATTCAACTCTTTTAAATAGTGATTCCCCAAGACAGAGACACCAAAATTCAACGTTAGAACCTCAAATGATTCTTCCTAAAATAAAGACTGCACGCTCTACAAACCAAATCTTTCATGGTGTCTTTACACTAATAACTCCTTTACCATTCATTCAGGTCCTAAAAGTGCTACAACTGTATAGTTCTGTTTACTAGTGTTGTTTTTTCCGTGCACCTCAAGTGGACACTTTCTCTCCACTGAGCCATCCACTAGAACTTGTGGACTCCAACTTATGGGAAATAGCAAGGGTGTGGTAGAATCAAGGCTATTGGAATATGAGCCACCATTACCCCAGGCCCCCACTAATATAAAGGCAACAAGTATGTGTCTTGGCAAAGAACTCCTGCTTGGGTGAGAAGAACAGGAGGATGGCCTGCTCTTTCTGCACTCTTGCACCTTATGCCTCCTGTCCAAGGTTGCTTGTAGTGATTCCAAGTGCTGACTCCGCTGAAGCTGAATGTCGCAGTGGGGCAAGTGTTATGGAGAGTGATTGATTGAAATTCAGAGCACTTCGCAGAATGATTTGTTTGACATTCCCAGTAGGAAACTCTTGTTTGTTGAACTTATTATTCATTCATGTATTCATGAAAAAAATACAATAAATGCATAATCTCTGCATAGTGCCTCAATGATCACATTGAAATGAACCCAGAGCTTCCCAGTGCTAAGCAAGGTCTTTAGTTTGCAACAGAACAGTTTTACATTGCAATATCATTAACTGTGTCTAGAGTTTACATTATGTTTATAAATCAGCAAGGGAAATTTAACCTGCATTGTAATTTAAGGTTATACAGAGAATCAGACATTAAAAATGCATATGCATAATAATAACTCCTTGTGTGACTTTTTTTCCTCCTACTGAGTGATTTAACAATTACCATGTTGAGATGTAACTGAGTCTGTTCAGCTAGTGTTTGTGTTTTGACTTTTTGACAACTAGAATGTAAGCCAGGGGAAATGCAGAAATTATTTCCAACATCCATGGGTAACTTGGGAAAATGGTTCTTTATATAAGCTATTAGAGTAGGGGAAAATATGCTACATTATTTGGAAAACAACTGCTGTTAAATGCTGTTTTTTAGAATAACAGCTATTACTAGGCCTGAAACAGTAAGGTCAAAGTGTTATAATGGACTATTCTCGGTCTGGACCTTAAATGTTTACATATACAGCTGTTATAGTGATAGTTTTTAGCCTTCCTAAAAAGAGCCATTGCAGAAAATACAAGAAAGGACCATCAGAGCATGGCGACCTCTTTTCAAAATTGAGTACTCCTGTCAAGCATCAGAAGGCAAAAACGAATTCCAGAACTGTACTGTACATTCTCTTGCTTCTGAGTTTTGCCTGTAATAACCTCTTTGATTCTTAAGCACCCCTGGCGAAGGCTTATATTATCTCCCAGCATATTCTAAAAAATAATAATAATAATGAATTTACCTGAATTTTTTTTTTTTTTTTTTTGGTGTTGGGGGGATGGAGTCTTGCTCTGTTGCCAGGCTAGAGTGCAGTGGCATGATCTCAGCTCACTGCAACCTCTGCCTCCCAGGTTCAAGTGATTCCCCTGCCTCAGCCTCCCGAGTACCTGGGACTACAGGCATGCGCCGCCACCCTGCCTGGTTAATTTTTTGTATTTTAGTAGAAACAGGGATTCACCATATTGGGCCAGGATGGTCTGGATCTTCTGACCTTGTGATCCTCCTGCCTCTGCCTCTCAAAGGGCTGGGATTACAGGCATGAGCCACCATGCCCAGCCACCTGATCTTTATCCTGCTCAAATTGTTAGACTCAACTGAAAACACCAGATTTAACTCTCATTTCAGGGTTGCAAAAAGCCAAGAAGAGAAACCTATCCACCTGAAAGGGCTTTTTGAAGCCTAGGGAAACCAGACCCCTAAAATATTTGGTGACCCTCATCATGGTTTTATATTTTATTCATGTGTCTAGAACATCTGTAGAACATCTATTTAATATCGCATATCTATTACGTATCCTGAGCAGATACCAGCTTGCTCCTTCCACTCTCTGTTAGGCAGCTCAACCCAATTTCTTTACCAACATTTATTAAACCACCATTTTTCAGTTCTCAAAATCTTACGACTTGGCAACATTCTCCTTTTTAAACTTTTCCTTACCATACCTTTTCCGACCGCTAAAACCACGCATGTATTTCCAGAGTCAATATACACCATATTCTCTTCAATATTATATTTTTGGTTCACATTTCATTTTTCCATTTTCAGAACAGCTTATCTAAATCATCCTTGTGTTCTCTTAAGCCTTTCTGAGGCAGCATCCCAAGAAAAGCTCTCTGCCTTCAAAATTTGAGCATGTCAACTACCAAAGTGGCTGAAATAATTTTCTTCCAAGTCTATTTCAATTATATGCCCCTAAGCTTATAAACATGGCATCATTTCTCATCATCAGCTGTTTCAATTCAGAAGTTATTTGCCTAGCCCTTAGGATATTCCTCAAGACCCTTCACCCCACCCCGCTCTTCCATCTCATTATCCCACACACCTTTCCACACACATTCTTGCTTTGTCTTTATGTGTGTTCCTCTTCTTGTGTAATATAACGTTGTCTTCTCTCTTTAGCCCTCTCATTTCCTAAACTTCACTAAAAATACTCACACTCCTTGAAAATGTCAAAATGTATGATTTGAAAAGGCAAAATAGGTAAAATTTCGGTGAATGCAACAAAGAAAAAAGATTAAACAAACTTTAAAACATTAGAAGTGAGAAAATATCATATATAGGAAAAGGATAAGGATTTTCTGAATCATGAGGGAATTATAGGTATAAATACATACAACAAAATTTGAAAACTTAGATAAAATGATTAGGAAAATAAAAAGTCAAACAAGAAGAGGCAGAAGGCCAGACACGGTGATTCACACCTGTAATCCCAGCAATTTGGAAGGCTGAGATGGGAAGATTACTTGACCCCAGGAGTTCAAGACCAGCCTGGGAAAAATGGCAGGACCCTGTCTCTATTTAAAAATAAGAGGTAGGAAACACAAATATATCAATAATTATAAAAGAAATTTAAAAGGTAGTCCAGAAATAAAATTATTCCCTCTGTCTCCTAAAAAAAGATCTACTACAGATATTTTCATGAGAGATATAAGATGAAAAGTATAAATTCTGTTTTTAGAACTATTCCAGAGCATTTAAAAAGTTTAACAACTTTCTAAATAAATGTATAAATTATCATAACTCTGATATTAAAGTCAGGGAAAAATAGGATTAAAGGATACTTCCAATCATCCTCACTTATGAATCCAAATAGAAAAATCCTAATTAAAATATTAGTGAAACTACCTAAAAATGTATACATGAGTAACATATTATGAAAATTAGGTTCCAAATATCAGTGTAATTATTAGCAATAAAATTCAGTATATTCATATAATTAAAAACTGGAAAAAGAACTTCCACTTCTGCAATGAGGAAGAGAGTGGCTCCAGACCTGTTCCTGCCACCCCATAAATAAAAATAAAACTAGACAAATGTAAGAAGAAATGTTTTCAGATATTAGATAACAGGCCCCATATGACTGCAATCTTTGAAGATAGGTCAATGATTAAGGTAAGCCTCATGGTTGCTCTATCTTTTTGACTGAAGGCACTTTTTGGATCATGGTTAAGGAAGGTTCCAAGCAAATTACACCTAATAAGTAATGTGAACCTCTAAAAAGGCAAGCAACAAAGCACAATAGGAAAACGAATCTGAATAATTTCCAAGTTCACAGAGCTGAGAGATGTTCATGTTCTAATACATCATAGTGAAGGGACCTTATTAAAAGCCCAGCACATTGAGGGAAGATCCCAAAAGGGTCATGCTTAAATTATTTAAGGGTTATGCTTAAACAAGCAAACCAGATATTCCACAAAATATCTAATATCCAATAAAAAATTACTATACGTGTGAAGAAGCAGAACAATGTGACAAATAAATAGGAGAAAAGTCATTCAACAGAAATAAAACCAAAAGTGATAAGCATAATAGAATTCTCATACAAGGATTTAAAAACAGGTAATATAAATATGTTCAAGGATTTAAAGTAATACAAGAAGGACATGAGAAAAAATGGAAACTATAAAATAAAATTATCAAATGGAACTATACAGGTAGAAAACATGTTATCTGAAATAAAAATCTCAGTGAATAGGATTAGCAGCAGTTTAGTTACTATAAAAAAAAAAGATCAGTAAACTTGAAAATATGTGCTAACCGTCCAAATTGAAGCACAAAAAAGCCAGAGCCAATTATATACTGTCTACAATAAATGGCTTTAAATAAAATTATAGAGAGGTTGAAAATGAAAGAATGAAAACAAAATCCTAAGCCAATAGAACTAAAAAATAGCTAGTATAGCTTTATTAATATTAGACAGAAATTTCAGCGCAAAGGATATTACCGGAGGTAAATAAGATCATTTTAAAATGACAAAGGAGACAAAAATCAAAAGGACGTAACAACTTTAAATTTTCATGTTCCTGATAATGGAGATTCAAAATATGTGAAGCAAAACACATAGGACTGAAAAAGAGGTAGAAAAATTCACAACTATAGTCAGGGATTTCAACACATTTCTCATGATAATGATAGAATAAGTAGGCAGAAAATCAGTAAGTATATAGGACATTTAACCACTGCCATAAACAAACTTAAACTAATAAATACTTAAGTAACATTACATCCAACAACAACAGAATACACATTCTTTTCAAGTGTATACAGAATATTTACTAAAATAGGCCATATTCTGGGCCACAATACAAGTCTCAAATTCTAAAGGATTCAAGTCATGCAAAGTAAGTTTTCTGGTAACCGGGAATTGTATTAGAAATTGATGAGAGGAAATCTCAAAATATTTGGAAATCTAATGTCACGTTACTGAATAACCCATTGATCAAAGAAGATATCACATAGGAAATAAGATAGTCTGTATCTGAATGAAAATTAAAACAAAGGATATCAAAATTTGTATGCTGCAGTGCTTAAAAAGAAGAAATGTGTAACTTTAAATGTCTTTATTAGAAGTGAAGAAAGGGAGCTAGGCATCCACCTTAAGAAAATAAAAGAGGAAGAAATCTGCAGTTAGCTATAATTACACCACTACACTCCAGCCTGGACAACGGACTCCATTTGTGAAAGAAAGAAAGAAAAGAAAAGAAGGAAGGAAAAGGGAAGGGAAGGGAAGGGAGGGAGGGAGGAAGGAAGGGAGGGAGGAAGGGAGGAAGGAAGGAAGGAAGGAAAGAAGGAAGGAAGGAAGGAAAAGAAAGGAATAGAAAAGAACAGAAAGAGAAAGTTCAAACGCAAAGTAGGCAAGTGAAAGTAAATTACAAAAATAAAGGCAAAAATCAATAAAATTGAAAACAGAAAAAACTAGAGAAAAATCAATTAAACAAAGAGCTGTTTCTGTGAGAAGTTTAATACATCTAATAAGTCTTTAAAAAGAGTGATCAGAAAATAAAATCGATTTACCAACAGCAGGAAGAGAGAGGAGACATAACCACAGATACTACAGATATTACAAAGATAATAAAGGAATATTATGAAGAACTTTATGCTAGTAAATTTCATAGTCTAGATAAAATAAGTTTATTGAAACAAAGAATGCATGAAAGCTCACTTAGAAAGAATACATAACTCAAATAGCCTTTTACCTATTTTTTCAAATATGATTTTGTAGCTAAGAACCTCTCACAAAGGAAACTCCAGGCCTAGGTGGCTTTGTTGATGCATTTTATCAAACTTTTAAAGAAGAAATAATACCAATTGTTTTGCAAACTCTTTTAGAATACATATAAGAAGGTAATACTTTCCAACTTCTCCCATGAGTCCAAAAATACTCTATTACTAAAACCAGTAATCAAGCATTAAAAAGAAAAAGCAACATGAACATGGAAACAAATATTCTTAACAAAAAATTACTAAATCGAATCCAACATTATGTAAAAAGAATAAGAAATCATGATCAAGTGGGGTTTACTACAGAAATTCAGGGTTGGGTTAACAAAATACAACCAACCAATGTAACTCACTATATAAACAGATTACCAAAAAAAAAGTGATCATCTTAATAAATGCATTAGAAGCATTTGACAAAATCCAAAATATCAAGTCATATGAACTAACAAGAAACCACAAAAAAGGAAACTTTTTAAACTTGATAACATCTATTGAAAATCTAAAGGTAACATCACACATAATGGTAAAACAATGAACTCTTTCCTTCTAAAAGGAAAGGTGTCTACATTTCAGTGGAGGTCCCAGCAAGAACAATACAGCAAGAAAAAGAAATAATATGTATGGGTAGAAAAGGAAAAAAGTTAAAAAGAACATTCTTTGTGAATAAGATGGTTCTCTATGTAGAAAATCGTTAAGTAGTCTACAAATGATTGCATGTGTGAAACACACATTAATTATATTGTTTGAGACCTTCTCAAAGAAGGGCCTGGGAGGTACTCTAGATGATGGGAAAGGCAGGGCAAGATCCTCAAGCAATAGGAAAAAAAAAAGTGACATAAACAGAATAAGTATGTGAATGTAATATTTTAAACTGCCATGATAAGCTGATTATGCAATTTCTACCTAGTTAATCAAACAACTTTAAGAAGGGTCAGAAGTAATAAAAGGATTTAGTAAGATGACCAGGTGCACAACTATCATACAGATCAATAACTTAGTGGTTCAACAACAGACTGTGGGGAAATTCTTGGCCTTGTTTCACTCTGGCTCCACTTTTTCCCAGATATATTATGGTTGTCTCCATGTCTCAGTATCTTCTTCTATTAAATCAGGTTAATAATGGCACAATCCTCAATGAGTTGCTTTGAGAATTAAATGTTTTTATACATGTAAGGCACTATGCCTGGCATATAGTAAAGTACATTTGAGTGTTAGCTATTTTTTCTTATGTCAGAGCAATAAATAATTCAAAGATGTTATGAACAAAGGTACTCCTTACAATACCTGCGAATATTGTAATATCGCATGATTTAGTCCTAAGTGCTAGAAGTATGTGAGGAAAGTTACAAGATACATGAAGAAAACTGTATTTTATGGAAGGACAAAGTAAAAACTGAACAAATTGGTAACTATATTTTAGATTTCAAGTCTTAACCTTATGAAGGTGCTTTATAAGCATTTAAGTCATGTAAAGTCATCTACAAATTAAGCTATAATTAATCTACAATTCAGTGCAATCCCAATCAAAATCCCAAAGAGATAATTTATAGGACTTGATACATTGATTCTTAAGTTCACCAAGAAGAGGAAAGAAAGGAGACTTGCCCTACCAAATACATTTATTACAATAATACAGCAATAATTAGTATGAAATTGGTTCAGGAATGGAAAAATAATAAAACTAAATAGAGTCTAGAGGCAGAGATAGTATCAATGAGAGCTAGATAATAAAAGTAACATTTAAAATCATTCAGGAAAACTCAATAGAATTTTAGCTATCCACTTGAAAAAAAATTAAGTTAAACATCTATCTCACATAATTCACAAAAATTCCAGGTGGGTTGTTCCACAATTTTATGTATGTACATTAAAATATAAAGCATTTTTTATATTTTTGAGATGGAAAAAGCTTTCCTATGCAAGACATAAAATCTAGAAAGCTTAAAGGAAAGATTGAAAGTTTTGACTACTTAATTTTTCAAAACAAATTATGTAATGAGAGATGGATAAATACATTTAAAAAACAAGAAAGACTGTGAAAAATATTTGCAACATATAGGCAAAGAACTACTAATTATTGAAAATAAGGTAATACAATAAAAGTACAGAAAAATTATGAACAGGTAATTCACAAGAAATAAGCCTTCAAATTGCCAATAAGTATGAAAAAAGACTCAACCTCATTGGTCCTTTGGAAAAGCCAAGTTAAAATAACAATTATATTAAATTTCCACTTATTATCTTAACAGTAATTAAAAGAATTGTTAATAGCCACAGGTGACAAGGCTGTGGGCAAATATGCATTTCCATAGGCCGAGAGTAAAGGTATTAATTGGTACTGTTTGAAGATCAATTTGGTAGTATCTACTAATGTTTAAAAATGCATATGCACTTTGAAACAACAACCATACTTCTAGGAATCTATACTACAGAATACTCTAATATGCACACAATAATAGGGCAATATTAAATTGAGATCAAGGACACTCAAAGACATTGTAGTATAAAGACTTTAGGTTCAAATGCTGCTTATGACTCATTAGCTGTGAGATTACGGTCAAGCTGCAAAATCTCTGAGCCTCAATATTCTTATCTGTGAAATGGGAATGATTATGGGACCCAGTTTATAAATTCCTTGGAAAGGAATGATTAAATAATTCTTGGAAAGGGCTTAACATAGGGCATGGCACCTCGTAAGCCTTTAGTAAAAAAAACTTTTCTTCATCTTCTGCAGTACTTTCTAGAACTTGAAATGGTACCTATCATATAACAGGAGCTTCATAAACACTTGATGAAGGAATTTCATATTACTTTTTCTCCTGCAGGTTCATTTTCCCCTGCAATACGATTTCCGTGGTGGATGCTGTCATCTCTGATGTGCCACTGAGGCCTCCTTCAAGATGCTATGAGTGCAGTCAGCAGCCAGCATTCCATTGCAGACTCCTTCAGGAATTATCTTAACTGAATAAAGCCACCTGTTTCAAGGACACAACTCCTTCCCAAAGTGGTCCACATTTAAGTGATTTATTGACATGAGGACTTAGCCCATCCTTCTTGTCCTAACTTGGTAGAGTTTTGAGAAGTCATTCTACCTCCAGAACTCCCCACAGGGTCACCTGAGGTTCCAGCTGAGAAAGCATTGCAGCTCAAACTCTCGCTCTCCTAAATCCTGCTTTCTTTTCCCTCCCAGGTGTTGGTCTTAAGAACGCACCCTAACAAATCCCCTAACTGCTAATTTCTTCTGATTGGCTTCTAGAGAAACCCAATCTGTGACAGTCTCTGACACCTGAATCTAATGTAGCAAAGGCTCCTCTCTTGTAATAGCCTATTGTTTTCCCTCATCACAATTTGTGAATAATAGTAATAATAATAATTTTGTATTTATTTAACATCTCCTTAACTAGACTATGAGTTAGCTACAGACTCTGTTTTTATTTAAAATTCTCATATTTTATTATAGAAATTTTAATTAATTTTGACCTTTTAAAGATATTGCATAAAAGTATTTATCACGATTACTAAGCTTTTTTGTGCATCCTTAAATTTTGTGCCTAAGGCAAATGACTCATTCACTTCATCCTGGTCCCAACTCTAGCAGTAAGCACATATTTTTATTATCGTTGGTTTGTTGGTTGAGTGGTTGTGTGTGTGTTTTTTGTTCATTTTTACCACACCTAAGGCAATGCCTGACATACAGTACTCAATAAACATCTATCAAGTGAATACATAAATAAATAAATTAACTGCAAGTATTTTCATTGCAATGCTGTTTGTGATAGATGAAATGTAACAATAAATGAAAGTTTACATTATGATGTATGCTATATAAAATTTTTCAAAAAATATATACCTAATACATATATATGCATGCTAACATGAGAAAATTTGTAATATATATTGACAAGTTAAAGAGAAAATTTCAGAATAATGTATATAGTTTGATCTCATTCATGGACAAATACATAGAAAGAAAAATAGATGATAGATAATAGAGATAATCTGAATATAGCATATTATATAGCAAATGCTAACAGAAGTTACCTTACGTAAGTGAATAGAATTGTAAGTTTGAGAAAGGATATAAAGGAAAATTTATATTCAGTACTATATATACTTCTGAATTGTCTGAATGTCCAAAGAACATACATGCATATGTTAGTTTTATAAGGTTTTTAAATAAAGTTTTTCAAAAACATTTACTAACTCCAGGAAGTCTTCTGTATTGGAATACTGCTGAATACCACTTTGTCATGAGCCTTCTTAGCACAGGGCACTGGCCTCCACTTGTTTGCATGTTGCACCATAAGGCCCAAGTGATTCACATCTATGTGTATTCTGTCTCACCCACCAGATGGAAAAACTCCTTTAAGGCTGAAACTGATAGCACTATTTCTCATGGCTTTCCAATAATATAGTTCAATAGTACTCTACTGTTGTATCTAAGGTTATTTCTGACCACCTTATAAATATGAGGCCATGTCGGTCTTTCTTATAGTATTTGCATATTGCATACAAATCTGTTACTATGAGATTTCTTTTATATGTATGCCTCGTTTTACATGTATGCCTCTTTATATACATGTTAGAAATTATAGTAAGCACTAGGCTGAACCAAAGTTATAAAAAACAATTATGGGCCTGTTTTAGTTAGGGTTCTCTAGAGGGACAGAACTAATAGGATATATGTATACATGAAAGGGAGTTGATTAGGGAGAATTGGCTCACACAACCACAAGGCAAAGTCACATGATAGGCCATCTGCAAGCTGGGGAAGAAGGAAGCCAGTAATGGCTCAGTCCAAGACCAAAGTCTCAAAAGCAGGGAAGCCAACAATGTAGCCTTCAGTCTGTGGCCGAAGGCCTGAGAGCCCCCAGCAAACAACTGGTGTAAAATCCAAGAATCCAAAGGCTGAAGAACTTGGAGTCTGACATCCAGGGGTAGGAGGAATGGAAGGGAGCATCCAGCATGGGAGAAAGATGAAAGCCAGAAGATTCAGTGAGCCAGCTTATCCCACCTTTTTCAACTTGGCTTTGTTCTAGTGGTGCTGGTAGCCCATTGGATGGTGCCCACCCACATTGAGGGTGGGTCTTACTCTACCAGTCCACCAACTCAAATGTCAATCTCCTCTGGCAACACCCTCACAGACACATCCAGAAACAATACTTTACCAGCCATCTAGGAATTCTTCAATCAAGTTGACACTAATATTAACCATCACAGAGCCATACCTACATGGTCTGCAGGTTTCCTTCCCATAGGAGTTTCCATGCACCAGTTTTACTTATGGTAAAACTAAAATAGTATCATAGGATAACAACTAAAATAGTATCATAAGATGTCAAACTTTAAGAGAAATGACTACAAAACAACAACCAATTAAGTATGTCATTAATCTCTATTATCTGTAAAACTTTTCAGAAAGTATTGAATCAGACAAAAGAGGCAACAATAACCCATGACAGATTTTTAGTAAAGTGTCTTATACTGTACTGCTGACACAGACATACCCAAGACTGGGAAGAAAAAGAGGTTTAATTGGTCTTACAGTTCCACATGGCTGGGGAGGCCTCAGAATCATGGCGGGAGGTGAAAGGCACTTCTTACATGGCAAGAGCAAGAGAAAATGAGGAAGAAGCAAAAGTAGAAACCCCTGATAAACCCATCAGATCTCACGAGATCCATTTACTATCACAAGAACAGCATGGGAAAGACCGGCCCCCATGATTCAATTACCTCCCCCTGGATACCACCCAGAACATGTGGGAATTCTAGGAGATATAATTCAAGCTGAGATTTGGGTGGGGACACAGCCAAATCATATCATTCTGCCCCCTGGACCCTTCAAATTTCATGTCCTCACATTTCAAAACCAACCATGCTTTCCCAACAGCCCCAAAGTCTTAACTCCTTTCATCATTAACCCAAAAGTCCACAGACCAAATTTTCATCTGAGGCAAGGCAAGTCCCTTCTGCCTATGAGCCTGTAAAACCAAAAGCAAGCTAGTTACTTTTTAGATACAATGGGGGTACAGGTATTGGGTAAATACAGCCATCCCACATGGGAGAAATTGGCCAAAACAAAGGGGTTACAGGGCCCATGCAAGCCCATAATCCAGTGGGGCAGTCAAATTTTAAAGCTCCAAAATGATCTCCTTTGACTGCAGGTCTCACATTCAGGTCACACTTATACACCAGGTTCTCATGGTCTTGGGCAGCTCCGCCCCTGTGGCTTCACCGGGTACAGCCTCCCTCCCAGCTGCTTTCACTGGTGTGGGGTGTCTTCAGCTTTCCCAAGCACATGGTGCAGGCTGTCCATGGATCTACCATTCTGAGGTCCAGAGGACAGTGGCCATCTTCTCACAGCTCCACTAGGCAGTGCCCCAGTAGGGACACTGTGTGGGGGCTCAAACCCCACATTTCCCTTCCACACTGCCCTAGCAGAAATTCTCCATGAGGGCCCTGCCCCTGGGGAAAACTTTTGCCTGGCCATCTAGGCATTTTCATACATCTTCTGAAATCTAGTTGGAGGTTCACAAACCTCAATTCTTGACTTCTATGCACCTGCAGGCTCAACACTATGTGGAAACTACCGAGGCTTGGGGCTTCCACTCTCTGAAGCCATAGACCAAGTTCTCCATTGGCCCCTTTCAGCCATGGCTGGAACAGCTGGGACACAGGACACTAAATCCCTAGGTTGCACACAGCATGGGGACCCTGGGTCCAGCCCATGAAACATTTTTTCCTCTTGGGCCTCTGGGCCTGTGATGGGAGGGGCTGTCATGAAGCTCTCTGACATGGCCTGGAGACATTTTCCCTGTGGTCTTGGGGATTGACATTAGGTTCCTTGCTACTTATGTAAATTTCTGCAGCCAGCTTGAATTTCTCTTCAAAAAATGGGTTTTTCTTTTCTACTATATCATCAGGCTGCAACTTTTCTGAACTTTTATGCTTTGTTTCCCTTTTGAAACAGAATGCTTTTAACAGCACCCAAGTCACATTTTGAATGCTTTGCTGCTTAGAAATTTCTACTACCAGATACCCTAAATCATTTCTCTCAAGTTCAAAGTTCCACAAATCTTTAGGGCAAGGGAAAAATGCTGCCAGTCTCTTTGCTAAAACATAACAAGAGTCACCTTTGCTCCAGTTCCCAACAAGTTCCTCATCTTCATCTGAGACCACCTGACCTGGACCTTATTGTCCATATTGCTGTCAGTATTTTAGGCAAAGCCATTCCCATTCAGCAAGTCTCTAGGAAGTTTCAAACTTTCCCACACTTTCCTGTCTTCTTCTGAGGCCTCCAAACTGTTCCAACCTCTGCCTGTTACCCAGTTCCAAAGTTCCTTCCACATTTTCAGGTATCTTTTCAGCAACACCCCACTCTACTGGTACCAATTTCCTGTATTAGTCCATTTTCATGCTGCTGACAAAGACATACCCGAGACTGGGAAGAAAAAAGGTTTAATTGGACTTACAGTTCCACATGGCTGGGGAGGCCTCAGAATCATGGCAGAAGGCAAAATGTACTTCTTACATGGTAGTGGCAAGAGAAAATGAGGAAGAAGCAAAAGCAGAGACCCCTGATAAACCCATCAGCTCTCATGAGACCCATTTATGATCACAAGAACAGATAGGGAAAGACCAGCCCCTATGATTCAGTTACCTCCCCCTGGGTCCCTCCCACAACACGTGGGAATTCTGGGAGATACAATTCAAGTTGAGATTTGGGTGAAGACACAGCCAAACCATATCATATACGAGGATTTTTAATTTTTTTTTACTTTTAATTTTTGTGGGTACATAGTACATGTATATATGAGGTACGTGAAATATTTTGATACAGGCATGCAATGTGTAATAATTACATCACAGCAAAGGGGTTATCTATCCCTTCAAGCATTTATCCTTTGTATTACAATCAATCCAATTATTCTCTTTTCATTGATTTAGAAAATTACAATTAAATTGTTTTGGTTATAGTTACTCTGTTGTGCTACTAAATACTAATCAATATTTATTCTTTCTATTTTTTTAATTTTGTGGATACTTAGGTAGGTGTATATATTTAAGGAGTACATGAGATGTTTTGATACAGGCATGCAATGTGAAATAATCACATCATGAAGAATGGGGTATCCATCTCCTCAAGCATTTTGTGCTATCAAATAGTAGGTCCTATTCATTCTTCTTTTTTTTAACTCATTAGCAATCCCCACCTCCCATCTAGCCCTGCACTACCCTTCCCAGCCTCTAGTAACAATCTGTCTATTCTCTGTGTCCATGAATTCAATTGTTTAATTTTCAGGTCCCACAAATAAGTGACAACACATGATATTTGTCTTTCTGTGCCTGGTTTATTTTACCTAATCACCTTTAGTTCAATCCATGTTGGTTGCAAATGACAGGATCTCATTCTTTTTGATGGCTGAGTAGTATTCCACTATATTCTACATTTTCTTTATCCAGTCATCTATTGATATACACTTAGGTTACTCCCATATCTTGGCTATCATGAATAGTACTACAACAAACATGGGAGTGCAGATAGTTCTTCAATATATTGATTTCCCTTCTTTTGAGTATATATCCAGCAATGAGATTGCTGGATTACACGGTAGCCCTATTTTTGGTTTTTTGAGAAACTTCCAAACTGTTCTCTATAGTGGTTGGGATGATTTAAATTGCCACCAACAGTGTACGAGAGTTCCCTTTTCTCCCCATCTTTACCAGCATTTGTTATTTCCTGTCTTTTGGATAAAAGCCATTTTAATGGGCTTTTATCATCTCTGGGGTGGGATATCTCATTGCAGTTTTGATTTCCATTTCTATAATGATCAATGATATTGAGCACCTTTTTATATGCCTGTTTGTCATTTGTATGTCTTCTTTTGAGACATGTCTATTCAAATATTTTGCCCATTTTTAATTGAATTTTTTTTCTATAGAGTTGTTTGAGCTTCTTTTATATTCCAGTTATTAGTCTCTTCTCAGATGGGTTATTTGCAAATATTGTCTCCTATTTTCTGGGATGTCTTTTCATTTTGTTGTTTTCTTTGCTGTGCAAAAGATTTTTAACTTGATGTGATTAAATTTGTCCATTTTTGCTTTCGTGTCTGTGTTTGTGAGATAATACTCAAGAAATTTTGCCTGGACCAATGATCTGGAGAGTTTCTCCAAAGCTTTCTTGTAGTGGCTTTACAGTTTGATGTCTTAGAATTAAGTCTTTAATTCATCTTGATTTGATTTTTGTATGTGGTAAGAGATAGGGGTCAAGTTTCATTCTTCTGCATATGGATATCCAGTTTTCCTAACCAAATTTATTGAAGAGACTGTCCTTTCTCCCATGTATGTTCTTGGCAACTTTGTTGAAAGTGAATTCACTGTAGGTGTATGGATTTGTTTCTGGTTTCTCTATTCTGCTCCATTGGTCTGTGTCTCACTTTTATGCCACACCATGAAGAATGGGGTATCCATCTCCTCAAGCATTTTGTGCTATCAAATAGCAGGTCTTATTCATTCTTTTCTTAAAAACATTAGCAATCCCCACCTCCCATCTAGCCCTGCACTACCCTTCCCAGGCTCTAGTAACAATCCTTCTACTCTGTGTCCATGCTGTTTTGGTTAATGTAGCTCTATATAGTACAATTAGAAGTCAGGAAATGTGATTCTTCAGTTTTGTTCTTTTTGCTCAGGATAGCTTTGCTTATTCTGGGTCTTTTGTGGTTCCATATAAATTCCAGGATTTTTTTTTCTATTCTGTGAAGAATGTCATTGGTATTTTTATAGGGATTGCATTGAATCTGTAGATTACTTTGGGTAGTATGAAGATTTTAACAATATTAATTATTCCAATTCATGAACATGGAATATCTTTCCCTTTATTTGTATTCTCTTCAATTTCTTTCATCAGTGCTTTTATAGTTTTCATTGCAGAGATCTTTCACTTCTTAGGTTAAGTTAATTCCTAGGTATTTAAGTTTATGTGTGGCTATTGTAAATGAGATTACATTTGTAATTTCTTTTTCAGATTGTTCACTGTTGGCATATAGAAATGCTGATTTTTGTGTGTTGATCTTCTATCCCACAATTTGTCCATTTCCTCTAGATTTTCCAAATTATTGGTATATCATTCCTCACAGCAGCCACTAATAATTCTTTGACTTTCTGTGGTATCAGTTGTAATTTCTCCTTTTTCATTTCTGATTTCTTTGGGTCTATTCCCCTTTTTATTTTTATAGTCTGGATAAAGGTTTGTCAATTTTATGTTTTCAAAAAAACAAACTTTTTGTTGCTCTTTTGTATTGTTTTCTTCAATTCAAATTCATTTATTTATGCTCTGATCTTTATTATTTATTCTAATTTGGGGTTCAGTTTGTTCTTGCTTTTCTAGTTCTTTAAGATGCATCATTAGGTTACTTATTTGAAGTTTTTCTTCTTTTTTGATGTAGACACATAGCTATAAATTTCCCTGTTAGTACTGCTTTTGCTGTGTCTCATAGGTTTTGGTATGTGTCTCATAGGTTATGGTATCACTTGTATCAAGAAATTTTTCCATTTCCTGCTTAATTTCTTCATCAACTCACTGGTCATTCAGGAGCATTTTTGTTTAATTTCCACATTTTTGTATATTTTCCAAAATCCCTCTGTTGTTGATTTCTAGTTTTATTCCATTGTTATCAGAGAAGATGCTTGATATTATTTCAATTTTTTTGAATTGTTTCAGACTTGTTTTGTGACCTAACATATGCTCTATCCTTGAGAGTAAGCCATGTGCTAAAGAGAAGAATGTGTTCTATAGGCTTTGGATAAAATGTAATGTAAATAACTATTAGGTCCATTTGTTCTATAGCACAGATTAAATTCGATGTTTCTTTGTTGATTTTCTGTCTGGGAGATCTCTCCAATACTGAAAGTGGGGTGTTGAAGTTTCAGCTATTATTGTCTTGAAGTCTATCTCTCTCTTTAGCTCTAACAGTATTAGTATTTCCTTCATATATTTGTGTGCTGCAGTGTTGGGTACATATATATTTAAAATTATTATGACTTGTTGTTGGATTGACCCCTTTATCATTATATAATGACCTTTGTATTTTCTTACAGTTTTTCTCTTGAAATCTATTTTGTCTAATATAAGTATCATTACTCCTGCTCTGTTTGGGTTCCTTTTGCCATGGAATATCTTTTCCATTCTTTTACTTTCAGTATATCTGTATCTTGATAGGTGAAGTGTGTTTCTTTTAGGCAACAGATTATTGAGACTTGTATTTTTAATCCATTCATCCACTCTAATACTTTGATTAAAGAGTTTAGTCCATTTACATTCAATATTATTATTGGTAAGTAGGGACATACTTCTGCAATTTTGTTGTTTGTTTTCTGGTTGTTTTATGATCTTCTCTTCCTTCTTTCCTCTTTTCCTGTCTTCCTTTTAGTGAAGGTGATTTTCTCTGTTGGTATGATTTAATTTCTTGCTTTTTGTCTTTTGTGTATCCATGTTGTTCAATTTGAAGTTACCATGAGGCTTGCAAATACTATCTTATAACTCATTATTTTAAACTGATGACAACTTAACACTGATTACATAAACAATTAAAACTCTACACTTTAACTTTGTCCACCTGCTTTATAATCTTTTTTTCTCTTTATGTCTTATCGTACTGTGTCTTGAAAAGTTGTAGTTATTTTTTATTGGTTCATCATGTAGTCTTTCTACTTAAGAATAGTTTACACACCACAATTATACTGCTACAATATTCTATATTTTTCTGTATATTTATTATTACTAGTGAGTTTTGTTCCTTTGGATTCTTCCTGTTCATTAACATCCTTTTCTTTCAGGTTGAAGAGCTCTCTTTAGCATTTCTTGTAGGACAGGTCTGGTGTTGATTAACTCCCTCAGCTTTTGTCTTGGAAGATCATTATTTCTGCTCTGTGATTGAAGGATATTTTCACCAGATATGCTATTCTAGGGTAGAAGGTTTTTTTTCCTTGAGCACTTTAAATATGTCATGCTACTGTCTCCTGGCCTGTAAAGTTCCCACTGAAAAGTCTGCTTCCTGATGTATTGGAGTTCTATTTTATATTATTTGGTTTTTTTTCTTTCTGCTTTTAGGATCCTCTTTTTATCCTTGACCATTAGGAGTTTGATTACTAGATGCCTTGAGATGGTCTACTTTGGGTTAAATCTGCCTGGTGTTCTATAACCTTCTTGTACATGAATGTTTATATCTGTCTTTAAGTTTGGAAAGTTCTCTGATACTATCCCTTGAAATAAAGTTTCTATCCCTATCTCTCTCTCTCTACCTCCTATTTAGGGCCAAAAACTTAGATTTGCCCTTTTGAGGTTATTTTCTAGATCCTATAGGTATGCTTCATTCTCTTTTTTCTTTTGTCTCCTCAAACTGTGTATTTTCAAATGGTACGTCTTCAAGCTAATTCTTTCTTCTGCTTGATCAATTCTGCTATTGGGTGACTCTGATGCATTCTTCAGTATGTCAACTGCATTTTTCAACTCTAGAATTTCTGCTTGATTCTTTTCAATTATTCAAATCTGTTATACTTATTTGATAGAATTCTGAATTCCTTCTTTTTATCTCTAATTTTTTTGTTTCCTCAAAATAGCTATTTGGAATTCTCTGTCTGAAAAGCCACATAACTCTATTTCTCTAGAATTGATCCCTGGTACTTTATTTAGTTCATTTGGTGAGGTGATGTTTTCCTGGATGATCTTTGTAGATGTTCGTCAGTGTCCGGGCATTGAAGAGTTAGGTATTTATTGTAGTCTTCATAGTCTGGGCTCTTTGTGCCTTTTTTTTTTTTTTTTGAGAAGGCTTTCTAAGTATTCCAAAGGACTGCACCACAAGCCCAGTATCACTGTGGTTTTTACAGAGTCATAGAGGTACCACCTTTGTGGTCTTGGATAAGATCTAGAAGAATTCTCTGGCTTACCAGGTAGAAACTTTTGTTCTTTTCCCTTACTTTCTCCTAAACAAATGGAGTCCTTCTCTCTCTCTGTGCTGAGCCACCCAGAACTTGAGGTGTGGTGATGCAAACACCCCTGTGGCCACTGCCACTGGGACTATGCTGGGTCAAATCTGAAGTCAGCACAGCACTGGGTCTTGTCCAAGGCCCAACGTAACAACTATCTGGCTACCATCAATGTTCACTCAAGGCCCTAGAGCTCTATAATCAGCAGGTCATGAAGAGAGCCATGTTTGTGTCCTTTTCTTCAGGGTGTCAAGTTCCCCCAGGCTGCAGACAGATCCAGAGGTGCTGTCTGGGAGCCAGGGATTGGAATAAAAAAACCTGAGAAATTTGCTGGATATTCTATTCTACTGTGACTATACTGACACTCAAATCACAATATAAAGTCCCTCCCACACTTCACTCCCTTTTCCACAAGCAGAGGAGCCTCTCCCTGTGGGCACAACCACCCCCATCCCATGGTAGGGGAGTTCTTCTAGGCCACCACCAACATTCACTTAAAGCCCAAGGGCTCTTCAGTCAGTTTGTGGTGAGTGCTGCCAGGCCTGGGACTCATGTTTCAGGGCAGCGGGGTCCTCTCTGGCCCAGAGCAGGTGTCTAGAATGCTGTCCAAGAGCCTTGGCCTGGACTCAGGGAACCCAAGGGCCTGCTTGCTGCTCTATCCTACTGTAGCCAAGCTGGTACCTAAGGTGTAACAAATTTCCCTTTACTTTTTCCTCTGCTTTTCTCTAACAGATGTCTTTCACTGTAGCCACCACAGCTGAGAATGTGCTGGATTACTATAGTCAGTATATCTCAGAACCCAGAGTCCACCATATACTACCTGGGCATCGCTGACGGTTATTCAAGGCCCAAGGGCCCTTTATTCAGCAGGTGATGAATTCTGCTAGGATGGGGCCCTTCCCTGCAAGGCAACAGGTTCCCTTTTGGCCCAGGGTGTGTCTAGAAATGTCATCCAGGAGCTAGGGCCTGGAATGAGGACCTCACAACTCTGTCCAGTGCCCTATCCTATTGTGGCCAAGATGAAGATAAAGTCCTTTTTACTCATTGCTCTCTTCTTCTTAAGTGGAAGGAAGAAGATACTTTTATTCCTGTGAGCTTCACTGCCAGCTGTTGTGGGAGGGATGGTACAAGCTCTCCTTTAGCTGCCCAACCGGTACCTCCCTAAGTCACATGCAATCCTAGTCCTCTTGGCCCAGCTCAACAATAACAGTTGCCTAGAAATTGCAGTCCTTGTGTCCTAGACTGCTTTTGAAGATTTAGGACCCCAGAGCACTTTTGGGCTGCAATGGCAAGGCTTGCCAAGAAGCTCAAGTTTCAGTTGATGGGATGGGCAATTCCTTTCTGGCTAGGTCAGGTCCAAATGCTCCCTCCGTGCACAGACACTAGCTGAGCCCAGCACATCTTTGATCTCCGCTATGACAGAGCAGCAATGAGTTCAATGGAAAGTCCCCCAGTCGCTGCACTCTCCCTCCCCCAATGCATAGACCCTCCATGCTGCATGACCATTGCTGGGGGATGAGAAAGGGATAGTATTGGTAATCTGAGACTGTCTCTTCTCTCCCACCCTCCTCAATGCCTCTTTCCATTATATGAAGTTAAAACCAGGTGCTGTGATTTTTCACCTGATGTTTGGTTCTTGAGACAGTGCTTTTCTGTGTATTCAGTTGTTAAAATTTGATGTTCCTGCAGAAGGTATGAACAGTGTAGGTTCTTATTCCCTCCTCCTTATACAGTGGTTTTATCTTTCTTCTTCTAATTCCTGATTCTGGAGATGGTTCAACATGCTCTTACAGATCCTGGAATTCCCAGGGGAGTGGATGGCTAGATGCTGATGGGCATGGCTGTGAAGACTTGGAGAAGACAAAATTAAATGATTTCCCAAGAACCAAGGTCATTGAGGTTTACCTTTATGTTTCTCTTAGTAAATGTCCTGCAGTTTCTACCTGCCTTAGATTACATTACAACATCGTTCTTGAAAGTTGACTTATGTTTGTGTACAGCCTAAAGTGAATAGCGTAGATCTAAACGTGAGTTTAAATCTCTGAATGCAGAGATATTCAATATAATTCATTCTTTTTTATATTTCCTGTTGACAACACATTAAATTTGGAGACCAATTGCCTTTAAAATTTCATTGTTCCCATGTTTGCATTCAGATTTAGAATCTAACATTCTTATCTGCAGGTTGCAAGATTGTTTAGATTCTAAACTTTCTGTTGGAGGATGGCGAAGAAGAGTATATTTTAAAAAGTTAATGGGGAGATTTTTTTAAACTTGGCATCTGAAAGTTATAAATTTTAAAACTTCATTTTAGCTTCCAGTTAAAACTAATTATCTTTATTTAATGCTCCAATTAAAAATGAATGTGATGCAACTGCAAATGTTAAGATTAGCACAGACACCTAGGAGGAAAAAAATAGTCGTAATTCTCTGGTTTATGTTGAAGTAAACATGCTTCAAATTCTTTTTTCTTGTAAATAAAGTCACTCAGTGTTTACCACTTATTTGTTATCCATCAGCACTTACTATTTCTCAACCAAAATTTTCTTGTGCATTTTATGCTACTTTCCTGCACATCAATGATAGTGCAGATAAATTAACATAATCATAAAAGCATACAGAAAACAGCATCTAACATGTCATTGAATAGGCAAGGCCCAGTTTTACTTGGAACCCCTTATAATCAATGTCAGCTCAGAGAAATGCTGATTCATTTTCATAAGAGTCAGTGCATAATTATAATCATAATCTGGAAAGACAGAAAAATCATACCGGAAGTAAGTGCCAGATTTAGCTCACACTGTTGGAAGTCACACTTTTATCCTCAAATACAAAGGTTGAAAAGGTCATGTTTTGGATAAATTCTGTCTTATAGGAGAATATTCATGTGTCTTAATTCTAGTTTAGGATTGAGAGTTGTTCTAAATTTTTCTTCTTTTCCCTAGAAAATTCAAGATAACAATTGAGATATTGAAGCTCTCCACCGACTGGGAAAATAATAAGTTCAACAAATAAATTTATAAATAATATAGCCCAGAAAATTTTCCTAAAAATTTCTTCCTCCCTCCTTACAGATGCTTAACTTAAATGCCGAGGAGTATGGAGCTACTTCTTTCATTTCACCGGAAACTAATTGTAAATGCAAAATAATGTGCTTCTTGAACTGCAGCTCTACCTTTCCATTAACAGAATTGGCTCTGGAAACATGGAGTAACAAAGAGTGAGTGAGGGCTTTGGCATCAGAAGAACATCAGGGTTTTGCTTTGTCTCTTCCCATTCTTCAGCCAATTATTTACCTTTTTTGAACCTCAGTTCCATCATCTATAAAATGGTCAAAAGAATTGTCTACACAGTAATGCACGTAACACAATGACATGATACATAAGGTTGCTCAGAGGGTAACTTTTTCCCATTGTTTCCCTTTTGTATGATTGTATCTTTTCACAGCATGGCCTATTTTCTTTATAGCAAGGGTACTAGCAGCATCTGCCATGCTGGGAACATTTCGCAAGTATTCAGCAGCATCCTGGATTACTAAAGACACAAACTAGGACTCTGAATTATCAAAGAGGTGAACAAAATCATGCAGTTAGTGATGACTCAAGTCCTTGGGAGTGAATTAACATTTACCTGTTCTAACTAAATATCTCATTGGGTAAATTGTTGGCAGATGTTGAAAGAAAAAAAGTGCTATTAAACAAATATGATTTTATCAAATGAGCTAAGCTCTGTGATTTTTACTTTATGTTTTTGCAGAAATAAACATATCTATCACATCACTGAATTTATGCTAGGCTTCTTAATGTTCTATTTTAGAGTTGTTTTTTCAAGTGTTCCTTTTTTTTTTTTTTTTTGTTTTTGTTTTTTTTTACGAAGTCCTGATCTAGGCTTGCTATTAAGAATAAAATACCAAAATGACATTTTAAAAAATATTGAAACTCTCCATCTATTGGGAATATAATAAATACCATCAATAAATTCATAAATAATACAACCTAGAAAACATTTCTATAAATTTCTTCCTCTCCGCATTCCCACTGAACCAGCAACTTATGTCCCTGAGACATTTGAAAGGGTGACCAGAATATTAAAAATGAAAGTATAGCAAGGTAAGCAAAAAGGAGACAACTGATTCCTCTGGGAAAAAAAGGTCAGCACTTACCAAAATATGTATCCCCATGAACACACAGAAAACCAAACCACTACAGCATTCTTGACTTCATAAATACCAAAAGAAAAGGAAAGAGAGCATGTGTTAACCACTCACACCCCCTCAGTAAAAGCGGTTTGGCATATGAAAGATAAGCTATTGCCAAAGTAGCAAAAAAAGACTTTTTCAGACCCTACACCCAAAGTCTATCTGACACAAGGGGCCACAGCATGACACTAAAAATGATGTGCTTCCTGCCTAGGAAGTGATAGAGATGGCTGTGCCTGACTGAGTGCAACAGTAGTGTAACGGCAGGCTCTGAAGGCTGCTTTATTTGGTAATTGTTTGGGAATAGGTCTCTATACTAGCTACATAATTTCTCACAGGGTTGCTATATCATCTAAGGGCTTCAATTCTATTCACCTGGAAAATGTAATCTACAATGAGGGGAAGAAAAGTGTACAACAGCATGACCATGTCGTCTCTACAAGGCGAAAATGCCTGCAGTAAAGAACGACACACTGATTTAAGCGCTGCTGTCAACATTTGCTTCCTGTGGGCTCCAAGGACCAATACACTCTTGCAGGGAAGCAAATTTGGGTCTTATAGACAGACAAAGCTCCTAGAACTGATTATTCAGTCAAGTCCCTAGGAACTCTTAACACGTTTCATATTTTTCAATTTGAAAGAATGTACTACTTATCTAGAAACCTTTCTCCCAGAAATATAATTCATCAACAAAAATATCACATCAGCAAAAAAAAAAAGGAGAATTAAATGTCTTCCTATTTACTGTTACCTTTTGAGTGTCCTGCACATTGATGTATGTCTAATATCTAGCTGCCTGTCTAAAAATAATCATTACTCGGCAGTACCATTCTCACCCGTCACAGTGAATGACTCAGTAAAATGTTGCTGAGTAGGGATCTCAAACGCTACCAGTCCTGATAAACAGCACCACAACAAGGTTCATCGGAGGAAGTGTGTATTTAGAGAATTAATCTAAGACAAATGCACGAAGAGAGACAGACCGACAAATCCAAATTGTTCAGACAGATCTTAGCTCTGGTGACAAGTTATGATATATTAATAAATTTTCAATTTTCATCATGTCATTGGATATTATCACTTGGAAATTACCATTCATTTTAATGTTATAAATTGTCCTGACATTTTTAGCCAATGACTCAGACCAGGATAGAGCTGGAAGCCTCAAATACATTGTCACTCTTTAGAACTGACATTTATGCCTACCCTACCAACTTCTATAAACATTCAAACTTTTGAGGCAGATAAAAACAAACAAAAATGAAAAACCACCTGTACAAATTGGAATGAAAGGAAGCTGATTAATCATAGGCTGCTAGTGTGGGTCACACAAAAGTTGGTGTAGCCCACCTGAAAGATTCAGGAGACTAAAGCAAGGTTCCACTTCATTTCACTTCACAGTGTCTGCTCTTTTTCGGCTCCAGGCACTGTTCTAGGCCCATGGATAGAAAGGTGGACAACACCAAATTCTTACCCGCAGCAACCTCTCAGTTTATTAACAGAGAAAAGATAAAACACAAATCTTTACTTTACATAATCATAATAAGAACATTTAAGAGGGTCATCTGAGGAGTTAAGAAGGGAGGAGGGAAACCTGATTCTTCCTTCAGAGGATACTGGAGGGATATGAAGAGTTAAGCAAGTCTCAAACACAGAGGAGCTCACACTTCATCATGGCATGTGATGAGGGAAGGTTCTTGCCTCAGAAGATTGTTGAGGGGATCAAATAATGTCATTTGCTGCAATGAGTGCGGCAAATTACTCACGACTTAAAATCTGAACATTATTTGTGTCATAATTATATTGCCTTGGTAGAAGATAGGTGCTCAGGGCTCTTTATGCTCAGTTCACCCTCTTCCCATTGGGTGGCCCCTCTAATGGGTACATCAGTGGCTGCAGCAGCAGCTAGACCTGCACAGTGAGGTGCCTCTTTTTATGCTACAATGTACATGAAGGGATGTATATCCATGTGTACCTAGAGGAAACGTAGCATTTAAACTAGTATGCTGTGGCTCCTCATAAGATGCTGATTTCTCAGACATCATGGCAGTGATCTCATTGAGTGGAAATGTTTGATTAAAGCAAGTCTTTCCAACTCGATTATTTTTGTTTAAGGTATTTATGCCAAAACTTTCTTTATGGGTTCTCCTCAATGGACTGCGTTATATGGACCCATCACTGCTTTTTGTTTCTCCCTGTGATTTTATACCACTCAAAGAAGCCCTTAGCAAGTTCCAAGTAATAGAGTGTGAACTCAAAAACCCTTTGATTTTAGAACTGAATGAAGTCCTAGAGGACAGTGTCTATAGGCGATTTCATATAGGATTGTGACTATTGCCATGCAGCAGACTCCTCACCCCACAGTTCCCTCCCCAACTGCGAATCACTTCCATTCAAGACAACCTCTGTAACTATATTCCACAGAAATAGGGGGTGGAGATAAAAGTCACTTAACATGTTCAACAATCGTATTTCATCCCTTATTCTCTCTCTTTCAGACCTGGATATTACCACATAATATTTGTTTTTAAATAACTATGTAATAGAGCAGTCCCCAACTTTTTGGCACCAGGGACTGATTTCATGGAAGACATTTTTTCCACAGACAGGGGTAGGAGGAGGATGGTTTCAGAATGAAACTATTCCACCTCAGATCATCAGACATTAGACTCTCATAAGGAATATGCAACCTAGATGCCTCACATGCACAGTTCACAATAGGGTTTGTACTCCTATGATAATCTAATGCCACTGCTGATCTGACAGGAGGCAGAACTCAGCAGTAATGCTTAAGTCATCCACCACTCACCTCCTGCTGTGCCGCTCAGTTCCTAACAGGCCGCAGACTGGAACAAGTCTGTGGCCTGGAGGTTGGGGACCCTCGATGAAATGGATTCCATAATATCTATTACTTACCTGAAACAATTTTTCCTTTTTGCTAGAACACATGGATTCATGTGGCTGTTGTTCTTGTATGAGGCATTCTAAGGTATCCGTGACCTTTCAGAGACATGGGCTGTCTCTTGGAAAGAAGAGAAAATAACACTGAACACTGTTGGCATGTCTTGATTAAAGTCCCTTTGTTTAGAAATCATGCTTATGTTCTGGTGTACACCAGAAACACCACTCACATTTTCATTAATTCACCAATAAATTTAAATAGCTACTATGTGCCAGGAACTGTCCTAGATGGTTGGCATACATCAGTGAGCAAAATAGACCAAGACTCCTGCCATCATAGATCTCACATTTTAGCAAAATCATACTGGGTTAAGACAGAGTGATATTATAGACAGAGAAAATGATGAACTAGTTGACAAATAGTGTTAGCTGTTCATCCATTTGGAATACAATAAAATTAGATTCCTACCTCACACTAGACATAAAAATTAATAACCAGTAGACATTTTCATAATTCAAAAAAAATTTCTGGAAACTTAATGTAGGAAAGAATTTTTTAAACAGGACACAAACCAAAATCCATATTGTTATAGTTGACTATATAATAGTTAAAAGCTGCTGCAAACAACAATCAAACCACAGATTGTGAGAGGGCATACAACCGGGAAAGAATTTTGTATCCAAGAAGCATAAAGCATTCCTAGAAACTAATAGGAAACAAAGATAAAAAGATCAATTCCTTCAATGGGCAAAAAATATGAGAACTAATTCATAGAAGAGAAAATTTGGCTAGTAGATAAACTTATGAAAAAATGTTCAACTCTTAAAGTTATAAGGAAAGTGTAAATTAAAACAGCAATGAGATACAATTTTACACCCATTAAGTTGGCAAACATCTTAAAGTCAGACAATACCAAGTGTTAATGAAGATGTGGAATAATAGGACTTCTCATATACCACCTGGGAGAGAGAAGATTGGTACAGATATCTTATAGAGCAATTAGGTTATAACAAGTAAACTTAAAGATGTTGAGCTTACACTCTATTCCTCTGGAGAAACTTGCATGCATACACAAGCAGACCTGCATAATAATGCTTCTCACAGCACTATGCAAGAGCAAAAACCGGGAAACAAATTAAAGGCTTATTAACAGGGGACTAGATGTATCACAGAATATTCAACAATGGAAAACTCTGACTGTTAAAATTTATAAATTGGGGTCACATTAACATGGAAAGTCCTCAGAAACATAATGTTGTAAGAAAACGTGAGTTGTAGAAAGACACATACAGTACAGTAACGGTTTTCAAAATCTGCAAAAAATACACCAATGAGGGAGTAGAGATTCGTACCAAAAGTACTTTTAAAAACCATTAAAATAAAAGACATCAAATTCAAATCCATGATAGTGGTTATTTCTGTATGGGGGACAGGGGAATAGGGCTGGGGAGGAATATCCAACTGTCAAAAGACAAAATTATAACAAATTTAGTTTAAGGATTTAATTGGCTTTTATTTGCAATTCCAGAATCGAGCAACACTCTATCTATAAAATAGAATGAATGGTCCAATGAGCCAAGCAGAGGTTGTCTTTATAGGCAGAAAAAAGGCTGAAGCAAGCAGAATCAAAGAATGAAAAGTAGATTGGTTGTTTTGAAGTTACTTTCCTAATAGGGTTAAAACAGGAGACTTCCTTATTATGCTGACTCAGGTGGAATGGAATCTCCAGCTGTCTGGAAAACTGGCCTGTTTAAAGTTCAGTTGGATTATGTGGTACATAGCGTAAGTGACTCCACTATGGTTTGGCATAGTCTGCTGGGGCCTAGTACAGGAGGCTAGTCCAAAACAATAGCCTCTCATTAACTTTATTTAACACAGAAATCCTAAACTCTTACTGTAATGATTTGAGATTTAAAAAAAAAAAATCTGAAGTGAATATGTAAAATCTTAAGATTTAACAAATCTGATTGGTAGATATGTAGATGCCCACAATGTTGGCGTCTATACTTTCCCACAAACGTAAAATGTTTATAACACTATTGATTTTTAAATAAAATAAAATAAGATGAAATTTGTTTCATTGTACCTGTAATAAGGCGAATAGAATTTGAGAACATGGGTTCATACTACCTACTCTGAAGAAAGTAATTTTAAAAATCAGGCCATGTTCTATTTTCCACTTGCTCCTGCCCCCACTCCCAGAGTAGACCATTCACTGGCTAGCCCTGCAGTTAGTGGCAGCTGGCTGCTGCCTGCATGAAAAACCCCTTTGCCATTGACCCCGCGCGCCACTGCCCACAGACTGTTTGAACCTGTGGAGAATCTATTTTCAGGAAGGAGTGGGAAGAACAGGAAATCATCCTCTAATACTTGGTCTTGCAATCTATAGGGAAGAAACTGACACAATTCCTTGGCCATTCTCTATGTTTCATTTTCTTTGTAATTCCCATTTTGTTGCATTAAAAAAAAAGAATCAAGGTATGACCTTTCCCAGAGAGAACAGACATTGCCAATAGAAACACAAAGTACTAATAGTAAATCATTGCTTACCCTTCTTCAAACCTATCTTAAAGTTTTTTAAATACTGGCTTCATTTATTTGTTTTAATTTCCATAGCTAATAGGTTCATGTATCATCTTGTCTTAGGCACTGCACACCACTTCCTTTGTGAAATGACATCACCCTTATAAAGGCAAGCAATTTAGTATCATCTTTATTTTCCACATTATACTCATCTCCCTAGTGAGGTAGAGAAGAGAAGCATCCAGATTATATAAAAATCCATAGCCAATAAAACCTAAGGACTTTTATATTGTTTGGATGTTTGTCTCCTTCAAATCTCATGTTGAAATGTGATTTTCAATGTTGGAGTTAGGGTCTGGTGGGAGGTGATTTGATCATGGTGGTGGGTGCCTCGAGAATGGTTTAGCACCATCCCCTTGATAAGTGAGTTCTCACTCAGTTCATGCGAGATCTAGTTGTTTAAAAGTGTATGGCACCTGCCCCCTTGCTCTGTTGCTCCTGCACTTGCCATGTGACATTCTGGCTCCCTCTTTGCCTTCTGCCATGACTAGAATCTTCCTGAGGCCCTCACCAGAAGCTGAGCAGATGACAGCACCACACTTCCTGTATGGACTGCAGAACTGTAAGCCAATTAAACCTCTTTTCTTTATAAATTACTCAGCCTCATGTATTTCTTTACAGCAACACACAAAAAAAGGCCTACTGCAGGTTTAAATACAAAGTTTTGTCTTATTACATTATTATATATCATATTTTTCAAAGATGGTTTTTAAAGCACTAAGATTTTTTGAACAGCTTTATATGTTTAACTGGTATCAATGGATACTTTTTTTATAGTTAGACTTCTCCACGTTTTACTTTTTTCTTTTTATGTTTAATCAGCAAGGACTGTGCTTCCCAAACTTTAATGCGTATATTAATCACCTGGAGATCTTGGGGTGGGGCTTGAGATTCTGCATTGCTAACAAGCTCCCAGGTGATCCTGATGCATTACCTTTGAGCAGCAAGAAGCTCAAGTACATTTTTCAAGGATGGGTAAATAGTAAATTGCCCAAGTCTTTGCATATTTGAGAGCGTCTTTCTATTGTCTATACATATGAATAACACCTTCACTGGGAACAGAATACTTGAAGCATAGACTTTCTCCCTCAGATCTCCTTGGTTAGATGCTTTATTATCTTCCAGCATTCTGCGTTGCAGGGAATATTGAGGATTACTTTCTACGAGCCCTTTAGAATATAAGACCAATTATTTTTTCTGCCTGGAGGCTTGAAGGAGGGTTTTTTTAGTCATATAAATTCAAAATTTTGTCAGAATATGTCTAGATATATTTCTACTTTCACTTAATTTGGTCACAAACTTAATTTTTAATTTGAAATTAATAACTTTTTTCAAACTTATAAAAATCTTTCTATTATGAATATGTTGAAAGGACTAAAGAAAACCAGTGTATAAACAATTATGGGATACAAAGTAGCAAATATGTGAGATAAACAACTCAAAACATCTAATGTACAACATAAGGACTATAGTTAATAGTAGTGATTATATTTAAGATTAAAGCTGCTTTTGCCATGGGGGGAAGAATTGGTAACTATATGAAATGACACATATGTTAATCTGTCCCACTGTAGTAACCATTTACTATATGTATCTTGTAGCATCATGTTGTGTACCTTAAATATGCAAAATAAAATTTGTTTTAAAAAATAAAGCCAGAAAGTGAGAAGACAAGCCATAAACTGAGATAAAATGTTTGCGAAAAACATATCTGATAAAGGACTATTGTGCCAAATATACAAAAGTACTTCTAAAACTCAACAACAAAATGAACAACTAGACTGAAAAACATCCACATAGCTGAACAGATATCTCTCCAAAGAAGATACACTGATGTCAAATAATCATATGCAGAGACTTGACATTATACCTCATCAGGGAATTACAAATCAAAGCTGCACTGAGATACCACTATAAATCATTAAATGGTGAAAATCCAAAATACTGACAACACTAAGTGCTAACAAGGATGTGGAACAACAGAAATCTTCATTCATTGCTGACAGAAATGCAAATGGTACAACGAGTTTGGCAGTTCCTACAAACTAAACAGATTCTTAATGTAGAAGCTAGCCATCGCACTCCTTGATATTTATCCAAGTTATTTGAAAACATTTATCTATATAAAAACCTGCACCCAGATGTTTGTGACAGCTTTATTCATAATTGCCAAAACTCAGAAGCAACCAAGATATCCTTCAGTAGGTGGATGGTTAAATAAACTACAATATATTTATAGGCAACAAAATATCAAACAACATTAAAGAGAAGTTAGCTGTGAAGCCATGATGAGACATGAAGGAACCTGTATTAGTCCATTCTCACACTGCTAATAAAGACATACCCAAGACTGGGTAATTTATTTCAAAAAAAAAAAGAGGCTTAATAGACTCACAGTTTTGCAGGGCTGGGAACGCCTCAAGAAACTTACAATCATGGTGGAAGGGGAAGCAAACACGTCCTTCTTCACACGGCGGCAACAAAGAGAAGTGCAGAGTGAAGTGAGGGAAAAGCCCTTATAAAACCATCTGATCTCATGAGAACTCACTATCACAAAAATGGCGTGGAGGTAACTGCCTCCATTATTCAATTACCTCCAACTAGGTCCTTCCCACAACACCTGGGGATTATGGGCACTACAGTTCAAGTTGAGATTTGGATGAAGACACAGCCAAACCATATCAGAACCTTAATTGCATGTAACTAAGTGAAATCCTCACAACACGTGGGGATTATGGGAACTACAGTTCAAGATGAGATTTGGGTGAGGACACAGTCAAAGCATATCAAAACATTAATTGCATACAAGTAAGTGAAAGAAGCTAATCTGAAAATAATTATATCTGTTTGGCTCCAACTTTATGGCATTCTGGAAATGGCAAACCTATGGAGATACTGAAAGAATCAGTTGTTTCCAGTTTCCTAGCAGGTGAGAGGAATAAATCAGAGCAGAGAGGATTTTTATGGCAGTGAAGTTATTCTGTATGATACTGTAATAGTGAGTACATGTCATCATACATTTGTCAAAACCTGTATAATGTACAACACTATGAGTGAATCCAAACTAACTATGAGTGATATTTGTGTGTCAATGTTGGTTCATTAGTTACAAAAAATGTAATCACTCTGATGTGAGATGTTGATGGTAGAGGAGGTTGTGTGTGGGGAGGATTGTATATGGGAACTCTCTGTACTTTCTGTTAAATTGTGTTATGAACCTAAAACTGGTCTAAAAAATAAGATCTATATATTCAAAAATTAAAGGAAAGAATGACAACAATTCTCACGTAATGACAATAATGTCTCACAGAATAGAAAATATCAATAGAGAATTAGAAATTATAAGAGGAACACAGAAATTCTGGAGTTGAAAAGTACAGTATCTCAAATAAAAAATGTATCAGAGGGACTCAACAGCAGATTTAAGCTGGCAGAAGACAGAATCAGCAAACTTTAAGATATGTCAGTTGAGGTAATCCAGTCTGAGAAGCAGAAAGAATAATGAAGAAAAATAAATAGAGCCTCAGAGATCTTTGGGAAGCCATCAAGCATACCAACATATGTGTAATAGAAATCTCAGATGGAACAGAAAGAGAGAAAGGGATAGAAAGAGTATGGGAAGAAATAATGGCTGAAAACATTAATCTACAACCCAAGAAGCTCAGTAAACTCCAAGTAGAATAAATTCAAGGATATCCACACCTAGACACAGCATAATTAAACTCTTAAAGACAAAGAAAAAGAAAAAAATTTTGAAAGCAGCAAGAGAAAAATGACCCATAATATACAAGGGATTATCAATAAAATTAACAGCTGATTCCTCAAGAGAAACTAGAGGCCTCAAGAGAGTGAGTTGACAAAATCAACACACTGAAAGAAAAAGATAGTCAGCCAAGTATTCTATACGCAGAAAAATTATCCTTCAAAAATAAAGAAGAAATTAAGATATTTTCAAATAAACAAAATTGAGAGAATTCATCACTATCAGGCCCAGTCTTCAAGAAACACTAAGGGATTCCTTCAAGCTAAATGAAAGGACACAGGAGTACACCTTGAGTTCACACAAAGAAACAAAGGACACTGATAAAGTTAATTACATAGGTAAATACAAGACAGTACAAATACATTTTTATAATTTGTTCTTCTATCTGATTTACAGGTCAACTGTATAAAGCAATTATTATAAAACTATAGGTGATTACAGTATATAAACATGTAGTCTGATAATAATCACACAAAGAAGTGGGGAGAAAATGAAGTTATACTAAAACAAAGTTTTGTGTACTATTGAAATTAAGTTGGTATTAATGCAAACTAGACTATTTTTAGTTAAGACATTAATTTTAATTCCCAGGACAATCACTAAGAAAACAACTCAAAAACTATAGTAAAAGAAATAACAAGAGAATTTTTCCCTAGAATCGTTCATACCCAGAGTCTCACCCATACCTGATTAAGATAATTTAGAAGATGAGACTTGTAACTTTGAGTGGATGACATTTAGATGGGGCTGATGCTATGAGTTGAGGCTTTGAGGGATGTTGGAAGGAGCTCTATGTATTTTGCATGTGAGATGTTACGTGAATATTGGGAAGCCAGAGGACAAACTGCAGTAGGTTTAATATTGGACCCCCAAGAATTTATGTCTAGGCCCTAATTATCAGAACCTGGACGTTATCTTATTTGGGTGGGGGGGACGTGTCTGCAAATGTAATTAAGGATCTTGAGGCAAGCTCATCCTGGATTACCCAGGTAAGCCCTAACAACAATGATAAGTGTGCCTAAAAGAAACAGAAGAGGAAGAGGGGAAGGGGAGAAGGAAGCAATGGCAAACTCCCAAAGAAGGTGAATTAGAGATTGGAGTAACATGGCCACAAGTCAAGGAATGCTGATAGTCACCAGTTGGAAGAAGCAAAGAACAGGTTTTCCCTTAGAGATAGAGGGAACATGACCCTCCTAGATTTCTGATTTCTGGCCTCCAGAACTGTGATAGAATACATTTCTGTGGCTTTAAGCCACCAATTTGTGGTCATTTGTTATAGTAGCCATAGGAAACTATTTCATATTCCAGTCGAAAGGTAGAGATTGGCAGAACGGATTTAAAAAGAAAGAAAAATCATGATCCAACTATATGACATCACACTTTAGACCAAAGACACAAAAATGTTGAAAGTAAGAGGGTGAGAAACAATACAATACTATGCACACATGAACCAAAAGAGAACTAGAGTTACTGGCTATACTAATATCAAGTGAAATATACTTTCAGACAAAAATTGTTAGTAGAGACAAAGAAAGACATGATAATAAAATGGTTAATCCATCAGCAAAGTATGACAATTGTAAATACATATGCATCTTACAACCAAAACCCAAAATGCATGTAGCAAAACTGACAGAATTAAGAAAAAAAACAGACAATCCAAAAATAATAGTTGGAGACTTCAACACTCCCACTTTCAATAATGGATACAACAACTGAACAGAAGATCAATAAGGCTATTGAATACTTTAACACTATAAACCACTTAGACCTAACAGACATCTACAGAACACTCCATGCAACAATAGCAGAATACACATTCTTCTCAAGAGCACATGGAACATTGTCCAGGTTAGACAAGATGCTTGGTTATAAAACAAGCCTAACTAAACTTAAAAGGGCTGAAATCATACCAAATATATTCTCTGACTAAAATGGAAGTGAACAGAAATCACTAACAGAAGCAAACTTGGGAAATTCACAAATATATGCAAATTAAATACACACTCCTAAATTACCAATGAATTAAAGAAGAAATCAGAAGAAAAATTAGAAAATATTTTTAATGAAATGAAAAACACAACATACCAAAACTTACAAGTTACAACTAAAACAGTGCTTACAGGGAAATTAATAGCTATAAATGCTCATATGGATAACTATGTTAGTGGGATAATACTTATGAAATATTAGTTGATGAGTTGTTTCTAACTTCTATTATTTCTCCTTGGGTTTCCCAGCACTCACTTCTCAAGGTAGCCAGGGAAACTACATCATTACTTTATCCATATTAAATCATTTAATCATCACAACCCTAAGCTATAAGTACTGTTATTATCTCCATTTCACCAGTGAGGGAAAGCACAGAGAAGTAACTAGTCCAACATCACAGAGCTTATAACTGAGAGACAGGGAATGAAACTTAAAATGTCTAATATCTAAAGACAGGATGAACTCAGCTAAAGGACTCAATAGTTGGCTTCTGAGTTGAAAAATGAAAGTTTAAATGTTTTAGTAATATACCACAACTTGGCAAACCATGGCCCATGGTCTGTTTTCATAGGGCCCATGAGCTAAGAATGTTTTTTCAATTTCTAATTTGTTTTCCAAAAGTCCGAAGAAGAATATTTTGTGACCCATGAAAATTATATAAAACCATTGTTGGTGGTGTTTGTCTTGTCAGAATAGAAGCCAAATAGCCTCACTTATCATACCACACAGCTGTTCCATGGTTTAGCAGTGGTAAGGTTTTATTCCTATTTTTTTGGTTCAGGGCCAAGACTGAAATTTTTCTGAGTGAAAACTGCCCTCAACTGTGATTATCAAACACTGATTGGATTTTGAAGTTAGTTTTGTTGAAGACTTGACAATATTTCTAGACTCAAAAGTTTTCCTTCTGATTTCCAGCTCTGGCTGTGACAATGTAGATGATACTGGGCTAACTCTCATGCTGAATGCAATTAGGAAAGCTGAACAACGTATTTAAAAATTACTTCAAGGCATTACAGAGCAGTCAATGCAGGCAGTATTTAGGGGACTGCATGTTCCTTGAACAAAAGGAAACACAGGAAATGAACTCTATAATCACTTTGGCTTTTTTTCCTAAAAACATTTCCCAATTTACAGAGCTGAAGAATAAATGGAGCCCTAGCAGAAGCAGTGATCTCCCTGGGCTCACAAAGCAGATCTCCAAGAAAGGGCAGCCAAAGAGATTAAAATATAAGGGCAAAGACTCAAGGAACAGGGACCCCAGAGAAAAGAACCTCAAAATCTGCAAACAAATTCCTCTTTTGTAGTCAGCTGACACTCAATTGCATGTGCACAGGATTGTGCTACAGAAAGTCCAGAAGAAAACAGCAGCTGGGAGGTTAAAAACCTCAGCACCAGCTGAGCCGCCTCCTAGTGCTGGAGAGACAGGGCTAGAGTTCAAGGCCCCAGCCATGTTAGAGGGGCTGGAATTTCTGTGCACCCAAACGGTCACACCCGAGGTATGAGGACTACATTCTAGGATTAAGAGAGAAATATGAACCCTTTAAAAAAAAGCCATTTAGAGAATCAAAATGATTTGCTGTATTCATCCCTCTGTCAAAAAAAATCAACCCTCTTTGGTGTACTTTTCCCCCAGCATATGGTCTATTTGGGGATGGTCTATTACCAGTTGTGAGCTGATAAATGTTGCAAAACCATCTTGGTGGTGGGGGAGCATATCCTGATTTATGGCATTTATTTATTTCCCTTGTGTAAACACTCCCACTCCCACTACGACCAATTTCAAGTTAGCAATGTGACATCATGAACAGAGATTTGGGAAGGGATGTGTACAATTGGGTCTCACCAGCGGTGTGCACCAGCTCCAGAACACAGCTAGAATCACACACCTAAACCCTGTATTTCACATCTTCAACCCAAATAAAAAGGAAAGAATGACCATAAACCCAAATCTGTGTAATAATTTATCATTTGTTTTAATATTTGGAAATGTTGAATTCATTTGAATAACTCCCTTTTCAGAGATTTTCTTTTCTATAAGGTGAGACTTAGAAGATAATATTATTCTTCAACATAATTTCTTCCCTAGGCTACAGCCTGAGTCTCTCTCATTCAAAGACAAACAAAAGAAGTGACTTGGACACCAATGAATAATTTTTCCATTGATTTGCCTTAAACAGATGGTGATTAAACATAGTTCAATTCAACAAATATTTATGGAATGTGTACTCTATTTAAGTCACTTTGCAATGTAATGAAGGGTTTCCCATGTCTTCAATTATTCTTATCAAAACAAATATTCAACAGTCTAAAAGAAAACTTGTAAGGAAATATTTATTTCTCAAGATTGCAGAAAGGAGGGGGAACCTATCCAAAGCAAAGAGCAGGGATATAACAGCATACAAGATGAGTTGGAAAGACCAGAAAATGAAAACATTGTGACTCCAAGTCTTCATTTGTTGTCCTTCGGTGGCACATGACTCAGCTTGAAATCATTCCAACCATGACCCGTGCCAAAAAGAGACAACGCTTACATTTTGATTTCATTAATCTGGGACCTTATTATCTTATTTTTGCCTCTCCTCCACTATCAGGGAAGAACCAGACAAGTCCTCTGGGGCAGTTCATGTATGCCTAACTCACTTGTTTTTCAACACTTAGGAAAAGCATCCGGCCAGGCATGGTGGCTCACTCCTGTAATCCAAGTAATTTGGGAGGCCAAGGTAGGCAGATTATATGAGGCCAGGAGTTCAAGACCAGTCTGGCCAACATGGCAAAACCCCATCTCTATTAAAAATACAAAAATTAGGCAGGCATGGAGGCACACACCTGTGGCTATGCCACAGCTACTCCGGAGGCTGAGGCATGAGAATCACTTGAACCCCAGAGGCGGAGGTTGCAGTGTGTCAAGATCGTGCCACTGTACTCCAGCCTGGGCAACAAGAGCAAGACTCTGGCTGAAAAAAAAAAAAGAAAAAAAGAAAGGCATCCTTGCTCTTCCTGAAACCCTGGCCTTATAATGCATTTTCTCCACAACACAGTCTTTCTTTGAGGAAGAATGATCCTATTGATTCTCTGGAAGTGATGGTTTGATGTCCCTTTGCGTCTTGATGTAGAAAAACATATATTCTAATATTAAATTATCTAGCCTGCTGAAATGGAGCCATTATGTTTTCCCTGGCTTATGTGATCCCACTTGTGCCAAATTCTACTTAGCTTTGTTATGTTTAGTTTATCTGTCATAGTAATGTGGAAAAGTGTATCAGTTCCCTACTGCTGCTATAACAAATTACCACAAATTTAGTGGCTTAAAACAATACAAACTTATCTTACTGCTCTGAATATGAGAAATCTGAAATTGGTCTCACTGGGCTAAAATGAAGGAGTCAGTATGGCTGAATTCCTTCTGGAGCCTCTAGAAGGGAATCATTACTTACCTCTTCCCACTTCTAGAGGCTGTCTGCATTTTGTGGTTTGTGGCCCTTTTCTCTACCTACTAAGCCAACAGTGACCAGTCAAGTCTTTCCCACCTCACATCACTCTGACACTGACTCCCCTGCCTCCCTCATTTACTTATAAGGACCCATCTCAAATAATCTCCCCATCTCAAAGTTATCTGACTTAGCAATCTTAATTCCATCTGCAACCTTAGTTCCCCTCTTGCCATGTAACATGGCATATTCACGAGTTCCAGAGACTAGGACATGGACATTTTAAGATGGCCATTATTCTGCCTACTGTGGAAGGGGACAAGGTAACAGTGAGTTTCAGCTAGAAAAAGACCAAAGAGTAAAGAGTACACAGAACATTTTACAAGTCCATTTGTTCTCAAAAAAAGTAACTATACATTGTCATTCTGAAAATGAAAATACCTAATTTTACTGGACAATTCTTTATCTTGCATGTGCATGGTTGAGGTACATTTTTTTTGCAAATGGAATGCCCTTAAAAAGGTCTGCATTACTACAATAGAGAGGTGCTTAATCTATTGACTGTTCTTCAGAAGTTGCTTCATGTGACCCCGAAGTTGAAGCATGAAAGTCAACATTCCACAGCCAAGGAGACTGATACCCAAAGGCATGATGAAACTCACCTACATTTTCACACTTAGAGATTGAGAGACCAACTTCAAAACCCTGTCTCTTGACTCTCAATTCAGGGTTATTTTCCTACACAAGACCACATAACAGTGACTGAGGATCCTTGGTAACTTTCTTACTATTGGCATTAGGGAGAAATTGAGTATAAAGTCCATTGCTTTAGAAAATTAAGGGAGAACAGACATCTGAATGCTACAGTAAGTACTGATACAATTTATTGTTGCAAGGAGGCTGAGTAGACCACAACTTTGTTCTAAATGTTCCTGTGACAGACAATGTTGATTGGCTGACTCCACAGTTATTCCAAATTCCCTCATAGGATAGAGGTTCAAAAATACTCATTTTTTCCTACTGCTCAATGAGAAAAAAAATAAGAACTCTGCCAAAGGGTTGAAAGATGCTCTGAGAAAGCTTTTGCCTTCATGGTTAAATTAACAATCAGGCCTAGATTTCCTCTTCCTTTTTATTCCTACTTGGAGATGGGCTTTTTTTGTTTGTTTGTTGCTCTATCCAGAGCATCAGAACATTGGCTGGAACATAAATATTTATTGAATAAATGAATAAATATTTTTGAATGATGCCAGAAGTTACAGCAGCTACTTGAGACTTAAAAGGAAATCGGTAGAATTCCAGAAACATCATCCTTGACATCATGGTGTCACTGAATTAATACCAACAGCTGCTCCTCTCCATATTTCTTGTTATATGATAAGATTTAACTCCACTTGATATTTTCATATGCCAGGTTTTTTGTTCCTTGCAGCCAAAGGCATTCCTTCTCAACAGAGTCACTTTGTGTGTTGCAGCTCCACAAATGAGACATATAAAAATAGCCTTCTTTAGTATGAGGGAAATGTATGGGGTAATGGTAATCTTCAATATCTTGATAGAGGGTCATGTATGCATTTTTCAAATCTTAGTAAATGTAACACTTAGGATTTGTGCATTTAATTATGTCTAAATTTTAATTCAAAGAATAGAAGCCATAAACAAGTATTGAATTCTGGTTAATAAAATGTATTATGAAGTTTTTACACGGAAGTATATAGGTATCTGTAATTTACCTTGGAATGCATCAAAAAAATAAGCTATGGATTGATGGATTGACAGAAGGATTTATAGACATGTAATAAGCAAGTATTCTCTAAAAAAAGTTAGAGCTAAGTAAGATGTATTTGGGAGTTTACCCTAAAATTAGTTCAACTTTTCTGTCCCTTTGACAATGTTCGTAATATCCTCATCTTATAAATCTATGTACCAGAGCTACAGAAAATGATGTTTCCGAAATTTTTAATTTATGTGAGACTGAGTAGCTCTCTAGCTGGGAGTAGTAGGAAACGGCTTACTACACATCTACACACATCTGAAAGTGTGTAGTAACCATATGGTTACATCTGAGGGTGTGTAGTATCCATAGTACTAATCTACCCAAAATGAAATTCTCAATGGTAATTTCTTTTTGAACTTGATAAAATTAATACTAAATTTTCCTGGAAGAATGAATAGATAACAATCATTATGAATTAAGAGAAAAAGAGTAAAAAGGAAGAATTCATTCAACTGTACATTAAAACAATAGAAGAGTAATGAGAAGGCATTTACCCTGATTGAAATATAATATACTCTATTTTTGGAATTACAGCATATAATATATTTTTTAAAACTTTCTGAAAATACTGGGTGACATGTAACTGACATCCTTTTAAAGGCATAACTGAGATAGTAAAAAAGAAAAAAAGTAAGGGAAGTCTCTGAGGCCAAAACCCCAGAGCCCAACTAAGAACCTCTTGCCAATTACTCCCTGTCTGACATAGAACACATTTGACCATGATGGAGAGTGAGAATAGAGACATCAAAAGGAGAAATTATAAAGAATAATTTTTTTAAGTAAGAACTACATTGGAAAACAAGGATAGCTTTGTGGGCAAGTGTGAAGATGATCATATAAATAAATAATCTCCAAAATATTGACATTATGGTTTGATCAGGAAAAAGCTATTTTGGATTATAACCTCCACCACATATGTTTATTCATATATTAAATATTATACACATATACAAAATGCTAACATATTATGTATACTATAAAAGCACACCCAGAATGAAAATTTAGGTTGGGTACCGTGGCACATGCCTGTAATCCTAGCATTTTGAGAGGATGAGGCTGAGGCAGGAGGATCATTTGAGCTGAGCAGTTCAAGACTAGCCTGGGAAACATAGTGAAACCCCACCTCTACAAAAAATAAAATAATAAAATAATGAAGAAAGAAATGTAAATTTAAAGTTTAAAATAGGAGTTGTCTATATGTGTACACATATGTGTGTGTATGTGGGTGTATTCTAATATGCATTATCCTGAGCACTGCCTGGGATCCTCACACTTTCCTCCCCTACTTTGTTGTTTTTGATTTTGTTTTGCTTTTGTTTTTGAGATGGAGCCTCACCCTGTCACCAAGGCCGGAGTGCAGTGGCACTATCTCGACTCACTGCAACCTCCGCCTCCCAAGTTCAAGTGATTCTCTTGCCTCAGCCTCCAGAGTAGCTGAGATTACAGGCACGTGCCACCACACCTGGCCAATTTTTGTATGTTTAGTAGAGACAGGGTTTCGCCATGTTGGCTAGGCTGGTCTCGAACTCCTGACCTCAGGTGATCCACCTGCCTCAGCCTTCCAAAGTGCTGGGATTATAGGCGTGAGCCACCGTGCCCGGCCTACTCTCCTCCTCCCCCACTTTAGAAACCCTTGGTCTTTACGAATCTATGTCATGTAAAGTAAGGATGAATTAGTTAGAAAGTCCCATGTCCTTTGACTTCCTGGCTGATGACTGAATTTATTTCTTTAGTTTTAGCCTATAGCATAAATAATTCCTAGTTATTTTCCTGGGAATGCTTTTATTACAAAACATGAAGCGAAAGCATGGAGGTAGCAGCTAACTCAGTGGGGAAGAGATCAATGTGGAAAGCAGAGAAAAGCGTTCTAAGTCCTGATGTCCTTGATGGCAAATATCCTTCTTTTAGGGACATGAAGCCATTTACTTGGGAGGAATTTATAGCACATAATTTGACAAAACTAGAATATTTCTCATTTCTTACATATTTTATTTTTAAATAAAACATTTAATGATCAGCCTACTTCTTTATTCCAAATAGATAAGAGAATAAGCCACAGTATCTTCCACCCCAATCATCTACACATCAGGTTTGGTGCAACTGGCTGGCTGGACAGCCCCCACTCTAACTTTTGCCACTCCCATTCTCCTCACACTCCACCTCTGGTCAAAAAGAATACGCCACAGATGAAGGTCAAGAATTTCTGAGTATTATATTTCTTTCACCCCAGCTGGATTGAGGAGTTGGATTTTTTTAATTCTGGAATTTTCCATGCTTCTAATCTTCCTTAATCATTAAAAACAACCCTTAAAAAAAAACTTTGGATTATTTCGAATTATATTCTTTCAATTGCTTTTGCTATTTTCCATTCATTTTGTAATCTTGAGGATATAGCTATTTTAGCTTTGAGTAAATGTCATTAATAAAATTCAAAATAAAATCTAATAGTTTTTCTTAGCTTTTACAGAAAATTAAATTCTGGCTAATCTAATGAGAAAAATAATTAGGAGCGAAAGTTTGTTTTTTGTTGAGGTGTTTGTGAATATACGGAAAACTCCTATTCTTTCTTTCAGGTGTAGCCCTGATGCAGTCTTCTTTCTCTACTGACACAGATGTGGGCTAGAGCTAGGATTGATTGACATACTCAAAGCTTCCATTGCCATTCCACTGCAACCACACATCTATAAGTCAAACACCACTCACAGCTACAGCTTCCAATCTCCTTTCTGAGGAGGAAGAGTTATTCCAAATACCACATAATAGACAGTATAACACTTGGCATATCAGAAGCCTTTGATTTTTACTTTAAAAGTTGACAAACTTTCAAAAATAAATTTTATGTTCTAATTCAAAAGACATCAGACATAATGTGACATATTATTGGTAGATTCGGGACTATCATGATGAACACCAATTTCCGTACCTTCATGTAAGAATGAAATAATGCCCTTAACATCTGTGGGAAATCCAAATCAGCCCAGACATGTATGCTTCTTAAATTCACATTCATTTCTTATCTTGTTCTTGTCCCTTTCCTCCCCTTCTCTTGTTATGAATTTCCTTATGGCCAATATGTCTGAATGCAGGAGCTCTTTTACCAACTGGAAATCTGTACCTCCTAATGGACTATAGGTTAGAAAACAGAAGCCATCCTGTAAGTGGTGGTGGATAGCCCGCTTGAGAGAACCTGGAAGATACTCCTATGACAAGTGTAAGGTACTCTTACCTAATTTGGTTGTTTATCAAACTCTTGGCTATATTTGGCTTTCAGCTGTAATACAAATTGTGAATGCAGGGTAGGTAAAATATCATTTAAGAACTAATCCTCAGAATATTCATGTAATAGCCCAGAGTATATCAGTATCTTGAGTGGAAAAACCAAGGCTCCAAGCAAAAATTTCTTATCCAAGTCACATTAAATCCATTATGATACTGAAAACTGAACTCATGCATTCATGCATATACTAAGTAGGTCTGTGTCCACTTGGAGATTAATAGATACTCTGAATTTTGATCACACATTACTCAGTCTGCTCTTCTAGCTCACAATCTCTAACACTTCATTTCACTCTATGCCTTAGAAATGTATTCAATTGAGAATTTCTAGGCATGTGCACGATGCCAAAAAGTCAGAATGAGTATGGGTCAACCCCTAAATTGGATATTCTTAAGTAAAAGAGGCAAAAAGTAATGTATAAACTGACCAAAAATAATCACATCCCCTTGAAACCAAGTATTTATTTTAAAAGATTAAGGCAATTTTTCTGCTTCCTGAATTGTTGGGATTATAACTCCAATTCTTCTCTTACTTGGACTTTGCCAGATTTGGCTTCAAATCATGTGGCACTGATGTATAACACACCCAGAGACCTACCATGAAGTTCAAGCATCAGGAAAGCAGCACCACAAGGAACAAGCAAAAAATAGCAAAAGAGAAAAGTTAACCACTCCCAGGATTTCTAGAAAACAAAATCCATAAGAGGAGAAGCCAGAGAATGTCTCCTACATGGGAAAACTTTGTCTTATGGGGAATTTTCAGGCACAAAAATAACCCATGTGACAAATAAAGATGATAGAAACAGGTAGCAAAATCCTACAATGGGCAAGAATGCATCTGGTGTCATCTGTGACACCAAATTTCAGATTCTCTCTCATGTATAAAAAGAGTGGGCTTCAGCCACAGGGTAGAGGGACTTCCCATTGAAAACTCATATTGTACCTCAAAAATGGTGTACTGTCCACACTTTTTTTTAGAACAACTAGACCTGAAAATCTGTTCTGAATGGAATAATCCCCTTAAGATCTGTGTTTGGTTCTTCCCTTACCAAACAGCATCATCTCTCCGCTCTCCTTTCTACAATGTAGTGATGAATAAACTAAGTGCAACAAAACCACACTAATATGAGTGGAATCAAATAGATCCAGGCAGGCACAATGGCTATGTTTCAGGAGGCTGCATAATTCAGGATTAAAATATGTGCCTCTGTATGCCAAGATGCAATGAGCATCCCAGCCATTTCATTCAGCAAATCAAATAGTCTTTCTTTCTCAAAGACGACCATGTTGTGGAGCAAATACATTTAGGACCAGTGTTTCCGGAAGCAAAAGGATGTTTTACATAAGTGCCAGAAAACAGGTGATTTAGACATAATCAAACAGCCCAAAGAACTTGGCTGACTCTTCCCTGGCAGAGGAGAGCCACAAATAAGGTAATAACATTTCAATTTCATGAGTCAGATGCTAGAGAATGAAAAGATTTCCTCTTTCTGCTGTGGGTCATTGTGGGGATGAATTCAAGAGATATCACCATGGAGTTCACACAGCACAACAAGCACAACAATGGAAACTTGGAATGGCAGCATTGCCTGCTCTCTAACGTGCCAAACCCTTTATGTTAGCTCTTATACACATGCTATTTGCTTAGAGTATTATTTTTTTCCTCCTCATCTCTGCAATTTTGACAAGAAAATAGTTTCTTTCCCATAAGTTTCTTATCCAACTGCAGAATCTAATGGCCTTATAAGGATAATTGAAGAAATGTAAAGCCTCTCATTACCAACCAGAGAGCCTTAAATACATGTACCATAAATGTTTGTGGAATCAAACTGATTAATCAACATCTGTTTGAGGCAAATAAATGTGAAAGTTATTCATCAGGGCCCAGGTCATCTCCACTATTTGAATTTGAGTAAGATTTGCTCCTGCTGTAGTCCAAAGGAGAAGTTATATTCATGAATATTTAATTAGTGCCACCTTTTAGAAAAAAAAAAACTAAAAGGAGAGCAAATAGCAGCCACTTTCTAAAACCTTACTCTTTCTTGCATCCTCAACCTCCTATAAGAATTCTATCCAACCATGCTGCATATACAGATGTTTTAACTTTCCTCCCTGTGGCAACAGTTGTAGAGTTTGTCTTACAACTCCAGCCCAACTCTTTTGGAATATACTCCACTGACAATTAGGGCAGGAAAGCTTAGGACTCCCAGGCACTGGCATAGCTTGGGCTCCTTCCACGACCTAGTCTCTACCAAGTAGACACACCCACATGTGATTTGGAAGGCCGGAGGCAGAGCCTCTGCTTGTGCTCCTTCTTTCTGCTGATGAGCACAGCCATGGAAGATATTAATTTCTCCATTGCAGTAGTAATCAAGGACCCAGGGTCGAGTCCTTAGCATGGTGCCACACTGGACCCAGTAAGCCTTTCCTGGGGCCAGAAGAGGAGGACTGAGCAGAAGGCAACAGAGAAAATATCCAGACTCAAGGTTCCTGACTCGCAGCTCAGGAGGAAAAATAAAAACTTGTGGAGGGAGAGACACCCAGATAGCTGAGGCCTGAATTGATAAATAGTAAGGCTAGTGCCCTTCTCTCCTAACCTAGGCAGACAGTAACCCTTTTAGAAAAGTCTCACATCTGTGAAGGATATGAACAGACACTTCTCAAAAGAAAACATTTATGTGGCCAAGAAACATAAGAAAAAAAGTTCACATCATCACTGGTCATTAGAGAAATGCAAATCAAAACCACAATGAGATACCATCTCACACCAGTTAGAATAGTGATTATTAAAAAGTCAGGAAACAACAGATGCTGGTGGGGATATGGAGAAATAGGAATGCTTTTACACTGTTGGTGGGAGTGTAAATTAGTTCAACCATTGTGGAAGACAGTGTGGCGATTCCTCAAGGATCTGGAACCAGAAATACCATTTGACTCAGCAATCCCATTACTGGATATATACCAAAAGGATTATAAATCATTCTACTATAAAGACACTCGCACACGTATGTTTATTGCAGAACTATTTACAATATCAAAGACTTGGAACCAACCCAAATGCCCATCAATGATGGACTGGATAAAGAAAATATGGCACATATACACTGTGGAATACTATGCAGCCATAAAAAAGGAATGATATCATGTCCTTTGAAGGGGTATGGATGAAGCTGGAAGCCATCATTTTCAGCAAACTAACACAGGAACAGAAAACCAAACACTGCGTGTTCTCACTCATAAGTGGGAGATGAACAGTGAGAACATGTGGACACAGGAAGGGGAACATCACACACCAGGACCTGTCAGGGGGGTGGGGGAAGGGGAGGGAGAGCATTAGGACAAATGCCTAATGTATGCAGGGCTTAAAGCCTAGATGATGGGTAGATGGGTGCAGCAAACCACCATGGCACATGTATATCTATGTAACAAACCTGTACGTTCCGTACAGGTATCCCAGAACTTAAAGTAAAATAAAATAAGAAAAGTCCCACATTTAACATGATGCTGTATTCAACATGAGAGAGATGGAGTAAGCAATAGCTGAGGGCAGATGGGTGTCAGGACAACTATGTAGGGTTCCACTCCAGAATTATATATAAAGAATAATCAAGAATTCTTAGTATCCCACCTTCAACAACAACTAGAGGGGTCAGAAATATTATGGGAGGTGTGAACAGGAAGACATATGAGGTCAGGAGGAGGTAGCTGCAAAGTTCAGAGCTTTTGCAATTGGAGGCAAAAGCCAATTGCCAACATGCACCACACTTTGGTGGATACCAGCTCAGGATGTTCAGGCAACAGGTACACCACGGAACATCACCGCAGGTAACAGAGTGACAGACTGATACCTAAGTCCAAGCAGGACAAGAACTGACGAATAATACATAAGCTGTCCTGTGAAAATAGACCACTCCCAACTGGTATAGAAAAAAGACACAAGGGAGGCATAAAGAAAATAGGGAAGACTGAGAATGTATGCAAAAGTAGCTAAGATAAAAATTGGACTACGATTGTAATAATATTTTAATTTCACTGAAAAGGCATGGATTGGACTGATAATACTGGAATTAGGAAAAAAGAATAAGTTGTCTGGTCAAGACAGACTGGGAGAGTAGAGGACAAAATGGAATTATAAAAAATTACAATTAAAGAAAATAAAATTACGTTAAAAAACACACATCAATCGTTACGTGTAAATTTTTACCCTACTCTCACAGATAGAATTTATTAGTGTTTACCATGTGCCAGTCACTGCTCTAATTAAATATAATGAATATTATGTCATCTTGGTGTAGTCTAATTATCTTCATTTCACAGGTAAGGAAACTCAATCTCACAACTACTAAACAACTTGCCCCAGGATGAATAAAATTATCTATATGATAAAGATATGATAAAGTCATATCTATAGTCAAGCAGTTGCACAAATTATTCCCAATGACTCATCAGTCACTTCAGATGTCTTCTTTCTTCCTCATCCATTTGATAGATACTACAGAGACAGATAGTAATGACCGCACTTTGCACTGTGGGTAAGAAGGGAAGAAGAAAATGCATCCCCCCAAAGCTGAGATTTTCTTCTCATAACTAGAGCTTGCTTTCTTTGCCTTTTTCTTAACAATATTTCCAACTTCATGAAAATAAAGACTAAGAACAAAAATCAAAGTGTTTGGACATGAATAGATAGTTGTTGCTATATATTAGACGTGACCCATGTCCTCTTCTGGGATTCAAATCACTTATTCTGTAATTAATTTACCAAAAAAAAGGACTGGCTGTCAGATATTCTTCATCTCTAAGACTTAAAGAAAGAATTATAAAATCAACACTTACATTATTTTTAAAATTCTAATGTAACGTAATTTTAGTGTGGCATAAGATTTAACATAAAAGAACTTGCCTATGGCATTTCCTTGTTCTGCCATCCCTTGGGACTACGGCTGGATGCATTGTTTTGCAGTGTTCAAAATTGCAGTCCTCCTTTGCTCACAGCACTTGTAACAGACCAAACAGGCTCATAGCTTTCTGGACACGCTCTGCCCAGCCCTGTCATCCAGATTCCATTCTCTTTCTCTTTGCCCATCAGGCCATCCCGGAAGCTGAGGAGGAGGGTGTGGGTGCCAGCTGTCAGTTCTGAGTTGGAGAGCTGGAGCCAACCCAGGCCCAACTGGGAGCCCAGAAGCTGAGCTTCCCCAGCCAAGCAGTGCCTGCTTACTTTGCTGAGAGCTTGCAGGGTGCAGTCACTGAACATGTTCTGGATGGTTGTCTTCATAACTCGTGCTGTCATTGTCAGACTGCTGAGCTGGGAACTTTTCCCAGAGGATCAGCAGCATATTTCACTCCAGCTTATGTGCTTCTTTCTGCATCTATTTTTGTATTCAAAACACAGCAATTCTTAGCATGTCCTGTTTGCTTTTGTATACACCCATTATGGAGCCCAAAATATAATAAGCACTCGCTAAATACTTATTGAATAGATGAATGAATAAATGATAGAATTAATCAGGAACTCAAGGATAACCATGTAAAAATAGATTTAATTTAAAAGCAAGCTTTTTAGCCAGGCCCAGTGGCTCACACCTGTAATCTCAACCATTTGGGAGGCCAAGGCAGGAAGACCACCTGAGGCCAAGAGCTAGAGACCAGCCTGGGCAACATAATGAGACTCCAATTCTACAAAAATAAAATAAAATAAATTAGCTGGGCATTTTGACACGTGCCTGTATTCCCAGCTACCCAGGAGGCTGAGATGGCAGAATTGTTTGAGCTGGGGAGATCAAGGCAACAGTGAGCCATGACCACACCACTGCACACCAGCCTGGTGACAGAGCAAGACCCCGTCTCAAAAAAAAATAATAAAGCCAGGCACGGTGGCTCATGCCTGTAATCCCAGTACTTTTGGAGGCTGAGGCTGGTAGATCACTTGAGGTCAGGAGTTCGAGACCAGCCTGGCCAATATGGTGAAACCCCATCTCTACTAAAAATACAAAAATTAGCTGGGTGTGGTGGCAGGCACCTGTAATCCCAGCTACTTGGGAGGCTGAGGCAGGAGAATCACTTGAACCTGGGAAGCAGAGGTTGCAGTGAGCCGGGATTGCACCTTTGAACTCCAGCCTGGGCATCGCAGTGAGACTCCATTTCAAAAATAATAATAATAATAACATTTTTTAAAGCAGCTTTTCTTGAATTTGGCATTGCTGTCCAGATACCAGTGTTCCCAGTGTAGATTCTTGGTGCTTTTCTAACTTTAACACACATAAGAATCACCTAAAGATCTTATTGTAATGCAGGTTTTGATTCTTTAGGTCTATGATTGGGCTTGAGTTTCTGCATGTCTGAAAAGCTCCCAGGTGATGCTCTTTACTCAGACAACATTTTCAGTAGCAATATCCTAATCAATTAATTGGTCTCACCGTCATTAGAATCTTAGTGAACTTCTGAGGTCAGGCAAACTTATCCATGGTTAATAAAACAACATGCATATCTTATATCATAATAAGCAAGAAATAAACACAAAATCAGGATTTCATCAGGAAAAGAATAAATTTGGCTGATATAAAGCACAGGACAATTTCTCTAGTAATTTAAAAGGAGTGTTTACATGAAAAGTTTTCTCACTCCTATACCTCAGAATGAATTTCAAAACTTTCTATAAAGTGAATGCAGTGTTGTCAGATTTGAGTCATGGCTTAAATTCACTCAAGATTGTGAATTTAAGATTCACTGCATTCACTTTATAGAAAGTGGATTTAAATTCATTCAAATCTTCAGTTATAAAATGTATTCAAACCAAGGTGTAGTTCTTCCAATCTGCTTCACTAACTTCACTCTCATGAGAAATGGAAAAAAAAAATAGTGAAAACCTAATCATTAGCTCACTTGACAGTTAATTTTATGTGGCAACTTGACTGGGCCACCAGATGCTCAGATATCTGATTCAACATTATTTCTGGATGTGTCTGTAAAGATGTTTCCGGAAAAGATTCGCATTTTAATTGATGGACTGAGTAAAGTAGATAGCCACTCCCCAGTGTGGGTGGCATCGTTCAATCTGCCGAGGGCCTAAATCGAACAAAAAGGCAGAGAAAAGTTGTATTTGCCCTCCCTCTGCGTTATTGCTTGAGCAGGACCATCAGTCTTCTGTCCTCAGGGCCCCTGATTCTCAGGTTTTCAGACTCAGACTTGGAATCTACACCATTGGCTCTCCAGCTCTCAGGCCTTCAGGCTACAACACTGGCCTTCCTGGGTCTCCAGCTTGCAGACACCAGATCATGGGACTTACCGGGCTCCATAATTGTGTGCCTATACTTTATCATAAATCTCTTTCTAGATTATATATATATATAACATAGAATATATATATACCAATAACATATACACATACACGCACACACTGATTATCTGGAGAACCCTGACTAATATACCAGAAGAGTTTTTAAATGTTGACATTTGTTGTTGATAAGGAGAAAGTAGAGAGTAAAGTGGAACTTAAATTAACAGAGTAAATTACAGATGAAGTAGACTGTAGTTTTCCAGAAACCTGAAGCCTTTGGAGATAGAATGGAAAGAGACAAGATATTCCTCCGAGTAACGCAAAGCATGATTTTGGAGGAAAATACTCATTTATTTACAGTGGCTTTACGTCACAGATTGGTAGGTAGTGGCTTCTACAAATTAAATAATTACAGGAAAATCTCTCCCTTAAACTTTGTGTTTTAGAAATAAATATTTTAAATAGTGGCCATGTTTAACCTGGGGGTTAATATGCAAGCTAAAATCATGGTAGGACCTCACTAATAAATGCATAACCTAAAATGCAGAGAACTGAGTTGCTCATACTCCCAAGTTTATAACACAGTCATTAATTATTCATATAAGCCTCCTCTTTTGCTTCTATTTTTCTTCCTTTTGCCTCAATCTGCACTGCCAATCTCTTCCTAGACCTGTAGGAAATAACTCTATTGTGTTTCGCATTTTTCCTGGATATGTAGATATATTTCAAATACGGTACTATTTTGTTGTGTGTTTATGTTTTAAATTTGCCCAAGTAAATGATGTTATAGAACTTGTTACCTTACTTTTTCCTCTGAACATTATGTTTGAAAGATTCATCCACATAACTCTATTTCTAATAGAGATAGAGTTTTGTTTCCTCTGTGAGCATCCCCAATATTTTTCACCCATCTGGTTCCCTAGATACAGTTGCATAGGTTGTCTACAATGCCCTGTTGTACAAATAATGCTTAATCAAATACACATGCCTCCTTAAGGACCGGAACACAAATTCCACAGGATGAGCAGGAGACCTGTGTATACTAAACTAAACTAAAATAACTAAACTAAATATCTCCAGATTACTCTCCAAATGAGCCCTTTGAGTCTGTAGTCTCTGCTTCACATGTTTCTGTATTGGTTCCCTATTTTTTTCTAAGGTTTTGTGGGCTTGGGGGGATTTTTTGTATTCTAGTTATCAATCTCTTCTCAGTTTTTGACTTCTCAGATAATTCCTCCTTACCAGGCATGCTTGCTCAGGCCTCTGATCCCAGCACTTTGGGAAGCCAAGGCAAAGGTAGGAGAATTTCTTGAGGCCAAAAGTTCAAGGCCAGCCTCAGCAACAAAGTGAGACCCTGTCTCTATTTTTTAAATAAGAATAATTTCTCTCAATCTGTTCCTTGTTGGTTGACTTTATTAATGGTGCCCTTTATTAAACAGAAATGTATAATTTTTTTATGTGGTCAAGTTCATTTTTTTTTTAGTTTTTTTTTGTTTTGGTTCATTGCAACCTCTGCCTCCCAGGTTCAAGTGATTCTCCTGCTTCAGCCTCCCAAGTAGCTAGGAAGCTAATTTTTGTATGTTTAGTAGAGATGGAGTTTCGCCACATTGGCCAAGCTGGTCTCAAACTCAAGACATCAGGTGATCCACCCACCTCAGTCGCCCAGAGTGCTGGGATTACAGGTGTGAGCCACCGCGCCCAGACAAGTTCATTGTTTTTTATCTTATGACATACCTTTGGGATTTTATATACTAAGTCTTCCACAATTCAAAATTACAAAGGTGTTTTCTGATTTTTCTTCACGTCATAGTTTTACCTTTCATAGGTAAGCCTGTAGTCAATTTAAATTATAAATTTGAAAACTAACTTTTTTTTCTGTGTAGTGGCCAGTTTTTCCAATTATCAGTTGATTAAAAAACAGTCCTCTTCCATTAGGCCCCCTTCTATCAAATACCAGGTTCCCATGTAAGCATGGGCTTGTTTTAGAGCATTTAATTCTGTTACATTTCTATGGCCTTGTAGTAGCCTTCAGTTTCTGAATTGACTGACATTTTTCTGAGATAAATCCAACTACATCATAATTATGTTTGCTTTCTGGATTCAGCTTGCCAACATTTGGGTAAAAATTTTTACATCTATATTCGTAAGTGAGAGCCATACAAAAGCAGTCTTTCTTGAACTATTGGGAGCAGTTATGATCCCCCTAATTTTTCCCAGGCTATAGAATACAGACTTTGTAGCAGGAATAGATTCCTTGATTTCAGGGGGAAAGTAGGCCATTATCTGACCACAGAAGATGAATCAGGATTGGTTTAATCCCAGTCATAGGAAATCCACACTCTTCTGCCGGTGATTCCTCTGGGAATCTGCCTGTGACCTAGTTCTGGCCAAGGACATGTGTTCTGGAACTTCCCTTCCTTAATATATAAATAACCACACTTGGGAGAAGCCCTACCCCAGCCTCTTCCTTTCCTAGAAACTCTAGTTTGAGATTGTGAAGCTCTAAGTCACAAGACGCCGTATCAACCATTATGATAAAAAGGCAAAAATAAAAAAGATGGAGAAAAAATGGTTAAAAAGAAACTAGGTTTCTGATAGTATCATTAAACAAGTAAATCAATTCTATCAACTTTAAGCACTATAGTTTTTATGTGTAAGAAAAGTAATCACTATTTGTTTAAGCATGGCTAAGTTTTTTTGTGATTTGAAGCTGAATTCATCCTAAATTATACACTTTTGTCTTATAGTAGGTTTCCCCAGAAACAGACCCTAAGGTAAACATTCAAGAGTAAAAATCCTATGTAAATATTAACAAAGTGCAAAGATATATGAAACAGATAATATATCAAGATCTAATTGGATTTCTTCTAGTAATATAAGGCTGATTTAACATTTGAAAATCAATGTAATTCACTCCATCAAAGATTAAATTAGAAAAATCATATAATCATCTCAGTAGATGCAAGAAAATGATTTTATTAAATTAATCCTTTATTCATGATAAAAATTGCTATCATGCTAGAAATATATGGTAACAGCTTATTGTGTAAAAGTATCTGTGAATCCTATTGCAAACATCATGCTGAATGGTAAAATATTGAAAGCTTTACCTCTGAGAATGAAGAAAAAATATGGATATCTGCTTTCACCACTTCTCATCATCAGAGTCCTAGCTATTGCAATAAGGCAAGGCAAGACAAAAATAAGAAAAAGATTGGAGGAAACACTAAAATGATCATTTTTTCCAGATAACATAATATTTAGGTCTGTAAAAAAGTCCCAAAGTATCTACAAATTAATATTACAATTGATACACGAATTCAGAGCAATTACAATATCCCAAATCTGTTTTATGTCTATATACTAGCAACAAACAAAAGTTAAATTTAAAGAAATTTTATAATAACATTAAAAAAACTAACAGCTTGGAAAAAATCTGACAAAATTAAAAAGTCTACAAAATATTACTTAGAGAAATACAGACGCCCTAAGTAAATAATGAGATGTAACACGTTCATGAGTTATGAATCAATATGCAAAGATGTTCATTTTCATAGTTGATCTATAGAGTCAATGAAATTCCAAACACAATCCCAGAAAGCATGTTTGTGGAAACTGGCTAATTTAAATGATATACAAAAATAAAAATGATTGTTATAGCTAAGACCTCTTGAAGAAAAACACACTGGATCACAGACACACCCAGAATAATCAGAGAGAAAAACATATTGGGAAACTTCCACTAATGGATATAAGACTACATTAATCAAGGCAGTGATGTATTGGTGTAAAAATAGACAAACCAATGTAACAGAATAGAGTCCAGAGCAAGACGGTAGAATAGGAAGCCCCAGACCCTCCTTTCCCCCGAGGGAGACACTGACTCAACAAGAGTACACAGACAATACCCCTTTGTGAGAAATACAGAAAAAAGTTAAGAGGTTACTGCACCGGAGGAGAGCATGAAACCAACCACAGTGAAACCAGCAGGGAAATCTGTGGCACTGACTCACCATTCCAGAACTCCAACAGATCAATAAGAAAAAGACAAACGGAGCCACCGCCCACGGCACGGCAGCCACCGTGGCCCTCCTGCTGCGCTTCGTGCTCCTGTGCGGAGTAGCGGATTTTGCCAGAAGTTTGAGTATCACTACTCCTGAAGAGATGATTGAAAAAGCCAAAGGGGAAACTGCCTATCTGCCATGCAAATTTACGCTTAGTCCCGAAGACCAGGGACCGCTGGACATCGAGTGGCTGATATCACCAGCGGATAATCAGAACGTGGATCAAGTGATTATTTTATATTCTGGAGACAAAATTTATGACGACTACTATCCAGATCTGAAAGGCCGAGTACATTTTACGAGTAATGATCTCAAATCTGGTGATGCATCAATAAATGTAACGAATTTACAGCTGTCAGATATTGGCACATATCAGTGCAAAGTGAAAAAAGCTCCTGGTGTTGCAAATAAGAAGATTCATCTGGTAGGTCTTGTTAAGCCTTCAGGTGCAAGATGTTACGTTGATGGATCAGAAGAAATTGGAAGTGACTTTAAACTAAAATATGAACCAAAAGAAGGTTCACTTCCATTACAGTATGAGTGGCAAAAATTGTCTGACTCACAGAAAATGCCCACTTTGTGGTTAGCAGAAATGACTTCATCTGTTATATCTGTAAAAAATGCCTCTTCTGAGTACTCCGGGACATACAGCTGTACAGTCAGAAACAGAGTGGGCTCTGCTCAGTGCCTGTTGCGTCTAAACTTTGTCCCTCCTTCAAATAAAGCTGGACTAATTGCAGGAGCCATTATAGGAACTTTGCTTGCTCTGGCGCTCATTGGTCTTATCATCTTTTGCTGTCGTAAAAAGCGCAGAGAAGAAAAATATGAAAAGGAAATTCATCACGATATCAGGGAAGATGTGCCATCTCCAAAGAGCCGTACGTCCACTGCCAGAAGCTACATCGGCAGTAATCATTCATCCCTGGGATCCATGTCTCCTTCCAACATGGAAGGATATTCCAAGACTCAGTATAACCAACTACCAAGTGAAGACTTTGAACGCACTCCTCAGAGTCCGACTCTCCCACCGCTAAGGTAGCTGCCCCTAATCTAAGTCGAATGGGCGCGATTCCTGGATGATTCCAGCACAGAGCAAGGATGGGTCTATAGTATAGAGCTTCCATATGTCTCATCTGTGCTCTCCGTGTTCCTTTCCTTTTTTTGATATATCAAAACCTATTCTGGTCTACATTTTGTTACTAGCCTCAAAATACATCAAAAAATAAGTTAATCAGGAACTGTACGGAATGTATTTTTAAAAATTTTTGTTTGGTTATATTGAAATAGTTACAGGCATTAAAGTTAGTAAAGACAAGTTTACCATCTGAAAAAGCTAGATTTTCTTTAAGAGGTTGATTATAAAGGTTTCTAAATTTATCAGTACCGAAGTAAGATGTAGCACTTTGAATATGAAATCATAGGTGAAGACATTGGTGAACTTACTTGCATACCAAGTTGATACTTGAATAACCATCTGAAAGTGGTACTTGATAATTTTTACCATTATTTTTAGGATGTGTATTTCATTTATTTATGGCCCACCAGTCTCCCCCAAATTAGTACAGAAATATCCATGACAAAATTACTTATGTATGTTTGTACTTGTTTTTACAGCTCCTTTGAAAACTCTGTGTTTGGAATATCTCTAAAAACATAGAAAACACTACAGTGGTTTAGAAATTACTAATTTTACTTCTAAGTCATTCATAAACATTGTCTATGAAATGACTTCGTAAATATTTAGTTGATAGACTGCTACAGGTAATAGGGACTTAGCAAGCTCTTTTATATGCTAAAGGAGCATCTATCAGATTAAGTTAGAACATTTGCTGTCAGCCACATACTGAGATGACACTAGGTGCAATAGCAGGGATAGATTTTGTTGGTGAGTAGTCTCATGCCTTGAGATCTGTGGTGGTCTTCAAAATGGTGGCCAGCCAGACCAAGGATGTAGTATCTCATAGTTCGCAGGGGATATTTTTCTTATTAGAAAAATATTATAACTCATTTATTGTTTGACAATTATAGATTGAAATTTCCTAATTTATTCTAAATTTTAAGTGGTTCTTCGGTCTCAGTGCTTTATGTTGTTGTTTTTGGATGGTGTTACATATTATATGTTCTAGAAACATGTAATCCTAAATTTACCCTCTTGAATATAATCCCTGGATGATATTTTTCATCATAAATGCAGAATAATCAAATACATTTTAAGCAAGTTAAGTGTCCTCCATCAATTCTGTATTTCAGACTTGGGAGGATGTACAGTGGCTGTTGTGTGATCAAACATGTCTCTGTGTAGTTCCAGCAAATCAAGCTGAGCTTTGAAAAAGTTTGAGTCGTAGTTTTGTGAGAGTGATTTATTCTTAAAAAAAAAAATAAAGAAAGAAAAAGAAAAAAAGATAAGAAAAAGGAGTAAAGGGACTACTCCTCCTTGCCAAATGTGCTAAATATCATTTTAGGAGAAGAAAGTGGATTTATTGTATTTCCCTTAAGATTGTGAGGGAGTGTGGATATAGTAGAATGAGCCAACAGTTTCTTTATAATAAACTCGGTCTGCAATAAATTATTTCACTAGCTCTAAAACCTTTCCCTAGATTTTAGTAGGGAGTTGGTTTCTGTTAATATCTTTGGGTGCTGTGGTGGTAAATGCTACATTATAAACGGTGGCATGTATTTACAGTTAGAGTATTGTGTGTACACTTTTTAATGGTAAACTTAAGCTGAATGTGTAATGGATTTGTGTATAGTTTTACATATTTGGAAGCATTTTAAAAACAGGTTTTAACCTTACGTAAAATTACTTTTATACTCATGTTAACATTTTCATCTGTGCCTTTTGGGTAATTTAATTTCTGTTATGAATTTCTGGTGCCTATGATCTAGCTATCACCTACCTGAAAGGTGCTTAGAGGTGAAGGTACTGTTTCTAAAAACACATCACTGTGATATCTTTCTATCCTCACATTTTCAAGCTTGCCTCTTTTCTGTTCTTTGTGGATATAACTTAAGCGATTGTGTTATTCACAAAGATTTAGAAATTTCAATATTCCCAACACTCTGACTATGTTTCTGATTTTATAACAGTAGCCATTTTTGAATGTCAGATGTTTGGCCTGTTTTATATGAATAAAGTTTATTTATAAAATATTATAAAAATAAGTAAATAAACAGAACATTAATAATAATAATAATAAAAAGAAAAAGACAAATGACCTAATTAAAAATGACTGAAAGATTTGAACAGACATTTTAGAAAAGAATATTAAAACTAAAAATTGCAATAAACAGGCAAAATGTTACTCAACCTTATAAGTAATTAGGGAAATGCAAATTAAAAATCACAATTTGATACCATTACACACTGAATGAAATAGCTGGAATTAAGACTGACATCAACATCAGGTATTCCTGTGAATCAACAGAAGCTCGCATATACTGCTGGTGAAAGTATAAATTGATACAAATAGTTGGAAAACTATTGGTCATATGTAAAGTTGACCATACATATACCTGATAGCCCAGCAATTTTGTTCTCTGTAATTTACATAAGAAAAATTTGTACCTATGTGCACCAAAGGTCATATACACACAAAAAAAGAATTTTCATGGCAACATTATTCACAGTGGTTAAGATTTGGAAGCAAATCAAATGTCCATAAAGAGTAAAATGAATAAATAAATTGCACTTTATACAATAGGATACCAGGTAGCAATAAAAATGAACGAATTATGGCTACATGCACCACCATAGATGAATCCCATATATATGATGTTGAGTTATAATAGCAAGATACAAAAGAATGATTTCTATATGGTTCCATTTTTATAAAATTTGGAAACAGGCAAAACTAATCTATGGTTCTTAAACTCAAGGAAATCACTACATTTAGAGAGATAGAGGGAGTAGTCAAGAGAGGAGACACGAAAGGAATTTCTGAGGCCTGCTCCTATTCTACTTCTTAATCTGAGTGGTGCTTACATGGGTAGGTACATTTTGTGTTAAGTCATCAAGATATAAACATAATTTGTGCATTTTCCTGTAAGTATGTTGAGAAAAAGGCATACAGTAAAAATTGTCCCTGTTTCTGCTAACTCCCTTCTACTCACCATTTCTACCATCCAACCCAGGGTAAAACTTTTTCTTTTTAACTTGACTCCCTCTATATTTTGTTGTTTTGTGTTTTTTAATTAAATCTTTATTTTGATATGATTATAGATTAACATGCAATTGTAAGAAATAATACAGAGAATTTCTATGTATCCTTTACCCAGAAATTCTACGTATCCTTTACCCAGTTTCCTCCAATGGTAACATTTTGTAAAACTATAGAACAATGTCACAACCAGAATGTTGACTTAGATACAGTCAAGATTTCAAAAAAAAAAGAACAAGAAAAAGATTTCCATCACCACAAGTGTCTCTCATGTTATTTATAGCCACAACTGCTTCCCTCCTGCCCCCACCCATGTAGCCAACCTCTGGCAACCACTAACCTCTTTTTTTTTCTTTCTATAATTTTGTCACTTCAAGAATATTATATAAATGTAATCATAAAGTATACAACCTATTCAGATTGAGTTTGTTTTAACTCAGCATAATTAGCCAGAGATTCTTCAAGGTTGCTGCGTGTATCAGTAGTTCTTTCCTATTTATTGCTGAGTAGTTATTTCACGGTTTGGATGTACCACTGTTTTTTTAACCATTCACCTATTGTTTCCAGTTTGGGGCTATTATAAACTACTACTGTAAACATTCATGTACATGTCTGTGTGGAACACACAAGTCTTCCTTTCTCTAGTTTTAACTTCCAAGAGTGTAATTGCTATTTTATGGTACATGCATGTTTAGATTAAAAAAAAACTGTGAAACTCTTTTCTAGAGTGCCTGTGCCATTTTACATTCCCATCTGCAATGTATGAGGGATCCAGTTTCTCTGTATTCTCTGTTGCCGTGGTTTTTTTTATTTTAGCCATTCTTATAGGTGTGTAGTGATATATCATTATGGTTGTAATTTGGATTCTCTTGTTTTCCACTGATGTTGAACATCTTTTCATTTATTTATTTACCACCTATGTATCTTTGGGAAAACATCTCTTCATGTCTTTTACCCATGTGCTGATTCGATTGTTTGCTTTTTTACCATTGAATTTTGAGAATTATTACTATATCTTAGATACAAGTCCTTTGTTGGATATATGGTTTGCTAGTCCTTTTACAGTTACATGAGTTTTCCACCACTCTGTAACTTGTCTTTTTATTTTCAACAGAGCCATCCACAGAACAAAAGATTTTAATTTTTATAAAGTCTGATTTATCAATTTTTCCTTTTATAGATTGTTCTTTGGTGTCAAGCCTAAGAACGTTTGCCTAGGCCGAGATTCTGAAGTTTTTCGCACATTTTCTTCTGAGAGCGTTATAGTTTTATGTTTTATATTTTCGTCTGTGGTTCATTTTAACTTTTTGGCCATGGATGTTCCATTGCTCCAGCATCATTTGTTGAACATTCTACCTTAACTCTATTAAATTGCTTTTGCACTTTTGTAAAATATCAGTTGGGCATGTTTGTGTGGACATATTTCTTGGATTCCCTATGTTCTGTCCCAGTGATCTATTTGTCCTTCTGCAAATACCACACAGTACAGATTACTATAACTATATAATAATGCTTGAAATTGGGAAGATGATTTTTCTCATTTTATTCTGCTTTTTCGAAACTGTTCCAGCTCTTGCAGTTCCTTTTTCTTTTCAAATAAATTTCAGAATTATCTTGTCTATATCTACCAAAACTCTTGCTGAGATTTTGATAGCATTTGCATTAAACCTTAATCAATTTGAGTATGCTTTTCTGCACTGAATTATATGACCATGTGATTTTTCTTCTTTAACCTATTAGTGTGGTATATTACATGGATATATTTTCAAATACTGAACCAGCCTTGCATCCCTGAAACAGACCCAACTTGGTCACAGTGTATAATTATTTATTTTACTGAATTATAGGTGCTAATATTTTAAGTCTTTTCGAATCCATATTCATGAGAGATATTGGTCTGTAGTTCTTTTGGTTTTTGTTTTGTTTTGTTTTTGTATCTGTCTGGTTTTTGTACCTGTCTGGTTTTTGTACATGGGTAACAGTAGCTTCATAATATTAGTTGTGAAATGTTTCTACCTGCGCTATTTTCTGAAGCAGATTATGTAGAATTGATTTTAATTAGTGTTTAAACACTGGGTAAGATTCTCCAGGGAAATCATGTAGTTTTAGTGATTTATTTTTTCGGAGTTTATAATTACGAATTCAACTTCCTTAAGAATTTCAACAGAACTACTGAAATTGTCTTTTTCTTTTTGGGAGAGTTGTAGTCACTGGTATTTTTCAAGGAAGTGATTCATTTCATCACTTCCTTGTTTTATGTTTTATATTTATATTAATAAGCCTTGTAGGCTTATTAATAATATTTCATTATTAGCCTTTTGATGTCTGTGAGGTCTGTAGTGACATCCCTTGTTTTATTCCAAATGATGATCATGTCTACTCTCTTTTTTTGTCAGTGTGATGGTAAGTTTTATGTGTCAACTTGGGTGGGCCATGTACCCAGATATTTGGTCAAACATTATTGTAGTATTTCTGGGAAGGTGATTTTGGATGAGATTAACATTTAATTTAATTTTTTTCTAAATTTTGGATTCAGTGGGTACATGTAAAGGTTTGTTATATGGGTATATTGCATAATGTTGAGATTTGAGGTATAGATGGTCCCATCCCCTAGTTAGTGTGCATAGTACCCAATAGGTAATATTTCAGCACAAACCCTCTCCCACCTCTCCCCTCTAGTAGTCCCCAGTGTCTATTATTCCCATCTTTGTATCCATGTGTATTAAATATTTTGCTCCCACTTATAGGTAAGAACATGTAGTATTTGGTTTTCTGTTCCTATGTTAATTTCCTTAGGATAATGGTCTCCAGTTACATCCATGTTGCCACAAAGGATATGAATTTTATTTTTTTATTCCATGGTATATCTGTACCACATTTTCTCTGTCCATTCCACTACGGATGAACACCTAGGTTGATAACATGTATTTGCTTTCCTGAATAGTGTGGCAATGAACATACGAGTGCATGTGTCTTTTTGGCATAATGATTTATTTTCCTTTGGACATATACCCAGTAATGGAATTGCTGGAATAAATAGCAGTTCTGTTTTAAGTTCTTTGAGAAATCTCCAAACTGCTTTCCACAGTGTCTGAACTAATTTGCATTCCTCTTCTCTTCACTGATATTCTTTGACTTTTTAATAATAGCCATTCTGACTCACGTGAAGTGGTCTCTCCTTCTGGTTTTGATTTGCATTTCTCTAATGATTAGTGATGTTGAGAATTTTTTCATATGTTTCTTGACCACTTGTACATCTTCTTTTCAGAAGTGTCTGTTCATGTCCTTTGCCCATTTTTAATTGGTTTTGTTTTGTTTTGTTTTGGGTTTGTTTTTTTTTTAAATTTATTTAAGTTTCTTGTAGATTCTGGATATTAGAACTTTGTCAGAGGTACAGTTTGTGAATATTTTCTTCCATTCTGTAGGGGTTTACTCTGTTGATAATTTATTTTACTGGGCAGAAATTCTTAAGTCTGATTAGGTCCTACTTGTCAATTTTTGTTTTTGTTGCAGTTGCTTTCAGGGACTCAGTCATAAGTTCTTTGCCAAATCTGATATTGAAAAGTGTATTTCCCAGGCTTTCTTCTAGGATTTTTATAGTTTGATGTCTTAGACTTAAATCTTTAATCCACCTGGAGTCCATTTTTGTATGGGATGAAATGTAGTGGTCTAGTTTCTTTCTTCTGCATATGGCTAGCCAGGTATCCCAGCACCATTTATTGAATAAGGAGTCTTTCTCCAATGCTTATTTTTGTCAACTTTGTCAAAGATCAGCTGGCTATAGTTGCGCAGCTTTATTTCTGAATTCTCTAACATATTCCATTGGTCTATGTGTCTGTTTTTGTACCAGGACGATGTTATTTTTGTTACTGTAGTCTTATAGTATAATCTGAAGTTGGGTAATGTGATGTCTCTGGCTTTATTCTTTTTGCTTAAGAGTACTTCGGCTATTCAGTCTCTTTTTTTGTTCCATATGAATTCTAGAATACTTTTTCTACTGTGAAAAATGGCATGTTATTTTGATAGGGATAGCATTGAATCTATACATTGCTTTAGGTAGTACGGCCATTTTAACAACATTTACTCTTCTAATCGATGAGCATGGAATATTTTTCCATTTATTTGTGTCAAATGTGATTTCTTTCAGCAGTATTTCACAGCTCTCCTTGTAAAGATATTTCACCTCCTTAGTTAGATGTATTCCTAACTATTTTGTTTTATGTGACATTATTGTAAGTGGGATTGTGTTCTTGATTTGGCTCTCAGCTAGAATGTATTGGTGTATAGAAATGCTACTGGTTTTTGTACATTAATTTTGTATCTTGAAACTTTATTGAAATCATCTTCCAGCTCCAGGAGCCTTTTGGCAGAGCTGTTAGGGTTTTCTAGGCATACAATCATGCTGTCAGCAAATAGAGATAGTCTAACCTTTTTTCCTATTTAGATGCCTTTTATTTCTTTCTCTTGCCTGATTGCTTTTGCTACAACTTCTAGTACTCTGTTGAATAGGAGAGAATGGGCATTCTTCTTTTGTTCCAGTTTCCAAGGAGAATGCTTCCAGTTTTTGCCATTTCACTATGATGTTGCTGTGGGTTTGTCATAGATGGCTCTTATTATTTTGTGTTCCTTCTATGCCTAGCCTATTGAGGATTTTTATCATGAAGGGATGTTAGATTTTATCAAAGGCTTTTTACACATCTATCGAAATCGTCATACTTTTTTTGTTTCTGATTCTGTTGATGTAGTGAATCACATTTATTGATTTGCATATACTGAACCAACCTTGCATTCCAAGAATAAAGTCTATTTGATTGTGGTGAATTAACTTTTTGATGTGCTGTTGGATTCAGCTGGCTGGTTTTTTGTTTTGTTTTGTTTTGGTTGAGGATTTTTTTGTCGTGTTCATCAAGCATATTGTCCTGAAGTTTTCTTTTTCTGTTGTGTCTCTGTTAGATTTTGGTATCAGGATGATGCTGGCTTCATAGAATAAGTTAGAAAGGAGCCCTTCCTCCTTGATTTTTTGGAATAGTTTCAGTAGGGTTGGTACCAGTTTTTTGTTGTTTTTGTTTTTGTTTTTGTTTTTGTTTTTTGTACATCTGGTATAATTTGGCTGTGTATTCATCTGGTCCAGGACTTTTTTAGTTGGTAGGTTTTTTATTGCTAATTCAATTTCAGAGCTTAGAGATTAACATTTTAAATTAGTGGGCTTTGAGTAAAGCAGATTGCCCTCCAGAATGTGAGTGGGCCTCATCCAATCAATAGAAGACCTGAATAGAACAAAAGACTGATCTAACCTGAGCAAGAGAGAATTCTGCCAGTAGATGGCCTTCAGACTTGAACTGCAACATCAGCTCTTTCCTAGGTCTCCAGCCTGCCATCCTACCCTGCAGATTTTGAAGTTGCAAGCCTTAATGATCACATGAGCCAATTCTCACAAGAGAAATAAAACCTCTCTCTCTTTCTCTATTTATATCTTTATGTCTTCACATTCTATTGGTTGTTTCTCTGAAGAACCCAGACAAAGTTGGTCTTGCTAGAAGTGTATCATTTTTACTGACCTTTTCAAAGAACTATGTCTTTATTTTATTAATTTTCTCTATTGCTTTTCTGGTTTCAACTTCATTGATTTCTTCTCTTAGTTTTATTTATTCCTTCCTTCTGTTTCCTTTGGGCTTATTTTGCTCTTCTTTTTCTAGAGTTTTCATGTGAGAGCTTAGATTATTGATTTGAAACTCTCCTCTTTTCTAAAGTATGCATTTAGTATTGTAAGTTTCTTTCTCAGCACTGATTTAGCTATATTCCAGAAATTTTGATATGTTTAATTTTATTTTCATTCAGTTCAGTATATGTGTTTATTTCTTTGAGACTTCCTCTTTGACCCACGGATTATCTAGAAATGTCTCATTTAGTTTCCAAGTGTTTGGAGATCCTTCTGCTATCTTTCTGGCATTTATTTCTGCTTTAATTCCATTGTGGTTAGAGGACACTGTCTGTATAATTTCAATTCTTTCCAAATTTAGTTCAAATTTTTTAATGGCCCAGGATATAGCTTATCTTAGTATATGTTCTGTGGGCACTTGAGAAAATGTGGATTCTGATATTGTTAGGTGGAGTGTTCTATAAACATTGATCAGATATAATTGATTAATAGGGATTTTTTTTAGCTATTCTATATTCTCTCTGATTTCTGTCTAGTTGTTCCATCATTGTTGAGAGAGTAGCATTAAAGTCTCTAACAGTAATTGTGTACATTTCTCGTCTCAGTTCTATTAGTTTTAATTCACATATTTTTCAGCTCTTTTGTTCGGTGCATTCACATTTAGGATTGCCACATCTCCATGGTGAAATGACATTTCTACCATTACATGACAATATCTGTCTCTCATAATTTTCTTTGCTCTCAAGTCTACTTTATCTGATATTAATATAGACACATCTGCTTTCCTTCAATTGGTCTTCATATCGTATATCTTTTTCTATCCTTTTGCCTTCACTGTGACTATATTATTATATTTGAAGTGAGTTTCTTTATTGACAGCTTAGAATGGGGCAAGATTTTTGAATCCACACTTTCAATCTCTTTTAATTTGTGTATTTAAAGCATTTGCATTTAATGTAATTATTGCTATATTATGACTTACATCTGTCATTTTAATTTTTTTGTTTTCTGTTTTTTCTGTTCTTCATTTCTCTGGGTTTTTTTCCCCTGCTTTCCTGAAAATTACTTGGATAATTTTGAGAATTCCATTTGATTTAGTTATAGCATTTTGAATGTATCAACTTTGTATAACCTTTCTAGTGGTTATTCCACTACACTAGAACATATATATACCAGAGTCTGCTGGTATTGTCATTTCACCAGGTCAAGTGAAATACAGAAACCTTACCTCACTCACCCTCCCCCATTTATTATATAATTATCTTAAGTGTTTCTTTTACTTATATTTAGAACCACACAAAACTGTTACATAATTTTTCCTTCCATCATCAAGCATACTTGAGAAAATTCAAAAAGAGAAAGAATGCTTATTGTTTTTAACCATATTTTTGCTGATCATATTCTTTTTATCTTCCTGATGTTCCAGAGTTCCTTCTTTTATTGTTTCCTTTCTCCTCTCCTTTCAGAACTCCAATGACATGAATATTAAGTCTTTTGTATGAGTCCTCCCAATTCTTCTTTTTCAAGATAGCTATAGCTATTCAGAGTTTCCTGTAATTTCACATGAATTTTAAGACTGGTGAGTCTACTTCTGGGAGAAAAACAAAACAAAAACACCAGATAAGATTTTTATGAGTATAATATTCAATCTGTAGATCAGTTGGGGAATGCTGCCATTACAACAATATTAAGTTCATAGACTTGGGGACATGGGATGTATTTCCACTTAAATACATTTTATTTTTGTATTTTCAATAATATTTGTAGTTTGTAGTGCACAAGTCTTGCATGTTTGTCTTTATATCTTAAATCTTAAGCATCCATATGATTCTTTATTTGTAAATTTTAAATAACCTTCGACTATTAGCAATTAGAAATAAAGTCTTTAGCATTCTAACTTTTCTGCAACCCCTTCTCTCTTTCCTCTCTATCTTTGCTTCTTGTGTCATTTCCACATCATTAGAGTACATACGTATATATACTGTGTTGTTATTCTAATCATCGCGTTTGTTTTAGTCCCAGTTCTGTGGTTAAATATGTGTAATACACACAGAAGGGATTTTTCAATTGGATGAAGTCTATTTTTTTTTTCAGAACCATATTCCTTGGATTTTGGGAAGTTATCATCTAGGTTTATAAGTGAAATAGGCTTATGATTTTATTTATTGTATTTTCATTTGGATTTGTAACCAAGGTTATAGTAGCTTATAAATGAGTTGGATGGCTTTCTTTTTTATATTTTCTATAATTATCTGCATAATATGGAGACATTCTATCACTTAATTTTTTGGTAAAATTCTTCTATCATCTATGAGATTTTCCAGGGGAAAGTCTTTGATCTCTATTGCTGTTTTTTTTTTAATGATTATTGGTCTATTTATTTTCTTTCTTTTTCCTCATATCAATTTTGGCATTTTCAGAAATCACCCATTTCGTCTATGCTTTGAACTGTCTGCATATATTTTTTATAATATTTTTCTTATTTTAAACCCTGTGCTATCTGTAAGTATTTGGCAATTTTTTCTGTACTTTATTTTTTTTCTCTCTCTCTTATTGTCTAATCTAGATCAGTCTCAGTAGAGGTTTGTCTCTCATAAATCTTTTTAAACCAGTTCTTAATTTTGTTCTCTACTAGAGGCCTTTAGACATAGATTAATAATGCTAATGTTCTCCAGACACTTTGGTTATAAACATTTTTTCTGTAGATATAAGTTCAAAATATAATACAGCAAATCAATTTTTTTTACATGTAGATAGTGCTCAAGACCAGTGGGGTTTCTTTCTTATTATGACCAGTATTTTCATTTCTCTGGCCCTCTTATACATATTTAGTACCTAAATCATGTCATTGTTATCACCGTTGTTATGATGGACAAATCACTAGAATCTCAAAGTGTCTGAGTTGCCCATGCAACAGCTATATTCCCAGGGGTCACCACATCACGACAAATAGCATTCTCCCTAAATAAATCATGTTTCCCAAGAAACAAAAACACTTCTATTGATAAAAATGCATGCTGTGACAGAACTTCCTATACTTACTTGTTTTGTGGTGGTTGTGGTTAAAAAATAAAGGGAAAGCCAAGTGAAGTTTTTCAAAAATTTTTTATAGGGGCAATGAAACTAAACTTAGAATCACATGATTTTGTGTGGTTTAGTGTTAAAAGTGACCATAAAAATAAAATAGTTCATTGCCCTCATTTTGCAAGTGAGAAAGGCTTGGCCTGGAGAACTGACATGTACAAGATGACGCAGTGAGAACGAGAACTCTTTCAGACCACTGATTACAGCTTGAGAATAAACTGATTTTTTTTCTTACTGGAACACACTAGAAAAGAAGCAAAATTCCCAGAAACTACAAACTTAGTAGTGATGGTAATGATGACAGGAGGATGCAGAATTTAAAATGCAAGACGGGAAACAGAACTTAGAGGAGGAATCCTACAAAGCAACTTCATGAGGGAAACATAAATTTGCAAATGCTGTTTTATTTAAGTTATCATATGATAATAAATGAAAACTATTCTGCATTTTTGTAAATCAAAGCCAAAGTGCCCATTTGTATTTTATTACTCATATTGGTATGATTGTTCTCACTGTTAAAACAATGATATGGAGGGTGGGGCCAAGATGGCCAAATAGGAACAGCTCCAGTCTACAGCTCCCAGTGTGAGTGATGCGGAAGACGGGTGATTTCTGCATTTCCAACTGAGGTGCTGGGTTCATCTCACTGGGGAGTGCAGGACAGTGGGTGCAGCGCACCGTGCATGAGCCGAAGCAGGGCGAAGCATCGCCTCACCCGGGAAGTGCAAGGGGTCAGGGAATTCCCTTTCCTAGTCAAAGAAAGGGGTGACAGACAGCACCTGGAAAATCGAGTCACTCCCATCATAATACTGCACTTTTCCAACGGGCTTAACAAATGGCACACCAGGAGATTATATCCTGCACTGATGCAAAAATCCTCAATAAAATACTGGCAAACCGAATCCAGCAGCACATCAAAAAGCTTATCCACCATGATCAAGTGAGCTTCATCCCTGGGATGCAAGCCTGGTTCAACATACGAAAATCAATAAACGTAATCCAGTATATAAACAGAACCAAAGACAAAAACCACATGATTATCTCAATAGATGCAGAAAAGGCCTTTGACAAAATTCAACAACCCTTCATGCTAAAAACCCTCAATAAATTAGGTATTGGTGGGATGTATCTCAAAATAATAAGAGCTATCTATGACACACCCACAGCCAATATCATACTGAATGGACAAAAACTGGAAGCATTCCCTTTGAAAACTGGCAGAAGACACGGATGCCCTCTCTCACCACTCCTATTCAACATAGTGTTGGAAGTTCTGGCCAGGGCAATTAGGCAGGAGAAGGAAATAAAGGGCATTCAATTAGGAAAAGAGGAAGTCAAATTGTCGCTGTTTGCAGATGACATGATTGTATATCTAGAAAACTCCATTGTCTCAGCCCAAAATCTCCTTAAGCTGATTGGCAACTTCAGCAAAGTCTCAGGATACAAAATCAATGTGCAAAAATCACAAGCATTCTTGTACACCAATAACAGACAAACAGAGAGCCAAATCATGAGTGAACTCCCATTCATAATTGCTTCAAAGAGAATAAAATACCTAGGAATCCATCTTACAAGGGATGTGAAGGACCTCTTCAAGGAGAACTACAAACCACTGCTCAGTGAAATAAAAGAGGATACAAACAAATGGAAGAACATTCCATGCTCATGGGTAGGAAGAATCAATATTGTGAAAATGGCCATACTACCCAAGGTAATTTATAGATTCAATGCCATCCCCATCAAGCTACCAATGACTTTCTTCACAGAATTGGAAAAAACTACTTTAAAGTTCATATGGAACCAAAAAGAGCCTGCATTGCCAAGTCAATCCTAAGTAACAAGAACAAAGCTGGAGGCATCATGCTGCCTGACTTCAAACTATACTACAAGGCTACAGTAACCAAAGCAGCATGGTACTGGTACCAAAACAGAGATATAGACCAATGGAACAGAACAGAGCCCTCAGAAATAATGCTGCATACCTACAACCATCTGATCTTTGACAAACCTGACAAAAACAAGCAATGGGGAAAGGATTCCCTATTTAATAAATGGTGCTGGGAAAACTGGCTAGCCATATGTAGAAAGCTGAAACTGGATCCCTTCCTTACACCTTATACAAAAATTAATTCAACATGGATTATAGACTTACATGTTTGACTTAAAACCATAAAAACCCTAGAAGAAAACTTAGGCAATACCATTTAGGACATAGGCATGGACAAAGACTTCATGTCTAAAACACCAAAAGCAATGGCAACAAAAGCCAAAATTGACAAATGGGATCTCATTAAACTAAAGAGCTTCTGCACAGCAAAAGAAACCACCATCACAGTGAACAGGCAACCTACAAAATGGGAGAAAATTTTTGCAATCTACTCATCTGACAAAGGGCTAATATCCAGAATCTACAATGAACTCAAACAAATTTACAAGAAAAAAACAAACAACCCCATCAAAAAGTGGGCGAAGGACATGAACAGACACTTCTCAAAAGAAGACATTTATGCAGCCAAAAAACACATGAAAAAATGCTCATCATCACTGGCCATCAGAGAAATGCAAATTAAAACCACAATGAGATACCATCTCACACCAGTTAGAATGGCGATCATTAAAAAGTCAGGAAAAAACAGGTGCTGGAAAGGATGTGGAGAAATAGGAACACTTTTACACTGTTGATGGGACTGTAAACTAGTTCAACCATTGTGGAAGTCAGTGTGGCGATTCCTCAGGGATCTAGAACTAGAAATTCCATTTGACCCAGCCATCCCATTACTGGGTATATACCCAAAGGATTATTAATCATGCTGCTATAAAGACACATGTACACGTATGTTTATTGCGGCACTATTCGCAATAGCAAAGACTTGGAACCAACCCAAATGTCCAACAACGATAGACTGGATTAAGAAAATGTGGCACATATACACCATGGAATACTATGCAGCCATAAAAAAGGATGAGTTCGTGTCCTTTGTAGGGACATGGATGAAGCTGAAAACCATCATTCTCAGCAAACTGTCACAAGGACAAAAAACCAAACACTGCATGTTCTCATTCATAGGTGGGAATTGAACAATGGGAACACATGGACACAGGAAGGGGAACATCACACACCGGGGACTGTTGTGGGGTGGGGGGAGGGGGGAGGGATAGCATTAGGAGATATACCTAATGCTATATGACTAGTTAATGGGTACTGCACACCAACATGGCACATGTATACATCTGTAACAGACCTGCATGTTGTGCACATGTACCCTAAAACTTAAAGTATAATAATAATAATAATAATAATAAAACGAGGATATGGGCCGGGCACGGTGGCTCACACCTGTAATCCCAGCACTTTGGGAGGCCAAGGTGGGTGGATCCTTTGAGGTCAGGAGTTCAAGACCAGCCTGGCCAACGTGGTGAAACCTTGTCTCTAGCAAAAAAAAAAAAAAAAATTAGCCAGGTGTGGTGGTGGATGCCTATAGTCCCAGCTACCAGGGAGGCAGAGGTTGGAGAATCACTTGAACCCGGGATGCAGAGGCTGCAGTGAGCCGAGATCGCGCCACTGCACTCCAGCCTGGGCGACAGAGTGAGATCTACCTCAAATAAATAAATAAATAAATACGTTTACCTTCAAGTTATCTTTGCAATTATGGAGGATGGGGTGCAAGAAAGAAGGCAAATAGAAAACAGGCATCAACATGACTTTTACTAGGTAATTCTAACTCATGCCAGCATTTCCTGTCCATCATGTTTGCAATCTAGGAGGAAGAGGAAAAATATAATGTAATTTTATTTAAACTCAGAGCCTAATCACCAGTGACCTTTAATCTCTGAAATCAGTACTACTGCCCACATGCTAAATGCAATTATGAAATTTGATTTCCTATATGTAGTACGCAATGAAACTGTTTTAATTGACACTGATATATATTTGTAATAACTTCTGTAGAAATTAAAAATCAATGCCAATTTCAACTCTCTGGGTAATTTTTTATTGAACAGATAAAAAATTCACATGGGTTCAACACTTGCAAACGGCAAAACAACAAATAAAATGACAAAAAAAATCTGGCACAGCACTCTACTGTTATAAACCCAGAACCAGTCTTTAGGCTACAGGGCTTACCAAGCCCATTGACCAAACTTGCTCAACCCTAAGTTTGCTTCAGAATTTAGGGAGACTCCCAAAATGTTCTGACAAGCAGGAACGCTTCAATAACTTTCATATTTTCTCTACTCCTACCTTCATATCAAACCACCAGCACTTCTATGCTTCATTCTCTTTTCTGAGACCATTTTGATCTGCCTTAAATGAGATACAGCTGAGGATAATGGAGTAAATCTCACTATAATCAAACTAGGTCCCTGTATTCAGACACCACACACTGGGAGGCCAGGTACACTGACCCAGGTTCCAGTAGTTGGCCTTTGATTAGACTATGCTAACCAGAAGATTCAACATAAATGAAACAATGTGCATGAATGCAGGAATGCACACACACACAGCACTGGGTAATTGGTGAGACAGCTGTTGCTGAAGCTGTTGCACCTTACAATTGGCATTTATAGGTAACAAGTTCCCAGTACCTTTCATCACCAGTGGGAGGGACAGCATTGTCCTGTGGGCACTCGATATCTCTGAGCACCAGGCAGATTGAAAATAAGCCTCTCCTAAAAGGACAGTCAGCCCCTCTTTGGTGCATTCACTTCAGCTTTTCCTTCCTAAACTGCTGGCTAGAATTTAACAAGACTTTACAGACAGCAAATACTGCAGATTGGGAAAGTTGCCAGAGCTATTATTTCCTTTTTCTTTCCCACATTGATTTCATTTGAAACTGAACATATCAGCAATTATGCCTGTCAAATCTAGGATTAAACTTCCTATATAATTTTGAAACTATTCCCTGTTGTCATCAGGCCATCTGTGGTTGGGTCCTCTGTATGAATTCCCACAGGGACACAATCATACCAGAGGTCCAAGTCAGGTAGTATCTTTTCCAGGAATCCAAGCCAAGTAGTATTCCTCATAATAAGAAATATAAAGGTGAAGCATAATAAGAAATATATGCTTGTGTTAAAAAGAGGAGGAATAGAGGTGAATTGTATAGCAATAGAAATTGTGTTCAGCTGGGTTGGGAAAACCTATGCAAAACTAGTGCATGGTCTAATTTTTATAATATAGATTTGTATTTATTTGTAAGTGTGTGTATCTATGTGCATGTGTGCATACATATATAGAGAGGGAGTGCTAGACTGTAACAAATAATAGCATGGTAAGATATATGCTTTTATTTATTTTCACTTATCCATATTTTCTAAGGTTTCTACGGTAATCTTGCATTAGTTTTCTTTTATAAAAAATTTTTAACTAGCATGAGATGAGCTATAGGAAGAATGTGTGTGGAACACAAATCTGCTTATATAGGGCCAGAAAACCCAACTGTGTATAAACAGAAGGAAAGGTACAATTGTATGTAAGTAAACATACACAGAGCTCAGGAAAATAGAGTTGAGCCTGTGAAAATAGCAGAGCTGGAATCGCCTCCCCAGAATATTTATATCCACCCACAAAGTTATTTATATAAACTCACAGTCCAAGACTTCCCATGCTACATTCTTGCCATTTACGCAGCCCCAGTGGCCCCAGAAGAGCCTCCTTTACAACTCTACTGTTGAGTACCTTAACCTTGCTCTGACATATAAGTTCAAATGGCAATATATTATAATATGGGAATCTTCTCCAATCTTGGAGCAAAAAAAAAATGAAAAGAAAAGCCACCAAACTCTTCCAAATGCCATTACTTTTTGGGAGAAATAAGGGGCCAGAGGAGAAGAAGGGGTGGTTTAAAAACAAACAAAAAAATGATTCCCTCCTTTCAAGCCAAAAGCATGAAATCATAACCACCTTATACATCTACCAATTTGTGCTCCATGTAAATCTCAAATGGGAGTTCTCCTAGTGAACCCTCCCCTAGAAAGCTGTTGCCAGGATGTTTAAAGAATCATTACTGGTAAGTTTTTTTTTTTCTGCAGGAAAAGTCTCAGCTGCAGCTCCATTATTTGGGGGGTACAAAATGTATTTCAGGAAGCAGTATGCTCTCATTTTTTTTAAAGACTAGTTCAGATCGTAATTATATTCTCACAAAGAAATTGAGAAATAGGAAATTTTTTTGGTAGATCAATGGCTTTATTCAAGCAACAGCTCATGAATAAATCTCTTTTTAAAGACCTAAAATGTGACACAAGCTCATTATTAAAAAATATTCAAATAACTAAGTATATAGCTTTAAGGGGAAAAGCTGTGGTATAGCATCCTGAATCAGAGCTGCATTCTCAATGATAAATCTTTTTTTTTAATTATTGGGAAAGTACATTTTTGGTTAGATTAAAATGAGATCTGTGACATCACTTTTCCTACAGATATTTCAACTCTAACAAAATAATGCAACACTAATCTGTAAGACTTTTTCGGTAATAGATGTTTTTCCTCAGTAAATCAATGCAAAGGCTAATTGGGGTGGAAGGTGACTATCTCTCGTGGTTATAAATACATTTGCATTGCTATCAATCTTTTTTCCACCACCAATGTTAAACGAGGCTGAACAACCTAAAGGGGAGGAAAAAAAAAAAAAAAAAAAAAAAAAAAAAAAAAATTGAAGTTCAATGTTAGCACATAGTAAATGCTGCCATCAAGTGGCCAAATAGAGAGTTGCCCTAACCCAAAAAGTTGTCACCCAAATTACTAACACAATGTTTAAAACCAGGAATCAATCTTACTCATAGTTTGACATATGTTTTTATCATAATCAGGGGCCATATACGGTCTGTGGCCCATTTTTGTATGGCCCTCAAGCTAAAAATGTGGCCCATAAAGTCTTAAAAAAAACAGAACAACAAAACTCTGCAAGTGAATATTCCTACAGTAGCTTATTACTAAATCATATGTCCTGATCTCTTATTCTGTCTGTTGCAAGATATATGTTGGCGACATTGACCTTGGACCATTTGATGTTAAGTCATTGAATTCTATTTTCTGATATAAAAGTAAATTGTTTTGTTTAGTAGACTGATCACCTAATATATGCAAAATTCATTTTAATAATTTTCACTTCTCATTTCTTAGGACCAACTTTGAAATGGATGGGATATGTCTGAATAATAACAAGTAATTTCCCTAAAAGACAACCTAATGCTTTCACATATTAGACAGTGTGAGATACAGCTTTTCAAGTCCTTAAACATCCGCCCCCATGTCTGTATGATTAATTGTAATATTAGTGATATTATTTCAATTTCATGTGTCAAGAAAGAAAAGTCTGATATGATGTTGAGAATCACAAAAATGTGTACTTCTTTAAGTCAACAGATTTAATAGTGGTCATGAGAAGCAAATTTTTCTTTTATTTGCAAAATAACAGATGCAAAGCCTTGCCTACGAGTTAGAATATTTATTCACAAAGACCTTATAAATGATGCAGACAAATAGCTAATCATTGCTCAGTGAACAAACATGTTAAGTATGCTTTTCATAATTAATACACTTTTGAAAGTAGGCACAGGTTTTGAGGTTTCCAAAGTTCTATCATACTTATAATATAAAATATTTCTCAAAGCATAGTCACCATTCCTGGCAATGAAATTATAAGAAATGCTTTTTTTTTTAACTTTTATTTTAAGTTTGGGGTACATGTGCGAGTTTTTTACACAGGTAAACTTGCATCATGGGGTTTTGTTGTACAGATTATTTCATCACCTAAATTTTAAGTCTAGTACCCATTAGTTATTTTTCCTGATAGTCTCCCTCCTTCCAACCTCCACACTCTGACAGGCCCCAGTGTGCGTCATTCCCCTCTATGTGTCCACATGTTCTCATCATTTAGCTCCCAATTATAAATGAGAACATGCAGTATTTGGCTTTCTGTTCCTGTGTTAGTTTGCTAAGGATAATGGCCTCCAGCCCTATCTATGTTCCAGCAAAAGACATGATCTCATTCTTTTTTATGGCTGCATGCTGTATACGTACCACGTTTTCTTTATCCACTCTGTCACTGATGGGCATTTAGGCTTCTTCCATGTCTTTGCTATTGTGAATAGTGCCGCAAGGAACATAAACATGCATGTGTCTTTATGACAGAACAATTTATATTCCTTTAGGTATATATCCAGTAATGAAATTGCTGGGTCAAATGGTAGTTCTGTTTTTAGCTCTTTGAGGAATCACCACACCATCTTCCACAATGATCGAACGAATTTACACTCCCACCAGAAGTTTATAAGCATTCTTTTTTCACTGCAACCTCACCAGCATCTGTTATTTTTTGACTTTTTAATAATAGTCACTCTGATTGGTATGAGATGGTATCTCATTATGGTTTTGATTTGCATTTCTCTAATGATCAGTGATATTAAGCGTTTTTCATATGCTTCTTGGCCGCATGTATGTCTTCTTTGGAAAGTCTGTTCATGATCTTTGCCCACTTTTTAAAGTGCTTTTTTTTCCCGTAAATTTAAGTTCCTTATAGATGCTGCATATTAGACCTTTGTCAGATGCATAGTTTGGGAAAATTTTCTCCCATTCTGTAGGTAGTCTGTTCACTCTATTGATAGTTTCTTTTGCTGTGCAGAAGATCTTTAGTTTAATTACATCCCATTTGTCAATTTTTACTTTTGTTGCAATGGCTTTTGGCATCTTCATCATGATATCTGTGCCTATTCTTGTGTCCAGAATGGTATTGCCTAGGTTGTCTTCCAAGGTTTTTATAGTTTTGGGGTTTATATTTAAGTCTTTAACCCGTCTTGAGTTGATTTTTGTATATAGTGCAAGGAATGGGTTCAATTTCAATCTTCTGCATAAGCCAGTTATCCCAGCACCATTTATTGCATAGGAAGCCCTTTCCCCATTGCTTGTTTTTGTCAGTTTTGTCAAAGATAAAATGGTTGTAGGTGTGCAGCCTCATTTCTAGGCTCCTTATTCTGTTCCATTGGTCTATGTGTCTGTTTTTGTACCAGTACAATGTTATTTTTGTTATTGTAGCTCTGTAGTAAAGTTTGAAGTTGGGTAGCGTGATGCTTCCAGCTTTCTTCTTTTTGCTTGGGATTGCCTTCGCTATTTGGTTCTTTTTTGGTTCCATATGAATTTTTAAATGGCCTTTTCTAGCTCTGTGAAGAATGTCAATTGTAGTTTAATAGGAATAGCATTGAATCTATAAATTGCTTTGGGCAGTATGGCCATTATAACAGTATGAATTCTTCCTATCCATGAGCATAGAATGTTTTTCCATTTGTTTGTGTCATCTCTGATTTCTTTGAGCGGTGTTTTATAGTTCTTGTAGAGATATTTCACCTCCCTGGTAAGCTGTATTCTTCGTACTTTTTCTTTTTTGTGGCGATTGTAAATGGGATTGTGTTTCTGATTTGGCTCTCAGCTTGACTCTTTTTGGTGTATAGGAATGTTAATAATTTTTGCACATTGATTTTGTATCATGAGACTTTGCTGAAGCTGTTTATTAGCTTAAGGAGATTTTGGGCTGAGATTATGGGGTTTTCTAGATACAGGATCATGTTATTTACAAACCAGAATAGCTTGACTTCCTCTTCCTATCTGGATCCCCTTTATTTATTTCTCTTGCCTGATTGTCCTGGCCAGGACTTCCAATACTATGTTGAATAAAAGTTGTGAGAGAGGACATCCTTGTCTTGTGCTGGTTTTTAAGAATGCATCCAGCTTTTGTTCACTCAGTATGATATTGGCTGTGGTTTTATCATAGATGGCTCTTATTATTTTGAAGCATGTTCCTTCAATACCTAGCTTACTGAAAGTTTTTAATATGAAGGGGTGTTGAATTTTATTGAAAGCCTTTTCTGCATCTATTGAGATAATCATATGGTTTTGTCTTTAGTTCTGTTATTGTGATGAATCACGTTGATTTATTTGCATATGTTGACCCAACTTGCTCCTATGGATAAAGCCTACTTGATTGTGATGGATAAGCTTTCTGATGTGCTACTGGATTCAGTTTGCCAGTATTTTGTTGAGAATTTTTGCAGCAATGTTCATCAAAGATATTGACCTAAAGTTTTCTTTTTTTGTTGTGTGTCTGCCAGGTTTTGGAATCAGGATGATGCTGGCCTCAAAGAATGAGTTAGGGAGGAGTCCTTTCTCCCCAGTTTTTTAGAGTACTTTCAGGAGGAATGATACCAGCTCTTCTTTGTACATCTGGTAGCATTCAGCTGTAAATCTGTCTGATCCTGGGTTTTCTTTTGTTTTGTTTTGTTTTGTTTGGTAGGCTATTTAGTATTGCCTCAATTTCAGAGCTCATTATTGGTCTGTTCAAGGATTCAGTTTCTTCCTGGTTCAGCTTTGGGAGGTTGTATGTGTCCAGGATTTTATCCATTTCTTCTACATTTTCTAGTTTGTGTGCATAGAGGTGTTCATAATATTCTCTGGTTGTCATTGTATTTCTATTGGGTCAGTGGTAATATGCCCCTTGTCATTTCTGATTGTGTTTATTTGAATCTTCTCTTTTTCTGAAGTGCTTATTTTAAAAATTCAGATTTTTAGACCTTATTTTTGACCTATTGAGTCAAAACATCAAGAAGAAAAGGGACCAGGAATTTGAATTTTTAATAAATCCCACAGGCAACTTGTACGACCTTATAGTTTAGGAACTTCCTCATTGTAGTTAAGGAGAGACTAAACTGATTTTCTCAAGATCTCAAAGCTAGACTTAGAGAATTCGAATCAAAAGTAGAAGCCAGCCTTCCTTACCTCCATTCCAAAATTTGGTACCCCATACTGCATGAACTAGGAAATACTTTCCCATATCAGGTCTCAGCATCCTTGCACTATTACTGGAAGCTATTACCTACATGTAGAGGCATTTCTTAAGTTCTATTTTATAATCCTTTAAAAAGCACAAAAATAAAATGTGCTATGTCATTAAAAATGAGGCATAACATTGAGTTTTTAAAATTATTTGTCACTATTAAAATTAATAATAGCTTGATTTCCTGTTAAAGGCAGCAGTATAAAATTGTCTGTGCTCTATTCTTTACTATGAAACCAAATAGTAATAAGGTCAAAAAACAAATCAATAGATAAGCCTGATGGTAGATTAAGTGCCCAAAGAAAGGCACAATAATCCTCCTACCAGCGGATGCACACCCATTTTGAATGTGACTTTGCCACCCCTTGAAACTGGTTTGGTCCCCTGACTTACTTTGACCAATAGAATGCAGAAAAACTGATGCTATGTGTCTTTCTAGCCTCAGTCATTAGAGGTCTGCAGCTTCTCAACCTCATGGTACACAGAGATCTCCATGCTGTGAAGACACCCTGGATGAAAAACCATGTGGAGAGAAACAGGCCAGACATTTCATCTTTTTCAGCCATCCCAGTTGAGCCACCAGCTGACCACAGACACATAAGTGAACCCAGGTGAAACCAGCAGAGCTGCCCAATCAACGAATAGAATTAGGAGAAGTAATGAACTGGTTTATTTAAGTCTAAGTTTGGTTTGTTAATAACAATATATCATTAATATGCTAAGAAAAAAACATAAACCTAAACCACAACATATGAAAAAAACAACCACAATGCTAAACCACAGCTGCTGTCAAGTGCAGTGAAAATAATATAAAGATAGAGGAGTGCTCCATGAAAGACATCACACTCTGCAGGCCTTGAGTGAGGCATTTTTCACACTAGGTGAAAGATAGCAAGACAAAAAGAATCACCCTTTACTTGAATGGCCAACTGACTTTCATACAGATGTTGTGGAACCCCTAGTAAACCTTATTTTATACCACAGAGTGGCAATATTATCAGGCTGAATAAGAAAGCCTACAGACATTCCCCTTTTCAAGAGAGTGGATGAAACAGGGTGGTAGAGACATTATCAATGGTAAGAAGCCCTGCACAGAAGCAAGAAAAAAATCACTACCAAAAAAGAAAGAAAGGAAGAAAGGAAAACAGAGAAAGAAAGAAGGAAAGAAAAGAGAAAGAAAGGAATGATGGAAGGAAGAAAGGAAGGAAGAGGATAGATAGATGATAAAGTAAATAAATACAATTGTGACTTCCCTATGTGTCAGAGATTTCTTGCTAACTCATAGTTGATTTGTATTCATAGGGTAGAATGTTAGTGAGAATGTATTCAAAGCCATGTCCTAAAACTCAAACTACCTGCTGTACTCTACTTAGCCTTCCTCTATGCTATCCATCATCAAATAGCTGATTCAGGTGTGCATTAAAGATGAATAATAGTCAGAAAAAAAGTCAGCTTGGGGCATGTACAAAGACAGTACCAAAACCTAAAGAAAAGAACATGGCAAACAGAAGACAAAAAATATGGAAGACTGAAACACAAATCAGGCAAAAAATTAACACATAAATCGGGCACTCAAAAAATGGTATTCTTAAAATATCAGGAATTTAAAAAATAATAACCCCTCTGAAACAAGAGTTCAGACAAGACATAATAGGAGTCAAGGGAAAAGATAAGAAAATAAAGGTAATGAAAAGTTATGTGTCAGAGTGAAAAAAATAGAAAGAAAAAATAAAACTATTACATAAATGAAGGTTACATTAGAGGTATCAAAAGGAAAAAAATCATTTCTGAAAACAGAAAAATGTAAAATAACACAGATTGTTAAAGCATTAGAGGGAAAATTACCATTATGGAACCAAAGGAGATCCAACATGTGTATAATTGATATTCCTAAATAAGAAATATAACAGAATAAATATTCAAAGATATAATAAAATAAAATTGCTCTAAAGTAGAAAAAGAATCAAATGAATAAATTAAATTGGCATTGTGTATTGTTTAAGACAACTACTATAGTATAAACTTGGAGATGAATGGAGAAATCATTGTAAAGACACTACCCAACTGTGAGAATTAGAAGTACTATAGAACAAAACATAAATGTAATAGGTCAGTTTAGAAATGATAATAGAATCCACTTCAAGTAATATAAGGAAAGAAGTGAGAGGGGAAGTAAGATAAAGAGAAAGCATACTCACCTCAACATCTCTTAGAAGGGGAGTCAAACAGACATTGAATCTTAAAGTAATAACACCTCAAATCATGACTTACATATGTAAACACATTTTTAAAATAAACATCTTAGAGCATATAGCAATCAAAAAATGATTAAAAACTAAAAGCTTACCAATAAAATTACAGGTTTTAAGTCCAAAGTAGTTGTCAAAATTCTGAATGTAAAGGAGAAGAACATAACCCATGTGTGTGTATATAATCCCCTCATATTAGATCAAGAAGGAAAAATTTTCTATATAAAATTTTCTGAAAGTCTTGAAGAAAAAGAATGGCAAATATACACCAGTAAACAAACAGACCAGAAACTGCTGGTCAAAGAGGAGCCAGAGATCCACTGAGTTGTAGTTGAGAGACCCTACTCTTCCCTCATCCATGGCAAGGACAATGAAACCTGGCTGAAGGAGGTATACCACCTAAAATAGGAAACCAAAATTTAACACATAATCATAATAAATAATAGCCCAATTTCAACACACCTCACTGCCTCTTTCGATGTTTATTCAACAGCATCAACAATTTTTAAAACTTTTTCACTATATTTGTAAGTCATTTTAAACTGAGAATTTAAACAAGCCTATCCTGAATTAAAGATTTCTTTTTTTTAATAGCTGTATTTCAAAAACAATAGTTTCCCTTTTTACATAATTTTTAAAATTCCTTTTAATTCACTGGCACAGTTTACTTCTTCACTCTAGAGGGAGGAGAAGAAAAAGGACTATCTGAAAGGTGATGGTAACCCACTGAGTTTGATATTATTTGCATACTTTTCACAATATGGTTCAATGCTTCTTCAAAATGCACTAAAGTGGTCTGACAGCCACAAAAAAAGCTATGTTATAATCCTCCAGGAAAAGACACCTCCATAATATTCCATGCAGCTTAGGAGAACTCTAAGGCTCATGGAAAATATGAGTTGTTCCTAACACCAGAGAATCATAGGACAACGGGGAAAGCTGTCGCATTCCCCACCAACCTGGCTGTGATAGGTCTTCCTACTGATGACATGATGACTGGAAATGACAATCTAGAAAATAACTTGAGAGCCAAAACAAAAAGCCACCAGGATGTAGCAGGCAAAATTTTCACCGGGAAGTGTCAAGTTCAATAGAGACCATGGATACCACAAGGCTGGACATACTAGTAAGAAAGAAAGTCTCAGCAGAATTTACTAATATGTATCATAAGCACCCAACCAGAGGAGTAAATGAGTCCAGGTGATTTTAATACATGAAATTGTAATTAATAAAAAAAAGTTACATGTACCTAATCATGAGGTCCTAAAATTATTACTAGTTAAGCTGTAACATTTGAAAGTGAATTCATTTTAACCTTTCCACTAAAATGGACCAACAGGTTTTGGGTGAGAGCTTGAGTCAGTAAGAAAAAGATAAATCACCAAGAAGCTGCTCTCTTATGTTCTTCTGCTAAAATGATTGTACAATATTTACATGAGTTGATGTGCTTTCATGAGTTGACCAATCCTATCTAAATAAACGTTTAAAATGCATATCTTGGGTATTACATGTGAAATTAGCTAGGAACATTATTTCCCTTGTGTCTTGAAAGACAGCTGACATGAGTAGTATATTGAAAGGGGGAAGTGGCTGAGAAAGGAAAAAAGCAGATACATGAGAGAACAAAAAGCTGAAAACTGAACTAACACATTATTTTCCTGTAGTCTAGATGTTCACAGGGCCAATAATTCACTTTCAAGCCTTAACTATCTTATTTATTTATTTATTTAGAGACAGAGTTTCATCCTTTCACTCAAGCTGGAGTGCAGTGGGGCGATCTCAGCTCATTGCAACCTCTGCCTCCCCACCCCCCACTGCCGGTTTCAAGAGATTCTCCTGCCTCAGCCTCCCCAGTAGCTGGGATTATAGGTGCCCGCCACCATGCCCAGCTAATTTTTGTATTTTTAGTAGAGACGGGGTTTTGCCATGTTGGCCAGGCTGGTCTTGAACTCCTGACCTCAGGTGATCCACCCACCTCGGCCTTTCAAAGTGCTAGGACTACAGGCATGAGCCACCGCACCTGGCCAAGCCATTAACTATTTTAACAGAATCACTTTCTTGAAAAAGTTATTTGTGCCTTAATTTCATATAGCTCATCACACAAAAATAAAAAGGCCAGCTGGACTTTGCATTCATACATTTTAGGACTGCCCCTCTCCCAGTTAAGAACTGTTAAGAAGACAGTTGAGAAGCTTTTGTTTTTAAATCCTGAGGAAAGCAGCAATGATCACAATGAAAACTTGGAGTGCCTATGTGAGCCAGGCTTTCTCACACATACTATCTCATGTAGCTTAAGTGAGAGAATGCAAGGTCTTGAAGAGAAAATTGGGTTTGGTTCTAGGGAGTGAGGTTGCAGGTGGGCTAGGAAACAACTGGAAATCTCGGAATTAGTGGGGGATGGTTCTGGTTCCTGTATAGAAGAGACCAGAATCTCCCTCTAATACAGTGTCCTGATGAGGTTGACCGAGATAAAAATGAATCCTAGGAGGTATGGCCTTGGCTGCTACAGAAGAATTTACACTGGCTTAGTTGTTTATAGGGAAAACTTATGCTCTGAACAACTGACCAAACCCACTTTTAAATGTTCCAACTGGACTGAAACAACGAGCAGGGTCTGATCAACTATGCTCACAGAAAACCAGAGCCCCTAGTCCAGATTTCTGGCCTGATTAAACTCTCAAGGATTTGTTCAGCTCTAGGGTGGGGGAGGGCCTTCCCAGTCATGACGGATAATGGTTGTCTTGCTAACCTATGTGAACAGAGGCTTAGATTTAATTTGACTTAGAAAAATAAAGCAATATGACATGTCTTACACTCGAGTGTTATGAAACAAATACATCTCTGCCTCAATCATAGTCAACACAAGCTCTCCCTCAGCAAAAATGTATTGTGCTCAAATAACACCACTGCATTAAATTCAACTGTTACCCAGAGTTTTTAGTCTACTGTCATTCTCTTCACGCTTTGCCCATAACATGGCTGTTACACAGATTTAAATGAAGTCAAGAAATATTACCTAATAGCAATTAACAGATGAAATTGATGTGAGGATGGAACAGATTTCTAAATTCAAGGCCAACCAGTAAGACTTGCCATTGGCTTGCTAAGCTTAGATGTCAGTAGCCCAAGAGCTCTGATAGGTATCTCTCTTTGTGAGCCATTCCAATGGCCCAAACATATTAGGGGTGGTGAACACTGTAGCACTGCATGCAAAGATACTCTCCTCTGATCTTTACATCTTGTGGTTGGCTGAATAATGGCCCCAAAGATGTCCGTGTTCTGATCCCCAGAACCTATAAATATTAATTGATTTGACAAAAGGGACCTTGAAGTTATGATTAAGTTAAGGATCTTGAGATGGGATTGACCTACATTATCCAGGTGGGCTCATGTATTCACAAGTATCCTTATAAAAGAAAGTTAAGACATCAGAGGGAGGAGAAGTTAATATGACAACTGTGGAAGCAGAGACTGGAGTGATTCAGTGATAAGCCAAGGAATATGGGCAGTCTCTAGAAGCTAGAAAAAGTAAGAAACAGATTCTCTCCAAAGCCTCCAAAACAAACCAGTCTTACCACACCCTGGTTTTAGACCAATAACACTGATTCCAGACTTCTGACCTCCAGAAATGTGAGATAATAAATGTGTTATCTTAAGCCTCTAATTCTGTGATAACTTGTAACAGCAGTAACAGCAAACTAATACATATCTCTTGCTTTCCATATTCAGAGTGGTGGATAATTTAGATTGTGCTTCTTTATGTAGCCTAAGAGTCAAACTGGTCTAATATTAGTTTAATTTTCCCATTCAAATTTTGGCATTCATGCATTTCAGGCTAGAAAGAGAAATGATAAAGCCATCCACAGTGATCATAATGAAAACATGGAGAGCCTACATGTTCCAGGCTTTCTCACACATGCTACCTGGTATAATTCTCACTACAACCCTGAAGGATAGGTGGCAATTTCCCAATATTTTGCAGAAAAGGAAATAGGTCCAGAGATTAAGTATCTTCCTTCCTCAAAACACATCTCCCCCAAGAAGGTTTTCCCTAATCCCTCTCCTCCTTGTTATTAGGTTGGGTGGTATGACTGGGCTCCCTCACAATCTCACAATTCCCATAGCACTCTGAGTCATAACACTTATCCACTTGTTCACCACACCCACCCTCTCTGCACAGCCTTGAAGCCAGAAACTATGCTTCATTTATCTCATCTCTATAAAAGTGGCTAGTATAGAGTTGGGGTTCAATATATCTTTGATAAATATATGAATTAAGTACAAAATTAACACAAAATGTAGGAATTACGTAAGTATGCCCAAAGGATGAGGGCCCCTTTGGTAGCTCACACACCCATCCAGATAGGATATTAAGAATCTTCTGACCCTCCTACAAGTTCTGTGACCCCAGCCAGTCTTCTCAATTACAAACAAGCCTTGATGATACACTTCAAATTCAGAGAAGCAGGGAGGAGATTAAAAACAAGGAAATAATCATCTCTAATTCTTACATCAAGTTGTTTTTAGCTAACACTGTAGCTAAATAGAAAGTTACATAAATTTCTCCTCCTAAACTATCCCATAAAATTCTCAGTGTTTATCTAAGGAAAAATATACCATTTCTAGATAAAGTACCTACACTATTTTTTTGACAACCTACCTTGTTGATAACATTTTTAGTCATTAATTTCAGATTCAGGAAGAGAGAATTCAGCCATTTTTCATAGTCCTGCTGAAATCAGACACATTTCTGCTCAACTGAGCACAGGATAATGCTCCATGATCTGCTCAACTGAAACACATCACCTCAGCCACCACACGTTACCAACTATTAAAACAAAATGGGAATCAGCTTTTCAACCCAATAGTTTACCTAAAAGTCTCTCTTAGGCAGGTGTGACCTTTATAGCATGAATTTCATTTTGCTGTAAGCTCTTACATTTATATTACTGCTTAACATGCACTCTTCATAGAAATCTGCCCTAATAATTTCAAACTATATTTATTCATGCTGAACAGTCTGCTTAACTACCAGCCTAAAATGCCGTACAGTTACCAGAGAAATATTTCGTGTTATTTCAGAACGGTGAAGGTCAAACCAGCTTTATGCAAAGGGAAATGAAATGTTTTGTGTCTTTAGGCTGTGTAGTATAATTTAAATGCTTTCCTTACTGTTTATGGTAGAGCCTTCCACTGTTATTTTCCTGTTTTTTCACCATTGTTCTCCCCTGCCCTTTCTTCCATGCCTTCTTAACTGAGCACGGTTATTTCTAATACTCAGCCACTTATAGAAATCATGTAACATGTACATCCATTGAAAATTTAAGTTAAATGCCGCCCTTTTTTTAACCAGAAAGCAAGAGTTACATTAATGAAATTGTTCTGCAAACTTCTTTAATCATGTAATTAATCCCTTGGATAAAGTAATTTATTTCTTTCTCTATACTATTTTGAGGAGTCAGATAAGCTAACAGAGATTGCCTATTGTTGGGTTCCTATTAAACTTGCACACAAGAGCAACATAAACCCAGCCCTGTTGTAAGTGGCTGATTTCAAATGGAGACTTACAGCACGGTGACTAAGTGCTTGAGCTCTGGAATTAGAAAGACCTGGGTTTAAAACCTAGTTCTGCCTGTCGTTCACCGTGCAAACCTAGGCAGCTTGCCTAGCCTTCTTTGTTCTGCATTCAACAAATTTTTGAGCACTCATTGTTCTAACATCACTACTCCTTGCTTATGGAATTTCAGCAGAATGAGCCTAGGTACAATTGCAAAATTTGCAAATATTTTCTTCATTGAAAATCCAGTGAGTGCTGAAACCAGGCCAGGACCCCCACAATGTGGCTGAAAGTGGGAAAAAATGTTCTACAGGGCCAAGCAGTGTGTCAAAGTTTGGGCCCACAATAGGATCAACCAAAACACAATGCAAAAAGAATAGAGCAAACTTAGTTGTGGTTGGGACAAGTATCAATGTCAGGGGAGTCCAGTCTTCTGGCTAAGACACAGCAACAGGTAAAATCCCGGCTATATTCAAAAACAGGCATTTAAGAGGCCTTACAATTGTTCCTTGGTCTTCAACCACCACTGCACAATTCACTATTACTAGAGATCAATGAGCAAGAAAGAGGTGAAGTTGAGAATTCCCATAAATCTCAGCTTACAACTTTCCTGTATACCACCTTTTTACAGATGGACACGTATGTGTGTTATACATGACAATGTCATCCAATATGTGTTTTGCAATTGTAATGGGTTGAATAGGCCCCCGAAATATATGTCCACCCAGAACCTGTGAACGTGATCTTGTCTGAAAAGAGGGTCTTTGTGGATATAATTAAGGATCTTAAGATGAGATCTTCCTGACTAACCTGGTGAACATTAAATCCAACAACAGTGCCCTTTTTACAGACAGAAAAAAAAAAAAAAAGAGAGAGACAGACTAGAGGAGAAAGCCAGAAGACAGAGGCACAGTAATGGGACCCCAAATGATTAGGCAAGTTAAAAAGCCTGACTCTATTTCTAGAAGACAAAGCATTTATTCATTCAGCAGATGTTTTATGAAAGACCCAGAATTTGATGGGTATGATCCAGTCAAATAATATAAGCTGGGGTAGTAGGAGGGTGTTTCTGTGATGAAGTCTACCAGAATACCTTGGGCTTATCCTTAACCTGTGGGTAGCACTGCTAATTCCAGGTCTTATCAACAAATAGATCTGGGATTGTCAACGTCTTAATTTTCCCTTTGTCAGGGTTGTCTCAGGAACCAAGGAAGTATAGAGTCATCAGGAGAAGGACACCAGTGGCTATTACTGTCAGGGCAGTGCCTGGAACAAGGCATTGCTTCTTCTCTCCTCAGCTTCTTCACCTTATAGGCAGCTGCCACTCATGCTTCCCTGGCACTTTTCCATGGCCTTAGGAATGTGATAAAAATAAATTCAGACTTTAGTATTTCTGACTAAAGTGTCATCGTCTTTAATACATTGTCTTTAATGCATCATCTTATTGCATTAAAGTGTCCTTAATGCAATATCTCCATTCGAGAAAGAGACTGACAGTGAGAGAGCAATGCTTCCTCCAAAGGAATGGCTTTTGCATGTGATCACTGTAAAGATTTCTAGCTAATGTGGCAAAGCTCAGGCTCCCCTCTTTGAAATAAAACAAAACTACAATGTGAAGAAAAATCATAAGTACAAAATATAAATGGAAATATGAAATATAAAGGTTTTTGTGTGATATGGTTTCACTCTGTGTCCCCATCCAAAATCTCATCTCAAATTGTAATCACCACATGTCAAAGGAGGGACCCAGTGGGAGGTGATTGGATCATGGCGGTGATTTCTCCTATGCTGTTCTTGTGATAGTGAGTGAGTTCTCATGAGATCTAATGGTTTTAAAGTTTTTGGCAGTTGCCTCCTTACTCTATCTCTCTCTCTCTCTCCTGCTGCCATGTAAGACATGCCTTGCTTGCCCTTCACATTCCTCCATGATTGTAAGTTTCCTGAGGCCTCCCCAGTCATGCAGAACTGTGAGTTAATTAAGCCTCTTTTAGTTATGAATTACGTAGTCTCAGGTAGGTCATTATAGCAGTGTAAGAACAGACTAATACAGATAATTGGTACCTAGAGATGTGGGACACTGCTATAAGATACCTGAAAATGAGGAAGCAACTTTGGAAATGGGTAATGGGCAGAGGTTGAAACAGTTTGGAGGCTCAAAAGAAGACAGGAAGATGTGGGAAAGTTTGGAACTTCCTAGAGACATGTTGAATGGTTTTGACTAAAATTCTGACAGTGATATGGACAATGAAACCCAGGCTGAGGTAGTCTCAGAGGGAGATGAGGAACTTATTGGGAACTAAAGAGAATGTCACACTTGCTATGTTTTAGCAAAGAAACTGGTGGCATTTTGCCCCTGCCTTAGAGATCTGTGGAACTTTAAACTTGAGAGAGATTATTTAGGGTATCTGGTGGAATAAATTTGTAAGCAGCAAAGCATTTAAGATGTTACCTGGCTGTTTGTGAAAGTGTACAGTCAAATGCATTCACAAAGAGATAATCAGAAATTGGAACTCATGTTTAAAAGAGAAACAGAACATATAAGTTTTAAAATTTGCAGCCTGACCATGTGGTAAAAAAGAAAAACCCATTTTCTGGAGAGAAATTCAAGCCAGCCGCAGAAATTTCCATAAGTAATGAGGAACTGAATGTTAATACCCAAGATAATGGGGAAAATGTCTCCAGGGCATTTCAGAGATCTTCATGGCAGCCTCCCATCACAGGTCTGAAGGCCTAGAAAAGAAAAATGGTTCCATGGGCCGAGCGCCTGGCTCTGCTGCTCTGTGCAGCCTTGGGACATGGCACCCTGTGTCCCAGCTGTTCCAGCTCTAGCCATGGCTAAAAGGGGCTAAGGTACATCTTGGGCCTTTGCTTCATAGGGTACAAGCCCCAAGCCTTGGTGGCTTCCACCTGGTATTTGGCCTGTAGGTACACAGAAGACAAGAGTTGAGCTTTGGGAGCCTCTGACTAGATTTCAGAGGATGTAAGGAAACACATGGCTGTCCAGGCAGAAGTCTGCTGCAGGGGTGGAACCTTCATGGAGAACCTCTACGAGGGCAATGCAGAGGAGAAATGTGGCATTGGAGCCCCCAGACAAAGTCCCCACTGGGTAGTGGAGCTGTGAGAAGAGGGCCACCTTTCTCTAGAACCCAGAATGGTAGATCCACTGACAACTTGCACCGTGCACCTGGAAAAGCCACAGGCACTCAACACCAGCCTGCGAAAGTAGCCGTGGGGGCCGTACCCTGCAGAGCCACAGAGGTGGAGCTGCCCAAGGCCTTGGGAGGCTGCCTCTTGCATCACTGTGCCCTGGATGTGAGACATGGAGTCAAAGGAGATCATTTTGAAGTTTTAAGATTTAATGACTCCCCCACTGGGCTTTGGACTTGCATGGGTCCTGTAACCTCTTTGTTTTGGCTAATTTCTCCCATTTGGAATGGGTGTATTTTTCCAATGCCTGTACTGCCATGTATCTAGGAAGTAACTAACTTGTTTTTGATTTTACAAGCTCATAGAAAGGACTTGCTTTGTCCCAAATGAGACTTTGGAATTGGACTTTGGAGTTAATGCTGGAATTAGTTTAGATTTGCAGGACTGTTGGGAAGGCATGATTGTGTTTTAAAATGTGAGAAGGACATGAGATTTGGGAGGGGCCGGGTTGAAATGATATGTTTTGGCTTTGTGTCCCCACCCAAACCCCATCTCAAATTGTAATCATCACATGAGAGGGAGGGACCTGGTGGGAGGTGATTAGATCATGGGGTGCTCCCTCCATGCTGTTCTCAGGATAATGAGTTCTCACAAGATCTGATGGCTTTAAAGATTTTGGCAGTCCCCTACTCCTCCTGCCACTATGTAAGACATGCCTTGACTGCCCCAGTCAAACTCCCTACTTGGTACCATCCCCAGAGCGGGTCATACCCTCTTGAAGTCTCTCCTCAAAGTTCTTTTCAACTTTCCCTTATGGTACTTGTTGACTATTGGTCTCATGCCAGTATTTAGCCACAGATGGAGTTTACCACTCACTTTTGTCTGCATTCCCAAGCAGCCCAACTCTGGGAAGACCTGGGTCTGGCACACTGGGGACCACTACCAGCCTCACATCGTCCATGGGCTGGGCCTCAATCAGAAGGACTTGGGGCCCCCATGAGCATCACCAGGGAGTGGGTCTTCAACATGCCACATTTCCCGCACCCTTCTGTGGGGCAGGGATTCAATGCTGGGCTCTTCCCTGTTCACTTGCTGTTACTGAGGGAGTCCAGGTTAATTTCTTTTTCTCCACTGACTAATATGCTTAAATTCAGTAGGTTGCCATGTCTGATCTGGTTATGTTCAGAAGGACTTGCCTCCCCACCTTCGCCTTCCATCATGATTGCAAGTTTCCTGAGGCCTCCCCAGCCATGTGGAACTGTGAGAAAATTAAACCTCTTTTCTTTGTAAACCACCCAGTCACAGGGTAGTTCTTTAGAGCAGTGTGAAAACAGACTTATAAAATGTGTATGCAGCCACAATGATGAACCAGACTTCAAGAAGTCGACCAAAGGTAGTGAGTGTTAGAGCTCATTGAGAGAAGAAGCTGAGAGTGGGATAACGCAGATCTTCAGTATTACAGGGAGCTCACCAGATGAGTAGTGAAATCAACAACTCCTTACTTGCAAAGGCAAGGTCTGGTTACACGGCAAAGCACTCGAGACTCCTTATAGCTGTTTGACAACACACTGTGGCAAAGGAAATTGAGATAAATAAGGGGGAAAACCTGATAAATTGAAAGAAAAACCCACCTGTTGGGGTGAGAGGAAAGAAATGAGATGGAGAATAGTGACCTGTTCTTGGTAAGATAAAAGGAACACACTACATCAATTCATAAGAAATCTTGTGACATGGGAACTTTCAATGTGACCAAAAAAGATATTCTACTAGATAATAGCAGAATCTAACCCACAAAAGGGTTTTTTTTCTTTAATTTGTAAAGCCTACAAAGACAATTAATTAACACAGCTCACTCTTGCAGCCCTTCTGTTATACTTTATTTTTAAAAGAAATAACCAACTGACTAAAAAATAGCTCTTCAAGCCTATTCTCTTCATCATTGACTGTGTTTCTGTGCCATCTATTCTATTCTTTGCAGCATCTAATGTTGTCTTGATTTCTGTTGGGCTTTTATTTTTCTCTCTCATTTATTTTTGAGCTCTATCATTTCACTATTTATCTCTTTTTGCTGTTGTATCGTTTTTTATTCTTAGGGTTTTTTCATCTCTTCTCAATGCTCTTACATCAAAGGACTATATTTTCTTTTATTTTGCTAAATGGTCCGTCTTCTCCTACCTCACTTTTTTTCCCAAAAGCCTTAACTCTCAGATGAAAAGTAACTAGAAATGAACCAGCATGAAATGTATAAAGCAGAGAATGTACTACATATATAATAGATTTAATGGAATGTATTATATATTGCATATAAATATACATATATATTAAAGAAATATATATATAAATAAGTACTTCAAGAAAAAAAAGATAGCCAAAAGCTATGCCAGAAAAACTACATTATAAAGCATATTTTTAAAAGGCAAATGAAGGTCAAGGAGAAAATAGCTTTTCCAGACAATTAATAAAATAAAATAAATAGAAAAAATAAAACCATGATTTAAATGAAGGAAATATTAGAAATATCAAAAGAGAACATAGACACTAGTGAAAATAAAGTCATAAATATGAAGAATCACATTAAGGAAACTGAGCAAAATGACATGAAAAAGAGAAAACACTGCACAAATAGCAGAGAGAAAATGAAACAAAATGAAAGACAAAAGGGCTCCAAAATAGGAATAATTGGTATTGCTGAAAAAGGAAACAAAAGAAATAAGACAAAAGTTTGCAAAAAAGGACAATAGAAAAAAAACTTCTATAAAAGACTGAAGAGGCATATTGTGACCCCTGAAGTTGATATAAAACAATCAACTGCAAAATTTCAAAGGTGAACTTAAAAGATACTATAAGCACCCAGGCAAAAATCAACCAATCAATCAACTCACCTATGGGGTGGAATGTGCAAGGAACTACTCCATTTGCCACGCGAAATCTTTGTTGCCTGAAGACAGTAAAGCAAGTCTACTAAGCCCAAGAGGTAAAAGGGTAGATATTTATTCCCAACCAACCTATTTTTTATAAACAAAGGCAAATAACATAAATTATTAACCACAAGGAGACTAAAAAATAATTGAAGAAATAATAGTTAAATGATTGGTAGAATAAATTGATTACACTCACATATAAAAGCTGCCAGGCTCGGTGGCTCACACTTGTAATCCCAGCACTTTGGGAGGCCAAGGAGGGCAGATCGTTTGAGTCCATGAGTGCAAGACCAGCCTGGACAACATGGCAAAACCCCGTCTCTACAAAAAATACAAAAATTAGCCAGGCATGGTAGCAGGCACCTGTGGTCCCAGCTACCGAGGGGCTGAGGTGGGAAGATCACTTGAGCCTGGGAGATTGAGGCTGCAGTGAGCTATGATTGTGCCACCGCACTCCAGCCTGGACTACAGAGTGAGACTTTGTTTCAAATTTTTAAAAGATTTGTGAAATAATAAAAATATAAATATTAAAAATTATGAATATATTTTTCAAAAATTAAGAAATATTGAGAGAATGAAAGAAACAGTTTGGTATAAGAATGTAAGCAAATTGAATTTTTTAATTTTGTAAGGCATATTGTTACTGGATTGTTTAAAGTTAATAAGTCAAGCAATGGAGATAGTTTAGGATATAAAGGGGAACACTTAAAGATACACAAATAATATAACCAGGCAAATTAAAATAATAGCATATCCTGTTATTCTATGAGACGGTATGTTGTAATGACTTTAAATCTCCATAAATCATTCTATAAATTGTGATGCCAGAAAAGAAAACTGTTCCAGGCTATTTTTTAACTAAAAAAACTAAATTTTAAGAATTAGGTCAAAAAATAAAAATGCAAACATAAATGACTAGCTTAATCATATATTAAAATATATGATAAAGCTATGGTAATTTTAAAAGTTGAGTAAACAAGTTGATTGAACAGAATAAATTCCAATAATAGGTACACAATGGGACTTTATTATATGATAAAAGCTATTTTTCTGAAGCAGTGTCGAGAGATCTGTTGGTCAATAGGAGTGTTGGAGGAAACTAGCTGCAATCTGGAAATGTGTCAACGTAGACCCCTATCTCACTCTTATCAAAATAAATTCCAAATAAAACAAAAGTTTTAAAAAGCCATAAACATACATACCCTTTAATACAGCTATCCTAATTCTAGGAATTCTAGGAATTTTTCCAATTTGTATATTTTAACTAATATATGCATGACTATGGAACAATTTATAGGATCCATTTTTAAATTAAAAAACAAGGTACAAAATAGTACATCCAGTATGTTTGTACTTATGTAATCCTACATTCTATAATATATATTTGGGTATATGTGTAAGGTTTACACAAGCATAGAATGTTTCTAGAAAGGATATGCATAAAATTGAACAATAGTTGCCTCTGGGGAAGACAGACTAGTTAACTACATGTCTGGCATCAGAAGGAGACTTTCTTTCATTGTATAATCATATGTACCATTTGGATTTCTATCGTTGGCATACATTGTTTTTGGGTTAATAAAATGATATCTAAACGGCCCGGGTAGCAGAGACAGCCAGAGAAGCTAGGTGCTGAACTGTGCTTCCTGGGACCCTGGGAACCCAGGAACAATGAACTTACTCTACAAGTTACAGGCAACGTTGATGCAAGTTATAACTTGCTTGATTAATTGAAAGCGCTAACTTGAAAAATGCGTGGAGTCAGAGTGATATTACACTGTGGTGGTATAACAGCTGTTCAAAGAGTTAATTCTTAGTCATTGATCTAACATGATCTCAGCACTCATGGCTTATATCCTAAAATCTATAATACAGTTTAGGAAAATTATGGAACTTTCCTTCGGTTCCAGATCATATCTGGCCTCCTTTACCTGAGGGCAGATTCTTTGATTTCAAGGCACAATTAAACTGTGAAAAATGTCTGGTGATGTCTGAAGCCTCCAATACAAGGGTCACAGTCAAAAACAATTCTTTTGTGGCCAAGTTTAATATGAAAATTTTTTTTCCTAATGAATTTGCAGATACTTCATGGAAATAGAGCTCCAGTTACAAGGCAGAGCTTTATCATATTCTTTGTGATAACTCCTTAAGTTTCAGCACTCCCAAAGTGGACTTGGAGCCATATTTTCGCAAGAACTTTATTAAAGCCAAAAAGAAATTGAATGTTGTTCACATGAGAATGACATATCCGTTCCCTTATGCATTTTTGTGTGTCCAGAAAAAGGCTCCATATTCGATAGTCTGAAAGCATTTTGCAGCTGAAGAAAAGGACATGTTTTTAGGGCAGATGATGATGGTGCTTTCTACTTGGTGAAAGGTAAATAAAGAGGAGTTCAAGGTCTCACTGCAATTTAGATGTAGTTTACTCACCAAGAAAGCTCTTGAAAACCACTCACAAGTTAACTACCTGTCATTTCCTAACTAGACTACAGGTTTCATTTACTATCCTTACAAAACAGGAGGAAGAGCCAGCTTCAGAAACACATTTAGTGTAGAGATTCCAGGGGTTACAAGCTATAAAATCAACAGAAATTTAAAAGAATTTCACTAAATAGTGTTAAGTCCACTATTTACATAATGTTAGTTAAAGTATATGTTTATAATAAATATTTTAATTACAAAATAGAGAATATAAGTACATTATAATTGTAAGGGGACTGATTCATGTAATATATTAGAGTCCAATAAGTATTTGACTTTTCATTTGCCCATCTTAACCTTATTAGTGATGCAAAGTCATGTTTCCAGTTTAACAGACTTCTGTCAACCAATACTTTTCTTTCTCCCTTTTTCTGACAAAGTCCCATTTCATCTGCACCCTATATACATTGAAAAATTATTTTTCATTAGGCTTCAATCATAAAACCAATCCACAAACAATAATTTATTGTTTATCTATAAAGCACTATGCTAGGCTCTTTGAGATGCCAACATATTTTTGAATAACAAGGCCTCTGATGGAAGGATGCTAGAAAAAAATCCATCTCAGCCTTGTTAGTCAGTCCTTGCTATCTGAGCATTTAAGCCTCCCAGCCGATTCTAGGTGGCATAGGTAAGTAAGCAAGAGTCTTTATAAAAGAAATGCAACCACTTAAATTTCCTTACATAAAATTTGATCCCACACAAATATTTCCCTCCACTTACCACTAATATCTATCTCATATTATACTAATATATTTGTAGATCATTTTTTCACTGGATATTTATAATATTCTACAATATAGTATAAATAAAGTACCTTTAATTGCAAATCAAAGTTTCAAATTTTGCAAATGAAAGATATCATGATGTCATTGAAAGTGATGTTTACAACTGTTCAGATCACATCCAAAGCTATTAACAAATAAGGATTTTCTAGAGTTGCACCAGTTAACAAAAAAAAGCGGGAGGGGAATAATTACACGTCTTTAATCTTGTTTGGGTTTGTTGAAATTCTTGAATATGAGAAGTCGTGACTTGAACCAAATTAGGGAAATTTTCAGTCATTTTTTTTCAAATAATTTCTAAGCCCCATTCTATCTTCTTACCTTCTTGAACACCAATCACACCCATAGTAATTCTTTTGCTTTTAGTCTTACAGATGCCTGAGGCTCTATTTATTATTTGTAAATATTTTTTTCTAGTGTTCTTCAGGTTAATTTCAATTTCTTTATCTTCAGGTTTAATAACTCTCATGTCATCTCCTTTCTGTTATTATGCCCATCCAATGAATTTTTTATTTTAGATATTTTATTTTTCAGTTCTAAAATTTCCATCTGGTTTTTAAAAAGTAGTTTATATTTTTTATGAGGTTTCCTTCCTTTTTATTCTTTACAAGAATATTTGTCTTTACATCTTTGAGTATACTTTTAATAGTCACTCTAAAATTCTTGTTTGCTAATTTTAAACTTGGGCCACTGTGGGTCTGGTTTCTATTGACTGACTCTTAAGAATGAGTTCCATTTTCCTGTTTCTTAATATGTTGAATAACTTTGGATGATATCTTGGGCATTGTCAGTGTTAGGTTGTGGAGACTCTATATTACATTATATTCCTCCAAAGATGAAGACAATTGCATTTGTTTGCTTGTTTTGTTTGTTTGTTTGAGCTGGAGTCTCGCCGTGTTGCCCAGGCTGGAATACAGTAGCACGAACTCAGCTCACTGCAACCTCCGCCTCCCAGGTTCCAGGGATTCTCCTGCCTCAGCCTCCCAAGTAGCTGGGATTACAGGTGCCTGCCACCACGCCCAGCTACTTTTTTTGTATTTTTAGTAGAGACGGGGTTTCACCATGTTGGCCAGGCTGGTCTCGAACTCCTGACCTCAGGTGTTCCGCCCGCCTCGGCTTCCCAAAGTGTTGGGATTACAGGCGTGAGCCATTGCTCCCTGCCACTCGTTTGTTTCAATACACTCTTAATTAGGTTGTTTTCAAACTTCAAATTCTGCATTTTGTGTGATAGCTCAACTTTCATTTCATTTATTTTATCCTTAAATAAAACCTGCTCTTCACATGTGCAGTTTTCAGGGGTCACCTAGATATTTTATCAAAGATGATGCAAAGAATTTCCTCTCTGGAATTCCCTCCTCACTTTACATTCTCTGTGGATTCTCTGAAGTCTATTGTCTGGTAATGCAGCGCAGAAATAGTGCAGATTTTACATTTGAGTTTTAGCTGTACCACAAACCAACTGCTGCCCTCTTCAGTCTTAAAGCCATGAAAATGGGTAAGTTACCCTGTGCCATCCCTTCTTCCAAGTGCTGACAACACTACAATGTCTTCCTGTTTTTGTTCACACTCTAGTTCCAGAGTTTATTGTTGTTATCTATAACCTGATCAGGTCTAGTAAGAGCTCATTCAGCCATATCAGAAATAGAAGTTGAAGATTCATGTTTCAAATAAAAAGGTTAAATTAAATGTCAAAAAGTTAAAATACTAACTTTGTGTAATAATTTTACAAAACTGACTTATTTTATGAGCATACTACAAAACGAAAGTGAAATGTCCTATCTTGATAGCATACAATTTTGTTAGAAATGTTGCTCCAAAAATAATAATCCCTTCTTTGAGTTATACATACTTTCAATTCCAGCCTACATTTGCTAAAATTAAAATTGTTACTTTTAAATTTTTTCTGTTTTCATTTTTAAAAGCAAGACCATCAAACCTATCACACTTTTAAAAAGTCGCTATTTACTATAAACTGTAGTTTACATTTTATTCAGATTTACTTTACATAGCTTTCTTTCCAGCATTAATTATCCTCAGTTAAGGAGTAGTTTCAGTACTTTCAGGTCCATCTCATATACCTAAGTATTCCCATTTATGATGGCAATCGGGAATCCTCAGAACTCAGAACAGTAGTATTTTAGACTTCAGGCCTGTTCTCAACTGCTCTTTAATCCAGTTCCTGAATCAGCCCCACTTTTTGATTAGGATCCTGCTCTTATGTCAAAAGCTTATATTTGGTCTCTCCCATCTCTCACATACTTTGATTTTATTATTTCCTCTCTGGTCTTCCCTCCTGTCCAACATCTTCTGCTATGGTGTGGTACAGCTTCTGCTATGACACCCAGAGGTCCCTGCCTCCTAGTATTCATGCCCTTGTGTAATTCCATCCTCTAAGTGTGAGCTATAGCTAGGGACTTGCTTCTAATGAATATAATACTGCAAAATTTGGGAATGTCAGTTCTATGATTAGGTTACAAATTATTCTTTGTCCTGCTAGCAGACTCTCTCTACTTCCTTCTCAGCTTGAAGTTTGGTGAAGCAAACTGCCATATTGGAGAGGCTAACATGACAATGAGCCGAGGGTGACATTCAGCTAACATTCATTGAGGATCTAAGGACTTCAGTCTAACAGCTCATGAGGAACCAAATCCTGCAAAGAACCACATGAACTTGAACTTCCCTAATCAGGCCTTAAGATGACCACAGCCCAGTCAACACTTTGATTGCAGTTTGTAAGAGGCCCTAAAGTAGAAGAACTAGTTAAATTCTGGCTAGATTCCATCAAATGACTTCAAACAATGAAAATACAGTATTTTAGAATAGTGGTTCTCAAACTTAAGCAAGCATCAGAATTACCCAGAGCATTTGTTAAAACATAGATTGCTGAGTCCCATCCTCCCCTTATATGATGTTGATGATGCTGGTCTTGGGGGTCACACTTTGTGAACCACTGTTTTAGAACATGACTCTGGTTACATATGGAAAAAATAACGAGGGAGGAGGGCAAGCAAGGGACCTGTTGAAGGCTATTGTAAGAATCCAGGGGCCCTGATCTAAAAAAGTGGCATTGAGAATAGAAGTAAGTGGGCAAATATGTTAGATATTTAGGAAGTATAATAATCAAGAATTGGTAACAAGTTGGATAAGGAAGGAAAGAAAAAAGCCAGGAATGACTCCTAGACTTCTGGCTTAACAAATTGGGTACATGGTCATGTCATTTAAGGCAGAAGTGGTTAAAAGTCAGGTAAAAGGATAACTATAAAATGTAGTAACAGGACAGTCACTGGCAACCTTAGTGGGAGCAGTTTCGTTAGAATAAAGGGAAGAGTGAGTGGGCTGTAGCCAAATCACAGTGGAGGAGGTAAGTGGAGACGTAAGGTATATACAACTCTTTAAGAAACTTGGCAACTGGGGAAAGAAATAAATAAGACTCTAGCTAGAAAAGGACACTGAACTAGACAAGTAACTAAAGCTCAGGGTTAGTATTAAGACCAATCCAATCTATCTAATGCATCTTTCTCTGGATTAATTGAGCAGACAGTTCTCTGGATGCTGGTTTGGATAGTGAAAGGAGAAGAGGGAATCTGAGTTCAGAACATGGCAGGTTCTAGAGGGATTCTGGCATTTAGAAAATAGCTGTGCTGGTTAATTGGCAGGGGTGGGATAATGGCATCAGTTCATAGGGCAAAGTGGTGATATGAGGGCACTAATATTCCTGATCTATGTGAAACTGATAAAATACTTTGCATCTTGATTTATTCATCAAGAGACTTTAAAGTGTACCTTCCTTTTTCTCAATAACTCTGCTCCTAAGATTTATCCTGAGAAAGTAGTTCTAAATATGAACAAGTGATTATGGAGGAAGATGTTCATCACAGCACTTTTTATAGCAAATAATTAAAACCTTACACATCAAACAATAAAAAATAGATTAAAGAGACTATAGTATAACAGTTTGGTAGAATTATACTGCATTTTAAATGGTCATTTACAAAATGAGTAATAACATAGAAGAATACTTAGAGTATATTATGTTTTTTAAAAGTGCCTAAGGAGTGAGGGACAAGGGATAACACTAGGAGTAAATTATAGCTGCTACATTCAGATATTCAAACAACCTGAGGCTTAGTTTTATTTCTTTTAAAAATTCTCATATTTTGGCTATATTTAAAACTTCACAATTCATTGTAAAATGTTCTGCCAACAACAGAGAAAATATAATGAAAATATAGGTACAATGTCCTTGGAAGACAACCATATAAGTAGGAAGGGTAAGGTTACAAAAGTATCTGTTTTACTTAATTACTTTTTCTGACCTTATGTTTCCTACATTTTCACATCTCAAGGAGGAGGAGAATGAAGAAGAGAGGTGCCACATGAATTTTTAAGAACCGATTTTGCTGTTTTCTAGCAATAAACTAGATGTATACTCATGGGTCTGGATCACTAGCTAGCTGAATAAAGGAAACTAAAGTATGAATCCCTTTTCTTCCTGTGATTAAAACTGAGCTCTTCAGGTTCAAAGCAAAGAAGTAGAAAGCAGAAAACCTGAAATGACAGGTAAATAAATGCATAAAGGTAACTCTTGATTAACCTTCTCAGGTGCAGGCCTTCCTCTGCACTTTTTATGGTACATCAATCAACCAACTATTTCTGGCGACCCTTAACTTTTCCCAATGGCTCATAAAAACTCTTCCTTCCTGGTTTGAGAGCTTTCATAAAATCAGACTCTTTCTTCCTTGAAACTTCACATCTTACCATAAAATTGACTCCTAAGAGGAGTTTAAACATTGCTCATTAAATGTAATACTACTTCATTTCTCTTCTTTTAGGCAGAGGTTTGAGGTGGGAAAGAACACGAGTAATCAACCCAACTATTCTTCTTTTAGTGATTATCATAGAGGTTCTCCTTTTCTTCAAAAAAATGGAGAAAAGTTTGGACACCTCTCAAATCCGAAAGCAGTAGCAGATGGTGGAAATTTAGGATTTGTTGAAGTTATAGAGAACAACTTCTATTCGGTTTTGAACATATGTACTTCAACCATTGATGACTCCCAGAGATGGTAAAATAGCCACAAGCATAGAAGACTGCACACACACACACACACACACACACAGAGAGAGAGAGAGAGAGAAAGAGAGAGAGACCAGTACAGAAAAGATATAAGAAGTAGATTTAGCAGAGTGTTCTTTAGTGTAAAGCAGCCAAATAAAGAGATATAGATGATATGAGAGCCATTTTTATCCTGCAGAAACCTTAAGAGGCTAGGGTCTTGGAGACACAAGGGAAGGTGTTATGGGTGAGACACAGATTAAAAACAGGAAGATGGTTTATAAGTTAACATAAAAAGAATATGCTCCCTTTTTAACACCAAATATAGAACACTAAAGGCTAGGCACACACCCTTCAATGAGAGACATGCAATGTTTTCTATAGATATTAAACAATCTCAGATGAAAGACACTCACATGTCAATAAATAAGGATGCTCTAGGAAAAATGGCCTCCTGTTTGGCCACTCCAAGAAAAAGACTATGCACAATACACAAATAGATTAGCAGTAAAAAGATAAGGAAAAAGATATCCTGTGCAAACAGTAACCAAAAGGGATCTGCGGTGGATATACCAATGCCAGACAAAATACATTTTAAGACAAAAATATATTTTTAATTAAAAGGAAGACTCCACATCCACTAGGATGTCTATAATTATTTTTTAAAAATTCTAAATGAATAATAACTATTAGCAAAGATGTGGAGAAATTGGAACGCTCATATATTGCTGATGGAAATGTAAAAGAGTGCAGTCACTGTAGAAAAGTTTGGCAGTTCCATAAGTTATTAAAAACAGAGTCACCATGTAGCCTAGCATTCTACTCAGAGAATTGAGAACATAGGTTCACACAATTGTTACTAGCACCCCTATTCATAGCAAGAAAAAGGTGGAAATAACTCAAATGTCCTTTAACTAAATGGATAAACAAAATGTGATATATCTATAAAATGGAATTCTATTCAGCCATAAAGAGAAATGAAGTACTGATATGTGATGCAACATGGATGAAACTTGGAAACATGCTAATTGAAAGAAGCCAGTTTTAAAGGCTACATCTTATGTGATTTCATTTATATGAAATGTTCAGAACAGGCAAAGAAATAGAGACTAGAAGTAGATTAGTGGTTGAAAATGTTCTGGAATTAGATAGTGGTGCTAGTTGTACAACATGTAAATGCATTTAATGCCACTACATTGTACACTGTAAAATGGTGAATTTTTATAAGAATTTGATCTCAATAAATAAATAGATGATAGCGTATGAGAAGACGTTGGATGATGCCCAATGTATACTTGTGTTCAAAGACAGAGAAACGTGCAAGACTTTGCCTGTTTTAAGATTTTTTAAATCACAGAACAATATTTTTCCAATGATAAAATATCTAGAAGGAAGAACACTTTTAAGTGAGTGATTGAGAAGTGTTGCTAGTCTGCATTCATATTCTTTTTGTCTCCTAAAAGTATTATCTCCCTTTCACGTCACATACATTTTATTTACTGTAAGTATACAGTCAAAGCACAAAGGAGAAAAAAAATTTTAAAAAATCTGATTTCCCCTCTAGAAGAGGAAATTTCTATTTGTACTGATATACGAATATATTGCAAATATAAACTTATATATTTGTGTCTAAACCAGCAAATAGACTCAGACCTTAGGTGGTTAAAACATAAAATGTGTTATGTTCTAAAATAAAATGAAAATTTTAATTTATTTTTTTAACTGATGAATGTACAACAAAGAAATCTGAAATCATTTTCCTGTTCTACTTAGTTACATTCCTTATTTATTTCCATTAATGAAATCAATTCGAAGCAATAGAATTTTGTGTATTTTCTTTGTTTTTATTTTGGCTAACACCTGATTTAGGAAAGCCTTTTCCTTTGTATATAATCTTCATAATGTAAATATATAAAACTAGTGGGAGTTTTTGTTTTTGTCCCTTATTTTGTTTTTTTTTAACTTTTATTTTAAGTTTAGGGGTATATGTGCTCTGTACATATCTAAAAGCAAAATGATGAGTTGCATTGATACTGAATTTTTAGATCTTGAACTAACTAGATTTCTACATCTATACAAAAAACAATATAAGATGATTAATATGGAACATTCATGAAAGGTCAGTACATGCATAATGCATCTAATATTTCCAAGAACTCTTTAAAAGAGCAATTTGCTTATGAGACATTTCTTATATATAAAGATATTTTTAAAGATGAATTCTTACCATGGCAGAGGAGGAAAGAGTTCTTCATTTTAACACAAGTTTGTAATTCAATCATTTTTATGTCAGTAACTTTATACATCGCCTGAAGGAAAACTGAAGGCCATGGGTAGCAAATACTATAACAAAATTAAGTTTGAAATAATTATGCTCGCTCTTTGAAATTTTTGAGAACCACCCTTAGTCTCTTGATGGTTCCATTTTTTCTCAGATAAACAGCAACTTGTGGGCAGCCTCCTCTCAGACTCACATCTCAATCAAACAAAAACACTATAGCCAATCCCTTTCTCACCTCTCTCATACACACCATCTCTACAAAGCCTAAATCTGGGCAGCCCCTTCTTCTTTTCACTTTCCCCTTTCTTTGGAATCCTAGCTCATCTTCCCAAGGTTTTATTTTCGTCCACATTCTCTCTCTCCCCAGTAGCTTAGTCTATCCTCACTGATAGATTCTTCCTTCAGTAAAAAAAGTCAAGCTTCTCCAATCCTAAAAACATAAGCAAAACACTCTCCCTTGATTCTGCTCCTCCCTCCAGTTACTTCTCTCTCTCCTTTCCTCTCAGGCAAGCTTCTTGAATAGATAATTCAAGCAATTCAAAGTCTCTGTTTCCTCACCTCTTCATTCACGTACTTCACTGGTTTTAAATTTTCATTTGAAAATTACGTATATATGTGTGTGTATATATATAAATATATAATTTCCTCATGATCTGATCACTTCTTAAGAAAAATTGTATGTTAAAATATGAAAGTTTGCCTTCTCCATTTATGCCTCTCTTTGTCAGGCTCTAGAGAACTATGCCAAGGCTTTCTCTGGGATAAAGATGAGCCATCTCCAGGGTAGGACTAAAACATAAAACTTGCTCTTTTATTCCTCTGAAGTAATTTATATACTTTACCATCAGAAGGAAGTAAAAGCATGCAATAGTTTTCAATCATTTTATCTCCCTCAATGTCATGAGAACTTTTACATGCTTGCAGCTTTGAATATTTCTATGAGAGAAGAAAGGAAATATGCTTCTCAGTGTCCTAAATGTGAAAGGAAAGGTAGGACTTAAATATCATCATTGTTGGTATTTGGTACACAAAAAAAGGAGCATGGGACTAGATTGCATCATGGAACTTAATCACAGATAAACCTCTTATAGGGTGATATGGTTTGGATTTGTGTCCCCGCCCAAATCTCATGTCGAATTGTAATCCCAGTGTTGGAGGAGGGGTCCGGTGGGAGGTGATTGGATCATGGGGGTGGATTTGCCCCTTGCTGTTCTTGTGACAGGGAGTGAGTTCTCAGGCAATCTGGTTGTTCAAAAGTGTGTGGCACCTCCCGCTTTGCTCTCTCTTCCTCCTGCTCCAGCCATGTAAGTCGTGCCTGCTTCCCCTTGGCCTTCCACCATGATTGTATGATTCCTGAGGCTTCTCTATTCATGCTGCCAGCCTGCAGACCTATGAGTCGACTAAACTATTTCCTTTATAAGTTGCCCAATCTCAGGTATTTAGTTCTTTATAGCAAGGCAAGAATGGACTAATACATACAGCTGTCTTCACTCTTTAAGTTTCTTAAGTAATTTGAGGAAAGAAGTCACACAAGCAAGAACTGAGAAACTAATGGGAATAATATGTAATGATCACTTTATATAATCTTAAGTAGAAATAGAAGGATTTTTGTTGAAGAGCCTTTCTAGCTGAATCTGTCCCTTGGTGTTCTGAACTTTTCACTCACTGTCTTATAGGAAGAACCCATTAATTAACTTGGGATCTGGTCAGAAGAAGAGTTTTAGCCAATAATTTCCTTAAACACCACACCATCTGACTTCTAAGAGTTTTCCATTTTTTTCTTGCATTTATCCATACTTATCTATGGATGTTCACAAAACGCAGATAAAACAAGAATTGCATTTCAAACAAATTCAAATGCTGTAGGATTTACTTTTACAGTTCTGGCTCCCAAAGCAGCAAGAGTAGGCTAGCCCTGAGAAGGCCAGGCAGTGGTCAAGTAATCACTGATTCAGTCCCCAGAATATTAAAGGAAAATACTGTATCTCTTGTTTCAAGGAGCCTGACTGGAAAGAAAGGAGAGAGATCGAGGAATAACTAGATGGGAGACCAGCATCAAGGGAGGGTGTTTTCCTCGTTTTTTTAGGATTGGAGGGGACTGGATGTATGTGTTTACTGGGGATTGGGCAGTGTTGGCCCAGATCTGAGAAGGAAGGCCAGTCAGAAGCTAAAATAGTGAATATTAAGGTTGTTTAGCAGCGTCACAAAAGCAAGTCTTCTATATCCATTATTTCATGTGATCATCACATTATATGAAAATGCCAAAGGCTAAGAGAACCTTCTTCATAGATTTTTTTAGTTTGTTTTCTTGAAGGAAGGTGTCTTAGTCTGTTTTGTGTTGCTATAACGAATACCTGAGACTGGGTAATTTATTAAAAAAACACTTTTTTTGCTCACAATTCTGGAAGCTGGGAAGTCCAGGAAGCATGGCACCTGCATCTGCTTGGCTTCTGGGAAGGGTATCATGTTGTGTTACAACATGGTGAAGAAGTAGAAGAAGTGGGCATGTGCAAAGAGGTCAAACATGAGAGTCAACCTCACTTCATAACAACCCGTTCTGGCAGAAACAAATTCATTCCTAGAAAAACTAATCCATCTCCATAAGAACTATTTCAGTTTCTTGAGAAAGATATTAATCTATTTTGATGATCTAATGATCTCTTAAAGGATGACCTCCCAACATTGCTGTACTGGGAATTAAGGTTCCAGCATGAGTTTTGGCAAAGACACCTAGACCATAACAGAAGGACTCCCTTATAGATATAAAATTGAGGCCCAGAAGGACTGAGTGACACAGCTAGTTAGTGGTTGATCTGTTGCATGAGGGATCCAGTTCCCTTTCTGAGGCCACTGTGCCACTGCTGAGGTGGAAAAGAAGAGAAAGGAGAGAGGAAACATTTGACACCTACTTGACATGGAATTATTACCATCTCCCAGCAGTCTTCTCTGTTTTCTACAAAATAAATTCAATTGCCTCATTGATTTGTTGCCACAGGTAACTTACTTGCAGAGATTTGAATTACTACAAACATGTGCCCCAGTTTCATGCTGAGTAAACGTGCAGTCAGGGTTTTCACACATCATCTTTTGCTTGACATCTCTACTCTCTGTATGACTTAAATGATAATAGCCAATAATATTACCATTCATTAAGTACCTACTGTGAACCTAGGATTTTGTTACAATTAACATATCACATCTTCCTCACCAAAACTCCATAAAATGAGATTAATTTCCTTCTTGAAATGAGGAAACCAAGGCTTAGGGAGTTAAATAAGTTGCCCAAAGTCACATAGTCTGGAAGTATCGGACCATGATTTAAACACAGGTTTACCCAGCTGTGGAATTCAAATCTTCAACCATACCACCACTCTATGTCTTAATCCTAACTGCCAACTCCTCTTCAGGGTCCCATGTTACCCTCATATCTAAGAGTCATAATTGTCCAAAATCACTGATAATAATTCATCTTTTTGTGAGAGAGCTCAAACTCAGAGCTATTTCTCTCTTTTCTCAGATTGATAGTATTTCGTTATTTTTTCAAATTTATTTATATATTTTAAAGTGACAAATAAAATTGTATGTACTTATTAGGTACGACATGATACTTTGAAGTATATGAACATTGTGAAATGGCTAAGTCTAACTAAAATATATGTTACTTCACATAGTTATTTTGTGATGAACATTGTTCAAAAATACAATATATGGTCATTAACTATAGTCACCATGGTACAGATCTCTTGAACTTATTCCTCCTAACTGTAATTTTGTATCCTTTGACCAACATCTCTCTAAATTGCCCCCTCGCCCACTCCCTGCCAACCAGCCCAGCCTCTGGTAAACAAGATTCTTTTCTGCTTCTATGAGATCAACAACTTTAGATTCCATATGAGTGAGATTATATGCTATTTGTTTTCCTGTGCCTGGCTTATGTCACTTAATAGAATGTCATAGAGGTTTATTCATGTCATAAATAACAGAATTTCCTTCTTTTTATGGCTGAATAGTATTCCATTGTGTGTGTGTGTGTCTGTATATATGTATATATACCACATTTTCTTCACCCATTTATTCATTGATAAACACTTAGGTTGATTCCATATCTTGGCTATTGTGAACACACATGGGAGTGTAGCTATCTCTTCGACATGATGATTTCATTTCTTTTGTTTATGTACCTAGTAGTAGGATTGCTGAATCGTATGGTTGTTCTCTTTTTATTGTTTGAGTGACCTCCATGCTGTTTTCTATAGTAGCTGTATTAATTTACATTCCCACCAACAATGTAAAATAATTCCCTTTTCTCTATATCCTCACCAATATTTGTTCTCATTTGTGTTTTTGATAATAGGCATTCTTACAGGAGTGAAGTGATATCTCATTGTGGTTTTAATTTGCATTTCCCTGATGACTAGTGACATTGAGCATTTTTTCATATACCCATTGAACATTTATACATCTTCTTTTCAGAAATGTCAGTTTAGGTCCTTTGTCCATTTTTTAAATTGGATTACTTTCTTTCTTTCTATTTAATTGAATTCCTTATACACTTTGGGTATTAACCCTTATCAGATGTATAGTTTGCAAATATTTTCTCCAATTCTGTAGGTTATCTCTTCACTCTGTTTATCATTTCCTATACTGTGAAGAAGCACTTTAGTTTAATGGAATCCCACTTGCCGATTTTTGCTTTTGTTGCCTGTGCTTTTTAAGTCAAAAAAATTATTGCCCAGATCAATATAAAGGAGATTTTGCCTAATGTTCTCTTCAGACAGTTTCATTGCTTTGGCTCTCACATTTAAGTCTTCAATCTATTTTGAGTTGATTTTTGCATATGGTGTGAGATAAAGGTCTAATTTTATTCTTCTGCACGTGGATATCTAGTTTTCCCAACACAATTTATTGAAGACAATGTCCTTTCTTCATTGTATGTTCTTGGCACCTTTGTCAAAACTCAGTTGGCTATAAATGTGTGGATTTATTTCTGGGATTTCTACTGTGTTCAGTTGGTCTATGTGTCTTTTTTTTTTTTTTTTTTTTTTTTGGCATCCGATGACCTCTGAACTTTTTATTGGCTTCCTGCTCCCCAAAGGGTACCCTGCTTCTGCTGGCTGAATGCCTCAGAACTTTGGTGTCATTGGTCTCAGACACCACTTTGCCATCCACTGTCCGGTGGGTGGTGGTGGTCTTTTGGATGGTTTGCATGGAGTTGCTGCTGTCCAGGGCATCACCAAGATTGAAGTCCTCGCCATCTTCCAGCAGGCTGCGGTAGGTGGCAATCTCAGCCTCCAGCTTGACCTTGACGTTCAGCAGGTCCTCCTACTCCTGGGCCTGGCGCTGTCCCTCTGCCCGGGTCTGTGTCAGCTCTGACTCCAGATGCAGCAGGATCCCATTGAACTGTTCCATCTGCAGGGCATAGCGGGCCTCCACCTCCCTCAGGCTGTTCTTCAGATTCCAAGCTGGCCTTCAGATTTCTCATGGAGTCCAGGTCATCTCCAAGAACTGGACTGTACGTCTCAGCTCCGTGAGCGTCGTCTCAGCTCCGTGAGCGTCGTCTCAGCAGCTCCAACCTCGGCGGACTGCGTGGTGACCACTGTGGTGCTCTCTTCAATCTGCTGAGACCAGTGTTTGTCCAGCTCCTCTCGGTTCTTCTGAGCCAGCTCGTCATATTGGGCCCGGATGTCTGCCATGATCTTGGCGAGGTCCTGAGATTTGGGGGCATCTACCTCCACCATCAACCCAGAGCTGGCAATCTGGGCTTGTAGGCTTTTTGCTTCCTCTTTGTGGTTCTTCATGAAGAGCAGCTCCTCCTTGACAGCCTCGATCTCTGTCTCCAGCTGCAGCCGAGTGACAGTGTCATCAATGACATTGCGGAGCCCGTGGATGTCGTTCTCCACAGACTGGTGCATGGCCAGCTCTGTCTCATACTTGACTCTAAAGTCATCAGCGGCAAGACGGGCATTGTCAATCTGCAGAACTATGCGGGCATTGTCCACAGTATTTGCGAAGATCTGAATCCTCAGGTTCTCGATGGTCTTGAAGTAATGGCATCAGTCTCTGACCTCGGGTCCCTTCTTCTCCAAGTGCTCCCGGATTTTGCTCTCCAGCCGCCGGTTCTTGGTCTCCAGGCTCCTCACTCTGTCCAGGTAGGAGGCTAGGCGGTCTTTCAGGCTTTGCATGGTCTCCTTCTCGTGCTGGATGCCTCCTATTTCTGCCAGACCCCCGGCCATCCCCGCGGCCAGGCCCCCGGACCCCATGCCGCCCCGGAAGCTAGTGGAGCGGGACACAGAGATCCGGGAACCAGAGCCGCCGGCGCCTGCATAGACTCTGGCTGCGCTGCTGACCAGCCAGGCGCCGTAGCTGGGCGCCTGGACAGAGCCCAGGGACAGGTAGTTGGTGAGGGTGGAGCGAGTGGTGAAGTTCATGCTGTCCGGGGAGGAGGGCGACAGGACCCTACTCCGGCTTTGCCAAACCGTTGTGTCTATTTTTACGCCACTGCTATGCTGTTTTGATTACCATAGCTTTATATATTTTGAAGTCAGGTTGTATGATGCTTTCAGTTTTGTTCTTTCTGCTCTAGATTTCTTTGGCTATTCAAGGTCTTTTGTGGTTCCATACAAAATTTTGGATTGTTCTTTCTATTTCTGTGAAGAATGTGATTGGTATTTTGGTAGGGATTGAATTGAATCTGTAGATCACTTTGGGTAATATGGACATTTTAACAATGTTAATTTTTCCAGTTCATGAATATGGGCTATCTTTCCATTTAATTGTGTCTTCCTCAATTTCCTTTATCAATGCTTTATAGTTTTCAGTGCACCTCCTTGGTTAAATTCATTTTTAAGTATTTTTTTATCTTTTTTGTGGCTCTTATAAAGATTTTTTATTTCTTTTTCAGATAGTTTGCTGTTAGTGTATAGAAACACTGCTGATTTTTGTACGTTGATTTTGTATCATGCAACGTTTCTAAATTCACTTATTAGTTCTAACATTTTTTTGGTGGAGTCCCTAGAATTTTCTATATATAAGATCATGTCTGCAAACAGGGAAAATTTAACTTCTTCCTTTCTAATTTGGATGCCTTCTGTTTCTCCTTTTGCCTGATTGCTCTGGCTAGGATTTCCAGTACTACGTTTAATAAAAGTGCCGAGAGTCTGACTCTTAGAGGAAAATTTTCAACTTTTCCCTATTTGGTATGACTTTAGCTGTGAGTTAGTCATATATGACCTTTATTGTTTTGAGGTACGTTTCTCCTATACTTCATTTGTTGAGATTTTTATCAAGAAAGGATGTTGAATTTTGTCAGATGCTTTTTCTGCATCTATTGAAATGATCAGATGGTTTTTGTCCTTGATTTTATTAATGTGATACATTATCTCTATTAGATTTGCTTATGGTGAATTATCCTTGAATCCCTGGGATGTATCCCACTTGATCATGGTGAATCATCTTTTTAATGCACTATTAAATTTCATTTGCTAGTATTTTGCTGAAAATTTTGCATCAGGCACATTGTCCTGTAGTTTTTTACTTTTTGTAATGCTCTTGTCTGGCTTTGGTATCAGATCAAAGTGTCCTCAAAATGAGTTTGGAAGTATTTCTTCCTCTTCATTTTTTGAAAAGAGTTTGAGAACAATTTGTGTTTGTTCTTCTTTAAATGTTTAGTAGAATCTAACCATAAAACAATCTGAAACTGGGCTTTCCTTTTTTTTCACTTTTAAGTTCAAGGGTACATGTGCATGTTTGTTATATAGGTGCACTTCTGTCTTGGGGGTTTGTTGTACAGATAATTTCATCACCCAGATATTAAGCCTAGTACCCATTAGTTATTTTTCCTGCCTCTCCCTCCTCCCATCCTTCACCCTCCAATAGGCCCCAGTGTGTGTTGTTCCCCTCTATGTGTCCATGTGTTCCCAACATTTAGCTCCCAATTATAACTGAGAACATACAGTATTTGGTTTTCTCTTACTGCATTAGTTTGCTAAGGATAATGGCCTCCAGCTCATCCATGTTCCTTCAACATGATCTCATTCTTTCTTACAGCTGTGTAGTATTCCATGGTATATATGTAACACATTTTCTTTATCCAGTCTATCATTGATGGGCTTTTAAGTTGATTCCATGTCTTCACTATTATGAATAGTGCTGCAATGAACATAAACGTGCATGTGTCTTTATGACAGAATAATTTATATTCCTTTGGGTGTATACACAGTAATGGGATTGCTGGGTCGAATGGCAGTTCTGTTTTTAGCCCTTTGAAGAATCACCACACTGCTTTCCACAATAGTTGAACTAATTCACACTCCTACCAATAGTGTGTAAGTGTTCCCTTTTCTCTGCAACATAGCTGGTATCTATTATTTTTTGACATTTTAATACTAGCGATTCTGACTGGTGTGAGGTGGTATCTCATTGTAGTTTTGATTTGCATTTCTCTAATGATTGAGCTTTTTGTTGGCCACATGTGTGTCATCTTCTGAAAAGTGTCTGTTTATGTCCTTTGCCCACTTTTTAATGGGGTTGTTTGTTTTTTGCTTGTAAATTAGTTTCGTTCCTTACAGATGTTAGATATTAGACCTTTGTCAGATGACAGGTTGCAAAAATTTTCTCCCATTCTGTAGGTTGTCTGTCCACTTTGTTGATAGTTTCCTTGGCTGTGCAGAAGCTCTTTAGTTTAATTAGATCACATTTGTCAATTTTTGCTTTCGTTGCAATTGCTTTTGGCATCTTTATCATGAAATCTTTGCCTATTCTTGCATTCAGAATGGTGTTGTCTAGGTTGTCTTCCATGATTTTTACAGTTTTGGGGTTTACATTTAATTCTTTAATCCATATTGAGTTGACTTTTGTATATGGTGTAAGGAATGGGTTCAATTTTGATATTCTGCAAAAGCCAGTTATCCCAGCACCATTTATTGAAAAGGGAGCCCTTTCCCCATTGCTTGCTTTTGTCAGTTTTGTTGAAGATCAGATGGTTGCAGGTGTGCAGCCTTATATCTGGGTTCTCTATTCTGTTCCATTGGTCTATGTGTCTGTTTTTGTACCAGTACCATGCTGTTTTGTTTACTATGGCCCTGTAGTATAGTTTGAAGTCAGGTAGCATGATGCCTCCAGCTTTCCTCTTTTTGGTTAGGATTGCCTTGGCTATTTGGGCTCTTTTTTGTTTCAATATGAATTTTTAAATAATTTTTTCTAGTTCTGTGAAGAATGTCATTGGTGGTTTAACACGAATAGCACTGAATCTTTATATTGCTTTGGGCAGTATAGCCACGCTTTAATGATACTGATTCTTTCTATCAATTTGTATGAAATGTTTTGCCATTGTTTGTGTCATCTCTGGTTTCTTTGAACTGTGTTTTGTAGTTCTTATTATAGAGGTCTTGTTAGCTGAATTCCTAGGTATTTTACTCTTTCTGAGGCAATTGAGAATGGGAACACATTCCTGATTTGGCTCTTGGGTTAGCCGTTGTTGGTGTAGGAATGATAGTGGCTTTTTTCTTTTGACTTTGTATCCTGCGAGCTTGAGGAACCATTTGGCCAAGACTACATGGTTTTCTAGATCTAGAGTCATGTCATCTACAAATAGGGATAGTTTGACTTCCTCTCTTCCTATGTGGATGCCTTTTATTTCCTTCACTCGCCTAATTGCTCTGGCCAGGACTTCCAATACTATATTAAATAGGAATGGTAAGAGAGGGCATCCTTGTCTCATGCCAGTTTTTAAGGGAATGCTTCCAGCTTTTGCCCATTCAGTATGATGTTGCTGTGGGTTTGTCATAGATGGCTGTTATTATTTTGAGGTATGCTCCTTCAAAACCTAGCTTACTGAGAGTTTTTAATATAAAGGATGTTGAATTTTATTGAAAGCCTTTTCTGCATCTATTCAAATAATTATGTCGTTTTTGTCTTTAGTTCTGTTTATTTAATGAATCACATTTACTGGTTTGCTTATGTTGAACAAACCTTACTCCCAGGGTTAAAGCCTACTTGACCATGCTGGATAAGCTTTTTGATGTGCTGCTGGATTTGATTTTCCAGTATTTTTTTGAGGATTTTTACATCAATGTTCACCAAGGATATTGGCCTAAGTTTCCTTTTTTTTGTTGTGTCTCTGCCAGGTTTTGGAATCAGGATGATGCTGGCCTTATAGAATAAGTTAGGGAGGAGTCTGTCCTCCTCAATCTTTTGGAACAGTTTCAGTAGGAATCATACCAGCTCTTCTTTGTACACCTGGTAGAATTCAGCTGTGGATCATCTGATCCTGGGCCTTTTTTGGTTGGTAGGCCATTTATTACTGATTCAATTTGGAGCTCATTACTGATCTGTTCAGGGATTCAATTTCTTCCTGGTTCAGTCTTGGGAGTGCGTATGTGTCCAGGAATTTATCCATTTCTTATAGATTTTCTAGTTTGTGTGCATAGACCTATTCATAATACTCTCTGATGATTATTTGCATTTCTGTGGGGTCAGTGGTAATATCCCTTTTGTCATTTCTAATTGTATTTATTTGAATCTTCTCTCCTCTTTATTAGTCTAGCTAGTGATCTATATATTTTTGTTAATTTTTTCAAAAAACAGACTCCTAGATTTCTTTATCTTATGAATGTTTTTTCACGTCTCAATCTTCTTCAGTTCAATTCTGATTTTGGTTATTCCTTGTTTTCTACTAGTTTGGGGTTGGTTTTCTCTTGCTTCTCTAGTTTTTTTAAGTGATGTTAGGTTGTTCATATAAGATCTTTCTAACTTTTTTGGGGGGCCTTTAATGCTATAAATTTCCTGCTTAACACTGCCTTAGCTGTGTTCCAGAGATTCTGGTATGTTGTATATTTGTTCTCATTAGTTTCAAAGAACTTTTAGATTTCTGCCTTAATTTCAGTGTTTACCTAAAGGTCATTCAGGAGCAGGTTATTTAATTTTCATGTAATTGTATGGTTTTGAGCAATTCTCTTACTCTTGAACTCTAATTTTATTGTGCTGTGGTCCAAAAGAGTGTTTTTTATTATTTCAGTTATTATGCACTTGCTGTAGAGTGTTTTGTGTCTGATTGTGTGGTCAGTTTTAGAATATGTGCCATGTGGTGATGAGAAGAATGTATATTCTGCTGTTTTGGGGTGGAGAGTTCTGTAGAACTCATTTATCACATCCATTTGATCCAGTGCTGAGTTCAGGTCCTGAAGATCTTTGTTAATTTTCTGCCTCAATGATTTGTCTGTTACTTTTAGTGGGGTGTTGAAGTCTTCAATGATTTATTGTGTGGAAGGCTAGGTCTCCGTAGGTCCCTAAGAACTTGCTTTATGAATCTGGGTGCTCCTGTGTTGAGTAAATATATATTTAGGATAGTTAGCTCTTCTTGATGAATTGAACATTTTGCCATTATGTAATGCCCTTCTTTGTCTTTTTTTATCTTTGCTTGTTTAAAGTCTCTTTTGTCAGAAACTAGGATTACAACCCCTGCTTTTTTCTGATTTCCATTTGCTTGGTAGATTTTCCTCCATCCCTTTATTTTGAACCTATGGGTGTCATTATGTGTGAGATGGGTCTGTTGAAGACAGCATATCATTGAGTATTGCTTTTTTTATCCAGCTTGCCACTCTGTGTCTTTTAATTGGGGCATTTAGCCCATTTACATTCAAGGTTAGTATTGATATGTGTAGCTTTGACCCTGTCATTGTATTGTTAGCTGGTTACTACGCTGGTTTGTTTGTGATTGCTTTATTGTGTCACTGGTCTGTGTACTTAAGTGTGTTTTTGTACTGGTTGATAACAGTCTTTCCTTTCCATACTTATTGCTTCCTTTAGGAGCTCTTGTAAGGCAGATCTGGTGGTAATAAATTCCCTCAGCATTTGCTTGTCTGAAAAGAATCTTATTTCTCCTTTGCTTACAAAGTTTAGTTTGGCCGATATTAAATTCTTGGCTGGAATTTCTTTTCTTTAACAATGTTGAATATTGGCCCCCAATCTCTTTTGGGTTGTAGGGTTGCTGCTGAGAGGTCTGCTGTTAGTCTGATGGGCTTCCTTTTCTAGGTGACCTGACCTTTCTCTCTAGCTGCCTGTAACATTTTTTCTTTCATTTTGACATTGGAGAATCTGATGATTACATGTCTTGAGGATGATCTTCTTGTGACTTATCTTACTGGGCTTCTCTGCATTTCCTGAATTTGAAGTTTGGCCTCTCTAGCTAGTTTGGGGAAGTCCTCATGGCTGATTTCCTGAAATACATTTTCCAAGTTGCTTCCATTCTCCCCATTTCTTTCAGGCACACCAGTGAGTTATAGATTTGATCTCTTTACATAATCCCATATTTCTTGAAGGTAATGTTCATTCCTTTTCATTCTTTTTCTTTGTTATTGTCTGTCTTATTTCAGAAAGCCAATCTTCAAGCTCTGAGATTCTTTCTTTATTTTAGTCTATTCTACCACTAATACTTGTAATTGCATTATAAAATTATTGTAGTGTGTTTTTCAGCTCTAACAAGCCAATTACATTCTTTTCTATACTGGCTATTTTGTCTATCGGTTCCTGTATCATTTTATTTTGATTCTTAGCTTCCTTGGATTGGGTTTCAACATGCTCCTGCATCTCAGTGATCTTTATTTGATCCTTAATTTGAATTCTATTTCTGTCATTTCAGCCATCTCAGTTTAGTTCTGAATCTTTGCTGGAGACCTAATGTGGTTGTTTGGAGGAAAGATAGCAGTCTGGCTTTTTAAGTTGTCAGAATTCTTGAGCTGGTTCTTTCTCATCTTCCTGGGCTGATGCTCCAGTGAAGTCGCTGTCCTTTTATCCTATTTGATGACCTTGAGAATTTGATTGTGGTGTAAGATGGTTTCAGTCGGCTGGTTTCATTTATGGAAGATTTAAAGGAGCCATGGCTCAGCTCACAACTCCTGGACTGCATGCTCTAACTTTGGGGAACTGTTATCAGTACCAAGAATTTGTTCTCTGGCTTCTTGAGATTAGGAAATCACTGCACTGGCAGTGCCGCAGTGCTCCGGGACCGCTGTGTCACAGCACTCTGATGGATGGTGCCACTCAAAGCTTTTTGTATGGTGGCAGCAGCAGGATCTGTTCTCATTTGCATGTGCCAGCAGCAGTGGCAGCAGCAGCAGAGCAGGGTGGACTTCTTCTCTGCTGTGGCAGGGTGCTGGCGGGTTCTGGGTGCTGGCCTCTGAGAAGGCATTCACAGTAGCAACGGAGGCAGCATGGCTGAGGGTACCTCTGGCAACTATGTGCACAGTGGTGCTGGTGGTGGGGTTAGCACAGGGGGCAGGGTGCTGGTAGACATAGGACTGGGCGAACCCTCCATGAGCATTCACACAGGTGGAGATGGCTGCTCAGGGTGGGGAAAGGCCCACTCTTCTCTGTGCCTAGTTTCACTCCCATGGCAGTGTTGTCACAGGGGTGGGGTGCTGGTGGGGGCGGGGGTGCAGCTGACAGGCTCTGTGCCTGCCAAGGCTTTAACTGCAGTGCAGACTTGGTGGGGGCTGGGGTGGCAGGGAGCAGGGGGATGGAGTGTACTCAGCTGGCATTTCTTCTTGGTTATCCAGTTTGTTGGGGGTATAATTGTCCATAATAGCCTTATAATCCTTTATATTTCTGTGTTACCAGTTTTAATGTCTCCTTTTTCCTCTCTGATTTTGGGTCTTCTTTTTTTCTTAGTCCAACTGGCAGGTTTATTAATTTTATCTTTTTTCAAAAAAAAAAAACAACTCTGTTTTGTTCATCCTTTCTATTGTTTTTCTAGTCTCTATTTTATTTATTTCTGCTCTGATGTTTATTATTTCCTTCTTTCCACTAATTTTGGACTTAGTTTATTATTTTTTCAAGTCCTTGAAGTAAAATATTAGGTTGTTTACTTGAGATCTTCTTTTTTGATGTAGGTGTTTATTGCTATAAACTTCCATCTTAGAAGTGCTTTTGCTGCATCCCAGAAGTTTTGGTATGTTGTGTTTCCATTTTCATTTGCCTCAGTAAATTTTTAAATTTTACTTGTAATTTCTTCATTGACCCATTGGTTGTTCAAGATGTTCAATTTTCATGTGTTTGTGAATTTTTCAAAGTTCTTCCTGTTATTTTTAGTTTTGTACCATTGTGGTCAGAAAAGATTCTTGATATGATTTCAATCTTCTTAAATTTGTTAAGACTTGTTTTGTGACCTAATGCATGATCTAGGCTAGATAATGTTCCATGTGCACTTTAGAAGAATGTAAATTCTGCAACTCTTGAATGAAATGCTCTGTATACATCTGTTAGGTCTATTTGGTCTAAAGCAGAGTTTGAGTCCAATGTCTCAATGCTAATTTTCTGTCTGGATGATTTTTCCATTGCTGAAAGTGGGGTGTTAACGTCCTATACTGTTACTGTACATACTATTATTGTCTATCTCTCCCTTTAAATCTGTTAATATATGTGTTGTATATTTAGGTGCTCTAATGTTGGGTGCATATATATTTATAATTATCATATCCTCCTGCAGCATTAACCCCTTTATCATTATATAATGGCCTTTTTCATCTTATTTTACAGTTTTTTACTTAAAGCCTATTTTGTCTAATACTCATGTAATACGTCTCTAATACTTTTGATTTCCATGTGCATGTAATATCCTTTTTCGTCCCTTCTTTCAGTCTATGTGTGTCCTTACAGCTGAAGTGAGTCTCTCATTGGCAGCATATACTTAGGTCTCCTCTTTTTAAAAATCCATTTAGCCATTCTGTGTCTTCTGATTGGATAATTTAACATATTTACATTCAAAGTAATTATTGATAGATGAGGACTTAACCATTGTCCTTTCACTTATTGTTTTCTAGTTGTTCTGTAGATCCTTTGTTCCTTTCATTCTCTTTTGCTGTCTTCCTTTATGATTAAGTGTTTCTCTCTAGTAGTATGTTTTTATTCCTTGTTTTTTGCACACATCTACTATAGGTTTTCACTTTGTGGTCACAATGAGGCTTACCAAAAAAAATCTTATAATCCAAACAAGATATTTTAAGGTGATAACAAATTAACTTCAATTAAAAAAAAACTTTACACTTTTACTCCACTGCCCCTGACTTTGAGTTTTTTTTATCATAATTTACATCTTTTTTGTATTCAATATCCCTTAACAAATTATCATAATTATTTTTAATAGTTTGTCTTTTAATCTTCACACCAAAGGTACAAGTGATATTTTTTACCACGATTACAGTATAAGAATATTCCAAATGTGATTGTGTCCCTGCTTTTACTAGTGAGTTTTATACTGTCAGATGTTTTCATGTTACTCATTAGCATCCTTTTCTTTCAGCTTGAAGAACTGTCTTTAGCATTTCTTGTAAGACAGGTTTGGTGATGATAAACTTCAGCTTTTGTTTGTGTGGGAAAGTATTTCTCCTTTTCTCCTTCATTTTTTCTTTCTTTTTTTTTTTTTGAGACAGGGTCTCATGCTGTCACCGAGGCTGGAGTGCAGTGGCATGATAATGGCTCATTGCAGCCTCCGCCTCCCAGGTTCAAGTGATTCTCCTGCCTCAGCCACCTGAGTAGCTGGGATTACAAGTGTATGCCACCACACCCGGCTAATTTTTTGTGTTTTTAGTAGAGATGGGGTTTTGCCATGTTGGCCAGTCTGGTCTCAAACTTCTGGCCTCAAGTGATCCATCCACCTTGTCCTCCCAAAGTGCTGGGATTATAGGCATGAGCCACCATGCCTGACCCTTCATTTATAAAGAACAGATTTTCTGGGTACAGTATTCTAATTGGTAGTTGTTGTTGTTGTTGTTGTTGTTTTCCCCTTCACCACTTTGAGTATATCATCCCAGTCTCCTGGCCTATAAGATTCTAGTGAGAAGTCTGCTGCTATGTGTATTGGAATTCCTTTATATGTTATTTGCTTCTTTTCTCTTGCTGCTTTCAGGATCCTCTATCTTTGATGTTTGACATTTTGATAATAACATGCCTCGAAGTAGTCCTATTTGGACTGAATCTGATTGAAGATCTTTGACCTTCCTGTAATTAGATATTTATATCTTTCTTCAGGTTTGGAAAGTTTTTTGGCTATCATTTCTTTTTTTTTTTTTTCATATATATATATATTTTTTATTATTATTATTATTATCATACTTTAGGCTCTATGGTACGTGCGCAATGTGCAGGTAAGTTACATATGTATACATGTGCCATGCTGGTGCGCTGCACCCACCAACTCGTCATCTAGCATTAGGTATATCTCCCAATGCTATCCCTCCCCCCTCCTCCCACCCCACAACAGTCCCCGAAGTGTGATGTTCCCCTTCCTGTGTCCATGTGTTCTCATTGTTCAATTCCCACCTATGAGTGAGAATATGCGGTGTTTGGTTTTTTGTTCTTGCGATAGTTTACTGAGAATGATGATTTCCAATTTCATCCAAATCCCTACAAAGGACGTGAACTCATCATTTTTTATGGCTGCATAGTATTCCATGGTGTATATGTGCCACATTTTTTTAATCCAGTCTATGATTGTTGGACATTTGGGTTGGTTCCAAGTCTTTGCTATTGTGAATAATGCCGCAATAAACATACGTGTGCATGTGTCTTTATAGCAGCATGATTTATAGTCCTTTGGGTATATACCCAGTAATGGGATGGCTGGGTCAAATGGAATTTCTAGTTCTAGATCCCTGAGGAATCGCCACACTGACTTCCACAAGGGTTGAACTAGTTTACAGTCCCACCAACAGTGTAAAAGTGTTCCTATTTCTCCACATCCTCTCCAGCACCTGTTGTTTCCTGACTTTTTAATGATTGCCATTCTAACTGGTGTGAGATGGTATCTCATTGTGGTTTTGATTTGCATTTCTCTGATGGCCAGTGATGGTGAGCATTTTTTCATGTGTTTTTTGGCTGCATAAATGTCTTCTTTTGAGAAGTGTCTGTTCATGTCCTTTGCCCACTTTTTGATGGGGTTGTTTGTTTTTTTCTTGTAAATTTGTTGGAGTTCATTGTAGATTCTGGATATTAGCCCTTTGTCAGATGAGTAGGTTGCGAAAATTTTCTCCCATTTTGTAGGCTGCCTGTTCACTCTGATGGTAGTTTCCTTTGCTGTGCAGAAGCTCTTTAGTTGAATTAGATCCCATTTGTCTATTTTGGCTTTTGTTGCCATTGCTTTTGGTGTTTTAGACATGAAGTCCTTGCCCATGCCTATGTCCTGAATGGTATTGCCTAGGTTTTCTTCTAGGGTTTTTATGGTTTTAGGTCTAACATTTAAGTCTTTAATCCATCTTGAATTGATTTTTGTATAAGGTGTAAGGAAGGGATCCAGTTTCAGCTTTCTACATATGGCTAGCCAGTTTTCCCAGCACCATTTATTAAATAGGGAATCCTTTCCCCATTTCTTGTTTTTGTCAGGTTTGTCAAAGATCAGATAGTTGTAGATATGTGGCATTATTTCTGACGGCTCTGTTCTGTTCCATTGATCTATATCTCTGTTTTGGTACCAGTACCATGCTGTTTTGGTTACTGTAGCCTTGTAGTATAGTCTAAAGTCAGGTAGCGTGATGACTCCAGCTTTGTTCTTTTGGCTTAGGATTGACTTGGCGATGCGGGCTCTTTTTTGGTTCCATATGAACTTTAAAGTAGTTTTTTCCAATTCTGTGAAGAAAGTCATTGGTAACTTGATGGGGATGGCATTGAATCTGTAAATTACCTTGGGAAGGATGGCCATTTTCATGATATTGATTCTTCCTACCCATGAGCATGGAATGTTCTTCCATTTGTTTGTATCCTCTTTTATCTCCTTGAGCAGTGGTTTGTAGTTCTCCTTGAAGAGGTCCTTCACATCCCTTGTAAGTTGGATTCCTAGGTATTTTATTCTCTTTGAAGCAATTGTGAATGGGAGTTCACTCATGATTTGGCTCTCTGTTTGTCTGTTATTGATGTATAAGAACGCTTGTGATTTTTGTACATTGATTTTGTATCCTGAGACTTTGCTGAAGTTGCTTATTAGCTTAAGGAGATTTTGGGCTGAGACAATGGGGTTTTCTAGATATACTATCATGTCATCTGCAAACAGGGACAATTTGACTTCCTCTTTTCCTAATTGAATACCCTTGATTTCCTTCTCTTGCCTAATTACCCTGGCCAGAGCTTCCAACACTATGTTGAATAGAAGTGGTGAGAGAGGGCATCCCTGTCTTGTGCCAGTTTTCAAAGGGAATGCTTCCAGTTTTTGCCCATTCAGTATGATATTGGCTGTGGGTTTGTCATAAATAGCTCTTATTATTTTGAGATACGACCCATCAATACCTAATTTATTGAGAGTTTTTAGCATGAAGGGTTGTTGAATTTTGTCAAAGGCCTTTTCTGCATCTATTGAGATAATCATGTGGTTTTTGACTTTGATTCTGTTTATATGCTGGATTACATTTATTGATTTGCGTATATTGAACCAGCCTTGCATCCCAGGGATGAAGCCCACTTGATCATGGTGGATAAGCTTTTTGATGTGCTGCTGGATTCTGTTTGCCAGTATTTTATTGAGGATTTTTGCATCAATGTTCATCAAGGATATTGGTCTAAAATTCTCTTTTTTTGTTGTGTCTCTGCCTGGCTTTGGTATCAGGATGATGCTGGCCTCATAAAATGAGTTAGGGAGGATTCCCTCTTTTTCTATTGATTGGAATAGTTTCAGAAGGAATGGTACCAGCTCCTCCTTGTACCTCTGGTAGAATTCGGCTGTGAACCCATCTGGTCCTGGACTTTTTTTGGTTGGTAAGCTATTGATTATTGCCACAATTTCAGCTCCTGTTATTGGTCTATTCAGAGATTCAACTTCTTCCTGGTTTAGTCTTGGGAGGGTGTATGTGTTGAGGAATTTATCCATTTCTTCTAGATTTTCTAGTTTATTTGCATAGAGGTGTTTGTAGTATTCTCTGATGGTAGTTTGTATTTCTGTGGGATCGGTGGTGATATCCCCTTTATCATTTTTTATTGCATCTATTTGATTCTTCTCTCTTTTTTTCTTTATTAATCTTGCTAGCGGTCTATCAATTTTGTTGATCCTTTCAAAAAACCAGCTCCTGGATTCATTAATTTTTTGAAGGGTTTTTTGTGTCTCTATTTCCTTCAGTTCTGCTCTGATTTTAGTTATTTCTTGCCTTCTGCTAGCTTTTGAATGTGTTTGCTCTTGCTTTTCTAGTTCTTTTAATTGTGATGTTAGGGTGTCAATTTTGGATCTTTCCTGCTTTCTCTTGTGGGCATTTAGTGCTATAAATTTCCCTCTACACACTGCTTTGAATGCATCCCAGAGATTCTGGTATGTTGTGTCTTGGTTCTCGTTGGTTTCAAAGAACATCTTTATTTCTGCCTTCATTTCGTTATGTACCCAGTAGTCATTCAGGAGCAGGTTGTTCAGTTTCCACGTAGTTGAGCAGTTTTGAGTGAGATTCTTAATCCTGAGTTCTAGCTTGATTGCACTGTGATCTGAGAGATAGTTTGTTATAATTTCTGTTCTTTTACATTTATTAAGGAGAGCTTTACTTCCAAGTATATGGTCACTTTTGGAATAGGTGTGGTGTGGTGCTGAAAAAAATGTATATTCTGTTGATTTGGGGTGGAGAGTTCTGTAGATGTCTATTAGGTCTGCTTGGTGCAGAGCTGAGTTCAATTCCTGGGTATCCTTGTTGATTTTCTGTTTCGTTGATCTGTCTAATGTTGACAGTGGGGTGTTAAAGTCTCCCATTATTAATGTGTGGCAGTCTAAGTCTCTTTGTAGGTCACTCAGGACTTGCTTTATGAATCTGGGTGCTCCTGTATTGGGTGCATATATCTTTAGGATAGTTAGTTCTTCTTGTTGAATTAATCCCTTTACCATTATGTAATGGCCTTCTTTGTCTCTTTTGATCTTTGTTGGTTTAAAGTCTGTTTTATCAGAGACTAGGATTGCAACCCCGGCCTTTTTTTGTTTTCCATTTGCTTGGTAGATCTTCCTCCATCCTTTTATTTTGAGCCTATGTGTGTCTCTGCATGTGAGATGGGTTTCCTGAATACAGCACACTGATGGGTCTTGAGTCTTTATCCAATTTGCCAGTCTGTGTCTTTTAATTGGACCATTTAGTCCATTTACATTTAAAGTTAGTATTGTTATGTGTGAATCTGATCCTGTCATTATGATGTTAGCTGGTTATTTTGCTCGTTAGTTGATGCAGTCTCTTCCTAGTCTCGATGGTCTTTACATTTCGGTATGATTTTGCAGTGGCTGGTACCGGTTGTGACTTTCCATGTTTAGCGCTTCCTTCAGGAGCTCTTTTAGGGCAGGCCTGGTGGTGACAAAATCTCTCAGCATTTGCTTGTCTGTAAAGTATTTTATTTCTCCTTCACTTATGAAGCTTAGTTTGGCAGGATATGAAATTCTGGGTTGAAAATTCTTTTCTTTAAGAATGTTGAATATTGGCCCCCACTCTCTTCTGGCTTGTAGGGTTTCTGCCGAGAGATCCGCTGTTAGTCTGATGGGCTTCCCTTTGATGGTAACCCGACCTTTCTCTCTGGCTGCCCTTAACATTTTTTCCTTCATTTCAACTTTGGTGAATCTGACAATTATGTGTCTTGGAGTTGCTCTTCTCGAGGAGTATCTTTGTGGCATTCTCTGTATTTCCTGAATCTGAATGTTGGCCTGCCTTGCTAGATTGGGGAAGTTCTCCTGGATAATATCCTGCAGAGTGTTTTCCAACTTGGTTCCATTCTCCCCGTCACTTTCAGGTACACCAATCAGACGTAGATTTGGTCTTTTCACATAGTCCCACATTTCTTGGAGGCTTTGCTCGTTTCTTTTTATTCTTTTTTCTCTAAACTTCCCTTCTCACTTCATTTCATTCATTTCATCTTCCAGGGCTGATACCCTTTCTTCCATTTGATCGCATCGGCTCCTGAGGCTTCTGCATTCTTCACGTAGTTCTCGAGCCTTGGTTTTCAGCTCCATCAGCTCCTTTAAGCACTTCTCTGTATTGGTTATTCTAGTTATACATTCTTCTAAATTTTTTTCAAAGTTTTCAACTTCTTTGCCTTTGGTTTGAATATCCTCCCGTAGCTTGGAGTAATTTGATCGTCTGAAGCCTTCTTCTCTCAGCTCGTCAAAGTCATTCTCCGTCCAGCTTTGTTCCGTTGCTGGTGAGGAACTGCGTTCCTTTGGAGGAGGAGAGGTACTCTGCTTTTTAGAGTTTCCAGTTTTTCTGCTCTGTTTTTTCCCCATCTTTGTGGTTTTATCTACTTTTGGTCTTTGATGATGGTGATGTACAGATGGGTTTTTGGTGTGGATGTCCTTTCTGTTAGTTTTCCTTCTAACAGACAGGACCCTCAGCTGCAGGTCTGTTGGAGTACCTGGCTGGCCGTGTGAGGTGTCAGTCTGCCCCTGCTGGGGGGTGCCTCCCAGTTAGGCTGCTCGGGGGTCAGGGGTCAGGGACCGACTTGAGGAGACAGTCAGCCCGTTCTCAGATCTCCAGTTGCGTGCTGGGAGAACCACTGCTCTCCTCAAAGCTCAGATGAAAATGCAGAAATCACCCGTCTTCTGCGTCGCTGGCGCTGGGAGCTGTAGACCGGAGCTGTTCCTATTCGGCCATCTTGGCTCCTCCGCTCGGCTATCATTTCTTTAAATACACTTTTTGTCCCTTTATTTTTCTTTTCTGCTTCTCTAACTCCTATGGACTCAAATATTTTCTCCTTTGATACTTGCTCACAAATTCCATAAGTTTTCCTCATTTCTTTTCATTCTTTTTCCTTTTATTCCTTCTGTTTATTTTCAAATAACCTGCCTTTGAGTTCACAGATTATTTCTTTGCTTGATCAATTCTGCTGTTTATATTCTCTGTGACATTTTTCATTTTGTTCATTGTATTTTTCAGTTCCAGGATTTCTATTTGATTTTTATTATTATTTCATTCTCTCTGTTAAATTTCTTGTTCTGATCACTTATGGTCTTCTTTTTATTGAATTGTTTCTCTGTATTTTCTTGAAGTTCGCTGAAAATGGTTACTTCCAATTCTTTGTCAGGAAGCACATTCATTCATCTCCATTTCCTTAGGGTTGGTCACTGGCACTTTTGTCCATTTGGTGATATCATGTTTCCCTGATTATTCTTGATCTTTATTGTTCATTGGTGTCTGAGCAGAGATTCTAGGTATATCATCTGGCATGCTCTCTAAACCTGGTACCACTGAAGTACCATTGAGACACTGACGGATGCCCTAATCCTGGGATCACTGCAGCCATATGATGCCAGGCTGGAATCTCATGTCCGCTGAGGATATCATGGAGCTGGGATGTGCCTGAAAGTCACAACTGCTGAAGTCTACCTTCCAATGGGGGTTGTCCAGAGCCCAAGGCCACTGTAGTAAGCTGTCAGTGATGCATACAGCAGACTGAGTTCACCTCATAGAAGCTATGGGTTCCTGCTGATGCCAGGGCATGTCTGGAGGCTTGGTCTGCAGGTACTCCCCTAAAGTCAGGGGTTGTGGGAGGTCTGCCTGGTGCTACCTAATTTTAGGTTTGAAGACAAAATCCTAGGTTCACTTCTCTTCCCTCCAGTTTCATGCTATCTTTTCACTTTGCTGCCTGGGGTTGGGAAAGGAGTGACATGGGTAATGTGAAACTGTCCTTTCTACTCCCTTCAATGCATATTTTTAATAATTGTGCTATTACTGTCCCAGCATGGTGGCTCACACCTGTAATCCTAGCACTTTGGGAGGCTGAGGCAGGTGGATGGCCTGAGCTCAGGAGTTCAAGACCAGCCCGGGCAACATGGTGAAACCGTCTCTACTAAAAAATACAAAAAATTAGCCAGGCATGGCAGTGTGTGCCTGTAATCTCAGCTACTTCGGAGCCTGAGGCAGGAGAATTGCTTGAATCCGGGAGACAGAGGTTGCAGTGAGCCGAGATTGCACCACTGCACTCCAGCCTGGGCGACAGAGCAAGACTCCGTCTCAAAAGAAAAAAAAATTGTGCTATTACCAAGTACCAAGATTGTTCACCTGACTCACTTAGCTCCTGTGAAGATATTTTTGTGCATGGATAGTTGTTCAAATTGATGTTTCTGCAAGGGGAAAGATCACTAAAAAGTCCTCTTCTGCCATCTTGCTTTGCCTTTTTCCCTTCTTCTCCATTTTTATTTTTAACGTGAATAAAGGAGACATAATCTACTCTGCCAAACTGGTCCTCTTGCAGAATAAAGACTCAGCAGAAGGATAGTCTTGACCATTAAAGCTTACCAGTCCAGGTACCAGAACTTGTTTAATACATTTGGATGGAGATCTCTCTATATCTTTACGACATGGTATACAGAATACAGAGTGTATAGTTTTCTGATTTCCTAAGCACTGCATACTAAGTTTAATATTTCACATTATTTAGGGCAATGCTTTTCAAGCATTTTTAAAAAGAAGAACCCATTTTTGAAACATTTTTCCTGGAATCTTAGTGTAACAGAAGGAAAGAGAGGGTAACAGTAATAGTGTAGCAGAAAAAAGTATAATAAATTGACTATTTAGAAACGTGCAGCAGGGTTAAAAGAAGTCAAAACGGCTGATTATATTCCTGTGTGTGGTATTTCACTGGAAGAAGCTGCTGTTGACCAACAGACTTTCTAAAGCCTGGTTATTGGAGCAAGGCACTTGCTGATCAGCTGTTGCCTAGAAGCATGGGGCTGTCATTAACTTGCTTACTTCCAGAAGACTAGAATGAAGCTGTTGTTGACTAGCTTATTTTCAGAAGCATGGCCAATGGATGATGTCATTGATTGATTTTTTTGTGTATTTATTAAAGTTATCTTAAATTAACAGTGGTTACTTGTTCACAACTTCAGGCTTTGGCTAAAATTCAAATAGCCTTTTTCTTTCTCGAATATAAAATATAAGTACTTTCAAGTCTTACTCCCCACTTTTGGTATTCATTGAAACCTGTAGGAGAGATAAGGGATTGTTCAGATGTTTATTTGTGGAGGAATAATTTTCAGCTGCTGTTACCACATAAGCAATTTAAGCATTCCACATTACTGTGGAGTAAAAATAGCTCTAATTGCCAATATTCTTGCAATTTATCAAAAAAAAAAAAAAGCCTAATAAATACAGGACATTTAGGGCACCTGACAAAGTCAGTAAAGGATTCAGGACAAAATACTGTACAAGGAAGACATGATTGATTTTCTACCTATACGACATTTAAAATGAGATTTTCATTTCCAAGACTTAATTTAAGATGGCTAGAATGTAATGGTATAAGCATAATTGACATGTTTAAATGATTTTTTTGCAATGAGGATGAAGGTGAAAATAGAAGATAAAAATCATGAAAGGGATTGTTATATATACCATCTGGTTAGAGATGACCAAATGATTCACTCCAGAGAACTGAGCAGGAAGTTTGAAAACAGTATCAAGAAGTCTTCACACTAATGCACACACAAGACTATGATCAAGAAGACTTACATGCAAATCAGGTAGTGTAAGTAAGACATAGAAATCATTGACATGGTATGATGAGGTTTCTGACAGGAATACACACTTATGAGAAGGAAGGGGCAGAGGAGTATACTGAGAGGATGTATACTTGCAATGAAATTTAGTACACCCAAGGTAAATGCACTGTGGAAAATATTTGAGCAAAGAGAGGGGAAATTAAGATACCATTATGAAAGTACATTACAAAATGCCAGGCCAGTTAAAGAAAATCAGTATTTAAGCACACAAGCCACTGCCTGACACAAGGTGTTCAAGAGGAGCATAAAATACTAAACATAAAATTGAGTAGTGATAGAGGCCCCCAGTTGTCTGGAAATTTCTAATTCTTATTTTACTTCAGCTAGGGTTTCTGATGTTCTCACTCTTTTGTGGGAGCTAAAAATCAATACAATGTATCTCATGGAGATAGAGAGTTGAAGGATGGTTATGAGGCTTTGAAGGGTAGCGGGGAGGGGGATGGGGTAGGATAAACTGGGGATGGTATTATGGGCACAAAATATAGTTAGATAGAGCTGGGTATGGTGGCTCACAGCTGTAATCTCAGCACTTTGGGAGGCTAAGGCAGGCGGATCACTTAAGATCAGGAGTTCGAGACCAGCCTGGCCAATATGGTGAAACCCCATCTCTATGACAAATACAAAAATTAGCCGGGTGTGGTGGCGCACACCTGTAGTCTCAGCTACTCGGGAGGCTGAGGCAGGACAATCAGTTAAACCAGAGGTTAGCCGAGATTGTGCCACTGCACCCCAGCCTGGGAGACAGAGCTAGACTCCGTCTCAAATAAATGTATGTGTATATATACACATATATATACACATATACATACACACACACACATACATATACATATAGTTAGATCGAATGAATAAGGTCTAGTATTTGGTAGCACAAGGTGGCTATAGTCAACAATAATTTATTACATATTTTAAAACAACTAAGAATGAAGTTGGAATGTTCCTAACACAAAGAAATGACAAATGCTTGAAGTGCTGGATAACTTAATTACCCTGACTTCATTATTACACATTGTATGCCTGTATCAAAACATCACATGTGCCCCATATAGATACCTATCATGTACTTGTAATAACTAAAAACAAAAACAAAAAAACTTTAAACCCAGAAATTCTGTAAATTCTTTATATGCCTAAAATCTAATCTTCCAGGAAATAGAGAAAGCAAAAACTGAAGCTACTATTCTGGACCACAAAAATGACCAGCAAGAGGAATTTGTTGATAAACCAGAAGGGTAAGGCACCTTGAGAGAATGTGAGCATCTCATCTTAAGGTCTATGATACCTTGTGAAAAGAACTCATCAAGACTCTGATTTCATTTCTGCAATGAAAAGTGATCCTAAAAAGAAAAAACGTTTGAGAAAAGAGTCTCCTTTCTAACAAGCTCAGCTTTTAAAAGGGTATACAAAATAAATGTAAAAAAAGATGATAACATCTTTAAGGTTTCATATTAGCTGGAGATTCTTTTTGATGCTAAAGCCAACAAAAAAAGAGCTCTATAATCTGTAGTGGAGCCATATGTAAAGGAAAGGCTGAGGGATGAGGAAGAGAATGTAAGGCTCAGCTTTTTAAAATCAAGAATAATCTTTATCCTGAAAAGTTAAGGGGGGAAAAAGGCAAGAAGGAAATAAAATCCAAAACTCATGTCAAACTCAATCCAATTCTTTTGATGGCATAATGAGAATGAGAGGGCATGGAAACAGACCAAATGGTTTCCCTGGATTTCAGCAAAGCTTCTGATAAATAGCTAACAGTAATTAAGTGGTGTTGAAGGATTCATACATTACAGAGAACATTTAGACATGTTATTGGTTCAATGGATTGATACTGACCTTAACATGGACTACAGCTGCTTCAGACAGGACTGATATTGACCTTAACATGGACTGCAGCTGCTTCAGACAGGACTGATATTGACCTTAACATGGACTGCAGCTGCTTCAGACAGGACTTTGCCTGGCCCTCCCCTGTTGTCATTTTTATCAATAAATTAAATATTTCGAATTTGTTGATGTCACTAAGTGAGGCAAAATGGCAACTGTACAATGTGATAGAATTAGGGCCCAATATTTTTAAACAGATAGGAATAATGGTGTCAATCTGGGAAGACAAAGTCTAATAAACACCAGACCTTATTCTCATCTTAAAGAGAAGTGTGCACACTGTATGAGAAATCAAGGTGTTGCTCAGTTTAAAAATTGTACTTTTAATGAAACTAATGGTAAATGCATTGAGAGCTATTATAAAGATCATCCACTAAACCTCAATCACACTTCAAAGTAGGCATTATCTCCAGTTTAAGGTGAAGAAACAGGGTAAGTGAGTTAACTTGCCACAGTTCTCACAAGAAGTTTAGACTGAAATTAAATTTGTCTAATTCTGACATTCATGCTCTTTCTAAAGCTGCACACTGCTTCAATATCTCAGTTCACATGTGAGCCAGACTTAGACCTCATTTGATTTCTAACTCCCATATGTACTGTGGTTGCATTTTCCATAATATTTTAATTCTTGGTGCTACTTCAAAATGAAATTTTCTTTCATAAAAGGAGGAAAGGTCATCTTTTGGTAAGCAGTTTCATGCAATTAGGTAAAAACTAATTTAATTCAAACATTCAAATCTTTCCAGTGTGGCAGAGAACAAATGTTGGCAAATTATGGTCCGCAGGCCAAGTTCAGCCCACCTCCTATTTTTGCTCAGCTCACAAACTAAGAATGACACTTAACATTTCTAAATGGTTGAAAAAATCAAGAGGGAATTTTATGACACATAAAAATTATATGAAATTCAAATTTTAGTGTCCATAAATAAAATTTTATTGGAACACAGCCATGTTCATTCATTTACATATTGACTATGGCTGCTTTCATGCTACAAAGGCAGAGGTGAATAATTGTGACAGTAACCATATGTGGTGCTTTCATTGTTTTGCACTGCTATTCAACATGCTACAAATCTCAGTGATGGCTATAAAACTCAACAGCATTTCAAGTGTCATACATATTGTCATACGGACATTTTATTATTTTTTATTACCAGTGCATATACATCATGTCAAAAAAAGTTTTAAAAAGTGGACTTTGAGTGTTGCACTTTTAAGGCACAGTGGAGTGTGAATTGTAGTACAACTATATGGCAAAGCATTGTGTTTATTATGCAATGACACTTTCACTGTGCTAAAAAAAATATATTTCCAGACTAAGCACTCATCACAATATTCCCAACCCACAGGAAATCAACAGTTAGAACAATTAGAAAACTTAAAATGTAGTATCTTATCACAGCATAATCTACTAATTTAAAAAATTAGAATAAGGGTGTAACCAAAGTAACTTTCTGAGTGGCTCATTTGTTAGCCAAGGAAAGACAGCTATATACTGATGGTGAGTCAGAGTTAATTTAATTGTGTTTGATTGTAGCAACCAGAAAGTGGGCCCAGACAAAAACTTCTTTATGACTACTAGCTTTTCAGCAAGAATACTTGCTTGGAGACGTGAGGACACTGTGGCAACACCAACAGTTAATTAAAAAACAAGGCAAATGATTTCAAGTAGCTTTGCTTGGCTTTTGGTGAGTCAACAAATGTTACCAATACTGCCCCGTTGTATACTTGAGAAGTCAATGCTGAGTTTGAAGTGACTCAAGAACTAGCCTTTATGAATAGTCTGCATACAATAACTACAGGAAAGAATATTTCAAAGAAGTCGAGAAAACACTAGTTTAGTACAACCTGAAGTAGAATCTGCTAAGATGTGTGGCAATTCATGGTGGTAAAAATGTGTGAAGTGGCAAAAAAAAAAAAAAAAAAAAAAAAAAAAAAACCGCATAGCTGAATAAATTGCTCAATGGTTATATGGTGCATTATTCATCAGCAGGTATTTGTGGGAAATATTTGAATTGTCGTCAAACTAGTAAAGTCAATGGTAAATTTTATTCACTTATGATCTTAATCATCATTGGTTCCATTTAGTTTTGTCAGAAATAGAAGTTGAGTATTCTGACTTGCCCAATTACATAGCGGTTTGATGGCAGCAGTAGTTTTTTGGCTTTGTTAGACACAGGATCTCACTCCACCGCCCAGGCTGGAGTGCAGCAGCATAATCATGGCTCGCTGCAGCCTCGACTCCTAGGCTCAGGACATCCTCCCACCTCAGCCTCCTGGGTAGCTGGGACTATGGCTGCATGCCACCATGCCTCGCTAATTTTTTGTAGAAACGGGGTTTTGCCATGTTGCCCAGGTTGGAACGGTAGTTTTATTGTAATTTTTTGAGCTCAGAACCAAGACTGAAATTGTTATGAATGAGGAGAATCACCCTCAAACTATTTTCAAACACTGAATAGCTTTGGAAATTAGCTTTTGCTGCAAACTTAATAATGCTTTTTAATAAATTCATCCTACAATTATGAGGCAAAACAGCACTTATATGTGAAACATACTGTGACAAGGACATTTTGATGGCAACTAATGTTGTTTAAATCACAAGGAATATCAAGCTGGCTTTATATATTTCCCATGCTGTCAAGATAAGAAGAAGCACGATCTCCATTCCCGCACAAACTTGTAGTGAACATATTTTCCAAGTTCCACTATAGTTCAAGCTTCATTACTGCACCTTAAGGCAAATGCAAAGGAAATTTTTCTATTTAAACATTCATTTAAATATACAATTGAGCATCCACCTAAACTTCAATAGGAAGTGATTAATATGCAATGTAATGACAGCTAAAAGGCAAATGGCAATAGCAGAATCTAATAGAATTCTATAAATACCTTCCAAATGATGAATATGATCAATTAAAATTACACAATCACAACTGATAACAGTACATGGATGTATCTATTTGAGAAGATGTTTTCAAAGATGAAATACAAAAAATCACATTATAGGCCAGCATTAACAAATGAATGCTTGCAATTAATTTTGAACCCCAATTTAGTGAGATAACCCCTCAAAATCACTCGATTCTTATCATTAGTAGCCCTGTATCACAAAAAAAATACTCAAGTATTAATATATTTTGAATTTTATCAATAAAATATATGTGAAAAGTTTTCTTTCTCATTACTTAAATATATAAAAGCCTCAATTTTGCCTTTTGGCTCACAAAGCCTAAACTTTACCAAAAAAGATTCCAACCCCTAGTCTGGAGAAGTGCCAGAGTGTCTGTCCATTTAAGTGAAATCAAAGTATAAATATCCCAATAAACAATTGGTTTAACAAAACCATTTTTATATCCCAATAAATTACCTGATCATTCTTCTATATATAGTCCTTTCTTTGGTTATGATCCATGTAGTCTTATGAACAAGTAAATGTCCTAAGAAAATAATTTATGTGGGTCTGTATTAGAACTGGGCAGAGAAGAAATCAGTTATCCTGAATATCAGCAAATCTTTATAATTCTATTTGCACTCTAGTAGAAAAAAAAGTTTTTAACTCTTCTCAACCAGTTCCATCACCATTGTGTCTCCTCAACGTCAAACCATGACTCAGGCTCAGCCACTGGGAGAACAATATTCCCTTGTCCATAGTAACTGGCTCAGGGGTGGGCACATCAACCAATAAGGGAATGTCAGTCTTAGGCTTCTGTTGGAACTATTGAGAAAAATGGCCCTTTGTTTTTGCTGAGACTACTAAGATGGTAGAGTAGAAGTCTCAAGCTGCCAGATGACCACTTTACCATGACAAATGCAAAGTCTTCCTGACAGTGAAAACAGCAGGGTAGGAAAGCAAAACCAAAAGATATGGAGAAGATTCCTGTCTTAACTCCAGGATTAAGCATGTCTGAAAAGTCCTACCACTGGACTTTTCAGTTAAATGAGATAATGTACACACTTATTGCTCAAGCCAGGTTAAATTTCTGTCACTTTCAATTCAAAGAGTTCTGACTAATGCAACTATACATTCATTCAGACTGAAATCCCAATCTTAAAGTCGAATTTTTCTAAATAGAGCCTTTAACAGTTTTGTGTCATCTCCAGATCTTTCTCCTGCTTCTGAAGGTCTCTGCTGCTTAATGGACACAATATTCACAGGCTGAGAGAGGGCTGCTTTGCCTTATCTTACCTGTAGCATCCCTCAGTAAGTAGCGTACCATTAATGCCATTTTGTAAAATCCCTTAAAGCACCCAGCACAATGATGAACTACGAGATACTGTTAGAAATATGGGCTCCCCATCTACAATGATTTTAAAGTCATTCACTTAAAACTGGAATAATGCTTAATTTCTGTGAACATAATAGTATGATTCCATTCTCAAAAAGGAAAAATGATTCTATTTCACTTAATTTATCAGAAGATGTATTTAATTATTGCTCTATTAAACAGTTCAGAGAAGTATAATTTTTTTTAATATTAAAGCTTAGATCCTTCCTAGTGTGTGCACTTTACCACTGGATTTCAAGAAAGCAAAACAAAACATAAACAAAATAACAAAAGCATATGCCTTTAGCCCTTCTTCTCATATATAACAGACTAAATAAACCAAATTTTTAAAATTCCTATCTTAAATTAGGGAGTGACATTATTTTACCGATCTTTAGAGGAAATGGGAAAGAGCAAGTTTAAAAAAACTACTTTTATTTTTTTTTATTTCTTTTTCAGTTACATACTTTTAAACAGCGATGTGTTTCATTATTCAGACATTCAGGCAATGTTGACTTCATTAGTGTTGACAGAAAATAAGCATAAAAATGCAAAACATTGTTGGCTTAACCTGAACATACCTGCATTACCTATTATTGACCAGTTTGTGTTGCCAAAAGACTTATTCCTTGGCATTAAAATGGAGCACTTAAAAATATTGCTAAAAAGCAAATGCCTACACACTGGTCTTTGCAGCAAATAAGGGTATTTATACTTTTAAAATATTTTAAGTCCATAATTGGATTAATATACACACCTTCTTATGTATAAGGAGTCCAGATCATATAAACACTGTACAATCCAAAAAACCCTACTGAGAATAAAACTAAATAGGCTTATGATAAGAAATAGATATTCGCATGTATTTACAAATATCATAGACACATAAATTTGGTCAAATACTGTAAAGAAAGAAGAAGTGGTTTCACATTATAATGGCCAAAACGTTTATCTACCTTGCCCAAAGCAAATAAAAATATAAACTCAGTATGTAACTCCTGCAGTTTAAGACATCATGACAGTATACAGATAGATAGAAACTGTTGACCAAATTATACAGCAAATGTTTTGTAGGTTAAGTGTAGGTCTTTAAAATTAAAAAAAGATCATTCATAGGATTCATAGCAACAATGATAAACAATGTCCTGATTTGTGGTGTCCATGTGGGTGCCTAATTCATCAAAAAAAATGCATTAAACTTTTGGCTAATAAGAAAAATAAATTACAAAGTACAATTAAATCCCTGTAAATGCAATAATGAAGTAAAAAAATGTAGCTTTACTTTAATATACATCTTAAATGTTACCTTGAGACAATAAAAATAAATAAGCATGCCTGGAGGCACACACTTAAAGACAATGAAGAGACTGCATGGAAGGAATAAGTAACAATTTTATAAATGAAAGATGAATATGAGATTTGTTCAAAATAATTATCTTTCCAGCCAGTCTTTGTTTTAACCCTTCTTGAAAATTCTGGCTAGTAGAATGTGACAAAACTACATGTGTGTCTTTATGGCTTAAAACAAAGCATACTTGAAAAGTGGAATGGGCTTCCTTTTTTACAGATTTTTTTTTTTTTTTTTTTTTTTTTTTTTTTTTGTTCATATGCAGGCACTTCAAAAGACTATGGAGGCAAAGCACCTGACCCATCCTTTCCAAAATATTTTTCAATCATCAAAATTATGCTAAAGAGTAGGAAAATTCCAGAGAATCAGCAAAGTTGAATACAAGAGACTAATGTGCACAGAGGGCATAGAGTGACCCACTTTTTATTGCTGGGGGTCTTTTTTTTTTATCAAAGAGCAAAATAATTACACAGACACCATTGCATGGCACATCCAAAGTCTTCTGCTTAAGGGAGAATGTAATCATTCAGCAGTAAGTTTCAGTGAGATTTCTTGAGGCTTCCACCTTATACATTGCAACAAGGTTCACATTTACGACCTTTCCTTAGTGTATTTCTTTATATCTCCAACATATATCACTTTTTAAACATTTCTTGCTAACATACATTATTATTTGGAAGCATAAAGTTACATTGTACAAATATTTTGCATTTTTAAAAATAAGCGCTTTTGCCACTTCTGCAACACAGTACTTCACATAGTGATGCAACAAAAGCGGAGCACATATTTACCACACTCCTTAAGATTCATTTTACCACCACCATCTGCCGAACCCATATTGCTTTTTCCTCAGTACCTCTGGGCAGTGACTGTACCATGATTTCACAGAGAGAATGTTAATATGATTTATGAATAACAGTACCATCAGTAATACTGAAATCAATGCAGATGTCACAAAATATGAACTTCTCAAGGAATAACTTCTTTTAAATATTTGGGCAACTCTGTTTTCTCTTTTGAATTATCCACTGAGAAAAGAAAATTCCTGTTTGATTATGCTCTTACAGAAGTTATAAAAAACCAGATTAGGTATATAACTGATTGACACTTAAGATACTGTACTGCTTTCTACAACAGAAGAACTTCTGGAAAATGTTCTATGGAACTATATTCATTGATACCACCTCATTGGTCCACTCCATTCATTGATGGGCAAAGCACTCATGTTTTGACAAAACTTTAAAGCTTCCATAAAAGTTAAATTAGAAAAAAAAAAAGAATGTAAGACAACCACAAAATGAAGTATGAAAGTATGACATTTTTGTTTCTAAGAGTGAGTCCTTGAAAATATATGTGATCACTACAGAGATGATTTTAATCACAAGACAGCAGATGAACATGTAAGTAACTCCCCAGGATCTGTCTGTGTCCAGAGTCATTTGTGGCGCTGTATGGTTTTCCTTTTCCTTCGTTTGAAAAAACAGCAGCACCTGCAGATGAGGGAAACACTCTTTTTATTTTAAAAGCACTAAAATGTCACAAAGTTGACTGTATCACTTTAACTTAAATGATCATAAAAAGCAACAGACTAGTGCAAGATAAACAGTGATTACACCAATGAAGCATATGTATTAGTGAAAATATGGCAGAGCTATTACTATTATGTTTCATTCACATGCCTTTTAAGAATAGCAAGACATTCTATGCAACATAAAAAGGAGCCATTAAGTTCAAAAGGTTTTTCACTAAGACTAATTAAGAATTTCATTCTATGCATTCTCACCCTTTCTCCCTGATATTTATATGTAATTGTTGAAGCCATTAAGAAGGCAATAATGATCCTAACATTGGGAAGCTTATTCTCACCAATAATCAGTTTAGACTCCAAAAATAAAAAGACACTCCAATATACACTAGTCAACAACATTTTCCATCATATTGAAAAAGTGAAAGACAGAAAATACATTATATAGAATGTCAAGACTGGCAATTTTGAATTCTTTAAGGGTTAAAGAAGGTCAAGCTTATTGAAAGTTTAGTTAAGGTAAAAACTATGCTTAATATTTAAAGTAGCACAATTGAGGTGATTCCATTTTACAAGTCAAAACTGTATATGCAAAACAATATAATCGTGACTTTTATTTTTAGGTGAAAAAAAATCTTGGCTGGGCACAGTGGCTCATGCCTGTAATCCCAGCACTTTGTGAGGCCGAGGCAGGAGGATTGCTTGAGCTCAGGAGTTTAAGAATTCAAGACCAGCCTGGACAATACAGCAAGACCCCATCTCTAAATATCTCTCTCTAACTACATATACACATACACAAATATCTCTCTATATATATATACACATACATATATAAATGTACACACATATATTATATTATACATACATACATACACACACACACACACACACGCACTGGACATGGTAGCACCTGCCTGTTACCCCATCTCCTTGAGAGGCTGAGGCAGGAGGAATGTTTGATCTATGATTGTGCCACTGAACCCCAGTCTGTGTGACAGTGCAAGACCCTGTCTCTAAAAGAGGAGATGAAAACATCAAGGCTGCTGTGGGAAAATGCTGTGGTCTGGTATGAACTGAAAAATTAGAACCACTGATCTGCTCCCGCCAAAAAAAAAAAAAGAAAAAAATTAAATACACATCTATCTTAAAAGCCTCACAATCCTTCAAATAAAGGTATGAAGGTATGGCATTTTCCCCATCCAGACATAAAAGAGCCAGTCTATTAGAATATACAACATGACAGACACTACATATAGTTAGGCGCCTTTTCTTTTAACCTTTAAACAGTCAACCCCTTCCTAAGGTTGAATTTACTTTTGGCACAGGCAAGCATGGTTGGGTATCCCTGGTTTCCACTGAAGTCCTCTGTGGGTATGTGGGCATATTTATAAATCATATTTTGTAATAAAAGCAAAGTATATTTATATACATGGTGATTTCATCACCGAGAGCTGCCAATTCAGACTGTGTATAATATGACCTTATAAAGATGTTTCTATAATTCTTACCAATTTATATTCATAAAAGAATAGTTTTGGCCAGGAGCGGTGGCTCACACATGTAATCCCAGCACTTTGGGAGGCCAAGGTGGGCAGATCACAAGGTCAGGAGTTCAAGACCAGCCTGACCAACATGGTGAAACCCTGTCTCTACTAAAAATACAAAAATTAGCCGGGCGTGGTGGCAGGCACCTGTAATCCCAGCTACTCAGGAGGCTGAGGCAGGAGAATTGCTTGAATCCAGGAGGCGGAGGTTGCAGTGAGCCAAGATCGCACCATTGCACTCCAGCCTGGGCGACAGAGTGAGACTCTGTTTCAAAAAAAAAAAAAAAAAAAATAGCTTCAGGTGTACCACCCGGCAAAAGATTACAGAATATAAAATAACTAATAGGTATGTTTTATATACTTCTGTGAAATAAATGTAAACAGAAATCTACACTGTCCAGTTAAATTACATAATCTCTCTACCCACATTATCTTTAGTCAAAAATAATTTTAAATTATTTATTGTGATTTCCGCCATAATTATGAAACCACTATGAGGGTACTGCAAACCAAATTACACAACTGCATTTTTTTTTAAGTAAACCAAACAGTACACACCGACTAGACCATGGAATGTAAATAATTTAAAATTGTGGATCAGCTGATAAAGATTCAACTAGAAATATATGTAATGATGAATGTTTATCAACTTTACTCTCATGGAGGTGACTAGCAGAAAGAACTGAAATGGATTACCCAGTCAAGAGCCTAGAGAAGAGCTGCCACAGTACAACAAGACTACACATGTAAGAGATTTGTTCTGGATTTTAAAAAATAAGTCAAATTTATTTTTAACTGTCAGCTACCTAATATTTCTCAAATCTCAATTACTTTCTAAAAGATAAAATCCTTTACTCCAAATGAACCTTTAAATTTAAGACTTAAAAAAGAACAGAAAAATATCCAAATAGCAGAAAGCAAGACATAAAAATAGGTATTTAGAAGTGACAGACCAAATACTTAGACTATTAAATTTAAGAATATGGCCATATTTCAATGGAAATTTATTGTTTGATATAAAATTCCTTTAATAATGTTCACTATTCTTAAACACTGTCTTTTCAAATTCCAAAGGAGATTCTTACAAAATTTTCTAAAGTTGTATTAGCCCTTTGAAATGGGCAATTTAATGTAATACACATTTTGATGAACAAGACCAAGTCCCAAATTTTCTACACTTGTGTCAGCAATTTACTTTGCTTAGTTTGTATTTCCAGTACTGAGAGTTCTGAGAGTTGAGTTCTTTACACTTAAGTAATCTTTCCTTCAACAGTGTTTTACTGAACTACGCCAAGCATTTATTTGAGATGAAATAAGATTTTCAAATAAATTCTAATGGCCCTTAAATTCAAACACAATCTAAAAAGGACATCTATTTTAAATAAATCCCACTAAATAAAGAACACATCCTTATAAAGATTTGCAAAAGTAAAGCTGGCATGCTATTACAGTTACTACCACCAGAGGACAGCATTCCCTTATGTGATACAAATGCATCCAAATAGACAAGAGAGAAGTTCTCAAAATATGATATACTTACAGAAGTTAGGAAGTAAACTGATGTTTTAACCTTACGGCTTATTTCTTAAGATAAAAGTAATTACCAAAACAGCTAATTTATAGTCTTAGAGATTAAGAAATCAGGTCTCATCTCAATTGCTTCCTCTTCCCCAGCACTTAATCTGAAACAGTGCTGCTCCCATGTAGCCACTTGATCACATTATTGTTTTATTTTTCTGTAATAACTTACTCCTACTTTGAAATTATTTATTTATTATCTGCCTTTGCACTAGAATTTAAGCTTCATAAAGGATTGCTCACAGTTATAGCCCAACAAACTGGCACAAAGTTAGTACTTATTTAATAGTGGCCCTCCCACTTCAGCCTCCTGAGTAGCTGGGACTACAGGCGCCGAGCTGGTAAATTTTTTTTTCATTATTTTTAGTGGAGACAACATCTCACTATGTTGCCCAGGTTGGTCTTAAACTCCTGAGCTCAAGCAATCCTTCCACCTCAGCCTCTCAAAATGTGAAGCTACGTCTCTACTCTAAAATTCTTTGGGAATATATGTTAAGTCCTACTTATGATGAACTTTAGAAACAACCTTAGTTTCTTTAAATACAATTAGGCAACAAACAGGCAATCAAAACGGATCAAAGTCCTAAAACACACAAAGGCTTTTGCTATTGACACTGCACCACCATTTCTCCTTTGTTCATTGCCTTTTTCTTCATACATTTGTCATATACTTCCTTCTCTCAAATCCACCCAGAAACTGAAGCATGTTTCCCTATCTGGATATGATGTTCTTATTTATCCCTTCCAAGATGACTCATTGCTCACCCTTTGGTTGTGAGACTGTTGGTACCTCCTAGAACTACCCACGTAGGACTCCAGAACCTAGCTTCTCCTGACCTGGGTTGATGAGTGTACAGAAAGTATATTTTATGGCATCTAATCTTTAATTCTTTGACAAATAATATTTCCCCTTAAGGTTTAAACCTGAAGTGTAATTTCATATCTCTGGATCTCTTGATTTAAAGAAAAACGAGGAACCATTTAGCTAAGCAAGAAGAGTTTAGATCAGAGAACAAGATCATCTACAAAATTACTCCAACCAAAAGCCTGCAGGCCCGTCTTCATCTCCAATTTCTTCCTCCCTATCCACTTGCAATTAGTCCCTTAAGTCTGAAATGACTTTCAAAATTTTCCCATCTTCTCATGTTGGCTGAGTTCTGAACTTTTCAACTTGCCTCCACCACTGCTAAGCACCTTTTAAAGGACTTCCCAGTCTAAGTCTCTCCTCTGTCCAATCTGCCATCCAAATTGCCCCCATCATAAATATGGCCATGCCCTTTTCCTCTTAAATCTCATCAATGATTCTCCATTGACTAAAGCATTAAGTTCACAGAGCTCTTCAGAATTTTGTTCCCAACCTATTTCCACCCTCCTCTTAGTCTCATCCTCCTTTAGGCTTCCTTCCCAGGTGGCCTATACTATGAATGGAAGGAAGGGAAAAGTAAGAAAAAGCAAAAATCTCCTTGTCATTCCCAGAACACACCACGTGGGATTTCTTACCTCTGTATCTTTGCACATGCTCTTCTTTCCACTTAAAATCCATTTGCTCTCTCCCAAAAGAGTTATACAGTCTCTGTCACTTTGTATTATAATTTTTATACCTCTCTCTTCCTCACTGAACTGATCTCTTGAGGAAATAAATTATTCTTTACTTATCTTTACAGTTCTAGAAACTATCAAAGTCCTGAACACTTAGTATTATAGAAACTAAACAAATGATCCAATACTATAATCTTAAAATATTTTTTAAGGAATAGTTTGTTTACTAGAGAATACTAACCCAAAATATAAATTATCCATCTAGTTTCATAGGAAAACTTAATTTATATTTTTAAACCATTTTCTGCAATCTGTTGATCCCCAGGAAGTGACATAAGCCTCATAACTGCTGCCAAATTAATTTTCCTAAGGATCAACCTGATCATATTGTTTCTTGGCTTAAAACCACATGTTGTTTCTTGGCTTCCTTTCTTGTGCTGAGCAAGACAATGTCCAAATTTGTTTACTGGCTACCAAGGCCCTTTGAGACTGGGAAATTAGCCTATCTCAGTTTTCATTAATGTGTTCATATATTCTCTGCCTGCATGAGTTACTCCTCGGACTGGTTCAATTATTTCCTTGCTCCAACCTCTTCTCTCTGACTCCTTCTACCCATTTCCCTTGCCAAATCATTCTCATCTTTGAGAACTAGTGTAAATGCATCCTTACCAATGAGGACTTCTCTGATCTTCCCAACTAGGAGGACATACTCCATTTTCTGAACTCCAGTAAAAATTATCCCTCTCCTATAGTGCTAATCATGTAATACTTTGTATTAGACCAATGATTCTTAACCCTGGCTGCTCCTTAGAGTCACCTGAGAAGTTTTTTAAAAATACTGATAACCAGGCCCCACCATAGACCAACTAGTAAAATCAGAAACCTTGAAAATACAGCCTAAGTATTAGTACATTTTTAAAACTCCCTAGGTGACTATAATGTGAAATCAAGGTTGAGAACCATTGTATAAAAGTTGTTAGTATACTTTCCAACCAACCTAATGGTATACAAACTTTGACATACCTTAATAATCATCATATTACAAAACATATGATAATCTATTCAGCAAATGTTGGAAGAAGGAAAGAGAAAGAATAAAGGATGGTTTCATACTACTTAAAAAGTACATAATTAAACCAAATTATTTTGTTTTCCTAAGTTCCTGGAAGGAATGATGAAGGTGCTATCATTTGTATCACCTGTCTTAAAATTCTTAACTACAGTAAACAAGAAAGACAAAACCTCATTACTAATGAAGCTAATCAGCTTTTCCATCATTTTCCATATGGGAGAATAGAGTACTTTCCATCATTTGGAAATCAAGTATTTACCCCAATGAGGTACTATTCTCAGGAAACATGAGGATGCTAAAATGTGCATTATAGAATACATTCTACTTAATGGGGTGGGGTGAGAAGGATCTCTGCTAATTATAGGTAAGAAGAAAGATGAAAAAGAAATTCTGAAAGAAAATTCTAAGCAGGTCCCTAGTTACGTTGTCAAATGGTGGCACAGAGAAGAGAAGTATAAGATGCAATTTAGAAAAGGAGCTGGGTATGATGGTGTGCACCTATAGTCCCACCTACTGGGGAGGCTGAGGCAGGAAAATCACTTGAGCCCAATAGTTCAGGGCCAGCCTTGGCAACATAGCAAGATTCCATCTCTTAAAAAAGAAAAAATATCATGCTCAAATTTCTTAGTAACAGATTAAGAGGGTATGAGGAACACAATAATAAACTTGTAGAAATGTCAGAATAAACCTAAAGAAAAAATCTTGTTTAAATAGAATGTTTAACCAGCAAAGAGGTAGGAAAGTTCTGAGGATTTCTGTAACCTACCTAACCCACCTGAAGTAAGGCTTCACTGGTATCATGAGTTGCTATACTTTTTTTAAAACAACCATTTTATTAAGATATTTTTCATGTTATAAAATTTATCCTTTCAAAATATATAATTCAGTGTCTTTTAGTATTCAGAATTGAGCAGCTATCACCACTATCTAATTTCAGAACATTTCCATCACTCCATAAAGAAATCCCATCCTCCTCTTCCCTGCCCTGGGCAATCACTAATCTTTTGATGTCTATATATTTGCCTATTCTGGACATTTCATTTAAATGGAATCACATAACATGTGGCCTTTTGTGTTTGGCTTCTTTCATTTAGCACAATGTTTTCAATTTCATTTCTTTATATTGTCAAATGGCAGTCCATTGTATGGGTATACCACATTGTTAATTATTTAGTAATGATTAGGACATACAGCCACTAGGAATCTGAGGATGAAAAAATACTTGTTTTCAAGAAATTCAGTAAGTTTCAAGAAGTGGGAAGTACATAAACAGAATAACACAGCAAAGGCAGATTTAAGGAACCAATGCTATATAAAGTTCAGAATGGAAAACGGAGCTGCAAAAATAGACAGGCCAGACTATGACAGGTATGAGGAGCCTTGGTGCCATGCCAAGAAATCTGGACATGATTTGGCAGGCAATGGAGAACCCTTCCTATAGCAATAGCCTTCCCACCACTTTCTTCTTTCAAATCCTCCAGTGTCTACAGATAGGGACCGAAACACACACCCACACTCATCCCAACTAAATAAATTACTATGCCATTCTTCAGAGCCACCTCCATCAAGTATTCTCTGATCATCCAGGTCAGGAAGTAATCTTTATCTTTACAAACTCTAACCATTTTTTAAAATACCTTTTTTATCATATTAATCATATACTGACATATACTAGTACAACCGCAATCTTCCTGCTGGCTTGTAATCTACTTAAGAGCAAGGACAGCATCAGGTATGTCGGAAACCTCAGCAGTGTGACTGCTGAATGAATAAATGGATAAATGTAATAGATTTTATTAAAAGCAAGTCTCCAGGAGGATGTAAACACAGAACAGCCAGTTTCAGTGAAGAGTGTGGGTATGGAAGTAAAAATATAGGACATAGATAAAAGAGGCACAAGCCCAAGAACAGAGATAAGAAACGTCACTGGCAGCTGGAAGAGAAGAAATAAATAGGGGTGATAATAGCTATTGAGTACCTGCCATGTGCCAGACAAAACACCAGGGCTTTATCACATTTAATTTTCTCAACCTATGAAGTAGGTATTATTAGCTTCATTTTACAGAAAAAGAAACAAGCTTTCTTGAAGGTAACAAATAAGTGGCAGAAACAGGATTCTACAACCTATGTCTAACTGCAAAGGACATGTGCAGTTGAATCTGCCACACCACCACCCTATTTTCTTGTCTTAGGACTGTACCTAAAATTCACAAACATAAGCTGTTGTTTTTATATTTGATTTAAAAACACACAAGTAAGACTATACTTTCAGGGATTTACTTCTGCAGTTCATAAAAATATACAAGTATATAGCTAATTATATCCTGACATACACTAGTCTTAGTCACACTGTCAATAAATTCTATAGTCAAAAGTGATTAAAATGGATTCTTAATCACTGCTCTTTAACAAAAAAATCCACAAAAGTTTCCTAATTTTGCAGCCAACAAATGAGCATTATTTTGAAAATTATATAAGGTCCCTTTAGATATGAGTAAAATATTTCAAAATTTACTAAACTAAGCAACTTCCTTTATTCACTCCCAGTCTGACTCAAAATTTGTCCTGAAACTGAGAGAAGCCATTTTAAGCACAGTATTACAACTAAAGGCAAATGTCAGAAAATAATTTGAATCTAAAATTATTTCTATTAATATTACTTTCCATAATATCTGCAATTATTAATAACTATTTAGATGAGGATTTTTAAAACAGCTTTCTCACTACAAAGTTATCATGAAATTTATCAATATTGTATTCAAGGGCAATGATAATTGGTTAGTAATGAAATACTGTTTTAGTGATACTACTGTGGGGGATGAGATCTGCTACATGTATTTAACAATTGCAAACAGAAAAAAGAAAGCTTAATGCAAAAATCTATCTATTTAAATAGCAAATAAAAACTATTATAAAACAAATGCACAAGCACAAGCAGGGTTGGTGTATCATCTATGCAATTAAAAAGTGGCCCCAAATCTATGTCACTTAAAGTAAAAAAGTTGCAGCAGGCAAAAGAGCTCCTCAAACAATTATTTCTTGCTTTTCAGAGCTATCTTAATGATATCAAATACTTTTGAATAACTTTTACCAATTATAATTGCTGTGTTGAGAGTTTTGTTTTCAAAAGACACAAAATGATGCTAAATCTTTGAAATTACAGTCAATGGAGCTATTTCTGCCTGCCTACACTTGAGACTCACCACATGTTCAACACTTTCTGGCAGCTATACACACACACAAAAAAAAAATACAAGGAAAAAAAAGAGAGAGAATCAGAAACAGCTCACATTGAAATTATCACATGGTATTTCATGCTTAATTTTTTCCAAGCAATGTTGTTATAATTTGTTTTGAAAAACTAATTCAAAATATTAAAACATGCATTTTATAAAATTAATTTATTCTTATGCTTACAGAAAAAAGATTGATAGTACATCAATAACTTTCATGCATCAACACTCCTAAAACTCAAAAGCTAAAAATACGTTGTTAATTCTAAATAAGAATTTGAACACAGTTCTTAAATATTTTGTATTATTAAAATGTTTACTGGAATAGCACTATTTTAAACTCATTCTAGTGATTAAAATAATTAAGCATACCACTTGTTTTGCATGCACCTATTCCCTGAAAAAATTTTCCTGAGATAACTGTATGTAACTATAAATCTCAAACATGCATAATTTAAGAAAAAAAGTTACTAAAACAAGTAAAACAAACACATACTTGGTTTCATCCATCACTTCTACTTCAGTAGGGGCTGTGATGGGTGCATTTGAACGTCCTGCGGTAGGATCATCTGTGTTTAACTCTCCATTTGTAGAACTTACAACCTGTTTGAAAAAAAATTTTTTATATATGTATATGTACACACACACACTCATAAATATACATACATATTAAATAGGTTATACAAGGATAAACATAATTAAGGTTAAAGTATTTCAATTAGAAAGTTAATGTGAGGAACACAAAACAATATGTAGCTGTTCATAACTAAATACAGTAATTGGTCTAGCATTTTATTAAAGATCAAGGTCATCTAATATGTGCTTTTCAACTTACTTCCTTTCCTTATTGAAATCTGTGTCTTCTGTCTCCTTCCCTCTGGTTTTTAAGGCTAACTCCTACATGTATGTTTCAATCAGTTTCCTCTTGTGTGCCTATGTCCTTTGGCACCTTGCTATATCATGAATTACTTTCCTTGAATATTGAAAAACTTCAATATTACTCCTTCTAATGGATCCTTCACTTCAATCTGCAATTACGCTCAAGTCTCCATTTCAAACTGCCCATTTAAATAGAGACAACACCATTCATTCACCCAGCTGTTCAAACGTAGGGGTCACTGTGATTCCTCTTTAACTTAAAACCCACATCTAATCCATAAATGGCAGATCCTGTTAAATCCTTCTCCAAACATATCCCATATCTAATCAATTCTCACCATCTCTATTACTACAAGGACTCCAGTCCAAGCCACTATGATCTCTTATGCGATTAAGAGCAAAAACCTATTATCTAGTCTTCAGCTTTGTCCCCCACTCAAATGTATTGTCCACACAGCAATCAGGGTGCTCCTTTTAAGATGCAAATCACATCATGTATAGCTCCTTGCTTAAAACTCTCCAACTGTTGGCTTCCCGTTTCACTTAGAATAAAAAATCTATATTCTTACACAAACTGACAAAGTCCCACATGATGTGATGCCTGCCTACCTCTCTGAGCTCACACCACCTTCTCTGAAGCTCACTAGCCTCCATCCAATATGTCAAGGTTCTTCCCACTTAAAGGCCTTGGCATTACCTATTGTCACTGCCTAGAATTCTCTTCCTACTTATTAGCTGACTTCTCATCTTTCAGATTCTCAAACAGCATCTCTGAGACAGGCCTTTACTATCACACAGCTAAAAATTTCTATGCTGACACAGCATAGAAATTATGTTACACCCTATTTTAAATTATTTGTACAGTATTTATCAGTATTCATGTTTTTCTTATTTGCTTGCTCATTTATTTGTTGTGTTTCTTGACATCCATCCCTACCTCCATTAAAATTAAACTCCAGGACAAGAGAAACCTTGTATTGTTTCCTGCTATGCCTCGCACAGAAAAGGCACTCAATAAATAGTTGTTGAAATAAATGAATGCATGTATGCATGAATGAAATCCTGAAACAAGATAAAAATCATGAGGAAATTCCCAAATTCTCCCAAATTCTCTTGTTTCTGCAAATTTACCTTATTGTTTTATTTCTTCCTTTTCCCTTATCACTAAACTTTTTGGAAAAAAAAATATGTAACTCACCACTTCCATTTTTATAAAATTTTCCATGTGTTTATTCCTTTACTCCTTGCAATCAGTTCTCCAACCCTACATAAGAACTCTAATAAGAGTTATCTTAAAGGTTACCAATGATTCCTAGAAAATGTATTCAGGACACTTTGCTCAGTGCCTCATTTTCTTATACATCAAATCACTTGGCGCTAGCTGATCATTCTGGAGTAAGAAGACTCAAAGCCTAGCTCTACCACTTACCAGCTATGAGACTCTGGGAAAGATACCTTACCTTGCTAAACCTCAGTGTTCTCAAGTATGAAATGGTGAACAGTAGCATCTAATTAACAAGGTTGATATGAGGGTGAGATGAGATCAATACATAAATGTTAATATATAAAGCACAGTGCCTGGCATATGGGAAGAGGTCAATAAATGGTGGCCATCATTATCACTATGTTTTATCTATAATCATGGCTTCAACTATCACCTCTAGGTAAAGGACTCCCTGGGCCTAACCACTCACCCATATCCTCAGTTTGCTAAGTCAAGTTTGGCACCTTAAACACTGCATTTCTAAAGGCAAATTTATCCTACTCCCTCTGAAATGTATTCTCTTCCCATGGCTCCCATTTCAGCTAAAGCCTTCCCATCTTCCAGACTTCCAGGCTCAAAAATCTAAGAATTCTCTTTGATGCCCCTCCTACCCACTACCTAAACGCTTTAAATGAAATAAAAGGTTAGCAACCCTGGCATGGGCTAGAGTTGACAACTGACTATTAGACTTAAAAGTAGTATTTATAGTACCTTATATTTCTAAGTTCTTACTTTAGTCTACAACATGCTTAGGCACTGTTCTAGGTATTTGGAATGCCAAAGTAAGCAAGATAAACACCCCTGTCCTTCTAGATCTGACACTTTAGTGTAGAGAAACAGGACCCTTTTCAACTCCAAGGAAAGTATTAATATCTACAAATCAACCAACATATTTGAGTTAACTTAGGAATTGTAGAAATTCAGTTTCCTATGTCCTATATGGAATAAGTACTTAGAAATGAACACTGCAGTTGTGCCTACAGCTGAAAACATACAAAACTGCCTTGATAATCTTCAAAGGCAATCTAAAGAAAAGAATACTCTTACATCTAAGCATGCCTCTCCTTTTCTGGGGCACTTGCTTCCCCCTTTCTGTCATTCTATTGAACTGTAAATTTTTTCTCTTTATTTCTCTCTCTCTCTCTCTGAAAACATTTAAAAATCATTATTTGTTCTAATTATTGAACATAATTTTGTTCTTTATTCTTAATTTTGAAAATGTCAGTGCCTCTGCACTAAATTGGAAAGGAGACAGAAAGTAGTATTCTTATCTCACATATTCTCCACTACCTTGAACAGAGTGCCTGTATCTAGTACATAATCAAACAGTTCAATGAACAATTTCCACTGCTCTTTTCTCAACATACTATTCAACAGGTTTCTTATTCTCCCTTTAGTTCAATGGCCCTAGACAGCTAGCAGGATGCTACCTCAACTTACAGGCAGCTCCTCTAACATGTCTTCCCTTATTTTAAGCAGCATAACTGAAAATTAAAAACCCAGGTAGTCTAAATTCTAGCAACATTAATTACATATTTTCTAGCAACAGTGTCTATATATACACTGTAATTACATAATTTGATTTACTTCAGTTCACAGAGGAAGACTTTTTATACCTGACTTTGGTAAACTTTATTTTATTGAAATGTTTCAAACCCCACTTTACCTGGTTGACCAGAACCAGACCAGAAGGAAGCAACATCTTCCTCTAATGTAATTTTTCCAGGGTTTCCCAGATTCCCCAATCCTCTCAGTAAAGGTTAGTATCCCAAGTTCAGAATAGAATCACTGTGGTAACAGAGTTAAGATAGGATACTGCTGTTGACTTTCATAAAACTGGCCTATTTAACACCGGTGACTTGAGAGTGTATCATAGCATTAAAAGTATTTTCACTTAAAATTTGTGTCTTTTTGCAAAAGGGTTTCACAAAGAAGAAATGAAGATATAATACTATAAATAATATATTATTATATTCCTGGAAGGCTAAAACAATCAAATATGCACAAATATTTTTATAAGCCAAATTCTAAAGAATAATTCTATTAAAGTGACATTTCTAGAATTACAACTTGAACTAGAAGATGAGTCTCTGAAATACTAGTGTACATCAGGCTGATTTCTTGAAAGTACACAAAAATGACAGATATTCTGAGGTTTGACATTTCAAAAAATAATTCGGGCATTATACAGGATTGTTGTTGTTCTTAAAAAAAATTCCCTCTGACATTCCCAATTTGACAAGAAACTTACTACAGTTCTTATTTTAAGAAGATTAAAAAAAAAAAAGAGGCAACTAGACTCCAGTTTTACTGTCAGAATTTAAGAGGGATGTTGGAGAAACAGCCCACAAGCAAGTGTGAGACATAATCGTAAACTTAACTGATGCCTGACAAATCCAATTCCAAAAGATGTTATTCTTATAGACTTTAGAGTACAGACATAACATATAGTATCTTTATTGTCAATGAATTTTAAAAGCAATTAATGTACTTTCCAAATATAATGAATTCATACAAATTAGTTATACTACTGTCTTCCTAATTTCTTTCTTTTTTCTTTTTTTTTTGAAATGGCATCTCATTCGGTCTCCCAGGCTGAAGTGCAGTGGCATGATCTTGGCTCATTGCAACCTCCACTTCCCGGGTTCAAGCGATTTTCCTACCTCAGCCTTCCGAGTAGCTGGGATTACAGGTGTGCACCACCATGCCCGGCTAATTTTTGTATTTTTAGTAGAGACGGGGTTTCACCGTGTTGGCCAGGCTGGTCTCGAACTCCTGACCTCAAGTGATCACCCGCCTCAGCCTCCCAAAGTGCTGGGATTACAGGCATGAGCCACCACGCCCCTCCTGTCTTCCTAATTTCTATTTGATACCTTGTAAGCAAGATTACCAAGTAGAGCCTCGATACAATGTATGAATTAACCAAATATATTAATTAGCCAAATTCTCATCTAATAATCTATTAGAAATACTAAAACATTATATATTTATGTATTCAGCTTTTTAAAAAGGTATCTATAAGAAAGCACACTAATGAGATATATTAATAGTTAAAAGAGTGACTTCCAAATAATTTCCTGAACCTGTGCTACAGTATACATATACTATATGAAACCAACTTATTTACATATCCTAAAGATTAAAGATATAATTGATACTCTTGGTATTCCAAAAGATGACCCTAAAGCACAGATAGTGACATGCTCACCAACTTTCAACAAAGGTAAGCCAAAATGGATTTTCAATTAACTTTCACTTAGGATAATTATTTTCCTTGATCATCCCAGTCTTCAGAGACATTACTGTAAATGTTATTGTAAAAAAAAAAAATAAATTCATAATGCTGATTTACCCCAATGATACTAGATAAGGAATTTCCTAAACTAGATCAAAGGAGATGAACTATAAATTATTTATGTAATAAAGGCACACAACTATACTCCCTCCACAATCTCTCTTTTGCAGATTTCAGTACCCCAGAAAACTATGAACAGAAAGATGTGATTGTAATAGTCACTAGATTTTGTTCCTTGTTAATAACTGCATTTTCAAATATTTTACAGACTGAAACTAGTATTAGAAATGTTTTAGAAAGGTCAGTATTCACAATTAATGTAATTGAGATAATAGTATCTACTATTCCTCTTGACTTTTAATTACATATGTTTTATTATCATCTCAAGATACATTTATTATCATCTCCAGATAATCCTTTTCGGTTATCACCAACTGTATTTATTTGTTCTGATGCTTCATTGGCTAAAAGATCAGATTGCTTATTACAACAATGAATGTTATTCTTTCGTTTTCCTCAACAATGCCTGGTTGCACAACATATCTGCACCATTTGTAATTCTGCCCCTTTTTCTCCCAAGTGCTCAGAGTCACATTATTCATTAGATTCAAACCAAAGACTGTACAACTATAAGAGATTTCCAAACAATCAGGAGGTATACATACTACATGTACATAGTACAACCATGTAAAATAGTTTTTCAGCAGTGTCCTTAATATTTGTCTTTTTCCCTTTGCTTACAGTTGCCTCTATATAGGATCAGATTTTCAGTTGGCACTGAGCTCAATGGATTTGTGCTACAGTGAAAAGCACAGCTAAAATGGAATTAGAGATTACTACTATCTGTTGTCAGTGGTATACTTCAAAACCTAATTTTGGGGATCTTGATTTGCCATGTAGAAACATATCAAAAAGGGTTAACAACTGAACTTTTCTTTTCCCCTCAGCCCGATACCCAACTAAACTCCACCTTCTAATTCTTTTCAAAGCCTTTCATTTCTTGTTTATCCCCACTACCCAACATTTTTCCTCAACTACAGACTTTTGACAGCTGTATCCCTCATTTAGACTTGTCTCCTTTCAATCTAGTGTCCAGCAAACGCAATCTTTAGAAAACACTAATCTAATCAAATTTGGTCTCCTAATTCCCCTTATGGCTACCCATTATCCTCAGAATAAAGCCAAATTTAGTAACAAGATCCGTTAGATCCTTCATGATTTACTTCTAGCCTACCTTCTCAGTCTCATTTCTCAACACACACCAGCTTGACTAAATCAGCTTCCTCAGTATGTCTCTCTCTCCACAACCTTATTCATATTGTCTTCTCTGCCTGGTATACTCCTCTCTTGACCCCTTCTATCTTCAGTTGATTAACTCCCACTGATTCTTTACATCTCAGTTTAGATGTCACTTTCCCCAGAAAGTCTTGACTCATCCAGGTTAGGTGCTTTTCCTATCAATTCTCCCAGTACCCTGTGCTATCTCCACTTATCACCCTGCCTGTTCATCAGCCTCCTCGACTGACTTCTTCATGGACGCAGCCACCGTGTCTTTACACATTTCTTTTCATTCAAAAAAACCTAGAAGAGCCTAGCACATAATGAACACTTAGCAATTTGCTGAGTAATGAATGGCCAAGAAACTGAATGTGGTAGGTCTGAGTTTCTCAGCCATATTTATTACTACCAATGATTCTAAGAGGGAACCGAGAGGGGCACACTTGATTCCCCTAGGGGTTTTCCAGAACACAGGCTGATACAAAATAAAGTTTGCAGATATCTGAATATTATTCTTAGTCTCGTGAATGGAAAAAGTTTATCAAATCTACAGCTGTATCTTTTTAGCTAGTGACTTAACATGACTGAACTAAAGAGAGAAAATAAGAAAAATCCCATTCATCAATGCTTTCTTTGACTGTACCTCTAATACTTCACTTCCCAGAGATCAATAAAATAAAAATGCTATTCAAGTTTCTTAATTTGCAAAAACAATAGATTCTACTTATCTAACACTTCCTAAGCCTCAACCTCTATGCTAAATACTTTTTTTAAAAATTAAATTTTCATAACAAAACCATAAGGTAGAGGAATTGTTAAAATCCTTATTTACTAATAAATAATCTTAGCACAGAGTTTGAACTCAAATCTGACTGCAGAGCTTGAGCTCTTAACTGCAACATCATCAACTTGGTAACTCTCAACTTGGTAACTCTGTCTGGTCTGCTATATAATAATTCTGGAAAAGCAGGGAGTTCAAATTTAGACTCTGCTGATAATTTCTACTAAAAGTACATGTGAAATAAATACCTGAGGATCTTTCTATAGGTCAAAAATGGCAAGAGGTTTCATCTTATATGTCAACTCTAAACAGCTTGGAATGATTTTCAGTGCTGCACTGACAGCAATGATCAGTTCCAAGGAAAAGACTGCAATGATAGTGAGGAGTGAAAGCCATAGTTTTACCGAGGCACATTTTAAGTAACTGTTGATTCTGTTTCTGGATATCCTAAACCTGCATCACATTTCAATACCAGACAGTGACCTATTAATTATGGAAATGTCTTTCCTAAAAAAACTATTTGATGACATACTCTTAGTATGTTTATTAAGAATAATTTTTTAATTGCCATATAATTTAATTGTCTTTGCATCTCCTGTAAAGCCAATGCTTGAAAGTTTGTTCAACAGGTGATTTAATGACCATTGCACAAATAAGCCCAAGGCAAATTCTTCTCATACTTTTGTATTACTAAGAAGTTTTTTTCTCTTTATCTCCTCCCTTTATCAGACAATGAGAATAATATTAATAGAACATATTGTTTCCCTTTCTGCCTTCATTCAGAATCAAATATAGTATTCAATTATAATATTAGTTCAAATTTTAGGTACTTTTCTTTGCTCTTATTATGTTTTAATTTATAACTTCATTAGTCCAATTACACAAGGGTCATATTATAAATTTTCAAACAATTTTGAAAGTGTATAGGACATAAATTATAAATGAATTCAGTCTTTATTTTGGAGTGGGAAGGATTCAGGCATGATCCTACTTAGGCTGTCATATTAGTCCATCATATCATGTGTCAGTTAATATTACAAAATACATGAAGTCAATGAAAATACTATTCTTTGTTTTACCTATGTATTTCCATATTACTAGAAACCTATTAAGTTAATCACTTATTGAATATTAGGATGAAGTCAGATGTAGTCTCAGTAGGCTGAAAACTCTTAGAAATAATGAGAAACGAGCAATGTTCAAACATCTCTGTGAAAACATGTGAAACAATAAACGTGAAGTAGTGAAATAATGAATGAATAATGAAATTCATTCACCCTTTGAAAGTCCAAAGGAATCCCACGAGCCACCTCAAGGAATCACATAAGAATAATAAGAGGCTAAGAAAATAAATCTGGTAATGGTACAGAAATGGTAGGAAAATTTTCTAATAGTGCCTTAATTGTTGCACTGAGCAAAAACACTTGCACACATACACACAAACTTAAAAACATGTAAACATATACAGATACATACAAAATATAGTTTGTGTTATGCAAATAGAATATATTTGCTGAATTAGCTTTTCTAACTATATGAATTGAAGTCATAAAAATTTTTACAATTTAGACACTCTTGCCTCTAAGTTCTTCACCCTAGATTTTTATAGATCTACTCAAATAAGTCTACCACACATTACTGAAAATTCCATAAACTACAAAATTCTACAAAAGTACTCGATTATATAATTTAAATTACCTCTAAAATTTAATGAGAAAAACGTGAGCTCATAATATTTAATCATGATTTAATTTTTAGAATTCAAATCAAGAAAGAATAGAACCCAGAGTACAGAATCAGTTGATTAAATATATACACTAAGAAAAATGCAAATTTGATAAAATGGCAAATTATTCAAGTGAAAATATGTAAAGAAAAAAATGAAAATGTAAAAAAAATTCTAAATTGAAATGTATTGGGATAACATTTGTTATCTCACTTACTTTAAGCTGGCTTTTAGATTACCTTAAACAGACATTTTAAAAGACAATACGAGACTCAGCAATCTTTCCCTATTTCTACAATATACATAAATGACTAAAATTTACAGGGCAATGGAGGGCAGAGTATATATAGTAGCGGTCTCTAAGTGTATAAAAAAGGTGAGAAGAAACAAATCATAAATAAGGGACTGCTTTGAATTTATCTAAAAAGCCATACAATTTATTGAGGGGAGTATTTAATAAACACTTCTTATTAAAATTTCCATCTGATATTTTCTATAAGTACAAACAAAACATGCTATTATAAAAATTAGGGTCATGTTCATTTGAACAATTAATCAGAAAGTACATTCTGAGTATTAAGGATGAAAAAAGATAACTGATTAAGTTTGAAGGAGGCAAAGTCAATGAATGGGAAAAAATACAAAAATGTTCTATTAATTAAAGCATTAAAAAGACTGATCTTATTATTGGAAAGTCAAGTTTAATACCTATTTCAAGCATAATATCGTTTGTTTTTCTAATCTGCTGTATGACTTAAATATTGTTGCATATAGTTGCAAAAATGAAAAAAGGAAAAATCTTGGTATTCCTGATGGTCTTTCTAGACCACGTTAATTTTGGTTTTTCTGTTTAAATAACAAAGGAATAGAATTATGGATAGAGTAGTTCAGCAACAAATTTTCCATTAAGATATGAAATCATGCCATGAGTTCCAAAAAAAAGGGTTAGTTGTATAAATCTGGGTAATAATCACTCATGCAAAAATCAGAAAATACCTGTACCGAGCCACCATGTCTGTCTGCTGCAAGGTGAGCTCTCAAATGGTGGGGATTTGCCTGCTGGGAGTCCCAAGCTGCCCTGTGGTCTGCCGACTGCCATTTATTTAATGCATATGGCATGCATGGAAGAAGAAAAACCCAATATGTTAAACATTTTATCCTCATAATATATAAAACAAACGTATAAAAGGAAATTTAAAATACCCTTACTATTCTGAATCATGGTGCAGTTATCTTTGTATACAGAATGTGGAGTGATTTTAATTAAGTTGCCAAATTGTGTAATGATCAACAATAAAAATAAAATAGAACCATAAGATTTTAGAAGTAAAAATACTTTAGAAATCACAGACTCTACCCTCTAGCTTTATAAATGAACTAATAAAGAACCAGAAAGGTAAAAATGCCATGACCAAGAAAGAACTCCAAATAAATCCTGGGCACACTAGAAGTCCACCCACTATATTTTTACACAGTAGAGGTCATCACTGGTTTTCTGATGAGGAGCTATTTTTAGCAAGGTACAAATGATGGCCCTTAAATAACTGTACCTGAGATTCTAAAAATATTTTCTCTCTTGCTTAGTCCCCCATTTCTGATTATAAGGATACTATGAGAAAACAGAAAAGTTCTTTGAAAAGGGAGAAGCACTATACAGAATACTATGAGAATATGACAAAACAATTTTTTTCTAAGTGATAACCCTACACATATGAATCTCTTTGCTTCCTTGATCTCCTTTTATCTGGTTCAAATTAAGGAACCCATGTCTATGAAATAATCTGAAAATTCTTGATGTTTTTAGATCCCTTGGCAAATATGCATGGCAATAACAAACATCATAATCTACCAGTAAAATTAAGAGAAGTTTCTTAATAGGGGTCAACTTCTGTTTCAGGAAAATGTGGACAACACTAATAAAAAGTAGGGAGAAGAATATACTATTTAAACTTTATTACATGTTTGGTTCTGAATTAGCTGCTTTATATATTACCATATTTTGAGGTAGATATTATCATCCACTTTTACTGATGAAGACAGTGAGACATTAACCACTTCCCTACAGTTACAGACCTACCAAGGAGTACAACAGGAATTCCAACTCAGAGCCTAAGGCTCTTCCAATAATACTACCTAGCTCCTTACCATAATTAAATATATTCTAAAGCCTTCAGTATTCTTTTCTTTCTTTCTTTTTCAAACAAAGTCATGAAAATCTTGCCACAAAGTGCCAAGCATACTGGAGTATGGGGAGCCTCAAGCATATTGTTGGCCAGAACAAACTTAAGGGGAGAGGTGTAAAATTCAAGTAGACACATGAATACATGTTCTGGCACTAAGCTTCCTAAATTGTACAATGCAAAATTACATACTCTGTGGCATAAAGTATGTCATCAAAACTATGATAGTTCTATAATGTCTTTTCATTAAACCCTCCAAATTTATAACCAGAATTAAGCAGATTTGTAGCTTAAGTTGAAATCAATCAGATGAAGTCAAGTATAGACAAGATCAAAGAATAAAAATGATGCTAAAATTGAGACAAACATCTAGGGCAATGAGCAATATTTTGGGGTCATGGAACTCTCTAAGAATATAGTAAGAGCTACAAGCCCTCTCCTGAAAATAAACAATTACATGTACCCAACAATTTCAGGATCCCCTCAACTTAAATCTATCATTTATCTAGGGGCATTACAAAGGTTTAAGTCATTTGAAATAATCTTTCTTCCTCTGGGATTGTGAACTGTGGGTTTCTTGTAGAACTTAAGCTGCTTAGTGGTCTAGAGATATTTAAGAAGTTTTTTTTAGATATACAACTTTTCTATCATGATGAAAGTCTGTATATTCACATCCCAAATTCAATATATAAGCCTATCCTAAAGAATTACCTAAAAATTATATACATATATGTTTGTGTGTGTGTGTGTGTGTGTATATATATATATATATATATATATATACACCCTACATTTAGTGCAAGAAGGACTGGACAAATGAAACATGGTTCCCACCCTCAGTGAGCTTACAATCTAGTTAGCAAGACATGTCTGAAACATGTAGAAAACTAAAAGTCTAAAACATTAGATTTATAATTTAATTCAACAATAGAGGAATTTCACTTATTATAATACCTAACAGCTCAAGTGGAGAATTTCAAAGAATACCATATTAATCTTCTTCCAAGTACATTCAAGGAATTAACTCTAGTTTATAAAACACAAACTAAGTCTCAACTTCTGAGCCATTTCTTTCTTTATACAGAATCTTTTCACGGCACTCCAGTTATCAACTAATTTTAATTTATATATGAGTAATTTATGTATGAGATGCTTTATAGTACCAATTTTTCTAAGTCAAAAATTTAATATTAATCTTTTAAAATTGGCCATGCTATATAGCATAATATTGTTAAACACTCCCTAAAACATAGCATTTTATTTTGCTATGATTTTTAACAAGTGGTGTTCTTTCTTTTGATTGTCATCCTGTTTTAATCTTTAATCTTCACTTAAACTTTGATGGGATAAACAATATAAAAGTCAAAAAGGACGGCACACTATCCTTCTCCAAAAAGGATTGTAACAGAAAATTTCTAGACACTCCTTAACTCAGCGTGATCGTAAAATTTTTAAGTCAAAGATGTCTTCAATAAAACCTTTTAACCAAAAAAAAGAGAAAGAGAGAGAGAAAAATTAAAACATTGCCCCAAAATTTCAACAGCTTTCTATTCCTTTACCTGGTCAGGAAACATGAACTCACTACTTGATCAACTTCTATGCCTTATCTCAGACTGACTCTCTACTCCCTCTCTAATCCATCTCTACCTACTTTCTGCTCCAAACAAATTGAACCGCTTGCTATTCCTCAAATTCTCTATTTTTAAACTGCTGCTTCATATTTTATATTATTCACGCTCCCCAAAATGCCCTTATCTTCATTTCCCTTTAAAAATTCCATTCATTCTTTAGGTTCATGTCAAAAGCTACCTTCTCCATAAAATCTTCATAGAGCCCCACATATGATCTCCTCCATGGTACTTTATTAGTGTTTCATGTAATATAGCTTATTCTCTTTTTAAATATAGTTATTTCTGTATTTATTGTAATAATAATAACAGTAACAGCAGACACAGAGTTTTGATTGAATGAAAGCTTACTGTATGCTCTAAATTAACATGCATTATTTCCATTTTATAGATGAGGAAACTGAGGCTTTGAGAGATTAACTTATTTGCCCAGGGTCAAGCCATATCCATGTATGCCTGATTCGAGAGAATTGAGTGAACTCTCAGCTACAACACTGCTTTTAGACACTGGTGACAAAATCATTCTTAAAGGTTATACAGTCTTCTTTACTTCTGAATTTCTATAATGTGTAGAACAGTAGCTTTACAATAGCAGAAATTCAATAAATAATTTATTGAACTAAACTACAGTTAGAAAGATCAAGTATTATTATAATTCATTCCAATAGGGTATCCAAATACTTCCATTCTAATAGAATATCAAATATTCCTAAAAGTTTACACTAATTTGTACCATTAATTAAGGATTTATGATTAAACATTTTAATGCTATTATTTAATAAACAGTGAAATTAAGAGAAAATAGTTTATCTGTTAAAAATATGTATTTTCAATCCTTCAGTCTGTTTTATCTATTGAAGAAAAAAGTGTATGTTGCAATCATGAAAGGAAGATATTTCATATCTAAAGGGCAGCAAACCTGGTTTTTGGATTGTTGCATCTTATCTCTGTGTTGATGTGCTTCTCTGTTTGATGACAGAGCAGGATCTTGCTGAACTGCACCCACTGGAGTAGGCTACAATACAATAATAATTGGTATCAATACATTCCATTTCAAAAATCTTATTTAAAATCATTTATTTAGCTGCTTAAAAGAAGGAAAAAAACAAAAGACTGTTAAATAAACTAAGGCTTTAAGTAAAGGCATCATTCTCAAAATATGTTGTTAAAGCTAAGAAGGTAAAGCAAAAAGAATATACCTACTTTTTAAAGTGTTTTTAAAACATTTAAATTCTTTATAAAGTACTTATTTTTACATCTACAAAACACCTAATGCTGCCATTACTTTTAGGCTACATTTTCATATCAAAATGATAAAAATGTATATGTTTATGCCTGTCATTTCCAAAGCAAATGTATAAATAGAATAAACTTTTAAGAAAATTAAAAGAATAAAAAAAACTAATAAAATTACTTATTTCCAATATTTTGACTTGAAGAGACTCATACAAATTTTAATTTTCATCAAGGCATTTAAGTACTAAATTAATCATGAGAATATTACACAAAAAAGAGTATATTTGACATTAAGAACTAAATCAGGATGAAAAGTTAAAAGTAACTCTTCATGCTAAAAGGCAAAGAATCCAGATGTTAGGGCTTTTGAAAAACTCAAAGAACACTAGTACGGCGCTACCTGCAGAAATGTCCTTTAAAAAACAATAAAATGAATCCTTTAAAACAACTATTTGTTCTCAACTCTTTTCAATTGAAGATACTGTACAATTAAAAAGACAACAGATACTGTAAATAATATATTATTATATAGAATACTCACCAACTGTTTACCAATCCAGTCATATTCATAATCAAACATATATCCTTTTCGATCAAACAAGTCAGTAAAAAGCTTTCTTAAGTAGTCATAGTCTGGTTTTTCAAAAAAATCTAGCCTTCTTACATAACGAAGATATGTTGCCATTTCTTCTAGAAATAATATAAAAATTATTTGGACTATACTTTTCTTTAATACTCAATAATAAAATTAAGTATCTAAAAGCACATTGTATTATATAAAAACACTTGAAAAGTAACAAAATTATATTGCAATTTAAATTTTTCTGAGTTTAATTACAACAAAATAAAAAAGAGGAAAAGAAGGAAGGGAATAGAGACACAAGAAAAATGAGAGGTTCAGTTTAACAACCACTATTTTTGCTTCATTTCATTAGGAAAAGCTAAAATTTTTATTTTTATAAGATTATTTTTAATATTTGCTAGTATGAGAAGTTGAATAAGCAGTTTAATAATGCATGATTAATCACAAAGCATCATATTCAGTTTATAAATTTAAAATTTTATTTAAAATACTGGTGAGAACTGATTTATATGAAAGCATCTGTATTGGCTTGCTGGATTTCCTTTAGAATCAGTGACATACACCAACTAATAGAGAATTCAAATTCCCAACCTTGGCTTTGAGCAGTATTCTAACCAATTAAGCTAACAAACGAAAGCTAAAACAAATCTCAAAAACATAACACAAGAGGACAGTGTAAGTCTTCTCTTAATTTCTGGTCATATATTTAACAATTATTTGGCAATATACAAATCTCTGCATGCTATTATAATTCCAAAATGTATTAGATACATGTATCTAATACATGTAAAAACAAACAAACAAACAAATATATATATATAAAACAATGGGCAAAATGGTGAGCAATTAGTAAAGCAGGGCATTTCACCATCAGGGCACAGAAAATCACTACAGTAAGAGATGGTAAGTTACACCTAGCATTCACAGGCAGCCCCAGCCAATAGGAAAAAGATCACACCCAGCACAATGAGGCAACATAAGTGGTATGCAGTGACCTTCTTTATGTGGTGACTCTCCCACTATTCCACTTTCTAGCTAAATACCTGGCTAATTTAATTTGGCAACCCCATTTTTCCCACCTTTATATAGGCTTCCTTAATGACAACTATCCTATCTGCCTACACTAAACTGCTAGTACTATTAACTGACATTTTAAAAAATCTACTTCTAGATATTATAGCAAGAAAGGAAAATATATAATTAAAGTTTGCTGTCAATGAATAATATAAATAAGCTTGAGAAAGAGCTACTTTTGTTATGTTGATAATATTATTACTACATTAATAACACCAGCATTATACAGGAGAACTAGGCAATACTAAAGTGAGATAGGAATTCAGTATTTTATCTTCAAATTTAGTTCTCTTTTCACTTAATGTGGCTGCACAAATAAATCAGTCATTATCTTAATATACTAATAAGTTATCCTTATCCCTTAATTGATGTAGAAACCTTAAGTAAATTTTTGTTGGCTTAATTTGAGTTGCCATAAATCTACTTAAAAGCAAAATTATTTTCATAAATGCATACAGCTCCCCAATATAAAATTAGCCCCAAACTAGTGAGGTCAGTAAGGTTTTACTGGCCTTACTTAATTTAAGTGAGTTTAATTTGAAAACTAAACCAAATCATACTTCACATACCTCCTCTGAACTTGACATTGGGACCCAAATGACTAACACTGTATACCAAAACTTTGTAACTGGCATTTCTTAGCGAAAATTTTAACTCATTAAAAGTATATCACTAAAGAAAATATTACTTCAGCTGGTACTGATCAACATTATTAACAGACAGGATTTTCTTCTATTAATACCATTTGCAAAGCAAGTACACAAAGTGTCCCTGTGGGTTCGGCATCAAATGCTGACATCCTTTAAATCATATTTTTAGCTCTTTTTTTTTAAGCATAGAAAAAAATATGTATAAACGTAAGCAATAAAAATTAGCATTTCTAGTTTTCTGTATACAATGTATCAACCTCACATTATTCATTACCTGGAAAATTTTCACATAACACTTCTATTGGTGTAGCCCGTTTTGTATCTCCAATTTTCTGATACCTCTCCTTTAATGTGTCAGCCTAAAACAGAAAAAAAAAATCTTGAGAATGTGGTAATTTAAAAATTATTTAGCTGGGGCTGCACACGGTAGCCTGTAATCACAGAGCTTTGGAAGACCAAGGCAGAAGGAATGCTTGAGCCCAGGAGTTTGAGACCAGCCTGGGCAACACAGTGAGCCCTGATGCCTACTTACAAAATAAAATTTTAAAATATGAAAACTGTTTAGTTGGAAGAGAGGACCTTAATATCTCAATATTTTATGAAATTCAATAAAGAAACACAAAAACAATTACCTTTAAGCCTTGCCAAGGAAGACTGCCTCTCAGAAAATACATGAACATATGACCTAAAGCTTCTAAATCGTCTCTTCTACTTTGTTCTGAAATACAAAAGAAATATAAATTTCACTTTTCTCTAACAGTTAAGAATGGAAGAATGGAGAGTTTGTTCTTTCATTATGTATAAATTAATTTCCAAAAGTTCAACATATAAATACAAAATACAGATCTAGTAACTGTAAGTGATAAAATTATATAAATAATGTTTTTACATTAAGATTATTGAGCATCTTTAAAATATTCCATTATAATTTTTAGATGCTGTTAGAGATTTATTTATCTGCTTAGATATCTATTCATGGAAGTACAGGCCAAGGGGAAAAGAGTTCCATGGTCAGAGTCACTGTATACTATAGCTCTTAAAGAGCTATAGTCTTAAAGATTCAGAAGGTAACATATTAAAACTTCTGAGAAGCCTAGAATTTAAAATGTTTAACTTTTCAACCCTGCACCTCCTAAAGTTATATGAGCACAAAACTTCCATGATAAATACTCTCCATTAAATTAAACACGATTATGGAGTATTGTGTGTAATATATTTTAAGAAAAACTTGTGTTTGACACATACCAACATTAATAACCCCTTCACTATCACAAAAAATACTGCTTGAACAAACTGTCATTTTCAAGTTGTTGTTGTAACAAAATGTCATTTAGCACATAAGTGAATAAAGATTACAGACTAAGGCTCAGGGAGACGCTTACAAACACTTGCTGACTGAATGATATTTCAATTTTTCTGTCACTGAAGTTAAATACTTAAGATTTCTTGATGTTTCAAAATAATACCAAAATGCTAACTACCAATGAGAAAATACTTTAATAAGAGGATGTTTGTTTATGTGTAAGATGTTTTATCCACATGAACAATCATACTATCTAGGCAGTACTTAATGCTTTCAGAAAAGCAAACTTTTCAAAGTATGGATCTGAACTAGGATGAAGGGTCAAAAAAGGTTTTGATTTTTACTGTGTAAACATTCTATACTTGTTGATATGGTTTGGTTGTGTTCACACCCAAGTCTCATCTTGAATTCCAATGCATTGTGAGAGGGACCCAGTGGGAGGTAACTGAATCATGGGGGCAGGTCTTTCCCATGCTTTTCTCGTGACAGGGAATAAGTCTTATGAGACCTGATGGTTTTATAAGCAGTTTCCCTGCACAAGCTCCCTTTGCCTGCCACCATCCACATGAGATGTGACTTGCTCCTCCTTGCCTTCTGCCATGACTGTGAGGCCTCCCCAGCCATGTGGAACTGTAAGTCCATTAAACCTCTTTCTTTTGTAAATTGCCCAGTCTCAGGTATAACTTTATCAGCAGCAGCAGCATGAAAACAGACTAATACACTTGTTTTCAATAACACTTGTTACGATTTAAAGATACTATGTTTGTATTTTTATTTAATCAATATATACACTTCCACCAGACTGCAAGTTGCAGAAGTATACATCAAAATTGATAGTCATTAAGTCTACAAGATTGGAAGACTAGAGAAGAGATTTCAACTTCCCATTTCACATGCTAAAAATGTGATATAACGGAGAGGTTTTTTTATTTCTTGTACTTTTTATTATAAAATGTAAGTATATGCTATTAAAAATAGCAAATTTTCCAAAATAAGTAGTGGCCTTAAAGTCCATCTACATCCACTAATGAAAGTGGGGATGAGAATATGAAAAAAACTAGTTATAACTTTTATAACGAAAATTTTACTTCATTAGATTCTGGTAGTCTTAAGGGTATAGTTCGGTAAGTTTTAACAACAAACACACCTGCATAACTACCACCACAATCGAGACATTTCTAATGCTCCAAAAGGTTTCCTAATGTCTCTTGCCTATTACTCTCCCCCAACCCCCACAATACCATCAGCTTCAGACAACCACTTATCTGCCTTCATCACTACAGATTAGACAGGTGCACATGAATGGAATCATACAGTATAGATTCGTGTCCAAATTCTTTCACTTACTATGTTTTCAGGATTTATCCATGTTGCTATGTGCAACCATAGCTCATTACTTTTTAATGCTGAGTAGTACATTACAATGTGTTTATTCATCTGTTGACAGACATTTGAGTAGGTTCCAGTTTGGGGCTATTGTGAAGCTGTTATGAACATTCTTCTTGTACTAATCTATGTTGACATACATTTTCATTTATGTTGGGTTAACATCTAGAAGGGGGATTGCTACATGATGTTGTAAGTATAGGTTTAACTTTATAAAAAACTTCTATACCGTTTTCCAAAGGGGTTGTGTCATTTCACATTTCTACCAGCAATGTATGGGAGTTTCAGTTGCAAACCTGTCCAACCTTTAGTATGGTCTTTTAAATTTTAGCCATGCTAGTGGCTATGAAGTATAAGCAGTAATAAATCCTTTCAGAAAAGCAAATTTCAAAGTATGGATTAACTGACTTAATTTGCATTTCACTGGTGACTAACATTGAACTTTATTTCATGTGTTTGTCTGTTTAAAAAATTGGATTGTCTTATTAAAAAGTTGTAATAGTTCCTTGCATATTCTGGATACAAGTTATTTTCAGGTATGTTTTGCCAATACCTTTTCCCTTCAAGAAAACAGCTTGATATTTTTTTGTTTTCTTAAGAGTATGTTTAAAAGAAATTTTACATTTTAATGAAGTCCAATTTATCAGGGGTTTTTTTCCTCTTACTTTTTATACTTTTTGATGTCCAATCTAGGAAATCTCTACACACAAGATCACAAAGATTTTCTCCTGTCTTTTCTTCTAGAAATGTTATAGTTATGGTTCCTACATTTAAACCTATTACTCATTTTGAAGTAATTTTTTTTTGCTTTTGGTGTGGAGTAAGGATTTAAATTTATTTTTTTCAATATTGATATCTAGCTACTCTCATAGTTTCTTGGCAAAACTGTCCTTTCCCCTCGAGTTGCTTTTGCACCATTCTCAAAAATCAATCGACCATCTATGTATAAGTCTATTTCAGACTCTGTATTCTGATCAACTTATCTGTATCTGCCTTCATATCAATACCACCCAAAATAAACAGAAGGACAAAATAATGACAAATGAGGAAATCAATGACCAGACAATGACTGATGGACAATCAGTAATGAAAACCAATGAAAACAAAAGCTGGATTGGAAAGTTCAATAAAATCATTAATCCTCTTAGCAGGCTAAAAGAAAGAAACACAAATTACCAATAACAGAAGAAATGGGGCATCAGAACAAATCCCACAGATATTAAAAGAATGATAAAAGAATACTACGAAACAACCCAATAAATTAAACAACTTATATGAAATGGACAAATATCTTGAAAGCTACTAATAACTAAAACTGCCTCAAGAAGAAAATGTGAATAGCTCTGCATCAATTAAAGAAATTAAATTTATTATTTAAAAACTTCCCAAAATACAAGCCAGATAGCATCACTACTGAATCCTATTAAACAGTTAAAGAATAATACCAATTCTACACAAACCCAGGATTAGAAGAGTTCCCAACTCACTGCATTACCCTGTTACCAACAACAGATAAAGACATTACAATTAAAGGAAACTGCAAGAAATATTCCTCATAAACACAAACATGAAATCCTTAAAAAGATAATACCTCATGACTAAGTAAGGTTCATCCTAGGAATGTAGGTTTGGTTTAACTTTTAAAAATCAATCAATGTAATTCACCAAACTAATAGAATAAAATATAAATCATATGGTCATCTCAGATATAGAAAAAGCACTTGACAAAATCCAACATGTATTAATGATTTTTAAAAAAATCTCAGCAAACTAGGAATTACAAGGCAACTTCATCCTGACAACAACTATGAAAAATGTCAACTAACATAATTCTTAAATGATAAAAGACACTCCTAAGATCAAGAACGAACAAAAATGTCCACTCTTACCCTTTCTATTCAGTATTGTACTGGAAGTTCTTGTCAGTACAGAGAAGCAAAGAAACAAAATTAACAGATGTTCAGATTGGAAATGAAGAAATAAAACTATTGCTCTTTGCAGACAACAGGATTCTATACGTAGAAAAATCCAAATAACCTACAAAAGGTCTATTACAACTAGTAGGTAAGTTTTAGCAAGGCTACAGGATATAAGGTTAATATATAAAAATCAACTGGGGCCAGGCTCGGTGGCTCACACCTGTAATCTCAGCACTTTTGGGGGGTTGAGCCAGGAGGATAGCCTGAGACCAGGAGCTCAAGACTAGCTTGGGCAACATAGAGAAACCCCAACTTTACAAAAAAAAAATTTTAATTAGCTGGTGGCTGGGTGTGTTGGCATGCACCTGTAGTCCCAGTTACTAGGGAGGCTGAGGTGGGAGGATTCCTTGAGCCTAGGAGGATGACATTGCAGGGAGCCATGGTTGCATTCCAGCCTGGGCGACAGAGCAAGACCCTGTCTCTATAAAATAAAAATAAAAATCAACTGGATTTCTGGGCCGAGCGCGGTGGCTCACGCCTGTAATCCCAGCACTTTGGGAGGCTGAGGCAGGCGGATCACCTGAGGTCGGGAGTTCGAGACCAGCCTGACCAACATGGAGAAACCCTGTCTCTACTAAAAATACAAAAAAAAAATTAGCCGGGCATGGTGGCGCATGCCTGTAATCTCAGCTACTCGGGAGACTGAGGCAGGAGAATCGCTTGAATCTGGGAGGCGGAGGTTGTGGTGAGCCAAGATCGCGCCATCGCACTCCAGCCTGGGCAACAAGAACAAAACTCAGTCTCAAAAAAAAAAAAACAAAAAAAACTGGATTTCTATACTCACAATGAACAAGTGAAAATTGAATTTTAAAACCAATACCTTTACAACAGCATCAAAAAACACGAAATATGTAGGGATACATTTATCAATGTATATGCAAGACTTATATATTATATGCATATAGTTTAAAAAACTTAAAATACCGTGCATATAAAAGTATGCTGAGCCCTACAGTAAGACTCTCTGTTAAGGAGAGGAACTCAATATAAAAGGCAATTCCTCTTTGAATTCTATCCAAGGGGAAGCTTTAGCCACATAGTACCAATAAGCCACGGTCATAAGGGGATCTCGCCTACATGGTTCTATCAGAGAACAGTATTAGTCTCATAACCCACAAAGCATTTCAAAATTCAAGCCATAAATATTAGCTAGTAAAACAAATCTATTACTGAAACTCAGTCTGAAATGCTCTTTACCCTCATAATTCCTTTCTTTGTGTTCTTTCACCAACTGACATATCTGGAAATAAATTTTACCATGTAGTAAGTTACAGAAATCACAGGAAGGCTTTCTCTTTGAAACACAGTAACTAAAGAACATCCCCTAGGGTCTTTAACAGTTCTTTTACATGAAAAAAATCTCCCAACAGTAATCTGGCCCTTATTAAACCCTGTTCACATTTTTTAAAGCATTTAACTACAAAGGCCTGTTTGAAAACGAATGTTTTTCCACAAGGCCAAGAATCATTATAAGAACTCTTGGTATGAGCACCTAAAGAAACCAGAAAGTGATTATTCTTCTTTACAATAGGTATCATTAAAGATTCTTTTAAACAGGTCTTGAAACCACTTAAAAAGGTACATAAAGAGTCAATTAAAATTTTTCTCTTCAGGAATATATGTACCATACAAAATAATCAACACGTATTAAGAGTCTGTGTCCATGCTTCATATATACTATCTTTCGAAATTACAGCTACACTGAAAACAGTTATTTGTAATCCCAAATAAGGAAAGTAAAGCTCAGAAAGATTAAGCAACTACTTCAAAACTAGGTACCTAATAAGTGGAGGGCAAGATTTCAGCCCACTTGTCTGCATTTGTTTTCATTTTGGAAAGCATTTCATCACTTAATCAAATGTTGATTGGAAACATTCTGCAATGCTTTCCTATTTAAAAATTCTACTCTTATATCTCAACATTATTTATTTTTCTTTTTTTAGATCAGATTTCATTCCTCACTTGCCTAGCACTGTTTCCATTTCAACCGAAATTTCAATTCAATTTTCAACAGAAAAATATTCCCTTTTTCGTTAACTCAAATTTATCGACGCCTCACACAGAAGCAGGAAGTTTTCTATGATACATGCATATATTTGCAAAAATAAACTTACTACTGCATTTTCTACCATAATGAAAAACAATGAGGCCAAAAGACATGTTGGCTAAGCTAAGTACAGACATGAGAAGACAAAGAAGACAGCTTAAACAACAAAAATTCTCCCTGAATAAAGTTTAAATCATTTCTTATAAGTAAAAAAAAGATAAAAATTATCTACTACAAGGAAGTAAAAGGTTCACTATATTTCCTTCTTAAATATTAAAAGTTACTTTAGTTGGCACTACCCTAAAAAAAACAAAAATACATCTTCCTCAAGATTCATTGAGCTCAGTTTTCAAAATTATATAACAAGGATTTAAAAAAAAAAAAAAAAAGAAAACAAACCTAAAAAGGAAAAGAACAAAACACAATTATGCAAGACAATACACAGCAACAGTTCACTAATCTAAACACCTAATCTAGTAATATAAACAAAACTTAGAAAAGTTTTCTGGGCAACTGAACCCAGTACATGCATTCACTTAATTCCTAAAGTTCTCTTGAAATCTAGTTCTCTCAATTTAGACATAATTCTAGTAAGTTTGGTGACAAGGTCAAAAGAAGTAAATCAAAGGTAGAGAAAAGCAAAGTGTTGCCAGCAGTAGCTATACTACATACACTATCAAAAAGTAAGGGACAACACAGGTGAAGGCCAAAAAAAAAAAAAAAAAAACCCAAAAAAACAAGAGAATCTATTAAAAAGTATAAATAAAATTGTCTCCAAATTTATTTAGATGAAGATATCCATCCTAACCTTCTCCAACTGATCTTGAGAATATTGCTACATAACAGTAATCATATAAAAAAACTACACCCTGAAACATCAAGAAAATATCAATTATGTTCATTATACTCTAACAAGAAATTACACAATACATTTTAAACTGTTAAAATATAATTATAAAATGTAAATACATGTTTTTAAACTGCAAAAAAGCTGTGTGAGCAGCTTAAAGAGCAGGCCTCAGGAACTGGGACAATTAACCTAGAAATTAAATTATATGAATCACACCACAGAATGATAGCACAGAAAGAAGGCACTTTTGGAACACCACAATTCTGTGGTTCCTTCTCTCCTATTCAGAGAACTTACCACTTAGAAGCTTGAAACATCATTCTTCTACGAACACAGATTTTTATTAACACTTACAAAGCAACTCCCAACTTATCCCTCAAATCCTAGTTTTTTTTATTCTTGAATAATCAATAAAAATTTAAAAATAAGACTTGATTTTTATTTCAAGACTACTCACCAAAGAGAAATAGACATTATTTACTTAATATCAAATGACTTCAACAAGAGAAGACATAAAAGGGAAAAATAGTCATCCAAAGGAAGATTATGAGGTTCAAGGCAGCTGACAAAAGTCTTTAAAAAGATATTAAAAAGCAGACACATGATCAGATGTGATACAAGAATAACAATTCAATATGACAACACTAAAGGAAGTTTTCATGCAAGGACACCATGGAAATCCACATCTGTAATACAAAGCTTCATCAAGATTGCATCTTGGACAGAGACTTAAGCAGATATAAGAAAGGTATAAATGTGAACTGCAACGTCTGCCTTCTGAACATAAATCACCTAGTTATGATCAACAGATACTACAAGAATAAAATGTTAATTCCTATTATGTGATTTTACACTATTCTTCTATATTATTATATTAGGAACATCTTTTTCCTTTTTAAGTCTAAGATAGTGTCAGTCTCCAAAAAGGAAAAATACTTACAAACCCATATAATGTTCCTTTGACCAAACTCTCTATTTTGAAAAGTTCATGTGAGCAAGAAGTCCTTGAGTGCCTAAGAATGAATGAATGGATGGAAAGATGGGTGAACGAATAAGGCTTTAAAAGTAATCACCAAGATCCAGGCGAAGTAGGGAGGGCAGAAATAGGATATGCACAAATTAAAATCACATTAAAAGGCCATGTTTTCTCTGCTCCTTTTCCTTCTTTATCTCTTCCTGACTCCTCACAAAACCAAGTACTCTAAACTTAAAACACCACTATGTATTCCATATCCAAAGGCATCGCAATTTGCCAAATGTTTTAATTCCTGAGCATCCAAACTCATTTTACCTTAGCTTACTCTTAATTTTTTAAATAGGAATTCATGTAATCTTAGAAACAAAATTTTTTATCTGTTAATATTATGCACCTACTCCTGAGTTTTACATGAAAACTGAGAAGCAGAGTGTTTATAAATGGGGAAAAGTAAACATTAAGCATTCGTTGTTTGCTATACCTGCCAAATAAATACATTTTTATTTTATTCCTGAAAGAGGAGTAAAGAGAGATTACTATAATAGTTAAATCTCATTTCCCCGGTACTGATGACTTTTCCTAACAATGACAAACATATCACACTCACTTCGCCATTTCTACAAATAGAATGCTGTTACATTTACCATTGTTCAGATAAGGAACATTAGGCCCTAAGGAAGCTGTGACTTCATGTCTCACAATAAAATAGTGGTGAACCTTTGTTAGTTGTTATAAAATAGTCTGTTAACAACTCCCATAAAATGAAAATTTCTCACAGACACTGAACATGTAAATAAATATAGGTTTGCCTGGTTTTAATAGAAGTCACAACCCCAAAAGTTGTATAGCTACCCAATCATATTTTTAAATCTATCAGGAAAGTCAGCTATTGAAAGCTACTCCCTGAATATATTAACTGAATAAAACTTGTGTTTTATAATTTTAAATATTTGAAACTTACTTTTCTTAAAAAAAAAAAAAAACAGCAAATTTACATTTTTCAGGCATTTCAGATGTCTGAAAAGAAAAAAATACCATAAGCCTACAGTCAGGTCGGCTGTCAGGAAAGATGCCACATCCTATTGAGTTACGATTGAGAGGCAGAGCAGGGACATGCTCTATAGAATAGCTAAAGCTGGGGAGAATGTTTAGAGGAAAAGCTAAGATCAGGATCTGAAAGTTGGATTAGACGACCTCCAAGATCCTGTCCAAATCTGTGATTCTATATTTGAAGGTACTTTTGAGCAGCAGTGATGGATATATACTGATTGGTTCACATTTCTGTCTATCTGTTGTGAGATGTCTAATAGCATCTGAAAGCAGAATAATATCTAAAAGCAGATAATTAAGTTTGTACTTTCTCTGATGTGAATACTGAATGTGGCAAATATAATCTAGAATTGACTTTTTAAGAAACACACTAAGGTAATTCAATAGGAAAGAATATATCATATAAAGAACCTCAACCCCTATCTCACACCATATAAAAAATCAATTCTGATGGATCACAGATATAAAAGGCTAAAACTATAAAGTTCTAGAAGAAAGCATAAAATGTAATGAAGGTAAAGATTTGTTTACCTTATTACATGAAGGTAAAGATTTGTTAGAATTCAAAAGGCAATAACCATAAACAAAAAAACTGATAAACTAGACTTCAAAAATATTTAACAGTTCTGCTCATCAAAAGATACCATTAAGAAAATGAATAGGCAAGCAAAGACTGAAAGAAATTCCTCACAATACATATATATGACAAAATAATTATACCCAGAATATATAAAGAACTCTGTAAATTAATGAAATGACACACACTTTTGTGTGTCTCATCACACACACAAATCACACACACAATCAAAAGAAGATATACAAATAGCCAATAAATACATGAAACAGATCTCAGAAACAATAATCACAAGGAATTAAAAGACCACCCCTTGGCCACTAGAATAGCTACAATGAAAAAGACTGACAACTCTAAATGTTGTCAAGAATATGAAACAAACAAAATTCTCATTCATTACTGGTGGAAATAAAACAAGGTATGAACACTCCCAAGAACAGACAGGCAGTTTCTTATAAAGTTAAATAATACCTGCCATAGGACCAAACTGAAAAATATGCCCACAAAAAGATTTGTAAGAATATTATACAAGTTTTATTCATAAGTCAAAAACTTAATCCAAATCTCCATCAACACTCGAATGGATAAGCAGTTTGTGATATGTTTATGCAATGGAATATGACTTAGCATTAAAAAAGAATAAACTACTGATACTTGCAACAACATAAATGAATCTTAAAGACATTATCCCAACCAAAAGAAGTTGGATGGTTCTATTTCTATTAAGTAATAGAATCAGCAAAACTCATCTGTTGTGATAGAAATCAGATCAGTGATTGCTTCTAGAAAAGGAGGGGAATGACTAAGACGGGTAAAATGGAAGTATATAGGATAATAATAGTGTTCTAAATCTTGATAGTGTGTGGGTTACATAGTATGCACATTCATCAATACTCATAAATTATATAATCAAATGTTGTATATTTTACCCAATGTAAATTTTACTTCAAATAAAAAAAAACTCTTCACTAAAATAAGAATTACAAATGTTATAATTCTATTAGACTTGCTATATAAAGTGGTATCATTTGGCAATCTGAAACTACTTTCTGAGTATCCTCAGCTTTTAAAAACAAGTAAATATATTATAAGTAGTGATAGCCAGATTTCTCACTGTTGGTTAAAAAAAAAAGATACAAATATGGAAAAGGGATGGGAATTACAAATACAGAAAAGGGAAATACTATTTTGTACTGACAGACTGAAATTAAAAGTGTATCAGTATAAACTCAAAATTTTTAACAGATATTAACGTATGTATGTCTGTGTGTGTGTATATATATATATACATGTAGGCATATTTCTATGTGTGTATGTATATACATATATGCACAAACATTTCCTAGTTCTGCTGCAAAAAGGGCCTGGCAGTAACAACATACCACAGTAATGAGCATATCCAGTGGCCAAATCTTGGTTTCTAAATACCATTATCCAATAAAAGGATTCAGAACTTCTTGGAGAAAAGGACTGATTATGGGGCTGCAGAAGAGAAACTGCAAGATGAGTTTGTTTATAAGAACTTGCTGAACCAAAAGAAAGAAAGTACTCAAAGATTCACGAGAACACGTCAAAAGGACAGAGAAGCCAGCTTGAAGGAGCAACCGGTGGCCAAATCTGGAACCCTTTGGCTATCAAAATAAATAATGATAATGCATTCAATACATTACATTACATAAGATAAGAATTAATAAGTTCATATAGACATAAGTCAATAACTGGGGGAGAAGGGAAAGCTTCTGCTGACATTAGAATATCAACTGACAAATAAGGAAATGTAAATATTAGAAATAATGGAGTTAGAAAATCATCTATGGATGCTAAATCTAGAGGGTAAAAATCTGATGAGGAACAACATGTTTACATAATCCCAAAATCTAACTACAAGAAACTTTTCAGTAGAGAAATTTGGCAGATATCATCCAAGCAAGTGATCCCAACATGATGCACTAAGAACACATCACTTCTGTGACATTTGTGCTCAAAATGCCTACCCAAATCTAGTCAAAAAGAAATAACAGACCCAAATTGGAGATATCCTATAAAACAGCCTGTGCTCCTAAAAAATATTAAGGTCATGAACCATAAAGAATGACTGAGGAACTGTTCCAGATGAAAATGATTTAAGGGATATGATAAATATGAACCTGGGTGAAGGAAGAATGCTATACAAAATCCTGTGAAGTTGATATTGTTTTACTCTTTTTACCAATAAGAAACCCCTTAAAAAGGTTAAACTTGTCCGAAGTCATAGTTAGCATACAGGTAAGCCAGCTCTGCCCACCTCTAAGGTATATGCTGTTAGCAGTATACTTATTAGACTAGTTGCTATTTCTGTGGCTAGCCATATTGGAGAGCTATAGTCTCAATCCAAAACTTCCACATGCACTGAATTCAGTTAAAATTTGGTATTCTCTCATATTTTGTGAGAAATAATTAAATGCATCCCCATAACTGTATCAAAGTTGAACACTTCAAGTTATATAAATACAGAAAATACAGTGAATGTAAAGATAGCTGTCACTCATTTACTCTATAGTAACTTACTTTCAAAGAGTTTTATTAAAATATAAGTGAAAGTAAACTAGGTAGATGTGATAAATGAAAATTATATAAAAGCTATTATAATCTGCAAAAACTGAACCATAACAAATAAAAACTCACAGTGTTAGCACAGCTGCTAAATTCAAACTTCCATACTTACGAAAGGTACACATACCTTTTCCTAAATGTGTGTTTATGCTCATATATCTAGCTGTTCCTGTAAGGCTCTTGTGTTCTCTGTATGGTATGTGTTTCTTTGTCTCCGGATCAATATATTCTTTTGCCAAACCAAAATCTATAATGTGAATAACTTGCTGGGTTTTGTTTCCTGGTCGTCCTATTAAGAAGTTCTCAGGTTTTACATCTCTGTATATCAAGTTCTTTGAATGGACATATTCCATGCGAGAAATCTTGGTTTAAGAAAAAAAGAAGAGAAATTTTATTTTGGGCTTTGACTAGCCTAAGCAAGTATGATAAAGGCAAGACAGAATGAAAACATACAAAAGAAATAAATCGGAAATTGTTTCAACCCTTTAAAAGTAAAATGATGTCAGCCTATTGTTCTTCACATAGCAAATTGCAATTTAAAATCTTTGCCTTTACTATTATGGTCACTGCTAAACGACAGTATGTGAATTATGAATTCCTTTCATATCAGTAAGCCTGATTCAATGAACACTTTCAGAAGATGCTACTTCATAAAATCAAAAAGCCATATTGATATAAGACCTTGAACCCAAAAGTATAAGCAGACATATGCAAAACATTGCAATATAGTCTTCCTTATCAGTTCAATAACCAAGCAACTTTTACAAGTATATTAAAGAGACTTAAGAGTCTAAACTATTAAATAAAAACAACAGTACTATTCAGTATCTTTTTCTTTTTCATAACATGTTTCCCTTACTTTTTCCTAGGTATTAAACATTTAAAAATGATTAATCTTAAAGCTAGAAAGATCATAAAGCTAGAAAAGTCTGAAATCCAACTCTAATATTAATAATATAGCTCATTTTTGTTAATTATTTTACAGATTCTCAATGTTCATTGTACAAACTGTCATAAAATAGAGTATTACAAATAAGAAAATAAAACTGCTTCATTTAGTGATAATCATGGTTAACAATGCAATGTAAACATATGGTTACACAGGCCATTCTAGTTTGTTTAACAAACTCTGCAGCATATAATATACAATATTCTATGTCTATATATTCTTAATTAATGATAAGAGAATTTTCAAGGTCATGAAATATTCTTTGTTTTGTTTTGTTTGGGGGCAGTTGTTTGGTTTTTTGATGTTTTGTGTGTGGGGGCGGGGACAGGGTCTCACTCTGCCACCCAGGATGGAACGCATAGCTCATTGCAGCTTCAACCTTTAACCTCCAGGCTCAAGCGATCCTCTTGCCTCAACCTCCTCAGCAGCTGGGACTACACAAGCACACCACCACACCTGGCTTATTTTTTTTTTAATTTTTTTTTTTGTAGAGACAGAATCACACTATGTTGCCCAGATTGATCTTGAACTCCTGGGCTCAAGTGATCCTCTAGCCTCAGCCTCCCAAAGTGCTGGGATTAAAGGCACAAGCCACCACACCTAGCCTATGAAACAATCTTTAATATGCACTTTTTAATAGCTGCATATTTTCCTCTGGATATTAATTTATTCAATTAACCCTGTTATTTCTGCACATTTGGGTTGCTTCTCATTTTTTTATTATAAACATCCTTTCATATAAAGCTTTAAGTACCTATGAAAACATCCACAGGATAAATTTGTAGAAGTGGAATTAATTTGTAGAATTATTTTGGAATAAATTTGTAGAATAAATTTGTGGAATAAATTTGTAGAAGTGGAATTAATGAGTCAATGAATAAAAACAATTTTAAGACTTCTGCAGCACACTTCTATTGGCATTTATTTCAAAACTGCCTTAAAATCACTCTCTAATTGTTATCCAACGGATTCCCTGAAGTCTAAGTAGTTTATCAAAACTCTCTCATTAATTTGCCTCTTGTTTTTCCAGGTCATAAAGTCTATTACCAAAATTAAGAATCCATGTTTCTGGCCGGGCACGGTGGCTCACGCCTGTAATCCCAGAACTTTGGAAGGCCAAGGCCAGCGGATCACAAGGTCAGGAGATCGAGACCATCCTGACTAACATGGTGAAACCCTGTCTCTACAAAAAATACAAAAAATTGGTCGGGCGTAGTGGCATGCACCTGTTGTCCCAGCTACTCGGGAGGCTGAGGCAGGAGAATCGCTTGAACCCAGGAGGCGGAGGTTGCAGTGAGCCAAGATCTCGCCACTGCTCTCCAGCCTGGACAACAAAGCAAGACTCCGTCTCAAAAAAAAAAAAAAAATCTATGTTTCTGAGGATTCTCTTTTGAAGTATTCATCTTTTATATGAAGAAATGGCTAGCAACAACTTAATTTGCAAACTGAGCATTTTGATCTTAAAGCAATTATTAGTTTTTATACAAATAAAATATACTTGACTCAGTTATTTTAAGTTATATGGATCCCAGAAAGACAATATGAAAAGTAGAAACATTTGTATTAGGTCAAATGCTCTGTAAGACAATATCACAGAACTTTAAACTTTTAATATGAATTTGGGACCAACAACCATGTAATTGTTCAAACAACTTCAAATACCTTATTTTACTTACCAGTTGTATAGCTATCATGAGAACTGTTTTAAGAGAAAATGTTCTGTCACACAAGTCAAACAAGTCTTCCAAACTAGGTCCCAGCAGTTCCAGCACCATAGCATTGTATTTACCACAAGGGCCGAAATAGTAAACTTGAGGTATACCATCTGGGGGAAAAGAAATACTCATTTTAATAATTTCATCATCTTAAATACTAAGGTTTTCCTCTTAAAAACTGATATTTAAAATTTTATAGTTTCAAGAACTAAAGCAGTACTACCACTCTTTCCAGACACATACTTTTCCTGACCAAACCTCCCAACCTCCCAATACCTTCTCTTTGATGTTCACATTGTAGCCTGGAGACACCTCTATTGCAGCTGCATGACTGAATTACATTATAAACAGTACTTCATTGTTTCTCTCTACCACCTTATTACTGTTTGGACAAAAGCTGGGCTTTTTAGCTTTATATTTCCACAGCCTGGAGAAAGGCTTAGCACATAGGAAAGATTCCAGCTCTATTGAACAAGAGAGTCACTACTGGTTTTAATAACCATGTGATAGGTATACTGCTAAGATCACCACTGTCAAGATTCCCATCCTCTGGCTTATACACCTTGTATAAACCCCTCCCTTTGAATGTAAGCATGATTCCTGGGATCTCGCTATTGTGACCAGGCTAACTTATATGGCAAATGCAATTAAGGCTCCTATCAGTTGACTGTAAGTTGATCAAAAGGAAGAGAATCCTGGTGGACCTGACCTATTCAGGTGAGCCTTTAAAAAGACGGTCTAGAAGTCAGAGATATTGGAAACAGCAGAGAAACTCTCCTGCTGGCCTTAAAAGTAGCAAACCACCATGCAGTGGAGGGAGCCACACGCCAGCTAGGAATCCTCGAGGAAGTAAGGGCCACAGTTCTATTGCCACGAGGAATTGAATTCTGACAAGAATCAGTGAACTTGGAAGAGAGCACTGAGGCTCATGTAAGATTGTAGTCCAGGCTTACACCTTAATTTCCACATGGTAAGACTCTAAACAGAAGACCCAGCTAAGCCATGCCCGTATTCCTGACCCATAGAAATTGTGAGATAATAAAGTCTTTCATCTTAAGCCAGTAAGAGATAGTAACAATTCATTATGAAGCTATATAGAATAATACAAACTCCAAATATGAAGTCTGAATAATACGAACTCCAAATATGAAGTCATCTGTATTTTATTTTCAGAATTAACAGATTACCAATAAACTGAAATGTAAGTGATCAATTTACTTTATATGGAAGTTGTCAGAATCAAAACAGAGTCACTTGTATTAAAACCCTGACAAACAGAGCTAGGGAAGGAGATGAAGGGAGGGTTCTCACACATATATACGCCTGATAAGAACTACCACAAAAGACTGCAAAAACCACAACCTGGAACAAAAGCCACCACAACCTCACAAAAAATTACTCTGTGAGGACATCTGCCCAGGAACTGCCTGTCCAACTTCGGACTGACGCCATTCTTGTTAATGATCCTTGTAGCCAAGGGTAACTCTCTCAAAACAACTTATGTGACCCTCCTCATTTTTCCTTTAAAAACTCTTGTCTTCATCTCCCTGAATATACTCACATATATTCCCATTGTAATACCCACTCCTAAATAACTATCATTTTCTTTTAGACAGTCTCCCTCTCTTTTAGTTTGACACTTAACACTGCATTTATCTATTAGCATGAAAAAATGAACTTCTTCCACCACAAATGTCTCAGTTTTACTTCCAAGTGATTTTTTTCAGTATATTGAAAGAGAAAACAAATCTAATGAAAACTTCCCATTCTTTTTAATAAAACGTTTTTTAAATATAACATTCTTATTATTTACCCTATTATTTTGAATATAAATCATTGCAGGACAGAACAGAAAACACTGAACTAAAAACCAAGAAAACTACATTCTTAGTCTAACCTAATATTCATCAGCTGTGTGGCTAGCTTGTCATTCAACCTCTCAAGTGGGCCTCAGTTTACTTATCTATTATAATATTAGTGATTTGGATAAGACAAGTATTTCTCGGATATGAATGAGTGAGGCAGCAGAACATTTGCAGGTGGGAATGTAAGCTAGTGTAATCACTGTAGTCTCAGCTACTCGGGAGGCTGAGGTAGGAGAATTGCTTGAACCCGAGGCAGAGATTGCAGAGAGCCGAGATTGCGCCACTGCACTCCAGCATGGGCGACAGAGCAAGACTCCTTCTCAAAAAACAAACAAAAAAAAGATAGTGTAATCATAGCAGGAATGGATACAAATTCAAACTGCATACATGGTACCCTCCCCAGAAATGGAGATTCTATACACCGCAATGTGTATATATCAGCACCCCCTGCAAACACACATCACACACGCTTGTCCCATCTCCTCTTGCTACTGGGAATTAAAGACACTCCTACCACAGCCACTCTTATATGTATTTGTCATATCTACCCCTCACATGTGTAAAGGCAGAGAAAAGGTTCAGAAACAGGGAATGAGAGCCTTGTTAAGTTTATTCCAACCCTAAAATCCTGCTTTTACAATGCTATATACATTAAGAAGCTGGAGATACAATTAAGATTTACAGACAGCTCTCAGCTACCACAACATTGATAGCTCTCAGCTACTAAGCTTTGAAAATTCTTTCCATAATGCTTTTTCCCCCTCTCTGCCACTGAAAGTTGTTAATTTACATCCTCTCAATTTAACAATCTCTAATAACTTAGTCCACTCCAGTTTGTTACTTCTGATATGCAGGGTGCATGGAAACCAGATCAAAGCTTGTTAGAACTATATACAAAATGTAAAAATAAAATGGTTTTGAACTTCTTCAATGAAAGGACTGTCAGCTGGGCACAGTAGCTCATGCCTGTAATCCCAGCACTTTGGGAGGCTGAGGCCAGTGGGTCACTTGAGGTCAGGAGTTCAAAACTAGCCTGGCCCACATGGGGAAACCCTATCTCTACTAAAAATACAAAACAGCCAGGCATGGTGGCGTGCACCTGTAATGCCAGCTACTTGGGAGGCTGAGGCAGGAGAACTGCTTGAACCCAGGAGGTGGAGGTTGCAGTGAGCCAAGATCGTGCCACTGCACTCCAGCCTGGCTGACACAGCAAGACTCTGTTTCAAAAAGAAAAAAAAAAAGAAAGGACTGTCAAAAGGTTCTCTACTTCCTTCTGAATCACCATCTATATTCCCAATAGTTAACGCTGTTGAAAAATGACTTCTGAATAAGACAGATAGCAGTATGTTTTGGTTTATAAAATGACTGGTTTTTTCAAGTTTTCAACAGTTTCCAAAACAGGAAAACCATTTAGGGAATTTCACTGTCTTAATTAATTGAACAAATACTTACTGAACATATACTATATCTTTATGGGACTGGGTTGGGCAGTACGGATACATAAGTGAATGAGGAACCATGCTAAGAATGTTTTAATCCAGGAATACAAAGTTCGGTTAATATTAAAAAATCCACCAATATAATTCACCATAATAAAAGAAGAAATGGCAAAAACCCTAAGATCATCTTAATGGGTGCTAAGAAAGCATTTGATATAACACTCAAAAATTTGGAATAGAAGGTTTCTAAATCTGATAAAGGGAATCTAGGAAAAGCTACCAGCTAACATCACATTTAATGGTGAAAGACTGTATGCTTTCCATTAATGACTGAGAGCAAGACAAGAACATCCACTTTTATCTTTTCAAGAGTACAATGAAGCAAAATAAATAAATAAATAAAAAGCATTCTCAAGAATGAATGAAGAGACTCTTACTTCAAGAAAAACTGACATTTATTACCAATAATAAAGCTTTCAAGCAATTCGAATTTTGTAAAAATTTTTATATGCTATGATGACCTTGACAGTTTTCCAATACTTAAAAGCTTGTTCTGATGAAATTATAGTGATATTAGCTATTATGATTTAATGTTGGGTAGTGAAATGTGTTAGTATTTGAAATACATGCATAACTCAATGAACCGGTGTCCTCCAAAAGACAATGCATGTAGTCACAAATGGTTCATTCAAACTACAATGGATTTTAATGTATGAGAGTAGAAAAAGTTTTTTGGTATGACTTCTATAGTCTACATTGTAACTGACCTTTAAGAAATGACCACTTGTCAAATTTTGGTGTAGTTTCAAAGGCATATTCATAATTTAAAAATTAATTAGTCAAGACTGACAAAGTTGTGGGTTAAAACATTGATGAGAACAGAAAGCAGCACATTTTTGGAGGAAAATTACCCTATCCTTTTGTTTTTGGAGGAAAATTACTCTATCCTTTTGCTTTTGGAGGAAAATTACCCTATCATTTTCAAAGTAAGCATAAGTATGCACATAATCATGTTCAAGCTTCATTGTTTGTTACAGTTACAAAAATAATTGGCAGCTACCTAAAAATCTACCAACTCTAAGCTAATTAAACAAATTATTAGCTTGGTGCAAATGTAATTGAAGTTTTTGCATTGTTGGAAATTGCTGTTTGATACTGGAATACATTCTTAAATGTCATCATGTTATACATCATTTTAATGCGTGTTTCTCTTTTTATGTATTTTGCTAATGACTTATTACTTGCTGTTTAAATTTATTTTAGACTATGGAAATGATGTTAGACAAAAAGCAAATTTGAGTGATTTTCTTATTCGAGTTCAAAAATGGGTCGTATAGCAGTGGAAACAACATGCAACATCAACAATGCATTTGGCCCAGGAACTGCTAACAAACAGAGTGCAGTGGCAGTTCAAGAAGTTTTACAAAGGAGACAAGAGCCTTGAAGATGAGGAGCATAGTGGTTGGCCATCAGAGGCAGACAATGACCAACTGAGGGCAATCATCAAAGCTGATCCTTTTACAACTACACAAGAAGTTGCCAAAGAACTCAACGTCGACCTTTCTATGGTCGTTCAGCATTTGAAGCAAATTGGAAAGGTGAAAAAGCTTGATTAGTGGGTGCCTCATGAGCTGAGCAAACATTTTTTAAAAAACATCATTTTGAAGTGTCATCTTCTCTTATTTTACACAACAACAATGAACCATTTCTCAATCGGATTGTGATGTGAGACAAAGAGTGGATTTTACATGGCAACCGGTGACAACCAGCCCAGTGGTTGGATGGAGAAGAAGCTCCAAAGCACTTCCCAGAGCCAAACTTGCACCAAAAAAAGGTCATAGTCACATTTGGTGGTCGGCTGCTGGTCTGATCCACTGCAGCTTTCTGAATCCCAGCGAAACCATTACATCTGAGAAGTATCCTCAGCAAATCAATGAGATACACCGAAAACTGCAATGCCTGCAGCTGACATTGATCAACAGAAAGGACCCAATTCATCTCCACCACAACACCGACCGCACATCGCACAACCAATGCTTCAAAAGTTGAACAAATTGGGCTATGACGTTTTGCCTCATCTGCCATATTCACCTGACCTCTTGCCAACCAACTACTACTTCTTCAAGCATCTTGACAACCTTTTGCAGGGAAAACATTTCCACAACCAGAAAGATGCAGTAAAAATGCTTTCCAAGAGTTCATCAAATCCCGAAGCACCGATTTTTATGCTACACGAATAAACACTTATTTCTTGTTGGCAAAAATATGTTGACTGTAATGGTTCCTATTTTGATTAATAAAGATGTGCTTGAGACCAGTCATAATGATTTAAAATTCACAGCCCAAAACTGCAATTATGTTTGCACCAACCTAATATGCCATACCGATATTACGGAATATAATACAGACTTTGACTATCTTTGGAGATAACTATGAAAGACAAACTTTTATTACTTAATTCTTATAATACTGCTGAATAAAATTTTTGTTGTTTTAAACCATGTATTACTTTAAAAATTTTTTTTTTTAAATGGAGTCTCACTTTATTGCCCAGGCTGGAATACAGTGGTGCGATCTCAGCTCACCACAACCTCCGCTTCACGGTTCAAGTGATTCTCCTGCCTCAGCCTCCCAAAATAGCTGGGATTATAGGCACCTGCCACCATGCCCAGCTCATCTTTTTATTGTATTTTTAGTAGAGACAGGGTTTCCCCATGCTGGCCAGGATGGTCTCAAACTCCAGACCTCAAGTGATCCACCCACCTCAGCCTCCCAAAGTGCTGGGATTACAGGCGTGAGCCACCACGCCTGGCCTTAAAATATTTCTAATGAGTCACTGGTATGGTTTGGCTGTGACCCCACCCAAATCTCACCTTGAATCGTAACTCCCACAATTCCACATGTCGTGGGAGGAACCCAGTGGGAGATGACTGAATTATGGGACTGGGTCTTTCCTGTACTGTTCTCGTAATAGTGAATGAGTCTCACAAGATCTGATGGCTTTAAAAATGGGAGTTTGCCTGCACAAGCTCTTGTCTGCCAGTGAGATGTGCCTTTCACCTTCCACCATGATTGTGAGGCCTCCCCAGCCACATGGAACTGTAAGTCTAATAAACCTTTCTTTTGTAAATTGCCCCGTCTCGGGTATGTCTTTATCAGCAGCAAGAAAACGGACTAATACAATCATTAAACATATATACGAATAGAAAAGATAACACAAGAAAAAAGCAAAAAGCTAACATTACTGGAAGCACTGGTGATTTCTACCTTCACTTTTTTTTAAAACTTTTCCTAATTTTTATTATGAACGTATGCTATTTTTGCAATCAGGAAAAAAAGTGCTTACTTTAAAGATTCTAGGACCACAAAGAAAGACTTAAAATGATATTTACACCAAACTATAATTTTATTTCCCAGAACAAGTCTGGACAGTTTTTTTTATCACTGAGCAAACAACTTAAATTTTTAAGAGTTAAGAAGAATTGCAATTAACAAACAGAGGTTGAGGCAGGGTATACCCTAAGCAAAAACAAACCAAAATCACCACAGCAACATAAATGGTAGGTTAGATCACAAGGTAGAGATCTTTTAGAAATGGGAGAGGTAAGGAAAAAGAGGGCATGAGAGGCTCAGAAAGAAGGTTTGTTCTTACACCTGGAGAATTTTCAATTATAAAATCTTACTCCACCCATTCCAGTGGTTCTAAAATTATTTTTATTTGACACTAATATAAAAAGCTATCCACTGTGAATTCATGAAAGTTACATCTGATAATTTCCAATATCTTTACTTTTCAAGAGAAGTTTATTTTTCCCCAAGAAAAGCTCAAGGAGTATGAATACAAAATTCACATATTTGAAAATACAATCTCACTCTCACTCCCCCAAAATTCACTTCATTAAATATCTCATTTTATATGTTGGTATTCCCTTTAAGTGACAAAACAAAATTAGGTCACACAACAGTAATACACAGGAACTATTAAAGACTGCTTGGTACTTTGTGTCAAGTTTTTAAATACTTCAGTTACTTACAGATAAGTATTAGTTACATAGACCATTAAGGAAATAATATCGTGATCCGTTTCACAGTAACATCATGATCCATTTTCAGGTCTAGAATTCTTCATGTAAAATGTAAAATAGTGATATAGTTTGGGTGTTGTCCCCTCTAAATCTTACGTTGAGTTATAATCCTCAGTGTTGAAGGTGGGGCCTGATGGGAGTTAACTGGGTCAATGGGGCAGATCCCTCGTGGGTTTGTGCTGTTCTCATGATTTTGAGTTCTTATGAGATTTGGTTTAAAAGTGTGTTGCACCTCCCCCTCACTTTCTCTCTCTCTTGCTCCCACTCTCTCCACGTGATAACTGGCTTCCCCTTTGCCTTCTGCCATGATTGTACGCTTCCTGAGGCCTTACCAGAAGCTGAACAGATGCCTGGCACCATGCTTCCTATACAGCCTACAGAACCGTTAGCCAATTAAACCTCTTTTCTTATAAATTACCCAGACTCCAGCATTTCGTTATAGCAACACAAGAACAGCCTAACACAAATAGGAAGAATTAGAACAAAAGTACTAACAAACTTATTAGGAAATTTAAACTTCCTGATTTAATTTAAACAGCTCTAATTAAGAAAACCTAAATCGTGGCTAGAAATGCTAAGTACAGAATTATCACACAGTATCACCCTATCTTTTTTTTAGGGTAATTTTGCATTAAGGCATTCTTAACCTTTAGCACAAATGCTTATACTCCTAGGTCAACAGTTTTCAACATGTGGCCTGAAGCTCTTGAGGACAGGGGTGGTCCGTGAGACCCTTGCAGGAAGTCAGTAATATCAAAATTATTTTGTAATAACATAAATATGTTTTTTCCACTCTCATTCCAGAGACTATGGGACTTGTGTTATCACAATATACTCAAATGCAGAAGATATGGGAATCTAGCTGTTTACTATTAAGCCAGACATTAAAGAGATTTGCAAAATACGTAGAACAATGTTACTTTTCTCACTTTTTCTGTTTTGGAAAGTATATCAACAAAATTGCCTTGATTTTAAAATGTCTCAATTATTATTTTTATTTTAAACAAATATAGCAACATTTTTATATTTCTGTGTTAATTTCTAATATAGTAAATATCAATAGCTACAACCCACAACAACAAAAGTGCTCTGAGATACTCAAAAAGGGTAAGAGCATAAAAGAATCCTGAGACCCAAAAGTTTAAGAAGTGCTGTCCTAGCTGAATAGTAAGCGCTGCTATGAACCAACAGGTGTACTGAGTTATGGACTTGGTAACAGTCCTTCCATTAAAAGACCACAATATCTGCATTTAGCAGTAAAATTCTATCAATTAACCCCAAATAAAAGGAATCAAGTTATCCCACTGTAAAAAAGAGCAACAGTCCTTTCTGTGATAATTTAATTTACACATTTAGAAATTATTCTAAGATTCAAACAACATTAAAAAAAAACATCACCTACAAACCAATAAAAATTTAACTGTTGCAAAAACTGAAAAGAATTTAAGTTGTTATCCATTTTGGGCCTATAAAATTTAAGGAAAAAATGGACTCTATGATTCTTCCCCCTAGTCCCTAAGCTACAAGCTTACAAATCTCTTCTTCTTACAATGCATTATATAACACTTAAAGCAAAACTAAATATGAAATTTTCATAATTTGTCATGGTTTTATACTTTCTATCTTTTTACTATTGCACGAGGAATTACAAAAATTATGTATATTTAGTAATATCCTATTCAAAAGTATGGTTTGCTTTTTGTTTAAGAGTTCTATGTGCTTAATTAATCACTGAAAATACTATAATAACCACACCACACACAACAACACTAATGCCTGCACCATATAAACCAAACTAAAACCACTATCAGTGAACACCTCTTTCTTACTGATAATGCGTAACATTCTTTAAATGTACCCATTATCCATAAACTACAACTTTAACAGAAAAAAACTGTATACTTCCATCTACTATGATAGTAGTAACAATGTAAGTATATATTCACATATAAATAAGTAAATGTTTAGCAATGCAAAACTTGTAGAAATTTCCATACAGAGAGACCTCTAACTTTAAAGAATTAGAAGTATTACATATTTTTAAAAACTTTTTCTAAAAGCAATTTAGCTATGACAGAAAAAGAAATTCTAAGAATCTGCTACATAAACTTTTGGTTACCTGGGCTGAGATTAAGTTTACAGTACTGACTAACCCACTCATATCATATTTTCATTATTTTTGTTAATATCAAAATACAGTAAGCAATATTCTAAGTATTTATTCACTTAACTTTCATGCTTTTTATAGTACTTCCTTTCAATTTTATCAAACAACAGCTTATAATACACATAGAGCAGAATTTTTTCAATGTCTTACCTAATACATGGTCTGAGAAACTTGATCTGGTAACTGTGAATTAAATCAGTTTTAGATACTACTGAATGGTTTATACACACCACTTTTAACAAAGTTTATACTATTACCCATAATACTTCTCAAAAGTGAACAGTACAATAAAATTTCCATACATTACAAAATCACCAACGTTCATTTAACCAGCAGATGGAACTAAATCGTGTTAAAAATAAAGTGAAAATGTAGGCATCAATAAACCAGAGTAAAAAAACGTAGGGAGCACATAAATCCAGACTTTTTAACAAGGCACAAATCAAGAAGGCAGAAGGATCAGCATAAAGAAGAAAGAGGGGGCTTTTCAAACACCTTTTAAAAGGCAACATAAAGAGTTATAATTTTAGTAACAGCACCTGAGGCTACCATCAAATTATTGCTTAGAACTACATAGTCCAAGGAATCTCAAAAAGTCAAGCCACTTGAGAAATGATGACTTAACTATGAATGGTGTCAAACAGTATTTTTAATATCATTTCTATAGTTAGAGATTTGCCAAGAATAATTTATGACAGAGAAAAAGATCATTTACTTCCTCTGATAAGTAGTAATTTATGACAGAAAAAAAGGCTATTTTATTTCCTATGATTAAAAATATCAGCTAATTAAGATGTTCCAAGGAATGCATTAATTGCAGTTTCTCCTAATGTAGCCTATTTAAACTAATGTCAAAAAAAATTAAGAAGTGTTACTGAGAATCACAGATCTTCAAAAACAATTTTCCCATAAATTTCAAATATGTTCTATGCATTTTCATTAAATATCAACAATTCAAATATACCTTACTTTCAAGTAAATGAAGAAACTGAGTTAATTCTAATAATTACAGCCCACCCTTCTCAAGAAAGTGACTAATTTTAGATGGCTGAGTTGTATAGTTCAGTAAGTTTTAATATAAAACTTTCTGCATATCTCCTTGGTTACCACTTCCATTAATTAAAAAATTCTCACCAATAATTTTTTCCTTTGATCTCTAGTTGTCCGAAATGAGAAAATAAATTTACCTAATCATAGGATAATGCAAATGAAATTAATTTTTAGAATTTAAAAATTTGAAATTTTATTATTTGTACAGAAATAGAATAAACTCAAAATTAATACTACAACAATTTTGTGTAATATTAAAATATCAAACTTTAATCGAAGGATCACAGAAGTTAGAAAATATAGGAAATTTGAAGATTATACATCCCAACTTCACATCTAATGAAAGAAAACAGTCTATTATTGTTATTTAAGAATTTATTCTTTCAACCATTTACCAAGAACCTACAAGTGACAACCATTCTACCAAGAAGAAAAAGATGAACATACCATTATCACTGCCCTCAAAGAGTTCAAAATTCAGTGGAGAAGACAGACATAGACAAATAATAATTACCATATGATAAAAGAAAAATAAAGGTTTCAAAGGTTTTCATATTCAAAATAAGATCAGATCAAATAAGAAGCTTTTCTGGAGAGGAAAAGATGTCAGAAAATGCATTGCTAAGCAGGTGACATTTAGCTGGGGCCTAAAGAAAAATGGAATTCATTAGAAAAGAAAGATATTCCAGAAAGAATACAGACATGTGAAAATAGTAAGATCTACTCAAGGAATAGTAAGTGTAGTGCAACTAAAAAGTAGGTCAGTAGAAAGAGAAAGAAATTTGGACTTTATACTAAATGACGTGCCCTGTGCAGGCAGAGGTAAAAAGCGGGTTGAGATATTCAAAAGGAAGCCCAATTCGAAGAAAAGTAACAATGGGGACTGGAAGAGAATGAAGTCAAGAGAGATTTTAAGAGACAAAATTGACAGAACATTTTTACTATACCAATATGCCAAAATCAGAGGAGGCTAACATTTCAGCTTGAATACATGTGGAACTAATGGAACTAGGTAATCCAAAAGATCAAGCAGGAAGGTCTTTTAAGAGAGAGCGAGAAACTGTTGAGAAAATAAGGGGTAAAGAAGGTAGGGAACTCAATTCCAGCTATATGAATTTCTGATTTCAGTAGGGATATTCATATACAGCTAGACTTTAAGAATGGAAGCAGGAGATAAAGAACTGGAAGTTGTCTTTACACAAATAGTAATTTCATTTCTTCCTCCTTCCCTCCTGCTACAAAAAATCCAGGATTGCAGGATGAAGCCACACACTAAGGTTAGGAGCCTGGTTCCTTACTTTTGAGCAGCTGTACCAACCCTACAATTGCCCACCTCTGAACTCACTTGTCTCACATTACATCCCTTTACTTATTTAAGCTACTGCTTTCACAACTTTTGTTATTAAGAGTCAAATCTATTTATATCCAATGGAGTAGTCCACACAGCTTTGTTCTTGCTATTCTTTTCTTGTCAACCTCTATACTCTCCTCAGGGAGATCTCATCCATTTCTTTAGCTTTAAAAACTATTTATGTGCTGATGACTCCCAAATCCAGGTCTTCATTTGACTCAACGAATACTGAGTACATGTGACAAAACAAGACTATTCAATACATTAAATTTTTGCTATCACAGAGAGTGATAATGGTATAAAACAATAGTCTAATCCTATGCAAAGCTAAATAATGTAATGTAAAGAGGGATATTGTCAGAGAAGCTACATAAAGGGAAGGAAAGAAACATGGATTTACAGGAGGATCAAAACCCAAACAGGCAAAACCAAATTGTGTATTTTTTCACAGATACCCCACTAAATAATTCTAAATAAATCTATTTTCCAATTTATTTGTGGTAAAATACATATAGAATTTGTCATTTAAACTATCTTTAAGTGTACAGTTCAGTGGCATTAAGTACATTTACATTATTGTACAACCATCCCCACCATCCATCCATCTCCAAAATTTGTTCATCATCCCATACTGAAACTCTTACCCAATGAACAATAATTCCCCATTTCTGCCCTCTCCCCAAGCCCCCAGAAAACACCATTCTTCCTTCTGCCTCTACGAATTTGACTATTCTAGCCTCATGTAAGTGCAATTTATTTGTCCTTTTGTGACCGCCTTATTTCACTTTGCAGAATTTTCCTTTTTTTAGTACAGTGGCATGATCAAAGCTCACTGCAGCCTTGACCTCCTGGGCTCAAGTGATGCTCCCACCTCAGCCTCCCAAGTAGCTGAGACCACAGGTCTCAGTGCTGGGATTATAGGCATGAGCCACCACACCCAGCCTTCCTTTTTAAAGCTGGATAATATTCCACCTTATGTATATACCACATTTTTATCAATTTTTCTGTCAATGTACACTCGGGTTGCTTCTACCTTTTGGCTAGTGTAAACAATACTTCTATGAACATGAGTGTACAATTATATGTTGAAGTCATGTTCTCAATTATTTTATGTATATATCCAGAAGTGGACTTGCTAGATCAAATGGTAGTTCTATGTTTAATTTTTTTGAAGAATCAACATATAATTTTCCACCGTGGCTTTTTTAAATTTTTACACCAATGCACAAGGATTCCAATTTCTCCATATCCATATTAACACTTTCTGTGTATTGTTTTGTTTTGTTACAGCCATATTGAGGGGTATGAAGTGGTATCTCATGGTTTCCAGCTGCATTTCCCTAATGATTAGTGGCGTTGAGCATTTTTTTATGTTTTTCATCAGCCATTTGTATATCTTTGGAGATTTGTCTATTCAAGTCCTTTGTCCATTTTTCAATGGGGTTGTCTATTTTCGTTGGTGAGTTTTAGAAGTTCTTTATATATGCTGGATATTACTTAAATATATCTATTTTTAAAGAGAACATTAACAAGCAAATTGCTATATAAATGAAATTCAGCATACCATAGGAAAATTACAGGTTGAGTTACTCTAAACAGCCCATTTATAATTAAGAGCAATCTGAAAATATAATCTTTTCAGATATGAATTCCAAAATCAAACTGTTTAAAAGTCATCAGTTCTTTCAAAACAATTAAGCACTCTTGTTTTTCTACAAAGCTCACAAAGGTACTTAAAAATGCTTTCACAAAATTTACAAATGACAAAAAAAAAAAAAAACACAAAAAATATGCCCAAATTCATGACTTGTACAAAATACTAAAACTATCCACACGTGTCACAGCTCAGAGCCACCATGATGCACACCTTCAGTAAGACCATTTGTATTTCAATCTATGTAAATGACACCCATAGAGCAGAGAGGGTCATAGCACCCTTAGTAAACAGAGACTACCCTGTAAATGGTGGTCCCTGCAGTTGTGCAACACTGCAGTCCTATGGCATTCAAGTCCTAAAAGATGTTTCATTTTTATTCTTACTATCTCTGACAGTTTTTAAATATAAAACAGAAAAAAGTTAAAATAATAAAAGTACATCTTTGTTACTCAATTAAATGACTTGCTAAACTCTAAACTGACTTACTCATTTCTATCTAACTAAACCACTCAATCCTATTCTTCCAAATGACAGTTTTATTATTGTACTAGATAAATCTGTTTTTTTAATCACCGTGGCATCCAATCCCCCTTATATAACACCTCAATTTCCCAATAGGCAATCACCTCCCCCATTTTCAGTCCCTGAAGTTCGGATAAGCATTTGATCTAACTTGAGGCAATCAAATTCATAGTAATTAAATCAGGGATAAGCATGACATAAGGCAGTAAGATTCAGTCCTACAACTTTTGCTGAAATTTTTAGGAAAGAGATGCTTTCATAATTGCTAAGCCTAGGTTATTGGTGGCAACCTCCAGCATCTCTTAAGAAGGGCCAACTAGAGAGTGAAGCTTACACATACTCATAAGGCATATCACAGAGACTTGACATGTTGATGACACTATTTGAAGCACTGGATAGAGCAATGTCTTATATATCAAGTCATTTCCTTGAATTTCCAAGTACATGAGTCAATAAATTCATTTTATACCCACTTAACTTCTTATTTGCTAGTCTTAACTAATAAGTATAGTTTCACATATAATTCATTTTATCCCAATAGCCTTTAAATGCCAGTTGTCAGTGATAATTTTGATAACTCCCTGAGGCCTGTCTGTATCAGACTTAAATATGTATTATAAGAAGTCTGTAGTGATGAACACATTACTACAAAATTTAAAACTTATTGCCCCTACAATGACTACTCATTTGCAAAGTGTGCTCTTCGAAAAAACAGAATGTAAAACTAGTATCAGTAGGAAACGAACAGCTCTACCCACTAGAATGTAAACATGCTTACAAAAAGATACACGAAGAAATTCCATTTTATTAAATCTGGAGAAACAAAATTCCTCTACCTGTATTATACAAGAAGCTATACAAGTAAAATCCTTACAATTAATTGAATAGAAGTATACAGAAAAGTGCTGTGAGAACCTTTTAACATAAAGGAAATGTAACATACAATAGAAATTTTTTCCATGAATTTTCTCTAGTGGCATGAAATAATCTCACTTAAATTTAGAGTTTATCTAAAAACATACACATATTAGTTGCCTAGGGCTGCTGTAACAAATTACTACAAATTTGGTGGCTTAAAACAACAGAAATTTATTTTTTTACAGTTATGGAGGTGAGAGTCTGAAATCAGTTTCATTGGGCTGAATCAAGGTCTTCACAAGGCCACACTCCCTCTAGAGCCTCTAGGCGAAAGTACTAGAAGCCTCTTCCAGGTTCTCTTCACTCTGCTCCACAGTCACAATGCCTACTCCTTTTCTGTATGTGTAAATGTCCCTCTGCCTCTCTCTTATGAAGACACTTGTGATTGCATCTAATGCCCACCAGATAATCCAGAATAATCTCTCCATCTCAAAATCCTTAATTTATCATACTTGCAAAGTCTTTGTCATACAGTAAAATGCAGAGGTTCTAGGGATTATGATACAGATATCTTCTATGTGGCCATTTTTCAGCCTACCACTATACTGTAAGTCACTTCAACAGCTATAATAGTGCCGCCAAAAAGACTAAGAATATGGAAGTAGTATGCATTTTATATTCGCAAATTAAATTTTTTCACAATGTTCTCATATCAGCATAAACATAAAAAGCTCCAAATTTGTCATAAAATAAAAAAGGGATCCTAAGACCGTAGTAAGAAAATGTATAGTAAACACAGCCTTGCAAAGTGATTTCCTTAACCAAACTTAAAATACCATTCCTTGAAACTAAAAAGTCATGACAATCCACTTTATTTCAAATTTAAAAATTAATATAAGACTTTACCTCCAGATCCTAACTGCTTATAGAATCTGTATTCCAAATGTAGCTGTGGTGCTCTTGATTTCATGGGCTCCTAATTGAAAAACAAACAAAAAAAGACATTTAAGTTATTAAAAGAGCACTAGGCCCCAACACAAATGTTATAAATTTTGGTGTCAATGCCTATATTATGTAATAGTCTACTAGGCATCTTTGTCTAAGATTAGATTCATATAAAAATCAACTTTCTGTTCAATGTAAAATAAAATGATGCTACAAATGTACATAAAGTAGCCATTAGATCAGGCAGTAGAAAAATCCCTTAAGTTTGACTCTTTGACCTTGAGAAAAATATGTTCTGAACATTCATCACTAGAGAAATGATGGCTCTTATGCTATTTCTCCTGTTCTCCAAATTCACCTCTGAACTGTGTATTTCTTACATAAAGGTTCTAGATTAAAGTTAAGTCATAGGATAGTAAGAACAAAGATGGTAATTTGAAAATTTTGATAGTAGCAACAATGTCTTAACTTTTTTTCACTAAGGTATAACTCATATGCAATAAAACACACAGTTCATAAGCATTAAATCCATATTAACTCCATATATCCCTTTAACCACCACACCAATATACAGAACATTTCCATCATACCTTTTTTACTTCTATCACCTTTGGATTAGTTTTGACTCTTGCTGTATTTCACCTAAATGATATTATACAGTATATGCTTTCTGTTGTGTCGAGCTTTTATCATTCGACATAAATGTTTTTGAGATTCATATACACACACCACACACACACAAACATGTACAGAGGAAACATGGGTTTTAGACATTAGAAATAATATTAAATATGAAAATATAAGAAGTAGAAAACTGTAACAGGGTAACAGGAAATTTAAAAAAGAACCAACAGAAAAGTATAACAAGGTAATAGAAAATTTCAAAAAGAATCAATAGAACTTTGAAAAATAAGAGAACACAATAACTAAATTTAAAACTCATTTTGCCAGCAGATTAACAGAAGAGAGAATTTGGTAACTGTAAGGCAGACAGAAAAACTATATAGAATGCATCATGAAGGAAGAAAAACTGGAAAACAGAAGAAAAGATCAGAGACCTGGACAATCCAGTGAGAAGGTTTAGTATGGATTTGATAATGGTATCAGGAGGAAAGGAGACAGAAAAGTGAGCAGAGGCAATAACTGGATAAATGACTGCTATGAATATTTCAGAATTGATGAGGTTAACAAACTACCAATTCAAGAGGAATGTGAATCCCAAACAGGATAACTAAAAAGAATTTTACACCAACACATCATAATGAAACTATGACCAACAACAATTCACATAAGCAATATTAAAATCCCACTGCAAAACTTATAAATTTTATTACAGGAGAAAACAATCAGCTTAGTTCTTGAGAGGCAGAATAGTACAGTAGTTAAGAGCACACACTGAAACTAAATTGTACTAGGTTTGAATCCTAAATCCTCTACTTCTAGCTGTGTGACTTTCAGCAAGTTACTTAACTTTTCTGTACTTTCCAGTTCCCTCATCTGTAAAATTGGGTTAAAACTTAACCTTTCTTATATATAAAGTACTTAAAACAGTGCCTTCTATACATATAGCACTATAGTACCTATAATTCTTCAGTTAACTATCTAGAAGTACATAACCTTGAGATGCAATAAAAAGATGTCTATGTACACAATTACAAATGAAATTAAATATATAACTTATTCAATCACTACTGCCCCTTAGGATAAAAATACAGACTCAAATCTGACTTAGTTGAGTCATTTCAACTAGATTCCAGTACTTAAGCAGTAAAATTTTAACACTATATAATAAAAGTCACTTTCCCCAGGATGACATTTTCATTATTCATGTACAACAAGATATAAGGATGGTAGCTGAGGTAATATTAACAAATTATCCTGAAACAAACTGTTGATCTGAACTAGAGTAATATTAGATAAATGTAAAAAAATCTTTGTAAGAGGTAACGGAGCTGAAAGCAGTCACAGAAATCTGCTCTCTGAACTCAGGTTATCAAATAATGCCTTTATTTGTACCAAGCCTTTGCTTGATAACACTGAGGTATACAGACATAAGATTTTCAAGAGATTACTTTCATGGCAGGTCTAAACAAAATCATGTTATCTGGCACAAACAGATATAACAGATACAAATGAAAAAACATATAAGGAAATCATGAACTATCGTTCAACAATATATGTGAAAAGTTTTCTGTCCTTCCAATATTTTGGATGAACTTGAGGTGAAAGTGACTAGATACCACTCTACAACCTCAAAATACTAGAGACATAGATCCAAAAATATTCCTAGTTCCCCCAAAGAACAATGAATAACCATAATTATTACACGTAATGCTGATCATTGTGCTTTAAAGAAAGACAAAGCAGAGAGGAGGAAGAATGTTTCCCCCAAAAAAGGGGAGAAAACTAGTTAAGAGGACAGAGATACAGCACAAAAATAAACTTTAAAAAGTGATATATGTGTATGTATCTAAGAAGGCTGAAAGATGACATAATAAATGTTTAGTAAGGCATCAATGGTATGAACAAGTTCCAAATCTGTAACAGGACCTAAGGATCACCACTTAATGAATGAAACAGACAAGGAAAGGTCAGCCTAGAGCAGGGGTTTCTACTTTGACACGATGGTTTATCTGCCTTAATATATCAGATAACTATCATTCACATACAAAGCAAGCTCCCATGAGTAGAGTTGCCCACTACAAGCTGTTGTATCAATAGCACAGACTGTAAACACTGCCACACTTTTATCCTTACACACCACAAGGATTGTTGTAGGTTCAGGACCACTGGCCTACAACATGAGAAAAGGAAGAATTTCAAAGAAATGAAAGTCAGCAATGCCTGTTCAAACAACGTCCAGGCCGGGTGCAGTGGCTCACGCCTGTAATCCCAGCACTTTGGGAGGCCGAGGCAGGCGGACCCCACAGTAGGCCTCCCCACTGTGATTAATATTCACCAACTCTTTCTGATTTCATGCTCATGAGGGGACCTTGTCATTTTAACTTGGCTTTCTATGTACATTGGCCTATAGAAAGAAACTTGGGCTTTCTAGACCTGTAAAATACCTCATTATTAGTTAGAAATTCACTCTTTCCTGAATCTGAGAGCTTGATAGTGTGAACTGATTACTATGAATCCACCTCTAAGAAACACTGACAACTGGTGAGATAACCTAACCACGTTTTGTTTCATAAGCCAAGGACCAGATCTTAATACCAAGATGGACTCATCTAGGTAAAACTCAGTCTAAAGCCACATGTCAGCCAACCAATCTCTCTTCATGGCACTGCAACCCTACTCCACATCTTTATTTCAAGTGAAAATAAACATTTGTTATACTAAAACTTGGTCTATACTCAAAAGATACTTAAAATTAAATAGTGGAGTTTTTCTACTTCCTCCCATTTGCCTCTTCTCCTAATAGTCTCTCTTTTATATATTCATTTCACATTACCCTAATAACAGAGGTTATATTGACAGAGACAAGGTTGAGAAAGGCAGAGAAAACAAGCCATGCTAAACCTCATACACATACATATATGCGTATGTATATAAGAAGGCTGAAAGATGACATAATAAATGTTTAGTAAGGCATCAATGGTATGAACAAGTTCCAAATCTATAAATAATAGGACCTAAGGATCATCACTTAATGAATGAAACAGAGAAACCTGGCTGGCAAACCAAACAGAAAAGTTGTACCAGGAAAAGTATGTCTTACAAAAATAATTCCTAGATCCCAATTTTTCCAAAGAGATCGCTCTGCTTTGCAGCTGTCATACTGGGCACATTGAAAACTTCAGAATAATTCCACGGGAATTTGCTTTCCCTGTTATCTATCACCTACCACATCAAGCATTTCTGGATCCCTGAAAGTCAAGCAATAGCCAGCTTTGCCATATATATGAAGTAACAATTTAAAAAGAAATTTCAGAAGCTACCTGGAAGTATGTTTTCAAAGAATATAATCCTGAATACTAAGAACACTTTTGTTTTATCAAAATGTTTGAATCAGAAGACAAAATCTTGTTAATTTTTATCTAATTAAAAATCCTTCCCTAAATTAAAAATAGGGCCAAGATCCAGTTCTGTAATGCTGCCAAAGTAAAGGGATTTTTTGTGGCACAGACAAACATGAATGTCCTACACGTTACCATATACTTTAAGAGCAGGATGATGTTAGGAGCTTAGCAACAAAAGATTAGCTATGCATATAACTGTCAAATAAACATCCAAATTACAAATGATATGAAAACAAAAAATAATTAAAATATATAAGTTAATCACTTAAAAAGTAACAAAGAAATCATTAAGAAAAATTAAGAAACAGGAACTTACCAACTTAATTGCCACATATTCATTTGTGTATAAATTTTTCCCTTGAAAAAGAAAAAAAAAATCAGATTCTGCCAGTAATTGATTTTAAAGATACACTATATAAAACTGTACTCTGAAAAAAAGCACATAATACATTTAACTAAAGCATAGGTTTTTGCTTCTATTTGGCAAAAAAACTTAAGGAAATATTTAAACTTATTATCAACTCAATGATGTATTTAGTGTTTCACCTAGATTCAGAGTAGAAAGTGATACAGACACTACAGATACTAGTAGCCTACTTATAAAAATGGAAAGATTCTGACTTTGTTGGAATATTGTATACAATTTAAAAGTAATCAATAGTCAAACGCATGCTTAAAAAATTTCAAAACCAGAACTCCTATATAAGAATAAGAATACCAAATTCCTCTTCCAACTACCATTTCATTTTAAATTCATCATTATTATGAGATGTAATCTTACTAGGGCTCATATTTAATCCAGTAAGTATATTAAATAAACTTAAAATATCTGAAATAAAATTTAAAAACATTCAATAATTGGCTGTGATAAACTAACCACTTTGAGGAGAAAAACAGTTACTGGCACCTCACCTTACAACAAAATTAATTCCAAATATCTTAAGAGTTAAATATAAACTAAAAACAAGAAAGAATATTTATCACATCCATATATTAAGGATATTCTGAGCATAAGAAGATCATGGCCGGGCGCGGTGGCTCACGCCTGTAATCCCAACACTTTGGGAGGCTGAGGCAGGTGGATCATGAAGTCAGGAGTTCAAGACCAGACTGACCAACATGGTGAAATCCCGTCTCTACTAAAAACACAAAAATTAGACAGGCATGGTGGCGCACGCCTGTAATCCCAGCTACTCAGGAGGATGAGGCAGGAGAATTCGCTTGAACCCAGGAGGCAGAGGTTGCAGTGAGCCGAGATCACACCACTGCACTGCAGCTGGGGCAACAGACTGAGAGTCCATCAAAAAAAAAAAAAAATAGGATCATAACGTTTTATACAGATTTGATTACATAAAATATTTAAAATATTTAATATCACTAGAGATTTAATATCACTAACTCGTAAAGAATTCAAATGAATTACAGTAGTCTTCAGCACTGCAAATCAAAAATAATCTAGAAAATTCCAATTGGTCAGCATCTGTAGTCAAAGTAGAGTACTAAAGAGAATTTTGGAAGCACTAAGTATATGAAGATAATTTGATTAATGTATAAGTACACTAAAAGGAATGAAAAACAGTACAATATGATTTCTGAATTTCCAGTATTTTTTCAATTAGCATGTATTACTTTCATAGTGAGGAAAACAGAACAATGATAGTTTTTTGGGTTTTTTTAATAGTGAGAGTAACTGGCCCTGGTCACATTGGCTACTGAACACAGAAGAAGCAATCAACAACTATGACACATGTGATTTTCCAGCATAATAGCCTGAACCTCCTTCCATACAGCAGCTGATGAACAGTAGCAAAACTTCTAGGCAAAATGGCAGCTTCAGTTGTGTTGCCACCTTTGTACAGTAGTGTTTATTTATACAAATATTATAATACTTCTCTGAATTTTGTCCTCATTGTACAAAATTGAGAGAAAATAAAGGGCAAAAAAGAAGTATTCATATTAACGCTAAGTAACATAGGTGTCATAAACTCAATACAGTTGGCAAAAAGGATGGAACTCAACAGAAGTTCCAAAAGTGGTCAACTTTAAGCTCTATTCATATACTCATTGAACCTATATACATATTTTTAAAAATTACAGAATATTTCATATTTTTAGTCCATTAGTTCAACATTTAGATGTGCCTTCATATACATTTTCAAAAATGCATTATGTATGAAAAGTTAGGTTTCCTCTAGTAAATTTGGCAGTAAATAATTTAATGATATTCACAATGAAGAACTTAATGTCAAAGAACATTAACAAAAGACAATTCGGGTTTTGAGTTCCAAGACAGAATCTGTATTTCCCAAACATATTATCATCTTTTCATAACTATTTTGTATATGATGTTTACTCACAAGTACACAAGGAAAAAACTTCACAGGACAAGAAGTTAGGTTAACTACAGATCTCAAAGAATCAAAATATACCAAATGCCTCTAAAAGTACTATTTTTGTTGGCTTTCATACCTTTGAGGTCACAGCAGAAAGCACTAAATCCTAAAAGGTTCACCTTTTTTTGAATACTAGAGATTTTGCTGAAACTTGAAGTCACAATTATGAACAAAGATTAAACAATAACACAAGTGCATTTTTGTCACCTAGCATAGCCACAGCCTCATTTTTAATCAGTATTTGTTGTAAACATAAACAAACAAATGATGCACTAAGTATGTGTTTATGTATGGTGTGACTGAAAGGGAGGGAATGTGCATGTAGTGAGAATCCCATTAGAAGAAAAATCCAAGCAAACTGGTGCCGGTTAAGTGATGTTTTAATCCAATTTTAAAAGACATTTCCAGTAAAGCATTGTGCCATATGAAACTTGAAAATATAGTTTTACCAATTTTGTGGCTTTGGGGTGGTAATTATCAAAAACTATGTTCTTCAAAAACTACATATATATGTTTACAGCAGAAACAACTATTTACCCACCAATAGCCATTCTCCCCCTACAGAATGCCCAAGCTTGAAAATGGCTGCCCAGCTAAAGACTACATTGCCCACCTCTCTTTCAGCTTAGTGTGGCCATGTGACTTAAGTTCTGAATGTCAGTAGACATTAAGTATGTTCCTCCTCACTTCCAGAAAGGAATGTATACACTCCTGCCCCTTTTTTTCTTCATTCTTGCTGGCTGGGAGATGGAAACAGCTAAAGCAACTACCTTGTGCACAGAGACTGAAGTCACATATTAAGGATGCAGAGATACCCTGACAGCCTTTGGGTTTCTCCCTCTGGTCTGTGTCATGTGAAATGAAAATAAACCATTTGCTTGAAACCACTATATATTGGAATTTTTTTGTTACCGTCTTACAGTCTATTCCTTAGTTATTACATTTTTCAGGTAAGTTTTATAATAGCTTCAGTTAGAAACAGTAGAAAAATCAATAAACATGAAAATGATGAACCCATCCAAATCTACATATTCATTTGATACATATAAGGCCTGCAGAATTTTCAACAAAGGAACTATCAAATATAAACAATAAAATAAGGAGTTATTAGCTGTGTAGGAATAAGAAAAGAAAAAACAAAAATAAGAGATGTTATGGAAGCTCCTGTGGCATACTTAATTATGTCAAAAGTTACAATATCTTATTTCAGGTATGGTTATTCATAAAGCAATACATAATATTCTCTTCTGTGCTCTTTTATATGATAGACAGATGTGGCCACAGAGCACAAAAGAAAGTCCCCCATGAAAACAAAAATTATTATACTTACAAATTCTGGACAGGAAGTCATATCGCATGCCACACAGGGTCACAGGGGAAACACTAGGTTTTGGTTAGGTGGCAGAAAAACAAGAGCAAGCGGAGTGCCTAGGCCAAAGCATTTACTGGGGTTTCCCAGGGAAAGGCAATGCATGGCAAGGTAAATGGTAAAGGATTACTTAGTTTGAATAATTCCAGTGACTTTTGGGCTGTAAGAATGGGTCTCTAGCTTCCAGGTACCTGGCCCTGGGGAAGATAAGGTAGAGGAATACTGCCTCCTGGGTGTATGGGCCAGATAGAAAAGGAGTGTGGATTGGTTAGTGCACGTATCATAGGCATGCTCCCAGCTGAGTTTTTGGCGAATTCTAAGAATTGGCTAACCTCTGGAGGGGCAATCTCCTCCCAGCCAGAAAGGTTTTTTAAGATGTCAAAACATCATAATATACAGAAAAATAAAAATACATATATAATACAGCCCTATATTTTAGCTAGCTATGTTTGGTCTTATTCAGTGCCTGTCAAAAACATTCCTAGGAGTCTGACTGCCTAAACTAGAAATACATCTACCAATGGCAGAATGCAAACCTTACCACCAACACATAAAATAAAACTACAAACACAGATGGTTCTCAACTATGATGGTTCAATTTGAGATATTTCAACTTTATATAATGATGCAAAAACAACATGCATTCAATAGAAACCATACTTTGAATTTTCCTGGACTAGCAATATGAAGTATGATACTATCTCTCTATGCTGGGCAGGTGCAGTGAGCTGCCGCTCTCAGTCAGCCACACAATCATGAGAGTAAACAACCAATATTGTACAGCGTACTGTGTTGCCAGCATTTTCTGGATATTGTGTTTTGGGGTTTCCAACGTCATTATGTCTACAAAATGCCCATTTTCAACTTATCATATTTCAACTTAAGATAGGTTTATCAGGATGTAAACCCAACTTAAGTTAAGGAGTATTTGCACATCAATTCACCTTCCTTATTATTATTTTTTTTTTTTTTTACAGACAGGATCTCACTATATTGTCCAGGCTAGACTCAACCTCTTAGAATCAAGCTATCCTCCTAACTCAGCCACTCCACTCCAGTAACTGGAACTACAGGCATGCCCCACCACACCTGACTGTTCATTTTAAACGAAAAACAGAATCCAGATAAAAATGATAAACACATGTGTTTAAATTTGAAAGCAAATAAATAAATATAATTTAAAATTATTATTTTAAATGTTTACCTATTTTTTTTAATCTCATGGCCTTTTTTTTTTTTTTTTTTGAGACAGAGTCTTACTCTGTCACCCAGGCTAGAATGCAGTGGCACAATCATAGCTCACTGCAACCTTAAACTCCTCAGCTCAAGTGATCCTTCTGCCTCAGGCTCCTGAATAACTAGGACTATAGGCATACACCATCACACCTGGCTAATTTTTAAATTTTCTGTAGAGATAGGCTCTCGCTATGTTGCAGAGGCTGGTCTTGAACTCCTGGCCTCAAGCCATTCTCCTGTCTTGGTCTCCCAAAGTTCTGGGATGATAGATGTGAGCCACCATGCCAAGCACCACAAGTCTCAAGTTTTAAATGCCCTGCAATGTCTGGGACAGTCTTCTACCCCAAAAAAGAACTGCCCAGCCCAAAATACCAACAGCACTTTATTGAAAATCACTTACCTATAACATGTATACCTTATAGTCTTTCTTACCCAATACTAACCATATAAAATTTCAGTACTAGTAATCAAATGTTCAAGATGTATCTATCAATGAGGTTTTAAAGAAAGTACTTTAAGAATATAAACCAGCTTTTAACATTAGTGTTTATCCAGGTAAAGAAAGATTAATGCTCATAATAACATTTTCTTAACAAAGAAACCATCTGAGGCTTTTTGAAAAAGCAGTAAAATACCCTTTTAGAAGTCTATGAAAAAGGAAGAATAAATGATTAAATTAGCTCTACACATACATATTATAAGTATACATAAAACACAGATATATAGAGATAATACATTTAAATAAATTTAAATAAATATACACATATGTATATATACTCACATCAAAGACCCATACACAAATCAGATAGATAGAATAGACAGACAGATGTACTAAGAAGCCACCATACTCCTATTCCTACTTATTCACAGACTACAAAAGAAAGGGGTGTTTTACCTCTTTTTCAGTATATGACATATATAGCTTCAGTATATGGTACATACAGTTTCTCATATTTCTCATATTGCACTTGTTAAAATGGTCAACTAGCTTTGTTTGAATACACACACACACACACCTATATACATGTGCCGTGTGTGTATATATGTGTGTGTATTCACACAAATACATATGTATCTGTGTGTGTGTAGTTATTTTGAAATAAATTATATGAATCGGATTCTGAATAAAAATGGCCAAAGTATATGCAAGTACAGTGTTGGTCTTTTTACAGTATCATCTAAATTTAATCCTCACAATAACCTAGGAAGTGGAAATAATCCTGATATAAAGAAAAACGTGAGGCCCTGAGTGGTTAAATGACTTATCTGTTCCATAAGGCACTATTTTTATATTTTTCCAGCACATTATCAATGTCTAATCATGCCTGATACATGATAAATATGTAATAAGTACTGGATGGATGTTGCTGAGAATTATACACAATAAGAACAGATTATAAACACATAAATAATGTTTTCTCTAACTCCAAAGTCTGAAACAATTTAAGAATTTCATAGTATCTAATTCAATACCCTTCAAATAATAAAACATAAAACATTCACCCTTTCAAATATTTGAGTTCCTACTAAATGTGAGTCTGCCAGCCACATCATGTAACAAGTATGTATAAACTATAACATTGCCTTTTATTGGCTTGCTTCATTCAAATATTTAATGTGTATCAACTTTCCAAAACTAGTAAGATGAAGGAGTCACTACAAATTAGGGTACTTCACAAGATGAAAAGGAGAAGTAGTTGAATAGATAAACATAAAATTGGATTTATTTTTAGCAGCAGGATTGAATCTAAAAGAAATTGAGAAGTCAAATTTTCTTTTTACATCTAAAGTTCACTCTTGGTGGTCCACTGACCAGAGCCCTCCTGGTACCTGAATACTGACTTCTATACAACCATTATAACCATACCACCCTCCTTCTTAGTTTTCTGCAATGGAAAAGCTACATCACTACTGTACTGGAAGTTAAAAGACCTAGATTTTGATTCTGAGCTTGTTATTCAATTGTTGTGAACATCTGACAACTAACTTTCCCCCACTGAGTTCCGATTGCCTTGAATATAGAGTTAGGAAGCTTAATTAGACCAGTGTTTCCCAAACTTGCCTAATTATAATAACCTGAATCAATACTCTGAGCCCCTTGTTAAGAATATAGACTCCTGAGCCCCACCCCAAATACACTTGGGGCAGAAGGAAGGATAAAAGGAAAAAGTTAAATTACAATGATGTAAATTTCATTAATTGTATGCAGTTTCAGTATATTAACTTGACTTTAAGCCATACCTATGCCCCAAAAGTTATCAATTACTAAACATTTTTGAATCTGAAAAAGTAGCCTAAATATCATTCCTAAAGAACACTGCAAAGACTTTACTGGCAGCTATTTCAGCCTACTGGGCTATTTTAATTTAATTGTTGTTTTCTCGTAATCTGGATAGTCAATCTCTGGATGGCTAAAGTAGACATTCCTATACTAGGGAATTCCTTACACATGAAAATACAACTACAAAAGAAATTTCCAACATCTTTATTCTTTAAAATTACCATAACCATTAAACAATTAAACAAATAACTAAATCATTTTCATTAAAAAGTATCTTCCAATTTTAAAAATGTTTCTAACATAATGGAATAAACAAAATAGTCTTACCTAATCGTAATTCTCCAAAATTGCCACATCCAATTTTTTTTCCAACTCTAAAGTTAGGTCCAACCATTAAAACTCCAGACGATGAAGACCCAGTTCCTCGAGTGTTGTGTCCCGATCGACCACTAGGTCGTGCCATTCTATCATCTGATTTGTCCTTGTCTTTCTTTTTATTTTCCATATCAAGTTTGCGGTACTCCACTTTGAATTCTTTAATCAAGACAAGCACACTGAAACAGGGTATTGTGAAAATAGGTACATCACTAGGTAACTGTACCAGATGGGTAATGTTAACATTCAAATTGCAGTAGGTAGTCAATTAACTGGAGCATGTTCATCCCATTCGTAAAATTTTTCTTAGTGTCTTTTCAGCAAAACATGTCTTCAAAATTATCTTTTCAATGATGTGAGCTGATATTGATAGAGAGCTACAATATTAAGAAAAGGAAATTAGTCAACTAAGAATTTTAAAACATATGTCTGGGAAATTAGATAACATAGCAAAAGTTTAGGCAAGAATTACTGCTATCTACTGATGCCCATTGAAATCAAACCACAGTATACTTTTAAGTTAACCACTACCCTTTATGTATATACCTTAATAATAAAGATATGAAACAAAGATACCAGGGATTCAATTACTTCTTTAAAAAAAGGAACAAAATTATACTGTTTCATAAATCAACATACAGTCACTAAGATAAACCTCCCAACTTAAAATTACCTCAATTAGACAAAAAGTACTCAAAAAATTCCAGTAAGTCAACATAAGATTTTCAATTTAAAAGTAGAAAGAGAATGAATTATAAAAATAAAATACCTTAATAAAAATATATTCCCCATGTTCATATACTTAATAATTTTCAGTCTTTTTAAAATATATATTATATGATTTTCATTTATTCAAATATTACCTTATAATTACACATGGGATTGGAGCATAGAACTGCCAATATCAAGAACATTCTTCCTACCCCTCAAAGAAAACAATTAATTCTGATATAACATTTAACCTGGGCCTTAAAAACATAAATGTAATTTCACAAGACTGTGAAATGTTGACAGGCATCAACCTTACCAGAGGCAGAAATTAGGTAATAAATATCTAACATACAGATAAAAACATTAAAGCTCAAAATATTTTTCAAGGCTTTTGGAAGAGTCTGTCCCATTCATATTCTCTGGGAATTGCAGTGATCAAATGTACCTTAATTCTGTGGTAATTCTGCACCCTTACAGGATTTCCCTACTTTTGTTTGAACAATTTGAGTGCGCTCTCATTTGTTGCTATTAAAGAAGTTATAAATTCAAAATACAGTCACTAAAGAAGAAACAAGGATTGATATGAAATACTTATTCCTAATACAGAAATTTTCTAATTATATAATGCAACCATAAAAAGGGTTGAAACGAACAGTATTTTCTGATTAATTTTCAGCAACTCCCCAAATATGCAATTACTGTTACAAGTAGTGACTAACCGGGGCCGGTGGTGTAGGCAATAAGGGAATTTACCAAGACAGTTGGTAAAGAAAGGCAGGCTTATTAGAAAAAGTAGGAAAACACTTTACAAGAAAGCAATGGGCAGATGAGCAAGAGAGGAGCTGACTGAAAAGAGACCAAGGCTTGGTGGGGATTTTATAGGATCGTTCTTGTGCTGGAGAGGGCTATGTGCAGTACTGGTAATGCCAAGGTTGCAGTGAGCTAACCTGCATTTTTCTATTAGCAGAGGGTCTGGTGATAAGTTGGGCACAGGAAGACTGTGAGTTTTTTGCACAGGAGGACTGTGAGATTTTTGCACAGAAGGGCTATGTGTCCTGGACTATGAAGAAAGGCAGACTTACAGCTTATCTGCTTTTTCTTTTTACGCTCCCCTGCTCCCACCAGCCTGACTCCTTTTCCCTAATTAGGATTCCACAGTTAGTCCTAACACCCAATCTATTTATGAAGTTTCTTGTTTTATTTGCCATATTCTTATGTGCAGATGAAACTGTGAGTTCCTGTTTACTCTGCTTCTAGCCATGACAGAGTAACTATACTGAACATATCTGCCTGTTGTAAACAAGTGGAAAGCTGGACAAAACATATGAAGCACCTGTTTTTAAGCATCAAATAAAAGGCAGTACAGACTGTGATCCCTTAGAAAAAACACAAAAGGTGAGTCGCACCTTCATCCAAGCTCTCTGGCTAGGAGCAATTTCCTGACCACAGCACAAGGAGGTGAGGCTCAGGCAACACACAGTGATCACAGATCAGAATTTGCAGCTGTTGAAGTAAGTGGAATTTGTAGTACACAGTATCAAAAATGAAGGAGTTTTGCAGTGGAGTGGTGGGGTAAGGTGGCGGTAGGGCAGAAGGCTAGGCTACATGTGCACAAGGGAATAGTCTAAAAAAACCTAGCAGAAAATAGTTACTACAGTGTTAAATGAAGAATGGAGACACTAGAAACTGCACAGAACTGAGAGACTCTAAAGTTCCTATTCAGTCATAGTAGAAGAACCTCACTAATATCCCAGGTATTCAGCTCAGACGCCACAAAAACTCTTAAAAGTAAGGACCATACCCAACATAACGCCTACTCTAGACTGTCCCAACTAAAGTCTAAAACTAAACCTAGATAGGATTCAGAGTAGCTCTGAGCACGTGAACTGCATTCCAGAACAAAACTCAAGTCTCAAAAAGACAAAAAGCCAGACTCAACAACAGTGAATTTCCAATATCCATGACACAACTAAAAATTACCAAACATGTAAAGCAGCATCAAATGTAACCCATGGTCAAGAAACAAAGCTGTCACAGGAGACAGACTCCAAGATGACCCTGATGTTTGAATTAGAAGACATGACTTTAACACTAGTAAATAGCTGTTAGAGTCCTATTTAACCGGAGAAAAAGAAGAGGGGGGAAAACAAAAACGAATAATAGCTAAAAACTCCCCAAATTTGGTAAACACACACATGCAAACACACACACACACTAAATCTAGGCATATCACAATCAAACTGCTAAAATCCAAAAATTTAAAAAATCTTGAAAGCAGAGAGAGAAAAAAATACACATGACATACAGCAGAACTAACTTCTTATCAAAAACAATGGAGGCCCAAAAGAAAATGGAAGGATATTTTCAAAGCAATGAAAGGGGGAATAAAAACTTTCAATCTAGAATTATTTTTCCCCTCTTTTTGCCACAGGTGTTGATCAATTCAGAATTCTACATCCAGTAATATTATTCTTCAAAACAAGGAGAAAAAAAGCCATTTTTGGATGAAGGGAAGCTGAGAATTAGTTGCCAGCAGACCTGCACAACAAGAAATGCTTTTAAAATAGTCCTTTAAGCTGAAGTAAATCACATAATACCAGATAGAAATTTGAAACTTTAAGAAGAAATCAAGAGCACTGAAACTAGGAAATGCGTGAGTATTATTTCCTTTAAAGATAAATTACTATTAAAGCATAAACAATTTCTTAGTGTCATATATAACAGGTAGAAGTAAAATATATGACAACATAAATGGCAAGGAGGGGGAGTTATAAATGGAAGGACACTGTTTTAAGATTCCTTCTTGAAAATTATTGAGAGAAGATTTTAGATTTTAAGTCTTCTCACCACACACAAAAAAATGTGAGGTAATGCATATGTTAATCAGCTCTATTTAGCTATTCCACAATGTATACTTATTTCAAAATATCACGTTCTACACAATAAATATATACAACTTATTTGTTAAATATATAAATTAAAAAGAAAACAGATGGGGAAAATATTATATTTGGGAAGAATTATGTGGTTCCATATTAATTCTAGGTAGCCAATGATAAGTTAAAATGCACATTTTAATACCTAGTTCAAATAATAAAAAATTAGTTACAATAGGAAGAGCTAAAAAACCAGTACAAGAAATAAAATGGAAGACTAAACATTACTTGGTTGAAACAACAGAAGAGAAACAAAAGACATACAAGATAAAATAAAACAAATAGCAAGACAGTGGACTTTAAAACATACATAAAATGAAATAGACCAGATTTTCCCCCAAAAAGAAAAAAATTGTCAGACTATATAAAAAAGCAAGACTCAACTACAAACTGTTTACAAGAAACTATTTTAAATACAAAGACACAGCAGCGGCTCACAACTGTAATCCCAGCACTTTGGGAGGCAGAGGCAGGTGATTTGCTTGACCTCAGGAGTTCAACACCAGCCTGGGCAACATGGTGAGAGCCTGTCTCTAATAAAAATACAAAAATAATAAGCTGGGAGTGGTGGCGCACACCCGTAGTCCCAGCTACTTGGGAGGCTGAGGTGGGAGAATGGCTTGAACCTGGGAGGCAGAGGTTGCAGTGAGCCGAGATTGTGCCACTGCACTCCAGCCTGGGCAGCAGAATGAGACCCTGTCTCAAAATAAATAAATGAACAAATACAAATATACAGATAGACTGAAAGTTAAATAATAGAAAAAGATATACTGTGTAAACAGCACATATAAGAAGCTTGTGAGGCTATAATATTATCATACAAACTGGACATCAAAGGATTATCTCCAAATTTACAGAGGTGCATTTCATGATGATAAAAATATCAATTCAACAGAAAGACATAAAAACCATAAATATGAATGAGCAAAATGAGGCAAAACAAAACTAAAAAGAAAAAAGGCAATCATTGTTAAAAATTTTTTAATAGCATGATTTCAGTAATCAACAAGGTATAAGACAAAATATCAGTATGTATATGGTAGATCTAGACAACACCATCAACTACCTTGAGCTAACTGCCATGTATAAAATACCGCAAAATAAAATTCCCTTTCAATTCTCACCAAGAAAGATTATATGCTGTGCTATAATTTAAATCTCAAGTAACTAAAATATTACAGAGTATATTTGGTCAAAATAGAATTAAATTAGAAATCGCCAGACTTGGTGGCTCATGGCTGTAATTCCACCACTTTGGGAGGCCAAGGTGGGTATATATCACTTGAGGTCAGAAGTTCGATACCAGCCTGGCCAACATGGTTAAACCCCCATCTCTACTAAAAATACAAAAATTAGCCAGACGTGGTGGCTCATGCCTGTAGTCCCAGCTGCTCGGGAGGCTGAGGCAGCAAAATCAATTGAAGCTGGGAGGCGGAGGATGCAATGAGCAAAGATCATGTCATTGCACTGCAGCCTGGGCGACAGAGCAAGACATTGTCTCAAAAAAATAAAAAATAATTAAATTAGAAATTGATAGCTGTATAGCATCTAGAAGAGTCCCAAAATTTGAAAATTAAACACACATTTAAATAATTCACGAGTTGAAAAAAAAATCACAAGAGAAATTAGAAAAAAATCTAATTTGCAATTCTAAGGCTTAGCAGAAAACTGGAAGCTTTAAATGCCTATATTAGAGAAGAAGTTTTTAATCGGTGATCTGGACTTTCTTCTTAAAATAGCTAGAGAAAAGAGCAAATCAGACAAGAGTTGAAGAAGTACTTCAATAGAGTTATTACTAATATAGACTTATAGGAAAATATAGTCTTAATGAGCAAAAAATACAGTCTTAATGAGCAAAAACAGGAATTCTCAGCTGATAAATGGAAAAAAGAAAGAGGAAAAAAAAAAAGAGACCCTCAAATAAAAACTGTCATATCTGAAATGAAAAACTTCACTAGATACACTCAATGGCAAACTGGATAAAGCAGAAGAAAGTGTCAATAATTTCCAAAGAAATTATCCAGAGAGGAAAATCAACAAAACAGAAAATAGACCACAATAGAAAAAATAAAGACAAAAACTGATTCTTTGAAAAAGGTCAACAAAATTTCTAACTCTTAGCAAAAATGATCAAGAACAAAAGAGAATATACAAATTACCAATAAGAACAATGAAAGAAGGGATATCAAAATGATCGTATAAATACTAAAGTACAAAGGACTATGAGTAACTTTAGGCCAATAAATTTAATACAGATGAAATGGACAAATCTCTTGAAAAATGTAACACAGGGATACAAGGTGAAACAAAATATCAAAAGTTCCATATCTATTTTTAAAACTTAATCTATTAAAAAAAAGTATTCCCATAAAGAAGATTTCACTGGCAAATTTTATCAAATATTAGGAAAAAGTAATACTGTTCTAAAGCTCTTTCAAGACACAGGAATAATCAATTTACTTTGTGAGATCAGCACAATCCTAATACAAAAGCCTGAGAAAAACAATTCGAGGAAACAAAATTAAACCTGCATTTCTCATGAGCATAGATACAAAAATTCTTCACAACATAAGCAAATATGTAGAAAGTTTAACAAATAATAATCAAACAGAGTTTAATACTAGAAATGTACCACTGACTTAACATTTGAAATCAATGCACCACCAAACTAACAGAAAAAAGAAAATCCACAGGGATAATCTTTTTTTTTTTTTTTTTAATTTGCTCTTTCACCCAGGCTGGAGTGCATTAACACAATCACAGCTCACTGCAGCCTTGACTTGCTCAGGCTCTGGTGATTTTCCCACCCCAGCCTCCCGAGTAGCTGAGACCACAGACACACACCACCACACTCAGCTAATTATTTTTTTGTACAGTCAAGGTTTTGCCATGTTACCCAGGCTGGTCTCAAACCCCTAGGCTCAAGCAATATACCCGCCTCAGCCTCTCAAAGTGCTGGTATTACAGCCCAATGGGATCATTTCTACAGACAAGAGATTACGTTTGACAAAATTCAACTCACAATCAGGCGTGGTGGCTCATGCCTATAACTCCAGCACTTTGGAAGGCAAAGCCTGGAGGATTGCTTGAGGCCAGGCCAGGCTGAGAAACAAAGAAAACCCTGTCTCTACAAAAATGCATTTTTAAAAAATAATAATTTGAAATGGATCATAGACCTAAATACAAATACCAGAACCATAAAGAGGGGTATCTTTGCTATCTTAAGGTAAGCAAAAATTTCTTAGAAGACGCTAAAATCACTAATCATTAAAAATCTTAATAGAGTCCTCAATATTAATCATTTCTCATCAAATGATAGCTTTAAAAAACAAATACAAACACTTCAGAATGGGCTAAATTGTTTTATATGAGTGTGTATAAATACGTTGCAACTGAACAATAAGAAAAACAACTTTTTAAAAAATTATTATACTTTAAGTTCTGGGATACATGTGCAGAACGTGCACGTTTGTTACACAGGTATACATGCGCCATGGTGGTATGCAGCACCCATCAAACTGTAATCTACATTAGGTATTTCTCCTAATGCTATCCCTCTCCTAGCCCCCCACTCCCTGACAGGCCCGGGTGTGTGATATTCCCCTCCGTGTGTCCATGTGTCCTCACTGAACAACTCCATTTTTTTAAATATAGAAACAATTTGCACAGACTCTTTTCACAAAGAATATATACAAATTGCCACAAAGCATATGAAGCACTGCTCAATATCATTACTTGTCATGCAAACATAAATTAAAACCATAATGAAATACCATTTCACACCCACTAAAATAGCTAACATTTGAAAGACTGACAATATCAAGTGTTGGTAAGAATGAAGAACTGGAACTCTCAAAAAAGTGCTGGTGGGAGTAAAAAATAGTATGACTTTGGAAAAAAGGTTGACAGTTTCTTGTAAGATATACACCTATCCTATGACCTAGCAATGCCACTCTTAGATGTTTACCCAAGGAAATAAAAATGTATGTTTACAAAAAGACTTGTAACACTAATGTTTACAGCAGCCCCTCTTATAGTAACAGTCAAAAATTGGAAACAATCCAAATGTGCATTAACAGAATAAACAAATTGGTATAGTCATATAATAGATGACTACTCAGCATTAAAAAGGAATGAACTGCTGATACATGCAACAATATGGTGAATTTCTCAGATATTAGACTGAGTAAAAGAAGTCAGGCATAAACAATTACCTATTACATGATTCTAGTTGTATTTAGCTCTAGAATCAGCAAAACTAAACTGTGGTGATAGAAATCCTATCAGCGGCTAAGTAGGGTGGTAGGAAATTTGACTGTAAAATGTCATGAGGAAACTTGCTGGAGGAAAGAAATGTTCTATATCTTAACTGGGAGGAAATTACATGGATATATACATTTGCCAAAACTCATCAAACTATATTTAAAACCTATGCATTGTATGTAAATTGCATCTCAAAATATGATTTTTAAAAACAACTGCCCCCATACACACACAAAAAACTGCATGTTTCATCTCAACATGTATGTTTTCCCCAGTACACCATTACTATAAAACTTACCTTAAAATGCTACTTTTGCTTTTGTACAAATCTATGGGGTACATGTACAATTTTGTTACATACATAGATTGCATATGGTCAACCTCAGGGCTTTTACCATCACCCAAAACATGTACATTGTACCCACTAATTAGTTTCTCATCATCCCACTCCCTCCCACCCCCTCACCCTTCCAAGTCTCCACTGTCTATCATTCCACTCTCTAAGTCCATGTATAAACATTTTTAGTACCCACTTATAAGTGAGAACATGTGATATTTGACTTTCTGTTCCTAGCTTAAGATAATGACCTCCAGCTCTATCCATGTTGCTGCAAAAGACATGACTCATTCTTTTTTATGGCTGAATAGTATTCTATTATGTATATATACTATATTTTCTTTACACATTCATCCTTTGATGGGCACTTAGGTTGATTCTATATCTTTGCTATTGTGAACAGTGCTGCCATAAATGTAGGAGTGCAAGCATCTTTTTGATACATTGATTTCTCTTCCTTTGGGTAGATACCCAATAGTGAGATTGCTGGATCCAGTGGTAGTTCTATTTTCAGTTATTTGAAAAGTCTCCATACTGTTTTCCATATAGGTTGTACTAATTTACATTCCCACCAACAGTGTATAGGAGTTCCCTTTTCTCTGTATCCTCGCCAACATCTGTGATTTTTTGTCTTTTTAGTAACAGTCATTATGATTGAAGAAAGATGATATCTCATTGTGGTTTTAATTTGCATTTCCCTGATGATTTGTGATGCTGAATATTTTTTCATATGCCATTGGCCATGTGTATATCTTCTTTTGAAAAACGTCTATTCATGTCCTTTGCCCACTAATAGGATTATTTCTTCTTTTAATGCCACCTTTTTAACAGTTAATGAACTTAATATTTTATTTTAGAAGTTTTATTTGACATATAATTGTACATATTTATGGGGTACATGGTGATGTTTCAATACACATACTACATAGTGATCACATCAGAGTAATTAGCATAGGCATCATCTCAAACATTTATGATTTATTTGTGTTGGGAACATTCAATACACTCCTTCTTGCTATTTGAAACTACGCATTACTGTTAACTATAGTCCCCCTACAGTGGTACGGAAAAGTAGAACTAATTCCTCCTATCTAGCTTTAAGAAGCTTTTTTTTAAAAAAAAAAAAAGCCCTTCATATTTTTTCAAGTTTGAAGGAAATAATTTTCTTTTGGCAAATTTTCATGTTATTTTAAATATATAGCTTTTCATTTATGTTTAATTAATCAAATATCAAAACAGTATGCTACATGTAATAAGAATTCCAGTATTACAATGAAGTAAAAATATCCCTTGGGATATCCATACCCCTTGTCTTCCATCCCACCTGCCCTTGTCAGAGAGAATCATTACTTTTCATTCGATGTGTATGCTCCAAAGCTTTTAATGCTTGTGCATGCACATAAATACTTATGTACAGAAATATGTGTAGGTGGGTTGGTTCATTTTACATAAGAGGTCCATATGAAGCCTCTGGAGAACCAAAACTGTTCCACAATAAAAGCATTTAAAAGCACATTCAGGACTTTTGCCTTTTCCCTTTCCTATTCCTTCCCCCCACATTAACCCTAGAGGAGCAAGGGGCAGCTAATGAATGGGAGAATGGAAGAAAGAAGAATGAAGAAACAACAACTACTTCCCTTCCTCAATGGAGGATCCAGAGTCAAGTGCCAAGTCTGAAACTAGGAGGGAGAGAGAGGCAGAAAGAAGTGATGAGTTAGCTTAAAATTGAACATCAAAATTTGAACAGGTCATTTTGATACCTGAAAAGTAATCCATTGAGAAAACAGAACTATTCTTATAAAGATACACGACAAGAAATCAGTGAAAATGGACTAGGATATCATTCATAAGTCGAGAAGTGAAAATAATAAAAGATGTTGATGACAACAGTGGTTAGGAAGAAACTAAGCCATTTCCTATTTTATTCCATCTAGTTTAGTACATTCAGGTAACTGTTCATAAACTTGTAATAATGTATTTTTTTTACTTTTCAAAAATACTTTTAACAAATTAGAATTTTAATTAAAATATTTTCTTAGTAACAGTCTTAGTATGTTATAGTATTTTCCCTATCATAGCACCTATCAAGCAGTATTAGAATTGCCTACATGTTTGTCTATACCAGGAGTCATGAAACTACAGCCTGCAAGCTATTTGCCTATTTTTATAGAACCTTGGACCTACGAATAGTTTTTACATTTTTACATAGTTGGGGGCGGGGGATTATAATAATAATAATATTTTATAACATGCGACAATGATAAGAAATCCAAGTTTAGTCTTCATAAATAAAATGGTATAGGAATCCATGCTAATTTGTTTACATGTTGTTATGGATGCTTTTGTGCTACAAGAGCAGAGTTGAATAGTTGTGACAGAGATCATATGTGGTGCTCTTATCACTTCACACTGCTGCTCAGAGAATCATAGCAGTGGCACAGTTATAACTTGACAGTAGTGCCACACACAAAACCTACCGCTACATCGTACTTATTTTTTATTACCAATGCATATGGATCATGTCAAGACCAATAGAGAAAGTGGACTTTCACGGTCGTGCTTTTAAAGCACAATGGGGTGTTATTTGTTCCCAAATTAGATGAGAAAGCATTGTGTTTATTATACAATGGCACTATGCTGAACAACACAACACACTTGGACATGACCAAATGTATTAGTTTTCTATTACTGTGTTACAACTTATTAAAATCTTAGAGGTTTAAAACAACACAAACTTATTATCTCGCAGTCTCTGTGGATCAAAGCCTGGGAACAGCTTAGCTAAGTGTTCTGCTGAGGCTGTATTCAAAGTATTGGCTAGACACTTTCTCATCTGGAGGTTCAAGTGGGGAAAAAATCCTCTTCCAAGCTCCTTCAGACTGTGGGCAGAATTCATATGCTTGCAGTGTAAAACTGAGAGCCCCAGCTTTTTGCTGGCTGTCAGATGGAAGCCACCCTCAGTTTCTAGAGGTTGCCTAGAGTTTCTAGAAGCTACCTATAGTTTGCCATGTGGGCTTCTCCAAAATGGCTGCTTATTTCTTCAAGCCCTCAAGAAAAATCTCTAGCTCTGATTTTCTAAGATTGAGTATTATATAAGGTAGCATAACCTTCTCTTATACCTAAGTCCCAAGCTTTGTATCCTGCTCCAACACACCAATTCTCCCAGGTCTTGGGATCCTTGATAGCTGCTTCCAGACCTCTTTAATGCTGCTTGCTAGACTAAGTACTATTATAAAGAACAAAGAATTAAACAAAAGTAGTCCTGGAATCCCATTTAGCTCCTATGTAGTTGTACAGCATTGAGCAAGACACTTAATCTGTCTAAGCTCATTTTAATAATTATAAAATAGAAGAATTAGACTTGGAAATTTCTAAGGGTATTCTTATATGCAGTTTTATAATTGCCTGTTGTATTTGATGACAAGGGCTCTAGTATATGTAACTTTATGATCCCTGAACCTAGCACACTGCCTGACACCTAGGACAGCTAATACACACTGTAGATGAATAAATGAGTTCTTTCTATCTCTAAACATTTCTAGTCAATAAGCCCCATCCGTGCACAGGATCCCAAGAACTTCATGAAGAAAAAAAAACAGCAGAGAAAACAGAGCAGCAAAAGAAACCTAAAGCATTTACCCAGAAATATTAGCCTAGTCCCTCAATCACAAATATAAACTGACAATCAAGCACCACTAGATACATCAGGAAAGCTAACGATATGAAAAACACCCTCTTCCAAAAACAAAAACAAATAAAAAAAAGAAAAAAACCTCTGGGGGAAGCAGATCATATGAAGAACAGAAGAGAACTTTAAAAACAGCAGCAAAAATGGAAACAATTAGCCCCTAAGGGCTTTTGAGAAGTATAATAACACATAAATATAATAAGAAAATAATGCTGCATTAAATGGAATAAACAAGAACAAAGTGGGAGAATAATCCTAATATTTAAAACAAAAATATAAAGACATTAAAAAATAAAGAAAAAAAGACGGAAACAATCCAATACCTCCAACTTCCAACTAATAATAAAAATTAATAGGCAGGACAGAGAAAATTAAGAAAAAGAAATCATAAAAGAAAATTTTCATAAGCTGGGGCCAAAAGGGACCTCAGAATGTTAAGAAGGAAACAAAAGCAACTCTATCATACTACTTGATTCAAAAGCTTGTCATAATACTGTACGATAGATAACTGATTTTCAACTTTTAGATTCAATCTTAGCAAAAAGAAAAAATGCAAGATAAAAGTCATGTAAAAATATAAATTTAACCAACCTTGACAGTGTTAAAATAATACTACAATTGAAACTGAAAGAAGCTCAGCTGTTTATGGGGAATAGGTAAGGTAAAAGGAAGGACGGGGCAAGAATATCTGCATTCTGCAAAGTACAGAGTTAAGAGAAAACCTAAAAATTTACTAGAACAAGAAATAGAGAGGTAAGAACATTATTTAAAGTGTCAATGGTGAGTAATAGATGAAGTAAACTTAATAACTACCCAAACATTTAAAGACAGAAAGGAAAGTGGGAGTATGTGAGCTAAAATTTCATTCTTAGTGGAGAATTAAAAGATAATACAAAAATTTGACATAGTATCAAAGAGAAAAGTGTATGCTATTATTTAGAATTCATAAAAGTAACCACCTGAAGCATTTAAAACTGAGATAACTAAAACTGGTTCTATCTACTGAAAAATTCAAAGACTAGAAATCAAGGGCAAGAGACTATTGCTTATATTTCTTTTCCATATACGGGCATTAATTTAATAGATCTATTAATTCTACTATCAACAAATGAGTAACTTGCATCCTAAAGATAACTAAAAAACACTGTCAAATTTGAGAAGAATATTTCAAAAAATTTAACAGTACAAAGTATTAAGTGCCTCTACAAATCAGTTTTTGCTTTTGTTTGCTTACTTTTAATGAAAACAGACTCCATCAATAATAGTGGAGACAGCTGTGGAGTTCTTAACCTGAGATCCATAGACTTCCTGACAATTTTCTAAAGAGAAAATCCATAGTTTTCAACAGGTTTGATATCAAAAGATTATGTGATCTTAAAAAAAAGTTAAGAATCACTGAAAAGAATACTGTTATTTTCTCACTGAATTGCTCTATAAATATATTCTTAGAAGCAATTTATCCTAAAAACTTAAGTAATCTCAGCACTTTATTTAAAAGCCAACCTTGTTATAAGAAAGCATTTAGGGCAGTTTGTAATACATGCACTACAAAAAGGAGGAAGAAAAGATTTACATAAAGAAATCAGCAGAGAAGTAAAATGATCTTAGAAATAAAACTATGTAATACTAATATACCATGAGTTTCAGTACCCATTCAAAGCAAATGTATTTTTGCACTTTCTAGTAGTCAGGCGAAAACAAAAATATGATTAGAAATAGAATTAGCTACAAAATTCAGAGTGTACATTAAAATTATACTAGTTGCTAAAAATACCTTAATATTATACCAGTTGCTAAAAATACCTAAATATTCTTAAAAATTAAGAATAATCTTAATATTGTATTATACCTGCAGATGCAGTCAATGGTAAAAACTGAAAATTTCCCTCACAGAAGCTTTAGATTCAAAAATTACAGGAAGAGAATCGAAAAATGCATCTTGAAAACTTAAAAATTAGGCACCCATTAAAATAAAAACTACTGAGAGAAGATTCACAGAAATATCCCCTGCTTACAATTTTTTGTAACATAGTTACTTATACTGCTTTACATTTTTATTTTTACAAGAGATATTGCCTCTTTAACTGAAACCTTAATCCATCTACTACTAAAAATAACAGACATACATTTAATGTAGCATAAAGCTACATGTGTGAATAAATGGTAATAAAATATTTACAACTTCAAGTCTGTAATTATTCTCAGTTTACTAACTTATTGAAATATCTACATTCAAAAGGAATTCTTCAAAAGAATGCTTTTAAAAATTATCTTTGAGAATGAATGAATATAAATAATTTATTTGCTTTCACAATTACAATTTTGATATAGTAATATCTACTAATAAAGATAAAAATGAGCTGCTAAATACAGAAAACATTAGACATAATCTGATTCTATGAACAGAAATGTCGGCCACTGGCATACTTCTAATTTGATGACCACTGATGAATCTACAAAACACAGAACAGAAAATCAGATTCTCTAATCCGCATGGCCCAATAATTTAGGACTTGACAAAGCCAACTGACCTCCTTAAGACTGCAAACTAAGTCTTAAGTCTTAATAAGTATATTTTCATGTTTAGCATGTTATTCAATATTGTTTACAAGTATAAATTTACAACAAATGGAAATTTAAAAATCAAAACTTATAGTCAAATGTTACTTGTCATAGCATTGATTTCCCACTGCTTTATCTCAAATGAAAACCTCCAAATTTAGTATATGAAACAACTCATTCAGTGTTTCAAATGCTTTATTCAGTCTCAATAAAAATTATATTACAATACATGTCTTCAGCCTTCTCCAAAATTTAAATCAGTAAAGATATTTGTGATGTGATGGCTAGCCGTTACATCACATGCTTCTATTAGCAGCAAGTGTCCCAGTTACTGGTTTCTGGCATTAGCTCAACTGTGGTTGTCTAAGAAAAGAATAAACACTTATTTTTAAAAGCTAAATCATTAACTGTAATGTCAAAAATGGAGATCAATTTCTATAATTACATACTACAGAAACTTTTTTTATCCCAGAAAGATTTAGTAACTATCATCTACAACACTTTACAGTTTTGAAACTTGATTTCAGTGATGTCTTTCTACATTCCTGTTAAGACCCAGAATTTCTAGCTTTTAAAAATTATCACCCAGTTTTGTTTGAACAATGTTCTCCAAACTGTGGATCAGGGCCCATTAGTGGGCCATGTAATCAATTTAATGGGTCTCAGACAACAGTTTTTTAAATAAAATAGTACCAAACAGGAAAGAAAATAGAGTGTACATACGTAATAAGGATAAATCATGTTTAACAAGATTTGTAGGCTTTAAATGAATGTACATGTATCATTGGGTCAGTAATCAAAAAGTATTTCTACAGTTTAAAGGCTACTGTATTATGGCACAGGAGTATCATCAAAACATACTATATTATAATCAGTTACAATTAAATCAATTATTAAAAGAGAAACCTTATTAAAATCTAAATTTCCTAGGTATAAATATTACTGGAAGTCTAATTAAATTAATAGTCTAATTAGTCAGCTCTCACTGTTCTCTAGTAACTACAATATGACCATTTCATAGGTCCTCAAAATGTCTTTTTATGCCTTCTATTCTCAATTTCACAAGTGAATTTACACTCCCATTTGTAATACCCTTTATCATAGCCCATTTGTCTCAATAGTTGGAAGGGGAGGAAATATTTAATTTATGATTTTTTTTTTTTGAGACAGGGTCTCACTTTGTCACCCAGGCTGGAGTGCAGTGGCCCGAACACATCTCAAAATAGCTGGGACTACAGGTGCATGCCACTACACGAGGCTAATTTTTGTATTTTTTGTAGAGACAGGGTTTTGCCATGTTGCCCAGGCTGGTCTCAAACTTCTGAGCTCATGCAATCTGCCTGCCTTGGTCTCCCAAAGTGCTCATATAAGTATGAGCCACCACACCCAGCAGAAATATCTAATTTGAAAATGCACACCCTCCTAAGCATTTATTATACATAAGCCCAGAAAAGCAAAGAGCACCTTCATCTTTAAGAATGACAGGAATCAAAACTCAAGCCGAGGTCATGCTAAATTTTTATTACCGAAATATTCACCATACCAACCTCCGTGAGCAGGTCATCTTACTATCTATAATCAGAAATTTCACTGCAAACCCTAATCCTAACAATGCTGTAAAATTTAAACTGCAAGCCATCAAGGAAATTTTGGGATGCTTATTTTCATTCAGCAAATATTTACTGAGTACTTACCATGCACCAGACACAGGTACAGGTCTAGGTGCTAGAAATACAGTGATGAACTTGCCCCCAAAAAGATCTCATCAGGACTCTTAATGATCTATCTACTTCCATTACCCACAACTTTCTGTAGTACATTTTTAATACTGATTTAAAAGAATGTTCTTTCGTCTCAGGAAAACCAAAAAACAGCTGATTTATTAGCAGTTATGTTTTGTAAAGTCACGGCAAATACTGAACCACTGCTTCCAGGCTAAATACAGAGTTATGTTCCGCCAGCCTCTGGTCACAAGATTGTCATCAACCAATCAATACATAGCTTTGTTTTTTGTATGTTTCTCTTTCAAGACACCTTATTTAATATACATCTCTGATTCATTAACATTGCACTAATAGCCAACAGCACTATACTCATGCCTGAACTCAGCTTATTTAACACATGAATTTTTTCCATAAGGCTTATCACACCTCTCTTGCACTTAGGACCACTAGGCAGCAGCACATCAGCCCTAAGCTTGGGGGCCATTTTAAACAGTGAAATCACCAGGAAAAAGGTAATAAATAGCTTGCAAAAAGCAAGCTTTTCTTCAGAAAGCAGAGAATCACCTTATTCAACGTCAACTGGGAACACGCACATTGGGTGACTCAAAATTTTTGCCTGTGTATGTACATGTCTGTGAATGACTGAGATTACTGAGTTTAGGGTTACAAATAAATTTTAGGAAGCAAGTAAATTTACAAATATGGAATCTATGAATAATGAGAATAAATTCTAATTGGTGAGGGGAATTTTCTCTTTAAAAGTACTCTAGCTAATAAATGAATAAGAAATGACAACTAAATTATAACCATTACACAACTCTTAGTAAATTAATGGACTAGGCAAGGATCATCAATGACTGCTAACATTCCAAAAAGAAAGATAACCTTTGATCTTCCCAATGGAAGAAAAAATAATTGAAACTGAATCCGATCAAACCTCTACACCTCACTACCAATTTAGAGGAAAGATATGGGACAATGTTTTCACTCTTTAACATTAAGATACTCCATTTGTTAATCTGATGTCCTCAAGGAAAAAAGTCATTTTATTCAATTCTGTCTCCCTAATATCTACTATAACACATAGCAGTCAACATTGATTAAAAGTTTCTTAAATAAATAAGTGAATAAATGAATGAATGAACAATCTCTTAGAAATTTAAGAATGTTAATGTATATGATCATCACTTTTTCAAATAGAAGAGGAAAGAGAAAGTTATGGGCAAGCAGGCAATTTATAGCTCTAAGAGATACTACAGGTGGAATAACACTCCACAAATCAAAGGTCATTTACACAGCAATTTCAACTCTTCAAAACAAAGCTATGAGCCAGAAGAAAAATTCACTAAAGGAGGTCACAAAATGCATATTCTCTTCATTAAACAATAAGAGCCTCTAAATTCCACTTGAGTCAGATACTTTCATTTTTAAATAATTCTAATAAGTTTATAATAGAATACAAATTAAAAGGGAAAAACTGAAGTGACTAGTAAAATTATGACTGAGAACAAGGAAGACAAACAACTTTATCCTCATCAATAGATTTATAGACATCTCTACATAACAACACTTTATAGCTGAGGTTCAGAACGAGAGCCCTAAACTAACAAGAAAAGATTTGAATATGTTAGAAAACACGGAGAAAACAGTACTACTTTGTAAAGTTTGTCATTAAAAGAAAAAAACCTAAAATAAAATATATTTTGGTAAAAGGGTACGCTTCAGTATTTCTAATTTATCAGGTCATTCCCTATAATGCTAACTAAATAGAAAGTACATCCAGAAAAGTCAGTGGTTGTATCACACATGGTTCTCATTACAAAGTTATATTCGTTCTTCTCAACTACAGTGAAATATTCTAACTTACAAAAATATATAACTACTAATACATAGCCTAGTATATGCAAAGGCCACAAATTTAAAAGGCTTATTTGAGGGTAATGATGTTTGGGTAAGTATGTGTCAATTCTCCTCATAGAACAGACTTAGTAGTATAACTGACTGCAAATTATAAATAAGTTAACAACTTCAAAATTCTAGAACGAAAAGTGCAACAGATGATAGAAACAAGCTGAAAGTACTTCTGCTCTGGAGATAGGACTTCCTTCTGCCCAGCTAAATCAAGAGACTTCTTCCTCCAAACTATGAAAGCCTTAAGACAGAGATAGAGAATTGACCCAAAGGTACCTTAAACCCCAATATGAACACAAGGTTTTAAAAGCCTAGTTTTTCTTTTAGAGATCAGGGCTACATTACTTGAACAAGAAATAATAGTTCCAGAACACAATGAAGATTGCATTCATTGAAAAATGAGGTTCCCGTAAATCACTATTTCTAAATGACAGAGCTATAGCAATGAAAATATGACATTCAGGATATTACTGTCCCAATATTGCTGGTGTGCAATCAAGCTAACAAATCAAAGTGATTCAATACAGCAAACTTAAATTTTAGAACTGCTTACTACTAGAACCCTTCTATATTGCCAGTGGGAATAAAAATGGTACTGCCACTTTGAAAAATAGTTTGGCGGTTTCTTATAAAGTTAAACACACACTTGCCATATGACCCAACAATCCCAACTTTAGGATCGTACTCAAGGAAAAAAAAATTATGTTCATACACACACACACACACACACACACACACACACACACACAAAATCTGCACATGAATGAAACATTTCTTAATGGGCATATAGATAAATGTGGTGAGGTACATCCATACAATGGAATATTGCTCAGCAGTAAAAAGAAACCACTGACACTCACTACAATATAGATGATTCTCAAATGCATTCTGCAAAGTGAAAGAAGCCAGAATCAAAAGGTTATATAACACGATTCAATTTATATGATATTCTAGAAAAAGCAAAATTATAGAAAGAGAAAACAAATCAGTGGCTGCTAGGAGAGGGAGAAGTTGACTGCAAGGGGAATTTTAAGGGGTGATAGAACTGTTTTGTGTTTTGATTATTGGCAGAGTGAATTTTAGAGAGAAAAACTATTTAATATAAAAATATCTTAAAATCATAACTAATTGAAATGCTAAAAAAAAGGAATATTTACTTTAACAAAACTATCTGGCCACCCACTAATACATTTAATTTTAATTTTAACTTCTGCCATTAAAAAAAAAAATTATTTCTAGGCTGGTGGCTCATGCCTGTCATCCCAACACCTTGGGAGGCCAGAGTAGGAGAATCACTTAAGGCCAGTTCAAGACCAGCCTGGGCAATATACCAAGACCCTGTGTCTACAAAAAGATAATAATAATAAATAAATTAAATTAAATTAGTCAGGCATGGTGGCGTATGCTTGTAGTCCTGGCAACGTGGGAGGCTGAGGTGGGAGTATCACCTGAGCCCAGGAGTTTGAGGCTGCAGGGAGCCATGATTATGCCACTGCACTCCAGCCTGGGCAACAGAGTTAGACCCTATCTCTAAAAATAAAATCAAAAATATTTCTGTAAAGTATTTCTACTTTTTTTTTTTTTTTTTTTTGAGACGGAGTCTCGCTCTGTCGCCCAAGCTAGAGTGCAGTGGTGCGATCTTGGCTCACTGCAAGCTCCGCCTCCTGGGTTCACACCATTCTCCTGCCTCAGCCTCCCAAGTAGCTGGGACTACAGGCGCCCACCACCATGCCCGACTAATATTTTTTTGTATTTTTAGTAGAGACGGGGTTTCACCATGTTAGCCAGGACAGTCTCGATCTCCTGACCTCGTGATCCGCCCGCCTCAGCCTCCCAAAGTGCTGGCATTACAGGCATGAGCCACTGCACCCAGCCAGTATTTCTACTTTTAAGCCTGAGCAGCTAAGTCACATGCTTGTGTTTATTATTTTATTTAAATTGGAAACATTTTATTTAAATTTGGAAACATTTTGTTTGAGATTGTCTCATACAACTGTAACAATGCAAACTGCCGGGCATGGTGGCTCACGCCTGTAATCCCAACACTTTGGGAGGCGGAGGTGGGCAGATCGCTTGAGGTCAGGAGGTTGAGACCAAGCCTGGTCAACATGGTGAAAATACAAAAACTAGCTGGGCGTGATGGCACACGCCTATAATCCCAGCTACTTGAGAGGCTGAGACAGGAGAAGTGCTTGAATCTGGAGACGAAGGTTGTAGTGAGCCGAGATCGCACCACTGCACACCAACCTGGGTGACAGAGTGAGACTTCGTCTCAAAAAAAAAAGAAAATGCAAACAACTGGTGTAGGATAAGCTTGGTGCCTTGCAAGGCGTTTAATCAAGGTTCTCCCATGTTAACATTCTCCCTGATTTAAAAAAAAAAAAAGACAGAAACAATCCATTCAACAAATAAGTGATCATTAAAGACCTATTATGTGCTAAAGGCAGGAAATACAAATGGCAAACAAGACAACCTATCTGACATCACATAGTTTAAACGAGCAACAACAGAAAATATGATACGAACTACAATAGAATTATAGTGCTTTCCAAGCACAAAGCCAGTGCATACAACCTAACTGTGTAAGTTTTAAATCTTGTTCTTGAGGTGGAGAAGAATGGCTAACTATAAGGTTCACATGCTCCTATTAGGATCTAGAGAGTGCCTGGTATCTTGCTGAACTTGGAAACACAGCTTAAAAAGCATACAACACCAGTGCTCCCCCCTACCCATTATCCTTCAGTGTTTAAGGATGGAAAGAAAGCCAAAAGACCACATACACAGAACACTACCTCTGCACAGGAAGTACAATAACCATTCCCTTAAAACAAGGTCCTCTTTAGGGAACTATAATACTAAAATATACAGATTTATTTGTCACCTTTCTGGCAGGCAGAAAATTTTTCTGATACAGAATACCATAACTATAAGTTTTTCTTCTTGAGGAATATTATCTTACAGTGGGGGAGGAGGAGGAAGAGGAAAAGAAACGAGAAGAATCAGAAAGTATGGGAATAGGAACTGAAGGCAAAAAATAAGAATAAGCCAAAGCAGATATAAATATATTTGAAACGAAGTCTTAAAAACAAATTAAGGAAGTTTAAGGAAACTAAAACAGAGGCATTGCAACCACACCCCTGCTTCTTTCTATTATTAAAAAAGTAAGCCAAGATATGTAAAAGAGAGGGCTGCCTGTAGGCGCTTTGGCGTGAAGTTATCATGTGCAAAGGTAAAATTATGTAACCCCAAGGACTAAAATGTTTGATGAATACTCAGTTATGCCAAAGTTACCCAAAACATTTTCCGTCTCAAGCATCCTAATTACACAACGCTTCTGGAACTACAGTGGGACCCACAGGACCAGAGTTAATAACTTAGTATCAAAAACCCAGGAGAGCTTTCAACAACTGTTAAAGAAACTAACACAGATTCAAATAAAATGCCACTTTGCATTTATCTATTTACAAGAAAAAAGGCAGAAGAAATTTACTAGCACCTTACTGAAACTCCACCTCACAGAAGTAAGATATGGAGTAATTTATATTAACAGGTTGCTGCAGGTCCATAGTTTGTTTTCCAGCATTCTGGCAGTCAAACATGTCTTAGAATTCAGAATGTCCAGAGATTTTTGACAGGTGATAAAGTGGGTATACACCATATATTTAACAACACCTCTAGAGAAGGCTGGGATAGTACAGAGAAGCCTAGGACAGCACACTATCATCAAACATTTGCTATTTCCACAATGAAACCTTTAAATATATGAAATAAAGAGAACAGTTCAGAACAGATTTTGTGAAAAAATCAATTTGTACCAAACACACAGAAAAAGGTTTGGTTTTCAGAGTGCTGTGGATGTTAGAACTGTTGAAAAGGAATTATGGTCCTATAGAACGGTACTCATTACTCTTTATCATGTACCAATTTTATTGTGGCATTTTGGTGAATCCAGAATAATTCTAAAAGTCTCCTACTGGTTCACACAACATGTCCTCTAAACCCTACCCAGTGCTAAATTTCTGTACCACATTCTCCTATCAGGGCAGTTTTCAGAAATCTAACACTTGCAATTTATAGAACTGCCAAATCCAATTTTGCCACCACACAAAAAATGTTCATTGAATTGAATATATTGAACTCATCCTAAAATGGCTTGCTCTCATTTTGTCACAGAAAAAAACACTGTAACTGCTGAGGGTGTTCCTGACCCAGGAAGCAACATCAAATCAGTCACTAAAAGGACCCTAATTTTGTCCTAAATATCGAGATACAATAACCCTATAAAACCCTATTATCATAGTGTATTTATGTGTATATATTTCCAGACTATATGCAATACAAACAATATAAACTATATGCAATAAACACAATATACTATAACTGAGGTAAAATATTTTCACTGAGCAGGAAAAAACAGAGACCATTCCTCATCAACAGTGCTATAAAAAAGAAGAAAGCAGTAGAAGTGCAGTTATACTAAATAATCTTTGAAGTCCCTTCTATCCTGATGTTCCATAAAAAATACAACTCAATGATATTGTAAATATGATAAATATAACCTAAAACGAGTAACTTTTTATTAGTAACACTTCTTGCCCTCTTATAATTTATAATAACTTTAAAGATATCACTTAGGTCTCCTAAGATTTCCAGAAACAACTGAATTGATGCCTTAATTTATTTTTGATAAATTTCCCCATAACAAACTTTCCAAGCTTTAGAAATCCTCTAACTTTGGCATTCTACTTAATCAAAGACTGCTAATGAGCAATGAATATAGGGGCCTCACTAAGGATGCTAAGTACAATTGACCCTCGTTATCTATGGGCTCCTCATCCTTGGATTCAACCAATCGCAGATTGAGATATTCAGGAAAAAAAAAAAGCATCTGTACTAAACATGCACAGACTTTTTTTTTTTTATCATTATCCCTAAACAATACTTCATAACAACTATTTACATAGCACTTACATTGTATTAGGTATTACAAGTAATCTAAGAATAACCTAAAGAATAGGGGAAGGTGTCAAAGGTTATAGGCAAATACTGTGTCATTTTATATCAGGTACCTGACCACACCCTTGGATTTTTTTTTTTTTTTTTTTTTTTTGAGACAGAATCTTGCTCTGTCGCCTAGGCTGGAGTGCAATGGTGTCGTCTCGGCTCACTGCAACCTTTACCTCCCAGGTTCAAGCGATTCTCCTGCCTCAGCCTCCCAAGTAGCTGGGACGACAGGCGTGTGTCACCACGCCCAGCTAATTTTTTTGTATTTTTAGTAGAGACAGGGTTTCACCGTGTTAGCCAGATGGTCTCAATCTCCTGACCTCGTGATCCGCCTGCCTCTGCCTCCCAAAGTGCTGGGGTGAGCCACAGCGCCCAGCCCATCCTTGGATTTTGATAGCCATGAGGGGTCCTGGAACCAATCTGAGGAACTGTATGAAACTATGAACAGAAGGCACTACTTTAACTTGATTCTCTTGCTAGTATTTTCTTCGCATTTTCTTCTATGTCATCTTCATACCTCCACCCCAAATTTTAAAAAAACAGTTGGAAAATAAAAGGAAGCCATTTTTTTAAAGGGCTAAGAGGGGAGTGTAAAAGAAAGGAGAAATTAGTTATTTTCAACCCTGCAGGACACTGGAATCGTCTGTAGAAATCCTAAAACATATATCAATGCCCTAGCCCTTTCCGGGCCCTACTGATTATTTACGGAATATAAATTAGCATGGGTAGGATCCCAACATCTGTCTTTTTTTTTTAAGCTCCCAAGAAAACTGTAATATGAAGTCGGGCCAAGAATCACTAGTAAAAACTTTCTCCACAAACCCTTCCCTCCTCTCATCTATTTAGTTAAATGTTAGCATTCCCAGCCCATAGCAAGGACTGCAGGAACTATCTTTAAAATTGTCCATTTTTCTTCTTTCATTTACTCTGTCACAGAAGAAAAATTACTAATTTTCAACTGGAAATTTTTAAACAAGTGTGTATAGTAAAATTAATTTTAGCTTATTGGATATTCTCGTTCCCAAATGCTCAGGATTTCTTTTTCAGTCTTAAAAAAACCACCTTCATTAGTAGGGTATTAAGGTAAACAGCAAAGCATACAATAATAAGCAAACACACAATATGCATTCTAGTTATCAACTTTCAATAGATATCAGAAAATACTCAAAACAATTATCTTAAGGAGCTGATTATATTTTGATACTTTATTAACTACAAACATTTGCAGAATCTCAATTATATAAAGACGCATCAGCAACAATATATCCTGATACTCGTATGACAGAAAAAGTACTCAGTAAAGATCCTTTTTTTAAAATAAAAACTGGCATCACAAGATTCCACATCTTTAAGATTTAAAGATTCACATTTTTGGAGTAGGGAGAGTCAGACTGCTGTCAGATTCCCTAAAATAAATGTAGAAAAGAAAATAATGTTTTGTAAAAAATATGCATCTATAAACACTTTTTTTCAAGGTCATCTACAACTGATAACTACTAGTTTCATCTCCAAAACAATACTAGACTATTTTTCTACCCCAAATTAGAATTTTATTAAAAGGTCCTGTAGTCATAAACTTGCACACCCTAAGACTTATAGAATACCATAAATTTTCTCTCTTCTGTCCTGATTACCTAATATATTTGCCTCCACTTGAAAGTATTCATTGCTAGAATATAAAATAAGTATTTCACAGAAATAGAAAATAAACATGACACAGACTGGGTGTAAAGAAAAAAAAACATTTTCACTTCCCTTTTTACTAAAGGAAATTCTGAATATAATTTTAACTCTAATAAATCATAGTCTAATACACTGCCTAGTATACCACCTGAAGTCAAACCAAACAAATTAAAAAACAACACAATAATTTCAAAATATTCAGAAGTCCACTAATTTTATAATGTATATTTGTACCAAAAGATATTATATGGCCAATTTCAACTTAAAATTTTAAGATAAGTAATTTTAATAAATCCAATTTTAAACATAAAGAAATCTGCAAAGTATCAATACATTTGAAGCACACTTTATTCATGGTAATATATAAGGAAAGCAAAGTTCTATATTAAAATCTAAACTGGTAGAAAACATCCCACCCCAAGATTCTACTCTCCTCAAAAAAAAAAAAAAATTACTGTTTTTTCTGATGGTAGAAATAATGCACAGTGATAGCTGAAAACCCAAACAATACAGAGAAGTATATGAAGTATAAAAATAGAAATCATCCTAAATCTCACCATTTATAAACAACTGACATTAACATAAATATTCTTCCAGAAGATGGATGGATTTACTCCATATACTTACAACCCATACATACATGTATCTATGTATACATGTATAGTATATATGCACATATATATTCCTTTCATTTACATATATTGACGGTAAAGAAATGTTTAAGATCATTTTCTTGAAAACAAAATAATAAATTGTCCCAAACAGTCTGCTTTTGCATTTTCATTTAAGCAGGCTAGGTTTAAGATTATTGCACGTGTGTGTCTGCCTGTCTTTCTGTGTGATGTTGTCATTGTTGTTGACTGCTTGAGGCAAGCTGAAAAATCTTGTCTGTTTACTTATTTTACTGGAAAAAAAGAAAGAAAACTTCTGGTTAAATTTTTCCAAAGCCTAAGAACACAGCTATCTGTACTAAAGGTGATTAGCTGACTGATTTACAGTGGTAGCCCACAGTCCTGAGCAAAACTGTAAAGTAGACAAGATTATTATGGCCTCCTAATTCTTACTCAGAAAGAGCACTACACTAGTAGTTAGGATATAAGAGTTCTACTAATCAGGTGTGTGGCTTGAGCATTTCAATCTTCCTATGATTCATTTTCATTCTAAAATTCTATGGTTCTCAACTTTGCTGTTCTCAAAATATGTAAAAACCATCCTTTCCTCCAATCTCACTGGAATTCCAGGATTCAAAATAAATCCTTCTGACCAAGAAACTCCCATTTCCTCAATGCACTTATTCTCCCCTAGATATGATAAGCAAAGTAATCAATGAAATCAAAGGTATGGGCAACTTCATGGTGAGGAAGGAAAGCAACAATGCAGAAAAAAATTTTAAACAAGTTTATAGGAACAAATTTTAATTTAAAATTAAATAGCTTCATGAGTTTCATGGAAAAAAATTATAATCTTTCAACTTAACCACCTATTTTATTGACTCAAAGTTAGCCAAAAAAATAAAGTAGTGTTTTTAGCTCCTAAAATATTCAGACCCAGCCGGGCGCAGTGGCTCACGCCTGTAATCCAGCACTTTGGCAGACCAAGGCGGGCAGATCACCTGAGGTCAGGAGTTCAAGACCAGCCTGGCCAACATGGCAAAACCCCGTCTCTACTAAAAATACAACAATTAGCCAGGAAAGGTGGCGAGTGCCTGTAATCCCAGCTACTCAGGACGCTGAGGCAGGAGAATCACTTGAACCCAAGAGGCAGGGGTTGCAATGAACCGAGATCATGCCATATTACTCCAGCCTGGGAAACAAGAGTAAAACTCCATCTCAAAAAAAAAAAAGTAACTTGCCAGCCACGGTGACTCAAGCCTATAATCCCAGCACTTTGGGAAGCCAAGGCAGGCAGATCACTTGAGGCCAGGAGTTCGAGACCAGCCTGGCCAGCATGGAGAAACCCCATCTATACTAAAAATACAAAAATTAGCTGGGTGCAGTGGCGTGCACCTGTAATCCCAGCTACTCGGGACGCTGAAGCATGAGAATCACTTCAAAACAGGTAGACATAGTGGTCACTATTTATCATCTCTCTAACATCCATATCCCCCAAATTCTTCCTTTGCACAATTTTTTAAAAATATCCTCCCTCTTCCATCTAACTCAGAAAAATGTGATCCCAACACTAATTGCAGAAGGTATCTCCTGATTAGTAGAAACCAACCACGATAACCTTACTTCCCTTGTGATAACTAGTTAGGACGTTCATGTGACCTAATTCTGGTCAATAAGATATGAAGAGAAAAGTATGTTGATAGCTTATGCAAAAGATGTATTTGCTTTTCCAGAGACAGAGACAGAAAGAGAGAGAGAGATCCATTCCTTCCTCTGGCCAATGCATGTCTAGATGTGATCTTGCTGCTGGTCTTAGGATGACTCCAACACACAGAAGACACACAGCCAAGAAAATCACAGAGGGGCAGACCAGAGCTTTCAAGTACTAGCTTGGAGCCACCCACCCTACCTTCATACTTCAATGTGCCATTTCAGCATCTACTGTAATTCAGCAAGCAATGTGGTTACACCAAAATAAATAGCATACCACATATACCACTCCTTCTCCAACCTGGACTTCCTGCTCCTTCAACTGAAAGTTCTCCTTTCCATTTGGACTGAGCTAGGTGACATAGGAGGCTCAAGTGCTCCTGGTATATATCAAGGGTGTCACATTTCCTCCTCCAAAGAACAATCTCCTCTACCCCAGCATTGCTAATTGGACGGAGATGTTGGAACTATAAGAAGGCTTACCCCTTCAACCCTGACAGTATACAGAAGTTGAAAGGTAGCTTATGAAATCAGATTAGGGACCATATTGGGAAATATGTGAGAACCATAGATTGATCACCTGACTAGATAAACAATTCACTCTAAGGAATGAACCTCTGGGAATAACAGAATCTTCCTTTTTTTTTTTTTTTTTGTTAAAGAGGATGCTATTAAGTAAATCTCTACGCAGTAGTATAAACTAGGAAAGATGATGTTTTAGAAGCAGACAACTTCTTTAATATATTACAATTAATAAATGGTTCTGAAGTTAGCATAAAAAGGAAATCATTTCTCAACATCTACAAACTCTATACATTTTATTACAACTAAAACAAAAATGTCCATTCACAAGACAATCTTATAATACAGAGCCATGGCCTTTTCTTCGAGCGTGGGTCTATCGATGAAAGTTCTATTTCATTTTTCTTACAAAAACCACTCCCATAAAACAACACCTTTGATTTCCAGTTTCTGTTTCTTAAACACAGAAAGATATTTTACAAACATGTGAAAAATAATATTATTGCAGATTTTTTTAGACTGTTAGGTTTTTTTTTTTTTTCTTCCCTAATCATTTAAAACTATTTCACCCTCATCTATTTCAACGATAATTGATTTTGGCTACTCACTTGATTTCAAAGCAGCCAATTGGTTCTCACACAAACACCTTTTTATCTTTGGAGTTCACTGAATAATAATTCATTAAACTATGTGATTACAACATCAAGTGCCATAACAGTCTGTTGGGTACAAAAACAAATGTTTCTTGGTAAGTATACAGTAACTGAGGGGAATAAAAGTTCAAGATAAAACTAAAGAATAGTCTACTGTCATTCAATGTAGCATGAGCATCAGTCAGCAAATTCTACAGAGAGAATGAAGACTATCATTTAATCTCACGAGTGGGTTAAGCAGAGGTCAAGTATGAGAGATTTTCCTGTAATAGGGTGTTCCCAAGAGTCTTTGCTTGTCTACCCACCAATCCACCCTCTAAAATTCTTATCAGCAACTTCTGAAATGAAGAACAGAAGATTTACACAGTGCCTACTATGTGGCAGGCATCACATAGTCCTTGGCACTTTATATGAATTTCCTCCATTTTGATGAAGAACATAATGGTGGAATAACAGGGTAACTCTCTTCCCTTTTTTTCCAAATGTAGCTATCAGCTAAAGAAAGTACTTCGAGGTAACATAAAGTGATCTAAATAAATGTAATAAATTTGAATACAACTTCAACTTCACATTACTAACCTAGAGAAAAAAACATTAAACTTTGTATTTAAGAAAAAGAGTATCATGAGAACATATCTCATTCCATTGAAAAGTTATGAAAAATGCGGACACGATTTAGCCATGTGGACATAACTTACTCATAAATTTTCAATAAATTACAACTATGTATTATATCACTGGTAAACAAAGCGACCAAAAAAGTGTGTCTTATCTCCCCAATACATAAACACTTCAATTCATTGTTAAGAGTGATTTCTTATAACTAAGATGATAAGCAGGAAGTGGCAGGAGAGAGTATAACCAATCACTATGGTCTAACAACAAATAAACACATACTTTCCTTAGGTTTCATAACAGAAGGGAAGCCCAAACATTTATAGTTGCTAAATCTCGGCTTTCAGAGAGAGCTTTAAAAAAAGAAAGAAAAAATGTCTAACAGCAGCCTCCACCATGTCGCTAAAAGTTATACATTTCTACATTTATCTCTCATTCCATATTTCCTGAGCAGTTCAGATGCCCTTGAAAATCATTTCACATTATTAAAGCACATTTGATTTCTACACATTAAGAATCCAAGCATAGTTCTGTCCTGCAGATCAGCAAAAGGTGATGCTCTGAGGTACCTTAAATTACCAGAACCATACTGTCTGCACCTACCAGATCCCACAATTAAAGACAGATACCTCAAAACTGCCGCTTCTGAAGAAATTACATCAGAAAGAACCAACACTCGGACACATACTATCAATTAATACCACGAATTGCCAACCGCTTGAGAAAAGACCAAAACGAGGATGAAGACGGAAGATAAGAAAAAATAAATCATTGGTGGCTTAAGACTTTGAAGTCAGAAAAAAAAACTGACTCAAATATGCACTCTGCTACTTCCAAGATATATCTTCAACACATTATTTAAACTCTAGAAGACTGTTTCCTGCTCTCAAAAATGAGGTTACACCACCTAACTCATAGTTGTCTTAATAGTATCATTTATGGCCTCTAAACAAAGTAGGCACTTAATAAATTATAGGAGGTATTGTTGTTACTGGGAGGTTGAAGGGAACACAAATTCAGTAATAAGTCCTTTTTGAATACTAAGAGGGGAATAATTAGGGAAGCTAAGAGGGGAATAATTAGGAGAAAAAAAAAAAACTTCAAACAATTTTCCCTGTAACATGATTTTACATGCATTTATAAACTGATTTTTTTTTTCTAAGCACTCCTTTGATAATGATTAAGTGTGGGGTTACATTATTTTAGGGTCATCTAATATTTAAGATGACTTAAAAACCTCACACACATTAATCTGGAACTCTGAAAGTTTCTCATCTTATCATCCCTCTGTTACTATCAATTTTCTTCACGTACAGATTCTTTTATAATTACTTCATTAAAACCATTTTCTGTAAAAATATACATTCTTTACATTTCATCTCATCCACAGCAAATCTCACTATTGACAATAATATAACTATTCAATGACCTATATTTTGATATTTAATACTTCAGCATTCCTTCTATTTAATTTGATACATCCTTTTGGGAAGCCCTTTGGAACAAAACAACTGCTTGTTCCATTCTGAAAAACATCTGAACCAATAAATTATACCAGAATAAGTCTACTCCCAGCATGGAGTGGATTACAGGATGGATCAGAGGAGACACAGAGAAGTAACTGGAGAGCTTCTCATTTCTTCCTGAGTCACATTTTTACAGTCTGGATTGATTTCATGTATAACCAATTACTAGATAACCAATTACCAGACACAACCATATTCAAATGCAAATAAAGAAATATAACGCAACTATATATAGATTGTTTTGGATTATATACTTTTCTGCTTTCCTTCAGTAGTGCCAATGATAGAAAATTGACTATTTTGTTATAACTTGTTTCCTTAAACTTACTATCCTTATTTGCCTACCTACTGTCAGCATACGATCTGTACATTTGGACCTTCATGCCTCAAACTGACTCATCTTTAAATACAAGCTGAACTTCCATGGCCTGATCTCCAACTACTTTCATAGCTTCTCCCACAAAGACCTCCTGGCAAAACAGCCTTATGTCCAGTTCAACAAGCCCTATAACACAATCACATGCCTTTCCTCAGGCTGTTCCCTTCACCGAGAAAACTACCCCCACCATCACCCACTCAGTCCCCATTTTGCCTATTAAACTATGTTAAGGCCCAGATGAAGTGTTACCAGCTCTACATTCATTCAAAATTTCCCAGTCAAAAATTAGTATCTCACACACACACACCCCATGCTTCCAATACACCTCCAACAAAACCCACAGGAATCTGTGAATTACCTCTGTGTATGTCTGCTTCTCCCTTGAAGGCAGTACTGAGTCTCATTCATCTTCATATTCTACCCACTGTTCCATCCTTGCCACAGAGTAAAGGTGGTCCTGGTTGAATTAAACTATTCCTTGATTCCACTAATCCCAGTCCTTTATTTTCAAGGAAATAATAAATGCCTTTCATGTACTGAAGATCTTGTTAATATATTGTAAATGCTTGCTAAATCTAATGATGAAAATGTCAATAATTACATAACACACTAATGTTTAAGCTGATGAATGGCAGAAGGGGGTGGATGACTATAATAAATCATCAGTAAAGACAATCGTTTCTCAAGATCCCCAAAAAAATGTCATTCATAACAACATTAAAATTAACCTTTCTGTCCCCCATTCTAATAACTACTTCTACTTAATGCATATTCAGAAATGCAAGTTCACATAAAGCAGAAGTGTCTGTACATCCTGCTAAGAATGTATGTCAAAGCCATACAATGTATTTGATAACATCTTTCTTCCAATGTCCACAAATGTAATTTTTATCTTTTATCTTTTGTGCAACTATAAAGGTTAACTATACAAAATAAGAAGATAATTTATCTTAAGACACAACGGGAGCAAAGTTTGTAAATAATTACAAAATACACTAAGTATATCTCAAAAAAAAAAAGAAAGCTATTAAGAATGTCACACACCAGATCTGATTTTTTTGGTGAAAAATATTTTCTTAAACTAGTTTCACATCTTTCTAATTCCACATTATTCTCACAATTTCTGTAATGTTTTTCTTCTCAATTTACGGGGAAAGTCAATATTCTTCAAAGAAATATCTTTAAAAAGTATATAGTTTTCATTTTATATCCCATCTTAGATACAGTTTGCCATCTCTCATATCTGTGGCCAAATGTCATTTGAATCGGAATAAGTAATTGCAAAATGTAAAATAATGACTTATTTTCTTAATTCATTAAAAATAAGTACATTTTTAATTCTCTAATTCAAAGTAAATATTTTAATAGAAGATTTAAAAGGGGCCACTGACCAGTCTGGGCGCTTACTACAAAAGAGTTAAAAGTAATTCACACAGTGTATCAACAGTAGCTGTCTCCCACACACACAGGCACACTCACTCTCTCCCCCATCTGAACTTTTCCTCCCTAAAACATGAGGTGGGAGAAGGGGAATGACCATGACACAGGCCTAACTACCCCCACCCCACGAGTGGACACACATCTCCCACCTCATCCTGCTGAAAAGAAATGTGGAGGCTGTGGACCAAGAGACCCGATGCTTCTCAGTGTCACTTCCCCTGCATGTGGGATAAACAAACAAACGGCACCATGAGAGTAACCATCAGAGTAATTTTGTTAACCTTTGACTAATGTCTTGGTTAAGTTTTGAGCTGAGTCAAAGCTCTAAGAAACAGGCAAATCCCTGTGTCCCCCAACCCAACCCCTTAAACACTCCAACGGGAAGTTTATCCCTGAACTGAACGCTGGCCCCCGTCGCCTCCTCCCAGCCTATCCATGCCTCCTTCCTGCCTGAAGCCCCTACTCCAAAGGTAATTGTCTGGACACAGTCAAGGAGCACCGTGGGCGACACTCCCCACCTCCCAATCTCTCCTAAGGAAGCCCCCGCCGGCCCACCTGGCCCACCTACCTCGCCGCCCCAGTCGCGCCGCACCACTCCGGCAACTTTTGCACCCAGCCCGACCCGCCACCCGCGGCCCCCGCTGCCCCCTAGCCCTCCGCGCCCTCAGCTTCCGACCGCGGCCCCCTCCGGCCCACGCCTCCGGGCCACCCGCCCTGGTCCTCGCCCACCCCTCCCCCGACACCCGTGCCTGCGGCGCCGCCCCCGCCGCACCCCACCCCACCCCACCCGCCCGGGACCCCAGCCCCACCCGGGAGGGAGGGCGCCGCGGCCGCGCCGAGGCAGCCGCCGGGCCGGGGCTGGCAGCGGAGCACCTACGCGCAGGGGGCTTTACCTCAGAGGCGCTGCCGCGAGCAGCGGGGTCGGTCCCGGGCGCGGGCGGCGCCCCCAGTTCGTCAGCGCCGGCGGGGGCAGCGGCGGCGGCACATCACACCCGCCGGCGGCCGGAGGAGGAAAGCGAGCCACGCAGGGAGCAAGCGAGCGAGCGAGGTAGGGGGGAAGGAGCGAGAGAGAGAGGTAACGCAGCGCTGCTCGGATTCGGTCCCTGCACTGCCGCTGGTGCCTCCTACCGCCGCCGCTGGCCGGAGAGTCGCCGCCCGAGCCTCTGCTGTCGCCACCGATGCAGCCGGGAATGAATGCACAGCAGCGCCTCGCTTATCCGGAGGTCAAACATCCTTCTGCCTCGGGCATCCGGATCGACGCCGGACCCGGAAGTGAACACACGGAAAAAAAATTAAAAAGGAAAGCGTCTCTCTAGCGGCGGCGGCCCCCAACCTGCCCGCATCAGCGTAAAGAGCCGAGTAGAGCCGAAGATTGCACCAGCCTTCTTGGATTGGTCGGATCGCCGACCGGAAAGGAGACGGCGCGGTCATTGGCTGGCAAGGTATATAAAGCCTAAGCCGCGCCCTCTCCCCGCCTTTCTAAAGCCGTGCGTGAGGGAAAGTGAGGAGGGATTGTAGATACGAGTGTTTCTCTGGATGAAGCAGTGGGCGGAGAGGCATAGCAAAGTCTACGCAGAGAACTGGAAGAGAACACCCCCGTGCTTTAGGAGAGCTACTAAGAACTGAGTGAGCAAAGAGCCTTAAGGGTACCATTGTGCCAAGTCAGGGTGGTGAGGCATTCCCTGTTGTGCTCAGCCCGCCAGGTTCCAAAAAATCTTAGGGCACGGCCTAGGAGTATGACATCACTGGGTTGACATTTTTCCCCACTTGTTTGTAACCCCAGTGCTATATCAGGGCTCCAACTGCTTAGAAATATGAATTATGGCTCACATTTGCATCTCATTTGCTGTTTGTAAGCTGAGGTAATCCTCTGAACTATATAGTGTGGTATTACCTGTTTTTCAAATTCACCTCCCAAAGTTCTGAGAAGCCAAACATAACCCAAGTAATCAAGTTGCAGCACACAAACTGAAATCGGTGTTTCTGACTCACACTTACGTCCACTCTGCCTACATAGAAAGATTGCATTCCTTTCATTTTCCCTCTTGCAGTTGGTTCCCTGGGATGGAGATAAGTCATTTTGGTAGACTTCTATGGAAATTGATCCACCATGAAGGCATGGAAACAATAATTTTTTTTAATTGTGATTCTTATGTCTCAAGTCCTTTCAAAAGTTAGGCATTAAGGTCTGCAGGAAGAAGAATCAGCTTGGTGCTATGTTTTTTAAATGTTCATTTTATCAAACCCGTTTATATTCTTGATACACTTATTGTATCAAGAAACTTGAGTCTGGTGTATCTCTATCTTTCCTGTCTACCTCTCAAAACGAAAAGACTCTAATGAGACAAATGCACTCCTTCATTTTCCTCCCTACTTTGCTGGATTAATGGTATAGCTAATGTGTTATCTTTGGAAGGGTAGTTAGTATGGAAATCTGTTTTTGATTTTGGTTTGTAATACAACAGTGCCTTTTTTTTTAAACCTCTCTTCTCACTTTCTTCCCCAAACTGGAAGTTAAGAAGTGACTAGCATCACCAGCCTTAGAAGGGTAGTGATAAGAGCTTTGATCCATGCTTACCACACCATCATTCTGTAGGAGACTCAAAAGCAGCTAAGATGTATGCATGCTCAGAATTGTGAATGACTTGCCTAGGCAGATGACATAAACCAGAATTTCTGATCTCTCCCAGGACCCACTAATAGACAAGAAACAAAGTTAACAACATCTCACTCAATAGAAGAGAAGTGTCTGCAACACAGGAAACTCTAAATATTGTCCTCAAGTCCCAACAAACCATTTTATTCTCTCTACCTGAAAAAACTCAGTTTTGATAAAGAACACCCACCCTTCTAAGTTTTCATAAATGGTTGAGAAAGTCAAGTATATAAATATATGATCAAATCACATTTTTAAATTAAAAATGGGCTGGTCTAAGTACAGTGGTACTTACAACGAGTTGATCACAACCAGTTACAGATTTCTTTGTTCCTTCACTCCCGCTGTTTCACTTGACTAGTATTTATTAAATTATATTAGAAATGGATGAGAATAAATGTTTACATTTTTAACACTGCAGGGAAGACTTTTGGTTAAAATTTGGCCTATAAGCTCCTATAGATTAAAATTGGCAAAGCCTGGTGTAGTGGTGAACGCCTGTAGTCCCAGCAACTTGGGAGGCTTGAGGCAGGAGGATCTCCCAGTAGTCTAAGGCTAGCCTGGGCCACATAGTAGGATCTTTTCTCAAAAAAAAAAAAAAAAAAAAAGCAAGTAACCTAGGTAGGAGGCAATTAAATTTTCAGGTCATTCTATTAACTTATAAGAAAAATTGGTTTGGGAGGCCGAGGCGGGTGGATCACCTGAAGTCAGGAGTTTGAGACCAGCCTGGCCAATGTGACAAAACCGCATCTCTACTAAAAATACAAAAATTAGCCAGGTGTGGTGGTGTGCACCTGTAATCCCAGCTGCTCTCGAGGCTGAGGCAGAAGAATCGCTTGAATCTGGGAGGCGGAGGTTGCAGTAAGTGGAGATAGTGCCACTACACTCTAGCCTGGGCAACAGAGTGAGACTCTGTCTAAAAAAAAAAGAAAAGAAAAAAGTATGTATATATATGAAAAATTGGCAATGTGAAAACAGCTTATATTAATGAAGGAAAAGCCAAGACACAGGCATTGCAAGCAAAACTCTTTATCTTATAGCATGATGTTCCAACCTAAGCAGCCAGATTATACTTGTCAATCTGCTATGTTACACATCAAATACAGTTTATTTGTTGTGTCACCTCACATTTCCTGGCATTGCCACTCTTCAGGTATTTATATTCTATTAATATTTTTCATTATGATTATAGCATAATGTGATACTGGTGTTACAATTTTTATAGTACATTGGAAACTTGCATTTATCAACTTTTCTTTTGACAAAAGCTTTCTCTACATGTCCTGCAGATGCTTTGTGTGAGACAGAGAATGGTATGTAGAGTTTGTGGAATGTAAAGCTGGCCATTTTTTCTCCTTTGTAAGCAGTAAAACTTAAAGTGGAAGAAAGATGGAAATGAAACAGTTTGATTATGGTTTTAAGCAGGAAATTATGAGATTAAGATATTTACTAAGACTTTTCAAAATAAAAACAGATAAAACATTCATTTTCTTCTTTCAAATATTTTGTTTAATTGTAATGGTAAACCTGGCATGGTGATTAACTGATTGCCAGAATAAGGCCTGAGGCATCACCAAATTATACTTAATTCTTTATTTTTTAACATTATTTTAAAGGAAAAGTACCTGGAAGAAAGATGTAATTAGGAAGAAGTAAACATTGAAGTAGAACGGGGAAGGATGCAAAATGGAGAACTATAACAATAGCCAGGGGCTGGGAGTAGAGCAACATATTTTTCTACGATGAGGAGGAAAATAATTTCTTCCCCCGTCAAGCCTACAGTCAAGGGGAGAGACAAGAAGGATTGTGGGAGAAAGCCAGTCACATACAGCAGCTAGATCAGGTTTTGGGGAAGCTATCGCTTAGCAACCTTTATTTTAGACTGTTACATGAGTACAGCTCGAAAAAGTCAAGACACTGTTTTATACCATCCTTAGAAGGATGATTTGAAGTATTTGGTAGGTGGGAAAATAAATGTACAATAATCACAAAACTTTTCTGAGAGGCTTTATTACATGTTATAATGTTGATCTTCAGAAATGTTTAATAAAATCACGTTTCCAGGATTCCTTGTCTTATCTCGGGTTGCCATAACAAAGTATTGCAGACTGAGTAGCTTAAGCAATACAAATTCATTTTCTCACAGTTCTGGAAGCTGGAAGTCTGAGATCAGGATGTCAGCATGGTCAAAGTCTGGTGAGATCTTTCTTCCTGACTTTCAGATTGGCACCTTCCCCCTGTGTCCTCACATGGCCTTTCCTCGATGTGTGGGCATGGAGAAAGAGGGTGATCTCTCTTCTTCATCTTAATCCTATAGAAGGCCCCACCTTCATGACCTCATCTAAACCTAATTACCTGCCAAAGGCCCTACAAATTCCATCACATTTGGGATTGGGGATTCAACATATGAACTTTGGGGAGACAAAATTCAGTTCACAGCACTCCTCAAAGGAGTATTTTCCATGCAGAGAGTATATCATCTATAAATTAAAGGTAAAGGCTAGACAGGATATTAATAAGAGAAGACAACTTGTAGACCATGTTAAAACTTCATGGAGAAAAGAATACATTCTTAAGAGAGAGAACTTCCATAAAAAAAACGCTCCATAGGGAAAAGCTAAAACACCATAAAAATGTAAAAGTGTCTTGCCAAAAATAGTGACTAAATCTCTAGCTAGGCAATTTAATTTTTGTTTTTTTTCCATTAGCAGACCTGAATTTTGGCAGTTTTTACGTAAGTTTGGCTATCCAAAGAATGTTGTTTTGTGATAAATGGAAGAGTTAGCTAAAGCTGTGATTTTCTTGTAATGGTTTCAAGAACAGCTTGAATTCTGAGTAATATATCAATCTAAGGTTTGGAGATGGTCATAATAATTAGTCCCTGTTCCATTTTCCCTCTTCTTGTCTTCTTTTGCTCCCCATAGTTATATCTTCATATTTCTACCTCAAGAGTCCTTCCCGGCTCATGAAACAAATCTGAGCAAGACTAAATGTCTCATCAGCCCCCACCCATAGGAACCACGCAGCCCTCTGAAGATGTAGAATGCTAAATAAGAGTGCTGGATTACAGGCAGACTTCAAGCTGTGCCACTTCCCTATATCCCTAATATTTTCCCAGTCTATAGCACTGGACTTCTCCTTTGCTTTTCTTTCATAATTGGAACTATATCAATTCCTAAGCTCCCATCTAATGTGAAGGTTTAAGCTTGGTTTGGAAAATTTTTCACTAGTCCTTGTTCTGACTAGATCCTAGTTCATCGGACAGGATACTGTTATGATAGATTACCCTCAAGCTACTGAACTTCTTCAAACATCACCCACTGACTAAGCTTACTGGATTACTATATCCTTCTGCTGAATAGGACTGCACTGGTACCACAGCTTGTCTATGCCGTGTCTGAACTTCATGTACTCTGTGGACAGTGATCACGGGCCTACCTGTAGGGATCAGCCTGTCTAATTATGTTTCTTTAGTCTCAGTGATGCTTGGTTATGCTTGGCCTTAACGTCATCCCTTTCTTCACCAACTAGTACTGCTAAATTCCTGACATGTCTTCATCCTCCCACCTATGCTTATCGTGGTATCAATGCCATATCTGTCCGAACAGGATCAAGGGTCAACAGAAATTAAAACTGATGTGAGAGGACACTTTAGTTTAAATTCTCACTTCTGTTTAGTTCTCATTCTCCTTCTGCTGTAATTAGGATTATACTACTTTTTGGCTTCCTTCTATATTCCTTCCTTATGCAAGCTTTTTAAATAGTCTACACCTCAGCTCATCTGTAAAATGAGGCAATAATATCTATACCACATTGATACCGGGAAGATTAAATGAATGATAATCTTCAATGTAGTTATCACAGTGTCTGACATATAGTAAGCAATAAATAAATGGTTGTTGTTAGATACCAATATGACCCCTAGGAACCTGCATTTTCCAATCCAATATGAGCAGTAATCAGAAGTTGAAAATATCAGATCCCAAGTCGTTTCCTACCTTTAAGAGTCTAAGACTTGGAACCAGATTGTGGTTCTGAAGCAAAACATTATTATTTGAATTTGCTTCAGGTCCTTTCATAATTTTATTTACCAAGTACTTACGGACATTCATGGTATATTGGCTGTCCAGCATCTATTTGCCCTTTCCTAGTCGCACTCAGATTTCCCTTTGATGAATCTTTTTCTGTCTCACTCTGTTCAGTGATCAGAGGCTGTGCCTTCCTGTAGGTGTGGAGTAAGGGAGGAGGAGTAATGGGGAACATGTTGCTAAAACAATATCAATTGGATTATCTCTCCCTAGATTTGAAGTTATTATTATTATTATTATTATTATTATTATTATTATTGAGACAGGGTCTCATTCTGTCACCCAGGCTGGAGTACACCTAGATTTGAATTATGAGGTGAGGAACATGAAGACTAAAAATGGCTGGAATGGGAGGGACTCCATCCCAAGAGTGGCAACCTGACCACACAGTTTCTGATACAGAATAGTGGCTATGATCTTACTTGCCAGCCTCTGGAGCATTTTGGATTCTGCCTAGACCAGGTCTTCCAGCTTCTGTCAATTCTGTGACTCCCCTAATTGCCTTTCACTAAATTCTGTTTGATTGCATTACCCAGAGTATAATTCTTTTGTTTGCAATTGAAGAATCCTGATCACCAGGTTTTCATTCTTAGCTTTCAGTTTTCCTCACCCCTTTCTCTCCCACTCTCCTACAAAGTACTCTTTTCTATTCATAATCTGGCTCTGCATCCACATGAACATTTAAATTCAAAGCTATAGTATGACCCTGTTTAACTTCTTTGGCTTCACCCTAACATAATCTTTGACTGTCTCACTGTTGTGAGGCTCCCTAGCTTCAGGTTTGTGTTCTCCTAATTGACAAAGCTAGCCACACCCTACCAAAGCTTTGTATTTCAGCGCAGCTGCCTTCTGTCACCAGGCAGCCCTACCTCAGCTTCTTGCTGAAACTCTGCCAATTGCAGACCTAACCCTTTGGACTGTGACTTAATGCTTTGTGTTCTGCCAGCTTCGGTGACCTGATCTAACTGACAGCAAATTTCAACCAAATGCCAATGCTTGCTTTCTAGAACTGTTACTTTAGTGTCTATTAGTGTATATCTGTCAATTTATATTCATTATAATAAAATCCAGTATAGTCCTCTATGTCATTTCCTTTACAATACTATCTATGCTCCTCTGATATTGCTGATTCATATCAGCCAAGATAAATCAACTTGGTCTCTCTATAGTGAAAGAATTGTGTGTTATAAAGTAACTGTAGCAATTTGGGTACTCAGTGATGGGGTAACACTTGATTTTAAAAGCTGCCTAATCAATTCAGTTCTGGTTTTCACATATTAAAGAGAATCCAGTTGTGAAGTGTTTGAACTACAAACCAAAACAGCAGTCCTCAGCTTTCCCCTGCATGCCTTTAAATCAGACATTAATATCTCACTGGAAATCTGTCAGTGGCATTGAACAGGCTACTCTACAGAGTCATGATTAAGGTTACAAAAAAGAAGCAGACTTTAGAATTCATTTCCACATATCAAAAAACCCCAATTGTAAATGATTAAGTGATAATAAATGTTAATTATTATTAAACTCAATAGAGTAAAATATTGTTCAAAGCAATAGAAATAATATGTACCACATATTAAGATTATGACTGGTCAGTAAAGGGAAAGAATACTGATTTTATCCTGCCCATATAAAATAATTTTTAAAAGATCATGATTCCAAATGACTTTAAAATGTTGTAACTTGTATATCTCTAGTGGGATTTATCATAAATAGAAAAAAAATTACAAAAACTTGTTTGACTTTTTAGTAGTCATATTGTTGGTGCTCATACTCTTTTCTGATACTGTGATATGTGTGATGTGAGATAAAGCAAAATGAGTTACTATAATATATTGTAATTCTGTTATTCTTGACATTGACATACATTAAAAGAGAGAATAACTAAACCGCCTATAGTTGTAAATTTGAATTAGAAGTATCATCATGAACTCACAGTATTTCATACAGATATTTCCTAATTCAGTTGACTGAAAAGGTGCAGAAGCAAGCCAAACTCAGTTGCAATGAGTATCTTTAGCCCTTACGCTTCAGACTTCATATAGCAGAGCCTTTGGAAGAGAGAAAAGTAGAATATGGTACTATATTCCTTTCCTATTGCTGCTATAACAAATTGCCATAAATTTAATGGCTTGAAACAATAAAAATTTATTATCTTACAGGTCTAGAGGTCAGAAGTCCAAAATGGTTCTCACTGAACCAAAATCCAGGCATTAGCAGGGCTGTGTTCCTTCTGGAGGCTCTAGGAGAGAATTCATTTGCTTGTGTTTTCCAGCTTCTAGAGGTTTCCTACATTCCGTTTCCACCTTCAGAGCCAGTATCATACCACTTCAAATTCTGCTCCCATCATCACACCTCTGACTCTCACTGTTACTTCCCTCTTTCACTTAGAAGGAATCCTATTATTACATTGAGCCCACAAGGCTAATCCAGGATAATCTCCCTGTCTCAAAATCCTTAATTTAATCTTAATGCAAAGTCCCTTTTGCCATGTGAGATAATATATTCATAGTGTCTGGGGATTAGGATGTGGACATCTTTGGGGGAAGGGACATATTTTGCCTACCACAAGCACCAAGTCAAATAGAAGGGTTTTAGGTTTTAAAAAGGGGTTGAGTCTAACCACAGTTGCTGAGATAAGACTTAATACCTACAAATGCCACATCTGGCTCTTAGAATGATTTTATCATTATTGCCCACAGCCTTATATAATGGCAAATTGGATGGAATAAAACTAACAACTAGTGAGTGCCCAACTGAAGACTTTCAGGCATTTTCTAGAAAACATTTCTTAATCACCATAGGTAGGTATCATTTTCTCTTTCTTTGTAAATGAGAAAAGTAAGACTCAGAGTTTAAGCGAAGTGTTCAGGTCATTCAGCCAGTAAATGACAGAGCTACAATTTCTATACAGGTATTTCTGACTCCAAAGTCCATGTATTTACCCTGCTTTTCATGATGTGGAAGAAGGGGTGAGTTAGGAGATCCTGGGACACACTATCAGACTTAGGGATTACTTATTATAATACAGTGTCTCCGGATTGAACCTGTTTAGGCAAAGGAATAAAGGAAAGAGAGAAGGAGGAGGAAAGAAAGGATAGAGAGATCCTAAAGTAGTGATTTATACCAAACTGAATTAGAGCAACTGCAAGTATGTATATGGGAGAGCAATGAAAAGAGCTGAAGGAAAGCCTTTTTAAAGCACAACTTCAAGGATTATAGCATTCACAGGAAACAGCACCAGTCAGAGAATTACTGTGGTGTGTACTCAGAATACTCTTTAATCAACTCTTATTGCAAAATGTCAGGTCTCAAAGAATGACAGATTCTTTAAGCTAAATAACCAATATTTACTTGTGTACAACTGGCTCACTTACATAAGTGATCCTTTCAGCCACATATCTACACAAATGATTATTAATAATTATTTTTAGTAAACATTCTCCAACCTTTAACTGCTTACAACTCTAGGTTCTCTTTTCAGCTACTTTATCCTTGAGGATTCAGTAGGAAGTTGCATTGTTTGAAATTAGACAGTGTCTGTTCTAACATGTCCTGGTTAGGATTAGCTTTGATAAAAAGGTTGTGAGTCTAATTAATGGGTCTGCCATTAATTGGCAAGAGGTATTTAAGAATGTAACTTTATACTGCCTTGTCAGATAATACTGAAAACATTTGAAAAAAATATTTTGGGGGAATTTTCTAAAAAATATTCAGCCTTTCTATTTCTATGGATATCTCAAATTTATGCTTTGATTTAGATACATCTGGCCCACATGATTTTGTATCTCCTCCACTGCCCCAACAAACACCTTGCATAGAACTTGCTTACCAAAATGTGGATTTCTGTTATGGATTACTTTTTTTTTTTTTTGGGACGGAGTTTTGTATTTGTTGCCCAGGCTGGAGTGCAATGGCACAATTTTGGCTCACTGCAACCTCTGCCTCCCGGGTTCAAGCAATCCTCCTGCCTCAGGCTCATGTGCATGTGCCACCACGCCTCCTGCATGTGCCACCACTCCTGGCTAATTTTTGTATTTTTAGTACAGAAGGGGTGTCACCATGTTGGTCAGGCTTGTCTTGAAGTCCTGACCTGAGGTGATCCACCCACCTCGGCCTCCCAATGTGCTGGGATTACAGGCATGAGCCACCATGCCTGGCCCTGTTATGGATAACTAAGTGATTACATTGTGGGACAATATAAGAAACTGTCCTATGAGACTCATTATAGCAATTACTGTAGGAATATTTTTAAGGGTGATATTTACTCCATCACACCATATCTTCGATATGAGAACCCAAAGAACAAGTTTATTTTAAGTTACAATACCAGGAAGAATTATGTTTCTTTTATACAGCTGGTTTGTTTTAATCTTACAGGTGCCATAAATCATTTAACATTTCTATTTCCTTATGGTGCTGATTGCTAGGAAACCCAGAGCCAACTTTGTAGTCTATCTCAACATATTCCATGTATCTTAAAACATGCATTTTAGTTAAGCAACTCTGATGGTATAATCTTGTCTTGTACACTACTCCCTTTCATTTTTATCTTGTGCTATATGTATTTTTGTAAACTGTCTTGACTTCTTTAAAGCACAGTGTAGAAAATATGTTGGGCAAGTTCAGTTTGTCTACTTAGGCATGTTGCATGAAAATTATTGGGTTTCTTTTTCCCCTCCAAATTTGGAGAGTATCTTTGGGTTAGTCTGGCCTAAATGTGACACTCCTGAATTTCACACCAAGGGTTATGGAGGGGCACCTCAAGGAGAAACATATTTGTCTTCTAGAGAGGCCAAAACTGAGATGCAAGAAGGTCAATATGACTTCTAATCAGGAGAAATACACTATTAAATTAAAGTGTTTGGGTCAGAGAAAACAAGCAAATATAAGCTTAAACTCAAAAGAAGCAAGGACAGGCAAGTAATGGCACATGAAGCCGCTTTTTACGTGGACACTCCCTATATGTATTTTGCTCCAAAATATACAATGTTCCTGTAATAGCAGGAACTTGTGTATTTAACCATAGCTAATGAATCTCCTGAGCAACATCCCCTGAATGGTCACTAGTAATTGAAAAAGAATTACAAGTGTAAGATAACTATCATCTCATTACACATTGAAAAAAATATAATAATAGCAATGCTACCATTAAACATTTGTGGAGTATCTACGATATATACCAGGCACTGTGGAAGTACTTTGCCTGCTTTCTCTCGTTTAATTTTCAGAGTCCCAGTAAGTTGGCATTTTTGTAAGTCCATTTTACAAATGAGAAATGTAAAGGAAAGCCACTAGAGGATTCAAGTAGAAGCTTGAAAGAATCTAATTTACATCTGAAGAAGACTCTGGCTGCTATGAAGGGATTCGACTCTAAGGGTAGCCGGTTTAGAGGCTGTTACTTGCACAACATGCTGACTAGGACCAGAATGGGATAATGGGATAATGGAATTGCTGAGAGGTTTTAGACTCATAATATATTTTAATTAACATGTGTGAGTGTAGGTGGGTGTGTGTGTATGTGGTACACCACTTTTTTTCTCAAAGCCAATAAACTAAGTGAAGGTTATCAAATGTCAATGAAGTTCTCCTGTCATTCTGCTCCATGCTGAGGGTGAAGCCAGGGCCTTTTTTTCTGGTGATGTGATGCTACCAACTAGACCACCTTCCAATAAAGGGGTGTGATTTTGTTGTGGAAAGAGAGGAAGAAACTGTCAGCTTCCTTATTCTGTTCCCTTTTGGTGAGTGCCATGTCATTTCTCCTTTGAGCAGATTGTCATACCCACTGTGTCAGGGAACTTATGGGAAGAGATGTTAGGAAGTCAGAAACTTGGAAATATATTAAGGTCCCAAGACTTCTTAGTTATTTCTTGGCTTTTCCCTTCTATAAGCCTTCCCTCACTTTATACAGAGCTTCTATATGTAAATAAGAGCAATGGGGCTTCTAACAGCCAGGAAAATCTTAGGTAAAACTGTGAGAATCAGCTTAAATCCTTGCCAGGTCTCAACCCCAAGGTACATGACTAAAATGAATTTTTTATAGATTACTAAATCCATGCTCCCCAAAAACAAAATGTATTTTGAAATGACCTAGCATGACATAGACATTTCACTCCCACCAGAGTTCTAATTCTTGCCCTCTTTTTCTTGCCTCAAACATATTTTCCTCCTTTATGATCTCCTCATTGTGGTCTCAGTAATATGGGTTTCCCATGTGTCTTTCCACTGTCTGTGAGTAGATTATATGTTTTCTGGATTCTCTAATGTGGCATGAGGCTGCTACCATACTATTGGGCTAGCCTGAACCAGGATTCAAGATGGGATGTGGTAGTCATAAAGGCTGTCACTGTAAGTTTTTAGCTAGCTACATTTTAAATGTATGTGTATATGTAATATGCATTTAGATAATATATAATAGGTATGTAATATACTTACATATGTATGTATATGTATATATTAGAAAATAGGTAGTTGTGCTGTGGGTATATTTGTTTTATATGTTATGCCTCCACCAGCTTCACCCACAACACACACACACACACACACACACACACAGTTTTAGTGACATTGATTCTATATTACTTCATGTGGGCAAAGTCAACTACTTTAACCTCCAAAAATCTCCTGGACCACATGCTTTTCAGAGTGAGGTTTTGTTGCTCTCTGGGGAAGTACATAGATTTTTTTTTCACCTTTAATTCCATGTCCTTTTACAAACGGTAGATTCCTGGATCACTGTGAAGCCCATCCTGAAGAGCCTCACATGCCCTCAGATTGGATTATGATGACTGGCTTGGTAAAGTTACTGGAAATAAAGAACAGGAAGCAAAAAGTACCTTTGCCTTTGGAAGACAGTCAGATCTAAATGTTCTGAAATTAACTCCACTTTAATTCTGCTTCCAGAACCTGAGCTAATTCGAACTCACCCTTTGATCAAATCATCTACATCAGGGGTCTGAAAGTCCCTAGGATAATTTCTCCCTGACTTTTTTACTCACTTTTCTTACTGTCCCTCCCCAAGGTATCCAATTATCTAGAAGAAAATGGATTGCTAAGGTGACCCTTGGGCAGAGTTACTTAGCTTTTTAAATATCTTCAAAGTAAGGAGTAGAAGCAACTTCCCACAATTACTAACTTCTAAACATCACTTTCCCTATCTTATCTTTCAGTTCTTACAATATTTTTGTTTTTTAAAAAAATCCCTTCATTAAATCACCTGTGTTTGAAATACCTAAAGTAGTTTCTATTTTCCTGATTGGGCACTGGCCTATAGAGATCTGAACTAGCACCTGAGAAGAATGCCACTCCTTGGAGCTGAACTGATATACAAAATTGGCTCACTCTCTCTCTCTCTTTTTTCTTAATTGGTAGCATTATCTTTGGCACAATTCCTAGTCTTTCCTTTGATATTCCAGTTTCTCCTACTGGGCAGTTTGCTACTTACACACCTGGTTCTGTTGTTTGGTTCCCTGGTTGATTAGAACCATATTACCCATTGTTGGAGCGGCAGCTCATGCTCTACACTCTCCTTGAACTTTGATTTCCTAACGAATTGCATTAGTCCATTCTTACATTGCTATAAAGAAATACCTGAGACTGGGTAATTTATAATGAAAAGGGGTTTAATTGGCTTACGGTTCCACAGGCTGTACAGGAGTCATAGCAGCTTCTGCTCAGCTTCTGGGGAGTCCTCAGGAAACTTTCAATTATGGCGGAAGGCACAGTGGGAGCAGGCATGTCTTACATGGCCAGAGCAGGAGCAAGAGAGAGAGAGAGAGGGGAGGTGCCACACACTTCTAAACAATCAGATCTCATGAGAACTCACTATTGTGATGACAGCACCAAGGGGGAATGGTGTTGAGAAACTGCCCTCATGATCCAATCACCTCCCACTAGGCCCCACCTCCAGCACTGGGGATTACAATTCTGCATGAGATTTGGGCAGGGACACAGATCCAGACCATATCACCAATTAGCTCTATACCAAACTTAGTGCATTTTTCCTTCTGAAACATTACATAGTAGAAGAAACATTACATTTTTTCCCTCTGATACATTAGAAAGAAGTTAGAGACAGAAGACCTAAGTTTATTTATCAGCTCCACCATTGGTGTGTAACTTTGGACAAGATAACAAATCCATTTGAGCCTCAGTTACCAAACTTGTAAAATAATAATAAAACTTGCTTTATAAGATTGTTGTAAACATCAAATGACATCAACCATATTGACGGCTTTGTAAACTACACAAGACTATGTGCAATTTATTCTACTTTTCTAAGTCATAGCTCATTATCAGACAGATTTTCTGCATACAATTCCTCTAACAGCAGTCTATGATTATTATGAAATACTTGTTATTTTAAGGAAGGTAAGAGAGCTCCCTCAGTTTATCTTCTCAAAATCACAAATTTAAGAAGCCACTTACTCTACCAATATGTGAGTACCCAGGGGTACACTGGTAAATGTGTAACAACCAGCTCTTGGTAGAATATGCTAATTTGCATAGTGTAAATATTTCCACCATGCCCAATTTCAATCCACCAATGTGACATCAACTATCTTGCAAAATTCCTCATTATTTAACAGTTGGCTCTCTAGCACACCCCTGTTTTAATCAGCCTTGTTACCATAACAAGACTCGTTCTTGGTGTTAACATAGGTTCTAGAAAAAAAAATTCTGGATATTGGCGTTATTCAAGATTAGCTTTCAGCCAGGCACGGTGGCTCACTCCTGTAATCCCAGCACTTTGGGAGGCCGAGTGGGGTGGATCACCTGAGATCAGGAGTCCGAGACCAGCCTAGCCAACTGGTGAAACCCCGTCTCTACTAAAAATACAAAAATTAGCTAGGCCTGGTGGCATGTGCCTATAATAGCAGCTACTTGGGAGGCTGAGGCAGGAGAATCACTTGAACCAAGGAGGAGGAGGTTGCAATGAGCCGAGATCGTGCCGCTGAACTCCAGCCTGGAAAACAGAATGAGACTCCATCTCAAAAAAAAAAAAAAAAAAAAAAAGAAATTAGCTTTCAACCTGGAGACTGTCAGAGTGAAAAAAATTAGCTTTTTTTTTTCTTGACTCCTTATCAGTTAGGGTTGATAGAATGCTTATTTCTATAATAATGTCCTTTTTCACAGCAAAAATCTTGAAAATGAAGCCCTTCTTTTATTTTCCTTATTAGTAAAATTGCACTCTGATGATAAGGATATGATTTAATTTTAACTTAATTAACTCTCAAGAGTTTAAAGGCTGTAAAGTATGTTTTGGAAAGATTAACATGTAATATAATGACTACTCAAAGTGAAAATAATAATAGAATTTACATAGTACTAACTACAGAATATCTAATATTAACATGTATTTTTAAAATATTAACTAAGGTCTCTGCATCTTGGATATTGAAGTATACTTTTGCATTTGCTTTGTATTTCATTGGCTGACAATTCTCTTATGGTCGATGTAACAAGATGATCACCATGGAAAGACTGTATTGCTGTATTGGCAATGCACCTGTGCTCCAACTGCACACATGCTTCTGAGAATTGATCTAGTTTCCACTGACTCTTAGAGGTAGGAGTGCTGGGAGATTTCCGGCTGACTCAGACCATTTCCAATTGAAGGGTTTTTAGGTGTGTAATTTCTGGCCTGCTGTGGGTTTGAATTAATTCCACTGCATTTTTATACATTATTATGTTGTTGCTGTTGTTGTGATAGGATCCTTCTGCCACCCTAGACCTACTCCAGATCAGAATTAAATCCTTAAATATGCAGGGTGTGGTGGCTCACAGCTGTAATCTGAACACTTTGGAAGGCTGAGTTGGAAGGATCACTTCGGGATAGAAGTTCAAGACAAGCCTGGGCAAAAAAGCAAGACCCTACCTGTACAAAAAAAAGTTGTTTTAATTATTTGGGCATGGTGGTGTGTGCCTGTAATCCCAGCTACTCAGTAGGCTGAGGTGAGAGGATCACTTGAGCCCAGGAGGTCGAGGCTGCAATGCGCTGTGTTCTTGCCACTGCAGTTGAGCCTGTGTGGCAGATCGCGACCCTGTCTCAAAAAAAAAAAAAAAAAAAAAAAAAAATCCTTATGTAAGTTTCTATAGACTAGGGATGAGCAAGATCAGAACCTCAGAACTAAGCCCAAATGGAAATCCTGTTACCACATCATGGCAAAAAAACCATATTGACACACTCAGCCATTTGGCACACTCTCGGACATAAGTTTATCATATCTGTGGTCTGAGTAGCTCTATGTATTCATCTTCTGGAGAAAAAAAAGAATGTTAGCACAAATTGAGATTTTACTCTGTCCTCTCTCAGCTGTCTTCCAATCCATGCTAAGGACAACAGAAGATAAGGTATCTTGTAAAGCATCATACAAAAAACTTACATTTGAAAATTGCTATGGAATGCTGCTGAAAATGTGCTGCAAGAAACATTGGACAGGTGACTTTTCAGTATACCTTGGAATGATATTTATATGTCTTACAATGAGCTTAATTATTATCTAAAAAGGAAAAAGCTTGGGCTGGGTGTGGTGGCTCATGCCTGTAATCCCAGCACTTTGGGAGGCCGAGGCGGGAGATTTGTTAGAGTTCAGGAGTTCAAGACCAGCCTGGGCAACATGGTGAAATCAGTCCCTACAAAAAAATACAAAAATTAGCCAGTCATGGTGTTTAGCATCTGTAGTCCCTGCTCCTCGGGAGGCTGAGGTGGGAAGATCGCCTGAGCTTGGGAGTTTAAGGCTGCAGTAAGCCATGATCACACCACCCACCACACTCTAGCCTGAGCAACAGAGTGAGACACTGTCTCAAAAAAAGAGAACATAAAATAAAAAGACGGCAATTTGTGGACTTAATGTCTCAATGGATTACATCATGATTTGTTTCAGCACAAAAATGGAAAATAGCCATTGCATTTGGCTATGCTGTTCTTCTATTTATATCTTTATTTAAAATTATATTTTCTTGAGAACACAAAATTTGAGTATCATGAGAGTCCTCCTTATAAACTAAAAGTATTTGAATAAACTTGAACTTATCCATAAATTTTTCTTTCAAAAACACCATTAAAAATTACCAGTGATTGGTGTTAGAAATAGCCAATTTCCAAATAGTATATTAAATCTCTGTCAGAGGCAGTAAGAAATATTTTTGGAAGAACATGAATTCCTCTAAAGCTTAGGTGTAGTAATGAGTCACAGAATTTTTTTTTTCTTTCTTTTTTCTTTTTCTTTTTTTTTTTTTGAGATGGAGTCTCACTCTGCCACCCAGACTGGTGGAATATAGTGGCGCAATCTTGACTCACTGGAACCTCCACCTCCCAGGTTCAAGTGATTCTCCTGACTCAGCCTCCTGAGTAGCTGGAACTACAGGTGTGCACCACCACACTTGGCTAATTTTTGTATTTTTAGTAGAGACAGGGTTTCACCATGTTGGCTAAGCTGGTTTTGAACTGCTGACCTCAGGTGGTCCACCCACCTTGGCCTCTCAAAGTGCTGGGATTACAGACATGAGCTACCACACTCGGCCACAGAATTTTTTAACTACCTAGAGGAATCCCTTGTGGATGGATCATCTACATACAATTATTTCAAATTATTTTATTCTGCCCATGTTTTCAGCTTCTGAAATTAAACCAATAAGGTCTATAAGTATAAAACCAACTTGTTTTTAATTGTCCTAAATTTACCAACTTCAAGTACCAAGCTGATTTTGACTTTTCAGTTGAAGCTTTTTTTTTTTTTTTTTTTTTTTTTTGAGATGGAGTCTTGCTCTGTCACCCAGTCTGGAGTGCAGTGGTGCTATCTCAGCTCACTGCAACCTCCACCTCCCAGGTTCAAGTGATTCTCCTGCCTCAGCCTCCCTAGTGGCTGGGACTACAAGCTCGTGCCACCACACCAGCTAATTTTTTGTGTTTTTAATAGAGATGGGGTTTCACTGTGTTAGACAGAATGTCTCAATCTCCTGACATCATGATCTGCCCGCCTCGGCCTCCCAAAGTGCTGGAATTACAGGCATAAGCCCCACACCCAGCCTCTATTGAAACTTTTATTGAGATAACTATGGATTCACATGCAACTGTAAGAAATAATACAGAGTTATAGATTCCTTGTACACTATTCCCAGTTTATCCAAATAACATTTTGCTAAACTTAAGTATATCATAACCAGGATATTGACATTAATAAAATCGGCCCATTTTATTCTGATTTCCCAGTTATAATTTAACTCATTTTTGTGTATGTGTGTGTGTAAGCACTATACAATTTTATTACCTGTACAGATTCTTATATCCACTGCCAATTATATAATCCTAATTGGATTATTTAGTTTTTTACTATTGAGTTTTGAGAGGTCTTTATATATTCTTGATGCTGGTCATTTGTCAGATACATGGTTTGCAAATAGATTCTCCCAGTCTCTACCTTGTCTTCTCCTTTTCTTAACAGGGTCTTTCTTGGAGCAAAAGGTATTTATTTTGATGAAATCCAATTTATCATTTTTTCCTTGTATGAATTGTGCTTTTGTGTCAAGTTTAAGCACACTTTGTCCGGCTCTAGATTCCTCCTATGCTTTTTTTCTATTAACACAAGTTTTATAGTTTTACATCTTATATTTAAGTCTATGATCCATTTAAAGTTAATTTCTCTATAGGTATTCTCCAGCACCCTTTGTTGAAAAGTCTATCATTCCTCCTTTGAATAGATATTGCACCTTTGTCAAAATTAGTTGAACATATCTGTGTGTGTGTTTTTCTGGGTTTTCTATTCTAATACATTGACCTATGTGTTTATCCCTATGCCAATATCACATTCTTGATTATTGTACCTACATAGTAGATCTTGATATCAGGTAGAGCAGCTTTTCCCACTTTACTATTTTTTGTCTTTTTTTTAAAGCTGTTATAAGGCCTGTGCCTTTCCATATAAATTCTAAAATAAACTTGTCTATGTCTTCACAAATTCTTGCTGTGGTAGAGATTTCATTAAACCTATAGATAAATTTGGAGAGAATTGGCATCCTTACTCAGTGGAGTCTCCCAATCTATAAATATGGTTGTGTCTCCATTTATTTATTTATTTATATTCTTCATTAGCATTTTCTAATTTTCATCAAACAGATTCTGTACATGTTTTCTTTAGTGCGTTTCTAAGCATTTAATTTTCTTTGGAGCAACTGTAAACTGGTATTATGTTTTAAAATTTGGTTTCGGCATGTTTATTGTTAGTACACATAAGATGATTGATATTTATGTGTTGATCTTGTACCCTGTAATCTTTCTGAGCTCCCGTACAAGTTCTATAAGTTTGTGGGAAGTTTTTGTTTTTGTTTTCGCTTTGGAGATGTCATGGTATTTTATGTATAGACAATTATATAATTGGCCCATAGAGATAACTTTATTTTTCCTTTACAAATGGTATGCCTTTTATTCATTTTTCTTACCTTATTCCAGTCATTAGAACTTCCAGTACTATGTTGATTAAGAGTGATGGGAGTGGACACCTTTGCCTTGTTCCTGTTAAGTATGATGTTAATTGTAGGATTTTTTTATAGATGGTCATTATCAAGTTGTAGTAATTCACTTCTATTACTAATTTGCTAAGAGTTTTATCATAAACAGGTGTTGGATTTTGTCAAGTACTTTTTCTTTTTCTTTTTTTCTTTTTTAATTTAATTTAATTTTATTTTATTTTATTTTATTTTATTTTATTTTATTTTATTTTTGAGATGGAGTCTTGCTGTGACACCAGGCTGGAGTTCAGTGGTATGATCTCGGATCACTACAACCTCCACTTCCTGGATTCAAGCAATTCTCCTGCCTTAGCCTCCTGAGTAGCTGGGACTACAGGCGTGCGCCATCACGCCCAGCTAATTTTTGTACTTTTAGTAGAGACGGGGTTTCACCATGTTAGCCAGGATGGTCTCAATCTCTTGACCTTGTGATCTACTCATCTTGGCCTCCCAAAGTGCTGGAATTACAGGCGTGAGCTACCGCGCCTGGTCTCTTTTTCTGCATCAGTTGATATCACCCTATGGTTTTTCTTCTTCTTTAGCTTATTGATATGATAGATTACATCATTTGATTTTTAAATATTTAACCAGTTTTGCATACCTGGAAAAAAAATCCCACTTGGTCATGGTGCATAATTTTTAATACATTATTGAAATTGGCTTGCTAATATGTATTAGCAAGCATATATATATATATATATTTTTTTTTTTTTTTTAAGAGACGGGAGGCTTGCTATATTGCTTAGGCTGACCTCAAACTGCTGGGCTCAAAGGATTTTCCTGCCTTAGCTTGTCAAGTAGCTGGGACCGTAGGCATGTGCCACCACACCCAGCTAGTTTACTACTATTTTGTTGAGGATATTTGTATCTATATTCATGAAAGATATTGATCTGTAGTTTTTGTTTTTTGGGTTTTGTTTGCTTTATGGTGCTGCCTTTGCTTGGTTTTGCTATTAGGGAAATACTGGCCTTATAAAATAAGTTTGGAGGTGTCCTTGTCTCTTCTATGTTCAGGAAGAGTTGTGTAAAATTAGCATTAATTCTTCTTAAGAAGAGACGCCACTACTGGTTTCTCCCTATTCCCACCTCCATCTGCTGCTCTGATGTCTCCGGATTGAGGAGGAGGGTCTCAGGCTTGTGGACACAAAGAAGATTCCTAGATCCAGCTGCTGGGTCTCTCCTGCTAGTTCTCCCTGTCTGCTTTGGTTTCTCTCAATGGAAAGGGGAGACTCTGGCTCAGGAAAGGAGAATATCTCCTCCAGTCACTTATTTCCAGTTAGTTTTCCAACCCATCCCCTTTGCTGGTGTTGTCAGACTCACCTGATGTTGTCACTAGGACTCCAGTGTGGTCCAGGGAAATGAATGAGCCTGTCTAGGTTGCCTCGTATTGCTAGGTCGGCTTTCAACCTAGGTCTGGGTGGCCTTTCACTGTTGAGTATGGGTATATAAGATACCCTGTCACTGTGCTATTCCTACAGTCTTGGGGTCCCACACCACCTTGTCTTCTGCTGACTACATTTTAGAGTTCTCCTTTGGTTATTTTTTTTTTGTACTGTTTCCAGGGATTATAGTTGTGCTTAGTGGAGAGAAGCAGAAAAAACAGGTCCAAACCATCTTTTCCAAATTGGAAATGACCTTTACTTTCAATCATAGATGCCCAAGTACTCACTCAGCTCCAAAAGGTCTTGAGTTGCTTGAATTCTCCATAAATGAACAAGGCCTTAATATGAAGATGAGGAAGAGGAAAAGACACAGCCATACATCATTGGAACTGATTCAATCTAGTATAGCACAAATCACAAAGAGAAAAAAGCAAGCCAACAACATGAAACTGGGAATAACATATTTTTCTTTGGAATAGACACTGGCTAGCTTGTATTTTCTTGATATTTACCTCTCTGCTTCACGTTTTTAATGTAAAGCAAAGTTTTTCATCCAATATTTTAAAATGTGGATTGTGGAAAATTTGTAAAACTTGGGAGCAGTTGTATTATTTGGGAAGTTAGCTCAAACTATTGAGCAAACACAAAACATTTTATCATTCATCAACCATACATTAAATGAAACATCAGGGTGGAGATAAGCAGTAACATGTGTTTGTTCCTTATTTTTCTTTATCTTCCCTCTTTCCTTTTTAATCATCAGTTGTAGAAAAGATATATTAGTTCCTTAAGAAGTATTACAGGGATATATTTTTCTATCTTGAAACTATTCCAGTTTCATACCCTCATTATTGATCAATTTTACCTGTAAAAGTCAAAAAGATGCTATTTATTGAAACTGCTTATTGAAATTACATTTAATAGGCCAATATTTATCATTTGAGGTTCTTTATTTATTTATTTTTTTTTTTTTGAGATGGAATTTCGCTCTTGTTGCCCAGGCTGGAGTGCAATGATGTGGTCTCAGCTCACTGCAACCTCCACCTCCCCAGTTCAAACGATCCTCCTGCCTCAGCCTCACAAGTAGCTGGGATTACAGGTGCATGCCACCATGCCTGGCTAATTTTTGTAGTTTTAGTAGAGACAGGGTTTCACCATGTTGGCCAGGCTGGTCTTGAACTCCTGACCTCAGGTGATCCACCCTCCTCGGCTTCCCAAAGTGCTGGGATTACAGGTGTGAGCCATTGCGCCCGGTCCATTTGAGGTTCTTAAAGAGAGCAGTACATCCTTTGGCAGAGATGGATTGCATTGAAATAATAGGGAACTTCTGAGGATGAGCCACCTACTTCTGTGCTCATATTTTGCAAAGAATGCCATAGTAGAGGGAAATTACTTTAATCAACTGTGCCTACTTATATTATGCAAGTAATTCTTATAAAATGATACCCAATTCAGTGTGATGCTAGTGTAAGAAATATGCATATTAAACTTTCTAACTTTAGATAGAATCATAACAATATACCAGGTATTGTTCCCAAAATTATTAAGGAGCAAATCTAAACTATTACAAAGGCCAACTGCATTTGAAGTAACATTTACTGATGAGTATTACTATCCTTAAAAAAAAAAAAGCTTATTATAGCAACTGTATTTTAGCTCCAGAAATAGCACTCTCCCACTCAGAAAATACTAGCAGCAACAGAAGTTCAACTGAAAGTCTTGGAAAAAAGCTTCCATGTTATGAAAGATCTGCAGATTTTTTTGAGCTACATTAAATTTACTTAAATAAGACATATTGGAAATTGGGCTGTACTTACTAGACTATTTTTTGAATTATAGAAGAATGTTTATATTTTTGAATGATATTAGGAGGAACTCTTAACAGTTGTTGGAATTTTGTGAAAAAGTAAAAAGCACGGTGAAAACCTATCTAACATTGACTACATACTATTTGTTGGTTCTAAAGAAATGGTTAGACTGCCTTATTAACTGTAGTCATAGTAATATACTCAAGTAACCTAACATTATAGTCAATATTTATATATTCAAGAATTAACTTTTAAAGTTCTAGGTAACCTAACTTTCTATTCTGGTTAAAAGAACCCAGTCTCTTCTGCTTACACTTTTCCAATAATATCCAAGAAATCATTAGAAACAAGCTAGTCCGTAGTTTGTGAACTCCTTAGGAACAGGGATCTGCTCTTACGTATCTTCATAGCCCTAGAACTTATCACCATAGTTTATACAAAATGGCACAGTGAGGGTTCACTAGACAGTTGTTAAATTAATTTTTAAAAAGAACTAAAAGATAAATGTTACTCAACCTAACATTTATATGCCAAACACTGATAGGCCATAAGCCCCACAAAAGCCCAATGAGATTCAATGCATTGATTGGCAATGTTTTGGTTGCAAACAACAGAAAACCTAAATAAAAACCTAGCTCAAATAATAAAGAGAATTTATTCGCTCATATAACTAAAAAGTCCAGTAATATGTGAGGCTTTAGATATAATTTCAACACTGTTTTGGCTGAATTTCTCTTCTGTTCTCTCAGCTTTTCCCTCATTCATGTGTCTAATTCAATTTCGGCTGGCTTCCTTCATGGCAGCAAAATAGCTACAGTCATTTCAGGACTCACATCAGCACATCTCATCCTTCCCAGGGATAGAGAGTGCCTCTTAAAGTAGATGTCTTAGAAGATTCAGCATATACCCCAGATGCCCTTGTGAAATGTCTCTGTAAGCATTAATTTAAATTGGATTACATGCTAATGGAATGAAATGATTTGCTTGAACCCATCAAAGCCAACTCTTAGACTTGGGTTGGGTTTAATCCCTCCCAAACTGCCACTAGCTGGGAACTCTGGGATTCTCTTAGGAAAAAAGATAAGAGAGCTAAGTGCTGTGTAGGCAATCAGCATGTATCCACATATTCTTAGCTCCAGTTGGGCTCAGAGAGCTTAACGATTGAGAGTGGTTTAAATCTAGATCCTGACTCTAAAGCTTGTGTTCCCTCCATTTTAAATTGTATCAAGTGTTTGGAGAAACTACCAGATAGTATAAAACATTATCCTTGTTCTAACTTCAGAAAACTAAAACTAAAACTCCTATCCTAAGGAAAAAGTGTGATTTAAATAGAATATCTTCTCTTTCCCACCCCTTCCCTATAACCATTGTTCTCACTATCCTTACTTCCACTTTCCCTAACCCACTGGAATTCTTCCCATCTTTCCTACCCTAACCCAGTGCTCTCATACTTCCAGGACAGTGGTCCATGATCCAAGATGATCTCCTCCTTTTAATTCTCAATGAACTCCTATCCCTTTAGGTGTTTGATTAAACAATTCATCATTAATAATAAGATAATGCACTACCACTCTCAGGGATATTTGCAACTTATATCATGACACTTGTTGGATACAACCCCACACACTCCTTGCCCCTAAGCATATCTCCTGTAGAAATTTGAAGGGAAGGAGACAGTAACAGATGAGTGAGAATTTTGTTGCAAACAAATCTTCCCCAAACCTCTGAAATCAAACTCTGAAAGTGATTGTTCCCATTGAGTTTTTCCATGAATAAAGTACCTTGGCTTGCCAAATTGTCTTTTTACAAGAGCGTTGTCTTTCCTGGAGTATTTCCATTAGCTAATCCTTCTCTTTTCCCACTTCCATACATTTTCAAGCTGCTTTTTATATTTCAAGGTTGTTTTTTGATTGATGTTTCTTATGTGATAGCTGTTTTGTTTTAAGATTGTTCTTTTATCTGCTGTACTTAATAATAATTATTCTCACTTAAAATGACTTCCAGAATTCAAATTGCTTTTGAATGTGATTGTATCCACTCACTCCCCACAAACACCTAGGTTTTATTGTCTTAAGGCATCTTTAAACACTCAAGAACTAATAATAGAAGAAAAATTAAAAGCACAATATGTTGAAGAGTCTAAAAATTCATCTTTTTAAGAATGATGAAATTTGGGATTTATTCATCAAAATGTCAGTTGGCTACTTTGTCATCATATAAAGCCAACCCCAGTTGAATTCTAAATTCAGGAAACTGTGATGGAATTGAGTGGTACAGTGTTGGTTAGATCTCAAGGACATATGAAAAAAGGAAAGTTACAATACCTTAAACTGCCAACGTGTTTGGACTGAAAAGAGCTGGACTGTGGGTTGTTTAGGACTCTTCAGTGAGCCAGAATTAGGCCGTGGGCTCTAGGTTACTGACCCTTGCTTTAAGGCATGCAGGCTGACACGAAGTCTGTGTGTAATTGTTTTATGCTCATAAGCTTTACCAATGTTTTCTGCTGTGTTGCAATTATAAACATGTTTGCCGCTTAGCTGCCTGCGTGTGAGACACTCCTTCCCGCCCACCACCCACGCAGAGAAATACTGCTCTTTCAATATTCTGAGCTGTACAGCCACTACAGAATCAACCCCCACACAGTAACTGTTAAAGTACTTCTTATGTCCTCTTTAAAATCTGATATGTTAAATTCTGTTTTTTTCCTAATCGAAAGCAACATTGCAGTGTACATATTTATAGACTTATTTCTAAATTGGATTTTAAAAGACTTTGTGATCTTTACAAGACAGTGTCACAATTGTTGAAATTTTGAGTAATTTTTATTGCTGGCAGAATGCGATTTCTTTTAAGGAAAAAAAAAACCCGGTACTATACAAATCAGGGAATTTCAGATGTGGGTGGCAATTCATTTGGACACATCCATTTAAGCTGAAGTGAACTAACTTATGGGCTTGATTCTGTCTGCCAACATTTATAGAGCATTCCCCACATTCATAATGTGACAGCACACTGGAGGTGGGGAATGTGGGGCGGCTGTGGGGGGATTGGCAGATGCAGTGTCCCCATTAAGAGCTCCTGCTTACTGTTTCTAGCTGAATATGAAGTATTCTTTCTGCCCACTCAAGAACAGATGAGGCCAGACTAAACAGAGTCAGAACTGGGGAGTAGAAAGCAATAGAATATCTTATTAAACAGAAGTTTGGAATATAGGGGAGGGGTTTCAAAATTTATAAAAAAAGGCAATTTGACACTATTGTATCTTTCCATGAATTATGTGTACATGTTTGATTATTGGTTCTTTTCAAATATCAAAGCAGCAATCTTAGAGCTAGTTTCTTTGTGCCTGTAATACTTAAAGGCTATTTTCAGATCAAATTTTGTTAAGAAAGGCTGGGCAGGCTGAACCCTGCCTCTATACCTTTCATGAAGCAAGCATTTATGGAGCACCTGCTATGTGCCAGTCACAGAACTGAGTACAGGGAGATAACAAGAAAAGCAAGAAGGAGCCCTCCATTTATGGCACTCTGTCTAGTGTGAAGGGAGATATTTAAACAAATAATAAACATCTAGTCAAATAAATTCTATAATTGAAACATGTACTCCAGGAAAGGCTGACCAACAAAGATGACTTAATAGGCTGGAGTAAATGCTGGTGTTGAGATAGGAAGAATGATTAAATGGGACCAGTGTTTAAGTGGTCAGGATATGGATAAATAATGTCCTGCTCTGTACCTTTAGTTCTCTATGTAACCTCGTAACTTAGAGGTGTGGATGATGAATCCTCAGATACTGGTGGCTCTCTGTGTATCCTTCTTCCCCATAGTGAGGACCACTGGGTTCCTGCCGGGCTCTACTCTAAGGCCAATCTTGTATTCAATTTTAAAAGATCCCTGTTTCAGCTAGCATAGTGTATCCTGTCTTGTGACAGAGTGAGCAAGTTTCTGATGGCCATGAACAGCAGATGTAAGAGGAGGAGGAGGGTGCAGGACACACTCACTGAGAGCCATTAGATGAAGGAAGTACATTTATAACTATAAAGTGCTAACTATGTTGTTATCCAACTTAAAGTGACAAGGTTTAAATTTAAGTTCAGAGAGGCAAAGTGACCTATTCAAGATCACATAGCTAGTATTAGAGCTGAGATTGTAACATAGTTTTCCTGACTTTAAAGGTGGAATGGGCCCATTCTAACCAGCCAGGCAGAGTTACTTTAAGTAAGAATGACATTGCATCCTGTTTCTTAAACTGGGTGGTGATGGGTACACTGGAGATTATTATTTGATATTTCTTAAAACATTAAATGTGTTATCATTGGGATTTTATGCCTATTCAATATTTACTAAAACAATTTTTAAAATAAAATTAAATGGGGATGTTGGATAAGCCAGGACTGTATAAAGAGGTGTTTGCGAATTTAAAACAGAGAGAGCGAGAATTTGGCAGACAATTAGTTGGCATTGGCCAGATCCCACCAGGAATGTTAAAAGTATTTTCATAGAAGCACAGTTCTGGGAAATCCAGAAGAGGTCAGGCCGAGAGCCCCAGGGTTGTTTAACAGCAGAGAACAGGGCACCAAGCACAGATTGGAAGTTCAGAAAAGCACCCAAGCCTTTGGTAAGGATGAGGGACTAGCAAGAAGCAAAGCAGGGTTTCATTCCAACTTCAGATCCAGGAAATAAGACAAGGTCCTGGTCACTAGAACTGGAGTCTCAAAACAAGGAAATTGAATCTCAAGAACAATACAGAACCTATGCTAGAACTAAACCATAATGCATAGCCTCACCAAAGTAAGAGCGTCTCAATGCACAGTCCTCTCAAACCTGGACTGGAGTTAAAAAAAAAAATTAAGGGGCAAGCCTATAATGAAAAGGTTGTGAAAACACTATAAGGTTATGGAGAGAAGAAGATATTGGGACAATGACTACACAAATCCTAAAATGTTAGGGTGAAAAAATACTGCCTATAGGGGATATCTGTTTTGTTTTGCTTTTTTTTTTTTTTTTTCCTGCCCTTCTTCTGGTAACAGATAGTTTCCTAGTTTGCTTTTGAGACTGCTCCTCATTTACCATGAAAGCATAGCGGTTGTCAAAGATTCTTGCCCACCCTAGGCCTGGGACCCTAGCTAGAGCAATTCTCTCCGTCCCAGAATGTTAATCTCCGAGGAAGGAAGGACAGCATGGAAAATAATTGACGCTATTTTATTCCTAATTCTGGACTTCAACGAACACCTAGTTGCCAAGCTGTCTAGTTCCTGTCCTTGCTGAAGTCTGGGTCTTCATTATTTCCTGGATTTTGGAACTATCCATATCCCTCCAATGTATTATTTGTTTTCTTTAAATTAGCTAAGGTGATTTCTGTTGATAAGAACCAAAGTATCAATGTTAAAAATGATAGCAAGATTCTGGTTCTTTTCAGAAGCAGCCTTCCCAAAGGTAGAGTCAGAATCAATGTCCCCAAGTCCACAATTTGGGGATCCCCGAAGAGCTGCCCTCTATCTGCAGAATCATATTTCTCCAGAACTCTGCCAAGCCAGGCAGATTCTTCCATCCTAACCTTCTCCAACCCTACATTCTGACAGCTAATGAAAACATTTTCCTAAGCTCCAAAATACTTAAAGCATGACCTAATTCTCTGTGATTTCTCTACAATTTAAAACATTTCTATGTTAATAGGTTAGTTAAATATTGTCTTTATATTCAATGTTGGAAAGAAATGTCAGATCTAAAATGAATACATTATCACACAAACAATATATTTTTTGATGTACTGAAATTGAGTGAGAAGATTGTGGACAGGTAAAGATATATACCTAAATTAGATCAGGCTAAACATAACCACTGTATTAGAAATGTGATCAAGAAAATGATCATTTTCTTATTAAAAAGCTAAAGCAGAAAATAATTCTTTTTAGCTCCATGTCCAAAAGTTTCTTTTTTCTTAAAGCACATCATTTAGGAATTTACAAACTTGTATAGATATGAATTTTTTTCCAGGTCTTTGACTCAATCTCAATATTTTCATTATAAAAACTCAAAGAGCCACAAATGGTGAAGATAAAACAATGAGCCTTAAACTACAAAGAGGTAACTGAAGTTATTCATAGCCATTTTTACTGGCAATCAATATGGTATTGATTTTCTCTTCTTGCTACTCTTGCAGTAATGTCCTTGGCTTGAAACTCAGCCTAAGCTAGGAAATATTAGCAAATGAAATAATTCAAACCTAAGCAAATGGCAAGAGGAAACAAGACAGTGAAAGCCTGTATATAGTTCAGGGATGAAAATAACTGTCTACTGGTAGTTCATTCTGCTAGTCAGAAGGTGGTACCGTGGTGACCCAGGCTGAGATTAGGCCCAATGTGAAATTCCTGGTTTCACTATGCTCCACAGCTAAAGACCACATGCATATCCTAGCTAAGGGCATCTGTAGTCGCACGGAGAAGTGGCCAAGAGAGTGGATCTGGATGGATTCACATCACCATTACTGCAAAACCTACTCAAACTGCATGCCCTACTGACTGTGAGTCAATAGCATTATCTGAGTACATGAGGAAAAGCAGAATCTCATTCAAATTTAAGAAGAATTGATCAAATTGGAAAATTTTAAAACTCTCATGCATTAAAACAGACCATTATAGAAGCCCTGGGGAAATTCATTCCAGAAGTGGAGCACAATGATTTCTTACAAAATTGAACATGTTGAGGACTATGTTGAGTAATTCACAGGAAAACATCAAAGCCCAAATTTCAACTGTGAAAACTAGATTCCAAATAAAGAAACATCAATTATAGTGTCATATTTGATCAATGTAATTTCAGTTACTTTGAACAAGTCCATAAAATGACAAGTCTGTGCTTTGTAAAATTGTCATTAATGAAATCAAGGAGTCACATACGTACAAAAAGCTAACATGGTAGATGGACTTTGTCTGCCTCTAAATCACAACAGTGATAAATATTTCTTTCCTTCAGCATCTTCTTGAAAACATATTTTCTGGGGAACATTTACAAGTGTTAAGTCCAAAGTAGAGCCACAATTATTCTACATTAAAAGTACAAAGATGGGTCATTTAAATATTTTTCAAAGGACTTTTCAAAATAGTGATATAAGGCCAGGTGCTGTGGCTCACACCTGTAATCCTAACACTTTGGGAGGCCAAGGTGGGCAGATTGCCTGAGCTCAGGAGTTCGAGAGCAGCCTGGGCAACATGGTGAAACCCCGTCTCTACTAAAAATACAAAAATTAGCGTGGTGGCACCTGCCTGTAATCCTAGCTACTCTGGAGGCTGAGGCACGAGAATTTGCTTGAACCCGGGAGGCAGAGGTTGCAGTGAGCTGTGATCACGCCATTGCACTCCAGCCTGGACAATAGGCACTTCCCATCCCCCTGACTCTGTCTCTACTAAAGAGACAGAGAAACCCCGTCTCTACTAAAAATACAAAAAATTAGCGTGGTGGCACCTGCCTGTAATCCTAGCTACTCTGGAGGCTGAGGCACGAGAATTGCTTGAACCCGGGAGGCAGAGGTTGCAGTGAGCTGCGATCATGCCATTGCATTCCAGCCTGGACAACAGGCACTTCCCATGCCCCTGACTCTGTCTCAAAAAAAAAAATAGTAATATAAAAAGATTATTAATTTTTTGGAGTGCAATATTCACGATGTGAGTCATGTTTATTTTCACAGAGCAAAACTTCCTATAGCCACAGGAAAAGTTGTACCTTGTTGCAAATGGCAGAGTTCCATAGTAAGAGAGGCCTGAAATTGAACTTGGCATGTAAATGATACAGTCCACTTGTAAAAGGAGAGAGCCAACGGCACCACAGCCAAACTAAAATCTGCAGTGTCCACATAGACAGTCTCCCTGTATCCCAGCATATTTGTTTAAGTCCTTCTTTGCAGAATCTTCCAGAATGGTACAGAATGATTTCCTGAGCTACTCCTACACTAATTTCCTTTTGCCAAAGCATGGAATGAACCCAATAGCTTTTTTCCCCTCTCTCCCATTTCTCTTGCTAGTAGGAAAAACAAAAACAAACACCTTAAGCTTTGTTCGTGTGTACATTTTAGTTAACTATAATACTATCCTTTTCTAACATTAAGTAATATGTCATTATTCAGGTATTTTCCCATGCTGGCATTTCATAGAAATAATAGAAGTAACCTTATATTTCACCCAGTCTAACACTTCACTTACTGATAAGACAAAATTGTGTCCTAGAGTTAGAGGACTGGTTTTGGTTAACTTCTCCAAAGCATAAAAATGATTGCTTTTGCCATGTTTGCCATTTCATTGGCACTGTACTCTATTCTCTTTCCACATACACTGGAATAGCTCATTTTTTCTGGGTTTTAAAAGAAAGGCTTAGCTCTAAACGACACAATTAACTCTGCAAATTACACAAATACATTGCCTTGAATAAAACACCCATTTAAATGACTAGTATGTGCTCATTAATGTGGAAAGCAAATGCTTAGGGTATTTTTTTTTTGAATAAGCTACTGCCCATTAGAACACATGATAACAATTAGATGTCAAAAATATAACTAAAGAGAGTTGTGCAGTCTTCCTGGTAGATCTGCTGTTGGTATCAGACACCACTGAACTAGATGGCCCCACATTGGATTTTCCAGACACTGCAACATGTGCCATCCTATGCAGTAAATAGAGAGATCCAGGGTCCAATACGTTTTGTCAGGTATCATTTGATAATAAGAACTCTAACCGATTGGAAATTGTTAACTGGGTATAGGAAACTTCTAGGAACAGACCCTGATCAAAATGCAAGGAATCTGGGATTGGTTGCCTGGTATGCTTAGGCTTAAAGGCAATAAAATTAAGCTAGTGTTAAGGTATGCTACTTTGGCAGCCTAGTCATTCACATTTAATTGAGTTATCACCTCTGTTCACCCAGAATGAATACCCATTAAAATAAGACTTCTTGGGCAATCTCATGGCTAATGCCATAGACCGTATAAAGCACATGAATGGAGTGATTGTGTATCCAGTTTCTCCTGGATATTTTATGCTCATTATTTTTGCTGTGGATGATAAATCCTAGGGTGAGGAGATCAATGAAAATTGGATATAGTAGCTGCTTCAGTTGGTGTCAGCTTGAAGTTGGTGAATGGCAACAGACTTCTGTGGCAGTGCTTAAAAAAAAAAGAGCAGATCAACACACAAAATATTTCATGTCTTCAAATTGCTAGGATAAAATGGCCAAAAATAAAACTCAAAATTTGATCAGTGGGCTGTTGAATAATGTCAATTAAACCCATAGTTTCTCCAGGTCTCTTGTGTAAAAATCAGAGCAGCTATTGAGAAACAGCAAATCTATAAGAATTAGAATAGGCTGGGCATGGTGGCTCACACCTGTAATCCTAGCACTCTGGGAGGCCGAGGTGGACGGATCACTTGAGGTCAGGAGTTCTAAACCATCCTGGCCAACATGGTGAAACCTCATCTCTACTAAAAATACAAAAAAATTAGCCAGGCATGGTGGCAGGCGCCTGTAGTCCCAGCTACTCAGGAGGCTGAGGCAGGAGAATCGCTTGAACCCAGGAGGCGGAGGTTGCAGTGAGCCGAGATTGTACCACTGCACTCCAACCTGGGCAACAGAGCGAGATTCCACATTCAAAAAAAAAAAAAAGAAAAAGAAAAAACTAGAATAGTGATTTTTTGGAAAGAATTGAATGACTCAAAGAGTAGCTTCTTTTCCTTTTTTGGATAAGGCTATTCCTGCATTTCTTGAAGAACTTCTAATGGCCTTACCTGAGGACGTTGTCAAACAAGGGAAATCTGAGGCCAGGTGCCTGAATCCACCAACCTTGATTGTCTCCAGGCCTGTAATTAGAGTCCCTAGAGGGCCTTTTTGATTAATACAACAAACACAGCCTTGAGGTTTGGAGAGCCTGCCTTGAGCTATCACAACAATCACAGCTCTTCATCTAATTCTCAAACCTGAGTCGACATATAGACATCTCCAGAGATTGAGAGGAGGCTGGATACACTTAAGCATGGACCCTGTAATAACAAGTATGTACTATGGTTTTCTTTCTAAATATCCGCAAAGGAAATTGTAGTTGTTTACTAGAGTAACTGTGTGCTGAGGAAAGAGAAATACCCAGGACTTTCAGGGATGATTGGATGCTGGCTCTGAGCTAACGCTAATTCCAGGGGAGGGGGGTTGATTATCAATGTGGTTCACTGGTTGGAATGAAAGCTTAAAGAGATCAGGTAATGAATAGAGTTGTGACCCATGGAGGCCCAGTGGGCTCCTGAATCTATATAATGATTATATTCCTGATTCCTAAATGTGTAGTATCAGTACAGATAATCTCAGCTGATGACCAAATCCCCACACTGCATTTCTGATCCCAACATAGCAGTTTGCATCTGTTTTTGGCATAATTATTAATTAGTATTAACTTTTACTATGAAAAATATCCTGGTTTTAATGAGGAAGTATATGGCCACGCTAGCCATTTTGGTAGGAAAGACCAAAGAAAACTCTTAGAATTCCCCCTCCCTGTCAGAAGAGTAAATCAAAAGCCATATTCTGGGGAGAAGGCTAGGAGAGGTGGGGAGGAGATGCAAAGTTAAATGCCACCTTGGAAGACTTAAAAGATGCAGGGAGTAGCTTATTTAGCTTATGCAGAATTCACCTGAGACTCAGAAAATGTTTCACAAGGACCCTTGTCTAGTTGATTATCATAAACTTAATCTGCTTCTTGAGTCATGGTGGTGATTCCAGATATAGTTTCTTTACTGGAGCAAATAAAAACAATTTTTGGTTTGCATCTATTAATCTGACAAATGCTATTTCAAAAAATAGAGCATCTCAAAAGAAGTTTATTTTTACTTTTTGGAAACCATAGTTTACTTTTCTTGTCTCGGGATTATAGTTCTTGAGCTCTGTGCTACAATTAGGCCCACAGAGTACTTGATTGTGTCACCATTCCATAGGGCATCATGCTAGTAAACAACGTTATTGTATCATGCTCATAAAACCCAGAAATAAAATGTAGCAGTGATTTACATGGGCTCTCACCTGTCTGAAGCACATAAGGATATCCTTTCCAAAATGAAGAATAAGTTACTGCACCTCGCACCTGATACCATTGAAGAAGGAAACATAAGACTTTATAGGCTTCATTGGATTTGGAAAGCAACCGATTATATGGGTGTGCTTCTTCGATTCATTTACACGGTGACATAAATGACTGCAAGGTTGGGCTGGGACCTGGGACTAGAAAAGGCTAGATAGTCCAAGCTTCACTGCAGGCAGCTTTACTTGGCTTTTGTGACCTACTGAATACAACAGGACTCGAAGCTTTTGTAACTGATTGGAATGCTCTCTAAACCCTGTGGAAATTCCAATTAAAAAATCACAGCAGATGCCCCTGGGGTGTTTGAACATAAGCACATCCGCTTTGCCAAACAATAATTCCCCTTTTGAGAAACAGCTTTTGTTTGCTATTGGGTCCTGGTACAGGCTAAATTAGAGATTTGCATTAAAAATGGACATTCCCTGAGATACTGTTGTGTTTTCTTGATAAGCTCATGAAAAAAAGTCGTTACCCTGAGAAAACATAACCTATACATGGGCTCAACTATATGGGCTTCCCCTCATCAAGACTGGCCTGGCTATTGCCACTGCTGAGTGTCCAATATGATAAGCCTCTGAGGTGGTACTCAATTCTAGGGGACCAGAAAGTCACTTGGTATCAGGCTGATTATATTTCTTCATGGAGGGACAGTTTTTATCACCATTGGAATAGACATTTACTTTGGACTTGAATTTAAATGATTGCCATACATCTGTACCACCATTTAATAAACACTTTATTCATTAACAACCTCTCTTTCTTCTTTTGATCTATTTACATTTTAGTGAAATAAGGCAATACACTGATCTCCATGGAATCACAGTTTTTATATGCCCCATCACTTGAAAGCAGTTTACCTTTATAGAATGGCAGAATGCCTATTGAACATTCAATTATGTAGTTCAGAAAACAATATCTTACCGATCTAGAGTGCTATTCTGTAGATGCGATAAGTGCTCTGAACCATAGACAAATATTTGATTGTCTTTCTTCTATCGTGTCTTAGTCAGTTTGGGCTGCTATAACAAAATACTTCAAATGGGTAATTTAAAAACAACAGAAATTTATTTCTCACAGTTCTGGAGACTGGGAAGTCCATGATTAAAGTGCCAGCAGATTCAATGTCTGGCAAGGGCTTACTCTGCTTCATGGATGGTGCCTTCTTTCTATATTCTCACATGGCAGAAAAGGGATCAAGGCAGCTGTCTTTAACCTCTTTTATAAGGGTACTAATCCCATTCATGAGGACAGAACTTTCATGATCTGATCACCTCCCAAAGGCTCCATGTCTTAATATCATTACTTTGGGGTTAGGTTTCAACATATGAATTTTGGAGGGACACAAACACTCAAACCATAGCCTATGGCAACACTATATGGGTCCAAGAACCAATGGGTGAAACAGAGGGTGACACCTCTTACTATTAAACTAATGATCCTTTATTCCTTCCTTTCTTAGGCTTTGCTGATTTAGAATTCTTGATACTCAATGATTTCCTTCTCCAGATATAAAAAATTATGGTTCCATTGAATTAGAAGAAACAACCTCCACCTAGCTATTTGATTCCTTGTGCTATCGAGAAACAGGCTAAAAAGGGAATACAGTCAAGTCTTACATAAAGTGTGCTGTTTACATTCTGGAATCTTGTATTTTCTTATATATTATGACTTGTTTGGCTTAAGACAGTAAAATGTCTTATTCTAATAAAATTAGTATAATAATTTTCTGACAGATATCAGTGAAGTGTCTTGAAAAAAGGGGCATCTTTTCCTAATTTTCATAAAAACACCCTATAGACTAATGAGTCCCTGGTTATAATGATGCTTAGGAGAGTTGAATCTGTCTATCCAAGGTAGCATAGTTGCTGCTATACAAAGGGGTGAAGAAGTATATCGATGCAACACAGGGGATATCTGAGATGCCTCCTAATCATGCAAATATTTTGTTGCATTGGACTTTTCCTTTTGTGTATGACCTTATAATCTTCCCCAAAGCACCCGAGACTTTGTTCTCTTTACAAGTCTGGAGAAATGAGTTTAGAGGAGGATAGAGCATGAGGAGAATTGCCTCGTCTTTGAAGATAAACCCTACAGTACATCACCATGAAAGATTGTTTGATGTCCCTATATTTCTCAAGAATAATTTCAGATGAACACAGTCTTGATCACATGTCTGAATGAAAGTTTCCAGAAGCTTGAAGAGATGATATATTTGGCTCCTGTGGTTACTGTAACAGAAGGGATTACACAATGGGAGGTTCTGCCCAAATCTCTGACTGAAATGCTGGAATTTCTCCCTGTTCTCACACAAAAGAAAGCAACTAAAAAAATCAACTGTCTGATATCACTATAATTATTATGTGGTATATGTATAAAATAATTAAGTCAACCTACAAGTAAAATTTAAAAATATTGAATATTTGACTTTATAAAAGCAATTTAGATTTTAAACAGCCCAGCCTTTTTTCAACACAACACAAATCCAGTGTTGCAAAAGAATGTTGACAGTTTCTTACAATTAATTGAAATGAGATCTAACTTTTGAGGACAGAATGCGTATAACACTGACACATGCAGTGACAAGTTGACAGTGTCGTTTCTCACAATGCTGAAGGTGACCAATTGTATGATTTCCAGGATATTCCTCTTGAAATATCCTATTTACTTGTCTAGATCCCATTTAAGGGGTTGGGGTATGCTGCAAGCTATTGCCTGCAGAAGCCTGAGAGGAGTTAGATGCCAAACAGGGCAAGGTGAAATGTTTTCCTAAGGAGTCAGAAGCCCATAAGTAAAGGAGTGCATATAAATTATGGTGGAAAAGGGATGCCAAAGACAAGAAAAAAGTTATGAGTTAGGTCAGGTGCCAGGAAAGCAGAAATAAATCTGAAAGTAGAAGGGTCAGGGAAAAAGGTTTCAGCATAGAATCCACAAAAGATGCCAGCATACTGGTTACATGGTAAGTGAACTGTCCGGAAAATGTTACGAGCCATGCAGGACCAGGCATTGATTAGAAAGTTTCTGGACCAGAGAGGGGAGGCTGAGTTACAAGTAGCAGCATAAAATGTTAAAGCCTCTAGGTTTTAGCCCAGACAGCACTTACAGGCTTTTGTCTGCACCTATGCTCATAACATAGTTGCTGGGATGCAGAGCTCTTGCTACTGGGGATGCCTGCCATATCCCTTTCTGGGTCACTGGGCTACTTTTGCCTGTGAAGAAGAAAGGTGATCCACTTTGCCTCATCATGTTACATGAGGACTTAGCACCTCTTCCACTTGTACGTGAAGATAGAACTGGCTGCTTATGTGTAAAGAGGAACCCCCACGCCAAGCAATTTGTTCTTCTCTTAACTTTTGAGAAATTACAAATTGTCCTGTGACACATAATAGAACTACCATTGGTTTACATCGTTGAGAAGTCTTTCTCTTCAAAATTCTCAAGAGAAAGAAGGGCAATCGTTCCTATAGGTGATGCTATTTATTTATATCAATGCAAAATTCCAACAAATCACAAGTGAAGAGAAAGGAATCAAACCTTAGATCTATCTATTTGGCAAAGTAATTAATAACTTGAGATAGATAAGTGTTATTGTTTGGATACTTCTAAACAAAACACTCTAAACAAAATTCAGGAATAGATTTATATAAAGGCATTATGCCTTAAAGGCAAAATTGTTTTGTATAAAGTGATTTTTGAATTCTAAAGCAGCTTACATTTTTCTAGATAGCCATCAGTTGATCTTTAAGTCCCAACCATTTAATATCTGGTAAACTCCAAATCATTAGTTTAATTCCATATTTCCATGGTCTAATTTTATCTGTTTAACTATATTGTTATTAAGTAGTTACCAGGAGCTAAAAGTGCCACGTATGCCAAAACAAAAATAAAGAAATCATTTTATTGAAATTTTACTATGTAGAAAACAAAAGCCATTACCTATTTCTAAACATGCCAATCACAAAGGACAATTTTTAACATAATAAGGATTGATATTTTATTCAGTCAATATCTACTATCAAAAAACAAAAGAGATAAAAATTCTTGCCCTCATGGAACTTACATTATGGTTAACTTCTGACTACATCCTTCTCCATATTTATAAACTATCCAATCTTATCAATCTGCCTTCTGCTTCATTCCTCAAATTTATTCTTTTTTTCAGATTCCCTCACCACTGGATTAATTTAGGCTTTCATTATTGCTTTTAATATTTATTTATTCATCTATTTCCAGATAATTCATGCACTTGGTTAAAAAATAAATAAAACAGTAAAAAATGCCTAACACCCAAACTTGTGTGTTCTCCTTTCCTCTTCTCAGAGACAACCACTTTTGCTGGGTTTTTGAGTATCTGGAAAGATACTCAGCACCTATTTGTATTTTATATAAATGGTAACATACTATATACACTCTATTTTGTATCTTGCTTTTTAAAATTAATAGGGGGATTTTTCTATATCAGCACATATTAGCCTCATTTATTTCAGTAGATTCATGGTTAATAAATATTTATCAACCTGCAATTTACTTAAATAGTCCCCTATTGTATCAGTCAGGATAGGTTAGCTTATGTTGCAGAAACAAATAACCCTACAAACCTGGGTGGTGTATTTCTTGCTTACAAAATGTCTGTTGAAGTTCTGGGCAACTGTCCAGGGCAAATGCCTTCCATGTGGCTGCTCAGTGATGGTTTATTACTGATTCTACCATCCTATTGCTGTGCCATCTGGAACAAATGTTCTCCTTAGTCAATGCAGCAGAGGAGAAAGAGCTTTGGCATAGAAGTGGGCCCACATTGCTTCATTCTGAAAGAGGCACACATACACTTCTTCCAATCCATTCACCAGAACTAGTCTCCTGGCCTTTCCTAACTACAAGGAGAGCCGAGAATAAAATTCTCTAAAATTCTCACATATGCCTGAAAGAGAAGAGAGATGGCCTTGCATTTAATTAAAAATCTCTTTGAAAAACTATATTTGAAAGCCGTATTATTAGTCTAAATCTTCTCTTTTTTTCTTGTTTTTTGAGACAGAGCCTCACTCTGTCACCCAGTACCCAGGCCGGAGTCCAGTGTCATGATCTTGGCTCACTGTAACCTCTGCCTCCTGGGTTCAAGGCATTCTCCTGCCTCAGCCTCTGGAGCAGCTGGGATTAGAGACATGCCCCACCATGCTCGGATAATTTTTTTTTTTTGTATTTTTAGTAGAGATGGGGTTTTACCATGTTGGCCAGGCTGGTCTCGAGCTCCTGACCTCAAGTGGTCCACCAGCCCAGGCCTCCCAAAGTGCTGGGATTACAGGCATGAGCCACCACACCCAGGCTTCAATCTTCTTAAGGTGGTAACTTATATATTTTTGGGTGTTGAATAAACATACATTGGCTGGCCAGCATTAGTGGAGTACTCATACTCATTGATAGCACACCCAATCAATGAACAGCCTTTTACAAGTATAAAATAGCTTAGTTAAAAATGACCATCACAAGTTACATCTGAATTATTGCTGCCATTTTCAGAAAAAGTAAAGATGAAAGATAATATCAAATATTTTAGGAATCGTTTTAATACTGGTTTGGTTCATATTCAAATAAACTACAGAATCTCTCAGATTAGCAATAAGAAAGATGAATGAGTACACTAATGTTTATAGTAGCATTATTCACAATAGCCAAACGATGGAAGCAACTCAAGTGTTCATCAACAAATGAATGGATAAACAAAATATGCATATACATACAATTAACTATTATTCCGCCTTAACAAGGAAGAAAATTCTGATACTTGCTATAACATGGATTAACGTTGAGGACATTGTGCTAAGTGAAATAAGCCAGACACAAAAGGACAAATACCGTACGATTCTACTTGTATAAGGTGCCTAGAATAGTCAAATTCACAAAGACTGAAAGTAAATGGTGTTTGCCAGGCCCTAAGGGGAGGACGGGATGAGGAATTATTGTTTAATGGATATGAAGTTTCAGTTTTGCAAAATGAAGAGTTCTGGAGATGGATGGCTGCACAACAATGTGAATATACTTAATGCCACTAAATTATATACTTCAAAATGGTTAAAATAGAAAATATTATGTTATGTATATTTTATCACAATAGAAAAAAAGGTGTACGAGTAACAATCTTTCAAGAATGATGACAAAAATCTGTGAGAAAACCTTGCATTGCTCTGATTCCTTAAAGGAACTAAAGAGGCAATGGGTATGAGTAGTGAACTAGCAAGCTAGAAAGAGAAAAGGCTGTAGTCAGAGAATAAGAAACTGGAGTTAATGACTTAGGATGTAAAAAAATTTCAAGTGGTGACAGGATCTAGGATATGGCCATGGGAGCATGTGGCTGCAGTGGAGTAAAGGAAAAGCTAATGGAATATGTGCATGCCAAAGAAGCAAGAGGCCAAAATGCTGAAAGGGACAGCCACATGAATGTTTAAATCACCCAGGAGGAGGACAGAGTTTGGGATGAAGAGGAAGATTGTGAGTAAGGGGCTAAATCTATAAATAAGTAAAATAGGAAAGTTCATCCCTTTTGATTAGCATTTCTGGACTATATTTAGCCTCTAGATACAGTCATATGCCAGAGGAGCTTGGAGAAGACAGCTTGTATAAATGAGAATGACAGCTAGCTAAGAAGAGCAGTCCCATGGACTGTTCAAGTCTGCAAGAGCAGCACATTCCTTCCCTGTAGGAAATGCGCGTGGGAAAGCATATTACAATCAGAAGCTATTTAGTGAACACGGGATGAGGGAAAGGGTGGTGACAGTTGGGAGGGGAAGAGGAGAATTGTAGTGCTTAAATGCCTAATGACATCACCCCAAAATAACCTCGTTTATCAGCCTCCAAAATAGGGTCACTCACCACAGAGTCCCAATAGAGCAGTTAGGATTCAAATATCTCTCTTCCACTGGACAGGCGGAGTGGGTATTGCCAAGTTTTCTCTTTGATGTCCTTTTATCTGGGCATTCATGCTGACTACTCAACTTTGGTTGACAACCCCCACCTTTTTTTTTTTTTTTTCTTTTTTAGAGACGAGGTCTCACTCCGTCACCCAGGCTTGAGTGCAGTGGTACGATCATAGCTCAGTGCAGTCTCTAACTCCTGGGCCTAAGAGACCTTCCCACCTCAGGCTCCTAACTAGCTGGGACTATAGGGATTTACCACCAGGACTGGCTTTATTTTTTTCTTTATAAAAATAATGGCATCATTTAATGTGTAACCAGTTATAAAATGACTCAGGAGACATTCTACCTCTGTAAATTATGTTCGCATTTCCTAGTGACTGAATGTTTGTGTTCCCCCCAAATACCTATCTTGAAGTCCTAGTCCCCAGTGTAACGGTATTGGGAGGTGGGGCATTTGGGAGGTAATTAGGTTTAGGTGAGGCCATGAGGGTGGAGACCCCATGATAAGACTAATACTCTTAGAAAAAGAGGAAGAGACGTGAGATATCTCTGTGTGTGTGTATGCGCACCAAGGGAGACCATGTGAGGACATAATCAGGTAGATAGGAACCCCTCTCCAAGAACCAGGCAGGCACCCTAATCTCACACATCCAGCCTCAGAACAATGAGAAATATCTGTTGTTTAAGCTACTCAGTTTATGGCATTCATTGTAGCAGCCAAAATGAAGAAAGCATTTTTTCTGATAACATTCTTTTTTGTCAATTTTAGTAGACTGTAGGAGCTGGGTATTTGCCTTACCTTATAGCAACTATTTTACTTTTACTATCACTATTATCATTACTGTTTTATTATTTTGTTCAGCTTCTCAAAATTTCTGATGCTCGGACTGCCCTTCTAGCCATATTATTATTATGTTTTCATTAATTCATTCATTTCAGTGAGTCTTCTACATAAAAGGCACTTCCACTGGTACATTATGTACTAGGGTCCCAAGGGTCCTCAACTAAGCTGGATCTGTCATGGAGAGACCTGAGTTCCTAAAAAATGATCTGATTTGGACCAAGGACCACTCTAATGGAAATGGGTTCTTAGTCTCAACTCTGGAGGAGGCTGCCACTAATTGGATTTTGCTCAGGCATCCATCCAATTTTGAAGGGCCATTTTAACTTGCTGCCTCTTACTTTTTGTTGAGTACTTAGAGAAGTGCATTAACACTTCCATGTCCCTAGAGATTCTTTTAGCATAGTATCCATTAAGAAAAAAAAAAAAGCCTGTGGTATCCTAAGCATAAAATAAGTTTTCATTTATTCCTACCTCCAAAATTTTAATTTATTTTTCCTTTTGTTATGGATAGCCTGTTATAGATGCAGATGGGAGGGAACATCGGTATGCCTTCTCCCAGATTATTTACCTTTGGATTTTTAACTTAAAAACATTTTTTCTTTATATTATATGTGTCAATTATCAAATAATTAGAAAATACCCAGAAAACATAAACAAGAGAAACAAAACTAGATAGCATCCACAATTCTACTCTCAATCACATTTAACATTTGATTACACATCCTTCCAATTATTTTTAATCTGCTGTCTGGTTATGTCTTTCTTCAGACTTTTACTATGTGTAAGAAAACAGTTTTTTCACATATGCAATCATACATACTATACATATTATTCAGTAACTTGTTATCTTTTGCCTGCATTGTGAACATCTTTCTATGTTGATACATATAGATTGATGTCTCCCAATTACATAATCTCCTTCTTATAATGTCTTCCTGTTTGAAAAATGACCAGAATTCCTAACATGATTAACAAGGACCAGTCTGCCCTCAACCTCATACTGGTTTTTCTATACTCCAGACATTTCAATCATTTCTCATTTCCTTGGAAAGACATGCTGTTATCCATGTGATATGGTTTGGCTCTGTGTTCCCACCGAAATCTCATGTTGAATTGTAATTCCCAATATTGGGGGAGGGACCTGGCGGGAGGTAATTGGATCATGGGAGCAGATTTTCCCCTTGCTGTTTTTGTGATAGTGAGTGAATTCACATCACAAAAACTGATGGTTTAAAAGTGTGTAGTACTTTCCGCCTTGTTCCTTCTCTCTCTCCTGCCACCATGTGAAGATGTGCTTGCTTCCCCTTTGCGCTTCCATCATGACTGTAAGTTTCCTGAGGCCTCCCCAGTCATGCTTCCTGTATAGCCTGTAGAACCATAAGCCAACTAAACCTCTTTTCATTATAAATTACTCAGTCTCCGGTAGTTCTTTATAGCAATGTGAGAACAGAGTAATACACCATGCTCTTGGCTGAAATTTCTTCCACTTATATACCTCTTTCCTGAAAAACTCCTGCTTATCTTACTTATATAAAGTCTCTATTTTAAATATAGGTCATATCTTCCTGTTATATGATTTTACAGCACCCTGTTTTCATCATGGCACTTATCACAAATGTAATTAATTGATGATTAACATAGTTATTTAAGGGATCTCTTTCCCACCAAACTACAAGCTCCATGAGGTAAGAGACTAGTTAGCTTAATATTTGTGCTCCTAGCACCTAGCAAAGTGCCTGGCACATAGTAGGCACTCAGTAAATGTTTGTTGAGTGAATTGTAGTGGATTTAAGATAAAAGGAGGAAAGAGCAGGTGCAAATGTAAATTTGTAGGTCTTAAGATGACAAGTTGAGGTGCCCTGCATTGCCCAAACTAACAAACAATACAGTCAGGAGGTCTAAAGGTGATTGTAACAAATTAAAAGGCAAGATGTCTGCTTATGCCTTCTTTGCACAGAAGTAAAGAGAAGAATGTAAGAAGAAAAACCCAGAGGACTCTTTTGATTTTGCAGAATTTGTTCTGAGAGGTGGAAGAGAATGTCTGGGAAAGAGAAGTCTAAATTTGATGAAATTGCAAAGGCGAATAAAGTATGCTATGATTGGGAAATGAAGGATTACAGACCAGCTAAGAGAGGCAAGAAGAAGGACCTTTATGCCCCTAAAAGATCACCATCTGGTATTTCCCATTCTGTTCAGAATTCTGTCCCAAGATTAAATCCACAAACCTTTGTGTCTCTATTGGAGAAGTAGCAAAAAAAAAAAAAAAAAAAAAAAAAAAAAAAAAAGCTGGGTGAGATGAGGAATAACTTAAGTGACAGTGAAGAGCACTCTTACATCACTAAGGCAGCAAAGCTGAGGGAGAAGTATGAGAAGGATGTTGCTGACTGTAAGTATAAAGGAAAGTTTGATGGCATAAAACATCCTGCTAACGTTGCCTGGAAAAAGATGGAAGCAGAAGACGAAGAAGATGAGGAGAATGAAGAGGAGGAGGCAGTGGAGGAGGATGACTTTAAAACCATTTATCTATCTCCATGTGAATATCTTAGAGTATGGGAGCATTGTAATTGATATGTTTCTTATTGTGAAGTGTCTATGGGCCTCATTAGGTTTAATTACAAAATCTGATGATGATCATCATATTGTAGTCTCTCAAAGTGCTCTAGAAGTTGTCAGTGGTTTACATGAAGTGGCCATGGGTGTCTGGAACACCCTGAAATGGTATCAAAGTTGTATGTATTTCCAAACATTTTAAAAATGAAAAAGCACTCTTGTGTTCTGTTCACTGTGTACTTTGTTGTTGGTGTGACAAGGCATTTAAAGATATTTCTGACTTTTTTTTAAATTTGTAAGGTGGTGTTAACTGTATGGTTATTGGCTAGAAATCCTGAGTTATTAACTGTTCATATTTATAGCTTGTAAAAAGAACAAAACAACCAACACAAAGTCTTGATGCTTGGTATTGAGGCTATAGGGAAAGATGTCTTTTGTAGGGGCCATAGCTCAGAGGGTGCACTGTAAGGCTGGAACTGTTTCCACTGTGATGGGCTTCCGTTTAGCTTAGGGTAGTCTTGTTTTTTTATATAGTGACATAGCATTGTGCTGCTTGGAATAAGGGGGTCAGGTGGCATGAGAAGTGTTAGAATTTTTTTTTTTAGTTAAATGCAGTCATTTTAAAATTATTTTTAGACAAACTGTAGAGCTCTTCACTGTCCAGCAAAGCAAAGAGCCACTGTGTCAATGAAAGTTCAATAGCCTTCTGTACTTAAACAAGATTTGCAATGTTCTGGGTTTTTTTTTATGTTTCAAATGCTGAAATGTTTTCAAAGTTAAATAAACTGTATTTCAATTTTTAAAAAGGTGACAACTTCAGGAAACTGCCTTTTATAGTTACTCTCTTCTCAGTAAGGTAGGAGATGAGAAAGTCTTCTGGAAGTGATTAAGATTCTGGGAGGTGGAAGACAGGGTAGGAGATATTGAAGATAACATGAAACATTTTGGAATAATCATGGTGAACAATTGGAGAGTTGGACAAGTAATATAGTATCTCTTTAGGCCATGTGAGGGTTAAGGTTAATAGTCATTAATAAATGGCAATATTAACCTACCTGGCATAGGATTTTCTTCAGCAGAATATCAGAGACTGAGTGGGCTTGGTAAAGGCAGACTTAAATAGACTCATTTAGGGATAGTAACATTCCAGAAGGTAGGTCAGAAGGACGATTTTGAAAATAATTTTAGGGTACTGGCAAAATAACATTTAAGTAGGTTGGATTATTGTATCTATGGTGTATAAGAAAGGAAATGAAGTCAAAGGGTTGTCAGGAGAACAAAGGATCAATGGGCTAGAAATCTAATGAGGCTTAAAAAAATTATGGTGAGAGTATATTTCAAGGAGAAAATGGAAAAAAAGAGGAAGCTTTGTTCACAGCACAGATCTTAAATTAATCTCTTTGAAGTTGATTGTAAGTTCCAAAGAATGACTATGGGAGTGGGTGGCTGAGGTGGGATGATGGAGGTCATTGTGGGAGATGTGTGATGCAGGTGTCACACAAACCACCCAGGATATTGTATCACCTAGAATGAAAGCCTAGCTTGAGATACAGAGGAAGAGTGCCAAAACTTCAGAGAATGGAAGAGGACGTGACCAGGATATTAGAAATATGGTTCTACCAACCCAAATGTCCATCAATGATAGACTGGATTAAGAAAATGTGGCACATATACACCATGGAATACTATACAGCCATAAAAAATGATGAGTTCATGTCCTTTGTAGGGACATGGATGAAGCTAGAAACCATCATTCTGAGCAAACTGTTGCCAAGGACAGAAAACCAAACATTGCATGTTCTCACTCATAGGTGGGAATTGAACAATGAGAACACTTGGACACAGGGTGGGGAACATCACACACTGGGGCCTGTAGTGGGGTGGAGGGAGCAGGGAGGGATAGCATTAGGAGATATACCTAATGTAAATGACGAGTTAATGGGTGCAGCATACCAACATGGCACATGTATACGTATGTAACAAACCTGCACATTGTGCACATGTATCCTAGAACTTAAAGTATTAAAAAAAAAACTTCCAGAAAAAAATATACTATTATATATAGCAAAAAAAGAAATATGGTTCTAGACATTGCTATAGTTTAAATTATGTACATGAGACTGCTTAAGGAGAGCTCATAGCATGAGAAAATGGAAGAAGATCACCAATATTTACAGGAGAAGGAAAGGAAACTAAGCCCATTAAAAAGATAGGAAAACGTGGCCAGAGAGGGAAGAGGAAAACCAATACAAAGTATTGAGAGCAAAGAAGGCGATACCAATTATAATGTGCTTAGAATAGTGTCTTGCTATTTTATAACTGAAAAAAATATGTCAATGAAGAAGACAGTTTAAAAGAGATGATGATTGTATTTAGTGATGAATGAGTTCTTGGTAACCACCCAGGAAGTTGTAGAGTGGATATGATGCATCTAATTTAATATTTTAATTTTCCCCTTCTTTCAGATTTTCTGAGAAATATATAGTAATCAGTCATGGGATAAGAGGTCTTATCATTCTTTTCCACTCTAAAATACCTGTTCTCATTATAATCATACATCAGTTTTAAAATTTCTTAGGAGACTTCATCACCTTTGGATAGGTCAGTGATTTGTATCCTAGTTCCCCACCTCCTTAAAAAAACTTCAGGTTAATCTCATGGGAACATTGCAATTCAACTGCTTTCCTCATGAGAAATTGTCAAAAATTAAAAAGATGTGGTACTCTTCCACAACTTTGGAAACACTACTAAAGCATTCTCAATATTTAAATAAATGTTTTCTGCTGAATATCCATGCTTGGCTCTATTGATTTTTTTACTGTGTAAGTGTGATCTGGCTTGGAATATGTAGTATGTTATGAAGTATCTACTTAAAGATTTATTAGGCATATATTTTCAAAGTAGAAGGGAAATAAGGTGTCAATGATTGTTTGACAGAGATAATATTATAAATTGTGCATAAAAGGATTTTTATTTGGAAATGTATTCTACATGTGCTGTATACACTATTTGGAAGCAAAAAGCATATGTATAAAATATATATAAATGCATAGAAAACAGCTATCTGTTCATGGCCAGTATTTGTTGAATGTCTGCTGCTATGTGCCAGACACTATACTAGGCACTCTGGATATGGTACTGCATGAGGCAGGGAAAGGCCTGCTTCACAAAGACTGTGATACCTTGGGAAAAGAAAACATTAAATTAATATTACAAGCATGATGACTATTCCAATGCGGGAAATATCTAGTTCTATGGGGATGTATAATAAGAGACTAGAAAGACACAATAAAAAGTATTAACAGGTTGTTTCTGGAAATCAAGAAAAATTACAAGTGATTCTATATTTTTTATTTTATTTTATTTTTCAAACCTTCTGTTTCGAGCAAAACGTTTTGTATTGGTCAAGATTTTCCAGAGAAACAGAATGAATAGGATATGTAAAGATATGTATAAAAGGGGATTTATCATGGGGTTTGGCTCATGTGATTTTGGAGGTCAAAAAGTCTTATGATCTGCCATCTGCAAACTGGAGAACCAGAGAAGCTGGTAGTGTCATATTCCAAGTCTGAAGGCCTGATAACCTGGAGTTCTGATGTCCAAGGGCAGAAGATGGATGTCCCAGCTCCAGAAGGAAGAGTGAATCCATCCTCCTTCTATCTTTTTTGTTCTATATGGGCTAATCTCTTCCAGAAAACCCTCATAGACACATCCAGAAATAATGTTTTACTTGCTATCTGGGTATCCTTAAACCAGTCAAGTTGACACACAAAATTAACCATCACACTATTGTTAGCAGAAAAGACATAATGTTCACTGGGTGAAAAAAATTCAAACAAAGCATTTTAGTGCTGCTTCATCTCTTGCAATTCTGATCAACAACTTTAGCATTCTAAAGTTTATTTTAAAACATTAAATGCTAAACTAAAGACAATGTTGCATGTTCTTTTCTTGGATTAGTCAGTGAGGATTGCTGCTTTTTATTCAATCCTGGACATCCTGGTAGCATTTGGATTAAAGAATACATTTATATAGCATAAAACAGACATTTAGACCAATAGAAAGGAATAAAGAGCCCAGAAATAAACCCACACATGTATAGTCAACCAGTCTTTTACAAGGGCACCAAGAATGCACAATGGGGAAAGGACAGTCTCTTCAACAAATGGTGTTAGGGAAAATGTGTATCCACATACAAAACATGAAATTGGACCCTTATTTTACAACATATACACAAATTAACTTGAAATGGATTGAAGACTTAAATATAAGGTCTGAAGCCATAAAACTCTTAGAAGAAAAGGTAGGAGAAAAGCTACTTGACGTTGGTCTTGGATATGACACCAAAAGCACAGGCAACAAAAGCAAAAACAAACAATTGAGACTACAACAAACAAAAAAGCTTCTTCTTGGCAAATGAAACAATCAACACAATGAAAAGGCAACCTATGGAATGGGAGAAAATATTTGGAAACCATGTAACTGATAAGGGATTAATATCCAAAATATCGAAGTTCCTTAACTCAGACAACTCAATAGAAAAAACTCAAGTAACCCAATTTCAGAAGGGGCAAAGGACCTGGATAGACATTTTTTCAAAAGAAGATAGACAAATGCCCAGCAGATCTGTGAAAAAATGCTCAAAATCACTGATCATCAGAGAAATGCATATCAAAATCACAATGAGGTATCACCTCACACCTGTTAGGATGACTACTATGAAAAATAAAAGATTTAACAAGTGTCAGTGAGGGTATGGAGAAAAGGGAACCCTTGTACATTGTTGGTGGGAATAAAAATTGGTACAGCCATTATGGAAAACAATATGAAGATTCCTCAAATAATTAAAAATAGAACTAAGATATAATCTAGCAATTTTGTTTCTAGATATATATCCGAAGAAAATGAAATCAGTATCTTGAAGAAATATCTGCACCCCTGTGTTCATTGAAGCATTATTCACAGCAGCCAAGAGATGGAAACAACCTAAGTGTCCATCAACAGATGAATGAATAAAGAAATTGGGGGACATATATACATTAGAATATTATTCAGCCATAAAAGAAGGAAATCCTGGCATTTGCAACAACATAGATAAACCTGCAGAGCATTATGCTAAGTGAAATAAGCCAGACACAGAAAGACAAATTCTGTAAGATCTCACTTATATGTGGAATCTAAAAAAGTTGAACTCAGCTGGGCACGGTGGCTCACGCCTATAATCCCAGCACTTTGGGAGGCCGAGGTGGGTGGATCGCCTGAGGTTAGGAGTTCGAGACCAGCCTGGCCAACATGGTAAACCATCTCTATTAAAAAAACAACAACAACAACAACACAAAAATTAGCTGGGCATGGTAGCGGGTGCCTGTAATCCCAGCTACTCAGGAGGCTGAGGCAGGAGAATCACTTACAACCTGGGTGGCAAAAGTTGCAGTGAGCTGAGATGGGGCCATTGCACTCCAGCCTGGGCAACAGAGTGAGACTGTGTCCCAAAAAGAAAAAAATTGAACTCATATACAAGCAGAAAGTAGAACAGTAGTTGCCAGGGGCTGGGGAGTGGGGAAAATGAGGAGATGTTGGTCAAAGGGTATAAACCTTCAGCTATAAGATGAACAACTTTTGGAGATCTAATGTACACAGCATGAGTGGTGATAGATGTGTTAATAATAATAATAAATAGCTTTATGGGGGGTTTACAAAATAAGCACAGATTAAGAAACTCAAATATTCAAGGCCAAGTTTCATGCTATACTTATACAGGATAATGAACAGTTTGAATTTCAGTTCCTCCACAGGAAGAAAGCAGAGACTGAGATTGACCACCAGAGCATATAAGTAGGCTAGGAATTCTGTTTAAAGCTACTGCAAGTGATGCTCACATTTGTTGCCATTAAATTACGGATCTAAAGGGTAGTTAGTGATTCAATATCAGACTCTGCCTGGTGATAATTAGAGAGAAATAACTTTTATAACTGTGTATTATATGTTTTTTCTGGATTCTGAAATGACTTATTTATTCACATACTAAAAAAAAATCCATCTCAGTGAGAAATAGGCAGATGCCTAGAGCATATAACAATTTTGTGCATACAGGACATTGTGTTAAAAGTGACTAATGACAACAGTTAAAAATAGATACACACCTAGAACACCTGTACAACACACATATTACATTTCTAAAGGGCTTAACAATGAAATGCATTCAATACTAAAACTACCTGGACCATAATTTAATATTCGAGACCTTGTAAGCTCTTCATTATGAACATTATTTACTGTAGATATTTGGAAGTGTCACAAGATAGAATGCCTGGGCAGACATGCTTTTGTATTACATACACTATAAATGTATGGTACAAGCTATAAATCAGGGTGACTTCTCATTTTTCAAGTGAGAGTGAATTTTCACTCCAGCCTGGTAATTGGTATATTATGTGAGCTAGTTGATTTTTTAAACTTTAAAGGTAGTATATAATGATACATGCACAAAAATTTATAATATATTTGAGCTTCCCTGAAGTCAAACTTCAGACATTAAATACACTGAATCAATGCACTACTATAAATAGAGAATAGTAGACAGCATTGTATTTGGTCTTTAGAAGATCAGTGTGAAGGAAGTTTGGGCAAAACAGCAGGTGTTTAAATGGAAAACAGTGTGACAGGAATTATGGCAGGGTTGCAGCATTGGCAATTAGCTAATGTCAATGATACACTTAAGAAACACTGTGCAAGACAGCTAATAAATCACAGCCAACCATCATTAATAATCCATGACAGAAGAGAAAAGAGAAAGAAAGGAAAGAGAAGAAAAAGGTAGAGGAGAGTGCTCTGTAGTGGGCTACACAGTAAAAATGAAGTGTGCTATAATTAGAATTATTTCTATTACCAGAGGACCCAGGAAAGGCTTTCTAGTGAACAATTCAACAAATAACCAGGGGGGTGATAAGCATATTGCTAAGTTATGAGTTTTTCACGTCTTCCATTTCATTTTAATTGTGTGCTTGTGAGTATGTGTGCCTTTTAAAGTCGTGGTACCAGATGACTTTATAATAAAAGGCACACATAGATATAAGGGAGTTAATTTTGACTTCCTACATGTTTCTAAAAATATTATAATTCCAAACAAAAAGGTAGGTAATATATTGCCATATAATCTCTTTTGGAACTTCTTAACTAGACAATTTGCCGGCGGCAACATATAATAATAACCATTGGACTCAGAAAATAATACCCCAAAAGGAAGGCCTCAGAAGCAAAGTTTTTCTCTGATCTGCCCTCCTATCTCTCACTCTCATTTTCCCCCAAGGCTAGCCAAAGAAATTAGGATCCCTCTTCCCTGAGGTGAGTCATAGAAACCAGAATCCCTTCCCTCAGAGCCAGCTATAAAATCTAAAAATATTATGACTTTCTCACCCTGCTTGTAAAAACTGGCCATATCAGGAGTTCGAGACCAGCCTGGCCAATATAGTGAAACCCTGTCTCTACTAAAAATACAAAAATTAGCTGGGCATAGTGGTGCACATCTGTAATCCCAGCTACTCAGGAGGCTGAGGCAAGAAAATCGCTTGAACCCAGGAGGTGGAGGTTGCAGTGAGCTGAGACCGCACCACTGCACTCCAGCCTGGGTGACAGATGACAGAGTGAGACTCTGTCTCAAAAAAAAAAAAAAAAAGATAGAGAGAGAGACTGGTCATAGGGAAATTATCTGACCTACTTTGTTTGAATATAGGTCATAAGAGTCCCATTCCTGAAAGGGTCTCACCCCTCACTCAGAAGGAAGGAATGCATGATCAGAGAGGCCAAAAAGAATCTAGACAGACAGGCCATGCTGGGCTTCCCCCCTTAGCCTATTAACATTAGATCTTACCCTTTCGTCCAATCATATTTTTACACAGCTTCCGTACTTTGTTGAAACCAAGCATAAAAATGGACAATTTCCCCTCTGTCTTTGGGTTTTCATTCTGAAGGCTCTCATGTCAAGTAAAACTATGATCAAATAAATTTGTACGCCTTTCCTCTTAGTAATCTGCCTCTTGTCAGTGATTTTCAGCAAACCTTCAGAGGGTGAAGGGGAAGTTTTCCTTTGGCTCTGACATACCCATTACTTGAAGTTTACCCATATACAAATAACTTTACACTCTTCTCATATCCATTTAATGTTTCCAGTCAATGTTATTACCTGTATCTTAACAATTATGCCAGAGTTCATAGTGAGAAGTGCAGCGTGCTAATTTTTAAACACTGACTAGGCTATTAAACTGGCAGTTATGATGTGGTGTGATAAGGGGAATGCCAGGGAAAGCAGGAGGTGCTATCGTCAAGGCATGACTTCAAAGGTCAAGGAAAGCTTCCTGCAGTGACATATAATATGAGACCTGAAGGGCTTGTAAGAAGTAAACAGGCAAAGATAGAAGAGGGTTGGTGTGGAGAATATGATTCAAGCAGAGGGAGTGTCATGTGCAAACCCCAAAAGTAAGAAGGAGTATAGCAATATGGAAAATGGAAAACAATTTAATCTAAAGTGATGGTAGATTTCGAGGTATGAGTGGTGATAGATAAATCTAGAGAGGTAAATTGAGACCTAATTAATCACAGAGTTTTGAGGCCAGTGACAAGGCAGTACAGAGTTTAAGCAGGGAAATGGCATGATCGGGTCTAGAGCAATTACAGTGATCCAGATAGGCTATGATAAAGATTTTTTTTTTTTTTTTGAGATGGAGTCTCGCTCTGTTGCCAGGCTGGCGTGCAGTGGCACGGTCTCGGCTCACTGCAACCTCCGCCTCCTGGGTTCAAGCGATTCTCCTGCCTCAGCCTCCCAAGTAGCTGGGATTACAGGCACATGCCACCACGCCCGGCTAATTTTTGTATTTTTAGTAGAGATGGGGTTTCACCATGTTAGCCAGACTGGTCTTGAACTCCTGACCTCATGATCCGCCCGCCTCGGCCTCCCAAAGTGCTGGGATTACAGGTGTGAGCCACCATGCCCGGCCAAGCTATGATAAAGATTTTAAGCACTAGTTGTAGTAGCCTTAGATGATGGTTACATAGAGTAATTGAAGGGTATAGAAAGAGGTTGGAGGCAGAATTCACAATAATTAGTATTCATTATTGAATTACAAATTCTTAGAGGAATTTCAGATTATTATCTTACCCCCACGTATGTAGCACAGGATAAATATTCAACAAATATGTGTCAAATTAATTAAGAAATAAAACAAATTCAACCAAATTTATTTTTTATTTTTATTCTATTTTATTTTATTATTATTATACTTTAAGTTTTAGGGTACATGTGCACAATGTGCAGGTTAGTTACATATGTATACATGTGCCATGCTGGTGTGCTGCACCCATTAACTCGTCATTTAGCATTAGGTATATCTCCTAATGCTATCCCTCCCCCTCCCCCCACCCCACAACAGTCCCCAGAGTGTGATGTTCCCCTTCCTGTGTCCATGTGTTCTCATTGTTCAATTCCCATCTATGAGTGAGAACATGTGGTGTTTGCTTTTTGTCCTTGCAGTAGTTTACTGAGACTGATGATTTCCAATTTCATCCATGTCCCTACAAAGGACATGAACTCATCATTTTTTATGGCTGCATAGTATTCCATGGTGTATATGTGCCACATTTTCTTAATCCAGTCTATCATTGTTGGACATTTGGGTTGGTTCCAAGTCTTTGCTGTTGTGAATAGTGCCACAATAAACATATGTGTGCATGTGACTTTATAGCAGCATGATTTATAGTCCTTTGGGTATATACCCAGTAATGGGATGGCTGGGTCGAATGGAATTTCTAGTTCCCTGAGGAATCGCCACACTGACTTCCACAATGGTTGAACTAGTTTACAGTCCCACCAACGGTGTAAAAGTGTTCCTATTTCTCCACATCCTCTCTAGCACCTGTTGTTTCCTGACTTTTTAATGATTGCCATTCTAACTGGTGTGAGATGGTATCTCATTGTGGTTTTGATTTGCATTTCTCTGATGGCCAGTGATGGTGAGCATTTTTTCATGTGTTTTTTGGCTGCATAAATGTCTTCTTTTGAGAAGTGTCTGTTCATATCCTTCGCCCACTTTTTGATGGGGTTGTTTGTTTTTTTCTTGTAAATTTGTTGGAGTTCATTGTAGATTCTGGATATTAGCCCTTTGTCAGATGAGTAGGTTGCGAAAATTTTCTCCCATTTTATAGGTTGCCTGTTCACTCTGATGGTAGTTTCTTTTGCTGTGCAGAAGCTCTTTAGTTTAATTAGATCCCATTTGTCAATTTTGGCTTTTGTTGCCATTGCTTTTGATGTTTTAGACATGAAGTCCTTGCCCATGCCTATGTCCTGAATGGTAATGCCTAGGTTTTCTTCTAGGGTTTTTATGCTTTAGGTCTAATGTTTAAGTCTTTAATCCATCTTGAATGAATTTTTGTATAAGGTGTAAGGAAGGGATCCAGTTTCAGCTTTCTACATATGGCTAGCCAGTTTTCCCAGCACCATTTATGAAATAGGGAATCCTTTCCCCATTTCTTGTTTTTCTCAGGTTTGTCAAAGATCAGATAGTTGTAGATATGCGGCGTTATTTCTGAGGGCTCTGTTCTGTTCCATTGACCTATATCTCTGTTTTAGTACCAGTACCATGCTGTTTTGGTTACTGTGGCCTTGTAGTATAGTTTGAAGTAAGGTAGCGTGATGCCTCCAGCTTTGTTCTTTTGGCTTAGGATTGACTTGGCGATGCGGGCTCTTTTTTGGTTCCATGTGAACTTTAAAGTAGTTTTTTCCAATTCTGTGATGAAAGTCATTGGTAGCTTGATGGGGATGGCATTGAATCTATAAATTACCTTGGGCAGTATGGCCATTTTCACGATATTGATTCTTCCTACCCATGAGCATGGAATGTTCTTCCATTTATTTGTGTCCTCTTTTATTTCATTGAGCAGTGGTTTGTAGTTCTCCTTGAAGAGGTCCTTCACGTCCCTTGTATGTTGGATTCCTAGGTATTTTATTCTCTTTGAAGTGATTCTGAATGGGACTTCACTCATGATTTGGCTCTCTGTTTGTCTGTTATTGGTATATAAGAATGCTTGTGATTTTTGTACATTGATTTTGTATCCTGAGACTTTGCTGAAGTTGCTTATCAGCTTAAGGAGATTTTGGGCTGAGACAGTGGGGTTTTCTAGATATACAATCATGTCATCTGCAAACAGGGACAGTTTGACTTCCTCTTTTCCTAATTGAATACCCTTTATTTCCTTCTCCTGCCTAATTGCCCTGGCCAGAACTTCCAACACTATGTTGAATAGGAGTGGTGAGAGAGGGCATCCCTGTCTTGTGCCAGTTTTCAAAGGGAATGCTTCCAGTTTTTGCCCATTCAGTATGATATTGGTTGTGGGTTTGTCATAGATAGCTCTTATTATTTTGAGATACATCCCATCAATACCTAATTTCTTGAGAGTTTTTAGCAGGAAGCGTTGTTGAATTTTGTTAAAGGCCTTTTCTGCATCTATTGAGATAATCATGTGGTTTTTGTCTTTGGTTCTGTTTATATGCTGGATTACATTTGTTGATTTGCATATATTGAACCAGCCTTGCATCCCAGGGATGAAGCCCACTTGATCATCCAAATTTATTTTTCTTTGCAACCTAACTTAGGAGAGGAGTTCTCATCTCCATTAACATTGGCAATGTCTGGAGTGGTGGCTTTTTTTGGTTTTTGTTTCCATTGAGCTGCCCTAACTTAAGAAAGATAAATTACTGTTCCAAAATGTTTATTATGGAAATTTTAAAACATATAGAAAGGTTGAAAGAATAGCAAAATAAATAACCCACCACCTTGTTAATAATTTGCAATAGTTCCTTTGTGAGTGTGTGTATATATCATTTGAAAGTTACAGACATCACACTTCACTTCTAAATATTTCAGCTGTAATTTCTAAGAAGATGGGATATTTTCATATAAAACTGTAATAGCATTACGGTCCCTAAGAAATAGAACTGTAATTCGCACATATAATAGTAATTCCAAAATATAACACTAATTTACCTAATATAATCATTTTCAAATTTCTCCAATCATCCCAAAAATGTCTTTATAATTTTTAAAATAAGGATTTAATCAATATTCACAGATGTGCTTGGTTGTTTAGTCTCTGGAAATGAGAGCTTTCTGAGTAAAGAATAAAAGTTTAGAATTATTTGACCTGGGAAAAAAGTGCTGAGAATCCCTTAATATTTGATAGACAGTATTGTGAAACCAGGTTTATTTCCTAATTGGAAATGCTTTCTTTTTCTTTAGCCACTAGTTCAGTTGTCAAGTGCTTTGTATTTATGAGTCTTAGGTCAAAGATTCACTGTCCATGTGATTTTCCTCTTTATGGCGAATATCTGTCCACGTGATCATACATTGTACTCCATGCCCTAGGTAATCACCTGATTAAAAAAAATTGGCCTTTGGTCACAGGCAGGAACTGAATAAGTGTATATAGATTATTAGGTGAAAATCTAGTACACCTTAGGTGGAAAAAAACCCTCAATAAATAATAAGTTATTAATTTGGTGGGACATCTTCAAATACAAAATAACCCATTGGCTTAAGTGCATGCTTGCATCATGGGGTAATTTGCATGGTGCTTCCAGTTGAGTCTGTGATTGGGAACAAAGGATAAGCTGAGATAAATGACAAGCAAAGTTGGACATCACTGTCTCCCATTGCACTTGCCAAATAATCAAAATGTAGAAAATATTAAGTACAAATATCTGAGCCTATTTTCTAGGACTAATATTTGTCCTCCTTTCACTTCCCTTTCCCTCTCCCCATCCTTCCTTTTTAATTGAAATGCCAATAGGAATTTGACAGTGATGGACACCCTACTGGCCTCATAATGAAGTTTGCAGATCGGGTGCAATGTCTCCACTTCTAGTTGCACAAGACTGAAAAATGGTTACAATTATCCTTCTTTGCATATGTTCAAGCACAGTCTGGTATTGCAGGGTGCTGTCTCTTAAAATTGTGAAACTGCAAGTCATGGTGTTTTCAGAAGACTCAGTGAATATTGGTTTATACCCTCTAGTTCCTAACTGCTTGAAGCTTCCCTGTGAGCTGTATCAGAGAGGACGGATAACCAAAACAGAAACATTTGAACTCTCTGAATAACTGGAGTAATTCCTTTATGAGCTTTCTTTTTCCTTTTAAAATTTGAAAATAATATATACGATCCTATATCACACACTCTGGTTTTATGTTAAAACAAGCAACCTGATTTTTCAATGCGTATTAAATATAAATATTTGCAAAGGAATATTAGTGATAATGATGATGGGGCAGTCGTGGTGGTTTTGGAAAGTTTGTATGTGAACAATAGCCCTTTCCATTTATATATATACATATATATCACTTTCTGGTTTCAGGCTGCTACTGCTATTTGTAGTCTACCCTTGATGGTAAGCAGATGTCTCTACTCTTAATCTCTTTCCTTAGCCTTTGTTTCAGGCAAGCTGGCTCATTTCTAATTGTTCCACACTGGGCTAATCCATCCCTTTTTCTTGCAATATGCTTCAATGGCACATGGTTAGATGCTGCTACAATGCAGATATTAGAGAATCCCTACATAGTGCATTCTGTGAACATTCCCTGCTCATTGGCATTAAATAAAAATGCCCATTATTGAAATGCAGAGATAAATAGGGTTCCAGAACCAAGTGACTACTAGTGCTTCAGGACCTTACCATTTTCTATTAAAGTTGATTCAGAGATAAAGCTCACAAAACTGGAAACACCACCAGATGGGACATCAACTGGAGGTTAGATGTACTTCAGGATATATTAGCAACTGTAATCACAAATTGTTCAGCTGTATATTCATAGTAGAAAAGATTATTAGTGGATCAGGGATTCCTAATCATCAGAGTGTGTGGCAGATTAATGTGAAGAGAAGGTTTACAGCCAGGCTTCAGATTATTGTGTACAGCCTGCAGCCAACTGTATCTCTACTGTGCGTGTAGTAACAGTGGGTATACATACTTGTGCATATAAACGTGACTCATCAGAAATGTCCTGCAGGAAAAAAAAAATAGTTTGCCATTCCTCACTACTTGAAAACCTACATTTTTCTCTTAGAGTTTCATGTAGATTAATTTCCTTTTCTGTCTACCATTCTAACTCTCAAAGAAAAAGCCTTCTAGGAAATATAAATCAGTGGGTTGCCTCAACTGACATAACATTGAATTGAGAACTTTATCAATAGTTGATATTATGGAGACATTTAGTACTTTTGAGGGAAAGTTGTTTAAGGAAGTAGATACCCATGGGACTATCTTACTAGCACTGCATGCATTTCAGGCTTTTACTGTGCTCAATCAGTAATGTGTTAAAATCACAAAAGCATATGGAAAGCTTTACTTTGTTTAGGAAATATGTTTACTGAATATAGTGCAGGAATGTACAGTTGCCCAAAAGGGAAAGCTAAGAGGAAATTCTGTTTGCCGATTGCTTAAAGGAGGTTTCAGGATTTTATTAGCATCTTTATGTAACCAGGAAAGGGGAATCAGAGTCCTGGACTGAGCCTAAAGTAAGATTTAAGCCCATTCAAACATGTCTGAGGAACTTTTAGGCAGGACTTTCATGAGTCCATTTGCCAGAGAGTTGCTCTTTGAAAAACGGGAGAGGTAGGGAGGTTTTGTGCCTCGGGTATCCCTGTTTCATAGCCAGGGCCCCAAGCGTGAAGTTTAAAGAGAAAGGTGTAGTAGTCATGAAGCATCGAAGCAAATTCCCTAAAGCACTCAAGGAAGTAGAATGTGGCATCAAGAGGCAGGAGGCTAAGTATTCCCTTCCCTTCTGGGTGGAAAAAACCTTGGCTTTGGTACAGTAAGACTCCTGGAAATCCAATGTTGGGAGCATCTAGGGGAGGCACTCTGGTGTGGCTAGACATTAGCCTTGTCACAGGACCAGCAGCAGGGGAGGTAAAATGTGCCCTCAGGTAGCTTAGGCAGGATCTGAGTTTTTGTAAGCCCATGAAAACCTTAAATGGGAAATCCAAACATATATTGGTAAGACTTTAAGTGGGGCAGAATTCCTGAAATCACAGGTAGGGGTATGAACCAGTGTTCTCCCCTCAATATTAGCCTATGTGCAATAATGACCACAGACAACATTTCTTCTGAGCATCTTACAAGTCCTAAATCATCGCCTTTATAAGTTGGATATTATTATTATCTTAAGGGTTTTTTTTTAGATGATAAAACTGAGACACAGAAAAGTTAAATGACTTACCTAAGGTGACACAGTAATAAATGTAGAGCCCAAAATCAGACCTACCCAGACAATCTGACCCCAGACTTCTTTCTTTACCCCTTTACTATACTGCCTTGCAGTATTAAACACACTGGTCTGAGATCAATCAGGTTACCTATGTGACTTTCTATTTTCTTTCAGGAACATCGTCTAACCCTTATAAATCTAAGTAAAAATTAGAAACTGTTTATATTACGATAAATTAATTTCCGAGACACAGTCTCGCTCTGTTGCCTAGGCTAGAGTGCAGTGGTACCATCTCGGCTCATTGCAACTTCTACCTTCCAGGTTCAAGCTATTCTCTTGCCTCAGCCTCCCAAGTAGCTGGTAATAAAGGAGCCTGCCACCACGCCTGGCTAATTTTTTTGTGTTTTTAGTAGAGATGGGGTTTGTCCATGTTGGCCAGGCTGGTTTCAAACTCCTGACCTCAAGTGATCTGCCCGCCTTGGCCTACCAAAGTGTTGGGATTACAGGCTTGAGCCACCACGCCTATGCATTGCCTAGCCAAAAGTTGTCTAAGTATCATTGGATTTGCAAGAAAAATGGCACTTTAGAATTATTTATTAATTTGACAGCTGTATCTAAACACTCATGAATAGCTGTCAAATTAGTGAAGGTAAAAAATACAAAGAGAGTAGTTGAGGAAGCTTGGTATAGGGAACGGACATGGAGTGAGCAAAACCTAGTTCAATTTTGACTCTTTTGGCCATACATTTTACTATACCTACATTAATTTCCTTAATGAGAGGCTCTGAATCTAGCAGATGACAACAAAGGAAAGAGCTCTAAAAACATCGCCGGAAACATGCGGTGTTCATAGTAATAAGCTAGTTAGAAAAGCACAGAAAGGAAGTAGAATAGGGCGTGGAGGGTAGCCTTCCTCTGTTTTAATCATTCTATGTTGTGAAAGCAGATGCATTATAGATTAAAGATGGCGTTTGCATCTAATAGGAGAAGGGTCTGGCTTGACCATTAGGAGAGGTAGAAAAGCTTTTTAAACATAGCATTTTGATTTGTTTTTTTTTTAGTTATGGTCTTTGAGAATTCAGCCTGTCAGGATTTGAGACCTTTTCCTTCAGTCTTTCCGTCTGGGTTGTATTCTGTTTAAGTTTTTACTCCAGGCTGAAGGAACCTGGAGGCAAGAGTAAATTTACATTTCTTTCTGGCTTCCTGTGATAAGCAAAGGAGGAAAGGATCAGGGCCCCAAAACACTGTCTGGGATTAAAAGCTGTATTAAGTTTGGGCCCAGCTCACAGGTACCTAAGGAAGGGGAGAGATCAGGAGGGACATACATCCTGGTGACTTTGCAGTGTATTTGTTGGTTACCGTATATTAAGTGCCAAATTTCTGAGTTTCACTTATAAAATGATGATAGCACTGTATATCCTACTTACTTCCCAGAATTGTTTTCAAGATTAAATAAGATGATATACATGTAAGTTTTTAGAAAACTATGTAGATTATTTTAAATTAGTAAGTAATTATTCTTTAAACTATATATTTGTGTGCTATGGCTTTTCCATTAGTAGTTATGATTATCTTAATAGGATTCTTCATTAATTACAAAAGCAGAGATTTTATAATATTCTTTTGAAAGTAAGTATATTATACTACAATTTGTGCTCTATAGTCTTATTCAAGTTGAATGACTTTTCATTTATATATTTTTTACTCTTTCCTAAATTTTGAGTGCCTTGAATTCAGGGAGTATTGGATTCATCTTTATTCCCAAGCTTCTGTCACTCAATAAAAGTATGTGACCCAGATGAGTGAATATGCAACCAATCAGTGATTCACAGTCACCAAGGTACATATGTGAAGAAAATGTGATAAAATTTTCATCAAGTGAAAAATGTAGATTGTTAAATAATTTTTGAGAGAATAGAAGTTTTGGATTATTTGTTAAATGACTATACTAAATGTCTTCAGTTCTGGTTTAATGTGTTTGGAGGTTCATAAATTCTTTCAGGCTACTAGGATGCCCTTTTAGTTAAGATAAAACCCTATTTTACTAATGGTACCCTAGTGACCTCTGGACATTAGTGAAAACTGCCTAATTTATGCCTGTGGCTAACTCATTTATCAAATAAAGTCCCACCCAGAATACAGACATAAAGAGAAGCAGGGTTTAGATCACTACAGGGGCAACTGAGCATCTGTTCAGTGCCCCAGGAGGCAAGATATTGATAAACATATCTGAGAATGAAGAGATGTAGGGCCCTAATCCTGACTCTGCCACCAAACAGCTGTGCGACCTCAGCTGATCAAGCCTGTTTTCTAATCTTGAAACTCGCAGTGGATCTCAACCACTACTAATTTACCACAAATATATATATGTAGCATAGATGGCAGGCCTGAGTTTTTTGAACAAATTTTAAGACATTATTATAATGAAAGGAAGCACAAAACTCATAAAATTTTGTGTTTGCATTTTGTTGTTGTTTACTGTTTTTTTCCGTTATGGTGAGACCCAAGAGTTTGGTGGGTTTATACCATATAAGAGGTTGAAAACCAATGGAACTGAATGATTCCTGCTACATCTTCCACACTAAGGTTCTGTGAGTCTAGTTAATCACTGAATGTTTGTATGAAAGGAAACAAAGCTGGCCATGAGCCAGAATTTGTTCTAGCTGTCAAGCCAAAGCCTGCCCCTCAAAATAATGAGCTTTTAAAGTGGCTAAAACTGTTTTTATTCTTACAGTGAGCAGCTTGCTTATAATAAAAGGATAGCAGACTTCAAGAGTGTTCTATTCCCTACAAATCTAATATCCACATCAAATGAATCTGCCATAGACAATTATAGTTGCAAAAATTAGAAATGATTGTCATAATTTTTCCCTTAGAGTTTAACCACATATGACAGGGAATTTTTTCAAAGTTATATGCTATATTTTAAAAAGACAACAATTTTCTTATTCTGTGTAAAATGCAAAATTTCTTTCTAAAAAAATTAAATGAGACAAAATTATTGTTTTCTTCATCTCATTGAAGAAGAGAAAACAAGACAGTATGTTCCAATTAGCATAAATACACAATAGATATTTTCTGCAGCAGACTTAGATCTCTGATAGGAGACATTATGTCTGGTAGAAGTTATCAGGAAAGGATCAAAAGTATTTTGTAGCATGACATAAACAAAGGCACAAAAAGCAGAAGGGAAAAGAAAACTGTAGCTACCACAGCAATAATGAAACAGTATAACATTTTACTAACCTTTCAAAATTTTCAAGATTCAGGAGTGACTCAAAAGCAGTGAGTTATTTTACAGAGATAAAATCAGAATCAGAACACTTTTAACAGTTCTAAAGGAGAGAAAAATAGAAACCAAATAATCATTATGAAAATTTGCAATGATTAAAATAATTAGAAATATTAAGGGGAAAAAGGAGTATTTGAAAGGACATGAATTGAAAACAAATGCATATGTGCCATTATATATTACCACAAATCCGCCTTTACCTCAAAGTAGACTAGCCTAGGTAATAGATTTATCTAGCTCTAATTTACATGAATTGGATCATGGAAGGATAAGATTTCTAGAAGAAAATCATTAATCAATTAGTCAGTGTTTTCAGAACTGAGAACTGTTGCAATATATATACACTGATTGGGAGACAATTCTCCATGGGTCTTTCACATTTATGCACATATTGTGACTGCCCTTTCTTGTGGATAATCTCAAGGGTGTTTGTATACTGAATGGACTTGGCAAATGGAGAAAGTGTTGCGCTTCTGAACAAAGGTTTGCTTACAGCCTTAGAAGACAGAGACAGTGTCAAGCCTCCGGGGCAATGGACAGGCATGCCTAATATCCAGTATAACAAAGAGAATATTTCATTCCAAAGCAAAGGGCAGGCATGCTCACTGCCCATTGTAAAAGATTCTGGCTAAGTTCAGGTTCCTTTCCTGGAACACAACCAACAGTGTGTTACAGCTGTCATCTGCCCCATTTGTGTTGTCCTGTAAGAGTGGGGGCTCAGAGAACCAGCACAAAAATTCTGACACTGGCTACTGCTATCTTTCATCTCTGGTCCAGGAATCTTGTCTTTTTTTCAGCATCCATGGAACTGTGGCAGCGTAACTTGTAAGCCAGAAAACAGGGTAAAAATCTCAGAACCTTCGCAGTTCTTGACAGCACTGACATTTGTAATTAACATCCTGGTCTCTTCTCTGGAGTTCTAGTAAATAGAAACATTTCATGTGTTTAAAATGGATAATTTTTCAGAATGTATAAACAGTAGTTTTACTGTCATATGGAGAGGAGATACAGAGGTATGTACACAATTTGATCACCCCAATAAGCCCTTAGAAGTACCAGTACTTGCATATCTAGAAATTCTGTATTGTCTGGGTCCTTAGAGTTGATACAGCCTAGGGACTAACAAAACTCATATGAGATCGATAAATAGTTCATAAGGCCTCTGCGTTCATTTACATCCAAAAATATAATCTCCGGCCGGGTGCAGTGACTCATGCCTGTACTCCCAGCATTTTGGGAGGCCAAGGCAGGCAGTTTGCTTGAGCCCAAGAGTTCGAGACATGCCTGGGCAACATGGCAAATCCCTGCCTCTACAAAAAAATATATAAAAATTAGCCAGGCATGGTGGTGCATGCCTGTAGTCCCAGTTCCATGGGAGGCTGAGGTGGGAGGATCACTTGAGCCTGGGAAGTCGAGGCTGCAGTGAGCCATGATCATGCCACTGTGCTCCAGCCTGGACATCAGAGCAAGACCCTGGTCTCAAGAAAAAAATACATAATTTCCAAGTGGATCAGAAGTTTGCCAGAAAAAGAACAGGTAAGTGCAACTCTTACATGCAAATCAAATCTAACAATTAAAGAGATAAATGCTCTCAATGATTAGTCTCACCAAGTCTGGTACATGCATGACCACTCATTCCAGGTTGATTATTCATATCACTTCGTCAATGTGCTCCCTTTTCTGAGTAATGCTGAATAACCACAAATTTTACTTTGGAAGATGTTCTTTTTCCAAAAATCCATACAGATCATTCCCTCCCTATAAATACCTATTTTCTTCAGACATAGAGCAATTCCACTGATTAAGTTTTAGCTTTCATTGTCAGAATTTCTTTCTAGTAATTTAATTTCATTGAAGATACAACCTTTGTACTTTGGCCAGACTCGGTTGTTCCCAAACCTCTTCTGCTACTCATTTAGAGATAATAAAATGTCTAGTTTTACTAGTTGTGTTTTCACTTTCAAATTCGTTCTGACTTTCTTAAGCTTACATCCTAAAAACATGAAATTAGCCATAGGTTATGTGGTTTTCATTCTTTTGTTTTCAAGGTGTGGTTCTCAGGCCACTATCATTGGCATCACATGGGAACCTCTTAGAACTGCAGCTTCTGGTTCTCTACCTGAAACCTATTGAATCTGAAATTCTGAAGGAGGAACCCAGTAACCTCTGGTTTAATGTGCCTGCAGCTGATTCTAAGGCATGCTCAAGAGCCACCATATTAGTCAAATCTCACTAGATGAATAAAGTGAATTCGTCTAGAGGGCTGTTGAAATTATTGAAAAATATGTAATCTGCTTAATTAAAAACAATATGGTAATTGACTGGAAATATTTTGTTGTGTATGAAAAATCTGCTAATCATGTTAATATTTGCTATCATTGGGAGAAGCTGGATGGAGAATGCGTAGTACCTCTCTGTACTATTTTTATTATTTATTTATTTAGAGACAGGGTCTTACTCTGTTGTCCAGGCTGGAGTGCAGTGGCACAATCTTGGTTCACTGCAGCCTCAACCTCCAGGACTCAAGCAATCCTCCCACTTCAGTCTTCCGAGTAAGCAGGACTACAGGCGCATGCCACCATACCAGGCTTTTGCTTTTTTTTTTTTTTTTTTTGCAGAGATGGGGTCTCACCATATTGCATAGCCTGGTCTTGAACTTTTGGGCTGAAGTGATCTACCCACCTCTGCCTCCCAAAATGCTGGGATTACAGGTGTGAACCACCGTGCCTTGCCTGTACTATTTTTATAACTTGTTGTAAGTGTATAATTATTTCAAAATAAAAAATTAAAAAACCTTTAAAATATATTTTTATTATTAAGGGAATTTACTTTCGTATAGGAAGAATTAAGGTAGCCTCATGGCACATAAATGAGAAAACAAAGATGTTCACCTATGCTGTCTGTGTTATACTGAAATCTCTCTTATGCTTTTTTTCATCCTATCAATGAGAGGGAAAGTGAGAAACACATCAGTTCTAAAGATCCAGTGTCTATTTGGGCACTATATGACAAACCAAAAACAAATTGATATTCCCCCCAAATTAAAAAAATTGCAGAATATGTAATTATATTCACAAAAAGTTTTGTAATTAATAAATATCAGAGTTTAATTCACAAAAGTATAGGTGTTAAGTTTTACAGATTTTCAACAGGATTGTGCTTCAAAGGATAAAATTGACCACATTAAAGGTTGGATGATTTTTCTGTTCTTACCCTCAAAGGAGCAGGTGCCAAATGGAATTAGACATGCAAAAACTATGCCAATTTGGGACATTTTTAAAGGAACTCTGTGTGAAAATTTTCCATCATATATGGTTTGAGACCAAAACATTCTAATATGGTAAAAATTAATATAATAGCTTTCATACACACAGTAAAATACCCAATGTAATTTTTTTATGACTGTGCGATTCATGTGTACTGTATATTGCTGTATACTGAAGGACACAAAGCCCCAGCCCAGGTCTGGCAGTGCCTGTAAGAGCAAGACTACAGACTCCATCAGAGCTCTCTGATGATCAGGTGTTCACACAGTAGCCATTAATGGCCTTTTCATTTGTTTGTTTTTAATTAATGAATTTTGTCTTAGAGCAGTTTTAGGTTTACAGAAAATATGAGTGGAAAGTACAGAATTCCCATATACTCCCTGTCCTCACTCCGTCTCCCTGTCCTCTACAGTTTCTTCTGTCATTAACATCTGGCGTTAGTGTGGTACATTTAATGAGCCAGTTTTGATACATTATTATTAACTAAAGTCTACAGTTTATGACTGGGTTCACCTTTTTGTGTTGTACAGTCTATGGGCTTGACAAATGTATAATGACATGTATCCACCATTACAGCATCATAGAGATCAGTATTATTGCCCTAAAAATCCCCTGTACTCCACCCTATTCCTTCCTTCCTCCCTTACTCACTCCCGCCTCAAACCCTTGGCAACAACTGTTTTTGTTTGTTTGTTTGTTTTTTACTGTCTTAATAGTTTTGCCTTTTCATGTAGTTGGAAGCAAAGTATGTAGCTTTTTCAGATGTGTATTTAAGACATGTATTTAAGCAATCTGCAGTTAAATTTCCCCCATCTCTTTTCATGACTTTGTAGCTCATTTCCTTTTATCTTTGCATGAATGTACCACAGTCAGTTTATCCATTTACCTATTGAAGGACATCAGTATTGCTACTCTGTGCCCCCTCCCCTTTTTTCTTTTCTCTTATTTTCACAGGTGTTCAACTGTGGCCCTTTTAAAGATCAAAAATAGCACTTTTGTGAGGTCTTACCAACTTCTTTATTATGTGCTCCAATGTGATTCTCACTTTATGCAGAAGGAAATATAGCAGGTAGGATAGGCAGAGATTTTCTCCATTCCAGACTCAAGAAAGTCCCAAATCTTTCTAGCACAAAACAAAGCTTTAATCATAGTAAGTAGGGATTTCTGAAAAGAACTTAATGTTTATGGTTGTTTCCACTTTAATCTCAGCTACTAATTAATACCCTTTCAGCAAGTAAACTTTGAGACTCAAGCCTGAATCAAACTTGTATTTCTAAAACTTTGTAAATAGTTGTTGGTAGTTTTCTAAAGAGATGTTCACTGAAAATAACAACAGAAGGTAACGCTGGATTGTAGGAAAGGTATTCATTTTCTTCTAGCTTTCCAGTAAATGGAGATAGATTTTTAAAATCCATTTCCGCCCCTTTAAAAAAAAAAATCTCTGCAAAGAGAAACAGATGGTTTTCTCTCCCTAGCACACCTGTGTTACTGGTTACCCTTAGTCAGACAAAGCTTTAGACACAAAAGACTCACACTGGTTTACTAAAAAAAAACCTGTATAATTATAATACACATGTTCTTCTACAAAGTGTAAGGGAACTGAGGTGTTTTCCAGTTTTTTTTTTAAAAAAACTACAATTGTCATTAATAAAAGATTTTACCTAAAAAATAAAGGGAGATCAACTGCCTTTTATTCTAACCACAAAAGTAAAATATGTTTGGTCAGGTGTGGTGGTTCACACCTGTAATCCCAATACTTTAAGATCTGTTGAGCCCAGGAGGTTGAGGCTGCAGTGAGACATGGCTGTGCCATTGGACTCTAGCCTGGGCAACAGAACAAGCAAGACCCTGTCTTTATATATATATATAATTTCTAACAGTTGTTATCTAATAAATTTGGTTATTTAGTGGCAATGAAAATCAAGGCAAACTAAAGAGTGCAAAACTAATTTATTTATGCATATACACTGCTTTCAGCTAATAGTCCTTGTAAATTCTTCTTCTGCAGTCTAGTAGTATATAAGGTTGACTTTCTGTATCATTTACGGAAAACAAAAGGAACTCAAGAAGTAAAATAGCATAACAGTATGCTCCCTTTGTAAAAAGTATATAGCCACCTGTGTCCCCAGTTATAGTTTAGGTATTCCACATAATAGTGGGGATAGCAAGCCACTCTAACTTAATGCTTTTCCATTGTTTCCTGAGGAACATGGTAAATTTACACACCTACTCAACTAAATCTCCAGATTTTGCACTCTTTCAGGGGCTCTAAAGAATGTAATAAACAGGCAGAGAAAAAAACTCTCCATATTCTCTCTAAGCAAAGAAAATAGGTAGGTGCCATCCTCACTATTTTGCAGAGAAGATTAAAAAACTAGATCAGAAGTATAGCATATGTAGGTTTATTGCCATGGTATAGATTTTTTTGGATTTTTATATTGATTTTCAAAATAGGGGATTTTTTGTTAATTTTTCAATTCATCAGAGACATAATACAATATATACAGATTGTATATAAAAAGAATAAGCGGAAACTTAGGCTTAAGTTCCTGATCATCAATAAACAGACCTAACACAGTATTTTTTAGTCTTTATTATCTGTAAAAAAGAACACAATTCAAAAAGAGAAGAACCATCTTATTTAATCTAGCTCTCCTCTCACTCTCTTCTAGCAGAAAGAATAATCTTTTTACTTAATGTGTATGTCTGTGACACAATCTGCTCTTGTAAGACATACAATCATTCACCCAGATCAAGCCAGGAGTAATGCAAGATGAAAAATACACACGTGAATTTCTTCTTCCTCTAACTTTAATTGTCTCTTAGAGAAAGGGTAGAGGATGCCAAACCTTTGTATAAATCAGAATACAATGTGATTTTTAAAATGTGTATAAAATCCTGTGTCGTCCATATAGTTACTGCTTGGTTCAAGTGGATGTTTTATTTCCTAATTAGATTGTAAACTCCTTTTGGGGAGTGACTTTATCTCATCATCTTTTTTTTATTCCCTTACAGTATATGCAATGAATATTTGTTTACAGATTGGTTTGCAAGGCTTCAGGTAAATGAGCTAAAAGTAATGAAAAGCATGTAATAGAATGTACTCATAATAAAAGTTAGTGCCTTGAAACAATATTACTCTCTATTAAATAATTCTGAGGACAGGCTCGGTAACTCAGGCCTGTAATCCCAGTACACTGAGGGGCTGAGGTGGGAGGATACTTAAGGCCAGGTGTTGGAGACCAGCCTGGGAAACATAGCAAGACCCATCTCTACCAATAATAATAATAAAATAAATAAATTTAAATGTTAGCAGGGCATGGTGGTGTACATCTATAATTCTAGCTACTCAGGAGGCTGAGGTGGAAGAATCGCTTGAGCCCAGGAGTTCCAGTTGACTGAGAGCTATGATTGCCACTGCATTCAGCCTGGGTGACAGAAAGAGACACTGCCTCTAAAAAAATAAAAATGAATTCTGGGGCGACAGCTCACACCTCTAATCCCAGCACTGTGGGAGGCCCAGCGGGCAAATCCTTTTAGCTCTGCAGTTGGAAGCCAGCCTGGCCAACATGGTGAAACCCAGTCTCTACTAAAAATACAAAAAAAATTTACCCAGGCATGGTGGCATGTGCCTGTAGTCCCAGCTACTCTGGAGGCTGAGGTGGGAGAATGGCTTAAACCCGGGAGGTTGAGGTCGAGCCAAGATCATGCCACTGCACTCCAATCTGGGCAACAATGTGAGACACTGTCTCAAAAAAAAAAAAAAAAATATATATATATATATAAAATAAATAAAAATAAAGTTTAAAAATCTGAAAGACAGGGTTTATTTGAAAATAAAGACATTTCCAAGTTTTCATAGAGTGCAGTGAACCTCCACTAAACATAGGCCATTATATATTCTGCATGCATATTGTATACATATATGTGTGTGCGTGCATTCCCTATCATGGTTGAAAATAACTTTTTGTCCCAAACGTGATAAATAATCAAGAATAGAAATATACCATTTTATAACTGTTTCACTCTTAGGTAAGACTAAATTATTAAAAACTTTTATTTTTCTTGCAAAAATAACAATAAAAATGGAAATTTGACCATCAGCTATTTGTTCTCCTATAAAAGGCTCTCATTGCATATATCTCTAAAGCTAAACTGGAATTTTAAGTTTTGTTCACCTCCCTCTTTAACTACAACCCTTTATATTCAGAGGAGCAAAGAGTGTAGTGTCTGTCTCTGAAACACACACACACACATACACACTCACACACACACACACACACTGCTTCCAGATGGCAGGTGATTAAAAGATATTTACTACATGCATTTTTCTTCAAGTGTTTTACTTAGATGCTTATACAAATCAGTAACAATTTGAAGTTTTCATAGTAACTTATGTTAATACCACTATCCTAGATAGGCCTTTACTAATGGATTAAGATGTGGAATGCTGTTAAATGCATAATAGTCTTAATTTTAAAAAAATATTTTTAATGCTATAATAACTATTTACAACAAATGCCTGGATTGGCCTACATAATAAACTGTGAGTTAATTATACATAAAATAGATTGACCAGATTTGAACACTGAAATTCTAAAATTAAGAAAATAGGCTGTGAATTTTATAACTACTATAGTATACTATGAGTATTTCAAACACGTGTTTTGGTGGTCAGATTTTTTTTTAAATAGGAATCAACATAGCACACAGAAAAAAAAGGTAGTAAGAAAACCAATGATTTGCATGATCTACTTTTGCCTGAATAGTCCATCCTCTGCCAACTAAACACATTCAATTTTTCTGTATCTTGGAACCAATCATTAAAATGATGATACTATTTACTAGGCACTTACATGCCAGGCACTATGGTAGTTCATTGAATCCTTAAAACAACATTATGAAGTAGATATTACTAAAGCCATTTGACAAATGAGAAACCTGAGGCCTAGGAAAAGGTTAAATAACTTGCCCAAGGTCATGGAGCTAGTGATTCAAATCTAGCTGCTCTAGCTTTACAGCTGAGATTCAAATCTAGCTGCTCTAGCTTATAGTCTACGCCCTTAGCTCCTGTTCCATTGCTTCAAAAATATGTATGGAGCAAGGACAATGTGTCAGGTACCCTGCTGGATGCCAAGGAAAACATAGCTGTGTATTTTCTGACCCCAGTGTAGCCTAGTAGGAGAGACAGACAACAAAAAATAAGACAAATGACTAAAATAATTACAGATTTGTGCGTATGGCTACAGCACAGGCATACAGCTCCTAGGCTTGGGGTGGCACTGAGTCAGATGGTTCTTCCTGACATCACTGTGTCATCTAGTTCCTGCAGTAGCATCTCTTTGATGTTCTTCTGTCCTGCACTGTCTCAGTTTTCAAGGAGGTTGAAGTAACAGAATACAGGAAAGCATTTGATTTGTGTCATTGACAAATGTATCAGCTGAATTGTTCATCTAACCCATAACAGAAGCTAGAGGGAATTATGCCAGAAGGGATGATTCCAGTTCCATTACAAAAATTTACTGCCTCCCTCAGAAGTCAAATTACTAACCCTGAAATTACCCATACTGGGTCTCAGGCCCACCTGGCATGTAGGGCCATGAGTGTTTAGTTTGTACCCTGGTACAATGGCTTTCAGTTGATGTAGACTAACTGATTATTATCTTATTTATGGCTAATTTTATGATTTTATGGAGGCATCATTTTGGAATAAGGTCCAATTGCATCTTATGGCAAGAGCTACACCTCTGAGGACATTGTCAATCAGATTTATAGCTCCATTTAAGTGTAGGGCTGTTTCCACCATTGAAGTATGTACATGCTTATTTAAATGATACACAAGATTGCCTTTAATTGCTTGACTGGAACAGGTTCCTCGCACAGTCATGTACCGCATAATGATATTTCAGTCAATGATGGACTGCATGTATGACAGTGACCCCATAAGATTATAATGGAGCTGAAAAATTCCTACTGCCTAGTGATGTTGTAGCTGAAGTAACATCATAGTGCAACACATTACTCAAGTGTTTGTGGTGATGCTGATGCAAACAAACCTATTGTGCTGCCAGTCTTATAAAAGTATAATACATGCAATCATGTACAATTCATAATTCTTGATAATAAATGAGTATGTTACTGGGTTATGTATTTACTATGCTATACTCTTTATCATTATTTTAGTGTTTACTCCCTCTACTTATTAAAAAAAAGTTAACTGTAAAGCAGCCTCAGGCAGGTCATTCAGGAGGTATTTCAGAAGAAGGCATTGTTACCATAGGAGAGGACAGCTCCATGTGTGTAATTGCCCCTGAAGACCTTCCAGTGAGACAAGATGTGGAGGTGGAAGATAGTTATATTGATGATCCTGACCCTGTGTAGGCCTAGACTACTGTGTGTGTTTGTGTTTCAGTTTTCTAAAAAAAGTTTTAAAATTAAAAATTTAAATAGAAAAATATTTATGGAATAAAAATATAAAGAAAGAAAACTTTTCGTACAGCCTGTACAATATATTTGTGTTTTAAGCTAACTATTACAAAGAGTCAAAAGCTAAAAAAAACTTAAAAGTTTATAAAGTAAAAAAAAAAACACAGTATGCTAAGGCTACTTTATTATTGAAGAAAGAAATTTTTAAATAAACAGTGTAGCCTAAGTATACAGTATTTACAAAGCCAATAGTAGTGTACAGTAATGTTCTAGGCCTTCACATTCACTCACCACTCACTGACTCACCCAGAGCAACTTCAAGTCCTGCAAATTCCATTCACGGTAAGTGCCCTAAATAGGTATGCCAATTTTCTCTTTTATACTATGTTTTTACTGCACCTTTTCTATGTTTAGATATGTTTAAATACACAAATATTTACTATTATGTTACAATTGCCTACAGCATTCGGTACAGTACATGCTGTAGAGGTTTGTAGGCTAGGAGCAATAGACTATGTCATATAGCCTGGTTGTGTAGTAGGCTGTACCATTTAGGTTTGTGTAAGTGCACTCTCTGATGTTTGCACATGATGAACTTGCCTAACGATGCATTTCTCAGAATGTATCCTGTCATTAAACAATGCGCATGTATTCACTGGCTGTCTCCCTACGCATGATTTCCACCGGGAATCTTAGAAACCCCCTACCAGCAAAGAAACAAATCCATATCGTCTCCACATGTGTTCTAGGCCTTAGCGCCTCTGTAATACTTCAGGAAACAAGTGAAAGCACTTATACAAAATCCGTGTCTTCTGAATGTTGTTCCACTTGAGAAATGTATTGGTTTTCTAGCGCTGCCATAAGAAAGTACCATAGAACGGGTGACTTAAACAACAGAAATACATTTTCTCACAATTCTAGAGGCTAGAGGTCCAAGATCAAGATGTCAGCAAGGCTGGTTTCTTCTGAGGCCTCTTGGCTTGCAGATGGTTGTCATCTCCTGTGTCTTCACATGTCTCTCCTCTGTGTCCTAATCTCTTTTTACAAGGTAACCAGTCATAGGGACCACTCTAATGGCCTCGTTTTAACTTAATTACTTCATCAAAGGCCCTGTCTTCAAACACAGTCACATTCTGAGGTTCTGGGGGTTAGGACTTCAACAGATGAATTCTGGAGGGACACAAGCCAGCCTGTATCAGGAGAGTTCATCAGATGGGAAAGCATTCCCTGACCAACATGTCATTCAGTTGTAGAGTGTAGGGGTTCATGGTAACTCCTCAATTCCTGAACAGTTTCCAAGGCTGGCCTAGGGCAACATCCAGGTCTGCTCCGTAACGCTTTACACAGGGCAGCTTCCTCCAGCAAGTGTTTGCTAGAGGGGTGTGCACCCTGGGAAAGGAAGTGAGGTAGTAAAAATAATATCAAATCATATAGAGAAAGTGACTCAATGTGCTTGCAGTTCTTCTGAGGAAGTCCTTGAACAGTACCAGTTTGTTAATGCTTTTAACTATGCTAAAATGCTAACTCCTCCTACCTTCTCCCTAACCTTTTTTTTTTTTTTTTCTAAACAAACAGAAATGAAGCCTCAGGCTCAAGAGCCTTTGGCAAGCAGCAGCAACTAGCCTTAACTAAATACTTTTTTAAATTGTTTTCTGTTTGTTTTCATTGAATTAATGAGGTTGCCTTGCATATCTATTTGTGGTAAATGATACTGTTTCTTAAAATTAAAATATTAATATGATTTTATTTAACAAATATTTACATTTTAAGAAGTGGATCATTTCCAAAAATATTAATGATAGCACAGGTGATAGGCAGATATGGAAAAATCATGAAGGTAGTCTACAAGGGATCTAAAGTCTTGGAAATGCTGCTGTACCATAAAAACAGAAATACTGGTTTTAGTGACTCTTGAGTTGTCCACTAAGGGACACTCCTTAGAGCAATGGCACTTCCAGCTCCACCCTGAGCCACCATTCTCAGTACTGCAGTGAACACTTGTTTCCTGGGCCTGGTTGGTTTAAAGGCAATATCAACTTCTTGCAACAATGACTGGGCCTGAGCAAGTCAGCTGTGGCATTCCCCTAGCCACAGGACTAGTTCAGAAATGAGCATAAGGGCCAATGAGAGCCAGTGAGATTCCAGCTGCTTGGAAAGAAATGTTCTTGCTTTTAGGAGAAAACTCCTAGAAGAGACATCCCCTCTTTCTCTGGCAGTCTGGCATGCTGTTGCAATGCCCAGGACTCTTACAGCCTGGCTTCAGGGAGGGAAGCTGACCTGAGAATGAAACAACTTAGAGAAGACAGCACAAATGAAAAATTTGCAGTAATCCTAAAACCCTTCCTACTTCTAAAGTATCAAAGGCATACATTTTCTTATTCTATAAGCCAATTGGGGTAAAGTTTTCCATGTCTTGCAGCTGAAAGCACACTAATACTGATACAATATATACAATATTGAAGAATTATTCAAAAATATATATGTATCATCTAACTTACCACACCATAATTTTTGTGTGAATTGAGTTTCACTTCATAGGTTGGAATAAATAAGAAAAAAGAAGTGGATTTAGTCTCTGTAACTATTAATTGAAGTTAATTACCTAAAATAGCATCTTAATATTAATTCTAAAAGTTTCCATTAAATACAGCATCATAACATGGTTAGGTTATAAGAGGTGAGGGCTTTTAGCAATCACAAAATGTCAATGATTTTCAGCAAATCTCAATAATAGCGTTTATGCTTAAACTATGTTTTACCTGTATTATCCTTGGGATCTAATCTTAAAATATCAATGCTGATAAGAAGTGATTAAAATACATTCTTTGTGAATAATTTATGTATCACATCATCAAGCTGAAGAATTACATTAAAGAGAGAGTTCAATAACTATAGTAACACTGGAAAAATAATCCTTATGTTTTTTAAAATGGTGTCTTTTCAGATGGCTTATTCAGTCCTTTAAATTTATTGAAATATTTTAAAACAGCAACATTAACACTACAAAATTTAAGGTGAGTTCCTTTTTCCCTCTTTAGTAAAATTATGTTATATTCTGTTTTGTAATTCACATGTCTAGGAAGTCAGTACCTTTAGAGTGTGGGGAGGAGAGGAGGTGATGAAAAACAGATGCAAGATAATCACACGATGATTTTCTAGGAGAAATGTAACTGCATTGAAAATATATGTTTTTGAAGATTACTTAGGTGCCAAAATAATTGTGGCACACCTGTATTACATTTTGATAGAAAAATCATCTGACCTTCAGACATGCTTACTTGGGGGTTTCCAATTTCTCTTCATTAAACTCAGCAGTATTTATTTTGCAGACTGCAGATCCACAGGCATATTGCCACCCATCTTCCATTATTTACTTATATTTAATTTGCTAGATTCATACATTTCTACATATTATAACAGCATATGGCCACAGCGGAAATAAAGTATTCAAGCTGGCTGAATATTGATCATCGAGATTTAAATTGATTTCCATTTTGCTGACACAAGAAAGTAGGAGAAAAGATTGCTACACCAAAAGAGAAAGCTCTTAAATTAAGGGAAAATGCATTAAATTGGCTCTATTCTTTTTGGTTGTGGAGTTCATGTTTGAGATTTTAGGAGGGAGGGCAATATCTGAACTACCAACTAATTAGACAACTAATATGAGATGATTTGTAGGTTCTACTTCTAAAAATCTAAAACATTTGAATCCAAGGAGACTTTGTTTAGGGGAAGAGGGCTTGTAAACAAAATATCTTAATGAGTAAAGTTTTGATTGAAATAAATGCCATAGATGGATATATTATTAACTTTGAATAAAGCCATGGTCAACCTATTTGAGGGGGGTGGGGAGATGAAGAATGTAGTGACTAATTTTTCTCTCATTACTGGATATCAAGTTAAAATATGTTTGATTTAAATAGATTTGAAGTTAATGAACAAGAAAAACTGCCATGAAGTCCCACCTCTTTGTATGAAAATGATAACATTAGGGACCCATACTCATGAAAACCAGGTTGGGCAAGGAGAAAGGTAAATTGATCTAGGCAGAAACACTTTAGGGGAAAGAACAAGAAAGGAAACATGACCACACTAGTAAGATGAGTGCTCCCTAAGCTCTATTCTTAGAAGTGGTAAGTTGACTATTTGCATGGGATGACAATTGGATCTATTGAGCTGCATTTGTTATACTATTTAATGCTTTTTAAGTGGAAGCAAACTCAAGCCCTGGAATGTCTGCTCAGTTTTCCTAAAACTTAGAAGCTTACTTTAATTTAAGAAAAAGAAAAAGAAATTACCAGCAAACTCTACTGAAAATAGATATGTGATAAATTTATTTGATTCCCCTGTGTACATTCAGAGGTAAATTTTTCAAGATAAACAACAATGTGGATTGGGGCATTTGAAATTTGAGGAAACTCCTGGGAATCTTATGGTGCCTGATGATTCTACTTTGGTCCAGTTAAGAAACAGGAGAAAGACCTTGAAAATCTCTGATTTCCACATAAAAAAATTGAAGTTTAAAAGTTTGAGAAACGGAGAAAGCTACTGGCCAAATACAATAAAATATTATGACATTTTATTGTGAAGAAATGAATATTCCAAGAAAGTGTTTAATATTTTGATTCATTTACTTTAAAAAAGAGGGTACTACTCAAATATATCATGTCGGGTTAGATTTCACAGTCAGTCCATCTACTGGCTAAAATCTATTATGTATCATATTGAGCGCTTATTGTACTCCAAGCACTATTCTAGGCCCTGGGGATAGAGAGGTGAACAGGTAAACAAACAAGATGGCTATCTCAGGTAACTTAATAGATTGTACTTCATTGGCACTTGTGCTAGCAATATAATGACACTAATTTAAACAAGGATTTAGGATGCACTATATCAAAACTCTTAAAATTCACAACAAGGAAATAATAAACACATTATATATATGTGTGTGTGTGTGTGTGTGTATATATATATATATATATATATATATATATTTTTTTTTTTTTAGATGGAGTCTCGCTCTGTCACCCAGGCTAGAGAGCAGTGGCGTGATCTTGGTTCACTGAAACCTCTGCCCCCAGGTTCAAGCGATTCTCCTGCCTCAGCCTCCCAAGTAGCTGGGATTACAGGCGTCCGCCACCAGGCCAGGCTAATTTTTGTATTTTTAGTAGAGATGGGGTTTCACCATGTTGGCCAGGATGGTCTTGAACTCCTGAGCTTGTGATCCGCCCGTCTTGGCCTCCCAAAGTGCTGGGATTACAGGCGTGAGCCACCACACCCGGCTAATAAAATATCTTTTTAACTTCACCCTGCTGAATAGACATCATTTTAGTGTGTTCACATTCCTCGATAGAGATAACAGAACCCAATTTGTTAATAAATGCTGCCTGGATAGTGGACAAAACTATAATAGTCTCTATCTTGATCCTTTGTAAATGTTACATAAATAAGAAGTAGTAGAAGTGGCTGACAAATACATAATTTCAAAAAACATTCAGAAAATGCCACTCATTGAATCAGTCGATATTCTTTTAAGTTCTTCAGATGTCTAGATTTTTAACCCTCCTCTCCTCCCCCTCCCTTCCCTCTCTCCCTCTCCCTTTCCCTTCCTTGTCTCTTTCTTTCTCTTGTCCCCCTCTCACTCCCTAATGGAATATCCTCTGGTTGTCAGGCTTCTTGTGGTACTGCCAATGAAAACACTAATATAACATATAAACAATATTATATCCCTCCCTTTTCTTTCTTTTGTTCAATTTTTCCTCTTTCTCCTCTTAACACTTACAGTTAGACATATTTTCCAATGTTAACCTACTTACCCTTATCCCTGATATTCCTCCAAAATCATCTGTTTACAGTCACCTTAATATTTGAGCCTTTTCCCAAAGCATTACTATAAATCTTTCTCTTCTCCTCCAGTGCAATAAATAATTTCCTTTCATATTATCAAAAAGCTTCTGAAATCAAATAAATATATCATAATGTTTTTCTTAATGTATCAAAGAATGGCTGGCAATTTTCTCAAATGCAATCTGAGTGAGACAATCTCACAGCCACATTTCTTTATCTGCACTTAATTATGTATTCATTATTGTCTTCTACACATATAAGAATTATATCTCTATTACTGTATCACTGGTGTAAAGTTCTAACGTTGTTATAAATTTAGCTTCATTTATTTATTAAATGGGAATTTATTGAGTCTTTACTATAAATTTATTCAAGACACTTCTAGGCACTAGGAATATGGTAATAAAAAAGACATTATTTTATAAGTTACTATAATTTACATTTATCAACTTTTGGAAGATTATATTTTTCTGGTTAATGTTAAGCCTGTAAGTGTTGATATTACAGATTCTTAGCCAGAAACTTTTTTTTAAAGAAATCACTATTTTGTACCTCTGATTTCACTAACCTGGGATATTAATCAATTTTATGATTAGCAAAAGTACTTCACATTCATAACCATTTATATAGTACACTAACATCCTGTTTTCACACTCAGCATTTATAAGGGTACCTCTCAGTTAAACATTCAGCCAAATGTATCTGGAGTACTAGAATATCCAAGTGAAACTTCCTAAAAATTTCATTCACTATATTGATGTAACAACGATTTTAACATGTAATTAGAATAATAACTTTAATCTTCTTCTACCCCATGGAGCATAATGTGGAAGTGGCACATTACTTCCTCTAAAACATTAGGAAATGTTCCCCTTTTACTAACCCAAGCAGCTTTTAATGTGATCTGGCTCAAGAATGTGGGTGATGAGCTTCTCAAAGCTTCCCCAAGTTACTTCTTAAGTGCAGAGGAGGGTTAACATGGACATGGTTTCTGTAGGTTGAAGGCTGAAGATGTAATCCAAAACAAATTTCTTTGAGGTATTATATTTTATATTTAAAAATCATGCAAGGCCATGCGTGGTGGCCCATGTCTGTAATCTCAACACTTTGGGAGGCCAAGGCAGGCAGATTGCTTGAGCCCACGAGTTTGAGACCAGCCTGGGCCAGATGGCTAAACACCGTCTCTACAAAAAATCAAAAAATTAGCTGGTCATGGTAGTGCATGCCTGTAGTCCCAGCTACTCAGGAGGCTGAGGTGGGAGAATCATCTGAGCTCTGGAGATTGTGGCTGCAGTGAGCCGTGATCATGCCACTGAACTCTAGCCTGGCTGACAGAGTGAGACCCTATCTCCAAAAATAATAATAAATAAATAAATCATGCAAATGTTTATTGTATCCGCATAGTTTCTATTTGTTTTATTATAAATACAATGTTCTAATTTCTTACCATTTATGAACATTGTTGCTCTACAACATGATATACTGTTTCTACTCAAGTTTCCTGGCACAGCTCCATGTTCTCAGGGTAATTTGAGAATAACTTGGGTAGCTTAACACAAGCACTCAGAAGACCTGAGCTCTGATTATTATCAAATTGCTCAGGTTATCAAACTTCAGATTTTCTCATCTGTTAAAAGATGGTAAAACCCCTGCTTTTCCCTCCACAGTGTTGCTTAGGAGATCAAAAGGGGCAATATGTATGACTGGTTTATTCAACAATCTGAACTTGGGTCAAGTACAAATATGAAATAGTTCAATTTTTCTCCAAATATTGCTTTCAGCTATGTTCCACTGAGTCTGTTTTTCCCATCCCTTAATCACAACTTTGTCAGATACCATAAGCTTTCTGATCACTTCCAGCTATTAAAATGTCAGTTCATTCCATTTTGATCCAATTTAAAATTTCATCTGATATCTATTTGAAGTCTCATCTCCTCTTACCCCTCCAATTTCAGCAAAGTTTCTGTCTGAGGGACTTGGATTCGGGTGGGAGTGGGATCAATTTTTTTCACTCCTTTTTTTGGGAGCCTTTTCCTGGGGATCAGAGACAGACTACAAATATCCTTAACTTAGTGATGTGGCTGTGTTCCTCACTTGTCTCTTGCTCTTTTTCTATTCAAGATCCATCAGTTGCTGATGCTAAGTGGATCCCAGCTAAATGTAGAGTCTCTCCTGGGACACATGTGTTATTTCTGGGTTGATGTTGCAGAGTGGTGGAGTGGGGGGTCCCGGTGCCATATATTCTGTTCTGAGAGACCTGCATAACTCAGTGACTTCTGACATCTGCTCAACTCTTTTGAAACCAAATCAGTTCTTATTTTGGATTCTATACCAGGTAACGTTATGCTGCTTCAGTCTTCTCACTGGGTGGCCTGTCAACTTGGACACCAAAATCACTGAAAGTGACCTGCCATTATATTCTTTTCACCCACAGGAATCTCACACATTTTTGCCACAACAAATTTGGACACAGGCTGCTAATCAATTAATCATCTCTCTCTCTCTCTCACACACACACACACACACACACATACACGCACGGTCTTTCTCTCTTTTCTTTCTACTCAAGCATTAATGGTGAACTGCTGATCAGCAAGTTCACCATCTCTGTGAGAGGTTCCCTTTACCTGCCCTCTTCTACGTGGCTTGGGGTGAGAAAGGGAAGTGCTCCCTCCTTCTAAATAGAAAGAGCCTCAGGCTTATCACTCAATACTCCCCTGCTCATCATCTAGGAACATAAAGTTAGGTGGTGCTAAGATGATGGCTGAGGGTAGCAAAGTCAGTGTCATCTCCTTTTACCAAGACTGGAAGTGGTATCTGTGCCTCAGTTTCCTTGGGTGTTCTTTAGAGAAGGGGGACACAACACCTCTTTGTCATCTTTTGGGTCATAGGTGATAACACTAAGGCAATAAATAAAAGTCACCATTCAACTTCCTGTTAACTGTTACACTTGCTAGAACCTGCTCAGAAACGTGCACATTTATGCAAATACAAAGCATTATGTTGGCAGCAGAAACACATACCATAATTCAGGAAGAACAGTTTTGTGGCTGATGCAATAGTCAAGGGATAGAGCTTTGTTATACCCCTTGTGAAATGGGTGACTCAGCTTACTAGCTGCTGGCTGCGGAAGCTTCTTGCGCAGTTGCTTAATATATGATGGAGGCTTTTCTTTTCTCTGAACCCAGGTTGTATGTTTAGAAACTTCCTCTGAATTCAAAGGGGAGGGGGGTTACTATTGACTGTTGTTATAATTTATTTATCTATTTTGTTCCTTGAAACACAGAGAAGTAGGGGATAGTTTTATAACCTTCAGGTGTGCTTGTAATGTCAGCATTAAATAGAACCCTTCTGCCAGAGATAGCTTGTAGTACAGAAGATTCTGTGTTATCATTTACTGGGGTCAGACTTTTATGGGCCAAAACACTAACCCAGAGCTTGGGGAATTTCTTCACCAGACAGCTGAGTAGGCCGGCACCAGCTCTTCCTCTGCTATTGGCTCCAGGGTGTCAAAAGAAAGAGTTTTGGATGAAAAAAAAATCCACACACATCAGACATTATACAATAAGTGAATCAAAGTCCCACAGTGTCACATAATGTTTCTCAGTGTCACAGTGTTACAGAGAGGGATTCCAGCATCTACCATCTGTTTCAATCTCTACTCCTAAAATGAAGCCTATTCACAAGTCATCTGTCTCTAGAATGTGGTCATTTTACCAATGGCATAGTTTTTTCAAAGCAAACCTGAGCAGTATTTTTTGTTGGCCTGAAACCCTTTGCTGTAGTTCCAGAATGTCCCTACCTTGGCCTTTCCTCCATGGAGTAGGGGGCATTCTCCCACCCTCCACTCTATGCCTTGCCTCAGGGAGAGCCACTGTGACACACACCACAACAGAGTGGCTCAACGCTCATCTCAGTCTAAAGTAATCCCATGAAGCTTACAACACGAAGGACAGTGTGCAAGAAATGTTGCTTTTCTTTATATTCAAATTCAACCCCAATCTCCTTCTGCCAATCAACAGGAAATTCAATCTCAGTAATCACTGGGTCTTCCCTCTCCACATACAAAGTGCTGGGCAAAGGTGCTGGAGTTCTCACACAGAACAAATATTGGGGGAGGCCTTGCTGGCTCTTGCCTTACTGGTCACTGATAAGCTAATACCCAAGCCAACCTGCTGAGTCTGTCAAATTAGGGCATAAGAATCTATGCCAAGGATGATAAATCAGGACCTATGGTCTCACTTCTCTAGGATTCCCATGGGGCCACTTTCTGTGTCTGTCCCCTCCCCAAGGCTCTGCCAAGGAGTGGAATGTTGGTCCCCACTACACTTTTCGTTCATCCTGTTTCTTCCTAGCTTTAGGCAATCTCTTTTATTTATTGCTGTCTTTTCTGTGCCCTGACATCTATCACAACCATCTCAATGAATTTGGCTGAAGGTAACTAACCTGTGGCTGGCAGAAGTGTTTGGTGTTTTATTTTTGAGACAGAGCCTTGCTCTATCACCCAGGCTGGAATGCAGTGATGCAATCTTGGCTCACTGCAACCTTGCCTCCCAGGTTCAAGCAATTCTCATGCCCCAGGTTCAAGCAATTCTCATGCCTCAGCTTCCTGAGTAGCTGGGACTACAGGTGTGTGTCACCACGCCCAGCTAATTTTTGTATATTTCATAGAGATGGGGTTTGGCCATGCTGGCCAGGCTGGTCTCAAACTCCTGGCCTCAAGTGATCTGCCTGCCTCGGCCTCATTAAGTGCTGGGATTATAGGCATGAGCCACTGCACCTGGTCTGCTTTTTGTTTTTAAACTAAATTTCATTACTGGCATTTAAAGTTTGCATGAGTTCACATAAAAATCTGTAATTCTATCTCCTTATGAAACTTACAGTCTGTCTTATTGCATGGCAATGATCAGCTGGAGCAGAGCAGGGCTGCTCCTTGAGACAGCTGTGTGCCATACTTCTGCCCTCACCCTGCCAGCCCACTTCATTAATTGACCATACCTGCCCGGCAGGATGGTTTGACTTTGGCATGCTCTATTCTGGTGTTTTCACAGAAGTCAGGGAGATATTATGCATTGCAGACCTGTATCAAAATATCTCACATAACCCATAAATATGTATACACTTAACCCATAAATATGTATACCTACTACGTGCCCACAAAAATTAAAAGAAGCCAGGGAGAGAGGAGCTGTTTTGGGGATATCACCAATAGAATATAAATATAGGCCAAGGTGAGGGAATATAAAGGGTCTAGTTACCTTTGTAGAACCAAAGAAAGGGAACAAATTTCAAAATAATCCCACAACAAATTATCCCTCCATATTAACAATAAAACTGGCTACCACGTTTGGAGATTTCGTCGTGTCCTAGGCCCCTCACAGAAGCAATCCCATTTAATTCTGACAAAAACCATGTGAGGAAAGGACTAATACCCTGTTTTACAGATGGAAAAACTGAGGTTCAGAGATAAGTGACTTGACCAAGTCACAAAGCTAATAAGTCATGGAACTTGAAATTCAGGGACGTATGACTCTTTGATACTGGGTTATCTTGCCTCTCTTATGATAGATGTTAGAGGCCCTTCTTCCAGGGATCAAAGATGCCTAAATTAATTGCCAAGTTAAATTACAGCAGATCCTGAATTGAAAGGTTCTGTCTTCTTGACACTAAGCGATGAGGACTAGTTATCACTTTCACTCCCATTGCCTCTTTCTAATGGAGGCAATTTTAGAAGCACCTCTTGAATTTGGGTCTGGCACCATGCTTTTACAAACTGCAGTTATTCAACAGATGTGCTAATTTTATTAGTCTTTGGGAGTTTGCCTAAAATTTTACAAAGTGTGTGTGTATTTGTGTGTATACAGTGGAAGAGGCTGAAGAAGAGAAATATAACTCATCATTCCTCCTGTGGTGGTCCGCAGAAGTGGCTGAAGAGAAAAAATATAGAGAAATCCTACAAAGTAAAATGTTTTTCCAAAAGGTAAACCAACTACAGCAAAGAATGGCTTAAAATATGTCAGAATGCTTTGTTTTGTTCTTTTTTTGATAGAAAGTTATGGAAATAGAAAGCCACCTAATATGATTAGTTATGAGGTTGACAAACTAATAAATTCAGAATGAAGCCTTTAATCAAATCTGCCAGTTTCACCCAGGCGTGTTGGCTCACACCTGTAATCCCAACACTTTGGGAGACCAAAGTGGGTGAATCACCTGTGGTCAGGAGTTCGAGACCAGCCTGGACAACACGGTGAAACTTCATCTCTACTAAAAATACAAAAATGAGCTGGGTGTAGTTGTGCGCACCTGTAATCCCAGCTACTCAGGAGGTTGAGGCAGGAGAATCACTTGAACCTGGGAGGCGGAGGTTGCAGTGAGCTGTGGGCCAAGATCGTACCACTGCACTCCAGCATGGGTGACAGAGCGAGACTCCATCTCAAAAAATAAATAAATAAAATTAAAAACCTGTCAGTTTAAATTTATAAGCTTATAGTGTAATGAATCTCATATTGTCTTATAGATAAAAATTACATGTTACTAGCATTTACTTACATATTTTGAAACAGTAATTGGTACTTTATAAACTTATAACAAGATTTTCCCTCATAAATCTAAGCTTAAATGTGACGATTTATACTAGAACTGAAGTTACTACTGTTTAATATCACATATGAAAGGAAATTAGATTATAGAATAACAGATATAGATGATGATAGGATTATAATTCCATTTCTAGATGGGGAATTTCATATCATTGATTTTGTACATTCTGTTAAAGGAAGCACCAGGCCAACTAAATTGGTGACTTTTCAGTAGCTGTGCTGAAAGTGATTTTAGAAATAATAATGTTGTTCAGGAGGAAAATCCAAATAAAGGGAATCATGTGAAATTTACTACATGAAAAAGTTTCTTTGTTAATTTTAATAATTTGTCAGATTTTTTACGACCTAAAATTATTCTATGGCATACAGTAATGGTTTATAATCTAGGTGTGAAGCCCTGCTGGATATCCGAAAGCAAAACAACAAGGTATGCTGATGGACAGTTCCTGGCTCTTTTCACAGCTGCTACTTAAGGTCTGAGATTGTTCATATAAAAAATAGTAACTAAGTGGCATTTACTACATTTAAGTCCTGCACTAAAGAACCATGCATACTATCATTTTATAGCTGAAACTGAGGCTCAAAGAGGTGAAGTGATTTGCTTAAGGTCACCTGACATGCAAATAGCAGAGGTAGGTCCCAAACTCTGATCTTCTGGGGTACTCTTTCCATCAGAGGTACTTGGACCTCTCTTTGTCTATAATGCTAAGTACTGTCTTGCACCACTGATAACATTATACTTTGCTTGTGGTTAATTTGTTTCCTAATCTTTAAGTGTTGTTAATGTGTACATACTTATTAGACTTCTCAACAGAGGATATGTTAAACCACAACATTGGTATTATACCAACAAAATTTAGACTGTGGTAAACTCTACAGACATGACCAGTTTCTTCAACAAAGAATTTCAAGAAAAAAAAAAAGTAGGATTGGGTACCTGCATTAGTCTGTTTTCATACTACTATAAAGAACTGCCCAAGACTGGGTAATTTCCAAAGGAAAGAGGTTTAATTGACTCATAGTTCAGCATGGCTGGGGAGGCCTCAGGAAACTTACAGTCATGGCAGAAGGCAAAGGGGAAGCAAGGCACCTTCCTCACAAGGCAGCAAGAAGGAGAAGAGTGAGTGAGTAAAGGGGGAAGAGCGCTTAATAAAACTATCAGATCTCCTGAGAACTCACTGACTATCAGGAGAATAGCATGGGGGAAACCACCCCCATGATTCAATTACCTCCACCTGGTCCCTTCCTTGACATGTGGGGGTTGTGGGGATTACAATTCAAGATGAGATTTTGGTGGGGGCACAAAGCCTAACCATATACATTAAAACAGACAAGAGACATAACAACCGTTGTGTTTTGGAACTTGTTTGGATCCTGATTTGAAAAAACCAACTGCAAACAAATTATTAGACAATCAGAGAAATTTGAACAGTATATATTTAATGGGATTAAGAAATTTTTGTTAATTATTAAGTGTAATAATGGGATTGTGGTTAAATACTTAATATTTTAAGATTCTTTAAGAAGTCGTCATCTTTTTTTTTTTTTTTTTTTTTGAGACTGAGTCTCTCTCTGTGGCCCAGGCTGGAGCGCTGTGGCATGATATCGGCTCAATGCAACCTCTGCCTCTGCCTCCTGATTTCAAGCGATTCTCGTGCCTCAGCCTTCTTGTGCTTCAGCCTCCCAAGTAGCTGGGATTTCTCGCTTGCGCTACCACGTACGGCTAATTTTTGTATTTTTAGTAGAGACGGAATTCTGCTATGTTGGCCAGGTTGGTCTCGAACTCCTGACTCAAGTGATCCGCCCACCTCAGCCTCCCAAAGTGCTGGGATTACAGGTGTGAGCCACTACCACACCTGGCCAAAAAGTCTTCATCTTTTAGAAGTACGTATCCAAAAAGATGAATTGATGTGATGTTGGGGATTTCCTTAAAAATAACACAACAGATGAAGATGATTGGTCTTAAGTTGATAATCGTCGAAGCCGGGGTCTGGGTAACTGGGGGTTCATTATATCATTCTGCTTTCTTTAAAGTATGTTTGACATCTTCCACAAAAATAATGCATTGTTCAATGATGAATCCAAAGTAGATCATTACTTTGATTTTACATTGAATAGTGCTTCATTTTAAGAATGCCTGTGATAGGACCTGAAAGGGCCTTAGAAGTAATTAGTCCAACCTCCACATATTCCTCCTTTTCTTTTGGGCAGAAAGCAAAGAAGGAAGAAGAAAGAAGAGGAAGAAGAAAACAATAGTGATATTATATTATTTTCTCTCAAAATAACTTCTAAATTTCCAAAACAAGAAAGCAATAGAAGAAAAAGAAAACAGCGAGATATTATATTTGCTCTCAAAACAACTTCTAAATTTACAAAACAAGAAAGTAATAGGAGAAGCCGCACTTATGTCCACTACCTAGTGCTATCTCTGCATCTTTATTTTTCTGTTATTATGATTTACTTTTGTTTTCCGAAGCAGAATTTTTCCCAAAGTTAATAGTGTCCACGATCGCTACAACCAATTCGGTTATTTAGGTTTCAAGCTAGATAACCTCCAAAAGAACTTTGCCTTTGACTTGAATACATGCTTCTTGCAATTTGAGTAGTATTTAGGAGGCCGTTCCCTTTACAAGTCTTGAACCGTTTCTTAAGTCTGAATTTGGGAGACGTTAAGGGGAAAGGGTCGGCAGACAGCATCTCAATGCCTTGTTTATTTTTGGTTTTGAGTTTGCTAATAACTTTGTGATGGGGGGTGGAAGAATCTACACCTTTATATTTCATTGCCCACGTGACAGTGTTTTTGTTTTAGGGGGAATTTCTAAGGGACAGGAAATTCTCGGGGAGTTTACGTCAGCTTCAACAAGTACAGTAATTACCGTATTGAAGCTACTTGTTTTCAAAGGTCGGAAATTTGAGGTGCCGCGTGAGCACGATTTAGGGACTTTAGAGTTTAGATTTAAGTCATTATTTTTCTGTGATTTAATTTTTTAAGCAGTGCTGACACTGGGTACCTCAACTAAGCTAGGTTTTTTTGTTTAATTCCCACTAATAGAACTCTCAGGTTGTGGCTGAGGCATAAAGCAGGTAATACGCTACACTGAAGCTCCTTAGAGGCTACGCAGCTTCAGGAAGCGTTTACAGCAGTAGTGCGCTTGCGCGGCTGGTCCCACACCAAGTCGCCCGCCTCTTCCCGTCCGGCTAGCAGAGGGCGCTGTGAGGTAATGAAGGCGTCCTCCTTAGGGCTCCGGAACAGAGCGTAAAAGGGCGGGAGGCGAAGCTCGCTGACGGGCGTTCTAGCCTTGACTGCTCTGTCTCTATCACCCTTTGTCCTCCAACCTCCCCTGGGCACTGGGCCTGCGGGCCTGGTTGCTAGGTGGAAGCTGGGCGCGGCGGCGGCCGCCGCGGCCGCCCGGGCGTTTGAAAAGCGGCTACGCAGGCGGCAAAAGGTCCTCGTGCGGCGGGCTCGTCTCTGCTTGCAGACTGGCCGGGCTGCAGCGTGGCTTTTTCCTTGAGTCGGGGCAGAATTAGGGTCTGGGCTGGCGGCCCGAGGCAGACGAGCCGGGCGCGCTGCAGCAGACGGCGGTGGGACCTGGCTGCGGAGCGGGGTCCGGGCATCAGGGACCGGGGGCGGGCAGTGGGGGTCCCGCCGGGGGTCCCGGATTACCCGCGACTCACCTGGACCTCACTTCCCCCAAGCCGCCTTCGCCCCCGGACCGCCCACCGCAACCATGGTCTCCAAATCCGACCAACTGCTCATCGTCGTGTCCATCCTAGAAGGTGAGCGGCCTGAGGCTTGCTTTTGCAACTGCTGCCTCCCGAGTTTTAAAAGATTAGTGTGGGACCGAGGCCTTGTTAACCTTAAGAACCCTGTCATCTGCGCTTTTGTGGTCCCCACAGAGTTGTTCAAAGTTGTACGTAGTGTGAGGTCTGTTAGGCAGTTGATTTAAAAATCTCTCCAGGGATATGAGCGCTATTTGGGATAAGTGATATTTAGCGTGACTAGCCGTAGCCCCAGAGAATCTAGAGAAAACGATTTTCATCCAAAGCAGCACGTCGATGGCTTTTATATATGAGCTGAACGTGGTCCTGAGAAGCGCGTTCTGATCAGCGGTTCCCAATAATAGCACTTATAAGAGCTTTGACTTGAATACAGGCTTCCTGCGATTCCAGAAGTGTTGCGGAGGCAATTCCCTTTACACGTCTTGCTGGAGGACTCGGGACTACAGTTCTTAAGAGCGTATATTATACATTCCTTAAAAAGTGTGTTTTCGATGAATGACATTGGTTTGTTGGGACTCATTGAGTGTCAGACACTGTGCTGGGAATGTGAGAATAAAACAGTCCTGATTCTAAAAAGCTAAGGATGTAGCAAGGAGAGTGTGTCAGCAAATAATTCATCAGGATGTGGAAGACCCTGATGAATGACCACCTCTGTCTGAGGAAACTGCGGAAGGTTCACTAGAGGAGGTGGCATTTTTTGGGGTCCTACAGATGATTAGGAATTTGTCAGATGAAAAAAGGAAGGGCGTTCCAGGCAAAGGGAAGAGCAGAGAGCACTTAAAGCATGGAAAAGCAAGACACGTTTTGCCTTGCTTAATTAAATTCACTCAGTAAATATTGCTTAAATTCAGTGTGGTTGGAGAACAGATTTGCAAGAAAGTGGAGGGCATAGGAGATAACAGGTGAATTGAGGACACTTTACGAATAATATGTTAAGAAGGAGTCATTTTGAGCCAGAGCAGAAGCCTGGCTGCATTTTTCCCCCATGGGAGAGTGTTTTATAAAGGCCTGGCACTGTGTGTGGGATGGGAGCAAAAGAAACATTGTAATCCTAATCTTTGAATTTTGGAACAAGAGACTGACCAGAAGCCATAAAGATTTGGAGCACTATTAACTGTTAGTTGACTTATTGTTTAAAAACATAGCACTGAAAAAACCTTAAAATTTGGTTAACAACAGTTTTTAGACTTAAAACTGACCATGCTATGAGGAAACAAGTATCTCCTTTCCCTCCAAGGATGTGGAGGTCTGTCCACGTGGGGAGATCCCAGGACACAATATGTTGGGGTATAATATTTAAAATATGTGATATGGACTGCAAATATAGGTTTGAGGGTAGGATGGGTGGGATGGCTGAAGTTCTTTAAATAATAAGTGAGCTTTAGATATGTGACAATAGAATTCTATGGACAACCCAGGCCAATCTGACAACCCAGGACATAAATGCAATTCATTTGGGGAAGCTAGTTTTAGAGCAGCAGAAAATGAGGTCCTGAGAGAGGCCTGTTAGTGCTAATTGGGAGAGCTGTCCGATGTGTGTTAATACTCATAATACAGTTTCAAGTGAGAGCCTCAGGCTTAAGCTCAAAAGGTTAGCAGGCAAGGTCTTTCCGACCAGCTTGATTCCCAACCAAGTAATTTGTGCCGAGGTGAGCATGGTGGGTGAAACATTGAAAAGATCAGCAAGATGACCAGGGTAGAGGAAGGTGAATATTTAGAAATGTCATGGTAAGAAACGAGCTTGTACAACTGGAGCGAATAGGCCTCGGAGGATCTTGAAAGCCAGTTTAGAATTAATGTTCCAAGAAATAGGTTGGCAGCATGTATTCCTAAATAGAATGCTTTTCTTGAGTTCAGTTTAGTAGCAGTGTGCAAGGAAGAGAACCTGGAGTCAAGGGTGTCAGTTAGGTTGTTTCCACAAACATACCCAAAACTAGCATGTGGTCCTCCCTCCAAACTATTCTTCTCTCTTGTTTGTACTGTATTTCCATTCATCATAACCATGCTGTTGCCTCAAGCCAAGAACCAAGGAGTCGTCCTCAGCCTGGATTCACTCTCCATTTCTAACTTCCAAATGGTCACCAAGTATAATTGATTTTATTTTCTGAATAATAATAGATTCTACATATAAGTTTTTGAATGAATGAGTTTACATTGTGAGTGCCTTGGTAAGGGGCCCTCATTATCCACCTAACTTATTGTAATAATCTTTTCAATAGTCTGATTCTTGAATGTTTTCTTCCTTTCCAGAAACATCTAGACTTCCTCCATTACTCCCTGGGGATAATCTTTCTGAAATGCAAATCTGATTTTCTTAAAGTCCTTCAGTGTCCTAAAGGATAATAATGTCTGTATTTCTTAGAATGGCATACATGGCCCTTTGTGGTAGACCTCTTGCCTACCTTTTCAGTCTCATTTCCCCTCATGTATTCCCATCCCTTCGGCTTGGTGGAGGACTCGGGGGACTACAGTCCTTAAGAGTTACTTGCAATTTCTTGACTACACTTTTAGAAATGCCCTTTATTTAAAAGAAAATGGTTAAGCTTTTACCATGAACAAAATTTGGGCTATGTACTAGATTCCAAGGATGAAAAAGACCATTTCTGTTCTCTCCGTATCACTGTCTGCAGCAAGGCAGGCACCTGTTTGTTCCACTTCACATCCTCTGTTCTCAAGCTTGTTGGAAGCTGTTAGTTATAATAATACGGAAAATGTAGGTTCTTTGACATATATGACATTCATTTGGGGAAGCTAGGTATCTTTTGGAGCAGCAGAAAATGAGGTCCTGAGAGGGGCCTCTGTTAATGCTAACTGGGAGAGCTGTGCGATGTGTGTTAATACTCGTAATACAGAGTTTCAATGAGAGCCTCAGGCTTAAACTCACGAGGTTAGCAGTCAAGGTCTTTTTAACAGCTTAATTCCTACACTTCCCCCACAAGTAGCTTGTGCCAGGGTGAGTAGCAGCAGGGATTTCTTTATTAATCAGTGAATAAAATTCCCCTCACTAAGATCCACCTTAACAGATTCATAAACAAGAGGACTAGTTGACTCAGTGCAAGATTCTTAGTGCTTCTTCGTTGATGTTCTTTAGCTTCCTGTTTTCAGTTTTTTTTTGGTTTGTTTCTCTTAACTAGACCCTCAGTTTTTTTAGAGCAAGTACTCTATTTTACTCATTTTGTACTCCACCATCTGATAAAATACCTGACTCTGAATATGTCTTCAATAAACATTGATGAAATGGGGTTTGGCAGTACAAATGAAAAGTGATGTGTAGATAGAATATTTGAATATTTCTTGATAGTGTACAATGTTGTCCTTGAGAATAGAATGAAGGAATCCATGTGGCTATTTTTCTTTAGCTAATTTGGAAAGTATTCTGTTTTTTTTTTTTTTGTTTTTTGTTTTTTGAGACGGAGTCTTGCTCTGTTGCCCAGGCTGGAGTGCAGTGCTCACTGCCACCTCTGCCTCCCGGGTTCAAGCTGTTCCCCTGCCTCAGCCTTCTGAGTAGCTGGGACTACAGGCGCATGCCACCACACCCAGCTAATTTTTTGCATTTTTAGTAGAGACGGGGTTTCACCAGGAAAGTATTCTTAACTGAGTTAACAGAAAAATTAAGCTGCAGGCAAATTTGTTTTTACTAATTTATTTCCCAGCTCTTCAGATGACTGTTCTCTATTAAGTACTGCTATAGTAGTATCTAAAATTCGTGTAATCACATTAAGTGTTTAATTCCAGATGTTGTTGAGATCATTCCTACTCAAAGTGTGGACCAAGGACAGCAGCATTCACATCAACTTGGATCTTGTTAGAAATGCGGAATCTTAGGCCCATCCTAAATCTACTGAGTCAAAATCTACATTTTAACAGGGTCCCTAGGTGATTCATGTGCACACTAATGTTTGAGAAGCACACATTTATAAATTATAGCTTTCCATTTGATTCATGTTTCTTATGAATTATGGAAGTGAGCGTATATGTGAGCCTGCATTAGTGAGGTAGCTTATGGAATGCATGTCAACCACACTTAACAGATCTTTAGTTTAAAAAAAAAACATGCTAGACTGGGCGTGGTGGCTCATGCCTGTAATCCCAGCACTTTGAGAGGCCGAGGCGGGTAGATCACCTGAAGTCAGGAGATCCAACATGGCAAAACCCTGTCTCTACTAAAAATACAAAAATTAGCTGGGTTTGGTGGTGTGCACCTGTAATCCCAGCTACTCGGGAGGCTGAGGTAGGAGAATCGCGTGAACCTGGGAGGCGGAGGTTGCAGTGAGCCAAGATTGCGCTACTGAACTCCAGCTGAGCAACAGAGTAAGACTCCATCTCAAAAAAAAAAAAAACCAAACAAAAAAACACATGGTAAATGATCCTGTTTGATTTTTGTACACTTTTGATTAATCTATATATTCTGTTTCTCCAGGTCGGCACTTCCCCAAACGTCCAAAGCATATGCTTGTAGTGGAAGCAAAGTTTGATGGAGAACAGTTGGCTACTGATCCTGTGGACCACACTGACCAGCCAGAATTTGCTACTGAGTTAGCTTGGGAAATTGACAGGAAAGCGCTTCATCAGCACAGGTGATTATCATTTTCATTTTAAAGTAGCTTCTTTATTGGTTTCTTATTTTTCAGGCTGTTATAAATAAATACAGGTTGAGTATTTAATACTTGGGACCAGAAGAATTTTGGATTTTTGGAATATCTGCATAATCAAAGTAAGATACCTCGGGGATGGGACCCAAGTCTAAACATCAAATTTATTTATGTTTTACATTATACACATAGTCAAAGGTAGTTTTATATAATATTTTAAATAAATTTTCATAAAATGAAGTATGTTAAATGCTTGTGTGTGGAATTTTCCGTTTGTGGCATTATGTCAGCACTCAAAGTTTTAGAATTTGGAGCATTTCAAATTAGGAATGTTCAACCTATAAATTTTGTATCTGTCATTACATTTAATAATTATAGTTATTGAGTGTTTTTTTAATGTGACAGGAAATTTTTAAAGTACTTTGCAACAATAACAGTTAAACATCAGAACAACACTATGAAGTTGGTTTATTTCCCCCATATTATAGATGAGGAAACTGAGGCCTGAGATGTTAAGTATTAGTAACTTGCTTTAAGTCTGTTAGCTTAGTAGTGGTAGAGCCCAGCCAATTCAGCTCTAGAGCCTAAGCTTTTACACTACACTTACACTGAGCTGTTTGGGTTTTTTTTTTCCTAATGTGTGAGACAGTAGATATTCTAGAAATAACTTGATGATACCTACTCATTATTAAATATGGTTGGAATTCCTTGTAATTTCTGTTAATTTACTTATTGTATATTTACCTGGCTTGCCAAGGATATATAGAGGGGTATCCAGTGAAAAGTTATGAAAGTAATTCTATCAAGGTTTCTTTCTAATTAATTTACATTTGATTTTAAACAAAACCACTTTATTAGTATATAAAATAGACTTAAAGTTATAGTATATATTTTTTGTGAACTCTGACTAGAAGCAGGCAACAACAATAAAAGCAATACTGTATTAAAGGATTAAAAATATATTTTCTTCTGGAAAACATGTTATCACTTTAATACTTGCTTGTTCTCAGTACTAAATTAAATCAAAATGGAAAGTTAAAAAAAAGGAAAGCAAGGAAAAATCTATTTGCCTCTATTGCTAGAGTAGTCCATGGATTTATTTGAAGAAGTATTGCATTCTTGGAGAATATCAGTGTTGGATTTCCTTTCAGTGGTGTCTGTAATGGAGTCCTGCTATAAGCTGTTAGGGCTTCCATTTTGTTAATGCCAGGTTAGTACCACTCTGATTGTTGTAGGCTGAGAAAATACGGATAAATTGAATTTATAAGTGATGATTTTGTGCTAAGTGCAGTTCTATAATAACTCCACTAGATAAAAGCAGTGGCAAAATCTATTCAGCTTAATGCATGAGCCAGTTTAGGGGTTCCGAACTAAAACAGAGCCCATGCTAAACAAGCCAGTATCATTCTTTCAGAACATAGTTATGTGTTATATTATTAATTTAAATTTAAATTTATTTTATATTTAATTCCTGTTTGTTTTTTAGCTACAAAAGAGCTATAAGCATGTATTTGTATTTGTAATTTTATGTATGTTACAGTATAAGAAAAATAAAATAGGTTCTGAAAATTCATGATAATTTTTTACTTTCAGAAAGTTTTACACATTACAGAAGCTTGAGAAACATTGACCTACATGATGGCTTCTTAGATGAAAGAATGTAAAATATGTTGACATGTTTTGTATAATATTTAGTTGGTGTAGAGGTTAGTAGATATAATTAATAACCTGTTTATTTTTTTTATTTATTTTTTTATTTTTGAGATGGAGTCTTGCTCTGTCACCCAGGCTGGAGTGCAGTGGCGCGATCTCGGCTCACTGCAACCTCCGCCTCCCAGGTTCACGTGATTCCTCTGCCTCAGCTTCCTGAGTATCTGGGATTACAGGCGCATGGCACCACACCCAGCTAGTTTTTTTTTTTTTTTTAGTAGAGATGGGGTTTCACCATGTTGGTCAGGATGGTCTCGATTTCCTGACCTCGTGATCTGCCCTCCTCGGACTCCCAAAGTGCTGGGATTACAGGCGTGAGCCATTGCGCCTGGCCTAGTTCTTGCCTGTTGAAGAGTTTTTTAGACAGTATAAAACAGTTATAGTTTTATCCAACAAAATTGTAAGTATCTTGATAATAGGCAATATTTTCAAGGCCAATAGAAAGTTTGTTAAGCAAAAACCATTTTATTTATCACGTTTTGTTATAGGCTACAGCGTACTCCTATCAAACTCCAATGTTTTGCCTTGGATCCTATAACTTCAGCGAAGGAAACCATAGGTTACATCGTTCTGGATTTAAGAACCGCTCAAGAAACAAAGCAGGTATTGCCCTTTTGATGTTTTGCTAATGATTATGTTAGACAGTTGATTATTTTCAGTAGATAACAGATCGATGAAAAGAACATGAAATACTAGACCTGATCAATCATAGGCTTGAGCCAATATGGCAGTTCTTTTTTTTTTTTTGAGACGGAGTCTCTGTTACCCAGGCTGGAGTGCAATAGCACAATCTTGGCTCACTGCAACCTCCACTTCCCAAGTTCAAGCAATTCTCCCTGCCTCAGCCTCCTGAGTAGCTGGGATTACAGGCACTCACCACCACGCCTGGCTGATTTTTGTATTTTTAGTGATGGGGTTTTGCTATGTTGGCCAGGCTGGTTTCAAACTCCTCACCTCAAGTGATCTGCCTGCCTCGGCCTCCCAAAGTGCTGGGATTACAGGCGTGAGCCACTGCACGCAGCCAATATGGCAGTTCTTATGTTTTAGTTTATGAATTAGATTTAGAAAATCTCAACATTTTAATCATTTCCTTGACCAAGAACTGTCTTTCTCAAAAAGACATCTCTGAACTGGCTTGTATCCAAGTTGCTGTTACCGGAAGCTTAATATGCCTCTCCCCTGAGCTTTCCTTTTAAAGGTGGTTCATTCTTTTCTAATGTTTCCTGCTTCAGTGAATTGTCACCATTCCCCTTTCAGTTATACAAGTTAGAAATACAGAAGTCTTCCTTGGCATTTTTCCTTTTCCTTCCTCCATAACTACCTGTTCCAGTTGGGGTTTTTCCCTCCTGATCTGTCTGCTATTCTGCTTTTCACTGCTGCCACCCCAAACTCAGCTGCTATTGTTTCTTACCTTGGCTATCATAATAGCCTCCCTGCTTCCTGCTCCTTGCATTCCTTGCATAGCAGTCAGAGCAAGTGAACTTATTGAAACACAGTTGATGTTATCTAACCAGTACCTCTCTGCCCCCCTACTCCCAAGAAAAAGAACTCAGAATCATCATCCTGATTCCTGTGATGGTGACTTTTATTATTTAACATGGTGCTGCTTAGGGCTTTTTTTTTTTTTTTTTGAGATGGAGTCTTGCTCTGTTGCCTAGGCTGGAGTGTAGTGGCGCGATCTCGGCTCACTGCAAGCTCTGACTCCCGGGTTCATGCCATTCTTCCGCCTCAGCCTCCCGAGTAGCTGGGACTACAGACACCTGCCACCACGCCTGGCTGATTTTTTTTTTGAATTTTTAATAGAGACGGGGTTTCACCGTGTTAGCCAGGATGGTCTCGATCTCCTGACCTCGTGATCCGCCCGCCTTGGCCTCTCAGAGTGCTGGGATTACAGGCGTGAGCCACTGCGCCCGGCCGCTGCTTAGCGCTTTAAGTATCTTCTGACCTTTTTGTATGTGACTGACTTTAGAAATCTCCCTTGCAATTTTTCTGATTGTCTTGGGTCATAATTTTCTTAAGGGGGAAAAAAAGTTAAACAATTAAAATAGTATCTTCTCTTTTATTTAAAATGCCATTCTTGATTTGAATCTTAAATTGGGATTCTGTGAAGAAAAATTTATCTCTTACTAACATTTTTGCTGCTGATAGCAATGATATTTGCATATGATCAGTCAGCCTAGCCCAAGGTTGGAATTAAAAGAAACTGGAATTTAAAAATGCTTTAAAAGAGGACTTGTTTTCCCCCCATCCTTGGTACTCATTGCTTCTCTGCCCCTAGATCTTATCCTGAAAAGGTTTTTCCTTCTTTAGTTTTAGACCCTGGGCTTTGATTGGGCTCTCGATGTTTCTCTTAACCACTTTCTCTCATGTAACGTGGAAGTGTCTAGAAGACACTTCTGCAGTCAGTTTAGTTGCAGAGAAGGTAAATCCTGTTAGGAGGGTATCTGAGGGATGAGGTCATGCCTCTGAATACTCTTGGCATTCCTTGTCCCCTTGTCCTTTAGGACAGTTTGTCAACGTATTTGTAATCAAAGTTAGGGAGAAATGGCTCAGTTATTTAAACTAAATGCTGTATTGCTTATTCTCTCCTGTTTGTCAGCATAAATATTTGTAATTGGATAGTACAATATTTGAAGTTCAAAATAAATTGATTCTCTGTAAATAAATATAAACAGAAAAAAATCCAGATTTATTTTTCTGAGTTATATAACAGAAAAAGTCATCAGTTCTCTGAGTAGCTGGAAATCTTTCTTTCAGGCTTATATTCAAAATTATAACATATTTGTTATAAGAAATACATCAACAAACTGTATTATGCATTTTTATCTTTAAAAAATTAGGTTGTTGATTTTTAAACCTATGGCCTACTTAATTCTATTTTACTTATCAAACATGATTTGAATATAAAATAGCAGTATAGGCACCATTTATTATGTCTTTATATAACAAAGACAATATAAGCACCATCTACTATATCTTTATATAACAAATTATCAGAATAAAAAATGCTGTTTCCAAGTATTGAAATGGTATTCCCACTGATCGGTGGTTCCTGCCTTAATAATATATGTAGGCATGATATTTTTCAGGCTGTCTTGAGTACTAGAATTTCTGAGGTTGGTCTAGTGGGGATATTCAAATAATTTAGGATACTTCATTCTGTAAGAAGGCTTTTGTTTCACTATCAGTCAAGTACCTGGTTCATAATCCACCACTCTTCCGTTAGGCCTTGACTTTAGTATTTTGTTAATGCTTTTTATTAACACTAATAAGATTTTCTTTTTTCTTTTTCTTATTTATTTATTATTATTATTATTATTATTTTTGTGACAAGGCCTCACTCCTGTTGCTCAGGCTGGAGTGCAGTGGCGCGATCATGGTTCATTGCAGCTTTGATTTATTGGGCTCAAGCAATCCTCCCATCTCAGCCTCCCAGGTAGCTGGGATTACAGGCATGCACCACCATGCCTAGCTAATTTTTTGTATTTTTAGTAGAGACGGACGGGGTTTCACCATGTTGCCCAGGCTGGTCTTGAACTCCTGGACCCAAGTGATCTGCCCACCTTGGCTTTCCAAAGTGTTGGGATTACAGGCATGAGCCATCCATCCAAGATTTTCCTATGCTTATTGATATAAGCAGAACGAAGTAGGTCTATGGCAGAAAGAAAAGGTATAATTTAAAAACGTGAGAAGTTAGAGGTTAGGGAATTAGAAAACTGGTAGTTTTTTGTTGTTTAAGGGATGAAGTGAGATTGGGGGTGTAAGACGAAAGGTAGAAAGAAATATATTATGCTTTCTTCCTTTTAATATTTTGCCTCTTGAAGTATAGGAAGACAAGCAAAGAAAACAATTTAAATTTCTATGTAGTTTTTCTAGAGGGAAATTCAGTTGATGGCTTCTTAAGCAGAAATAATTTGTTTTGAGAAAAATGTGAGAAAAAATTGTTAATAGAGGATGAAGTACTGAAAAGCTACAATAAATTTATTTAGAACTGTATAGCATTTCCCAATATGTTTTTTCCCTTTTTAACTATTAGGTGTTTTGTTATTTTATTATTCTCTAGGCACCAAAATGGTACCAGTTGCTGAGTAATAAATACACCAAATTCAAGTCTGAGATACAGATAAGTATTGCTTTGGAAACCGATACAAAGGCACCAGTGGATAGCTTTAAAGCAAAGGGGGCTCCCCCTCGAGATGGAAAAGGTTTGTGCATCATCTCTAAAAACATTCTCTGAGAAGTTCCATCTTTGGACTAGAGCTTTAGGAAGGGGGAGTGTTATAGGGACATGTATGCAGGGTGTAAACTGTTCATCAGACAAATATTGTGACATTGTTACACATGCAGGACTTGTTGCTCTTAGCTCTTGTTTGCAAATCTTAGAAATAGGAAAATTTTTTCTTTATTTGGTATGTAATAGAACAAAGCACAGTTTCGTATAGTTTTAAAAATTTGCTACTTAGGACAATTTTCTTCCTAGGATGAGTACAGGAAAGCCCAACATGGTCATGCTGTTCTCTGTTTATTAACTCAACTGTAGGTTAACAAAACCTTTATATTTTTTCTTTTTTAATTAATAAACTTTATTTTTTAGAGCAGTTTTAGTTTCACAGTAAAATTGAGCAGAGAGAAATGAGAGTTCTCCTATATACTCCCTGTCCCCACATACTTGCAACCTCTCTTGCTATCAACATGCCACACCAGAGTGGTGATACTACAATGCATGAATATATCACATCATTCATATCAGTGTCACCCAAGGTCCATAGTTTACATTAGGTTTCTCTGTTGGTGTTGGACATTCTATGGGTTTTAACAAATGTAAATGACTTGTAGTATCCACTATTGTAGTATCATACAGAATAGTTTCACCACCCTAAAAATCATCTGTGCTCCACCTATTCATTCCTCCCTCCTCCCATCCCCTTGGCAACTATTGATCTTTTTTACTGTCTCCATAGTTTTGCCTTTTCCTGAATGTCATATAGTTGGAATAATATAGTATGTAGCCTTTTCCAGATTGGTTTCTTTCCCTTAGTCATAAGTGCATGTAAGTTACTTCATGTCTTTGCATGGCTTGATAGCTCATTTCTTTTGAGTGCCTATAGTCAATTGTCTGGATGTATCACAGTTTATTTTTTCACTCAGCTCCTAAGGGACATCTTGGTCGCTTCTACCTTTTGGCAATTATAAATAAAGCTACTGTAAACTGCTGTAAACATCTGTGTGCAGATTCTTATGTGGACAGAAGTTTTCAGTTCATTTGGGTAAATATCCAGGATTGCAGTCGTTGGATCATGTAGTAAGAGTATGTTTAGTTCTGTAAGAAATATCCACACCACCTTCCAAAGTGGCTGTGCTATTTGGCATTCCCACCAGCAATGAATGAGAATTTCTGTTGCTCCATATTCTTACCAGAATTTGGTGGTGTTAGTGTTTTGGATTTTGGCCATTCTACTAGGTATATCATAGTATTTCATTGTTGTTTTAATTTGCAATTCCTCAATGACATAGGATGTTGAGCATGTTTGCATATGCTTACCTACCATGTGTGTGTCTTCTTTGAGGTGTCTGCTCAGGGCTTTGGCCCATTTTTAAATTGAGTTGTTCATTTTCTCGTTGAATTTTAAGAGTTCTTTGTATATTTTGGATAATAGTTCTTTATCAGATATGTATTTTACACATATGTTTTCCCAGTATGTGGCTTATCTTCTTATCCTCTTGACATTGTCTTTCCCAGAGCAGAAGTTTTAAATTCTAATGACATCCAGCTTATGAGTTGTTGCATTCATGGATTATGCCTTTGTAGCTGTATCTGAAAAGTTGTTGCCACCACCCAAGGCCATCTAGGTTTCTCGTTTGTTATCTTCTAGGACTTTTATAGTTTTGCAGTTTACATTTAGGTCTGTAATCCATTCTGAGTTAATTTTTGGAAAGGTTGTAAGGTCTATGTCTGTCTAGACTCACTTTTTGCATGTAGATGTCCAGTTGTTCCAGCACCATTTGTTGAAAAGACTTTCTTTGCTCCATTGCATTGCCTTTCCTCCTTTGTCAAAGATCAGTTGACTTATGTGAGTCTATTTCTGGTCTCTTTATTATGTTCCATTGATCTATTTGTCTATTTGTTTGTCAATGCAACACTGTCTTGATTACTGTAGCTTCAAGTAAGACTTGAAGTCAGTGTCAGTCCTCTGACTATTCTTTTTCTTCAATATTGAATTGGCTGTTCTGGTTCTTTTGCTTCTCCATATAAACTTAAGAATTTGTCAGTATCTGCAAAATAATTTGCTGGGATTTTTATTGGGATTGTATTGAATCTGTAGATCAAGTTAGGAAGAACTGACATCTTGACAATATTGAGTCTTCTATCTGTGAACATGCACTATCTCCATTTATTTAGTTCTGTGATTTCTTTTATCAGAGTTTTATGGTTTTCTTCATATAGATCTTACATATTTTGTTAGATTTATATCCGAGTTCTTTATTTTTGAGGGTGTTCATGTAAATTTTATTTGTTCATTGCTGGCATATAAGAAAGCTGTTGACTTGTGTATTAACTTTGTATCTTGTAACCTTGCTATAATCACTTTGTGTGTGTGTGTGGGGGGGGGTTTTGTTTTTGTTTTTGTTTTTTTTTTGCTTGTTTTGTTTTTTGAGACAGGATCTCACTCTGTCACCCAGGCAGGAGTGCAGTGGTGCGATCTTGGCTTACCGCAGCCCCGACTCCCGGGTTCAAGCGATTCTCCTGCCTCAGCCTCCTGAGTAGCTGGGACTACAGGTGTATGCCACCATGCCTGGCTAATTTTTGTATTTTAGTAGAGAGAGGGTTTCACTACATTGGCCAGGCTGGTCTCAAACTACTGACCTCAGGTGATCTGCCTGCCTTGGCCTCCCAAAGTGCTGGGATTACAGGCATGAGCCATGACACCTGGCCTTTTTTAAAATTCTTTTTGTTGTTGATTCTTTCCACAGATTTTTTATGTAATCATGTCCTCTGTGAACAAAGACAGTTATATTTCTTCTTTCCTCATCTGTATACTCTTTATTTCCTTTTCTTTTGCATTAGTAAGGCTCTAAGTATGATGTTGAAAAGGAGTGGTGAGAAGGGACATCCTTGTCTTGTACCTGATAAATTATATTTCTTCTTTCCTAATCTGTATACTCTTTATTTCCTTTTCTTTTGCATTAGTAAAGCTCTAAGTATGATGTTGAAAAGGAGTGGTGAGAAGGGACATCCTTGTCTTGTACCTGATCTTGAATGCTTCAGGTTTTTCACCAATAAATATAATGTTAGCTGTAGGTTTTTATATATTCTTTATTAAGTTGAGGAAGTTTCCTTCTAATTCTGGTTTATTGAGAGTTTTTATCATTAATAGATAATGGATTTTGTCAAATACTTTTTCTGCATCTGTTGATGAGATTATGTGATTTTTTTTCTTCATTAGGCTGTTGATGTGATGGATTACATTAATTGATTTTTGAATGTTGAACCAGCCTTGCATACCTGCAATAAATCCCACTTGATCATGGTGTATAATTATTTTTCTTTCTAAAAACCTTTTGTAGAGATGGAATCTCCCTATGTTGCCAAGACTGGTCTCGAACTCCTGGGCTCAAGTGATCCTCCCACCTCAGCCTCACAAAGTGCTGGAATTACAGGTGTGAGCCACCATGCCCGTCCTATAATTCTTTTTATACACTGATGGATTTGATTTGCTAATATTTTGTTGAAGATTTTTGCATTTGTGTTCATGAGAGATATTGGTCTGTATTTTTTGTTTGTTTTCTTTTCTTTATTGTAATGTCTTTGATTTTGGTATTAGGATGATGCTGGCCTCAAAGAATGAGTTAGGAAGTATTCTCTATGTTTCTGTCTTCTGAAAGAGATTATAGAGAATTGGTATAATTTCTTCCTTAAATGTTTGGTGGAATTCACCAGTGATCTCTAGACCTGGTACTTTCTGTTTGGGAAGGTTATCAATTATTGACTCAATTTCTTTAATAGATAATAGGCCTATTCAGATTGTCTATTTACTCTTGTATGAGTTTTGGCATATTGTGTCTTTCAAGGAATTGGTCTATTTCATCTAGATTATCAAATTTGTGGGCCTAGACATCTTCATAGTATTCCTTTATTATTATTTTAATACCCGTAGGCTCTGTAGTGATCCCATCTTTCATTTCTGATATTAGTAATTTGTATCCTTTCTTTTTTTTTTTCTTATTGAGCCTGGCTAGAGGCTTATTGATTTTATTTATCTTTTCAGAGAACCAGCTTTTGATTTTGTTAATTTTTCTCTATTGATTTCCTGTCTTCAGTTCTATTGATTTGCTCTAATTTTTATTATTATCTTCTGCTTACTTGGACCTAATTTGCTCTTCTTTTCTGGTTTCCTAAGGTGGAAGCTTAGATGTTTGATTTTAGATCTTCTCTTCTAACAAACATATGCATTTAATGCTATAAATCTTCCTCTAAGCACTGCTTTCATTGCATGTCACAATTTCTGTGCCCAGCGAAATTATCCTTCAAAAGTGAAGGAGAAATAAAAATTCTCAGACAAATAAAAATTGCATCTCACAATTTTTGTTGTGTTTTCATTTTCATTTAGTTCAAGATATTTTAAATTTCTCTTGAGATATTTTTTTAACCCATGTGTTATTTAGAAGTATATTGTTTAATCTCAAAGTATTTTGGGATTTTTCAGCTATGTCTGTTACTGATTTCTAGTTTATGTAGCCTGACAGCAGACACGATTCTGTTCTTAAATTTGTTAAGGTGTGTTTTATGGCCCAGAATTGCTCTGTCTTGGTGAACTTTCTATGTAAGCTTGAGAAGAATGTGTATTCTGCTGCTGTTGTTTGAAGTGGTCTATAGATATCCATTGCATCCAGTTGATTGATAACGTTGAGTTCAGTTATGTCAAAGATTTTCTGCCTGCTGGATCTGTCCATTTTTGATAGTGTGTGTTAAAGTCTCCAAGTTGGATTCAACTATTTCTCCTTGCAGTTCTGTTAGTTTTTGCTGCATGTATTTTGATACTGTTAGGTGCATTCACATTAAAAATTATTTTGTCTTTTTGCAGAATTGACTCCTTTATCATCATGTAATATTCCTCCTTTCCCTGTTAACTTTCTTTGGTCTGAAGTCTGTTCTGTCTGAAATTAATATAACTACTACCATTTTCTTTGGATTAGTATAGCTTTTAATCTATATTTGTTTTTATATTTAAAGTGGGTTTCTTGTAGATAACATATAGTTGGATCTTGTTTTTTGATCCACTCTGACAATATTTTTTAACTGGTGCATTTAAACTATTGATGTTCAAGGTGATTATTAATATAGTTGCATGAATAACCTTATTTGTTAGTGTTTTATATTTGTTTCTCTTGTTTCTTATTCCTGTTTTTGTCTGTAACTCTTTTCCCACATTTGTGGTTTTAATTTAATTTTATTTTCTCTTTCTTGCTTATCAGTTATACTTTTTTGTTTTTGTTTTTGTTTTACTTTTTTAATGGTTGCCCTAGAGTTTGCACTATACATTTACAAATTTCAAATAACAGTATACTGCTTTTACTTTGAAGGTCCAGCTTCAAATAACACTATACTGCTTCACAGGTTGTTTTAGGTATTTTAAAATAAAATATTACTAATCCCTCCTTCTTGTCCCTTGTATCATTGCTTTCATTTCAGTTATACATTGACATACACACACGCATGCGTGCACACACACACATAATAATTGAAGAACCTTTTATCTGTTAGATCAATTAAGAATAAAAAATAAAAGTTTTTATTTTACTTTCATTTATTCTCTGATGTTGTTCATTTCTTTGTGTAGATCTGAGCTTCTTACCCATGCCATTTTTCTTGTCTGTGAAGAACTTTTTAATATTTCTTGCACACAGGTCTACTGGCAACAAATGTCCTCAATTTTTATTTGTCTGAGAGTTTTTATTTCTCCTTCACTTTTGAAGGATAATTTCACTGGGCACAGAATTCCAGGGTGATGTTTTTTTTTTTTTTTCCTCAACATTGTAAATACTTCACTCTACCCTTCTTGCTTGCATGGCTTCTGAGAAATTGGATGTAATTCTTATCTTTGGTCCCTTAGCGGTAAGATTTTTTTTCTCATTTGGCTTGTTTCAATATTTTTTCTTTAGCTTTGATTTTCTGATGTTTTAATATGGGATGCCTAGCAGCAAGTTTTTTTTTTTTTTGGCATTTATCCTGCTTGGTGTTCTCTGAACTTTCTGAATCTGTGGTTTGGTGTGTGACATTAATTGGGGGAAATTCTCAGTAATTATTGCTTCAAATATTTCTTCTGTTCCTTTCTCTCTTTTTTCTTCTGGTATTCCCAGTCTGTGTTTATTACACCATTTTTAGTTATCTCACAGTTCTGAGATGTGATGTTCTGTTCTGTTCTGTTCTGTGGTTTTTTTTTTCCCCCAGTCTTTTTTCTCTTGATGTTCCAGTTTTGGAAATTCCTATTGTCATACTAAGCTCAGAGACTCTTTCCTCAGCCTGTGTCCCACCTACTAATGAACCAATTCTTATAGTCATTCATTCCTGTTTTAGTATTTTTGTCTCTAGCATTTATTTTTTATTCTTTCTTACGCTTTACCATCTTTCTGTTCCCATTATCTCTCTGTTCTTGTATGCTGTCTACTTTTTTCATTAAAGCTTTATAAGGCATATTAATCATAGTTAAAAATTTTTTCTGTTTTGATAATTACAACATTCCTGCCATATCTGACTTTAGTTCTGATGCTTGTTTAGTCTCTTCAAACTGTGTTTTTTTTTTTTCCTTTTAGTATGCCTTGCAATTTTTTGTTGTAAGCCGGACATGATGTATAGGGCAAAAGGAACTGCTGTAAAGAGGCCTTAGTAATGTAGTGGTCAGGAGTCGGGAAGGGGAAGCATTCTATAGCCTTATGGTTAGGTCTCAGTCTTTTACTGAGCCTGTGCCCCTTGGGTCTGAACTTCATTGCTTCTCAGTTTTTTCTCCCCTTGGATGGGGCAGAGTGTCTGGAGGGGCTGGAGTTGTGTATTCCCTTCCCTTGCATGGAAGAACAGAGGCAGCTGGAGTTGGGTATTTCTCTTCTCCCTGGTCAGTTAGGCTCTGATAGAACCTCAACAGGTTAGGCTCTGGCAAATAGTTTCTCTGAGGGCAGCCCTTGTTAACAAGAACAGAATTGTCTGGTGTGTTTCAGAATGGTTTCTTTTCTCCTCCCTATGCCAGAAGAATGAGGGAACTTTTCTCTGATATTCACTGCGAGGACCTGGTAGAGCTCCTGGAGGTAAAAGTCACAAAAGTGTGGGGCTCCCTTGTGACTGGGTCCCCCTGGAGTTTTTATCTCTCAGGCTGGTTCACAACAAGCTACTAGCAATTCATCCCAGTTCAGGTTTTCCTACTTAATGCATTGGCTCTTTCTGTTCCCTGTCTGTTTCCTTAGTTTTGGGGAGCAGCAGTTTTCCTGAGACCTCACTTTTCTGACAGATCTATGGAGAGTTGTTAATTTTTAGTTCGTTCAGCTTTTTATTTGCTATTAGGGCTAAGTGAAGATTTCTAAGCTCTATGTGCCAGACTGCATATTTCTTCTTCAATGTTTTACAGTCCCTGTTTTCTTTTAGGTAAAATGATGGAGTTGGATGAGATAGTCTCTAAAGTTCTTTCCTACTCTAATATTTTGTGATTACATCTCTTGTGTAAACTTTTTCTGTAGAGGAAGAAGGTGTCTTCTGGAAGTGAGAGAAACAAATAGTGAAATTGAAATCATACAATTGGTATTCTACTATGCTTCAGTCATGTTGCATGGAATGTCCTAGACTTATGTGGAAAACTAACGTTAATAGCGGTGTTTGTGTTGGCACGTATATTCTTAGTTCAGTGAATTTATAAATAGTTGTCTTGTCCTAAAAGTTTAATCCTGAATTGAGAATTACCTTTTGAATTGAGAAGATATTATAATTCAGTATTTTAACAATAACTTTTCCTCAGCTTCTTCTCTTACCAGTACTTCTTAACTTCCTTTTGGCCTTTTCGTTCTCTTCCCAACCTTTATATATTAAAGAAATTTCTTCTCATTCTGTATACACTCTTCCAATGCAATACTATTTATTTACCAGGCATCAGTCATACAATCATACTCTTCTGTGCCGAAGACCCCCACTTAGGCCTTTGGACCCAAATATCACTTGCCTCCTGGACATCTTCTTTTGGATGACCTCTAGGCACCATAAACCCAAGAGATGGTTAAATTGAATTTCAGCGATGTGTTTGCCAAAATGGCATACACTGTAAGTAGTGAAGTCAGGATGTGAACTTGGAAGTCAGATTCTAGAGCCTTTATTATTTTTTCCCTCAGTGAAAAAAAATTTTAAGAATTTGTTTTCGTTGTGAAATAATCTCAGTCTTCCCCGAAAGTTGGAAGTATGTTATGAAGAATATTTTTCCCTGCACTATTTGAGAGGAATTTACTACCTAATGCACCTGAATATTTGGAGTATTTATTAGAGCATTCTCCTTCATAACCGTGGTATATCCATCAGAACTGGGAAATTTACATCAATATATTAACACATGTAACCTTATTACATTAATGAAACATTGATACATTACTACCCCTAATTTCATTTGAGTTTTGTTTTACCAATTGTCTTTTCCCAATAATTTCCTTTATAGGAAAAGGATTTAGTTTAGAATTAGATGTTACGTTGAATTGTTGTATCTGTGTATTCTGAAATAGTTCCTTGATCTTTCCATGACCTTGAAATTTTGAAGATTGCAGGCCAGTTAATTTGTAGATTGTTTCATGACTTGAGTTTGTCTGATTTTAGATTTAGCTTATGCATCTTTGGCAGAAATATCATCGAAGAGATGCCACATTCTTCCCATTGCATCTTATCAGGTGGTGCACAATTTTGATTTGTCCTGTTTCTGATGCTAACTTTGATTACTTGATTAAAGTGTTGTGTGTTAGTGTTCTCAACTGTAAACTTGCTCTTTTTAACTTTGTAATTAATAACTGTTTTGTGGGGCAGAATTGTGAAATTATGAATATATTCAATTTCTCATTAGACCTTCAATTTGTTTATTTATATCAGTCTGAATTTACAGTTTTCTCTTTTTAACTACCCTTAATTATTTGTCCCAGATTTGGGCAGCCCTTTTAAGTTACTTTTGTTTCCTTTTGAATGTCTCCATGATTCTTTGAACTTATCAACAAATATTTTCAGGCACAGCAAGATGTTCCAAGCTCATCTTGTGCTTACTCTGTCTCAGCTCTGGATTCAGCCATTTCTCTAAGGACCCCTGCTTCCTTTTGGTAAAGAATGATTTTTAGAAGCCAAGATCTAGGTGCTAGGTATGTTAGCTCATATCGAGGTGTCACTGCTCCCAGGCCCTTTCAGTAGACAAAGTGAGGGAGTTTGTGCATATATGTGTACACACACGTATAATACATACACACATTTGTATATATACATATGGTCTTACCTGTTTTGTGCTGCTATAATAGAATACTACAGACTGGGTAATTTATAAAGAACAAATTTATTTCTCGCAGTGCTGGAGGCTGGGAAGTTCAAGATCGAGGCACTGGCATCTGGTGAGGGACTTTGTCCTACATCTTCACATATTGGAAGGCTGAAGGGCAAGAGAGGAACTCTCCACCAAGCCCTTTTATAAGGGTACCTGATCTCATTCATTAGGGAGGAGCTCTCATGACCTAATCACCTGTTTAACACCATATCTCCTAATACCATCACATTGGCCATTAAGTTTCAACACCTGAGTTTTGAAGGGGACACATTGAAACCATAGCACATATACACCATTTTGGTTATATTTATCAATATACATTGAACAGGGCCAGGTGCGGTGGCTCACGCCTGTTCCAGCATTTTGGGAGGCTGAGGCAGGTGGATCACTTGAGGCCAGGAGTTTGAGACTGGCCTGGCCAACATGGTGAAACCCCTTCTCTACTAAAAATACAAAAAATTAGCCTGGCTTGGCGGCACAAGCCTGTAATCCCAGCTACTCAGGAGGCGGAGGCAGCAGAATTGCTTGAACCCGGTGGGGGCGGAGGTTGCAGTGAGCCGAGATCCACTGCAGCCTGGGTGACAGAGCAAGACTCTGTCTCAATAAAAAACAAAAAACAGACCAAGAAGCAGCTTCTCCGCTCCTTCTAGGATCTCCGCCTGGTTCGGCCCTCCTGCCTCCACCGTGTCCATCAGGTGACCCAGAAGTCCTACAAGGTGTCCACCTCTGGCCCCCGGGCGTTCAGCAGCCGCTCCTACACAAGTGGGCCCGGTGCCCGCATCAGCTCCTCAAGCTTCTCCCGAGTGGGCAGCAGCAGCTTTCGGGGTGGCCTGGGCGGCGGCTATGGTGGGGCCAGCGGCATGGGAGGCATCACCGCAGTCACGGTCAACCAGAGCCTGCTGAGCCCCCTTGTCCTGGAGGTGGACCCCAACATCCAGGCTGTGCGCACCCAGGAGAAGGAGCAGATCAAGACCCTCAACAACAAGTTTGCCTCCTTCATAGACAAGATATGCATATGGTTCCTGGAGCAGCAGAACAAGATGCTGGAGACCAAGTGGAGCTTCCTGCAGCAGCAGAAGACGGCCGGGAGCAACATGGACAACATGTTCAAGAGCTACATCAACAACCTTAGGCGGCAGCTGGAGACTCTGGGCCAGGAGAAACTGAAGCTGGAGGTGGAGCTTGGCAACATGCAGGGGCTGGTGGAGGACTTCAAGAACAAGTATGAGGATGAGATCAATAAGCGTACAGAGGTGGAGAATGAATTTGTCCTCATCAAGAAGGATGTGGATGAAGCTTACATGAACAAGGTAGAGCTGGAGTCTTGCCTGGAAGGGCTGACTGATGAGATCAACTTCCTCAGGCACCTGTATGAAGAGGAGATCCGGCAGCTGCAGTCCCGGATCTCAGACACATCTGTGGTGCTGTCCATGGACAACAGTCGCTCCCTGGACATGGACAGCATCATCGCTGAGGTCAAGGCACAGTAGGAGGAGATCGCCAACCGCAGCCGGGCTGAGGCTGAGAGCACGTACCAGATCAAGTGTGAGGAGCTGCAGAGCCTGACTGGGAAGCACGGGGATGACCTGCGGCGCACAAAGACCGAGATCTCCGAGATGAACCGGAACATCAGCCGGCTCCAGGCTGAGACTGAGGGCCTCAAAGGCCAGAGGGCTTTCCTGGAGGCCGCCATTGCAGATGCCGAGCAGTGCGGAGAGCTGGCCATTAAGGTTGCTAACGCCAAGTTGTCGAGCTGGAGGCCGCCCTGCAGCGGGCCAAGCAGGACGTGGCGTGGCAGCTGCGTGAGTACCAGAGCTGATGAACGTCAAGCTGGCCCTGGACATCGAGATTGCCACCTACAGGAAGCTGCTGGAGGGCGAGGAGAGCCGGCTGGAGTCTGGGATGCAGAACATGAGTATTCATACGAAGACCACCAGCGGCTATGCAGGTGGTCTGAGCGCGGCCTATGGGGGCCTCACAAGCCCCGGCCTCAGCTACGGCCTGGGCTCCAGCTTTGGCTCTGGTGCGGGCTCCAGCTCCTTCAGCCGCACCAGCTCTTCCAGGGCCGTGGTTGTGAAGAAGATCGAGACACGTGATGGGAAGCTGGTGTCCGAGTCCTCTGACGTCCTGCCCAAGTGAACAGCTGTGGCAGCCCCTCCCAGCCTACCCCTACTGCGCTGCCCCAGAGCCTGGGAGGGAGGCTGCTATGCAGGGTAGCCCTGGGAACAGGAGACCCACCTGAGGCTCAGCGCTAGGCCGAATCCACCTGCGGGGGAGTTTACTACCTGGGGACCCCCCCGCGTGCCCATGCCTCCAGCTACAAAACAATTCAGTTGCTTTTTTTTTTTTTTTGGTCCAAAATAAAACCTCAGCTAGCTCTGCAAAAAAAAAAAAAAAAAGCCATATATATGTATATATGTGTATATATATGTATATATATGATATCTGAATTGATGCTGCTCTACATATATGTATATAGACGCTTCAATGTATATATTGTTAATTTAGATTGACACCTTCAACTCCATTCCAACACTGCAAGATTTATTCTAGTTTTCACCTTCACCCTATTTGTAACTCCCTGCCCTGTCAGTGAGAACATGTCATAGTTATTTTAACTTTTAAGCTCTATTGGCCTTATTATATAATGGCTACCTTTATTAAAGTGCTTAATGGGTCAGAGGCTGTGCTAAATGCTTTGCTTTCATTATTTAATTTGATCTTTAAACAACTGTATAAAAGCCTTTTAGAAAAAAAAAAATAAGCGACTAAAAGAGATTGGGTATGGGTTCCCTGGGCAACAAGTGAAGGACAGAACTGGGATTGGAACCTTGGTCTATGTGACTTAGATATCTGTGCTCTTAATTATTATACTGTTTTCAGCCACTGCTACTGTAAGCACAACTCTTTTGGATTAACTCCTAGAAGAAGGATTGCTTGTTTATAGGGTATGCACATGTAAAATTTTGATAGGCCCTGATACATCACCCTCTAATAGGTTATTCTAGCGTATACCTGCCAACATTGAGAGCATTCACTTTCTTGCATTCTCCTCAACATTGGATATTATCAATTATTTTAGTTGTGTATGTTTTTTGTTTTTTAAATCAATTTGAAAAACCCTGTCCCTCTTCAGTCTCCTCATACTAAAGCCTATTTTCTTCTCAAAACTAGTTTCATGATTTTCTCTTATTCTTAGAAAACTATCCAAAAATGTTTCTGGATAGCATACAGAAAGACTGTATGATATGGCCTCTGCTTATCCAGCCCCACCTCCCTCTATGTTGGTTCTCACTCTGGATCTGGCACCCTATGCCTGTGTCAGTTTTCTCACACATGCTTTCTCTTCCTTCTGTGTTTTTGTACATACTGTCCCTTCTGTCTAGAACACTCTTTTTTTAACTCCCCCATTCCCTGTTCAGCTACCCTTTTCTTCTTAGCCATATCTAGCTTGTTTACTTTCCAGTTTAGATTCACTGTAAAACCTATGTTAGATGCCTTTTCTATGTGGTTTATTACCTTAAGGTTTTAAAAATGTTACTTCAGAATTTTACTTTTATATACAGAAAGACAATGCTGGTTAAGTAAGGTTTCTTTGGTGAGTAGTTAAGAGAGTAAAGGAACCCTTATTAGATATTAACTGTATTCATGAAAATTACCAAGCAAATTACAAAATATAATCAGTTTTTGAAATCTTATAATGGTTTATGACAAACTACAATGTAGTTTAATCGTGTTTTTCTCTGTAAAGTACCTGCCATCCTGGCTGGACTTGACCCCAGGGACATTGTGGCTGTGCTGAATGAAGAGGGAGGCTACCATCAGATTGGACCAGCAGAATATTGTACTGACTCTTTTATTTTGTCAGTAACCATAGCATTTGCCACCCAGTTGGAACAGGTGAGACTTTCCATGAGATTGGTGACTTATGAATAATTTGAAAACATGTAAAACATTTACCTTTCAGGTATTAAAAAGACTTGCAAGTAGACTTTTTTTTTTTTAACTTTTGAAAAATGAGTTCAAAACATGTTTTCTTTCATACTAGAAAGAGAACTTTAATTTAGAAAAAATAGATTTTTATGATCTTGATTGTAAGAGAATAAATCTCAGGATTTAGGAGAATGGCCATCAGTTAACATTGTTTTCCATTGTACTGTGTGGCATTGTAAGGACTGACATAGAAGGATTTTTAAATTTTGAACGATTTACTTTTTGGAGAAACTTATAATGTCAGGAATACTTTCTGCCACTAATACTTAATGCCTATAGAGTTTTGGGTTCTATTTTATTTTATCTTGTTTATAAACTAATAAATTAAGCTGTTACTATCATGGATGCTAGCAGAAGACACAGGTTCTTGGATCAGAAACAAAAGAATTTATTACCCTTAGTAGCAGAGCAAGAACATGAATATTGGTATATTTCCTTCAGTTGCCCTTACCCCAGGTCCCATGGGGACTACACAGAGGGGCCCAGGTGGTTGCCCTGCACATAGTGGGTTTTATCACAGCTGAGGAAACTGAATTTGGGGAACCTGCCACTTTTATTGTAAGCAGTAAGCAGGCCTAGTCTTTGTCCAGGAAGACACATTACCTTATCTCTCAAGCTGCTTAAACAACCCTGGGAAATGGGCTGAGTAAAAGAGTGGTCTGGGCCTTGCAGTCTTGCCATACTCTGCAAGAATGTGCAGGGATGCTCAGGGCTCATGGTAGATTGCCTTCTTCCCAACAGCAGCTCAACACAAAACTAGCTGTTATTCCACTGTCCTTCTCAAGTCCACTTCCCTTTTTTTTCCCCTCCTCTGCCATCAACTTGGTTTTACAGGTCTACTTTTCTTGACATTATGTTGTTCTATAGTAGCTGAAATGAATTAATACTTATAAAAATAGATAATATGGTTTATAACAGTACAATTTTTATCAGAGTATTCCCCTCCCCACTTTTTCCCCTAAGAGACAGGTCTGTCTTTGTTGCCCAGGCTGGAGTGCCTTGGCATGATCATAGCTCACTGTAGCCTCAAGCTCCGAGAGTCAATTGATCCTTCTGCCTCAGCCTCCTGAGTAGCTGGGATTATAGGCATGTGCCACCACACCCAGCTAATTTTTAAATTTTTTGTAGAGACAGGGTTTCACTATGCTGCTCAGGCTGGTCTTGAACTCCTGGCCTCAAATGATCCTCCCACCTCAGCCTCGCAAGGTGCTGGGATTACAGGTGTGAGCCACCATGCCCGGCCTTATTTACTTTCTTAGAGGAACAAAATGTCCACGTAATCCACATTCACAAATGAAATATGCAATTAGTGGCCACATTTTTATTTGACTTGCGAGGTACATCAGGTAAAGATTTTTCTCAGGAAATGTGTTTACTTTGTCACAATGAATTCATCCCCACTATATAAAGAACTTGGTGTTCTTTGAGCATTTACTCTTTCTCTCCTTATTTGGTACTGTAAATTTCCTCATTGGTACATACATACTTTTGCCTTTATATCAGTTTCCATATTTTTCTTCTCTTAAAGCTCTGCTTATGGATTGTTATAGTTTAATATGCCACTCTAGTTGCAGGGAAAGCCAGATATCTATTGCCTTTTTATTTATTAACCACATCAGAACACTGTTGTCCATATGTCAGATAATTAGGAATGTACTGTATTTTTACTGTGTTGTTACCATATTTGCAAAGCATTTTATTTTTTTTATATTTTTTTTGAGGCAGAGCCTCACTCTTGTCACCCAGGCTGGAGTGCAATGGTGCAATCTCAGCTTACTACAACCTCTGCCTTCCCGGTTCAAGCGATTGTCCTGCCTCACCCTCCCGAGTAGCTGGGATTACAGGCACCTGCCATCATGCCTGACCAGTTTTTATATTTTTAGTAGAGATAGGGTTTCATCAAACATGAAACCCCAGGTTGGTCTGAAACTCCTGACCTCAGGTGATCCTCCTGCCTTGGCCTCCTAAAGTGCTGGGATTACAGTCGTGAGCCGCCATGCCCAGCTGAATTTTAAATCACTGTTTTAACACTTTTATCCTCCTTAGGGACACATAATTGTTCATATTTATTGATTACTTACTGTGTAATGCTTTGTATAATAGACATTGTGCCACCCACTCTGCATATTTTGCGTTTAATCCTGCCACAATCTTAGAGTTGATCATTTTCATTTTAGAGATAAGGAAACCAAGTCTTAGGAAGATCTTACAGCTAGTTAATGGCCCAAGTATTACTGACCATGTGGTCATTTTTAGTATTCTGTTGTTCCCATATAATGCTTTCTTGCCTCTTAATGAGTTTGGAATAAGATAGATTTGAGTTGGAATCTCATTCTGTTTTCTAGCTCCTTCAACTTAGGCAAGTTACTTGACCTTTTTGAGGCTTGATTTTATATAGTCGTGATATTTACCATCTTGTCAGTTGTTCATGAGGAATGAGGTAATATTACTAAGATGCCTACCATGTTGTTTATGAGAAGCTACATTTGTATAGTAAAGTTTCCTGTGGGTAATTGACCTATTGAGTCCATAACTTTTAAAAACCAATATAATACAGTTCTTGGTAATACAGGTGAATTACTGGGACAAATTACTGTTTCAGTTTAGTTTAAAAAAAAAAAAAAACACAGGTTGATGTCTGGCAAACTGTTTCCTATCTCTGTAAAAAATTAAGGCAGATGGGATTCCTCACAATGTTAAACAGAATTACCACATGATCAGCCATACCACTCCTAGGTATATACCCAAAAGTATTGGAAACAGGTATTCAAATAAAAATCTGTATGTGAGTGTTTATAGCAGTACTATGCATGATAGCCAAAAGGTGAAAACTACCCAGATGCCCTCAATAGATGAATGGATAAACAAACTTTGGCATATCTATACAATTAAATACAATTTAGCTATCAAAGTACTACCTGTGGGTGGTGTGGCACACACCTGTAATCTTAGCTACTCAGGAGCCCGAGGCAAGAGGATCCCTTGAGTCCCAGCAGTTCAAGACCAGCTGGGGCAACATAGCGAGACCTCCATCTTTATAGGAAAAAAAAAAAAAAAAAGGAATGAAGGTCAGGCGTGGTGGCTCACATCTGTAATCCCAGCACTTTGGGAGGCCGAAGAGGGTGGATCACGAGGTCAGGAGATCGAGACCATCCTGGCTAATATGGTGAAACCCCGTCTCTACTAAAAATACAAAAAAATTAGCCGGGTGTGGTGGCAGGTGCCTGTAGTCCCAGCTACTCGGGAGGCTGAGGCAGGAGAATGGCGTGAACCCAGGAGGCGGAGCTTGCAGTGAGCCGAGATCACGCGACTGCACTCAAGCCTAGGTGACAGTGCGAGACTCTATCTCAAAAAAAAAAAAAAAAAAAGGAATGAGGTGCTGATACATGCCACAACATAAAGGAATGTTGGAAACATGCTAAGTGAAAGAAGCAAGACACAAAAGGCCACATATTGTGTGGTTCCATTTATATGAATCATCCACAATAGGCAAAAGTTCCTACAAGCAGATTTGTGATTTCCAGGGACTGGGGGCAGGAGAGTATGGGTGGTAGGGTGCTGCTGCTTAATGATTGTGTTGTTTATGTTTGGGATGAAATTAGCTGTTTAGTTTTTTCCTCTCAACTTAGTCAAAGGCAATGTGAGAAAGCATCTAGCAATAAACAAATTTACAAACCTTTTCAGATGCAAATCAGTGACTTAGCACATGTTACTATAAAGTTTTAGTAGAATGGAGGATTGAGTTTGGAGCAGGAAGACCGGCTAGTGACAATCTTGCTTCCTTCTTTTCTTAAATATTGAAAGTTAAGAGTAGGAAAAAAATAGTCTCTAAATATCAGTATAATAAAGAATTTTTAAAGAATTTCTTCCCATAATGGGAATAATTTAGAATTAAATGTACTGTGAAATATATAAGGATCTTTATTTCGTAATGTTTTTATTGCTGTATGATTATGAAAGAAAGTAAAAGAAAATGAAGATCTTCTCTAAACCCCTCCAGAATAATCACTGTAACGGTTAGTGTGTTCTTCCCTAGGTATTTTCCATTCTCACATAACAACAGCTAACTGTGTGCTAGGCATTGTTGTAGCAGCAGCTATGTATCTCTTTTAATCCTTCCAACAACCCTAAAACAAGTGCATACACACAGTGATTAAGTAATTTTTCTAAAATTTTACAGTAAGTTACTGATGGAACTAGAGTTAGGGATTGGGATCTGACTCCAGAATTTGTGATCGTAACAATTATAAGTGCATAGGTGCTCCTCTCAATGTGTGTAAGTCCACATGATTAAAATCTCCTCACTTAAACATGAATACATTTCAAAGTGCAGGATTAAAATAACTTACATTTATTATGTGTCTGGTACTGTGCTATTGTAATCTAAGTGGTTAGTACTTTTATTTTCACAAACTATACAAACTATCCTGTAATTTTTTTAAACCAACAGTATATCTTAGAGAGGGATCCTCAACCCTCAGGCTGCGGACTGGTACAGGTTTGTGGCCTGTTAGGAACTGGGCTACACAGCAGGAGATGAGCAGCGGGCAAGTGAGCATTAGGGCCTGAGCTCTGCCTCCTGTCAGATCAGTGGTGGCATTAGATTTTCATAGGAGCACGAACCTTACTGTCAACTACACATGCAAGGGATCTAGGTTGCGTGCTCCTTGTGAGAATCTAATGCCTAATGATCTGAGGTAGAACAGTTTCCTCCTGTAACAATTCCGCCTGTACCCTCCTGTTTGTGGAAAAATTGTCTTCCACGAAACCAGTCCCTGGTGCCAAAATGGTTAGGGACTGCTGTCTTAGATAACTTTCATGTTAATGTGTTATTATTTAGCAGCCATGGTGTATGATAATTATATGTAAGCCATCTCCTATTGATGAACACATTAAATGTTTATAGCTTATTGTTTAACAGTATGCTAGTGAACATTAAAGGTCTGTTAGAAAATATATTTTGTAGGACAAGAATCCCATCTCTTAGTCATATGTGGCCATGAAACTAGCAACTCGGAAAAGTAACACTCATAGTACAAAAGGTATTTTTTTGGTGTTATTTTCATAGGCCTGTAAATTTTGACAGAATAGCTAAAAACTATCGGAGACCTCAACTAAGATGTTATATATTAAATAGCCTGGATTAAATTTCTTTAAAACCTTTTCTCATTCGTAACATAGAGCCTCTGATGGCTGAGGAAGTATGAGATGAAGTAAAATATGTGAAAATAAGGAAGGCTCAGTTTGAAATATTTAATCTCTTCTAAGTAGAACTTTCACATATTCTTTCATGGACCAGTTGAATGTAATGAAAACTTTAAAATAACATAAATCTATAAAGTCTTTTAGACTGCTTTTCTAAGACAACCCTTTTTTTAAAAAAAATAGTAATTTGGTAGTAATTTGGCAGAATTCAGAAATTTTATTTGAGGGGTTAAGACATCAAATAAAAAAATCAACATTTTAGCAAATATTTTTGGAATGCAATAGATACACTAAGCATGTTTAGTAGTTTAGAAAGTAATACTGTTTTCTTTTTCCTGAAATGTTTAGTTAATTCCATGTACCATGAAACTTCCAGAAAGACAGCCTGAGTTTTTCTTTTACTACTCTTTACTGGGAAATGATGTTACAAATGAACCCTTCAATGATTTAATCAACCCAAACTTTGAGCCAGAGAGAGCATCAGTTCGCATCCGTAGCAGTGTAGAAATTCTTCGTGTTTACCTGGCTCTTCAGTCTAAACTACAGGTGAGTATTGCAGCAAATCGTTTTTAACTGGAGGTGGTCTTTTAAGCATTAATTTAGTACCTGAACTAAACAAGAGTTTAGTACCTAAACAATCCTATTTCAGTAGTAGAGGTTATCTTTCTGCCACATCTTCTAATTTTTTTAGGTACTATCCTGAGTCATGAAGTTGTTGGCATTACAATTAATTCAGAATTTTATGAGATAACACCTCTTTTCCCAGGAATTGAGAAAAGAGGTATATCAGTTATCAGTCCTTTGCAATAAAAAAAATTATACCTGGAGCCTAGAGCAGCGGGCACGGGCAAGGTTTCATTATTGTTAGCGGAGATATTAGGTGTAGGCACACAGATCACACTCTCGATTTCAAAATATATATGCCTTACTGCTGTTAAAAGCCATGAGGTAAGACAGCTTTCTAAAATCTGCCCTTGAGTTGAATATTTTTTATGAACTCTTTATGTATTGGACTCCATTTAAAAGCAAACATTGGCAGAGCATGGTAGCTCACACCTATAATTCCAGCACTTTGAGAGGCTAAGATGGGAGGATCACTTGAGGCCAGGAGTTCAAGAATAGCTTGGCCAACATAGCAAGACCCTGTTCCTACAAAAATAAAAAATTACTTAGACATAGTGGTGTGTGCCTGTAATCTTAACTACTCAGGAGGGTGAGGTGGAAGGACTGCTTGAGCCCAGAAGTTGGAGACTGCAGTCAGCTATGATCACACCACTGTACTCCAGCCTGGGCAGCAGAGCAAGACTCTGTCTCAAAAAAAAGATAAGTTAACCTTACCTAGTAAACATTAGTCTTCTGTCTTTTATGACACTTCCTTTTGATCAAACTGAAATGGGGTGGTGTTGTATATGGTTAGGTACTCATTTGTTTAAAATAAAGTAATGGACAGGAGGTGAGAAGAAGCATTAGGAAATATTAGTAGAACTAAATTTTAGAGATGGTTCTGCTAAACCCAAGATATTTAGAAAACAAGACTATATAAAATGATGACATGCAGGGAAAAGCAGTTTGAATTTTATTCTGTATCTAACATATCAATCCTTACCAAAAGTATTGATTTATTAGTTTCTAATGGAGGACATTTACATCATAAAAATACTTTTTTTTCCAGCCCATAAAAATATTACACCTTAATATAATAACTTTGGGACTAAGTTACAGGTCTCTCTTAACTCTTTCACTGATGATATGAGAGCTAAATATATTTTACAGCATGATTGCTTATTTATTATTCATTCAAATACTAAGTTTGCTAAGGCTTCAATATAGTAAGGGAAAACAAGTTATGTAACATTTATCTGGAACAGTCTTTTTTTTTTTGTACTTGTCAAAAGGTGATAATATTGAACTTTTAATTAGCTATCAGTGATTAACAGTATATTCCACTCCAGAGATATTCTTTTACTTAACTGTTAAGCACTCTTTTTAATATGAGGTCTGAAAAGCAAGAAAAGAGAAATAAGATATCTTATACATGAAAAAAACAAAACTATTTGAGGTTTTTAAATTCCAAATCAGGATTGATCCACTGACTTATTTTTTGAAACTGTGTTTAAATTAATGGTAAAATGGAAATAGAAAAATGTTGAGGTATTTCTTTGTTTTTTTGTTTAAATTCATGCATTAATTTTGTTATACACTTTGCATAGTAAAATATTAAAGTAGCTCACTAAAGAGACAGAAAAAGAAGCAATAACGTATGATTATGTAATACCCAAAGAAGAAATGAAAAAGGTAATAGCTATTATTGAGCTTTTAGTAAACTTTGTGTTTTATCACCAGTTTTAACAGTTATGTGTAAGAATTCATTACTTAGTCACTTCAGGTCGATGAGGTATAACCTGCATTATATTTTCTTTCTGTGCATCATTTTACAACTTCTTATTAAGTTTATGACATTTGGGAGAAAGGAGAAAGTATAAAGCCCTATTTTGATTTTTCCCTTTCATATTAGATTCATCTCTGCTGTGGAGACCAGTCACTTGGAAGTACAGAAATACCTTTAACTGGATTACTTAAAAAGGGCAGTACAGAAATCAACCAGCACCCAGTCACAGTCGAAGGTGCTTTTACCCTTGACCCTCCAAATAGAGCCAAACAGAAGCTTGCACCTATTCCTGTGGAGCTAGCCCCAACTGTGGGAGTGTCTGTGGCTCTGCAGAGAGAAGGCATAGACTCCCAGGCAAGTAGTGGCCCTCCTTCATTCCCCTGGCTTCACTAGTCCCACGCATGATTACTTACAAAAGTTGAATTTCAGAAGAGTTACCTTCATAAGGGTATATTTATTAATCTTAATTAGTGACCCTTGTTATATGATACCTCCTTTCTGAAGAGACCTTTCTGAAAAGGGCTGTGACTTCTGTTGTGATTTATAAGTGATTCTACCCAGAGCCCTCTTAGCCTTTGAGACAGTCTTTTTGTGTAGTGGAAACCCACTTATGGTCTCCCCCACCCCCAACTCCAGAAAAGAAACTCCAGTGAAAGAGAACATTTTTAGACCTAGTTTCTGGGAATCTGCATTACTGGTATCTTTTTGGTTAACGCAACCTGAGCCAAAATAAAATCCTTGGTTCCTTAGTGCTTTGTAGTCCTCATACTCTCTTTAGTCAGTTTTCATGACACAGATGATCATTTATTTGGCCGTGTATTTTTTTTATTGTATCTATCTATTCCCAGAATAACTTTATCTTGTTCTTTCAAAAAGCTGATCTTTATGCAGGTTGTGAATTAAAGATAGAAGAACCAAAATGAGTGTTTAAAAGATACATATACATATATTTTTAGTGGGAAGTGGAATAAAGGAGAGAAAGAAAGTCATACTAGACATGTGTTTTTTCTCTTTAGGAGTATAGTTCTCCATTGTACTGCCTTGGTAGGAATAACCATTCCCAGGGACACCTATGCCTGACTTCTTTTCTCAAATATCCCTTCTTACCCATTAGGATGCATTTTGGTATTCAGCTCTGGATATCATATTTCCTCTGTTCATCTTCCTTTTTCTGGTCCTAGATGCTATAAGGAAATTTGCAAATTATGAAGAAAAATAGACTAGGAATATCCAAACTGGGAAAGGAAGCTTATATTTTTAAAAAACAACGCCAAGTTTTTTGCTTAATTATGAAGGAAAGTTCTTTGCAAATTATACTTTATTTAAAAATTGTTTTTAGTCTTTAATTGAATTAAAGACCCAGAATGAACATGAGCCAGAGCATTCAAAGAAGAAAGTTTTAACCCCCATAAAGGAGAAGACACTCACTGGGCCAAAATCACCAAGAGTGTCCCCTGTTCCATCTCACAACCAGTCACCTCCAACAAAAGATGATGCAACAGAAAGTGAAGTGGAAAGTTTACAGTATGATAAGGACACCAAACCAAATCCAAAAGGTAAGGTTTTTTGTTTGTTTGTTTACACATCTTTGAGGTATTGCATTTTGCAGCCATCTAAAAAATGACTATGAGAACTTTCATGAGTTATAAGTAAAAATTGTGGGTTTGTTAAGAACCAGTAAGGCTGGGCACTGTGGCTCATGCTTGTAATCCCAGCACTTTGGAAGACCGAGGCAGGTGGATCACCTGAGGTTGGGCATTCGAGACCAGCCTGACCAACATAGAGAAATCCTGTCTCTACTAAAAATACAAAATTAGCTGGGTGTAGTGGTGCATGCCTGTAATCCCGGCTACTCGGGAGGCTGAGGCAGGAGAATTGCTTGAACCCAGGAGGCAGAGGTTGTGGTGAGCCGAGATCGCGCCATTGCACTCCAGCCTGGGCAACAAGAGCGGAACTCCGTCTCAAAACAAAAAACAAAACAATAATATGATGTGGAAATTATAAAAAATTTCAATGCAAAGTCATTGCAATCTATCTAACTTCAAAATATAATTCTCTAAATTAACAGAATTTTTTATTTTACTTGTACACTGGAAATATCCTATTCAATAGACATTAAATAATATAGTTTTTGCAAATAGATTTTTTAAATGATTAGATACTTAAATATCTTGAAGTTTGGAGAAAACAGTTGTTAACTGCCTCTTATAGTAAACTCATTATAACCATTTTTGATCCTGAAGTTAAGAGAGAATCTAAGAATGCATGTTTATCTGATTTAATAAAATTTTTCCATCCATTGCAGTTATAGTTAGTAGTGTAAGTAGTAGTAGATTAGGAATTAGATGTCTTTGCTCTAAGTTACATCTCTGTCACTGAGTAGCTGTGTGACTTAGGCCACTCACTAAGTATCTCTGATCTCTAATAGGGTTGGACTAGATATCTGTCTTTTTAAGTTTTAGCTTTCTGTTATTTTAAATATGCCTAAAATAACCAAAATTACTTTAAAAAGGTGATGTCATTATGTCTCAGTAAGTCTCATATACAGCCCTTCAAATGTTAAGTTATGTGCCTCTTGGAAATAAGTTAGCGCCTGCTAGGCTGCAGTCATGTATATTTCTCTGTTGGTTCTGTACGTTTTCTATATGTATTGAGAGTAAGCTCTTTTTTCACACAATTCTAGAATGGAAATTAAAACCTGGGTTATTTTGTGTGAGTTACTTTTAAGATACTTATACCTCAATTCATATGTTCATGAGACAAAATAGCCCAATTCCTGCTTAAAGGTAAATGAGATGATAGCCTTAAACTATCTGTACAATTTAAGAGAAACTGTTAGCAAGTGTGATTATTTTGTTTTATTTTATGTTCATTTTAGCCAGTTCTTCTGTACCTGCTTCACTGGCCCAGCCAGTGACTACATCCAATCCTTCAGAAGCAGCTTCAGGACAGAAGATTGCTGTACCAGCAACATCACATCATTTTTGCTTTTCAATAGACTTAAGGAGTATACATGCCTTGGAGATTGGTTTTCCAATCAACTGTATATTAAGGTGTGATTTGATTTTGTTTCAAAGTATTATTTTCTGAAGAGAAAGGACTTTCCTGTGTTTGGGGAATTGCAGAGAGAAATGTCACCAAAGAAGTTATAACATTTGTTAAATCAGTGGACTAAAAGGGGGTAAGGCTATATCCTAATGATTTTGAATTCAAACAAGGGTAGCATAGTAGTAGGACAGGTAACTGTCTTATTCTGGTATAATAATTGTAGGCATTTATAATAATTTATTCTAAGTAATATAATACATATATGTATTTTGATAAACATACATAATATGCCATATAAAGTACAGTGCCTCTTAAACTTGAAAAGTGCTTTTTTTCTGGAAAAAGGTATTACTGTTCAAAATAATGGTAGTGTATTATCTGATTTTTCTATAAAACTGTATTATAATGGGAGCTCATATTCCTAATACCTACATTTCATAGCTGTGAATCTAAACACCATACTTAATCAGCTGTAAGTGGAATGTGTCTACATTGTCCTATATTAAGAATTTTATATAATATATTTATGTCAGTTAAGTAGTTTTACACAATAATTTGTTTTTAATGATGTTACATTTTTATAGTCTTTTGTGCCCAAGATATAAATTAAATATAATACAGTAATGTATTTAGTTTGGGGTAGTTAGCATCTCCTCATAAATTTCTTTGGAACAAGCATTAGCATTTGCAAAAGTTGAGGAAATAAATTGTTACAGTCCACTTAACACTCTTCATAGAATTCATTTGATACGGACTAATAGTTCTGTCTTTGAATCATTTTAAGGCATTTTAAAAATGCTGGCCATTTAACTTTTTCTGTTGATAAATTTTCATACCATGCTCTGTATTGGTATGAAATTGTAGTTTGCAACTGTGTCATGGAATTGGTTAGGTAGCACTGGTATTTGAAAAGTTTCTCATCTGCATGACTTCCTTTATTTATTTATTTTTCTTTTAATCACTAAATCCTGTAGTGTGGTGGTAAGCATAGGGAGTTGAAACTCTAGGGCATTTAACTTTTCTCGGAGATGACATGATTTAAATGGACATGTAATTATGTAGGAATTGGGTGACTACATGGAATTCTTCTTGTTGGAAAGCAGTTTTTACTAGTAGTGTTTAAATTTTAGTTCTTATATATGAATAACGATATAGAATTAAATTTAAATGAACATTATAATATCTTTATATTTGGCTTTAAATACAAATTAAGTTCAGTAGTCAGGCATTCTTCCATTTAATCTAGCATGGCTTTGTGATGAAAGGGAGATACAGTGTTGTTATGTCACTCTCTTGATTCATCCATAATACATTCGAATTGTTTGCATCCTTGCAAGATTACCATAATTACCAGATTACCATGAATGCATCCTTTTGGAGTTGACTAAGGGCTTTTTATCCTGTAAAAAATCAGGATACTATTGTATAAAATAAACTAGGTTTACAAATAAATTTAGGAAGCATTTCTTGAATATTTATATATGGCAGAAACTGCCTGTGTCCCTGGGAGTGCAGAGATAAAAAAGGTAGGACATGTGCCCTCAAGGAACTTCTTACACAGATGGCAGATTGCTATTTCTACCATGTTTCTATTAAAAAGTTGTATTTGCTCATAATATTCATATTATACTTTTTTCTGAAAAACAGACTAAATCTCATCTGTAAACCATATCATTAAGACTTTTTTTTTTTTTTTAAATTCTAGGTACTCATATCCATTCTTTGGAAGTGCAGCTCCTATTATGACTAATCCTCCTGTAGAAGTTCGGAAAAACATGGAAGTTTTTCTTCCCCAATCTTACTGTGCATTTGATTTTGCAACTATGCCTCATCAGCTGCAAGACACCTTCTTAAGGTAATGCATACAGTGTATGTATGCTATTAATTACTTGAAGTCAATTCTTGAAAATTTGTATTTTATTAAAAAGGAATTCCTATAGGTTTAAATCCGTAGCAGTTTATGCATTTGAGGATCAAGAAACAAATTTACTAATGATGTGTGTGACATTTGTGCATCTGCTACAGGGTTTTGCATGGTTTATTATAAAGGCTCTTTTTATATTTTCCTATCTTATTTACCTGAATTTAGATATTTTAACTTTGTTAAAACAAACGATATGTAATGAGGGACCTTTGAAAAGTGGTCTTGCCTCTTCCTAATATAATATGGGAAGATAAAAAGCTAAGAACTAAATATTTACTTTTTATTGTTGATTCACTGAATGAAAAAATTGCTTTTTCTATTTTTTTAAACCTATAACTAGAGATGTTAATCTGACTATCTGAAATGGATTCATGAAAAAATCTGAGATCTGCGAAACACCTTTTACTTTCTCAGAGTATCACAATTCAAATTTATACATTATTTTAAAATGAATGAAGGGTAACTTAAATCTAACCATTTGTGGGAATTACAGCATTTGAAGGTTTTTATTGCGTAGAAAGTCGTACAAAAAATATAATAGTAGGCCTGGCATGGTGGCTTACACCTGTAATCCCAGCATTTTGGGAGGCCAACTTGAGCAGATTGCTTTGAGCCTAGGAGTTTTAGACTAGCCTGGGCAAAATGGCAAAACCCTGCCTCTACAAAAAATACAAAAATAGCCAGCATGGTGGTACGCACCTGCAGTCCCAGCTACTTAGGGGGCTAAAACGGGAGGATCACTTGAACCCAGGAGGTTGAGGCTGTAGTGAGTTGTGATTATGCCATTGGACAGCAGCCTGAGCAAGACCCTGTCTCAAAAAAAAAAAAAGGTATAGTCATGAATTAAAGATAGGGATACATTATGAGAAGTGCATTGTTAGATAATTCTATTGTTGTGTGAACATTTTAGAATGTACTTAAACAAACTTAGATGGTATAGCCTACTGTGCACCTAAGCTGGATGGAATAGCCTATTGCTTCTAGACTGTGAACCTGCACAGCATGTGACTGTACTGAATACTGTAGGCAGTTGGACAAAGGTAAGTATTTGTGTATCTAAGCAGAAAAGATACAGTAAAAATATGATATAATCTTATGGGACCATCATTGTATGTGAGGTTCATCATTGATGGAAACATCATTTCATATTTGCTGCCTGTGAAATTTAGCATTCAGTCTAACAATTGTGTTAGACGACATTCCAGGTAACAAAAAACATCTTTGACTCCATTAAGGGAATTCAAAGAATTTAGTTCAGAAAAAGACTTTAGGTCAGAGTTGATAGGTATGAACACATGTTTCTCTCTTCCTTAGGATTCCATTACTGGTTGAACTATGGCACAAGGATAAAATGAGTAAAGATTTACTTCTGGGAATTGCGAGAATCCAGCTTTCTAACATCTTGTCTTCAGAAAAAACTCGTTTTTTAGGTTCTAATGGTGAACAGTGTTGGCGTCAAACTTACAGTGAAAGTGTGCCTATTATAGCAGCACAAGGGTAATGCATTTCACAGAACTGGTCTTTGCTTTTCTTTTCAATTCATGGAATGATTTTGATTAGTCAGCCACCACTTCACCCTTCCATAACCTCTTCTTTCTGATCCACCACTTCACCCTTTCATAACCTCTTTTTTCTGATCTTGTCTGACCTGTGGCAGCTATACCCCACTTTGCCCTTTAGCTTTCTGATACCGATTTCACCTCATAAAAGTCAAGAATCTGTGTTACCATGGTATTGTAATATTCAGATGGCTAATTATTTTCCTTCCTCTCTCTAGCTTGAGAATTTTAAATGCAGGATCTATTTTTTAATTTTGTAATTTTAGGTTAAACTTTATAATGTATTTTACATTATTTTGCATTGGGAATGGCTGAGACTGTTTTTCCACTTAAAATATTTTACTCCTACCCCAAATCAAAAGTCTGAGGACATTATAGATATTTGGCAGTCAGAGGCAGTTTTTAAAATAATTATTGTTTTTTTGCCCTGAACTTCATTGCCACAAAGAAAAACTTGAGTTTTTTTAAAACATATTTTAAATACAGTAAAATATTTGTTGAATTATCTTTTTAAAATTAACAATAAAAATTTAAAATTTAACTTAACATTATATATCATATGCCCTTTATCATTAAAGATAAGACTAAAAAAATATAAAAACAAGGCTCAGTGAAATTTTAGCTCTAAAAGTATTGAAATGTCTTTCCTTATTCCTCACCATTCATAGCCGATTTGTTTTAACTCCTATTATTGAAGAATCTTTCTTAAAAATTAGCATTTTTTTGTTGTAAGTAGAAGATAATAAAATCACTATTAATTGAAGCTATTTTAATGCTTCCCATTTGTTGTGAATATTAACTTTTATTGCCATACTTTGTAGACAGAAAGTTTTAGGAGATTTACTTAAGTGAGAACCTTAGATACTCTCAGGAGTTTGTCAGATACAGTAATGTTTCATTTAACTTTATTCATTTCTTCTGAAATCTGTGAGATTAGAAGAAGAAAATGCAAAAGTTGGTTAATTAAGAGTTCTAATTGTGTGAGAACCATTCATTCAAGTTTTGTTTGACCAGAGTATATTTGATTTAGACAAAACCATGGTTTTGTATTGCTAGCATTTTATTTTCTTCTAATATTTTATCTTGTTTTCATTTGGTTAATGACAAATACTGCATGCAGTTGTATGATACAAAGAGGTACTCATTACGATCATACTAACATATAATTATCCTAGAAGCATTGCTTATGTGCCGATTATGCCTAGAGGCATTGCTTATGTCTAGTAAAATATTTATGAGTATGTACATCCCAGGAAAAGTAGAAAAAAGAATTCAGAATAACCAATATAATCAAGAGTAGGGGAATTGTTAAGTATATTTTACTACATAAATTCATTTGTATATTTTATAGGCAGTAAAAAAAAAAATCACATTTTTAAATTAATGTTATGATGTGAGAAAATGCCCCTGATGTAAATACGAAAACAAGACAAAACTGTATGAAGTCAACATGCATGTGTGCATGTATATCTATATATAAATAAAACAGGAAGGAAATAAACTACATATTAGCAATAATTACCTGTGGGCAGTAAGATTTTAAATTTCACCTTTATACCTTTTATAGCTCTTATAGGGGTCATTTTGTAGTAAATGTATGCATGTATTTAGCAGGGCTTTTGTGATGATCAATTTATATGTATGGAAGGTGTTGAAGCCTACAGAAGTTGCTGCGGTTTCAAAAACAATAGAGTTAGGTGCAGAAAATGTTGCTTACTTCCCATTGCTAAAGCACTGGGGAAATAAAAGGAAAAATAATATAAAGTATTTCTGTGAATTTTAAGGTATTTCTTATTTTATTTGTAGATCAAATAACAGGATAGCAGATCTTTCTTACACAGTGACTCTAGAAGATTATGGACTAGTAAAAATGCGTGAGATTTTTATCTCTGATTCATCTCAGGTAAATATAATTGAATGTTATCAAATTATTTTTTAAAAGGAATCTAATGTGCATATGTGTGTGAGCGTTTAAATGTACTTTTTGGTTCATCTCTTAGGGTGTATCTGCCATACAACAAAAGCCATCTTCTCTTCCTCCAGCACCTTGTCCTTCAGAGATCCAGACAGAGCCTCGTGAAACCTTAGAATACAAAGCAGCACTTGAGCTAGAAATGTGGAAGGAGATACAAGAAGATATTTTTGAAAATCAGGTTACTTTTTAAATGTTACTTTAAAAAATCTGCTTTGTCTGCTCTGTATATTTTTCCTTCTCCATAGCAAGGTTTAATCTCTATGTTCTGTAGGTACCTTATCTAATTTCTTTGAATGTCAACAGTGCTTTACTTAAACACATTTGAGAATCAAAAAATACCCGAAATGTGGCACCTTGGCAGAAGCCACTCAGAATTCTGTAAACTTTGTTCATGATTATTGGGTAAAATTGGGAAGTTACTCTTTAAATTTCATGTCTTCATTTGGCATGCCCTCCTGGAACCTTGCATCATTAGTCTCCAAACAAGAGTTAGAAAGCACAACCTACTGTTAGTTTTATACTTTCCTGAAGTGAACTCAAATGGGCATTATTTGCCTCAGGCATCCTCCTTTTTTTTTCTTTTTTTTTTTTAGAATAAAAAAGAATGCCTGAAAAAATCATATTAGTAATCAGCATCGGTTCTTTAACTGACAACTGATTCATTTATTTGACATATTTGGGGTTTTTTGGCGACTTTATTTTTCTTCCTTTTGTAGCTGAAGCAGAAAGAACTGGCTCATATGCAAGCTCTTGCAGAGGAGTGGAAGAAAAGAGACCGAGAAAGAGAATCACTAGTAAAGAAAAAGGTAATAACTTGTGTAAAAGTGAGGAAGAAAAGGAAGAATATTAATGATAATATCTTGTATTTGCATTAAAGGCAGTCTCTGGAAGGAATAACTAATTATAGTGGTGATATGTTGGCATGGAAGAAGTGAATGGTGGCTCTGGATAGAAGGGAGGCGTTTCACTGTAAAGTATTTTGTGCTTTTGGAATATGCAAATGTATTACCTATTCAAAAAATATATAATATAGGCCAGGTATGGTTGCTCACACCTGTAATCCCAGCACTGAGGAAGGATTGCTTGAGGCCGGGAGGTTGAGACCAGCCTGGACAACATAGTGAGACCGCCATCTCTTAAAAAAAAAAAAATGTGTGTGTTTGTGTGTGTATGAATATACAAAAATGAATAGAGAAAAACCCTGCTGATGTATAAAAAAGAAATAAAAGCACATTTCAATATATATAAAACTACATATTATAATCTGTAAGTTAATAAAATGCCTCAAACGTTCAAGCTATTTTTAAGAATTATGAAATAAATTACATTTTTAAAAATGATAACACGAGACCATCTGATTTTATTCCTGAAGCAAAAGCTTAATATTTATCCATTTACACTCAAGTTATTAAATAAAACAACCCTAACAGACTTTCTTCAAATATTCTATTAATAATTTTAGGACTTTAGAAATATTCTTATTAGTGGTTAATCAGTATTCATCTTCAGATTTGAGGGGATGGCTCTACAGGTCTCCAGTGCTCCAGTGCTCCTTCTCTCTGTAACCCCCTCCTCTCATCAACTCTAGTTGCCTCAGCCTCTCTGGTCTCCATTCCGTTGTCTTAGCTTAGCAAGATTGCTAGTGTCTGTTTGGGTTCCCCTTCCTTGAGCTACTACAGTCTTCAGGCAGTAAGCTAGATATATTGTAGGGATTGCCTCATTTATTTCCCACCTTTTAGAGATCATCGTCCTGTGCTGCCTGTTGCCCAATGTCTAAAAACAGGTGTTTCATAAATGTTGTTTAATTTGTGTTTATAGAGGAGGGCCATTTGTCTTTTATGGGTGGAAACAGAAGTACACAGGCCTTTGATTTTAAAATAACCGTATCAGCTTTTTCTAACTTAATTCTCACCATTAAAAACTTGAATAACCAGTGAACTTTTAAAAAAGCTGAAAGACAAAAATAAGAGTATTTCAAAGTCTCTATTCTTTAGAAACGTTCAGATAACCAAAATTGCAATAATTAGAAGCCCTGACATACATTTTAACATTATGCTGGTTATCCTGTTATTAAGTGAGTTTTATATTAAGTAATATTTACAGACCTCACCTATTAGATATTCATTGAATCTAGGGGAGCTGGAAAATATCATTTTAATTCTTAAAATGTTTAACCTAGCCTTTAAGACAAGATGAGTTTATCCTTGAATAATTTCTCTTCATTGCTGTTGAAGAGTATTTTAGTATTGAGGTCTGCAAAATTCAAATCAGGAAATACTTGAAAAGTTAATAAAATTACTAGAACCATGACAAATTCAATTTGTGCCATAATTAAACTTTCTGTGAAAACTCACCAAGTAATTTTTGGTTTGTTGTCATTTTGGTAATAATGATCTTTTCAATTGAAATTTGTAATTGGTTTCCATTTATACAACTTCTACCCTTTCAGCTTGAAATGATGAGTTCCTGGCTAGTTAATAACTCCAGTCAGAAAACAATATGATGCCTACATAATAAGTGATTGTGCTGTTTATTCAAATTAGTCATATGATAAAGGTAGATCTGAGATTGAGATTTGCCATTTTTTTTCAACCTAAGTGCATTTTTGAGACCAAATACTTTAATTCATTTGTCTTAAAGTATCCTATCTTGCATGGGATCAGTTTTTCTTTTAAATTTTATCAACCACTATAAAATCAAGTCAGTAGTGAGAAAAGTTGTTTTTCAGTATGATGAAATATTTTAAAGCTAAATACTCTTGAGACTCTCACTATAGTATTTTTTAAATGTCAATTATATGTGAGCCTTTTCTGTTTATTTACCTGATTTTTCTTAAAAAACGATGTATAACTTCTTTCATACTTTGAAAATTTACCTGAAGGAGTAAATATATACGTGGTTCTTTTCTGCCCTCTGGAGCAACTGAGATACACTCTGTCTTACATATGACTGCCCGTCAGATAGCTGAAGATAGTCGTTACCCACAGAGAAGGAAGACATCAGTTCTACATAAGGGAACATAAGGAAGTGTTCTGTAGATAAGATCGTGCTTTCACTTTGGTGAAGATTAGCGGATATTGCCAGATAGACTCAAAGGGTATTCCAGACATAGCCCCTTCAGCAGAAGGCAGAGAAGTTTGAAATAGATTCTGCATTAAGAAAATTATATGTAGTTTGATGTTGGAAGAGGGGAGGAAAGAGTGTGCCTCAAGAAATAAGGTAAGGGAGGTTGATACCCTGGAGAATAAATGATCTCTTAAATCCATTATGTAGAGTTTAGACTAGATACTGTAGGCTTTTTTTAGCCAGGCCTTCCTGAGAGAATGAAGCCCTTAATACCCTAAGGGATCCATTATTTGTAATAAATTAACCTTATCCTATGCATCTAAAATGGTAGTTATGTACCATTTTAGGAGAGGATGGAGAAAATAATTAAATCATTTTCTGTGTTTTGTGGTTCAGATGATAAATCCTGGTTGAGAAAGGTAGAAATATCAGAATTTTTTTAAATGAAGATTTTTATATAAAATAAGATAATTAGGTTTTCATTCTATAACAATAATTCTGATGGAAGTACAGTGGATAGAATAGAGGAATGTGAAACTAAAGTCCAGGAGACCAGGAAAGCAATATGTATAAAAAACGAAAGCCAAAAACTAATAGTAGCGAAAGGTTATGGAGAAAAAATGGGTGGTAAAGAGATGATTTTAAGGAGGTTTAGGACCTCAAGCGCTAAGACGTCCTTACGGCTGTTCACAATCCACTTTCCCTAGTCAATTCATTTTCTCACTCGCCAGAACAGTTAGTTTTTGTCTTAACAAACAATCCTTCCTCATCCTTACCCGGTTTATCTCTGTCTTTGAAACACTTCCTCTACTTGGCTTCTTTGACTATACTTTTTTTTTTTTGGACTACACTTTTCTACTGTTGTGTTCCACTGTCTTCACTGGTCTCTCTTTCCTAATTTTCATGCTAGATTCTCCTCATGTTGGCTTTATTGGCTTGTCCCAGAGCCCAGTCCTCAAATACCATCCTTTCTTTTCTCTGTATACTCACTCCTTGGATGATGTCATTCACTCTCTTGGCATTATATACACCAGGACACCCACCACACACACCCCCATCCCTGACTTCTTCCCTGCACTCCGCACTTGGCTATTTAGTTGCTTACACTAATATGCGTTTCAAATTTAGCAGTCTTTTGTTTCCATCCTCTGTAAATTTAGATTAAGTCTAACATACTAGAGGATGTGGAAATCATAATATATGAATAACAGTTAAAATTTGTGTTTATCTTGGAGAAGAAAAAAGACCAAGAAGAGGAAATATGACCATCACCAGTCTCAAATTCATAAAAGCACATTTTTTTCTTTGAATTGGCGGATGTAATTTGTGACTTTCCTATTCTCAGGTCCTCTGTTTCAGTGAAATGATACATATTTTTGAATTTGTGTGTGTTTTAAGTTTGGGAGAAGGTAGGTAACTTTTTTTTTTTTTTTTTTTTTTACTATATTTTAGGTGGCTGAATATACTATTCTAGAAGGAAAACTTCAAAAAACTCTAATTGACTTGGAGAAGCGAGAGCAGCAGCTTGCTAGTGTGGAATCAGAGGTATTTCATTCATCTATCATATTTTTTTTGCAGCATAGAGGGGTTTATTGCAAAGTAGAAATACTATTTTAAAAATTAGGTGCAAAATAGTCCCAAGGGAGAAGGGACTCAGGATGGGCTGCTTATAAGAATGAGACAGCAAAGACTGGAACTAGAGCCACTCCATTTATGGGAGTCTTACATAATTATTTACAAAGAGGTGGAAAGTGGTGTTATTAGTAAGTATGTCATCTATCATATATCTTTATTTCACAGAGTCTATATATGAAATTCATACTGTTTATTACTTTGTACTCTATATTTCATGAAAATTGTCTTTTAGACATGCAGAAAACTGCTATTCAAACTGCTATTCAGCGTATCTTGTATATTAAGAATAGGTAGAAAAGTATGTCAGAGTGTTTAAACTTAATAGTGTAGATTTGTTCCTAATACTAAGGCTGTATTCTATGCGATTAGGCAAGAATCAGAAGTTTCTAAAAGAAGAAAAGAAACTTGGGCATATTTGCTTACACACTTAAAAAGGTTTTATTCAATGGAAATGTTAAGTGGTTAGGGTTTTCAAGTGAATTTATACAAATTGTTTATGGATTTTTATATGTGTGTATAATAGTATTAAACAATGAAAACTTATAATGGTACACTTGAACATTAACTCTCTAATAACTAAAAAAGATATGAAAATAAATTTGTAAATATCCTGAACATTTGAGTGTATAGAAAGATAATGGAATATTGAATAGTATAATGCAGCTAGTAATAAACCAACATCTTAAAGATGCCTTTGTTTTAAGCTTCAAAGAGAAAAAAAGGAACTTCAATCAGAACGTCAACGGAACCTGCAAGAACTGCAGGACTCTATCCGTAGGGCCAAAGAGGACTGTATTCACCAAGTAGAACTAGAAAGGTTAAAAATCAAACAGCTCGAAGAGGATAAACATCGCCTTCAGCAACAGGTTGGATAATGTACTTGTCATCTTTTTATGCTTAGTTTATTTGCATTCTAGTAATAAGAGAAATAGTTCACTAACTACTAAAAAGTGGTAAAATTCACAGTAATTTAGACTATTAATCATATTTATTGCACTGAGATTCAAATATACTTTAAGTTGGATCTTTTTCTAACTATTTTGTGTGAAATTATGCGTATTTCAGGTCATTTCCAACTTAAATCTTTTTCTGATAAGTTTTCTTTAAGCAAACATAGATATTCTTCATGTAGCACTGAACCAAATTCAGTTAAGGACCAAATTTAGTTAAGATACAAATTTCATGAGAGAATTGTCTGTGTTCCTGTTTCCTCTCCTCATACTCAGTAAAACTGATTGATATCATCAATACTATTGTGCTTGTTTTTGTATTTTCTCTTCTCAACTTCCACATCACCACTCTCCCTTGTTTTTCTCTACCTTTCTGGCCATCCTCAGGCTCTTTTGCAGGCTTGTCTTCCTTTAGCCATTACATGTTGGACTTCCTCCAAGCTCAGGACTTACTTTCTGCAAAAACAATCTTATTCATGATTTCATGCCCATGATTTCAGAGACAATCTGTACATCTGGGACTTTCACATCCAGGGTCATATCCAAGACCTTACCTTTGCCATCTAGACCCATATATCTGATTGCCTTTTTGGCATCTCTATTCAGATGTCTTAAAGGCATTTAAAACCCATTGTGGTCCTTCTCTCCGTACTTGACCTTCTACCTGTAAATGTTCTTTGTTTCAGTGATGGGCCCCTCTAATCTCCTCATGTTGTAGCCAGAATGATATTTTTGAAATTGGGAATCTTGATACTTTCCTCTTTAAAACCTTTCAGCATTGTCTTGTTGCTCATAGGAAAAAGATCAGAATCATTTTGTCCTGCAGGCCTCTGCATAGATCAGAGCCTGTCTCTCTGACTTCATCCCCCACTCTTGTGCCTGTGCTGTGTACTCTCTGGCCATGCTTGTCTTCCATCAAGTTCTCAGGCATGCCATGCTCGCTTCACCCACAGGATCTTCATGTTTGCTGCATTATCTGGGCCTAGTGTACTCTGTTCCTCCTTTGGTTTTAAGCTAAAGCATCACCCACTCCTAGAAATCCTCCCTAATTAATGTTTCCCAAGTCTAGGTCAAGTTTTTATTTTATAGTCTCATAGGACATTATTCTGCTGTTCTTTTTCTTTATGATATGTCATAACAGTTTTTTAATTTCATTAGCATGATAATTTAATCAGTATCAGATTGTTTGCTCCATAAAAACTGTTCTGGTTTATAGCTGTATCCCAGGGGTCCAGGCCAGTTGTCAGCACATAATAGGGGCTCAATAAATATTTGCTAAAAAAAAGAATCAAGCTGTTAAAAATTAAGCTTATCTTTCTTGAAAAATTCCAGTGTAGATTAGATATGTATGATGAATGCATCCCAAGTCTTCACTAAATTTTCTCATGAACAGTTTCCACAGCAGCACAGGGCCATTATTTAGGTGGTTGTAAAATATGAATTTGATTGTTACCAAGTAGGGTAGTCTTGTTTAAAATACAAAAGATAAAGTTGTGAAAGTGGGCAATTATGATGGGATTCACAGTAATGCTTCTCTTCTTCCACTTATCAGGAAGAGTCAACCGTCTAGAACAAAGGCTCTTAACATGTATTAGAGTCACCAGGAGAGCTCTTGGAAAATACACCTATCTGTACCTTATCTAAGACTGGTATAAGCCAGGCACGGTGGTTCACACTTGTAATCCCAACACTTTTGGAGGCCTAGGTGAGAGGATTGCTTGAGCCCAGGAGTTCAAGACCAGCCTGGGCAACATGGCAAAACTGCATCTCTTCAAAACATATAAAAACTAGCCAGGCATAGTGGTGCACACCTGTGGTTCCAGCTACTCAGGAGGCTGAGGTGGGAGCATCACTTGAGCCCCGGAGGTCAAGACTCCAGTGAGCCATAATCACAATACTGCACTCCAGCCTGAGCAACAGAATGAGACACTGTCTCAAAAAAAAAAAAAAAGAAAAAAGACTCGTATATGGTGTTGTATATGGTGTAGTTTACTTCTTTGTAGGAATAACTAACTTTGGTGGGAAGAACTGATATTTTGGAAAAATTACCCGGAGCACACTTGTATTCTTGAACCACTGTTCTAAAACCTGGGGGGAAAAAAGGGGGTAGGAAGGACAGGAGAAGTTTCCAAGATGCCCAGATTGCTAAGTCCACGACTGTATACATTTCACATTTTAGGTATGGAAAAGTTTTTTGGGCCCTTACCTTGACCATGTTACATGTATTATACACAGAATTCTAACTAGACTAGTAGAAGGGACAGTTAAGCACACTGTCAGTGAGAGCTGATGAAGATTAAGTATCTCTACTCAAATAGATTATAGCAGGCACTAGGACTCAAATCACTGTAGTTTGTGGATCACTTAGCAAAGGAAAAAGAGCCCAACATGCCTTAATAGCTTACTGCTTTATAACCCAATTGTAACAAGAATTGTGTATGATAATGTTCTGGAATTGTGAAGAAACTACCAAATTTAATATTTTTTCAGCTTTTGTTTAAAACAGAAAAGTGAGAGACTTTAGAAAGGTTTCTATTCAACTTTGGATGTTAAAAAATAGGTAAACTTCTGTCATATGGACAATTCTCATGTATGGAACACTACCTAAAGATGCTAGATAAATCCTAATTATTACTGATGATTTCCATTTTTGCCACATATTTTCTTGGTATTAATATTTCAGATTTAGGTAAGTCCTATGCCTTAGGGAAGAGATAATTGGTTTATCTAATGATGGATAGTCATAGCGGTATATGTTTTTGGAAAACATCTTTAGCAGTCTTTGTTCGCATTTCAAAAAAAACTCATTCAAAAAGAACATCTTCGTACCTTTTTAAAAAATTTTGAAACCGTTCTAAGAGAAATTTGAATGTTTAGTCAAGGCCGACTATCGTGTCATTTTGTTTTTCAGGAAGTATTGACTGCTTTAATGAAAGCATTATTCAAGGGGATGAAAAGTTCTGAAGTTGGTTTTTGCCCCTGCTACTGACTTAGCTCACTAGGTCTTTGACACTGCCTCAATTATTTAGCTTCTTTGACTTTCAGTTTTGTTTTTTGTTTTTACCTATTAGTATGAAGGAATTGAACCAAATAATCTTTAAATTACCTTAACTTGTAATAGTATTTGAATTTGTAAAATTCATAAGGTACCAAACTGTAAAAACAAGAAATGCTACATTAAAATTGAGCTTTTTTTTATTTACATGGATATTATCTGGCATATCTGTAATGCTCAGTCTTTTTTTTGGCAGGGGGGTCAAGATTATTCATTTTTTTCACATTTTATTTTCATTACATTGGGCTAGGTAGAGTCATGCACCAGTGTATTGATGATTATGTTATTCTTTAGGTTTCAAACAGAATTGGGATCCAGGTTGTAACTGTCTCTAAATTCAAGATCTGGAGCAGAATCAGAAGAGGTTGACCACTGCTGCTGGGGGCTGGGGGGTCTCTGGGAAAAAGGAAACAGGCGTGGAGCTGACTATGGAGGCCTTATGTTTCAGGGCTCCATTGGGGTACCCGAGGATCTTCCATGTGGCTCAGAGGAGCCCCTCAAAACACAAGCCTGGAGTTAGAACTCAGGAATTGGAAGGACAGTCACATCTGTAAAGAGAGAACCTGAAAAGATGTTGTTCTTCCATCTGTATCCCAGAATTCTGTGTAGGCCTTCTCCATAAGTAGAGGGCCAGGGTTGGCTTGTTGGCCTCAAAGTAGTCCAGTAAAAGTCGGCAAGCTTGTCACCATCTGGAGACACTCTTGCCAGCTCTTCTTTATGCTCCTGTGCTTTGGACACTGGGCAGTTGCTTTAGACTATTCCTGATTGTTTGTCCTCAACTCTTCAAATTCAAGAAATTTCCATTCTTTTAGTAAACTGGATCTCCTGGTCACTCCTTGATTTAATTAACTGGGCTGATGGTTTTTCTGGTTTCTTTTTCCTTCTTTGTTTTCTGAGGATTTCTAGTAATTTTAGCCTGTAATCTCTTTCTCTGTTTTTATTCCTGAGTCTTCGCCTGAGATTATTTTCACTGTAGCTGTAGGGCCTAATCCTGGGTTGGCAGAGAACTTGCACTTACTCTGCTCTAATGGAATCCAGGAGAGACAGAGTTGCCTTAGTGTTGAAATGTGTTTGCTCCTCTCTGCTTCTGGTGGTCTCTTGCTGAATTTTTTCTTACATGCGACATCTTAAGAAAAGTGTAAAGAAAGTGTTAGTATTTCTGAAGGTAACTTTTAAATTTGACATTTGAGTTTTACCAAAAACATTTTCATGATACTAGTTTGATAAGAAATTTCATACTCTTCAAAAGTTTTTGTAGAATCAGTTGATTTACTGAATTTTTAATTACTAAGGATCTTTATTTTCCTCATTATACTTTATCAGTTTTCCAGATTTTCTACTATGAGCATGCTGTAAAATAAAAAAAAAAAGACCTTGTTGAATTGAATACTTTATTGTTAAACTTTGCAAATCATTGTTTTGAAATGGCTAAACTTTTTTTAATACAGCTTAATGATGCTGAAAATAAGTATAAGATTTTGGAAAAAGAGTTCCAACAGTTCAAGGACCAGCAAAACAACAAACCAGAAATCCGTCTACAGTCTGAAATAAATCTTCTCACCTTGGAAAAGGTACACATGTTAATTTTGTGCAGTTTAACTAGTCCCAGTGATCAATTTATAAAATCAATCAATAATGTGTATACAATGTAATAATGTTTTGCTATAGTGTTCTGATGTCAAATAAGAATGCATCAGAGAATTAAAGGCACATGACATTATTAGTACTTGAATTTCTTGGCTTATGTCAGTTGTAGCTTATACAAATTAGAGTCCTTGGTTGCAAACATCAGAACTGACTAACTCTAGTAAGGAAGGAATTGACAAAACTTTCAGGAGGCTGAAGAAGTAGTTTCAGAATATGGGCAGGATACGGAAAGCAAAGCATACCCAAGATCCTGTCAGAAAACAGTCTACTTCGGATGCTCCTGTTGATGCTGTCACTGGATTCCCTACCCTCTGATTCTGATGTCATGCTGTTGAACTGTTTTGTGGTAGCCATTGTGAATATTCTCTCCATGTATCACCCCTGTAGATTCAATGTCCTAGATAGGAGTATTCATTTGAACCACAGACTTGCACTCTAGCTCTCAGCTAGGAAGAAGGAATAGTTATCTTATTTTGTTTTCTGTGGTTGGAAGCCACGTTCTTCTCATTTAAATTGAGATTCCTCCACAAACAGCATGTTCAGGTGCTAGGCATTAAAAATGTGTAATGTCCAATAGACAAGTTTGACCATATGTGTTCTTGCATTTTATGATTTGATAACTTTTAGGCATGATTAAAAAAATATAGCATTCAGAGGAAAATAACACAGGTAATACACAGGAAAATTACCTTTAAAGTTTAAGGATTTAATTGTGCCAGCCATCCCCATCTTTTCCTACTGAGCTTTGTGTTGAAGGCTTCCTTGCCCTCATAGACTCGCCACCAGGGGGCACTAGCAGAAGACTAGTGGGTGGGAGTTGGATCTATGCTGGGATAGTTTTTTCCATCTCTCTCTACTTCCTTTATTTTCGCTGGCAGTAGTTGAATCTTTTTATGGTTCCATGTCCCATCAGAGAGCCCTTCTCTCCAGCTTCCTTCGGGCCATCCTCCCTGTGGTTCTAGTTCACTGGACAACAGAGCTCTGGTGAGCATTTCCTTTGGGCATTGATATAGTTTGGCTCTGTGTCCCCACCCAAATCTCGTCTTGTATCTCCCATGATTCCCAGATGTTGTGGGAGGGACCCGGTGGGAGATAATTGAATCATGGGGGCAAGTCTTTCTTGTGCCGTTCTCCCGATAGTGAATAAGTCTCACAACATCTGATGGCTTTAAAAAATGGGAGTTTGCCTGCCCCAGCTCTCTCTTTACCTGCCGCCATCCATATAAAATGTGACTTGCTCCTTCTTGCCTTCTACCATGATTGTGAGGCTTCCCCAGCCACGTGGAACTGTGAGTTCTCCATTAAACCTCTTTCCTTTGTAAATTGCCCAGTCTCAGGTTTGTCTTTATCAGGAGCGTGAAAACAGACTAATATAGGCATCATGTTACATTCAAAAAGCTTCAAATGTTGTAGCATTTTAGGTTTTCGGATGAGAGATGCTGAACCTGTAATAGTAGTTTATAAAATAGGGCTGATAAGAGAATGCTGGAAGTAAAGGTAATTTTGGGCCATATGGGGGAAGGTCTTAGATACTAAGTTAAAGAATTCAAATTTTATCTGGTAAGCAAAGTCAAATATTACTCCCAAGTTTGTAAGATTTGTGTAATGGATGTTAGTAGAAAAGAGTTTTGATGAATTGTAATCAGAAAGTAACATTGGGGGCTGGGTACAGTGGCTTATGCCTGTAATCCCAGCACTTTGGGAGGCCACGGTGGGCAGATTAGATTGCTTGAGCTTAGTTCAAGACCAGCCTGGGCAACATGGAGAAACCCTGTCTCTGTAGAAAAATATATATATAAAATATATATATAAAAAAATATATAATATATATTATATATGTGTATATATAACATATATATACACTAGCTGGATGTGGTGGCACGTACCTGTTGTCCCAGCTACTCAGGAGGCTGAGGTGGGAGGATCACTGGAGCCCAAAGAGGTTGAGACTACAGTGAGCCATGATCCCACCACTGCACTTCAGCCTGGGTGACAGAGCAAGAACTTATAAAAACAAAAAACAAAGTAGCATTAGGGAGTGATAGACTTCCATGTTTTGGAAAATGGACTAAGGAATAACAGTCACAGCCAAGAGTACTTTGAGAGAAGTAGTGTCTGGTGTCTGCTAAAGTGTGGCAGGGAGAGAAAGACTATGGAATAGCTTCAAAATCTTTTATTTAATAAATCCAGCACTCAAATCCTTAAAGCTTATGTTGAGATACTATAATCTGATAGTAGGCTGTGGAATAGATTCCTTTAGGAACTTTTAATACTTATTGTGTATTTCTTATACTTATTTCAGAACTACCATAATCCAACCTAGATTCTAAACTTTCCAAGGCAGAAACCATGTTTTAGCTATTTTCATATTACCTATTCTTAGGACAGCACCCTGTACCTTATAGCACTGAGTAAACATTTGTTATTCATGATGATGAACCAACACCATGTTTGATACTCAGAATTTTCATATATTCATTTATTCAGCAAAAATTAATGGAGGGCATGTTGTCATCTTGGTACAAAATTGTTTTGAGATGTTAAGTAGCTGCTAATCATTTCACCAGCTATTTATTGAGTACCTTCTATGTTTCTAGGATTATAGTTAGTCTTGCATTGAACAAGACAGATTCGTCAGGGAGATCCATTATAGAGGAGAGAGTAAAAAAATAAATGAACGAGATCATTTTTATGTCAAACATAAAAGTAATAAAAAAGGTGATGTCATATTGAATGTGGCAATGTAGGTGGCCTGTCAGGATAGATACCACCCCACATAAGGTGGTAAAGGAAGGCCTCTTTGAGGAGGGTAACTAACATTTTAATTGGGATCTGTGAGAAGAGAAGGAGCTACCAATGTGAAAAGCTATAGAAGGTGTGTCCCGGGAACAGCTGCAAAGGAACTGAAGGGAGGTTAAGCCTGGATGGTTTGAGGTTGAGGACGAAGGCCATCCTAGAGCATGAGGGAAGAATGTACAAGATGAGGTTCAAAATATGGGCCATTAAAGCCATGACAAGGAGTTTAGGTTTTTATTCTAATAGAGTTATAGTATAATAGTAGTTAACAGTATGAACATGAGCCACATCACCTTGGTTCAAATCCTAGCTCTGCCACTTAGTTTACTTCTCTGTACTTATTTCCATATCTTTTAAATGGAGGTAGTAAGGTAATAAGGTTGATAACAGAGGTAAATGACTCAATATTTGTAAAATGCTAAGCATAGAACCTAGGACATTGTTTTACTTAAATCCTGTGTTTGTAAATATAAAAGTTAAGTAAATAATGAGATACCATTGAAAGGTTTTAAGTAGGAGAGTAACTTGATCTTTACATTAAGGAAAAAAATTATTCATCTAGTGTGTAGAAAATATGTGTTAGAGGACAAGACCTGTCTCTTCGGCTTATGACCCATATATTCAACTGCCTACCCAACATCTTTTCTTGAATGCCTTAGAACAGTAGTTCTCAAACTTTTTGGACTCAGGGTCCCTTTATTGATAATCACTGTATTAGAAATGGGGAAAAAAAACCTAGATAACATTTTTATGAAAAATAACTATTTTCTAAAACAAAAAATTGAGAAGAGTAACATTGTTTTACTATTTTACAAATCTCTTTAGTGTCTGGATAATAGACATCTGAATTCTTATATCTGATTTTGAATTCACTCTGTTGTGATATTATACATCATGTAGCCTCTGGAAAACTCCAGTATACATTTATAGAAGCATGAAAGTGGAAAAGACAAATAATCTTTTGGTATTATGGAAATAGTGTCCATCTCCTGGACCCTTGGAAGTCAGTCTTCAAGATATCCCAGAATGTCCAAAACTAAACTTGCCCATCTCCCTGAAATATATTTTTCATGTAGTGTTTCTGAACTCAGTAAATGTTTCCGCAGCCTGTTAGCTCCCAAGCTATCTTGGGGTACTCTTATCCCCACATTGATTTAATTGCAAGTCTTAACTGATTCTTTTTCTTACATATTTGGTCAGTCTCTTCATTTTTCTACCAGTGAACTTGAATCCAGCTGGACATTTCCCATTTCTCTTTTGATAAAACCAAGTAGTAAAGTGTTTCTGTGTTTATAAATATGAATTCTGTAGTACCTACCAGAAATATTTGAAGCACTCATTGGATAATGTCACATGGATTCTCACAAGATCTATTATGTGGGTGTCTAAGAGTACTTCCATTTTACCCTGGGGAAATTTAAAGACTAGAAATCAAAATTGTAACAGAGGTGTTATCTTATTCATCCCTGAATATAGACTGGTTGACCAGGTAATATCCACAATAAAAATAAATTTTAAATGACTTTTAAAATTTCTTCCAACTATGCTTTTATCAAAAGGATAAAAATCATTAAACATATTAAAAGTATAAGCAGTACTGTGAGTTTTCTCTCTCAAGGCAAAGTACATAATTTAATTGCCTCTATTTTAGACTTAATACATTCAGCCAGCATGTTTAAGTGCCTAGTGAAAAGAGGCTTTTCAGCTCTTCTGAAAATTCTTTGTAAATCTTTTTGGAGCCAGAAGAGGGCAGAATCTTATTTCTTAAAATAGTGACAAAGAGATAAATGCACAAAAAGAAAGACCCAAGTTAAAAAGTATCTGATTTAATTTGTAAGCTCTGGTTATGTCTGATTGAGAGCTTTTTTTCTTTTCTCATTATGTATTCTTTTCAGTGTAATATGCATATTCCCATTTTTACTGAAATTGTCTAAAAATAAGTTAACATAAACATATAGTTTTAGCAACTGTAATTGTTGATTCTTTTTACAGGTTGCATATCCCTTATCCAAAATGCTTGGGATCAGAGGTGTTTCCAATTTTAGATTTTTTGGATTTGGGAATGTTTGCGTTGTATTTACCTGTTCAGCATCCCTGATCAGAAAATCTGAAGTCTGAGATGCGTTTCTTATGTCATGTCAGTGCTGAAAAAGTATTGGATTTTGGAACACTTTGGATTAGGGATATATATACATACATACGTATATATATGTATATATACATACATACGTATATATATGTATATATACATACATACGTATATATATGTATATATACATACATACGTATATATATGTATATATACATACATACGTATATATATGTATATATACATACATACGTATATATATTATATATACATACATACGTATATATATTATATATACATACATACGTATATATATTATATATACATACATACGTATATATATGTATATATACATACATACGTATATATATGTATATATACATACATACGTATATATATTATATATACATACATACGTATATATATTATATATACATACATACGTATATATATTATATATACATACATACGTATATATATTATATATACATACATACGTATATATATTATATATACATACATACGTATATATATTATATATACATACATACGTATATATATTATATATACATACACGTATATATATTATATATACATACATACGTATATATATTATATATACATACATATATACACATACATATGTGTGTTTATATGTCTATAGCTTCAATAATTGGGACTTTAAAAAATGAAATATGGAAGGCATGTAATTTAGTAGGGCCTACAGAGGTTGAAAAGACTGAAGATATATTGAAAGAACGTAAATATTTTTAATTAAGCTAAAATTTATGTATGTAAGAATATTTGGTGAGTATCTACTATATGCCACCCCTGACTTGGGGCAAATGAGAAAGATAAGAGAAAAATCAAAGACAGGAAGAGAAAAAGTACATTATCCTTTTGAGACTTCCTTTTGAGACTTCACTTAAAGAGTTCGTAAAGTAATTGGGAAATTACTCAGAGAGCAGTAAATGACCTTGAATAATCAAACACCAAGGAATGTGATAGAAACCATTTGGCGTTCGGAATCTAGTAGTTGTAAGACAGTTTCATGTAGAGGTAGAGTCTGAGCTAAGCCTTAAGATTTAGGTAAGCAGAGGAAAAATAATTGGCAGCCTCAGGAATTAACTTGGGCAAGGAGTAGGGAAGGCACAGGGGACACAAACCTGGTTGGAGTAGGTTTCCTGTTGAGGAAAGCAGGTTGAGCGGGTAGGACAGATGCTGTATTTTGGAATGCCTTCAATCCTAGGTGGAGTAGTTTAGGTTTAATGCTGTAGATAAATAGTAGCTACTATAGATTTATTTAATAGTGGTTTTTACAAGATTAGTAGATAGAATAGATTTGAGGCTGGGGAGGCTGGAGAGACAAAAGAACCTTTTATAGTCAAGATGAGTTGAGACGAACCTGGGCTAAGGAAGTAGTGGTAGGAATATAAAGGAATAGAATTTGAAAATATTTCAAGAGAGAAATGTAGAGTTCCTTGTGACAGACTTGATCTGGGAATAGCAGATTAAGAGACAAAGACAATGCCATACTTCTAGTAAAGAACTAGAATTGTAGGTGTGTCAAGAGTAGACATAGGGAGATTGGAAACCAGTGAATTTTAATCTGTGCTTTGAGTTTTCCTAGCCTCTGAATGGACTGTAGGTCCTGAGATGAGTTTTTCTTTCAGGAGTATATAACTTGGCTTATGGTCTATTACCTCAGTCATGATCAAGAAAACCTAAAGAAAAATATAAGTACAAAGGCTTCCAGAAGTTTAAATCTACTTACAGTAAGGGCTCTTAAGAACCCAAGTCTTTGAATGCCTTGAAATTATATCAGAATTTTAGTTGTGTACATTTTTTCTGGGAATTGGGTCCATATATTTCTTTAGAATCACAGAGACATCCATATCTTAAAAAAAATAAGTTAGGAATCATTGATCTGGGGATAGGAATGAATTAGAAGAATGAGGTTTGTGTCTCAGATTTACTAGCTACAGGATTGTATTAAGAATAAAGAAATTATATCGATAACTATACATGTGTTTTAAGTTAGTGTGACTATGCAAATACAAATTATTTTAATAATTATGGCAGAACAGATATAACCTATCCACATTTTTTTCTGATGGTGCATTAAGTATAAGTAATCCCACTAGGTTCATCTCTGGCCTAACCCTCATTCTTGGGGTCATCTAGTATACTAGACCTTCTTCAAGACCCATGGACATGATTGCTTGTATAATTGAATACTATCCTCTTATCCCACAGTGATAAAAATATTTTTTTCTTTTCTTCTGAGGTATGGCCTCTTGTTAAATTACCAAGTAGTAGGTATACATCTTTGGGGCATAGGTAGACGAGATCATCTTCAATAATCTCAGCAGTATTATTCAACTTAAGATGCTTGAGTCTAGTTGTGAAATGTCAACACATTTAAATCCAAGCACTAGAGATTTGTAAAGCAGAAAAGACCTTGACTCCATGTAGTCATATATTACTGCAGAAAATGTTCTGCACTTTTGTGAAGGGAATTTGGCCATCTGTTTTTTCTTTCATTTTATTTTCATATGAGTTTTCTGAAGTTGGAATTTTTGGATGGTGTCTTCATTTTTGTTTTCCTGTAAAATATTACAAGCTATATGTATGGGAAAAACTAGACTTGATATAAAAATTAGACTGGTTCAGAGTAACAGTGTTTTACTGTAATTCAAGCAGATTATTACATTATCACTTAATAGTAAAACTGACTGTTGGCTACATGAATTTGTTTGGTACTTGGTTTGAAACACTGAGTACATTCCAAAACATAGCCAAGTTGGCTTCAGTTCATGTACAACAGATTGCCTGCTGCAAGTATAAATAATCATATTTTTTAATTGAATCACTTTAGTGTTTTTCTTTATATATTTGAGGAAAAATAGAAAATAGAATGTGAGTTATTAAGGAACATTATTTTTCTTACTCTTGGCTTTATGTTAACATTCTTAAAATATTTTTGACTTTGTACTCTTTCTTAGTAAACTGCTTTCTGATAAAACATTTCACTGTTTTCAGAGTTTCATGATTTTGCCAAAATATAGTTATAAAAGCATCTCTACTGGCTGTCTTCATAAGACAAAATTCCATATGAAGATAGGCCTCCAAAAAGAAAATTTGGCTTCTAAGATTTAGAGTTACAGCAAAATTGGAATGTTAACAGTTAGAACTGCTTTTTGTAAAAAATGAATGTATTTCTCACTATGATCTTTATATAATATATATGTTTAAATACATTTATAGTAACTGTCTGGAGGTTAAGACTAATTCAGTTCTTTTTAGGATAGACTGTTAGGCAATAAAAATAAGACTATATTTTAAACAGAAAATGTTCATGTGCCATAATATTTATAGTAAATTCTATAACAGTTTTAGATGATGTCGTATGTTACACTGTATAAACTCTTTTCTTAAGCCAGACTCTTTGTATATATTATCTTTCAGTGGTTGTACACAGTGGTATAGTGTTTCACTTGATATGATTTTAATCACTGTTAGGTTGAACTTGAAAGAAAGTTGGAATCTGCAACTAAGTCTAAACTGCATTACAAGCAGCAGTGGGGACGAGCTTTGAAAGAACTTGCCAGACTTAAACAGGTATGTAGTTTATAGCTTATTCTTTTTACATCTTTTTCCCTTGTTTCTTTGCAAATTCGCATGTTTGGCAATATATCTTATATTCAGATGTCTGCATTTGAATATTGCTATTTTTTGAGATTAGAGGCTTTTATAAAAATATGTTATAAAGGCAAGATCCTTCTTTTTTATAGTTAGAAACTGAAACAATTATGTCTTTTAAAAAAATTGCCAGCTATCCCTTTCCTCTGAAGAAACTGGGAATAATTTATTTTACTTTCACTTATAAAACAACCACTCTTTTCTTTCTTAGGATTAAACTTTCCACTGGGAGTGCTTTTTAGGATGAAATTTAAGGATAACTTGAACATTTTCTCAAGTTTAAGAATATATTTTAAATGTTATTCTTAAGACACAGTAATTCAGTCAAGAAAAGGAATTACAGGGAATTTTTGCATGATTTTTAAAGCGTTTAAAAACTTTGATAGAAGTTTTCTGAATTCTTATATTTTTTTCTTTCCTGCTACCAATCAACAAATGCTGTTAGCTTCAGAAGAAATTATTCTTAATTTTGGACATATTTGATCTTAATCATTTGAAGAAATTATGAATAAGATTTTTATTTTGAATCTAATCCTAACTGACCTAAATCTTTTAAAGATTAATAATGGGTAGTTTATTCTAAGTTCACTTTTCTTTAATGTGTCAGTTTTATTCTGAATGAAATTTCACACATAAGGTCTTTCAAGTTTGTATTTTTCTTCATATGTCTCCATAACCGTCAAATACTATTAAACATCGTTATGGTATTATACTAAACGCTTACTAAACTTTCATGGAGTACTACCAGTCTACATGAGAATTAAAAACTAGGGTAGGTAGTTTACCCTAACATAAATGATGGAGGAGTTGGGATTGTAAGCATTACAAATGAAGACAGGTAGATATATATGTAAATATAAAATAATGTACCATGTGACTATATTATATAAATGTTGACAGGACTAAGGATAGACATTATGGGTAGTACTAAGAGTCTCCTGTATTGAAAGCAGTGTCTTACATGTACAATAAGTATAAAATAATATTATACCAGATGTAAATATATGCAAGACATAGGCCTTTCCATCACAGAGCTTGCAATTTAGTAATAAGGAAGAAACAACTATAAATATAAAATTTACTGTCTAATAGTAAGAGCCTTGACACCGGCCATATAGAGTACTCAGGAGGAGAAAGTACATCTATTTAATAGGAGTTGGAAAGGTGTCATAGGAGAGGAGGTATTTGTGATAGACCTCTGGAGATAGATACTTAAGATTTTAATAGAGGAATTGGTTGTGATTTAGGAAAGTAGTGGGGGAAATGTAAATATAATGGACAGAATGATCATAGCAAAGAGGCATGAAGTGGGAAAGCATAGGCTGTTCTTATAAAACAGAGGAGGGCCCGTTTTCTAAGTCATTTCTGGTAATAAGGGCTGGAACTTAAGTAGTAGCAGTAGGAATGCAACAAGAAGATTCTTGTCAAATATGATGCCAAGGGCTCAAGCTTCAGTGTCTGGTCCAGTTTTGGAAATACAGTTACTAAAAGCTGTTTGGAGGGTGGGAAGGAGATAGGATTTGCAAATTTGGATGTTTTAGTTTTTACAGAACGAAATTCGGCTACCAGTTAGAAATATGGATCTGTTGTTGGGAGAATGATTGGGCTTAAAAATAGACATAAAGGAGTCCTTTGCAGAGGTAGTCTTTGAAGTTGTGCCAGCCAGAACTTGGAATTCTTATGTTTAGGAAAGAGAAAAGAAAGCTAATGAAATAACAACTAGAGAAAATGTGAAGATCATTATGATGATACTGTTAGAGCAATTAGCATGTATCGAAAGCTTACTTTGTGCTAGGTGTAACACTGAGCCCTTCAGAATTTATCATTTAATCCTGACAAAGATCCCTACATAGCAGGTAATATTCCCATTTTATTAGGTAGGTGCAAAAGTGAAAGCGGCAAAAAGCGCAGTTACTTTTGCACCAACCTAATAGATGAGGAAACTGAGACTTAAAGAAGTTAAGTTGCATGTGATCACACAGGTACTAAGTGATAGACCTAGCATTGAAAGCTTTTGATGAATCCAGCCTCAGGCTCTTTCCCTTTTATGATATGGTCTTAGTCCATTGAAGTCAAGGAATGAAATAATTTCTAGAAGAAAATTAGCCACTCTGACGAGAGTACTGAGGTACGGGTCATCGTGAGTTGGTATATCCTAAGAAGGAAAATGCCATCATTGACAAGAGAGACCAGCTCTGGTATGAGAATTAAAGTGATTTTGAGAGAGAAGCAGCTAATATATGGTCATGATGCCAAGATATTTAAGTGCATATAGTATAACAGAGAGGAGTCCCTGTGGAATTGGGGCCAAGGAAATATGATGAGAATGGCTGCTAAAGGTAACAAGATATAAACTCCATCAGAAGCAGCATAAATAGTTGTTAAGAACATGGCCCTGGAGTCAAGAGAGCTAGGTTGAATTTTGGTTCTACCTCTCTGACTGGGAATTTAACTTCTCTGATTAGTCTCTTCATTTGAACAATGAGAAATTTTCTTCCACAGGTTATTCTGAGAATTAAACGAGTGGTTGTTAAAAAGAGATGAGCCATAAAGCTGTTCTGTGGTGGTGGTGCGTTTAGTCAGTGGGGACCTAATTGGACAGTAGCTTTTGATATTGATGAACAGAACAAATACTAGAGGGCTTTGTGACTGACAGTCAGAATTCTTAAGTGTGCATAATTGGGGGATATTGTTATGCAGTGATAGACGTTCTGTAGAAAACTGTACAGAAGGAAAAAGTATGTAAGGGCTAAATGTACAGATGTGCAAGAGTGTCAGTAGGTAAACTTCCCAAGTTTGAGTATAAAGGAATGTGAGTACATTGAGATGAAGAAACAGCTGTAGTTAGTTCATTCTTTCATTCATTCAGCAAGTGCTTATTGAGAGCCTGCTAGGCACCTTGCACAATGGGATGCTACGGATATAGCAGTTGTTCACCTAGGAGGACTGATACTTACTTAGAATATAGCAGTGTGGTAAGAAATGTAAATGAAGTCAGCAAGTATTAGAAAAACAAGGGGACCACTGGGGGCTGTCACCACGTTTGTCACTCAAAGCTAAGGGAGAAATATCTCGAAGAGAAAATGATTCAAATAACACTACTGGATAGGAAATCATTTCAAGTTTTTAAATGGAGAGTAGATGGGGAAGAAGTGGAAAATAGTGCTTCCATTGAAGAAGCTGAGCAGTGAACAGTCATTACACATTACCCAAATCAGCTGAAAAGGGGGAACAATGTTAGCTATTGGTTAGGGCATTTTCTATGGAGAACTGAATAATCATTAATTATTGAAACTTAATGTCATTATAATTGACATGTTTTTTATTGAGAAGTATCTATGCAAGAACTTTTTACTTTGTCATGTTCATATGTGTATATAATAGATTACATTCTTTAAGTTTTTCACCATTTGAGGTAGTTTCAAAAAAAATAAGTAAACAATGTTCTGAATAGAATCCCCCAAATTCCTGACTTTTGGTTAGTTTTACACTGGGGTATTGAAGTAGTCTCCTTTAAAAGAAGATTCAGTGTGAAAGGCTCCAATACAAGAATCCCTCCTTCCTAACACACGCATCCTCATACACTTTTGTTATCTTCTGGATCTTTTTTCCATTTAATCCATTTTCTATTTAACCTTCTTCTTGTGTATTTCCTACCCTCTTGCCCAAAAAGCATTGCAAAGTAATTTTAGCTATTTTATTCAAATAAGGAGAATATCACAAACATTCAGATACCTTTTGTAAAGAAAAGGAAAAAAAAAAAGTTTTAAATTAGTGGTTCAGTTCTGAAACCTATACTCCATGAAAGAAAAGTTCTTTGAGTGCAGAGATGCTCATTGCTTTTTCATTGCAAACCAATTTTAATCCTTATCCCACAAACTTTCTGCTTTAGAGGCAACACTGTAAACACATTTTGAGGTCACTAGGAATCATTGATGTTCTGCAGACTACACTGAGATGCAACACTTTAAGAAGAAAAGTAATAGACCTTGGGATTACCATAGTGAATTGTGCTCTGCCCCTGACTGTTTTAGTAAGGTTAAAATTAATAACTTCATCAAATAGGCACATTTCATGTGTGTGAAAATTACTCCATTTTTTTTCCTTAAACTTTTTATTAAAAACACATTTAATTGTGCTTGAATATAATTTTGGAATTGTCTGTCTGGTTTTGTTCAGAAGATTGTTTGTGCAACTTTTTGTTTAAATTGGATTAGTACCATGTTAATTTTACATTGCCTCTGGTGAATAGCCACGGGGCTGTAATCTCTGCCAGTAATTTGTCACATCAAAACCCTCTGGAGGGCCATACAAAACATTTGTATAGTATGGATTAGATGGTGAAAGCCATATCTTAGATTGTTAATAAATGTTAATGACAAAACCCAGCTGGTAAAGCTTGGAAATAAGACCTAATGCTTGGTGCCCATTGCCAGAAGAATGTTTAAACAGAGATTTCCATTACTCAGAGGTGACCTAGGATAGTCAATTTGTGAATTAAAAATATAACCTTCTAATTATTTTATAACCTTCTAATTATTTAGAAAAAAAATTTTCTTTTGATTCACAACTGTAAAAGCCTGTTTCCCAGTGGTAAGCTTTTTTGTTCTTTGATAACTGGGAAGGCAACAGCTGTAAAATATAAATAAGCATAACATAAAATGAGTCCTGATTTAGAAAATGAGGAAGTGATACCCTTAAGTTTGATATCATGAGACAAAGTTAAAAGTTCTACTTGTTAGACTTGTAAGAGGTAATTTAGTTTCCTTTTTTTCTTCTTCAAGATATACTATAGAAATATTTTAAAACCAAAACAAATACTTGAATTGCATTGGTCTACAAATACTCAAGTGAAGTTGTCTGCTTTCCTACTTGTGCTCTAAACAACATATTTGCATATTTACTTAAAAACGTTTCTTGACATCTTAGAATATCATTAAGCAGAATAAAACCTACTTTTTAAAAAATAAAGCATTGTTATGAAGTATGAGTTTGTTGTAGACAATTTACCATTTTTATGTCAGATATATTCAGAGTAGGTGTGTTTGTTCCCAGGACAGGAAAGAGAACTAATGTTTTGGGAAGGATTGTGGGTCCCTTACCATATTTGTGCACAGTAGATCTGTTTAAAACTGAGCTGATATATTTAGTTAAAACAACACAGACTTCATTGGCTGACATCAGCACTATCTTGTCCAGCCTCCTGCTTATCCACTCTGAGTAATTAATTTGATTAATTTATAAGTAATTTAGCCAAGGATGGGATGTAAATCTTTGTTTAAGAAAACAGTTGGAGGTCCAAGTCTTGGTTAAAAACTGTGTCTTGAAACCATCCAGGCCCTCCTACTGACTTGTCAGCTCTGGGTTATTTTCAGAAAACTTTACTTGAGTTCTTTAGTTTAGTTGTAAGTTTTTTCCCACAGACTTACATGGTATGTGTGAGTGGGAGAGTAAGTAGTGGCCACTTTTTAGCCGCTGTTTAGTCTAGTGTATGTATGTTTACATCTCCTCTCTGGATTTATAGGCAGCCAAGGCAAAATAAAGATTATACTCACTTGATTGAGGAGCCTTTAACCCAGAGCACCTGGCACTGGGGAGGACTTCTTTCACTAACCTCTAATTTGTGTGTGTGTGTGATTATTATTAATGCCCTATACTTGATTAAAAATTCAAAGCATTTAAAGGATTTTCTTATGTTTTAGAAAATGTTAAATTTTTTCAAAAACTTAATTTTACAGAGTAATCTAAAGCTAATAATCAACTTTTATTACTTATTTCCTGCTTGCAGTCATATTTACTGATTGTAAAAATTTTTTAAAAAGCCAATTTGCAGCACCATATAACATAGACACTACAGATCACCAGCAATCTTATCCTCTCCTCAGTCAAAGAAGACAGTTTGGCGTATTTTTGTCCAGATATGTTTTTCTTTTTAAATAACTTTAAAATGAAATATGCATTTCAAAGAAGGTTCTTCTACTCTTTCCACCTGCCTCCTGGTTTAAGAAACAGAGCATTATGAATGCTTTGGAAGCCCTCCGTGTCCCTTTCTCAACTGTGTCTTCTCTTTCCAGAGGTAACCACTATCCTGAATTTGATATTTATTATTCCTTTGCTTTTCATCATAATTTTGTAACATAAGATATATTAAAAGTCTTTTTGCAAACAACATTGCTTAGTTTTGTATGTTTTGAACTTTTAAATACATAGCATCATTCTCTATAAATATTGCACAATTTTATCCAGGATAAGAGAACACTGAATGTGTTAGTACCTGTAAGAGTTTCTGTAGTATTTATAGCTAAAAAGAGGATTTCTGGTACTAGGGGACATTCATTTCTTCAGCTTCACTAAATATTACATAATTATCTTTAAAGTTGTTATACTAATTTATAATTCCCAGTAGTAGCATATTAATTGTTCTTGTCCTTCACATTTTTGCCAACAATTGGCTATTGTCAGATGTCTTAAATTTTTCAGTTTGGTTGGCCCCAAGTAGTGTCACATTGGGGCTTACATTTTCATTCCTCTAGTTACTAATAACTTTGAGCATCTTTTCCTGTGTTTGTTTTTGAAACAAGGTCTGTCACCCAGGTTGGAGTGCAGTGGTGTATTCACAGTTCACTGCAGCCTCGATCTCCTAGGCTCAGGTCATCCACCTCAGCCTCCCAAGTATCTGGGACTACAGGTGCACGTCACCGTGCCTGGCTGATTTTTGTAAAGACAGGGTTTTGCCATGCCACTTACATTTCTTCATCTGTGGAGTGCCTGTTTATGTCTTGTGCTCATTAGAAATTAACAAGTGTAATTCAGATTTTGGAATATCAGACAAGAAGTTCGAAATACTATCATTATTATACTCTAGAAAATAGGTGATATGATGAAGAAATGTATTAGAGAAGTGGTATATTTTGAGACTATCTTATGTGCAATTGGAGAAAGAATGGGGAGAAAGCAATATTTAAAGAGATACTGGCTAAGAATTTTCCAAAAGTAAAAAAGATATCAGTTCATAGATTCAAAAATATCTATGAACTGCAAGCAGGATAAATACAAAGTAAGCCTACCTAGATGCATCACAGCAAAATTGACAAAAAGCAAAGAAAAACCTTAAAAGCTGTTGGGGGCAGAGGTGGGCAGATTACATTGCCTTCAAAGGAGCAATGATAAAACTGACAGATGACTTTTTAACAAAAACAAAGAAATTTGTAAGGCAGTAAAATAGCATCCCTAAAGTACTAAAGAAAACAATTGCTGAACTAAAATTTTGTTACCCAGTAAAAGCATTATTTATAAATGAAAGACTTCAGACTGACAAAAATTGGCAGAATTTGTCATGGCAAATCTGAAGCAAAAGAAATACCTGGGTTCTTCAGGCAGAAGAAGAATGATCTCAAAAGAAAGCTTTGAAATGCAGAAGAGTAAAGAACAATGGAAATTAAATATCAGGCTAACTGTAAATGGATATTGGTTGTAGGAAAACAACAATAACAGTATTTGTTGACTTTAAAATATACATAGAATTAAAATTTATGGCAAAAATACGAAGAAAGAGAGTGAAATGTTTAAAGTATGTTGCATTATCTGAAGTTGTAAAAGTCCTAATTAGATTCTGTTAAGTGAGGAACACATATTTCTTAAAGAAGAGTTAAAAATGATTTAGTAACAAGATTTACAGTGAAAATTGACAAATTATTTGATTAAAAGGAGAGAGAAGAAGGAACATAAAATAGATGGAATGAATAGAAAATCATAAGATGGAAAGATTTAAATCTATATCACCAAATGCTTTAAATATAAGTGGACCAAATGCTCCCATTAAAGACAGATATTTAAAAGCTGAATTTAAAAAGCTAACAATATGCTTTGTAAGAGGTACACCTTAAATATAAGAACATAGGATGGGCAGTATGGCCATTTTCACAATATTGATTCTTCCTACCCATGAGCATGGAATGTTCAATGCCATCCCCATCAAGCTTTCTTCACAGAATTGGAAAAAACTGCTTTAAAGTTCATATGGAACCAAAAAAGAGCCTGCATCACCAAGTCAGTCCTAAGCCAAAAGAACAAAGCTGGAGGCATCACGCTACCTGACTTCAAAGTATACTACAAGCCTACAGTAACCAAAACAGCATGGTACTGGTACCAAAACAGAGATATAGACCAATGGAACAGAACAGAGCCCTCAGAAATAATGCTGCATATCTACAACTATCTGATCTTTGATAAACCTGACAAAAACAAGAAATGGGGAAAGGATTCCCTATTTAATAAATGGTGCTGGGAAAACTGGCTAGCCATATGAAAGCTGAAGAAAGATCCAGTTTCAGCCATAGAAAGCTGAAACTGGATCCCTTCCTTACACCTTATACAAAAATTAATTCAAGATGGATTAAAGACTTACATGTTAGACCTAAAACCATAAAAACCCTAGAAGAAAACCTAGGCAATACCATTCAGGACATAGGCATGGGCAAGGACTTCATGACTAAAACACCAAGAGCAACGGCAACAAAAGCCAAAATTGACAAATGAGATCTCATTAAACTAAAGAGCTTCTGCACAGCAAAAGAAACTACCATCAGAGTGAACAGGCAACCTACAGAATGGGAGAAAATTTTTGCAACCTACTCATCTGACAAAGGGCTAATATCCAGGATCTACAGTGAACTCAAACAAATTTACAAGAAAAAAACAACCCCATCAAAAAGTGGGTGAAGGATATGAACAGACACTACTCAAAAGAAGACATTTATGCAGCCAAAAAACACATGAAAAAATGCTCATCATCACTGTCCATCAGAGAAATGCAAATCAAAGCCACAATGAGATACCATCTCACACCAGTTAGAATGGTGATCATTAAAAAGTCAGGAAACAACAGGTGCTGGAGAGGATATGAGAAATAGGAACACTTTTACACTGTTGGTGGGACTGTAAACTAGTTCAACCATTGTGGAAGTCAGTGTGGCAATTCCTCAGGGATCTGGAACTAGAAATACCATTTGACCCAGCCATCCCATTACTGGGTATATACCCAAAGGACTATAAATCATGCTGCTATGAAGACACATGCACACGTATGTTTATTGCGGCACTATTCGCAATAGCAAAGACTTGGAACCAACCCAAATGTCCAACAACGATAGACTGGATTAAGAAAATGTGGCACATATACACCATGGAATACTATGCAGCCGTAAAAAAGGATGAGTTCATGTCCTTTGTAGGGATGTGGATGAAACTGGAAACCATCATTCTCAGCAAACTATCGCAAGGACAAAAAACCAAACACCTCATGTTCTCACTCATAGGTGGGAAATTGAACAGTGAGAACACATGGACACAGGAAGGGGAACATCACACACCGGGGACTGTTGTGGGGTGGGGGGAGGGGGGAGGGGTAGCATTAGGAGATATACCTAATGCTAAATGACGAGTTAATGGGTGCAGCACACCAACATGGCACATGTATACATATGTAACAAACCTGCACGTTGTGCACATGTACCCTAGAACTTAAAGTATAATAAAAATATATTTAAAAAAAACATAGGATGGTTGAATTCTAACAGAAGGAAAATATATACTACAATAGTGCTAAGTAAGAGAAAGCTGGTCTAGCAATACTTAATATTAGGCAAACCAGACTTTAGGGCTAGAGGCATTTTACTGTAGGTAAAGGGAGTTTTCATAGTTATAAAAGGGGGTTAATCCACCTAGAAGATGACAACAATTCTACATTTGTACCTGGTAACACAGCAACAAATTAGATTAAAAAAATTAATAGAGCTAAAAAGAGAAATAGGTAAATCTATAATGATAGAAGATTTTACCATAACTCTCCTGAGAACTGATGGTGCAAACAGATCGAAAATAAGTAACAATGTAGAAGATTTGGGCAACACAACTAACCATTGGTATATTCTAGAACACTTCATCAAAAAAGTCCAGAATATACACTATTTTCTAGTACACATGGAACATTTAGCCCAGTTGCTTATATGCTGGATTAAACTACAATTCTCAGCACATTCCAGAAGATTGTAATTTAGAATATGTTCTCTGACCACAGTGATATTTAGCTAGAAATAAAAAGATAATAAGAAATGTCCCCAAATGAGTGAATATTAAGTAGTATACTTCTCGTAACCCATGGTAAACTGGAGACCACAGTAAAATTAGAAAATATTTTGAACTGAAAAATAGTGCACATAAAACACATCAAAGTGTGGGATTTAGTGAAAGCTGTGCTTAGAGGGAAATGTATAACCACAGTTGTGTTTAGAAAATAAGACAATAAATCTCTCTAAATATTCCTTTCAAAAACTCAGTAGAACAAGAAGAAAGTAAAATGGGAGCAAGGAAATAAGATGAATAGAAATTAATGAAATGGGGGAAAATGTACAAGAAAAATCAATGAAGCCAAAAGTCATGTCTTTGAAAGGACCCCACCCCCACTTAGCAAGTATTCAAGGACAAGAATAGACAGTAACTACCCATATCAGGAGTTGAAAAAAGAGACGAGACTACAGATCTCAAAGACATTTACAGAGATAAGAGGATAGTATGAACAATTTCATGTGAATTTGAAAAAAGAACTTCCAAAACTGATACACCAAGAAACAGAAAATAGAAATAGTCTTATAGCTGTTAGAGAAATTGAATCTGTATAAAAAACCTGCCCACAAAGAAGGCTCCAGACCCATATGTCTTCACATTTGAATTTTAGTAAACATTTTAGGAAGAAATAACACTAATCTTACACAAAGATTTTTGAAAATGGGAAGTGAAAAATGCTTCTTACTTTTTTTTTTAATGAGACTAGCATAACCTTGATCCTAAAAGCTTATAAGGACAAAATTAATTGGCCAGTCTTTTAAAACATTAAAGATACAAGTTTAAGATATTAGACTTGTAAGCATCACAATGAAGTTTATTTACTAAACAAATGCAAGGTTGGTTATTTACCACATTCAAAGATTAAAGGAGAAAAAAACCAAAAAACATATCAATAGCTGCAGAAAAAGTCATATTCATTAACAAACTAAGACTAGACAGGAAATTTGTTAATCTAATAAAGAGTTTTTACATAAAGCCTACAAAAAACATTCTTAAAATAATGAAACTTTTCTCTGAGATCAGAAATAAAAGAAACATTCCCTCTATTATCGTTTCTTTTCAGCATTGTATTAGAGGTGTTCTAGCCAGTGTAATAGGGCAAGAAAAAGAAATAGTGTATTATTTGGAAAGGAGAAAATAAAACTACCCTTATTTGCAGATAACACAGATGTATTTAGAAAGCTAAAAAGTATCTACAGTGACCTATTAGGAATAAGTGAGTTTCACAAGTTGGCTGGAAACAAAGTCAGTATGTAAAAATCAATGTTATTTGTTTACTAGAGGCAATTAGGAAGTGAAAACTGTAAAGCTCTACCATTTACAGTAACATCTAAAATATAATCAAAGAAATATGTTAGTCTTAGCATATAGAGAACTATAAACTATTATCAAAAGTTAAGACCTACATAATTAGGTAAACCATTTCATTGATTGAAAAATCAATATTTTAAAGACACTGGTTTTGGCCAAACTGATCTGTGGATTCAATATAATCATCATAAAATCTCAGCAGGTTTTTTTTAGCCTTAGAAATGGAAATTTATATGAAAATGTAAGAGCCAAGAAAAGCTAAAATTATTTTGAAGAATAGCCAAAGGTAGAAGAACTTACACTATCATATATTAAGACATTGTTACAAGAGTTACAGTAATTAAAACAGTGTAGTATTAATGTAAGGATAAATAGATCAGTTTAGAGCATCCAGAAACAAAAACATACATATATGGACAGAGGTGATATGTGACAGGTGATAACTGCCAAGCAACAAGAGATGTTTTTCAGTAAATGTTGCTAGGTTAGTTTGAGCTCTACATGGGGAAAAAGTGAAACTTCAAGAGGGTAACGTAAAAGAATATCTTCAAGATTGAGACAGGCAAAAAAATGTCTTAAATAGGAAAGAGCACGGTTAACCAAAAAGGAATAAACAGAAAAATCTGAACTATGTTAAAATCAAGGACTTCTCTTTATTAAAAACATCATTAAAGGAGTAAAAAGGCCAAAGACTGCTGGGAAATAGTTGTAATTCATATAATTGACAAAGGGCTTATCCAGTATTTATAAACATCAATAACAGAAGATGGACAACCAAGTAAAGTACCAAAAGCATAAATAGGAACTTTGTAAACAAAGATACCTAAATGTCATTAAAACTATTAAAATGTGTTCAACCTCACTGGTCTTTGAATAGTGCAAGATAAAATCACAATGAGATACTACTATGTAACCTGTCAAATGGCTAAAATGAAAAAAATGACATTACAAAGTGTTGGCAAGAATATAAAGCACTGGAATGCTCAAGTGGAAGTATGAATTGATAAGAGTACTTTGCAAACTGTTTGGAAATACAGGTTGAACATCCCTAATCCGAAATGCTTCAAAATCTGAACTTTTTGAGCCCTGACAGGACACCACAAGTGGAAAAATCTACACCTGACCTTATGTGACAGTTCACACAGAATTATTTAAAACATTGTGTAAAACGTTATGTAAAATTACTTTCAGGCTGTGTATACAAGGTGTATGTGAAACATAAGTGAATTTCATGTTTAGAAGGTCCCATCCTCAAGATATCTCATTGCGTATATGCAAATATTTCAAAATCAAAACACTTATGGCCCCAAGCATTTCAGATAAAGGATACTAAAACCTGTATTTACTAATGCTGTTGTAATTCTTACGTCCTCTGACCACGCAATTTGAAGCCTATGTATATATCCAGTAGGAATGCATACAAATGTGTTCCAAAAGACATGTATAAAATCTTCACATCACCATTATTTATAACTCAAAACTGGAAACTGCCCAATGTCCTTCAGCAGTGGAATGAATAAATTGTATATTCATTCAATGGAATGCTGTATAATAATGTAAATGATTAACTACAGAGAACAATGAGTCTCAAAAACAATGTTAAATGAAAGAACCCTGACACAAATACTTACTGTACAGATTCTGTGTTAAGTTCAAAACTGATTTGTGTTTTTAAAATTAGGGTAGTAGTTATCGTTGGGAAAGGGTGAATGGTTAGTGACTGGGAAGAGACACAGACTTCTGGGATTCTGGCAGTCTGATCTGGATGGTGGGTATGTGAGTGGTCTACTTTGTGAAAGTATATCAAAATGTACCATGTCATTTGGCAGTTTTCTGTTTGTTACAATTCAATAAATACTTTAAAAAAATAGTTAACAAAAACCTATTGACTCAGCTCTCCCACTTTGGGATTCTGTCCTAAACAAAAGAAAATGACTTAAGGATTCCTGAACTAACTGTGTGATAGATGACAAGGTGTCCTATTACAGCATTGTTTGTAGTAGCAACAGGTCTGTTATTGAGAAAGTGGTTGAATAAGTCATGGAATATCCATTATGTGGAATGTTACTCATTTATTTTAAAAGACTTTATCTATTGACCTGAAGAATAGTTAAACTTTTTTAAAAATGCAAACTAGAATGTATTGTTTGTTTTCATTTTTGTTTAAGAATATATGTGCATAGGTTTTTGTACGAGTCTGGAGAACAGAGTGGAAAGGCATATTTACTGAAGTAGGAGTGGAATTAGTGATTTGTATAGGGACAGTTATTGAATTTTTCTAGGTACATCTTTGTATGGTGGTTTTCTCAGATGCTGCTCTTACCACTAGCCTTTTGGCAGTTCATTGTATTGATAGCACCCTCTTTCTTGCCTTCAACTTCTGTTGTCCTGTGATAGTCAGCTAATATCAATCACTGATTGAAGGATTATGACTTATAGTAAAAGAGAAGTAATAGAGTATTTAGAGAAAACCTAGCTGGGTATTTCTAGATAATATATAACTCATAAAATTAGCAGTGCAAGGGTGGGCACACATCTTGGGCCCAGGTACTCCTACTTGGGCCCAGAGGCCGAAGCAGGAGGATTGCTTGAACCCAGTAGTCTGTGGCTGTAGTGTGCTTCGTTGCTCCTGTGACTAGCCAGTGCACTCCAGCCTAGGCAACACAGTGAGACTCTGTTCTTAAAAAAAAAGAATTGGCAGTGTGTGGCTATATCATGGGTGTTGTCAAATAGGATTATAATCCCAAGTCAAAGTCATATAAAATATTTGTTCCTAATATTAAGGATATGGCTTGTTTCTTTGTTTCTTTCAAGAGGGAGCAAGAAAGTCAAATGGCTCGTCTTAAAAAACAGCAGGAAGAATTGGAACAGATGAGACTACGTTACCTTGCCGCTGAGGAAAAAGATACAGTAAAAACCGAGCGACAAGAATTGTTGGATATAAGAAATGAATTGAACAGGTATAGTAACTAAAAGTGTTTCTTTCAAAAACCAAAGTTTGGTTTAGGGAAGGTACAACTTCAGGTCTCCCAAGGATAAAGTAGATCATATATAAAATGTAGCAGACGTATACAATAGAAAATCTATGCCAGCTGGGTACTGTGGCGCATGCCTGTAATCCTAGCACTTTGAGAGGATCGTTTGAGCCCAGGAGATCCAGGCTGCAGTGAGCTGTGATCATGCCACACTGCACTCCAGCTTGAGTGACAGAGTGAGACCTTGTGTCAAATTGAAAAAGAAAGAAAAGAAAATCTATGCCAAAGACTATTAAACTTTTTTTTTTTCTATGAATACAGCTATGGCAAGTCCATTCAGCTCTTGTATTTCCATTGATAGCATTACTACTTTAAAATTTATTTTTGTGTGATGATATCAGGATTATTGCTACTATTAAACTGAGTCTTGACTTATATAAAGTATAAGAAATTTCAAATTTAGTTATATTATTAATATCTGTAACAATAGCTCTTAATGAGCCCTTACTTTGTGCCAGGAGCTGTTTTAAATGTCTTATATTGCCCGGCTCATTTTTTTTTAAATCTTCAGAGCTACTTTGTGAGGAAGATATTTTCACCGTTTTCAAGATGAAGAGATTGAAGATTAAAGATAGAGCTTAAACATTATTCAAGATCATGTAGCTAGTAAATCATGGAGCCAGAGTTCAAATCCGATTCCAGAGATTGCATTTTAACTACTATGCTACACTGGGCTTCTCTGTAGTGCTGTGTTCATCTGAATCACAACTTCAAGTGTTTCATGTTAGAAAAGTAATCACTAGGAAGCAGCATAAAAATGAATTCTAGTCTTTTTGGAGGGTGGTTTTGGGGGAAGACTTTTTAGCTTAGTTTATCAAGGGTTTTGTATATTTTTCTTGGAGCAAAGTGCAGTTTTAGTTAACTTGGACTGGTTAAAAAAAATACCACAGAGTGGGTAGATTAAACAAGTTTATTTTCTCACAGTACTAGAGGCTAGAAGTCAAAGATCATGGTGCCAGTGTGGTTGGTTTTAGAGAGCCACCTTCTCGCTGTGTCCTCTTTCTGATGTCTCTTCTTAGGAGAGCACTAATCCCATGATGAGAGTTCATCCTCATGGCCTCATCTAAACCTGATTGTCTCCCAAAGGTCCATCTCCAAATACTATCACATTGGAGGTTAAGGGTTCAACATCTGAATTGGACAGGGACACAGTTCAGAGCGTACACATTACATTTAAAACAGTACCTTATTATATCTCCATGTATGAAGTGGAGAAAAATGTGGTCACTATATTAAGTGGGTTCCTAGCTGAATTAAATAACTATATTTAAAAGATAATTGAAGAAATACCAGTTGTAAAAGGTCAGCTCTAAGTACCATGCTTAACAGGATTCAATCTGTGGTACTTTTATTCTCATTTATTCAGGAAATATTTATTTGGTATCTACATGTTGTAGACTTGGAAGATATTACAAATTAGTGAATTATAATATCCTTGCCTTCCAAAATATAGCACTTTCTTGGTTCTAGTTTAGCAAATATATATTTAGCTCCTGCTGTTTGCTAAGCACTGTTCTGGTGGGTTAAAGATATCCATGTTGTCTATCAAATTTGTAGATCATACACAATTGAATCTTACTAATGTCTTAATAAATTAGGATTCTGAGAGAACTGAAACCAACAAGATTAAATATATTAGAGACAAAAGCAGAGTCCTCTGTATAAGCTATAAGAAAAATCACTTAAGTGATAGATAAGATATGAAACAGTTCATGTGAAGAAGCCTAGGAGAACTTACGTGGCCACTAATAATGGTGTGATTTGGCTACTGAAGAGTCAGTGCAGTTAGGGACATTCATAGATGTAGTGTTCAGTATTCAGTACTGGTAAATCACCTCTGGGGTGTTCTTATCACTGTGCAACACACTTTAAGGGAAATCAGCTACCTAGAGAGCTTCCAATGGCATGTGACCAGGACAGTAAGGGGCAATATATCATGCTATCCAAGAAGTGGTTAAGAGAGTGAGGGAGTTTCAGACCAGCCTGGAAAACATAATGAAATGTTGTCTCTAAAAACAATATATATACACAAAATTTAGCCGGGTGTGGTGGCATGGCCTATAGTCCCAGCCGCTTGGGAGGCTGAGGTGGGCAGATCCATTGAGCCCAGGAGGTCGAGGCTGCGGTGAGTTGTGATCACACCACTGCACTCCAGCCTGGGCGACAGAGTGAGACCTTGTCTCAAACAAACAAAATATACTAAGTATTATTATTACTGCTCCAGTTTCAAGACAGTTTGTTCAACAGTATTCTATTGGAAATACCCAAATCTCAGGTCAGCATCTACTCTCCTTTTCTCATCCCCAAATGAGATTATAACAAACATAACTTGAAGATATCCATACAAAACCTTAACATGCATATGCCCTTTGAACCACACATACGTACAGAATTTCACTTTCTACAGATAGAGATAGAACTCCATAATAGTAGGGAATTTTTTTCTTGGTTCACTGCAGTATCCCCAAAATGTGTTTGGCACAAATAAATGTTTGTTGAATGAATTTTTAAAAATATGTTCAAAACAACAACAACAAAGGTTTAGGAGCAACCTAAAGATCAATAATAAAGGATGACTAAATGATGATACCCCAAATGATGGAATATTATAAAACAATTTAGAGGAACATTTAATGATATAAAAAAACTCTATATAAATGAGAAAAGTAGTATACAGAATTGCATATGTAGTATCATCAAGTTTTTCAAAAAATACATATTTTAAGTACATATATGCATTTTTAAACTTGAAAATACAGAAAAATATTACTCAAATTGGGATCACATTACAGATAATTTTTATTTTCTTCTTTACACAGCTCCAAAATATCTAGTTTTCATGTATTTTGTCACAGCTCCAAAATATCTAGTTTTCATGTATGTTGTAATTAGAAAAACAAGTATTGTTTTTAAAGTTGCCTTTTATAAATGTGCAGACTCTGACTAGCCAAGTGGAACATTGTTTTTTTTTTGTTTGTTTTCTTCCTGAAAATATTACTAAAACCTTGTCTTACCATTGAATCATTTTGTTTTTAAATAGTGACATTAAGAAAACCAACACAGTTGCTAGAATGGCATTTGTTCTTGACTTCTCAGGTTAAGGCAACAAGAGCAAAAACAATACCAGGATTCCACAGAGATTGCAAGTGGAAAAAAGGATGGCCCCCATGGCAGTGTATTGGAAGAAGGTTTGGATGATTATTTGACTCGCCTGATAGAAGAAAGGGATACTTTGATGAGAACGGGTGTGTATAATCACGAGGATCGAATAATAAGTGAACTCGACCGACAGATCAGAGAGATTTTGGCAAAAAGCAATGCCAGTAATTAATAACATTTGGAAAAGCTTTATAGAGACTCTAAGTCTAAATTTTAATTTCTTTGTAAAACCCTCAAAAGTGAGGAAAATGGATGTTTTAAAATGGTATTTTCAGTTTTTTATAAGCAAAATTTTGTATGTTATTGTATAGTATTTATTTGATCTTATTTACTTTATGCTACCTCTCCCACACTGGTTTTATTTGTAATTTGCATTTTATATACTCATTTTGAATGACTTTTCAGTGTTTTTCATAGTTTATAATCTGATGGCTAACTTTCAAAACAGCTTTTAACTAAGTTTGTTGTAGGAGAAATGACTGCGGTAATTTCCAGTTCTATAATGTTTCATGTTGAGCCAAAAGAGTATATCTTGCACTTTAAAAATGCTGCGTCCTATTCCATTTGAATGTAAATTCTTAAAAGTTGAGACCAATTGTAACCAGTTTAACTCATTTTAGATGACCTTTTTTTTCTTAACTTACAATATTTGCAAGTGACAAGTTTGAAAACAAAGCAAGATCAGTGCAGAGAAGCCATATGACATGTTGGGTGACAAATTGGTCACTTATTTAAATAAAGTTAATACAGATTAAATGTGTTTCAAGAGCTATTGAATTTTCAAATTTTCAGTGTACTTATAACTTTTAAGAACATGAAGTATTAGCTTAATATAGTTTTGTCTGTTGGTTTCTTCCTCAAGTTTGCATTGTTTTCTTTTGTTAAAATTAGAGATTTCTTTTTATTTTCCAGTTATAGTAATACTAGCTGTCAGCTTAAACCCTCTGTAATAGAACATGGAAACAGACACATAAAGACATTAGCTGAAAAAATAGAGTGAAAATCAACTATTTTTTACTCTCGCTAATTTCAATCAATCTTTTTCAAAAGTGCACGAGATTCAGTCATTGGATTTATGCGGTGCCATGTCTGTATAAACTCTAAGAGTTCCTTTATATCATATTCTTCAGAGCCAACATTTGTCCTCAAAACAACGCTTCCCACCTCCTTTTACAGAGTACTGAAAAAGTTTTAGCAAAGTCACAGATTAGGGTGAATTTCAAAATATACGTACTTTAAAAAGTTCTGATTTCCAAGTATAATAAAGTTAAAATTAAGTATATACTTTAGGAAGTTACCAATAACTTCCATCAAAGCAGAGTAGGATATATGGTAACATTAATTTTCTGTCATTTTAAATGAGATATATTTCTTATTAGGGAAATTAAAGTCCCTATATTTATTACATATTTTTTCCTTATTAACAGAGTATTAATCTAGTAAAAAATAACCCAGCAGTAAATAATAAATTACTGAATGAGAGGATAATGAATCTGAATCATAGCAAGAATTTGAAATATTAATTATGGTTAGCTATTTTTCTCTCATTGATTTTTGTGCCACTTGAATGGAACAGAAGCAAGCCTTTTGTTTTGGAAGGTCGGGTAAAATGCTGTGACTGTTTACTTTCAATTGCATTGTGTGTTGCCTGTGACTGCTTTCAAACACTAGAGGGGGCCTCTGATTTAAAGAAACAAAAAGGACTTTTCTAAAATGGATATGTAGTTTATTTTGCCTTCTGTAAAGCTCTTTTGGCTATTGTAACTTAACAAATAAAATCATAATTGTGTGCATCTCTGAGTTCTTGAGCAGCCTGTTACTTTTGTTTCTAAACAGAGCGGGCAAAGTGTTCGGGTTTTCCTATTTCAAATGACTGTCTTTTTTTCTCAAGTGTTTACATACTATTTTTTGTCTTACAACTAGGGGAGTCTGAAATCTTAACACTGTTTTGTAGTCCTTTTAGCAATACCCATTCCATTTGTAAGTGGCATCGAATGTTTTTACACTGATTTTGCCTAGGAGTTAATGAGTATGATGACCACAGTAGATAAATCAGTGAGTGGGTGCAGGCATGGGTGGGTGAATAAGTTTCCTAATAACAGGAAAATATCAAATATTTTAGGGTAAAATCAGATTTACCTTTAAAATTTCTGTGGTTTTTCATGGAGAAAGTCTAGTTTCCATGTTTAATGCGGGCATGTACTGCATAGGAGGGGTGTGTAATCTACCAGGTATATATCTAATACCATGTCTGTATAAACATAGGAGTTCCTTTGCAGATAAATCCTAGTAATTTCTATCTGGACCTGAATTCCTGTTGCTTCAAGCAGATGTGGGGGTTTGAGTGTGATTTAAGGACGTATTAGGGCCTCTGCTGATGGGGAGACAGTCTTGTCTGACCAGATGATTTTCTCCTCTACTTCCTGTCCAGATGCTGCCCAGCTTGAATCTGAATTCACAGATTGCCCCAGTATATACTGCTTGTTTGCAGCCACTTCAGAATGGGCCAACCTGTTTTTTACAGTCTGTAGGAAGGACCCTCTGGTAGCTATATATGGACTTAAAAGATGTGTTCTCACTACTACCATTGTGTCTAGCTTTATTGAATACCTAAATTTTTTATTAAAATTGATATAATTCACACACCGTAAAATCACCATTTTAAAGTATAAAATTCAGTGTTTTAGTCACAAGGTTGTACAACCACCACCACCATTTAAGACATTTTTATCACCCCAAAAAGAAACTCCTGTACCCATTAGCAGTCACTCCTCATTCTCTTCTATCCCAGCCCCTAACAATCACTAATCAATCTTTTGGTCCCTTTGGATTTGCCTATTCTGGGCATTTCATATAAATGGAATCCCAAATTGGATATTTAAAATAGAAAATATTAGAAAACCTAAAGCATATCTCTTTCTATCACTGGTTTCTATATGTTTTGTCAGATGTTGAATTAAATGATACAGAGATCCAGAAGGCCAACATAAGGGCATAATATTCATCATAATATTCATCATCCATTGGGAATAGAGTTCAACTCTTCTTGTATCTATCACCTGTAAAGCACTGACCAAAAATAATAGTGAAAAGTAGATAATGTTCTAGCAATTCTGATGCTGAAAATGGGTTATTGACACAAGGCTTGTGTCATATCATTGGTATCTCATCAAAATTGCACACTCTTCCATGCTTTACAGAGTTTGGGGATAAAGTGAAGCAGTGTTAACCAGAATGTGAGGGCTGCGAGGGCAGCGACGAGGTCTATCTTAGTTTCTTCCAGAACTAAGAGTACCGGCCATATGTAGGCACTCAGATAATATTTGCTAAATTGATAAAGAGATGAAAAGATTGTGTATGGTCTACCTGTCAAAATAGATGTAAAAAAATTTGATGGCTGAAATGCAGGGGAAAATAGGCCCCCATGGCCTCACTGAAAGTTTTATGAACTTGTTGTCTGACTGCCCATGCCCTATAGAAGTGGAGTAGTTCTGTTTGTTGGATTGTTTTTTGCTTAAAAAAAAAAAAATAAAAGTTTGCTTTAAATTCATAGATGCAGAAAGTAGACTAGCGGTTACCAGGGGCTGGAAGGAACTAGGGGAAAAGAGGAAGGGGGAATTACTGTTCAGTAGGTCCAGAGTTTCTGTTTGGGATGTGAAAAAGCTCTGGATATGGATAATGGAAATAGTTGAACAGCATTGTGAATAATTCCACTGAATAGTACACTTAAAAGTAATTAAGATAGTACATTTTAGGTTCTGTATATTTTACCACAATTTAAAAGTTTGCTTCAAACTGTGCCTCAAATCTGCCTACCCAGTGTTCTCATGCTGAAAGTTTTCTGCACAAGAGTCACTTGTGAAGTCATTTCTGAAGATAACATCTTGTCATTTCTTGATTGTAGAAATGGATCAAAGATGCTTCATTAAATGCTTATAGCACCTTTACCAAAATCTGAAATGAGTGAAAACTATTGGCTACATTTATATCCTGAGTTCTAAAGATAAATTGGAGACTCCTTGAAACTTAGAATTGTAATGCCTTCATGTTTTATAAAATTATGTCTTGTTACCCTTAATGACAATTTAGAAAAAAAATGGTTTTTAAAATTTAACAGATAGTCCAGACCATGGGTGTAAATTGGAGAGAGAATTAAAAAAAAAAAAAAAGCCAAAAACATATTACTAGTACCCTAAAGTAGGCTTAGTATCTTTTTTTGGAGGTAGGTTGTCTTACTGTTCGTTAGTGGTCTTATTAACGAATAAAGTGGTTTGTGTAAGAGTGTTAAAGTCTGGCTGAGTAATTTTAAATTATGACTTGAAAATTTAAATCCATCTTTGACGTTTGTGTTTTGGCAATTGTATTAACAGCATATCCCTTGGAGCCTAGACATTTCATCGTACACTTTTTCTGCCACTTGCTCTAGTGTACAATCATGCTTCTTCCTAACTAATGTGCCCGCTGCTTCCAGGTCTCGGAGACACGTAATCCATCCATATTGGCATAAATGGGGAAACAGAGACAATTACTGAAGCACCTAAATGTTCTACTGAAACCAAAAGAACTAGATTGCTCACTGATTTTATTATATAACCTCTGTTTGGCATCAAATTAGAATCTGCTATTATTAGGAATGTAACCGTAGAAAGGCTGCTATATACTTAATTCCCATTTTATTTGCTTCTCTGGGGGTTGTCTTAGTGTTTTCATTTGAAATGTTTTTACAGATGTAGGCTCTTCAGATATGAAGTTGCTGAAGTGGAGACTCAGAAGTTTAGCTTTCAAATTGAAGGGGGGTGGAAATCTGTTTAGGAAGATTAATTTTTAGATAAATAATTTACTGACTGATACATTAATGTACAATAATCCCTAGAGGCTTTTAAAGATGTTATTATATTCTTAAGGTTTCTAAGAATGTTAAACCTGTCATTCGTAATAGGAGAGAACTAAAATAGAGTCCATTTATAATTTCTTCTTGGAAACATTTCACTCACACATTCGTAGACAAATTTCTTTTCTTTTCCAAATAACTTCTTTAATAGTTGGACGGCATAGCTCTTTTCTTGATTAACATGTTAACTAGTCAAAAACATGAAGATGCACTGGATGAGTGCAGAATTTTCCCCAATAGTTTAGATTAAAATTTGGCTAAAGCAAATAAAACTTTACTATAAAATCTTGCTTTGACATAATTGTAAATTTTAGTGAATGTCAACACAATAGTGAGAGTCTGTCTAGTAGGTTGCAGTATATTGCACAATTCTTCAGCAAGTTCTCATATTAGTGAATAGATTGAGCAGGATTAAAAACATTATTCAAGCACTAGTTTCATTTCTGTGACTAATTTGCAAAGAAGGATTTAGTTACTAAAATTTCTGTTTTCTTGAAATTTGGAATCTCAAGACTATTATCCCATTACTTGAGTTCAATTCATATTGTGAGCAAAATGTGATGCCCTGCAGATGGTAAGTGAAATCAAGAATCTGAGGTGTTAATATTAGCATACATCTTTAGTCATTCTGTTTAGATCAGAGAAGATAGTATAGCAGTGTGCTTGGTGTATTCACTTAATTGTTGCCTTGAGGAAGGAGATTTCAATTCCTGATTTAGCTTCATTGTTGGCAGATGAGATTAATGGTCTTCTCTTGGTTTCTGGCAGAAGTTTGTTTAGGTAACTGAAATTTGTAAAATTTGCACAAAGAAAATAAAAGTATCAAATAGGAAATAGATGCGTAAATAGTTTTCAGAAGTAATTTAGCCCACAGACTTTTCTTTTTGCCAATAAAAATTGTATTTGCAAGTTCACATTTAGCCTACCATCTTTTCCTCTATTATCAATCCTTATTTTTTTTCTCTTCCATCTCCCTATCAATGTATAAGTATTTTCCAGGAACAATGACACCCCAAATTTGTCTTAAAAAGATTATTTAGAAAACTCAGAGCGAGAGAGAGAGGCTGAGAGACAGAGGGGCAGACAGACACAAAGAAAGAAAAAGAGACGGAGAAGAGAGACAGAGCTTAGCACCCAATTTTCATTTGGTCTATGTTTTCTTTTTCTTTCTAAGGTCTATAAAATTGTCATATGGTTCCACTGATTCTACTATTATTTTTTGCCTCATATTGTCACTTGAAACTCAGTGTCATTATCACATCTATCTGAGCATGTCTATGATCCCAGCAGTGCAAATATGAAGAGACGCCATTGTCAACCTAGTATGTTTTGGCATGACTCCAGAATTTAAAATTTCCTCTATATGTGCAGTAGGCATTTTAACGCTACCCTCAGTGCATATACACATTTAGTATAATTCCCAATGGTGTGCCCTTCTACTAGATAAAAGAGAATAATCTGCCTGTTTTACTGTGATCAAATACATTGAGGAATTCATTCAACCAAAATGTATACGTTTAGCAACTATACAGAAGCTATCTATTTAGCCTAAAATTTTACATAGTTATGTATAAAGTATTACTATTGTTCTTCCCATTTTGGTATCTTGGAAAGAGATTTACACATTTCTTTGTTATTAAGAAATTATGAAAGTGTCAGAGGGCTTCCAATGCCTTCATGTAATCAATAGCAAAGAAAGAATAAAACATATATAGACAGATTTCTTCTCCTTTATCTACACTCACTGCTCTACCTTTCTAATGATAGCTTGAGTTGCTATGATGCACAGTATACACAAGTTTCTAATCACAGCATTATTACTAAAAGCTCTAATTATACATGTTAATTATTTTATGTCAAGAGACATTTTCTCAGATTCAGTAAGAGGAGATACTAAATTTTAAACTACAAGTATTACCAAACCTATTTGAACCAGAGAAGCAATTTGTTGTAAATTACATTAGATTAGCTGCTAGTCATAAGAGAACTTCAGAGGTAAGCCTACTGAGGAGACTAGAACACCCCAATCTATTTCTAGGCCTGTGCTCCAAGAAAGTTGGCTAGCAAAGGATGAGGGAGTGAGTATACGCAAACTCAGTTGGACTCTAAGGTACCCTTAAAATCCATAGGGTCCAATGCACTCTATAGAACATAACATTTTTGACATTTGGGGTACAAGTGATGCTGTGGTCTGAATGCTTGTGTCCCTCAAAGTTCATATGTTGAACCTAATTACCAATGTGATGATATTAGGAGGTGGAGCCTTTGGGAGGTGATTAGATCATAAACCTGGGGTCCCCATGAATGGGATTTGTGACCTTATAAAAGAGGACCCAGAAAGCTGCCTTCATCCTTCTACCACATGAGGACATGGCTATCAGGGACCATCTAAGCACCAGACAGTGGACCTTCACCAGATAACGGGTCTGTCAGCATCTTGATCTTGGATTTCTTAGCCTCTAGAACTATAAGAAATAAATTTCTGTTATTTATAAGCTACTCGGCCTTTTGCATTTTGTTATAACAGGCCAAACAGACTAAGACAAGTGATATTAATGGTCAGTAAGAAAAAGCATTTGACAAATGGATACTAAATGGATATTGGTATCCATTCCTGATAAACAAACAAACAAACAAAAAAACTCCCCAGTAAATGTAGAGGAACTTTCTCAATCTGATAAAGGACATCTATGAAAAACCTACAGCTAATTCCCACTTAACGGTGAAAGGGAGATGCTTTCCTTCAAAGATCAGGAACAGAAACAAGCAGAAATAAAAATGTTCTTTGAAACCAACGAGAACAAAGACACAACATACCAGAATCTCTGGGACACATTCAAAGCAGTGTGTAGCACTAAATGCCCACAAGAGAAAGCAGGAAAGATCCAGAATTGACACCCTAACATCACAATTAAAAGAACTAGAAAAGCAAGAGCAAACACATTCAAAAGCCAGCAGAAGGCAAGAAATAACTAAAATCAGAGCAGAATTGAAGGAAATAGAGACAAAAAAAAAAAACCCTTCAAAAAATTAATGAATCCAGGAGCTGGTTTTTTGAAAGGATCAACAAAATTGATAGACCGCTAGCAAGATTAATAAAGAAAAAAACAGAGAAGAATCAAATAGACGCAATAAAAAATGATAAAGGGGATATCACCACTGATCCCACAGAAATACAAACTACCATCAGAGAATACTACAAACACCTCTATGCAAATAAACTAGAAAATCTAGAAGAAATGGATAAATTCCTTGACACATACACTCTCCCAAGACTAAACCAGGAAGAAGTTGAATCTCTGAATAGACCAATAACAGGAGCTGAAATTGTGGCAACAATCAATAGCTTACCAACCAAAAAGAGTCCAGGACCAGATGGATTCACAGCCGAATTCTACCAGAGGTACAAGGAGGAACTGGTACCATTCCTTCTGAAACTATTCCAATCAATAGAAAAAGAGGGAATCCCCCCTAACTCATTTTATGAGGCCAGCATCATCCTGATACCAAAGCTGGGCAGAGACACAACCAAAAAAGAGAATTTTAGACCAATATCCTTGATGAACATTGATGCAAAAATCCTCAATAAAATACTGGCAAACTGAATCCAGCAGCACATCAAAAAACTTATCCACTATGATCAAGTGGGCTACATCTCTGGGATGCAAGGCTGGTTCAATATATGCAAATCAATAAATGTAATCCAGCATATAAACAGAACCAAAGACAAAAACCACATGATTATCTCAATGGACGCAGAAAAGGCCTTTCACAAAATTCAACAACCCTTCATGCTAAAACCTCTCAATAAATTAGGTATTGATGGGACGTATCTCAAAATAATAAGAGCTATCTATGACAAACCCACAGCCAATATCATACTGAATGGACAAAAACTGGAAGCATTCCCTTTGAAAACTGGCACAAGACAGGGATGCCCTCTCTCACCACTCCTATTCAACACAGTGTTGGAAGTTCTGGCCAGGGCAATTAGGCAGGAGAAGGAAATAAATGGTATTCAATTAGGAAAAGAGGGAGTCAAATTGTCCCTGTTTGCAGATGACATGATTGTATATCTAGAAAACCCCATCGTCTCAGCCCAAAATCTCCTTAAGCTGATAAGCAACTTCAGCAAAGTCTCAGGATACAAAATCAACGTGCAAAAATCACAAGCATTCTTACACACCAATAACAGACAAACAGAGAGCCAAATCATGAGTGAACTCCCATTCACAATTGCTTCAAAGAGAATAAAATACTTAGGAATCCAACTTACAAGGGACGTGAAGGACCTCTTCAAGGAGAACTACAAACCACTGCTCAAGGAAATAAAAGAGGATACAAACAAATGGAAAAACATTCCATGCTCATGGGTAGGAAGAATCAATATCATGAAAATGGCCATACTACCCAAGGTAATTTATAGATTCAATGCCATCCCCATCAAGCTACCAATGACTTTCTTCACAGAATTGGAAAAAACTACTTTAAAGTTCACATGGAACCAAAAAAGAGCCTGCATCGCCAAGTCAATCCTAAGCCAAAAGAACAAAGCTGGAGGCACGCTACCTGACTTCAAACTATACTACAAGGCTACAGTAACCAAAACAGCATGGTACTGGTACCAAAACAGAGACATAGATCAATGGAACAGAACAGAGCCCTCAGAAATAACGCCACATATCTACAACTATCTGATCTTTGACAAACCTGAGAAAAACAAGCAATGGGGAAAGGATTCCCTATTTAATAAATGGTGCTGGGAAAACTGGCTAGCCATATGTAGAAAGCTGAAACTGAATCCCTTCCTTACACCTTATACAAAAATTAATTCAAGATGGATTAAAGACTTACATGTTAGACCTAAAACCATAAAAACCCTAGAAGAAAACCTAGGCATTACCATTCAGGACATAGGCATGGGCAAGGACTTCATGTCTAAAACACCAAAAGCAATGGCAACAAAAGCCAAAATTGACAAATGGGATCTAATTAAACTAAAGAGCTTCTGCACAGCAAAAGAAACTACCATCAGAGTGAACAGGAAACCTACAAAATGGGAGAAAATTTTCACAACCTACTCATCTGACAAAGGGCTAATATCCAGAATCTACAATGAACTCAAACAAATTTACAAGACAAAAACAAACAACCCCATCAAAAAGTGGGCAAAGGATATGAACAGACACTTCTCAAAAGAAGACATTTTTGCTGCCAAAAGACACATGAAAAAATGCTCATCACTGGCCATCAGAGAAATGCAAATCAAAACCACAATGAGATACCATCTCACACCAGTTAGAATGGCAATCATTAAAAAGTCAGGAAACAACAGGTGCTGGAGAGGATGTGGAGAAATAGGAACACTTTTACACTGTTGGTGGGACTGTAAACTAGTTCAGCCCTTGTGGAAGTCAGTGTGGCGATTTCTCAGGGATCTAGAACTAGAAATACCATCTGACCCAGCCATCTCATTACTGGGTATATACCCAAAGGACTATAAATCATGCTGCTATAAAGACACATGCACACGTATGTTTATTGTGGCACTATTCACAATAGCAAAGACTTGGAACCAACCCAGATGTCCAACAATGATAGACTGGATTAAGAAAATGTGGCACATATACACCATGGAACACTATGCAGCCATAAAAAATGATGAGTTCATGTCCTTTATAGGGACATGGATGAAATTGGAAATCATCATTCTCAGTAAACTATCGCAAGGACAAAAAACCAAACACCGCATGTTCTCACTCATAGATGGGAATTGAACAATGAGAACACATGGACACAGGAAGGGGAACATCACACTCTGGGGACTGTTGTGGGGTTGAGGGAGGGGGGAGGGATAACATTAGGAGATATACCTAATGCTATATGGCGAGTTAATGGGTGCAGCACACCAGCATGGCACATGTATACGTATGTAACTAACCTGCACATTGTGCACATGTACCCTAAAATTTAAAGTATAATAATAAAAAAAAGAAACAAGAACATCTGCTCTATTCAATAGTGTATTGGAAGTTCATAACCATTGAAATAAGGAAGAAAAAAGAAACTAAAGTCATCTAGATTGCAAAGATAGGAGCAAAACTATCCTTGTTCACAGATGACATGATTGACTATCTCAAAAAATCCAGTGGAATCTACAAAGTTTCTAAAACCAATAAGTAAATTTAGCAAGGTTGCAGAATACAAGGTCAATATAAATAATAACCAAAAATCAGTCATATTTCTCTATATTAGTCTCACACAGTACCAATACCATAAAAATATGCAACATTTAGGAATAAATATAACAAAAATGTGAAAGACCTAAGCACTGAAAACTATAAAACATTATTGAGAGAAATTAAAGAAGACTGAAGTAACTAGAGAGACATGCCGTATTTATATGTCAGAACAGTCAGTGTTGTTAAAGGTGTCATTTTGTAATCCCTATCAAAATCCCAGCATACTTTTTTGTAAAAATTGAGAAACTGATTCTAAAATTTCTATTGAAACACAAAACACCTAGAATATCTTTATAAGTCTTGAAATCAGGTAGTGTTACTCTTCCCATTTTGTTTTTCTTTCAGAAAGAAGAAGTGGGAAGGCTAACACTACCTGATTTCAAGATTTATAAAGCGATAGTAATCAAGACTACACATACGTAGACAGCTGATTTTCAACAAAAGTGCAAAGGCAATTCAATGGAGAAAGGATGGTCATTTTGACAAATACTTCTGGAAAAATTGGATGTCCATAAGTAAAAAACTAAACTTTGATCCCAACTACACTCTGCATACACAAGTTAATTCAAAATAGTTATTAGGTATAAATGTAAAAGCTAAAGTTATAAAACTTCTAGAAGAAAGCCTTTGTGGCTTTAAGTTAGACAAACATTTCTTTCATGTGACACCAAAAGCACAATCCATAAAGGAACAAACTGATAAATAGAACTTCATCAAAATTAAGAATTCTGCACTTCAAAGACACTGATTAGAGAATGAAAAAACCAGGCATGCTTAGAAGAAAATATTTGCAAATCATATATCTGATACAGGATTTATATCCAGAATACATAAAGAATTTTTGAGTGTCAATAAGAAAACAGCTCAATTTTTAAAAAGATAAATCATTTACATAAATGCTTCACTACAAAACATATATGGATACCCAGTCAGTACAGGAAAAGCAGCTCAACATCCTTACTGATTAGGAAAATGCAAGTTAAAACCATAACGAGACACTGCTACACAACTATTAAAATGGCTAAAATTAAATGGACTACATAGACTGACCATGGACTCCTAGGTATTTACTCAGGAAATAAAGCACACATCCACACAAAGAATTGTACAAGAATGTTCATAAAAGCTTTGTAGCTAAAAAAGAAATCAAATGTTCTTCAACAGATGAATGGGTGAACTATGACATATCCATACAATCAAATACTATTCTTCAATAAAAATGAGTTACTGATAACATGCAACAACATAGAGGAATTTCAGGATAATTACACAGAATGAAAGAAGCTCAACAAAAAGTACATTATGTATGCTTCCATTTATAGAAAGTTCTAGAAAGTGAAAGTTAATCTATAGTGACAGAAAGCAGATCAGTGGTTGTTTCTCATTGGGATGCTGGGTAAGGAAATGAACAGGATGGAGGAATTATAAAGTGGCACGAGGAAACTTTAGGGGTAATGGATAGGTTTATTATTTTGATTCAGGTGACAGTTTTACAGGTTTATGCATGTCAAAATTTTCAAAATGTATACTTTAAATATGTGCCACTTACTATTTTGTGGCACATATTTATCTTATGGCAATTAAACCTAAATAAAGATGTTGAATTTTTTAAAAATACCAGCCCTAAAATAACAGCTGCCAACCCACCCTTGGTTGTCTTTTTGTTTGTATGTATGTATGTATTTATTTATTTTTTTGAGACAGTCTCACTCTGTTGCCCAGGCTGGAGTGCAGCGGTGTGATCTCGGCTCACTGCAAGCTCCACCTCCCAGGTTCATGCCATTCTCCTGCCTCTGGAGTAGCTGGGACTACAGGCACCTGCCACCATGCCCAGCATGTACTTTTCCACACAAGTAGATTTTCCAGATAACTGAGGCTTAGTATTTACTCCATTGGAAACTGCTTATTTTAACCATTTTAATAGTAAACCTTTAAAAAATGTATCACAGCCTCCTTTGAATGTTGAATCAAAGACTACAGAAACTGAATTACCTTTTCTATATATCATAGACTACCATGACGGGCAGCTGCAGCAGAGGGGAAAATTATTATATTTGGAGTTATTTGATATTATGTTCAGGTTTATAGCTTGCTTCCTTTCACAGGGAATTTGAGGCACTTTGCGAAATTATATTTAATTCAAAAGGAAAAGAACAAATTATTGAAGGAAAGAGAAAATACAGATTAGCAAGTACTAAAGCTAGGGAAAATATTAGTGAACTGGAATACTGTCATAATCAATGCTCTTATTGTAAGTGACAGAAATCCATTTTGAAATTGCTAAGCACCAAATAGAAAATAATTGCCATGTAAAAACGATGGCAGTAATGAAGAATGGTGGAAATGGCATTGAGATTAATACCATGAGGACCCTCTCTGTATGCTCTTGCTTCTGATTCTCTGTGTTTGCAGGCTTCTTTCCTTCACTGCATTAAGGGAGTGAGGAAAAAAATAAGAACATAGAAGACCTAAATATTATTATTATTATTATTATTATTATTATTATTATTATTATTTTGAGACAGAGTCTTGCTCTGTCACCCAGGCTGGAGTACAATGGCACGATCTCAGCTCACTGCAACTTCCGCCTCCCAAGTTCAAATGATTCTCCTGCCTCAGCCTCCCAAGTAGCTGGGATTATGGGCACCCGCCACCATGCCTGGCTAATTTTTGTATTTTTTAGTTGAGATGGGGTTTCACCATGTTGGTCGGGCTGGTCTCAAACTCCTGACCTCAGGCGATCCACCCATCTCAGCCTCCCAAAGTGCTGGAATTACAGGTGTGAGCCACCACACCTGGCACTAAATATTATTAAAAGGTATAATTTGCAGATATGCATTCTATAATCAGAGAACAGAAAGTCAACCTTTACAAGATTACTTGAAATATTCAGAAAAAATGAGCATATATTAACCCATCGAAAATATTAAATTCTAAAAATATTGAGTAGGGAGTGGCTGGTAAGATGGCCAAATAGAGACAGCTCCGGTCTGCAGTTCCCAGTGAGATCAATGCAGAAGGCGGGTGATTTCTGCATTTCCAACTGAGGTACCTGGCTCATCTCATTGGGACTGATTAGGCAGTGTCTGCAGCCCACAGAGGGCGAGCAGAAGCAGGGTGGGGTGTTGCCTCACCTAGGAAATGCAAGGGGTCAGGGAACTCTCTCCCCTAGCCAAAGGAAGCCATGAGGGACTGTGCTGTGAGGAACAGTGCATTCCAGCCCAGATACTATGCTTTTTCCATGGTCTTCACAACCCTCAGACCAGCAGTTTCTCTCTGGTGCCTATGCCACCAGGGCCCTGGGTTTCAAGCACAAAACTGGGTGGCCATTTGGGCAGACACCTAGCTAGCCGCAGGAGTTCCTTTTCATACCCCAGTGGTGCCTGGAATGCCAGCAAGACAGAACTGTTCACTCCCCTGGAAAGGCGGCTAAAGCCAGGGAGCCAAGTGGTCTAGTTCAGTGGATCCCACCCCCACAGAGACCAGCGAGATAAGATCCACTGGTTTGAAATTCTTGCTGCCAGCACAGCAGTCTGAAGTTGACCTGAAATGCTCCAGCTTAGTTGGGGGAGGGGTGTCCGCCATTTCTGAGGCTTGAGTAGGTGGTTTTCCCGACACATTATAAATAAAGCCACCAGGAAGTTTGAACTGGGCAGAGCCTATAGCAGCTTGGCAAAGCTGCTGTAGCCAGACTGCCTCTCTAGATGCCTCCTCTCTGGGCAGGGCATCTCTGAAAGAAAGGTAGCAGCCCCAGTCAGGGGCTTATAGATCAAACTCCCATCTCCCTGGGACAGAGCACCTGGGGGAAAGGGCAGCTGTGGGTGCAGCTTCAGCAGACTTAAATGTTCCTGCCTGACAGCTCTGAAGAGAGCAGCAGAACTGCCAGCCCAGTGCTTGGGCTCTCCTAAGGGACAGACTGCTTCCTCAAGTGGGTCCCTGACCCCTGTGCCTCCTCACTGGGAGACACCTCCCAGCAGGAGTCAACAAACACCTCATACAGGAGAGCTCTGGCTGGCATCTGGCAGGTGCCCCTCTGGGACAGAGCTTCCAGAGGAAGGAACAGGCAGCAATCTTTGCTGTTCTGCAGCCTCCACTGGTGATACTCAGGCAAACAGGGTCTGGAGTGGACCTCCAGCAAACTCCAGCAGACCTGCAGCAGAGGGGCCTGACTGGTAGAAGGAAAACTAACAAACAGGAATAGCATCAACATCAACAAAAATGACATTCACAACAAAACCCAATCTGAAGGTCACCAACATCAAAGACTTTGGTATTTGATAAATCTTTGGAGATAAATCCATGAAGATGGGGAGAAACCAGCACAAAAATGCTAAAAATTCCCAAAACCAGAACGTCTCTTCTCCAAAAGATCACAACTCCTCTCCAGCAAAGGAACAAAACTGGATGGAGAATGAGTTTGATGAAGTGACAGAGTAGGCTTCAGAAGGTGGGTAATAACAAACTCCTTCAAGCTAAAGGAGCATGTTCTAATCCAAAGCAAGAAAGCTAAGAAACTTGAAAAAAGGTTAGATGAATTGCTAACTAGAATAACCAGTTTAGAGAAGAATATAAATGACCTGATAGAGCTGAAAAACACAGCATGAAGACATCATGAAGCATACACAAGCATCAATAGCCAAATCCATCAAGTGGAAGAAAGGGTATCAGAGATTGAGGATCATCTTAATGAAATAAAGCATGAAGACAAGATTAGAGAAAACAGAATGAAAAGGAATGAACAAAGCCTCCAAGAAATATGGGACTATGTGAAAAGACCAAACCTACGTTTGATTGGTGTACCTGAAAGTGATGGGGAAAATGGAACAAAGGTGGAAAACACTCTTCAGGATATTATCCAGGAGAACTTTCCCAATCTAGCAAGACAGGCCAACATTCAAATTCAGGAAATACAGAGAACAACACAAAGATACTCCTTGAGAAGAGCAACCCCAAGACACATAATCGTCAGATTCACCAAGGTTGAAATGAAGGAAACAATGTTAAGGGTAGCCAGAGAGAAAAGTCAGGTTACCCACAAAGGGAAGCCTATTAGACTAACAGCAGATCTCTCTGCAGAAACCCTGCAAGCCAGAAGAGAGTGGGGGCCAATATTCAACATTCTTAAGGGAAGAATTTACCCAGAATTTCATATCCAGCCAAACTAAGCTTCATAGGTGAAGGAGAAATAAAATCCTTTACAGACAAGCAAACGCTGAGAGATTTGGTCACCACCAGGCCTGCCTTACAAGAGCTCCTGAAGGAAGCACTAAACATGGAAAGGAACAACTGGTACCAACAACTGCAAAAACATACCAAATTGTAAAGACCATTGACACTATGAAGAAACTGAATCAACTAATGGGCAAAATAACCAGCTAGCATCATGATGACAGGATCAAATTCACACATAACAATCTTAATCTTAAATGTACATGAGCTAAATGCCCTCAATTAAAAGACACAGACTGGCAAATTGGATAAATAGTCAACACCCATGGGTGTGCTGTATTCAGGAGATCCATCTCACATGCAAAGACACACATAGGCTCAAAATAAAGGGATGGAGGAAAATTTACCAAGCAAATGGAAAGAAAATAAGGTGGGGGGGGGCGGTGCTGAAATCCTAGTCTTTGATAAAACAGACTTTAAACCAACAAAGATCAAAAGAGACAAAAAAGGGCATTACATAATGGTAAAAGGGATCAATGCAACAAGAAGAGCTAACTATCCTAAATATATATGCACCTATTACAGAAGAACCCAGATTCATAAAGCAAGTTCTTAGAGACCTACAAAGAGACTTAGACTCCCACACAATAATAATGGGAGACTTTAACACCTCAATATTTCTGTCAATATTGGAAAATTAACAAGGATATCCAGGACTTGAACTCAGCTCTGGGCCAAGAAGACCTAGTAGACATCTACAGAACTCTCCACCCCAAATCAACAGAATATACATTCTTCTCAACACCACATCACACTTATTCTAAAATTGGCCACATAACTGGAAGTAAAACACTCCTCAGCAAATGCAAAAGAAGAGAAATCATAACAAACAGTGTCTTAGACCATAGTGCAATCAAATTAGAACTCAGTATTAAGAAACTCACTCAAAACTGCACAACTACATGGAAACTGAACAATCTGCTCCTGAATGACTGCTGTGTAAATAACAAAATGAAGACAGAAATAAAGATGTTCTTTGAAACCAATGAGAACAAAGACACAATACACCAGAATCTCTGGGACACATTTAAAGCAGTACAGACAGGGAAATTTATAGCACTAAATGTCCACAAGAGAAAGCAGGAAGATCTAAAATTGACACCCTAACATCACAATTAAAAGAACTAGACAAGCAAGAGCAAACAAATTCAAAAGGTAGCAGAAGACAAGAAATAACTAAGATCATAGCAGAACTGAAGGAGATAGACACACAAAAAACCATTCAAAAAATCAATAAATCCAGGAGCTGTTTTTTTTTTTAAGATTAACAAAATAGACCCCTAGCCAGACTAATAAAGAAAAGAGAGATGAATCAAATACATGCAAAAAAATGATAAACGGGATATCACCACTCATCCCACAGAAATACAAATTGCCATCAGAGAATGTTATAAACACCTCTATACAAATAAATTAGAAAATCTAGAAGAAATGGATAAGTTCCTGGACACATACACCCTCTCAAGACTAAACTAGGAAGAAGTCAATTCTCTGAATAGACCAATAACAAGTTCTGAATTGAGGCAGTAATGAACAGCCTACCAACCAAAAAAGTCCAGGACCAGACAGATTCACAGCTGAATTCTACCAGAGGTACAAAGAAGAGCTGGTACCATTTCTTCTGAAACTATTCCAAACAATATAAAAAGAGAGAATCCTCCCTAACTCATATTATGAGGCTAACATCATCCTGATACCAAAACCTGGCAGAGACACAACAAAAAAAGAAAATTTCAGGCTAATATTCCTGGTGAATATAAATGCGAAAATCCTTAATAAAATACTGGCAAACTGAATCCAGCAGCATATCAAAAAGCTTATCCACCATGATCAAGTCAACTTCATTCCTGGGATGCAAGGCTGGTTCCACATACAAAAATCAATAAATGTAATCCATCACATAAACAGAACCAATGACAAAAACCACATGATTATCTCAATAGATGCAGACAAAGCTTTCAACAAAATTCAACACCCCATTAATGCTAAAAACTCTCAATAAACTAGATATTGTTGGAATGTATCTCAAAATAATAAGAGCTATTTATGACAAACCCACAGCCAATATCATACTGAATGGACAAAAACTGGAAGCATTCCCTTTGAAAACCAGCATAAGACTAGGATGCCCTCTCTCCCCACTCCTATTCAACATAGTATTGGAAGCTGTGGCCAGGGCAATCACGCAAGAGAAATAAATAAAGGGTATTCAATTAGAAAAAGAAGAAGTCATATTGTCTCTGTTTGCAGATTACATGATTGCATATTTAGAAAACCCTATTGTCTCAGCCCTAAATCTTCTTAAGCTGATAAGCAACTTCAGCAAAGTCTCAGGATACAAAATCAATGTGCAAAAATCACAAGCATTCCTATACACTAATAACAGACAAACATAGAGCCAAATCATGAGTGAACTCTCATTCACAATTGCTAGAAAGTGAATAAAATACCTAGGAATCCAACTTACAAGGGATGTGAAGGACCTCTTCAAGGAGAACTACAAACCACTGCTCAAGGAAATAAGAGAGGACACTAACAAATGGAAAAATCTCCATGCTCATGGATAGAAAGAATCAATATTGTGAAAATGGCTATACTGCCCAAAGTAATTTATAGATTCAATGCTATCCCCATCAAGCTACCATTGACTTTCTCCACAGAATTGGAAAAAACTACTCTAAATTTCCTATTAAACCAAAAAAGAGCCTGCATAGCCTAGACACTCCTAAGAAAAAAAAAAAAAAGCAAAGCTGGAGGCATCATGCTACCTAACTTCAAACTATACCACAAGCCTACAGTAACCAAAACAGCATGGTACTGGTACCAAAACAGATATATAGACCAAAGGAACAGAACAGAGTCCTCAGAAATAGCACCACACATCGACAACTGTCTGATCTTTGACAAACCTGACAAAAACAAGCAATGGGAAAAGGATTCCCTATTTAATAAATGGTGTTGGGAAACCTGGCTAGCCATATGCAGAAAGCTGAAACTGGATTCGTTCCTTACACCTTATACAAAAATTAACTCCAGATGGATTAAAGACTTAAACATAAGACCTAAAACCATAAAAACCCTAGAAGAAAACCTAGGCAATACCATTCAGGACATAGGCATAGGCAAAGACTTCAGGACTAAAACACCAAAAGCAATGGCAACAAAAGCCAAAATTGACAAATGGGATCTAGTTAAACTAAAGAGCTTCTGCACAGCAAAATAAACTATCATCAGAGTAAACAGGCAACCTACAGAATGGGAGAAAATTTTTCCAATCTATCCATCTGACAAAGGGCTAATATCCAGAATCTACAAAGAACTGAAACAAATTTACCAGAAAAAAAAATAACCCCCTCAAAAAGTGGGCAAAAGATATGAACAGACACTTCTCAAAAGAAGACATTTATGCAGCCAACAATCTTATGAAAAAAAGCTCATCATCACTGGTTATTAGAGAAATGCAAATCAAAACCACAATGAGATATTATCTCATGTTAGTTAGAATGGCAATTATTAAAATGTCAGGAAAGAACAGATGCTGGAGAGGATGTGGAGAAATAGGAATGCTTTTACACTGTTGGTGGGAGTGTAAATTAGTTCAACCATTTTGGAAGACAGTGTGGCAATTCCTCAAGGATCTAGAACTAGAAATACCATTTGACCCAGCAATCCCATTACTGGGTATATACCCAAAGGATTATAAATAATTCTACTATAAAGACACATGCACACATATGTTTATTGTGGCACTGTTCACAATAGCAAATACTTGGAGCCAACCCAAATTCCCATCAATGATAGACTGGATTAAGAAAATGTGGCACATATACACCATGGAATACTATGCAGCCATAAAGAAGGATGAGTTCATGTCCTTTGTAGGGACATGGATGAAGCTGGAAACCATCATTCTCAGCAAACTAACACAAGAACTGAAAACCAAACACTGCATGTTCTCACTCATAAGTGGGAGTTGAACAACGAGAACACATGGACACAGGGAGGGGAACATCACATACTTGGGCCTGTCAGGGGGTGGGGGGCTGGGAAGGGAGAGCATTAGTAGAAATACCTAATGTAGATGATGAGTTGATGGGTATAGCAATCCCCCATGGCACTTGTATACCTATGTAACAAACCTGCACATTCTGCACATGTACCCCAGAACTTAAAGTATATTAAAAACAAAAAAAGAAAAATAATAATTGAACAAAGCCTCTAAGAAATTTGGGATTATGTTAAACAGGGAAACCTAAGAATAATTGATGTTCCTGAGGAAGAAAGGAAATCTAAAAGTTCAGAAAATTTATTTGCGAGAATAATTGAGGTAAACTTCCCTGGCATTGCTAGAAATCTAGATATCCAAATACAAGAAGCTCCAAGAACTCCTATGAAATTCATTTCAAAAAGATCATCACCTAGGCACATAGTCATCAGGTTATCTAAAATCAAGGTGAAGGAAAGAAATTTAAAAGCTGTGAGACAAAAGCATCAGGTATCTATAAAGGACAGCCTATCAGATTAACAGCATATTTGTCAGCAGAAACCTTATCAGCCAGGAAGGATTGGGGTCCTGTCTATAGCCTTTTTAAACAAAATAATTGTTAATCAAGAAGTTTATATCCAGCAAAACTAAGCTTTATAAATGAAGGAGAGATAATGTTTTTATGACAAAAAGAAACGTTCAATTTGTCAACACCAAGCCTGCACTACAAGAAATGCTAAAAAGAGTTCTAAATCTTGAAACAAAACCTTGAAATACACCAAAACAAAACATCATTAAAGCATAAATCTCACAGGGCCTAAGAAACAATAACACAATGAACAAAAACAAGGTATTTAGGCACCAACTAGCATTACGAATAGAACAGCACCTCATATCTCAATACTAACATTGAATATAAATGGCCTAAATGCTCCACTTAAAAAGATACAGAAAGGCAGAATGGAGAAAAATCCATCAACCAAGTATCTTCTGTCTTCAAGAGACTCAACTAACACATAAGGGCTCACATAAATTTAAGGTAAAGGAGTGGAAAAAAATATTCCATGCAAATGGAAGCCAAAAGTGAGCAGAGGTAGCTATTCTTATACCAGAAAAAAAAAAAAAAAGACTCTAAAGCAACAATAGAAAAAAAAAGAAAGACAAAGAGGAACATTATATAATTAGAAAACGATTAGTCCAACAGGACAATATTACAGTCCTAAATATATATGCACTTAACATCCAAATTCATAAAACAATTACTACTAGACCTAACAAATGAGATAGACAGCAATATAATAATAGTGGAGGATTTCAATTTTCCACTGACAGCACCAGACGGGTCATCAAGGAAGGAAGTCAACAGAGAAACAATGGACTTAGTATACAACCCTCCTCAATTAAATCAGGAAGAAATAGGAACCCTGAACAGACCAAAAACAGGTATACACCATGGAATACTATGCAGCCATAAAAAATGATGAGTTCATGTCCTTTGTAGGGACATGGATGAAATTGGAAATCATCATTCTCAGTAAACTATCGCAAGGACAAAAACCAAACACCGCATGTTCTCACTCATAGATGGGAATTGAACAATGAGAACACATGGACACAGGAAGGGGAACATCACACTCTGGGGACTGTTGTGGGGTGGGGAGAGGGGGGAGGGATAGCATTAGGAGATATACCTAATGCTAAATGACAAGTTAATGGGTGCAGCACACCAGCATGGCACATGTATACGTATGTAACTAACCTGCACATTGTGCACATGTGCCCTAAAACTTAAAGTATAATAAAAAATAAAAATAAAAAAAATAAAAATTGCCAACAAAAAAAGGCCAGGACCAGATGGATTCACAGCTTAATTCTAGCAGACATTTGAAGAAGAATTGGTACCAATCTTACTGAAACTATTTCAAAGGATAGAGAAAGACAGAATCCTCCCTACATCATTTTATGGAGTCAGTATCACCCTAATATCAAAAACCAGGAAAGGACATAACAAAAAAAGAAAACTTCAGACCAATATCCGTGATAAATACTGATGCAAAAATCCTCAACAAAATACTAGCTAACCAAATCCAAAGGCATATCAAAAAGATAATACATCATGGCCAAGTAAATTTCATTCCAGGGATGGTTTAACATATACAAATCAATAAATGTGATACATCACATAAACAGAATTAAAAACAAAAACCATACAATCATCTCAATAGATGCAGAATAAGCATTTGACAAAATCCAGCACCACTTTATGATGAAAACACTCTGCAAAATTGGCATAGAAGGGACATACCTCAAAGTAAAAAAGGCTATCTATGACAAACCCACAGCCAACATTATACTGAACAGGGAGAAGTTGAAAACATTCCCCCCTGAGAACTAGAACAAGAAAAGTTGCCCACTTTTACCACTTCTATTTAACATAGTACTGAAAGTCCTAGCCAGAGCAATCAGACAAGAGAAAGAAATAAAGGACATCCAAATAGGTAAGGAGGAAGTCAAACTGTTGCTGTTCACCAATGATATGATGGTATACTGAGAAAACCCTAAAGATCTATTCAAAAAGCTCCTAGATCTGATAAATGAATTTAATTGTATTAAGATACAAAATCAATGTACACAAATCAGCAGCACTGCTATACACCACCAACAACCAATCTGAGAATCAAATCAAGAACTCAATCCCTTTTAAAATAGCTGCAAAAAAATAAAATAAAATAAAATGCTTAGGAATATACCTACCCAAGGAGGTGAAAGATCTCTACAAGGAAAACAATACAGACCACTGCTGAAAGAAATCACTGATGACAGAAACAAATGGACACATATCCCATGTTCATATGGATGGGTAGAATCAATATTGTGAAAATGACCATACTGCCAAAAGCAATCAACAGATTCAATGCAATTCCCATAAAAATACCATCATCATTTTTCACAGAACTAGCAAAAACAATCCTAAAATTCATATGGGACCGAAAAAGAGCCTGCATAGCCAAAGCAAGACTATACAAAAAGAACAAATTTGGAGACATCACATTGCCCAAATCCAAACTATACTACAAGGCTATAGTTACCAGAACAGCATGGTACTGGTATAAAAATATGCATGTAGACCAACGGAACAGAATAGAGAGCCCAGAAATAAAGAAATAAATACTTACAGCCAACTGATCTTTGACAAAGCAAACAAAAACAAAAACACAGGGAAAGGACATCTTATTAAAAAATGGTGCCGGAATAATTGGCAAGCCACATGTAGAAGAATGAAACTGGATCTTCATCTCTCATCTTATACAAAAATCAACTCAATATGAATCTAAGGCTTAAGTCTAAGACCTGAAACCATAAAAACTCTAGAAGATAAAATTGGGAAAACTCTTCTAGAAATTGGCTTAGGCAAAGACTTCATGACCAAGAACCCAAAAGCAAATACAACAAAAACAAAAGTAAATAGATGGGACCTAATTAAACTAAAAAGCTTATGCACAGCAAAAGAAAGAATCAGCACATTAAATAGACAACTCACCAAGTGAGAGAAAATACTCACAAACTATGCATCTGACAAAGGAATCTGCAAGGAACTCACATCAGCAAGAAAAAAACAAATAATCCCATCCAAAAGTGGGCTAAGGACGTGAACAGACAATTCTCAAAAGAAGATATACAAATAGTCAATAAACATATGAAAAAATGCTCGACACCACTAATTATCAGGGAAATGCAAATTAAAACCACAATGAGATATCACCTTACTTCTGGAAGAATGGCCATAATTTCATAATCAAAGAATAATAGATGTTGGTGTGGATATGGTGAAAAGTGAACACTTTTACATTGCTGATGGGAATGTAAACTAGTACGATCACTGTTGAAAACAGTGTGAGGATTCCTTAAAGAACTAAAAGCAGAACTACCATTTGATCCAGCAATCCCTCTACTGGGTATCTACCCAGAAGAAAAGAAGTCATAACATAAGAAAGACTTGCACACGCATTTTTATAACAGTACAATTTGCAATGCAAAAATATAAAACCAGCCTACACGCCCATCAACCAATGAGTGGATAAAGAAAATGTAGTATATATACACCATGTAACACTACTCAGTCATATAAAGGAATGAAATAATGGCATTTCCAGGAACCTGGATAGAGTTGGAGATCATTATTCTAAGTGAAGTAACTCAGGAATGGACAATCAAGTATCGTATGTTCTCACTTATAAGTGGGAGCTAAGCTATGAAGACACAAAAGCATAAAAATTATATGATGGACTTTGGGGACTCAGAGGGAAGGGCAGGAGGGGGGTGAAGGATAAAAGACTACACATTGGGTACAATGTAAACTGTTTGGGTGGTGGGTGCACCCAAATCTCAGACATTACCACTAAAGAACTTATCTATGTAACTAAAAACCACCCGTTCCCCAAAAACTATTGAAATAAAATTTTAAAAAGAGAAAAAAGTAGATTGTTATAACTTTAGGATATATATGTAATCCCTATGGTACAAAAAATACCTGTAGAAGATAAATAAAAAAAAAGATGACTTGAACGACATTAGACCACTTGGAACTAACGCACATATAAAGAACACTCCACTCGACAACAGCAGTAAACATATTTTTCTTAAGTGCACATGGAACCTTCTCCAGGATAGACCACACGTTAGGCCACAAACTAAATATTCATAATTTTTAGAAGGTTGAAATCATACAAAGTACTTTTTCCAGTAACAATGAAATGAAATTAGAAATCAATAGCAGACTGAAAAATGAAAAATCCACAAGCATGTAAAAATTAAAACAATGAATATGTCAAAGAAGAAATCAAAAGAGAAATTCCAAAATGCCTTGACACAAATGAAAATGAAAACACAATATACCAAAATTATGGGATACAGTGAAAGCAGTGCTAAAAGAAAAATATGTAGTTATAAGTGCTCAAATAAAAAAAGAATAATCTCAAATTGTCAACCTAACTTTACCCCTTAACTAGAAAAAAAACACTCTAAACCCAAATCTAGCATAAGAAAGGAAATAGAAATTAGAACATAGACAAAATAAAGAATAGAAAAACAACAGAGAAAAATAAGTGAAATTAAGTGTTGATTTTTTGAAAAGATTAACAAAATTGTCAAATATTTAGCTAGGTGACTAAGCAAAAGAAACAAGACTTAAATAACTAAAATCAGAAATTAAAAAGAAGACATTACTATGCATTTTACAGAAATAGAAAGCACTATAAAAGAATATTATAGACAATTGTAAACCAACAAATTGGATGACCTAGATGAAATGGACAAATTCCTAGAAACACACAACCTACCAAGACAATCATAAAAGAATAGAAAATATTTTTTAAAATCTATAACTAGTAAAAAGATTAAATTAGTAGTGAAAAATATCCCAACAAAGAAAAGCCCAGGACCAGATGGCTTCACTGGTGAACTCTAAGATGTATTTAAAGAATTAAAACCAATCCTCCTCAAGCTCTTCCAAAATATTAAAGAAGAGGGAAAACTTTCATTTGAGGTAGTTTTCATTCTATTGGAAAACTTCCATTCTTTGAGGCAACTTTAACCTAATCCCAAAGTCAGGAAAAAACAGTACAAGAAATGAAAACTACAAACCAATATCCTCAATGAATACTGATACGAGAATCTTCAACAAAATACTAGCAAACAGAACTTAATAGTACACTGAAAGAATTATACACTCTGACCAAGTGATATTAATTCTTGGAAAGCAAAGATGGTTCAACATACAGAACAAAAAAAATATTACTTTAATACACCAGATTAATGAAGAAAATCTTCATACTATCTCAATTGATTAGGAAAAACATTTGACAAAATTGAGCACCCTTTCATGATTACAACACTTAAAGTAGAAAAACTTCAGTAGTTTTTCTCTATTCCTAGTTTGAGTGTTTTAATCATAAAATGCCCAATCTTCACTTCTATTCAACATAGTACTGGAAGTCCTAGCCAGTGCAATTGGGCAAGAAAAATAAATAAAAGACATTTATATTAGAAAAGAAGAAGTTAAATTATCTCTGTTCACAGATGATGTAATCTTATAAAAAGAAAACCCTAAAGTTCCCAGAAAAAGCAATAAATTAATTTAGCAGGACCAGATGGTTTCACTGAATTCTACCAAATATTTAAAAAAGAATTTTAAAAAATCCTCCTCAAGCTCTTCCAAAATATTGAAGAGGAGGGAAAACTTCAACCAATAAATGAATTCAGCAAACTTTTGGAATACAAAATTGACAAGAAAAAAATCAGTTGTGTTTCTATAAAACAACAATGAATGATCCAATGGGAAATGAAGAAAACAATTCTTTTTACAATAACATCAAGAAAGTACTTAGGAATTACTTAGGTTAAGTTAACCTCCTTGGTTAAGTTTATTCCTAAGGACTTGTACACTGAAACTACAAAATGATGTTGAAAAAAATTAAAGAACAAATCAATAAATGGAAAGACATCTCATGTTAATGGATTGAAAGATTTAATATTGTTAAGAGGTCAATACCACCAAAGCATTCTACAAATTCAAATTCAGTGCAATCCCTATCAAAATCCCAATAACATTTTTTCCGGAAATAGAAAATCCCATCCTAAAATTCATAGGGAATTTTAAGGAACTCTGTCTTAGCCCCTTTGTGCTGTTACAACAAAATGTTTAAGATGGAATAATTTATAAAGAGTAGAAACTTATTTCTTAGAGTTATGGAGGCTGGGAAGTCCAAGGTCAAGGCAATGGCAGGTTTGGTGTCTAGTGAGGGTTGCTGTTTGCCTCCAAGATGACACCTTGCTGCTGCATCCTTCAGCAGAGGGGATGAACACTGTGTCTTCATATGATGGAAGGGAAGGATGGGCAACAGAGTACTTCCTTCAACCTTAAGCATTTCTATAAGGGTACTGATCCCATTCATGAGGGCAGAGCTCCCATGACTTGTCATGACTTAGTCACCTTCCAAAGGCTACATCTCTTAATACTGTTGCATTGGGGATTCAGTTTCAACATGAACTTTGGAGAGGACACTACCATTCAAACATCAGCAGACTCTGAATAACAAATACAATCCTGAAAAAAAAATGAAGTTGGAGTTTGCACATTTCCTGATTTCAAAACTTACTAAAAGCTATATAATCAAAATAGTGTGGTACTGGCATAAAGACAGACATATAGACCAATGGTCTAGAATTAAGAGCCCAGAAGTAAACCCACACATATATGGTTAGATGATTTTTATAAAGGTGCCAAGACCATTCAATGGGGAAAGTACAGTCTTTTCGACAAATGGTGTTGGGAAAACTGGATATACAAATGCACAAGAAAAAGGTTTGACCTTTACCTTAAATCATATATAAAAATTAACTAAAACTGCATCAAAAACCTAAATTAAAACCTAAAATTATAAAACTCTTAGAAGACAACATATAAGGAGATCCTTATGACATTGGGTTTGGCAGTAATTTCTTGGATATGACACCAAAACCACAGGCCACAAAAGAAAAAAATAAATTGGACTATATCAAAATTTAAAACTTCTCTGCAAAGGACATAATTAAAACAGTGAAAAGCCAACCCATGGAATGGGAGAAAACATTTGCAAATCATATATCTAATAAGAGGTAAATATCTAGAATATATAAAGAACTCCTACAACTAAAACATGACAACAAAACAACTTGATTTAGTAATGGCAAAGGACTTGAATAGGCATCTCTCCAAAGATATGCAAATGGCTAATAGGCCAACACACATGATTAGAAGACTGAGACTTTCAGCCTCACCCTCCCATCCTCTTAAGCTGATCATCAATGGTCAGCAATTTAATCAATCATGCCTACATAATGAAACTTCTGTAAAAACCCAAAAGGATTAGATTTGGAGAATTTCAAGACAGCTGAACATGTGCCAGCTTCTGGAGAGTGAGGCACCTGGAGAGGGCATGGAAGCTCCATGCCCCTTCTCCCATACATCACACTATGTATCTCTTCCATCTGAGTATTCATCTGTATTCCTTATAATATCCTTTATAATAATGAGTAAATGTAAGTAAAATGTTGCCCTGGATTCTGTGAGCCACCCTATCTGATTAATGCAATCCAAAGAGGGGTCGTGAGAACTCTGATTTATACCTGGTTGGTCAGAAGGATAGGTGAGAGCCTACTACATATGACTGATGTCTAAAATAGGGGATGTTATTCTCCAGGTAGAATTAAATAAGGAGACACCTAACTGATATTTGCTGCACAATTGCTTGGTTGGTATGTAGTTAAAAACAACAACAAGGGGATCTGGCAAGATGGCTGAATAAGAACAGCTCTGGTCTGCAGCTCCCAGTGAGATCAATGCAGAAGGCAGGTGATTTCTACATTTCCAACTGAGGTACCCAGTTCATCTCATTGAGACTGGTTAGGCAGTGGGTGCAGCCCATAGAGGATGAGCAGAAGCAGGGTGGGGTGTCACCTCACCTGGGAAGTGCAAGGAACTGGGTGACCTCCCTGCCCTAGCCAAGAGAAGCCAATGAAGGTCTGCTACCTGGCCTGGATACTACACTTTTCCCACAATTTTTGCAATCTGCAGACCAGGAGATTCCCTTGGGTGCCTACACCACCAGGGCCCTGGGTTTCAAGCACAAAAGTGGGCGGCTGTTTGGGCAGACACCGAACTAGCTGCAGGAGTTTTTTTTTTTCCATAACCTAGTGGTGCCTGGAACCCTAGGGAGACAGAACCATTCACTCCCCTGGAAAGGGGGCTGAAGCCAGGGAGCCAAGTGGTCTCGCTCAGCAGGTCCCACTCCTATGGAGCCCAGCAAGCTAAGAACCACTGGCTTGAAATTCTAACTGCCAGCACAGCAGCCTGAAGTCGACCTGGGATGATGAAGCCTGGTTGGGGGAGGGGCGTCTGCTATTACTGAGGCTTGAGTAGGTGGTTTTCCTCTGACAGTGCAAGGAGGCTGCGAGGTTTGGACTGGGTGGAATTCACAATAGCGTGGCAAAGCAGCTGTGGCCAGGCTGCCGCTCTAGATTTCTCCTCACTGGGCAGGGCATCTCTGAAAGAAAGGGAGCAGCCCCAATCAGAGACTTGGAGATAAAACTCCCATCTCCCTGGGACAGAGTGCCTGGGGGAAGGGGTGACTATGGACACAGCTTCAGTGAACTTCTACTTTTTTGCCAGGTGGCTCTGAAGAGAGCCACTGATCCTGAAAAGGAGGATTCTCCCAGCACAGTACTTGAGCTCTGCTAAGGGATAAATTGCCTCCTCAAGTGGGTCCCTGACCTCCATGCCTCCTGACTGGGAGAGACCTCCCAACAGGGGTCAACAGACACCTCATATAGGAAAGCTCCAGCTGGCATCAGGCTGGTGCCCCTCTGGGATGAAGCTTCCAGAGGAAGGAGCAGGCAGCAATCTTGCTATTCTGCAGCATCCACTGGTGACACGCAGGTGAATAGAGTCTGAAGTGGACCTCCAGCAAACTGTAGTTCTACCTTCAGTAGAGGTACCTAACTGTTGGAAGAAAAATTAACAAACAGAAAGCAGCAACATCAACATCGACAAAAAGGACCCACACACAAACACTCCATCCAAAGGTCATCAGCCTCAAAGATCAAAGGTAGATAAATCCACGAAGATGAGGAAAAACCAGTGGAAAAACACTGGAAATTCCAAAAACCAGAATGCCTCTTCTCCTCCAAATTATCACAACTCCTCTCCAGCAAGGGCACTGAACTGGACGGAGAATGAGATTGATGAATTGACAGAAGTAGGCTTCAGATGGGGTAATAACAAACTCCCCTGAGCTAAAGTAGCATGTCCTAACTCAAGTAAAGTAGCATGTTCTAACTAAATTCTCAAGGAAGCTAAAAACCTGGATAAAAGGTTACAGGAACTGCTAACCAGAATAATCAGTTTAGACAGGAAAATAAATGACCTGATGGAGCTGAAAAACACAGTGTGAGAACTTCATGAGGCATACACAAGTATCAATAGCCGAATCAATCAAGTGAAAGAAAGTATATCAGAGACTGAAGATCAACTTACTGAAATAAGGCATGAAGACAAGATTAGAGAAAAAAAGAATGAAAAGGAATGAACAAAGCCTCCAAGGCATATGGGAAACAAAGCCTCCAAGTGAAAAGATCAAACCTACGATTGATTGGTATACCTGAAAGTGATGCGGAGAATGGAAACAACTTGGAAAACACACCTCAGGATATTATCCAGGAGAACTTCCCAAACTTAGCAAGACAGGCCAACATTTAAATTCAGGAAATACAGAGAACACCACTAAGATACTCCTCGAGAAGAGCAACCCCAAGACGCATAATCACCAGATTCTCCAAGGTTGAAACAAAGGAAAAAAATGTTAAGGGCAGCCAGAAAGAAAGGTCAGGTTACCTAAAAAGGGAAGCCCATCAGACTAACAGCAAATCTCTCTGCAGAAACCCTACAAGCCAGAAGAGTGTGGTAGCCAATGTTTAACATTATTAAAGAAAAGAATTTTCAGTGCAGAATTTCTTATCCAGCCAAACTAAGCTTCATAAGCAAAGGAGAAATAAAATCCTTTACAGACAAGCAAATGCTGAGGGATTTTGTCACCACCAGGCCTACCTGACAAGAGCTCCTGAAAGAAGCACTAAATATGGACAGGAAAAATTGGTACCAGCCACTGCAGAAACACACCAAATTATAAAGACCAATGACACTGTGAAGAAATTGTATCAACTGACAGGCAAAGTAACCAGCTAGCATCATGATGACAGGATAAAATTCACACATAACAATATTAACCTTAAATGCACATGAGCTAAATGCCCCAATTAAAAGGCACAGACTGGCAAATTGGATAAAGAGTCAAGACCCATGGATATGCTGTATTTAGGAAACCCATCTCATATGCAAAGACACACATAGGATCAAAATAAAGGGATGAAGGAAAATTTACCAAGTAAATGGAAAACAAAAAAAAGCAGGAATTGCAATCCTAGTCGCTGATAAAAACAGACTTTAAGCCAACAAAGATCAAAAAAGACAATAAAGGGCATTATGTAATAGTAAAGGGATCAATGCAACGAGAAGAGGTAACTATCCTAAATACATATACATCCACTACAGGAGCACCCAGATTCGTAAAACAAGTTCTTAGAGACCTACAAAGAGACTTAGACTCTCACACAATAATAGTGGGAGACTTTAACACCCCACTGTCAATATTAGATCAATGAGACAGAAAATTAACAAGGATATTCAGGGCTTGAACTCAGCTCTTGACCAAGCAGACTTAATAGAAATCTACAGAACTCTCCACCCCAAATCAACAGAATATGCATTCTTCTCAACACCACAAAGCATATATTCTAAAATTGACCACATAATTGGAAGTAATTATGTATTCTAAAATTGACCACATAATTGGAAGTAAAACACTCCTAGCAAAATGCAAAAGAACAGAAATAATAACAAACTGTCTCTCAGACCACAGTGCAATCAAATTAGAACTCAGGATTAAGAAACTCACTCAAAACCACATAACTACATGGAAATTGAACAACCTGCTCCTGAATGAGTACTGGGTAAATAATGAAATTAAGGCAGAAATAAAGAAGTTCTTTGAAATCAACGAAAACAAAGAGACAATTTACCAGAATCTCTGAGACATAGCTAAAGCAGTGTTAAGAGGGAAATTTATAGCCCTAAATGTCCATATCAGAAAGCTGGAAATATCTGAAATTGACACTCAAATATCACAACTAAAAGAACTAGAGAAGTAAGAGCAAACAAATTCAAAAGGTAGCAGAAGACAAGAAATAACTAAGATCAGAGCAGAACTGAAAAAAATAGAGACACAAAAAACCACTCAAAAAATCAATAAATGAAGGAGCCGGTTTTTTGAAAAGATCAACAAAATAGACCACCAGCTAGACTAATAAAGATGAAAAGAGAGAAGAATCAAATAGAGACAATAAAAAATGATAAAGGGGATATCACCACTCATCCCACAGAAATACAAACTACCATCACAGAATGTTATAAACACCTCTACGCAAATAAACTAGAAAATCTAGAAGAAATAGATAAATTCCTGAACACATACACACCCCAAGACTAAACCAGGAAGAAGTCAAATCCCTGAATAGACCAATAACAAGCTCTGAAATTGAGGCAGTAATTAAAACCCTACCAACCAAAAAAAGCCCAAGGCCAAACAGATTCACAGCCAAATTCTACCAGAGGTACAAAGGGGAGCTGGTACCATTCCTTCTGAAACTATTCTAAACAATAGAAACGGAGGGACTTGTCTCTAACTTATTTTATGAGGCCAGCATTATCCTGATACCAAAACCTGGCAGAGACACAACAAAAAAAGGAAATTTCAGCCCAATATCCCTGATGAACATCTATGTGAAAATCTGCTATAAAATACTGGCAAATCAAATCCAGTAGCACATCAAAAAGCTTATCCACCACGACTAAGTCAGCTTCATCCCTGAGACATAAAGCTGGTTCAACATACGCAAATCAATAAACGTAATCCGTAACATAAACAGAACCAGTGACAAAAACTACATGATTATCTCAATAGATGCGGAAAAAGCCTTCAGTAAAATTCAACACCCCTTCATGCTAAAAACTCTCAATAAACTGTTGATGGAACATATCTCAAAATAATAAGAGCTATTTATGACAAACCCACAGCCAATATCATACTGCATGGGCAAAAGCTGAAAGCATTCCCTTTGAAAACCAACACAAGACAAGGATGCCCTCTCTCACCACTACTACTCAACATAGTATTGGATGTTCTGTCCAGGGCAATCAGGCAAGAGAGAGAAATAAAGGGTATTCAAATAGGAAGAGAGGAAGTCAAATCATCTCTGTTTGCAGATGACATGATTATATATTTAGAAAACCCCATCGTCTCAGCCCCAAAACTCCTTAAGATGATAAGCAACTTCAGCAAAGTCTCAGGATACAAAATCTGTGTGCAAAAATCACCAGCATTCATATACATCAATAACAGACAGACAGAGAGCCAAATCATGAGTGAACTCCCATTCACAATTGCTAGAAAGAAAATAAAATACTTAGGAATACAACTTACAAGGGACATGAAGGACCTCTTCAAGGAGAACTACAAACCACTGCTCAAGGAAATAAAAGAGGACACAAACAAATAGAATAACATTCCATGCTCATGAACAGGAAGAATCAGTATTATGAAAATGGCCATACTGCCCAAAGTAATTTATAGATTCAATGCTATTTCCATCAAGCTACCAGTGACTTTCTTTGCAGAATCAGAAAAAAACTATTTTAAATTTCATATTAAACCAAAAAAGAACCCAAATAGCCAAGACAATTCTAAGCAAAAAAGAAAAAACAAAGCTGGAGGCATCATGCTACCTGACTTCAAACTATACTACAGGCTACAGTAACCAAAACAGCATAGTACTGGTACCAAAACAGATATATACAACAATGGAACAGAATAGAGGACTCAGAAATAATACCACACATCTACAATCATCTTATCTTTGACAAACCTGACAAAATAAGTCATGGGGAAAGGATTCCCCATTTAATAAATGGTGCTGGGAAAATTGGCTAGCCATATGTAGAAAACTGAAACTAGACCCCTTCCTTACAGCTTATACAAAAATTAATTCAAGTTGGATGAAAGACTTAAATGTAAGACCTAAAACCATAAAAACCCTAGAAGAAAACCTAGGCAATACCATTCAGGACATAGGCATGGGCAAAGACTTCATGACTAAAACACCAAAAGCAATGGCAACAAAAGCCAAAATTGACAAATGAGATCTAATTAAACTAAAGAGCTTCTGCACAGCAAAATAAACTACCATCAGAGTGAACAGGCAACCTACAGAATGGGAGAAAATTTTTGTAATCTATCCATCTGACAAAGGACTAATATCCAGAATCTACAAGGAACTTAAACAAATTTACAAGAAAAAAACAAACAACCTCATCAAAAAGTGGGGAAAGGATATAAACAACAGATACTTCTCAAAAGAAGACATTTATGGGGCCAAAAAACATGTGAAAAAAAGCTCACCATCACTAGTTTTAGAGATATGTAAATCAAAACCACAAGGAGATACCATCTCATGCCAGTTAGAATGGCGATTATTAAAAAGTCAGGAAACAACAGATGCTGGTGAGGCTGTGGAGAAATAGGAACACTTTTACATTGTTGGGGGAGTATAAATTATTTCAACCATTGTGGAAGATAGTGTGGCAATTCCTCAAGGATCTAGAACCAGAAATACCATTTGACCCAGCAATCCCATTACTGGGTATATACCCAAAGGATTATAAATCATTCTACTGTAAAGACACATGCACACATATGTTTATTGCAACACTGTTAACAATAGCAAAGACTTGGAACCAACCCAAATGCCCATTAACGATAGACTGGATAAAGAAAATGTGTTAAATATACACCATGGAATACCACACAGCCATAAAAAATGAGTTAATATCCTTTGCAGGGACATGGTTGAAGCTGAAAACCATCATTCTCAGCAAACTAACCCAGGAACAGAAAACCAAACACCGCATGTTCTCATTCATAAATGGGAGCTGAACAATTAGAACACATGAATACAGGGAGGGGAACATCACACACCAGGGCCTGTCAGGGTTGGGTGCAAGGGGAGGGAGAGCATTAGGACAAATACCTAACGCATGTGGGGCTTAAAACCTAGATGATGTGTTGACAGGTGCAGCAAATCACCATGGCACATGTATACCTATGTAACAAACTGGCACATTCTGCACATGTATTCCAGAACTTAAAAAAAATAACTAAAAGACATATTATATGAGAAAGTGATTTGCATCCTGCAATGTGTTACATGCATTAGCAATTATTTTAAAAAATAACAACAAAACCAGACAAAACCAACCCACACATCTGTGTCAGAAGTGTTGTACTGAGCAACTGAGAAGAGAGTAGGAAAAATCCTGGTTTGTTTTTTTTCTATCTTTTTAATATTCAAGAGAATTGAAAGCAGGAACTCAAAGAGATATTTGTACACTCATGTTCATAGCAGCATTAATCACAATAGCCAACAGGTAGAAGCAACTCAAGTGTCCATTGACATATGAATGGATAAACAAAATGCAGTGTGCATATACAATGGAATAGTACTTAGTCTAAAAACAGAGGGAGGGGTTTGGGCCAAGATGGCCACCTAGAAGCAGCTACAGTGCATGGTTCTCATGGAGAGGAACAAAAGGGGGAGTAAATACAGAATTTTCAACTGAAACATCCAGGTATTTGACCCATGGAGATAAACCAAGGAAACGACCCATGGAGAATGAAGAAATGCAAGGCAAAATGATGGCCTACCTGGGAGCAAGATGGAACCAAGGGAATCTCGCCCGCTCAAAGAAGCAGTGAGTGAATGTGTGACCCTGGGAAATCATGCTTCTCCCTTGGACCTTTGCAACCCTTGGGTCAGGAGATCCCCTTGGGAATTCACTCCACTAGGGCCTTCAGTCTGACATACATTTCTGCATGGAGTCTCAGCACAGCAGCCACTCAGGCATGCACGTTGGCCCCGGAGCTTTACCTACTCCCCCTCTGGGTTTCCCAGCAAAAGTGACTGCAACTCCAGCAAGGCAGGAGGTTGGACCTCCATACATGCCCCAAGGAAGGGGTCTGAATCCAGGGTACCGAGCAGCAACACTTGGCGAACCCCACTTCCACAGTGCCTCACAGGATAAGACCCACTGGCTTGGAATTCCAGCCAACCACTGGCAACAATACTGACCCAGCACAGCACAGCTGCTCTACCAAAATGTGGCCAGACTGTTTCTTTAAGTGGGTCCCCAGTCCATTCTTCCTCACTGGGTGTGACCTCCCAACCAGGGCCTCCAGTCACCCCTGCTGGTGTTGTCTCACTGACAGAGATTTTAATTCTTCCTGGGATGCAGTTCCCAGAGGGAGGGACGGACCACCATTTTTGCTGTTTGGGCGACTTAGACAATCCAGTCTGTGGGCTTTGGGGATCCTTTGCTGACCGGGGCAGAAGCAATACTCCAGTGCAGCATGGCTGCTCTATGAAAATGTGGCCAGACTACTTCTTTAAGCAGGTCCCTAATCCCATTTCTCCTCACTGGGTGAAACCTCTTAACTGGGGCCTCCATGCACCCCTACTGGTGTCCTCCAGCTGACAGAGATTTGAATTACCCTCAGGACAGAATTCCCAGTTAGAGGGGTGGACCACCATCTTAGCTGTTTGGGCAACAGCCATTCCAGCTTGTGGGCTTTTGAGAGTTCAAACTGACCCCAGGTGGAAGGGATCCCCCAGCACAGCACAACTGCTCTACCAAAACACAGCCAGAGCACTTCTTTAAGTCCCTGATTCATTCCTCGTCACTGAATAGGACCTCCCACCTGGGCCCTCCAGCCACCCCTGCCAGTGTTCTCTGGCCAATGGAGATTTGAAAACTTCCTGGGACAGAGCTTTGAGAGGGAGGGGTGGGCTGCCATCTTTGCTGTTTGGGCAACTTAGCTGTTCCAGCCTCCAGACTTTGGAGAGCCCAAGCCAAGTGGGGGCGGAAGCAGTACCCCAGCACAGCACAACTACTCTATGAAAGCATGGCCAGACTGTGACTTTAAGCAGGTCTCTGATCCCATTCCTCCTGACTGGGTGAGACCTCCCAGCTGGGGTCTTTAGCCACCTCCTTACAGATGTGTTCAGGTTGGCAACAGGTCCATACCTCCCTGAGACAGAGCTCACGAAGGAAGGGGCAGGCTGCTGTTTTGCAGCCTTCACTGGTGAAGATTTTCCAGGTACTGGAAAATCTGAGGTAACTAGGGATTGGAGCAGGTCCCCAGCAAACCACAGTAGTCCTATGGAAAAGTGGCCAGACAGTTAAAGAAAATGCAAATCCCATCCAAAGGTCAGCAACCTCAAATATTGATGGTAGATAAGTCCACAAAGATGAGAAAGATTCAGCGCAAGAATGCTGAAAACTCAAAAACCTAGTGTGCCCTCTTTCCTCAAATGACCACATCACCTCTCCAGCAAGGGTTTAGAACTGGGCTGAGGCTGAGATGGCTAAAATGACAGAAGTATAACTCAGAATATGGATAAAAAATGAACTTCACTGAGTTAAAGGAACATGTTGTAACCTAATGCAAGGAAGCTAAAAATCATGATAAAACATTTCAGGAGCTCACAGACAAAATAGGCAGTATAAAGAAGAATGTAACTGAACTTATAGAACTGAAAAACACAATAAAAGAATTTCATTACACAGTTACAAGTATAAATAGCAGAATAAACCAAGCAGAATAAAGAATCTCAGAGCTTGAAAACTGTCTTTCTGAAATAAGACAGGCAGGCAAGTCATGGTGGCTCACGCCTGTAATCCCAGCACTTTGGGAGGCCGAGGTGGGTGGATCACTTGAGGTCAGGAGTTCGAGACCAGCCTGGCCAACATGATGAAACCCCATCTCTACTAAGAATATAAAAATTAGCTGGGCAAGGTGGTGCGCGCCCATAGTGACAGCTACTTGGAAAGCTGAGGCAAGAGAATTGCTTGAACCCAGAAGGTGGAGGTTGCAGTGAGTTGAGATCATGCCACTGCGCTCCAGCCTGGGCAACAGAGTGAGACTCTGTTGCAAAAAAAAAAAAAGGCAAACAAGAAGACAGAAAAAAGAATAAAAAAGAATGAACAAAATTTCCAAGAACTATGAGATTATATAAAGAGACTGAATCTATGACTGATTGGTGACCTGAAAGAGATGAGGAGAATGAAACCAATTTGGAAAACATATTTCAGGGTATCATCCATGAGAACTTCCTGAACCTAGCTAGACAAGCCAACATTCAAATTCAGCAAATGCAGAGAACCCCAGTAAGCTACTCCATGAGAAGATCCCCAAGACACATAATCATCAGATTCTCCAAGGTCGAAATAGAAGAAATACTGTTAAAGGCAGATAGAAAGAAAGGCCAGATCACCTACAAAGGGAAGCTCATCAGACTAACAGCACACCTCTCAGTGGAAACCTTACAAGCCAGAAGAGATTGGTTCCCAAAATTTAACATTCTTAAAAAAAAGACATTCCAACCCAGAATTTTATATCTGGCAAAACTAAGCTTCATAAGTGAAAGAGAAATAAGAACCTTTTCAGACAAGAAAATGCTGAGGAAATTTATTACTAGCAGACCTGCCTTAGACACACTTTTACCTATGTAACAAACTTACCTATGTACTCATAAACTTAAAATAATTTTTTTTTAAAAAAGGAAGGGAATTCTGACACATGCTACAACATAGATGAAGCTCAAGGTCATTACACTAAGTGAAACAAACCAATCATAGAAAGGCAAATATTGAATGGTTCCACTTATATGAGGTACCTAGAATAGTCAAATTCATAGAGACAGAAAACAGGATGATGGTTGCCAGGGGCTGTGAAGGGAGAAATGGGGAGTTAGTGTTTATTAGTACAGAGTTTGCAAGATTAAAAAATGTTTGTGGATGGATAATGGTGACAGTAGCACAACAATATGAATACTTAAGGCTGCTGAATTATACTTAAAAATGGTAAATGTTATGTTACATGTATTTTACCAGAATTTAAAAATTTTGCATAGAACTGTACATAAACACACACTCCAGAGTACATGTAAAGCTGTGAAATCTAAATAAGTTTGGAAGATTATATCAATGTCAGTTTCCTGGTGGTGATATTATACTATAATTATGCAGAATGTTATTATTAGGTGAGATTGGGTGAAGGGTATTCAGAATTTCTCTGTATTATTTCTTATAGTTGTGTATATAAATATACAGCTATCTCAAAATAGAAAGTAAGGAAAAAAAAGATGAAGAACACACATAAATTTCTATCTTTGTAAGAGGGATGGAGGATTCCAGGAGAGGTGAGTTTCTGTATTTCAGTTTCCTCACTTTTAAAATGAGGCTAATATCACTATTCTGTGGAAATGTAAGAGAATACTTATTATGAGGACATGCATACAGAAGTAAAAGGATTACAGGGGCATTATGTATGCTACCTACTCTAAAAAGGTGCACACATAAACATTCTATATATTTATACACGGAAAAAGGGAATGATAAAGCAAATATGACACAATGTTAACATTCTTGGTAATCCTAATTATTTTCAAATTTTCTATAAATTTGGAATTATTTCAAAATGAAAAGTTAAAAAAAGCTGAAAACCAGATAGAAATCTCATATCAAAATTAATAAAATTATATTTCTTTAAGGATACAAAATATAAATATTAAATTATGCTAAAATTTTATATTACCAAACTTATACAATACTCAGAGGAAAAGTCATAATATCGATTGGTATTACCAAAAAAGACATTAGGTAAACATTTTAAAAAGTTAGTACACTCAAATAATATAAGAGCAGAACTAGAGGCCTGGGTGTGAGGGCTCATGCCTGCAATCCCAGCACTTTAGGAGGCCAAGGCAGGAGGATCACCTGAGGTCAGGAGTTCGAGACCAGCCTAGCCAATGTGGCAAAACCACATCTCTACTAAAAATACAAAAATTATTTGGGTGTGTCGACTGGCGCCTGTAGCCCCAGCTACTCAGGAGGCTGCAGCCGGAGAATTGCTTGAACCCAGGAGGCAGAGGTTGCAGTCAGCCGAGATTGCACTACTGCACTCCAGCCTGGGAGACAGAGTGAGATGAGACTCCATCTCAAAATAATTAAATAAATAAAATAAAAAATTTAAAAAGCAGAACTAGAGAGTGGAATAAATATGAAAGCACAAAGACATAAAATAACAAATTAGAAAATAAAAGTTATAGAACTAATAAATCTAAGAACTGCTTCTCTGAAATAACATTGATAAACTATTGCCTAAACTAATTAAAAAAAGAAAAAAGTATAAACACAGAAAATAAATTATCATAAAGGGGGAAAACAGATTCATAGCAAGTTACTAGAATCTATTTTGGTCTATTCAATGAAACTAAATTTTAAAACTCTGATGAAAGGTTTAAGAGACCAATCTTAATGATAGAAATTGAGCAAGTTGTCAAATATCTAAACTCTAGAAATTGGTCTAAACCCAAGTGGTTTCACAGGGGATTTCTACCAAACCTTAGGAAATACATTATTTAAATGTTATCATGGCCCAAACTATCCTAAAATACAATATAAGAAAACCTTCCCAAAAAACTTTTTGTGAAATAAGCATAATATTTACACCAAACCTCGGCAAAGTGATGAGAGAAAGAATACGTGCCTGTGAGCGTGCTCTAGAGCGCTAAAGCTTTATCTCACTTGTTTGAATAGCAATGCAAAATCCTTAAACGTCCCAAATACTAGCTAACAGAATCCAGCAGCACACCCAAATTATAATGTACTATGACGAAATTTATACTAGGTATGCAAGGATCTTTCACCACTAGAAAACCGGTACTTCACCATATTAATAAATCTAAGGAAAAAATAATTTTACAATCATATAATCATGTTTAGATGCCAGAAAGGCATTAATAAAATTCAACATCCATTATTGATTTTTGAAAGTGCGTCCGGAGTTGGTTCCTTTTGGTGGGTTCTTGCTCTCACTGACTTCGAGAATGAATCCCCCGACCTTCACAGTGAGTGTTACAGCTCTTAAAGGCAGCATGGACACAAAGAGTAAGCAAAAGCAAGGTTTATGGTGAAGAGCTAAACAACAAACCAAAAAAGAGTACCCTACCAGGTTGCCGCTACTGGCTGCGGTGGCCAGCTTTTATTCCCTTATTTGTCCCCGCCCATGTCCTGCTGATTGGTCCATTTTACAGAGTGCTGATTAGTCCATTTTACAGAGTGCTGATTAGTCCATTTTACAGAGTGCTGATTGGTGTGTTTTTACAGAGGGCTGATTGGTGCATTTACAATCCTTTAGCTAGACACAGAGCACTGGTTGGTACGTTTACAATCCTCTAGCTAGACAGAAAAGTTCTCCAAGTCCCCAGGAAGTCCAGCTGGCTTCACCTCTCAAAACTATTAATAAAATCAGAACAGATGGTATGGTAGGCTGAGATGGCTTACCCAAAATGTCCACTTCCTAACTCCTGAACCCTGTGAATATGTTGATTTACATAGCAAAAGAGATTTTGAAGGTGTAATTCAGGATCTTGAGGTAGAGAGATAATCCTATTATAGATTATTTCGATGGGCCTATTGGTGTAATCATGAGTTTCTTTGTAAGACACAGAGGGAGAGGAGGAGTAGTACTGAGGAGGAGAGGTAATATGAGGAAGGAAGCAGAGATCAAAGTGCTGCTGCTGTGAACTAAGAAACCCAGAAATTGCAGCAGCCTCCAGATGCTGGAAGAGGCAAGGAATGAACGATTTTTCCCTGGAGACTTCAGAAGGACCCAGCCCTGCTGAAACCTTTAGCCCCCTTCAGGTTCATTTGCACTTCTGTCCTCCTATAATTTTTTTTTTTTTTTTTTTTTTGAGACTCCAGCTTGTTGCCCAGGCTGGAGTGCAGTGGCACGATATCAGCTCACTGCAAGCTCTGCCTCCCAGGTTCACGCCATTCTCCTGCCTTAGCCTCCCAAGTGTCTGGGACTACAGGCGAGTAGCTGGGACTACAGGCAACTGCCACCACGCCTGGCTAATTTTTTATATTTTTAGTAGAGACAGGGTTTCACCATGTTAGCCAGGATGGTCTCGATCTCCTGACCTCGTGATCTGCCTGCCTCGGCCTCCCAAAGTGCTGGGATTACAGGCGTGAGCCACTGTGCCTGGCCTTTTTTTTTTTTTTTTTTTTTTGAGGCAAAGTCTTGCTCTGTCGCCCAGGCTGGAGTGCAGTGGCATGATCTCAGCTCACTGCAACCTCTGCCTCCTGCTTTTAAGTGATTCTCTTGCCTCAGCCTCTCATGTTCCTCTACGCCAGGCTAATTTTTGTATTTTTAGTAGAGGCGGGGTTTCACCATGTTGGCCAGGCTGGTCTCAAACTCCTGACCTCAGGTGATCAGTCTGCCTTGGCCTCCCAAAATGCTGGGATTACAGGCGTGAGCCATCGAGCCCAGCCCTCCTATAGTATTATCTATGTGTTTCATTTCAACATAGTAAAAGAGTTATAAATATCTGTTATGTAAAGGAGGCTTTGTGTCTGATGGAGCTGAGAACCACTGCTTTAAAAACCTCATCTGTGTGCCTGAGACAAAAACTAAAATCTTTGCCATTTTGAAATAGGAAATAATGTAAATGTCCATCACAAATAAACCATGTTTTATATAATTTACATATTGTATTATATATTCCATTGCACAGTGAATATCATACAGCAATTAAAATGAAAGAATTAGAGCAGTAATTCTCCGTGTGGCCTCTGAGCCAACAGCAACACTTGGGAAAATAAAATTCTTGAGCCTCAATCCAGATCTACTGAATCAGGAACTCTGGTGGTGAGGCCCAGTAATATGTGGTTTAACAAGCCCTCCAGGTGATTTGAATTTAAACTTTGAGACCCACTGAACTAGAGCTAGATCCTCCTCCAAGAGTAAATCTTAGAAATATACTAATGATGGCCACTGATGTAAAACAAAAGACAATACAATGTATACAATATGATACCATATATTATGGTTTCATAATAGAATGTACAAGATTCCACAGCAAGAGGCTATATTAGGGTCCTCCTTAGTAACATAACCAGTGGAATCTGTAGATACGTATATAGAGAGATGTATTTTAAGGAACTGACTTACATAATAGTGGGGACCGGCAAGTCCAAAATCTTCAGAGCAAGCTGGCAATCTGGATCCCTAGGGATGGGTTCATGTTGCAGCTCGAGTCTGAAGGTAGCGTGGAGGTAGAATTCCCTCTTCCGCAGAGGACCTCAGTCTTTTTCTTTTAAAGCCTTCAACTGATTGGATGAGGCTCGCCCGTATTTTAGAGGGTAATCTGCTTTAGTCAAAGTCTACTGATTTAAATGTTAATGTTACCTAGAAAATACCTTCACAATGACATCTAGGCTGGTGTTTGACCAAATATCTGGCTACCGTGGCCTAGCCAAGCTGACACAAAATTAACCATTGCAAAGAGCAAATTTGTTTTTTCTTATTGCTCTCAAATTGAAGACTTGGCCCCAGCTGAATACAGAGATGTTTAATTATCTCCTAAATAGAGGGCTTGCTATTGAAAGTGTGGTCTTTGGGACCACAGCATCAGCATCACTGGGAGCTTGTTAAAAATGCAGAATTTAAAATATATGACACATAACAACAAGGATGAATCTTGAGAACATTTCACTACATGAAATAAGGCAGTCACAAAAGGGCAAATACTGTATGATTCCATTAATATAAGGTACCTAGAGCAGTCAGATTCATAGAGATAGAAAGTAGATTCTGGTTGCCAGGGGCGGAGGGTAGGGGGCAATGGGGAGTTAGTGTTTAATGGGTACAGAGTTTCAGTTTTGCAAGATCAAAGAGTTCTGGAAATCGATGGCGGTGATGGTTGCAAAACAATGTGAATGTACATAATACTACTGAACTTGAACTGTACACTGAAAATGATATGATGGTAAATTTTGTTATGTGTATTTTACCACAATTAAATGTTTTTTTAAACTATGGAATTTCAGACCCCACCTAGACTTCCTGAATCTGAGTTTAACAAGATCTCCAGATACATAATTTGTATGCATATTAATAACAAGATACATAATTTGTATGCATATTAAAATTAGAGAAGCACTGGACTGGAAAGCCATCCTGTACAGGGTCTGCTCTCACCTGCAGAAGGTTACTCCTCTACACACACACAGTAATACTCTATACCTGGTTGCAGACTCATGCCCGGGGATTACTAAGAATGAGCAGATATAGCCCTATAACACCTAACTCAGGCACTCTATACAAGAAGATTGGGAAAGTGAGGAGGAAGAAATTGTTAGAGCTCTGAGCGATCAACCTAGGGGAGAGTACTGGGGCTTTTCTCTCCTTCTCTCTCCTCTCCTGACTGGGGATCCAATTGTGAAGGGTTTTAAGGGAATTACTCATAGAATCTGATGGTTCCTGAAGAAGGAGAGACTGTCATTTCATTCACCTATTGAATATCTGCTAAGGCATTGGACTTACGAGTGCAGCTTCCTGAGCAGGGAGGAGGGAATTGGTAAGAGATGGCAGGGTAAGGACAGCAGAGGAGCAGCCTGCGTCACTACCAGATGTGTGAGGAGCCGGTGGGGCCAGGGAGGCTGTGGAAGGTAGTTGGGCCTGAGCCAACTTGCTGCAACCCACAAAGAGGACTATAAATGAGAGGCAACAGGGTGTACCCACACCCACAACCCAGGGATTAGAATTGAAGGTTGGAAGAGGTCAAGTGGAATGGATGTTTCACATCAGAGAATGGGTCAGAGAGAGGCTCCACAGGTTCATCAGCCTCCACCCCCACCAAAGCCTCACATATATGACCCAGGAGACAGCTGCCTTGGAACCTGCCACTGAGAGCACATCAGAGAAACCACAACCCCAAAAGAGAAGACCACAGTGGCAGCCAGACAGTAAGACTGTCTCCTCTCTCCCACCTCCTCAGGTGGGAAGAAGGAGGTGGGGGTTCCTGTCTACCTGACCCAGCCACACCCTAAGGTCTTCTGGGAGTGTAAGGGCTGGAGTGAAAGCAGAAAGTGCTGCCACAGACTGAATGTGTCTGTCCCCCACACCAATTCATATATTGAAATCTAATCCTTGAGAACTAAAAGTAAAATTATAAGTCCCCCTTACCAACCAAACTGACCCCCTTTTGGCCAACAACTTTGGGATCCCAGAGAAACTTTAACCAGCCAGGATGTCAGACATGCCTCATTGTACCCCTCCCATTTTCAGTGTAGATGTGTCTACAATGTTAAAAGGTGATCATAACACTGACAGAATAAACTCTTTGTTGCAATAAGATACCAAGTTATAAATAGGACTTAAGGCCATGCCAGCCAAGGGTTAAGTCACACACCCCTACACTTAAAGAATAAATGATGTTCTAACTACTGCAAGGTTTTTCTTTTTCTCTAGCAGCTAAACAAGCACTGGCCTAAATAAGCAATGTTAAAACAAGCACAGCTCATCCACTGCCAGGTGACAACTGATCCCATGTTCTACAAGCCATAACTATTGCTTTGATTGGAAAAGGGGCTGATTTCAGTAACTTTTTTCTGTTAAGAGACCACTGACCTTGATCTGGTTCTGGCCAGTTTTACAGAGGTTGCACACTTAAGTACCTTTGTGTCTCTCCTTCACCTTTTGACATATATAGCCTGAACTGCAATGCATTTAAATGTTAAGTCTTCACCCCAGAGTGAACACGGGATGCATGTAACATGCATGTTTGCTTATCACAACTCCCTTTCATGAATATCCATAGCTCCTCCTATGTCCTGACGAATGTGCATACTTGGCCAACCTATTCAGCATAAACTCCTGTCTTACCCCTCCCTCCCTCCCTCCCTTGAAGTGCCTGCCTTTGGGGATCTGCTGGAGGCTACACTTTCCATCCTGAGGATGGCCAGCCTGCAGGCTGTAATCTTTTACAAGAAATAATGTCTCCTTTCCAAATGTATAGCTCTTATGATTTTGAAATTGACACCCCCAATGTGATGGTAGTAGGAGGTGGGGTGTTTGAGAGGTGATTGAGTCATGAGGGTAAAACCCTCATGAATGACATTAGTACTGTTATAAAGAAACTCCAGAGAGCTCTCTCGTCCCTTCTACCATGTGAGGAAGGTGCCTTCTATGAACCAGAAAGTGAGTCCTCACCAGACACAGAATCGGCTGGTGTCTTGATCTCAGACTTCCCAGCCCCAAGAACTGTGAGAAATAAATTTGTTTATAAGCCACTCACTGAATGGCATTTTGTTATAGCAGCCTGAATGAACTAAGCTAGGCGCCTTCTCCCCACTCAGAATACCCCAACTCATATGCCCTGTCTAAGCTAGGAGCAGGTCAGAGGTTCATGACCCAGTGAATAATTGAGTGATTTAAAAAATAACTTCATTTTGTTTTTTTCAATAAGTAATATAATAACAACATGGTTCAATATTCAAAAGTAACTAATGATTGCAGGGTAAAGAGTCTACCTCCATCACCTGTGTCCCAGTCAAATAGGGGCTCACCAAAGGAAAACCAGCATGTTTAGATCCTTGTGCAGCCTTTTAAAGATATTCTGATCATGCCACTGCACTCTAGCCTGGGCGACAGAGCAAGACTCTGTCTCTCAAAAAAAAAAAAAAAAAAAAAAAAAAAGATATTTCGAGCATGTACAAGCACCAATCACTATTAACCATTTTTAGTTTTTCATTTAAGAGTATAGGAAACGACCACAATATAATACTACTTCCTACCTGGCAGAATGGATAAAATAAGAAAGATTGACTCTGCCAAACATTGACTTGAATGTGGTAATGGAAATTCCCATATATTACGGGTCAAGAGTGTAAAATGTCCTTATAGAACAAGTTTGGAAGTATTCTCTCCTCTTCAGTTTTCTGAAAGAGTTTGAGAAAAATTAGCACTAGTTCTTTAAATGTTTGGTAGAATTTAGCAGAAATTCTACCAAATATTTAAAGTAAATCTATCAGATCCTGGGCTTTTCTTTGATGGGAGAGTCTTTATTACTGCTTCAATCTCATTACTTGTTATTGTTCTCTTCAAGTTTTCTATTTCTTCATGATTCAATTTTGGTAAATTGTATGTGTCCAGAAACCCATCAATTTCTTCTAGATTTTCCAATTTGTTGGTATATAGTTACTCATAATGGTCTCCTGTGATCCTTTATATTTCTGTGGTATCAATTGTAATGTCTCCTTTTCATTTTTGGTTTTATTTATTTGAGTCCTGTCCCTTTTTCTTAGTCTAGCTAAATGTTTGTCAATTTTATCTTTTAAAAAACACAACTATTTGGTTAATTTTTGTATTTTAAAACATCTCTTTCATTTATTTATCTTCTGATCTTTATTAGTTCTTTCCTTCTACTAATTTTGGGTTTTGTGTGTTCTTCTTTTTCTAGTTCCATGAGGTATGAAGTTATGTTATTTATTTAAGATCTTTCTACTTTTTTGATGTAGGCATTTATTGGGATAAACTGCTCTTTTAGAGCTATTTTTGCTGTGTCCCATAAGTTTTGGTATGTTGTGTTTTCATTTTCATTTGTCTCAAGAATTTTTAAATTTACTTTTTAAGTTTTCATTAACCTATTTGTTGTTCAACCTATTTAATGTTCACATTAAACATCAGGAGCATGATGTTTAATTTCCACATATTTGTATAGTTGCTAATGTTTTTTCTGTTATAAATTTCTAGTTTTATTCCATTGTGGTCAGAAAAGACACTTGATATTTTTCCACTTTTAAAAGTTTATTAAAACTTATTTAGACCTCACACATGGTCTGTCCCAGAGAATATTCCAAGTGTTGTTGAGAAGAATGTATATTCTGCAGCTGTTGGATGGAATGCTCTGTAAATAAGGTCTAGATTGCAGTTTAACTCCAATGTTTCTTTGTTGATTTTCTGTCTGGATGTTCTATTGCTGAAAGTGGGGTGCTGAAGTCCCTTACTATTATTTATCGTACTATAGTCTACCTATCCCTTTAGGTCTATTCATATTTGTTTTATATATTTTGGTGCTCCAATGTTGGGTGCATATACATATACACCCACCCTCTACCCTCTGATAGGCCCCTATATGTATTGTTGCCCTCTATGTGTCCATGCATTCTCATCATTTAGCTCCCACTTACAAGTGAGAACATGTAATATTTGGTTCTCTGTTCCTGCATTAGTTTGCTAAGGATAATAGCCCCCAGCTCCATCAATGTCCCTACAAAGGACATGATTTCATTCTTTTCTATGGCCATGTAGTATTTCGTGGTGTATATGTACTACATTTTCTTTATCCAGTCTATCGCTGATGGGCATCTGGGTTGATTCCATGTCTTTGCTATTGTGAATAGTGCTGTAGTGAACATATACGTGCATGTGTCTTTATAATAGAAAGATTTATATTCCTTTGGGTATATACCCAGTAAAGGGATTGCTGGGTTGAATGGCATTTCTGTCTTTAGGTCTTTGAGGAATCACCACACCATTTTCCACAATGGTTGAACTAATTTACACTCCTACCAGCATAGTACTGCATTTTTTTTGTGTTATCTGGTTGTTTTGAGGATTTTTTTTTCTTCTTTTCTTCAGTTACTCTTCCTTTGTGTTCATTGGTTTTCTTTAGTAGTATGTTTTGGTGTCATACTATTTATTTTTAGTGTATGTATTATAGGTATTTGGTTTGTGGTTACTGTGAGACTTATGAAAAATATTTCATAACAAATTGTTTTAAACTGATAACAACTTAACTTTGAGCACAAAGAAATAAAAAGCCTCTACACTTTAACACCATTCCCCACCCCCACATTTTGAATTTCTGATTGCTTTATTTACATATTTTTACATTGTCTATTTCTTAACCAATTGTTACAGTTATTATTGTGTTTAATAGTTTTGTTCTTTAGTCTTCACACTAAAAATAGAAGTAGTTTACATGCCACAATTACAGTGTTATTCTGAATTTGTCTATATACTTTTATGAGTGATTTTTTCATATGTTCAGATGTTTCCTTGCTGCACATTAGTATTCTTTTCTTTCAGAATTCCCTTTAGTATTTCTTGTAAGACAGATCTGGTATTGATGAACTCCCTCAGCTTTTGTTCATCTGGGAAAGTCTGTATCACTCCTTCGTGTTTAAAGGATATCTTTCTGGAGTACAGTATCCTTGGCTGTCAGGTTTTTTTTTTTTCTTTTAGCACTTTGAATATATCATCTCACTCTCTCCTGCCCTGCAAGGATTCTGCTGAGAAATCTGTGGAAAGCTGTACTGGGGCTTTGTTGAATGTGATACGTTTCTTTTGTCTTGATGCTTTCAGTGTTCTTTGTCTTTGATATTTAAAAAACAATTTGGTTTAGGGACAGGCTTTCACTATGCTGCTCAGGCTGAACTCAAACTTTTGGGCTCAGGGGATGTTTTCCCTTCAGCCTTCTAAGTAGCTGGGACTGCAGGCCTTCACCACCATGCCTGGCTCGTTGTCTTTGATTTTTGATAATTTGATTATTATGTGCTTTGGGTAATTCCTCTTTGGACTGAATTTGATCGGTGATCTCTGAGCTTACTGCACCTAGGTCTTATCCTTTCTACAGATTTGGGAAATTTTTAGCTGTTATTTTCTTGAATATGCTTTCTATGCATTTTTCTCTCTCATCCCCTTTGAGAATTTCTATTATGCAAATGTTAGTTCACTTGATGATGTCCTCTAATTTTTTTTCCCCCTCTAATTGGGAAATTTCATATCCTCTACCTTTGAGTTCATTGATTCTTTCTCCTGTTTGGTCAAGCCTGCTGCTGAGGTTTTCCAATGAGTTTTTCAGTTCCGTTATTATATTCTTTATTTCTAGAATTTCTCTTTGGTTTTTAAAAATCGTTTCTATTTCTTTGTCAAATCTCTCATTTTGTTCCTGTATTGTTTTCCAAATCTCATTTACTGTTCTACCTGTATTTTCTTATGATCCCTGAAATTCCTTGAGAGGATTATTCTGAATTCATTGTCAGACATTTAATAGGTTTTCAAATTTTCTGGTTCAATTACTGGAGCTTTGTTGGTTTCTTTTGGTGATGTCATATTTCCCTGAGTTTTCACTTTCCTTGTGTCTTTACATTGGTACCTGCACATTTGAAGAGATGGCCACCTCTTCCAGCTTCTGCCCGAGTGTTATTTGGTGAAGTTAGACCTTCACTACTTTGTGTTGAAACTTAATCTACAGGCTGCTGTTTCTTCCCATTTGTGGGAGGATGTATAGTGAGTACCAAAACTAAAACAAGGCACTGGAACTCACTGCCCTGCCATTGTTTCCTGTTCTGAGGAAGACTCCTAGTGAGTATCAAAACTTAACCTCAGCACCAAAACTTAAACACAGAATTGCAGTAGTTTCCAAGTCTGGAGAAGACTTAAGCACCAGAACTTAATTCTGTCCTTTTAGTTTTTCTGAGTCATGGGAAGGCTCCACATTAACACCTAGGATGTGTGGAAAATTTGTCCAGGGATTTGATCATGCACCCTACAGTGCTATGGTGCCAGCCAGTCTCCTCAGTGTGGTGTCCCCACTGATGGGAATGCAGAGAAGCTGCCAAGATTCCTGTGCCAGTCACTGCAATGGGCACCTCCATTCTTTATGTATAATTCACTCCAGTAATTTTATATCGTCTCAAGAGACATTTTAAACAAGAAAAGTTCAAATTATATAATTCATTCACTAAAATATGGATTAGATAAAAGAGCACCTATAATAGTTCATATTCAATAAGTGTAATAAAGTATCAGCTGGCTGAGATCATTACAGTAATAATTTAGAATACATCATGTTGGTTGCTAAAAAGAGATGGTCAGATAATGTTGATAACAATAACAAGTCATGAGAGTCTGAGATTTGGATTATACAAATTCCCAAAGGGAAATTCCCCAAACCTGCACTGTGGAACATTAGAGGAAGCATTGATGGCAGAATTAGAAGACGTGGTTTTAAGTCTCAGCTCTGCTACTTTACCTCTTAGTACCTCCTCTGCTTTCTCATCTATCCAAATGGCAGTGACTCAGACCATGCCTCCTTCAAAGGGTTATGGTTTAAGCATCAACTATGTTGGGTCAATGTGCTTTATAAACTACAAATCATTATCAAATATAGTTGTTACAAGACAGGTATGACTTAAACTATAAGATGTATCCAACCAGGACTTTCCCCCTATTCTTGTTTTCACTAGAGCACTGTATAAATTTTGCTGAGAAAAAACTGAAAAGTCCTCTGCACAGTAGTAAAGTTTTCTTCCACTCTGCTAAGCCTTTATTTTCTTGTCTGCAAAAGAAAGATAGTAATAGTATTTCCCTTCTAGAGTATTGTGAGAATTAAATAAAATATCACATTTGAGGTGCTTGGCAAAATGCCTTTCATGTGGTAAGTACCCATGAAATGACATGTCTTGTTATTATTATGTTGTTCCTATTATTATGAGTGATGAGCAAGCACTCATTAATATATTATGTAAGTGCTAATTGAAACACCAGTGTTCCACAGTTTGTGAATCTAGTTTGTACAATTCCAAAGAAGCTGCTAAAACAATTAAATGGAAGTCCATTAAACTGAGGTGGCTGTAAGACTCTAACACCCTGTACTCCTATGTAAGCAAACCAAAACTTAGATTCATTTCCTGTAAGTGGCTAATTTAAAAGAAAATAAAACTTAAGCTCAGCCAATCACAGGCAGCCAACAGGGCATTAGTTGTATTGTTTTGAATGACTCACTGGAATAATCCAAATAAGGCCATTGTGCAAACATTAAACAATCAAATAATTGCTTTGCTTCCGCATTCACCCTATAAAAACTTTCCTTTCAGCCACCTCTGGAACAACTCAAACTGCTTGTGGTTTGGTGCTGCCTGATTCATGAATCACTGTTGCTCAAATAAACTCTTTGAAATTTTAATGTGCCTTAGTTTATCTTTTAACAGAGCTATGAAACAGTGTTTTGAAGTTAAGGGTTATATTTAAATAGCTTTTTCTGGAATTATGCATTTACATATTTTCCTAACATGTCTCATTAAAATTTTTAAATTATATGTACTTATTTATTTTCCTTGAAACAATTCATTTCTTATGTCATCTATCAGTTTTCTGATGGATTGGGCATAGTTTCTTATGCCAAAGTAGGGAATGTTAATAGAAGTACCACTTTTGCTGTTACAAATGGTTTCAAGGAGTAGTTAGATCATTCCTGAGTGACAGAATAACAAAATAAAGAAAAGAAAGGCCTATTGAAGGTTCACCAAGCCACAACTATTCCAAAACAAATAAAGCTGGTTTGCTAAATGTCATACCATAGGCCAAAATAAATCCCACCAGGGTAAAGAGTTAAACAAAACAAAACAATAAAAAACAACCTCAGGGTGCTAAAGGTCTTTTGAAACATAGAGACAAGGGAATAATCCCTTAAGGAAAGGATTGATAGATTTAATTTCTTTAAGTCAAAAAATAACATAAATAAAACTAAAATGAAAACAGCAAACTAGGAAAAATATTTGTAACATATATGACAGATTTATGTCTTTATTATATAAGGAAATAAACATTATATGCAATGATGTATGTGAAAGGATTTTATAATAGTGATAAAAGAGACAATTCAGTTTATAAAATAGGGATAGTTTATAGAATGGCCAAAAATTATACATTTATTACAAATTAGGTTGTAAAATAATACTTTAAAAAATTTAAAATATATATATAATCTTACAAACAAAATACTTAAAATACTTAGAAAATGTTCACATATAATTAAATGAAAATTGTTATAACACAGTATGTTTAATATGATATGAATTTTAAGAGTATATTTTGACAAAACTGCCAAAATATGATTCTAAGAGATATGATGAGCATATTAAATGTTCTTTTGTTTTTCTGTTTTCCAAAATTTCGACAATGAATATATATTCTAACCAAATCCCTAATATATGTTATTTTAAAAACATACCATAAACATATTAAAAATAAACAATGAGTGGGAAAAATGTTCCAACATACTTAACAAAAAATTAACATTATCTTATCTTGATGCTGAGCTAAATCTTAGTTTTCTGAGCTAAATCTTATTTTTATTCTGTTAATTACATAACTTGAACAGAGTTTCCACAGATCTTATCCTTAAGAATGTGTATCACAGAAAAATAAATATAAATGTCCAACCTGATGGTTAAATAAAATTATGCTAATTCATAAGATAGAATGTTGTGCAACTATTAAATATGCATGTTTTAAAGAATAATGCTATGATCAAAGCAAATTGCATAGCAGTCTATTCAAAATAATCCCAATTATGTCTTTGTTCAAATGTCACTTTTTCAATAAAGCTTCTCCTGATTACTGCATTTAAAATTTCAGCCCTCTCTCTTCTGTCCCCAAATCTCTGACCTCCTTGCTTAATCTGCACTATTTTCCATGTACTTCATACCCTCTACCATACTAAATTTTACGATGATTGTTTATTGTTTGTTTCTTCATAGAATGTTGGTAGGCACCTAACGAAAATTTGTTGAACGAATGAATGAATTTGAGTAGCGCCATAGAAAAAATTAGAAAGAAATACAAGAAATATGAGACAAATATCAGTTGTAGCTGTTTTTAGATAGTGTGATTATGGGTAGTGGTTATTTTCTTCTTTATTCTTCCCTAGCTGTACAAATTTTCTGCAACGAACATGAATCACTTTTATAATGAGGAAAACATGTTTATGTGCATATGTGTATGTATGTATATGTTTAAAGAATGTTAAACTATGTGTCAAGGTAGATCTTTACCCCTGAATCATTCTAGGTATTCTGTGTTTTCAGAAACCTCCTGGGGAAATGATTTTACAATCTTTCTCATCATTCTGCGTGAGGGTTTAACATCTGGGAGAGTCAAATATTTATTTCTGTCTCATTTAGTTCTGCTTCCCATTGGCAAGGTTCAATGCTGCCTGTGGGTCTACTGTCAGGCACTAAGGCAAGCACTGAAGACAAGAAAAAAGGGGCAGGAGAGAGAAACATTATTTTACAGTGATGACAATGAAAAGGTAAGTAGGAGGGAAAGAGAAGAGGAAAGACACTGCAATGACAAGTTATAAACATTTGTTTATCCTCTTTTATGTGCTAGCATCCTATGCTGGATGCTACAGTGTGCATAAAGGAGACTGTAACACAGTTCCTGTCCTCAAGAGTTTATAATGTAGTAGGGGAGCTTACAGTCTAATATTTACTCCTTGTCTCCACCCATAACCGTAGCAGGTGCTTATTGACTTACAGAGATCCTGCTCATTAGTAGCTGTGTTAAGTGGCCCCTGATGGGAATGGATGCTAGACAACTGACTATAATAAAACTGCTTTGATACTGTAAAAAAAAAAAAAAAGTTTGACTACTTTAAATTATCCTTTATCCCCCTTATGCATTATCTGCAGCTTTATTTTGCTGGATCTTGTCTTTCTGCCCAATTTTTGATCCTTGACTAGCTCTTCATTAGGACAATCAAGACACACACTTAAAAGCTTTCAAAATAACTTTAAGACTGGCCTAGGTGAAACACAAATAGGTCTGTCTGGAATAGGAAAGATAATCATATTAAAATTACAGAGGCAAGCATAAATGATCAAAAGTTTTGTTGTTTAAGGTATTTGGTCTTAGGGTCTTTCTTTCTCTCCAAGAAATGGAGAATTGTTTGCAAGGCTGGTGTAAATCCTTCCTACTCTCTATCTTCTGGGAGATGAAAAAGACTCAGCTGATCATTGTCATAGGATGTTCTTGATAAGTAACCTTTGATAGTTTTCTTCAAAAGAACCCAAATTTATATTACTTTCTACCTTGAGTCATTTGCTTCTAACACTATTATTTTTTGCAGAAACATTTTCTAGTTCTTTGCACCATCCTGAAGTTGTGGGGCCCTATCCTAACACCAGTGTTTCAGCTGAGGTTTGAACTCTGTCAGTTCTCATGGGGTAGTTATGTCTTGGCTCCGATTTTGAATTCTACTTCCATTTTTACATCTACATAAAATATATTTCCTTAGGCACCAGTGTTGCCACAGTTACTGCTGATTTATATGCACCTTTGAGTCACTTGTGCCTTTCTGTCCTGGGACTGCTGAGCCTCTGTGGTTTGGTAGAATGGCCATGGGAACTGGAATTTAGAGACCTGGGTTTGGGTTCCAGCCTTACCCCTTCCTGTCACTGTGGCTTTAGTAAAATTTAATTTACGTCTCTAAGCCTACACTGGGTGTTTGTAAGCATCAACTAGGGGAGCAAATGTGAAAATGCTTTCTAAACTGGAATCAGAAATAAAAACACTATTCTGTTTCAGTTTTTTGGGGGATGAGCTTCTTGAATCTCTTGCTCCTTCCCATCAAAAGGCTCTCGTTTGCTTTTCCAGGCTACCCTGAGAGGGGTTAATAACCCCAGCACTTTGGGAGGCTGAGGCAGGCGGATCACCTGAGGTCAGGAGTTCGAGATTAGCCTGGCCAACATGGTGAAACCCCATCTCTACTAAAAATATGAAAATTAGCCAAGCATGGTGGTGGGCCCCTGTAATCCTAGTTACTTGGGAGTCTGAGGCAGGAGAATCGCTTGAACCTGGGAGGTGGAGGTTGCAGTGAGCTGAGATTGCACCACTGCACTGCAGCCTGGGCGACAGAGTGAGACTGTCTCAAAATAAATAAAATGAAATAAAATAAAATACTCCTCCAGCCCCTTTTCACCTAGTTCATGCCTCCTGTTAAGATGCCATCTTAACAGTCTCTGTCTCAGGAAGCTAGACCTCTTACCATGGCAGTTTCCTCTTCAAATATGCTTAGTAGTACCACAGCCCTCTCCTCCTTAGCTCTTGGAATACTTATAAGTTTCCAATGATCTATGAGATTTGATTACTGAAATTCATTGTGGCTCAGGAGGCAGACCGCCTGGATTCCACTCCTGGCTGACACTCACCAGGTATGTAACTTTGGGCACTGTAATGCATGCCTCTATGCTTCAGTCTTTACACCTGTAAGACATAGATGATAACAGTGCCTACCCCATAGAACTATTGTGAGAATGTGATGAGTCAGGGCATATAAACCATGTAAACTGTGCCAGGCATGTAGTGAGTACTCAGTGGCAGTCACCTGCCACTGTGTGAAGGGGACTCCTCTGCTGCATTCGCCACCTGTGTGGAAGCTCCATAAGGGACCATGTTTTGTCTTTGAAGTACAAGAACAAGGCCTGACTTAGAATAAGTGTTTAATAAGGATTTGTTGAACATAATAATGAATTTATGGATTTAAATTCTAAATTTAAATCTAAACCAGTACTCTTAAAATGCTGGAATCATGATTTCATTATCCTCGTTACATTAAATTAAGTTAAAAAGCAGAAGAATTAAAGCCAAATCTTTAGAAAAATAATTCCCCTGATGTTGCATCTAAATCACTGGTAACTATTTGTAGATACCATGAACTTCCATTCATGGTACGGCCTAGTAATTTTTGGTGTCTAAAATAATAATTAATAAATATTTGCCAGAGTACAAAGAACTCTGCTAGACATTTTGGATGAGACAACAAACGACTCTCTCTCCATTCAAGATGTGGGCTGTGAAGTTAGAACGCAGTCTCAAAATAAGTCTCCTTGTGATAAGTACCAAAAGAAGAGTAGACAAGCCCTCTCTGCTGGTGGTAGATGGTGGAGAACTTTGTCATGGGTCAAGGAACATGGGGAAATTCATAATTACTCAGGTATGCTTCTCCCCCCTCCACCACGTCCAACATTTTGTTAATATATAAATAACACTGAATGTATTTTTTCTTACCCTTCTGTCCTGTATTTGCTATTTTTCCTTCTAAAGGTTTGTTCTATAGTTTTATTGACAGAGGCAACTCAAATCATTTTCACAGTCTTAAAAATTTTCTTAGTCTTAACAACATATCTTAACAATTGTAAATGTAAAGAAAAGCTCTCATTGAAACAGTAAATGTTTTAATTAGTTCACATAAAATATATTCTTTTGGAAAAGAAATTAATATCTCCAGGAGATGTTTACACTCCCATGTTTATTACAGCATTATTCACAATAGCTAAGATATGAAATCAACCTAAGCGTCCATAAATAATATTACTATTATTCAGCTTTAAAAAGAAGGAAATCTTGCCGGGCATGGTGGCACACGCCTGTAATCCCAGCACTTTCGGAGGCCGAGGCGGGCAAATCACGGGGTCAGGAGATGGAGACCATCCTGGCTAACACGGTGAAACCCCGTCTCTACTAAAAAATACAAAAAATTAGCAGGGCCTGGTGGCGGGCACCTGTAGTCCCACCTGCTCAGGAGGCTGAGGCAGGAGAATGGCGTGAACCTAGGAGGCGGTGCTTGCAGTGAGCCTAGATCCCGCCACTGCACTCCAGCCTGGGCGATAGGGCGAGACTGTCTCAAGAAAAAAAAAAAAGAAGGATATCTTGTCATTTGTGATGACATGGATGAACCTGGAGAACATTATGTTAAGTGAAATAAGTCAGGCACAGAAAGATAAATACTGCATGATTTCATTTCACTTAAGTGGAATCTTAAAATACTGCATGATTTCATTCGCTTAAGTGAAATCTTAAGTCAAACTTGTAGAAGCAGGGAGTAGAATGTGGTGGCCAGGGGTTAGAGGAAATGGCAAGGTATTGGATAAAGGGTACATTTCAGTTATTCAGGATGAATAAGTTCTGGAGTCATGACATGGTGACTATAGTTAACAATACCGGATTGTATACTTAAAATTTGCTAAGAGAACAGCTCTTAGAAGAAATATTCTCACCACACACACAAATAAAAGGTAACTGGGAGGCTATAGGTATGTTAATCAGCTTATTGTGATAGTCAGTCCACAATGTACATATATATCATAACATCACATTGTATACCTTAAATATTTACAATTTTGTCAGCTATACCTTAATAAAGGTAGAAAAAATAAAATATATCCCTTTTGTTTTAAAGTAATTGGATCTCTGTATTAGTGAACTATGATCATGCCATTGCGCTCCAGCCTGGGCAGTAGAGTGAGACCCTGTCTCACAGACACATGCAGTCATCATGCTGCCTACCCAATGGCCTTCAGCCTTCTGTCTTCCTAGTTAGTAGAGCTCATCTCCCTAGAGAGGCCCCAAATGCCAAATAGTTTGATTCCTAGCCTGCCTTATAACACGGGCACAGGATTCAGGGGGGTGTGAGTAGAAGTCTGCTCAGTGGCTTCTGGGAAAGGCTTTTCTCCCTAATTACAAAATGATAATTAATAAACACATTTTTTTTCTGCCTTGACATTGGTACTGAAGAATGTGAAGCCTAGAGCCATAGCAGCCTTCTTGGGACTCAAACATTAAAAACCAAATACTGAACATACTATAAAAGAAAGGAGGAAAGAATCTGGGCTTCTGATGACATCTCTAACTGCTACACTCACCTTCTTGGTGTATGAGAAAATAAATGTGCTTGCTACTACCTACCCTTAACTGACTATTCTGTTACAAGCAGTCAAAACTATATGATGTATCAGGGTCGCTTGGCTGTCATACTGCAAGACCAAATAGTATCAACTAAGCAACTTATTTTCAAAATGGGCCTACGTGAACCAGTGAAACATTTAGAACAGGGCAATGGATTGGCCCATGGGAGTTAGGAATTCTGGTTTCTATCATTTCAGCGGTGGCATCAACTAGTTAAGTGATTTGTACTAGATAAGTCATATAACCTCTCTGGTGTGCAGTTTCTTTACCTGTAAAATGAGAGATTTGGATTGAGAAAGCACTTAGGTTCCTCCCTTTCATCTCTAACGTTCTCAGATGCTATGTTTAAAGTAGCATCTCAGATAGGGTTCCCAAAGAAACCAACTGAATCTGACATAAGCTTGAAGGAGGTTTATTAGGGAGTGCTCTTGGGATCAGCATCTGTGGAAGAGGTGGAGAAGGTACAAGATTGGCCAGAGGGAGAATATGAGCTGCAATGAAGTCTCAATGGAGGCCTCAGCCATGGGATTGCGGAGACTGGGATATGGGAGCAGGGAGGCTGGACCTTTGTTACTCTCACGTCCATCAGTGGAGGAGGAGAGGTGGGGTGGCTCTCTCTCCAGCAAGACAATCTACATGAGGGGTGGATGACAGAGGGCTTTCTGCAGGGAGCACTCCCAGCAGCTGCAGAACGTGCTTCATTCCTGAATGGGGATCTGAGTAGTGCACCCATCATGAGTAGGAACCAAAGTTTACCTGTGTTAACAACACAAGGTTGACATCTTTCATTCCATTTTAATTGCTGAGTTTTTTTTCAGTATAGAAAATTTCAAGCCTCCACAAAAGTAGAGAGAATAGTATAATGAACACTCATCTATTCCTCTCCCATCCTCAATAAAGATCCACATTCTACCATTCTGGCTTCACATATTCCCCACCTCTATATTTTTCCCCTCTGCTGGAATATTTTTAAGCAAACTCAAAATATTCTAATAATCACTTAGGGTTGATTAAATTCAACATGCCATAGATTGTTTAGGGTGTCCACATGTGTCTCCAATCATAAAGGGGTCATTGATTAGAATATTTTAAATCATAACAGATTGCTTTTCCCCCATCCTCTATGAGTTTATTTCAAGGACTTCTCATGAAGCCCTGAAGGGACACTTTCAAGCCTCAGAGTTTTCACCTTCCCCTTCTTTCACCCAGTAGTAGGAAACTACAAAGTGTGGCATGGGTTTTAAACTGGGAGCAGTAGGTCCCATTATGAGCCAAGCCAATTAGGGGCTCCTACTCAGTAGTATGTTTCACCACAGTATTTAGATGAGCAATGGCAAGCTGCAAAACATTACTTGGTAAATGATGATTTTTAGGTTCCCAAGGTCAGTAGATCCAGGTTTTAAAATAGTGTATGTTTTTGCTATGCCCTCACTTTTCAAAAATTCTTCCACATAATGGCCCTGTTCAATCATTTTTATTTCCAAACATTCATGTCCACTGACACTTCTAATAAAATGGAGGGTCTCAGTCCTATTGCCATAAAAGGGATCCCAGACAAAAAGGGCTCACTGACAACATGAAATGTTTAATTCCTTTCAAAAATCAACCGGGAGGTGTAGAAAGATAGACACTGAGGGAAAGTTCAGATTGAATGCATCTCCCAAGCCATGTGCTCTCAGGAGTTCATCTGAGCTATCTGCTACTTAATTGCCACTTACATTGTTTTCTAGAGGATGCATCTTTAATTCAGTTTTGTTTTCTTCCTTATGGGAAGCCTGGCTACAGAGACAGACAAAAAGGTTTTAATTCTTAAGTGATTGTTCAGAAGCATGAAAGCCTGAGGCAGTCTAGTTCATGTGTATTAATACTATGGAAGGACAGATGAGGACTAAAGACCGCAGTGCCTATCCTAAAAAAGCATATAGTTCAATTGTGAGGAAAAGCGAGGCAAGCATGGAAGTCCAATAAGAACAGTTACTTGAAAGCACAAAAATAAACTGAGTGTAACTTATACATAGATACAACCACCTTCATGCAGTCTAAGAAATTTAGATGTTTCTCATGCTGCTTGAAAAGTTGGTCAAATAATGAATTCAAGGTTTAAAATTCAAAGGATACAGAATATACTTGGGAACTGAAATACCAACCTTACATGGTGCTTCCATGATGCTCATGAAAGAGGTTTTTATTTGGAAGTATATGTTTCAAGGTCACAAAGTGGAAAATAATTTTAATAACTCTTCTAAGGCTCAGTATCACTGGGACTAGGCAAACACTAGTGAAATTATTTTGCTTCTAAGAAATAAAGACTTGGGGCTGGGTGCGGTGGCTCACGCCTGTAATCCCAGCACTTTGGGAGGCCGAGGTGGGCAGATCATGAGGTCAGGAGATCGAGACAATCCTGGCTAACATGGTGAAACCCCGTCTCTACTAAAAATACCAAAAATTAGCCGGGTGTGGTGGCGGGCGCCTGTAGTCCCAGCTACTCAGGAGGCTGAGGCAGCAGAATGGCATGAACCCCGGAGGCGGAGCTTGCAGTGAGCTGAGATCATGCCATGGCACTCCGGCCTGGGCGACAGAGCGAGACTCCATCTCAAAAAAAAAAAAAAAAAAAAGAAAGAAAGACCTGGAATATGAGATAGAATAGTACTAAGAGAAGCAGACAAAATCCAGCAATATAAAATAAAATTATATATCACAAGTGTTTCCTAGACTACATTACAAAATCAGTTATAGAAAGTTATCACAGTAATAAACACATATGATTATCTCAATAATGAAAAACTGTTGACAAAATTGAACGTACATTTATAATAAAATATCTTATCAAGGAAGGCACAGAGCTATACTTACTGAACCTGATAACGTATATCCACAGGAAACATCACAATTAATGGTATTGTTGAGAGCCTTCCTTTTAAAGTCAGAAATGAGACAAGATTGCCTATTATTAATTCTATTCAACCTTGTGTTAGTGGTCTCCTCCAATGCAGTTATGGCAAAAGTAAATAATAAGTAAAATGTGTAAGAATTGGATAATAACAAAACTATCTTATTCCCTAATAAAATCATTGTGTAGAAGAAAATCTACAGAAAAAGATTTACAAGTTGCTGGATATAAAAATCAATGTACAAAAATCAATTACATTTCTATACTCCCAGCACTGAATAGTTAAGAAAATTTTAAGTAGATCCCATTAATATATCATTAAAAACATAAAGATTCTAGGAATAAATTTTTAAAAATATGTGTAAAACTTCTATGAATAAAATGACAAGGCTTTATTGAAATACAACAGAGAAGGCTTAATCACACCATATACCATGTTCATGGATTGGAAATTTCAATATTTTTAAGGACAGTGTTCCCTAAATTGGTATTTAGATTCAATATGATTTCATTAAAAATACCAAAGGTTTTTTTTTTTTCTGTGAAACAGACAAGCTGATTCTAATATTTATATGGACCAAGGGGAATTTAATTTAACAGATATCACCATTTATAATAAATAATAATTGATTCAATATCTTATCAGTTTAGGGATGGTCAAATTGATCAAAGGAACAGAATAGAGAAAGCAGGAAAAAAAATATGTATATAATATATTAGTCTGCTTGTGATGCCATAACAAAATATTATAGACTGGGGGGCTTACATAACATTTACTTCTCACAGTTCTAGAAACTGGAAATCCAAAATCAAGGTGTGACTAAGTTGGTTTCTGGTAAGGGCCTCTTGCTGGCTTGCAGATGAGTGCCTTCTCATTGTATCCTCACATGGCAGAGAGACAGCAATCTCTCTCTTCCTCTTCTTATAAAGCCCTATCCTTATAACCTCATATAATTCTAATTGCCCCCTAAATGTCCTATCTTGAAACACCACCATACTGGGACTTAAGGCCTCAACACATGAATTTTTGGAAGACACCATTCAGCCTATAGCATATGGATAATTAGTTTATGACAGTAGCTATTATGTTGCAGGGACTTTTCAACAAATGATGCTGGGATAATTGGATACCCACAGGATAAAAACCAAAAATTGGGTCTATACCTTATGCCACATATGACATCCATTCTAGTGGTTAAATGTGCAAGGTAAATTTATAAAACTCTGAGAAGACAATATAGACTATCTTTATAACCTAGAATTAGAGAAGTTCTTAAGACACACAAAACCCACAAACCATGTAGACAAAGATTAGTAAATTAAACTGCCTTAAAACTAAGAACCACAGTTCATCAAACTTCACCATAAAGATAGTGAAGGGAAAAGCCACAAATCAAGAGATAGTATTTGCAATATACATAACTAACAAATGGAAACAGGCAATGGAAAACAGACCCTTCATAGAAGAGGAAACCCAGATAGCCAATACACACACAGAAAGTTGTGCAACCTCTTTAGTTAACTGGAGAAATACAAGCTAAAATCCATAATGATTTGTTTTGTTACCGCTAAATAGGCAAAAAAATCTGGCAATATTAAATATTGGTGAGAGAATGCACAATTTCTATATGTATATTGCTAGTGAGAGAGTGAATCTGCAGATCCCGTAAAGAAAATAATTTGGCATTCAAGTCAATCCTAAGCCAAAAGAACAAAGCTGGAGGCATCAGACTACCTGACTTCAAACTATACTACAAGGATACAGTAACCAAAACAGCATGGTACTGGTACCAAAACAGAGATATAGATCAATGGAACAGAACAGAGCCGTCAGAAATAACACCACATATCTACAACTATCTGATCTTTGACAAACCTGACAAAAACAAGAAATGGGGAAAGGATTCCCTATTTCATAAATGGTGCTGGGAAAACTGGCTAGCCATATGGAGAAAGCTGAAACTGGATCCCTTCCTTACACCTTTTACAAAAATCAATTCAAGATGGATTAAAGACTTACATGTTAGACCTAAAACCATAAAAACCCTAGAAGAAAACCTAGGCATTACCATTCAGGAAATAGGCATGGGCAAGGACTTCATGTCTAAAACACCAAAAGCAATGGCAACAAAAGCCAAAATTGACAAATGGGATCTAATTAAACTAAAGAGCTTCTGCAGAGCAAAAGAAACTACCATCAGAGTGAACAGGCAACCTACAAAATGGGAGAAAATTTTCACAACCTACTCATCTGACAAAGGGCTAATATCCAGAATCTACAATGAACTCCAACAAATTTACAAGAAAAAAACAAACAACCCCATCAAAAAGTGGGCGAAGGACATGAACAGACACTTCTCAAAAGAAGACATTTATGCAGCCAAAAAACATGAAAAAATGCTCACCATCACTGGCCATCAGAGAAATGCAAATCAAAACCACAATGAGATACCATCTCACACCAGTTAGAATGGCAATCATTAAAAAGTCAGGAAACAACAGGTGCTGGAGAGGATGTGGAGAAATAGGAACACTTTTACACTGTTGGTGGGACTGTAAACTAGTTCAACCCTTGTGGAAGTCAGTGTGGCGATTCCTCAGGGATCTAGAACTAGAAATTCCATTCAACCCAGCCATCCCATTACTGGGTATATACCCAAAGGACTATAAATCATGCTGCTATAAAGACACATGCACACGTATGTTTATTGCGGCATTATTCACAATAGCAAAGACTTGGAACCAACCCAAATGTCCAACAATGATAGACTGGATTAAGAAAATGTGGCACATATACACCATGGAATACTATGCAGCCATAAAAAATGATGAGTTAGTGTCCTTTGTAGGGACATGGATGAAATTGGAAATCATCATTCTCAGTAAACTATCGCAAGAACAAAAAACCAAACACCGCATATTCTCACTCATAGGCGGGAATTGAACAATGAGAACACATGGACACAGGAAGGGGAACATCACACTTCGGGGACTGTTGTGGGTGGGAGGAGGGGGGAGGGATAGCACTGGGAGATATACCTAATGCTAGATGACGAGTTAGTGGGTGCAGCGCACCAGCATGACACATGTATACATATGTAACTTACCTGCACATTGCGCACATGTACCATAAAACCTAAAGTATAATAATAATAATAATAAAAAAGATAATAAAACTAAAAAAAAAAAAAAAAAGAAAATAATTTGGCATTATCAGTGAAGATGCCCGTACCCATGGCCCAGCAATTCCACTTCCAGCAAGACCTAGAGAAATTCTAGGGTGTACATTTGGAGAATTCTTCATAAATATGTTAACAATAGCACTATTTGAATAGAAGAAAATGGGAAGTAACCCAAATGTCTATCAGCAATAGAACACATGGATGCAGGAGTGAACATGAATGAACTATAGCCACATGTAGCAAAATGAATGACCCTTAAGAACATAACGTCACTTGGAAAAAAATAAGCCACGAAGAATATATCTAATACGATTCTATGTATATAAAGTTCTAAAACATGCAGAAATTTAAAGTCATATAATTTTTCAGATAGAAGCACGATAAAATTACATATTAAGGTAGTAAGGGATGGCTACTGGAAAATTCAGGATGGGAAAGGAGATAGGGATCAAGAAGGAATTCAAGGATATTAAAACGAAGTGGTTATATTCTTTCCTTATGCTATCTATTCATTGTATCATTATTATTTATACCTCACATATATTTTAAATATTCTTTTATATCAACTTAATAATCGATAAGTTTTTAAAAAGAGAAATACTGACCTGCAGCAATCTTTACATTGATTACATCTAACTTGTGGTTTTTAAGAGAATACTTTTCTATAGATATCATTTCCTGACAATATTGGAATAGAAGCAAAAAATAAATCCTCGTTATCCCAATAAACATGACAAAAAATCTTCAAAGACGAACTTCAGGCAGAGGGAGAGAGACAGAATAAAATCACCACCCGCCTACACGAAGCCAAAAGTCTCCCTTGAAAAAAGAGTCTGCGAGACGCACATCCCCCAGCCGACATCGCTTTCAATTCCAGTGATAAGGCTGTAAATTCCCTTCCCGGGCCTGGAGTTTAGTGTAAACACTCCAAGAGCCTGCAGGACCACAGAGAGAGAGAAATGGCTTGGCTCTGGCTGTTTTTCCTCTTGGGGGAATGCTCACTATCAACTGTTGAATCACAAAATCCAAACTCCCGGCATCTACCAAGGGCCGTGCGTCCCTGGCGTGGGGGAAGAGGGAGAGGGAGTGGGGGGAGGGGCGTAAGGGGGGAAGGGAAAGGGGTGGGTGGAGGGCAGGAGGGGCTGACAGCGCTGGGGCCCCGGGCCGTGGGTTCCTGCGCCTCAGGCCCTGGGATCCCGCTGCAGCGGCTAGGTTCTAGCTCCACAGAACTGCCCACACCCCGCGCCGAGACCTTTCCAGCTTGCAGACTGCACATCATTTTAGGAGCTGGAACTGACCACGCGCACCTTTCTGCTCCGGGTCTAACTGGCCTCGGGGAATGGAAACATGGATAACAGTTCAGAACTGCCACTTGGGGAATGAAGCAAAAAAAAAAAAAAAAAGACGCGCTGGGCACAAGGTTAATAGATCCTTATTTCCATGTTCATGTGGGAGATTAAAGCACATCTTGCAATTAATTTGGTTGCCCCGTGATCCATTACCGAGAATGCACACAGAGCAAGGCCAACTATGTACAGCTCCGGGAGAGCGTGCGTCTCCGCCGGCAGAGCCTGCCTGAAACGTCTTCTCAGATAGCAGTTGCCAACAACAGCTCAGCCTGTCGGCTGCAGCACTTAAAGCTGATGGATATATATTATTTTTGTTTGGAAAAAAAAATCCATTCTACTGTTAATGACTCCTGGAGTATTAGCTCAACTATTTTATGTTAAAATAAAGGATGATTTAGAGAAGTTTCCCATGGCCCCTCAGTAACTTATGTCAGTATATTTTTAAAAATCAACTTTATTGAAGTACAATTTACATACAATAAAATGCAGTCATTTTAAGTGTACGGGTTGATGAGTTTGGTTTGTGCAACTAAGTACGATTAAGATGTAGAACATTTCCAACAGCCAGAAGTTCCTGTGCTTCTTTTCTGTCCATCGTTCTCATCCCCTGCACTCCTGGCCCCAGACAATCACTGATCTGCTTTCTGTCACTATACATAACGTTTTGCTGTTTCTAGAATTTCAAATAAATGGAGTCAGCTAATATATTTTAAATTCAGGGTCTCCCCCATTCTGAGAAACTTCTATTTTCTGAGGCGTTTTCTCTTGATTCTCATTGCTCCAAAGTGCAAGACTTCATTTTATTTCCCCTTACCCAATCTAAATTTAAACTTAAGAACCAGAAAAGTTGAAGAGTTCTAACTTGAAGAGAAAATACATGCAACTCACACAGAACTTTAAAAAAAATGCTTTTATTTTACTTGTTTCATGTGAATTAACTGGACAAGTTTCCCAACCTCATGGCTGACTGCAAGTGTCAGCTTCTGCGGGAATATGACAAAATCCATTTACAGTAGCCACAAATAGAATAACAAAGAAAACTCTGACAAGCCAGCCAATTATAAAATAGTAAAAAAAATAAATAAATAAAATAAAAAATAAAAATAAAAATAAAGCTGTCTATCAGAATTACCTATGGAAATTTCTTCTGTGTCTAGTCACTGACTGGGGCCACGGAGTAAGGTGGTAACTCTCTTCACATTTCTGAAAAGCCTCTGAGAGGTCAGGGAGCTTTGGGTGATGTAATGATATTCGACTGATTGACACCTGTGTCCAGTTCCAGTAGAGCAGAAAGCTCTTCACGGTGAGCAACTCCGAGGTTCCCACTGTTCACAATCTTCCTAGGCACAAGGCTTCTTAGGAACTCAAGAATAGACTTGTCCCCAGGCACAATTTTAACTTATTCCCTACATCTTCTAGGCCATCACCTTTAGAGAGTTTTCAAGAGGCTGCTAGTCACAGGATTATAGAACTTCCATCTACCACGGCGGAAAATGAGAATACAGACTGTTTTCCTGCCTTCTATTTTTGTTACTCAACATATCTATTTTAATGGCAATTAAACTCTGGTACCCTCCCTTATCTCTGTTGGCTAATGTATTTAATTCCACCACTCCCATAGGGAATAATCCAAATCTACAGCCTGTACTATATTAAAGACTCATGAATGCTTAATCAGAGCAAACAGAGGATTTGGTTTGTATAAACTACAAAAGCTTGTGTCTTTTATGTCCAAAGAGCAGGACTGAAAGAAGAAAATGACAATAAATCATTTCAAGAAACAGCCTAACGTAAATGTTGTATGTTTATTTAAAACTTCATACAATCATTTGTCTAGAGCTACAGCCCAGTTTCAGAAAGTGACTTGCCATAATGAGATTCAGAGGCAAGCAGTATTCAAGAGCCAAAAAGACATATTACCTCCTTCCCAAACTGGCTTATGGAGAAAATAATAAGCTCTTAAATAGAAAGAACCACAGCATCCAAGAGAGTAATGCAACACTAACACAAACCTTTGATAATTTTAAAATAATTCTTAGTTAAGGGATTGGGATACACAAAATTAACATAGTTTTAAAGAGAGTGGAAGGAGGCGACTTCTTTTTTGTCTGAGTTGAAGTGAAAAAATCCAAGTTGATATCATCCTTAAGTTTGCTTCCAATAAAAAGAAACAAGAAGAACAGCGGTATGAGTCAGAGGTGGGGTGGGGATTTGGTTGTTTGTTAGGTATTTATTAAGTAAGAGGACGCGTTGTGCAGGGATTTAGAGCTTGAGCAGGCTCTGGCTTCAGGGTGCCTCGGTTTGAATCTTGACTTTACCACTTCTCAGCTGAATAGCTTGGGCACGACCTTTCTTTTTCTCAGTCTCTTCGTCTTTCAAATTGGATGATGATAAAAACACCAGCCTCAGAGAATTGTTGTAAAGATTAAACATATATGGAGCGCTTTAATAGTGCCTGGCACCTAGTGAGTAAGTGTTGGGTTTTTGGAGAGATCTTCCATGTGTTTTAAATATAGCATGCGGGAAACTTTGGCAGTGGTTTCACTAGAAAGTGGAGATGGGTTGAGGTTGACAAAAAGTTACTTGCTCTGTGACCCAAAGACTAGATTTTTTGGAAAGAGTGAGCAAAATTATTCTCAAATTATTTTTGAGGTAAAGCGCAAATACAATTCTGTTCCTACATTGCCTCAAAACCAAGATAGGTAAAGCCAGAGTCAATCCTTGTTTCATAGGTTTCCACTGTCTTTTAAAGTATGCGTTGTTCTCTCTTTTATTGAGAACAGCATGGAATCAGCTGGCCATTATGTGCTTTCTCAATGCGCTATGGGCTTTCATAACTGGGTACACAGGATCACATAAATCCTGACTTCTCTAAGAGACAGTGCTGCCAACAAGTGCAACAAGACTGACAAGCGCAAGTCCGGCCCACAGCAATATCCTAAAATCTGGATTAATCTGTTTGTAATATCCTGCTAGCAGCTGATGTGGTGGTAGATTTTCTATTTTTTCTCATTGGTTTGTTTGATTGGGAAGAAGGGAGGGGGAACCCTGATGAACTTTCAACTCTATAATAACCAAATAGAGAAGGTGGTAGGTAGTGGGTAGTTAATTTTATTATGTAGATGCTGATGTATAGTAATGCTTTCTGTCCTCACAGCTTCAAAGAGATACAAAAAATTTGTAAGGAATCAACCATAGAAATAGAAGACAGTTTATTTGTAGTTATATGAACTGCTCCCGGGGAAGGAAATGGATATGAAGAATGTATAATGCAAACTTACAAAATAAAAAAAAACTTAAAATTTTGCAGTTTGTAAGGGTGTTAATAAAAATTTCAACATAACCATAAGGAAAAGTGCTATGTTTCATCAGTTTTACTGCCATCAAACACAGCTCTTCTAAATCAGAAAAAGTGAAGCTATTGTGATGCTAGGCTGCTGGCACTTATAGCTATGGATTTTCTTTTAATTTCCCCAAGAAAAGTCATAGCATATATGTGTGTGATTGTGCGTTGCTTGTCCAGATAAATAAGGACTATCCTGGTTTAAAAAAATCAATTATGTAATTCAGTTGAGATTAGTGTGCTATGAATGATGAAACCGATTTAATCCAGCACTTTCAAATCCTGTTTTTGAGACACACTGAAAGAGTAAGATAACGTACTTGGGGTCTTGATTTTTCTTTTCCCATTTAGTTTGCTTGAACATAAAAGTGAGAGTTTCTTATAAAATCCAATCCATATTTACATTTGTATGAAAAGCATTGAAGAAGCAAAGTTGTCAAGCCTCTACCTTTCTGACATTTATAATCCGGATGGGGAGATAAGATACAAACATATGGAACATTTTATGACAAAAGACAATATAACTAGCTTTTCAAAAAAACTTTCAAAGAGATTTCAGTGTGTGTATATGATTAATTCTTCATAAAATTCCCTGTAGAAATTATATTGCTGGAGAATTTCAGAGGAGAAATTTACTTCCACTGGAGAGAACTGGTGGGAGAGAGAAGGTAGAAGGCTTGAGGGAGGAATGGGGATGCCAGAAAAGGGGGAAGTAAGAGCCTGGGGCATGCTCAGGAGCCTGCATTCATCCACCTAAGAAATACTGAGCTTTTACTACACGCCAGGCACTGTGCTCATGTATGAGTTGCAGGGGATACAAACAGGTTTAGTCCTTGCCTTCCTAGAACTTACAAAAATTTTTAAAAATATTTTTGTTATCGGACCCACTTGAACTTCTACTTTACATGTGCCAAATAGAAGGATACCTGCTGCTATTTACAATAGCAAAGAGTTGGAACCAACCCAAATGTCCATCAATGATAGACTGGATAAAGAAAATGTGGCACATATATACCATGGAATACTACGCAGCCATAAAAAAGAATGAGTTCATGTCCTTTGCAGAGACATGGATGATGCTGGAAACCATCATTCTCAGCAAACTAACACAAGAACAGAGAATCAAACACTGCATGTTCTCACTCATAAGTGGGAGTTGAACAGTGACAACACATGAACACAGGGAGGGGAACATCACACACCAGGGTCTGTCGGGGGGTTGGGGGCAAGGGGAAGGATAGCATTAGGAGAAATACCTAATGTAGATGATGGGTTGCTGGGTGCAGCAAACCACCACGGGACATGTATACCTATGTAATAAAACTGCACGTTCTGCACCTGTACCCCAGAACTTAAATTATAATAATAATAATAATAAAAGAAGGACAACTGCTGGTTCACTTGCCTTCTCCCTCCTTTATAATCCCTGTCCTCACTCAGGAATACAGGTCCTTATGGACTCCCTAATCAACTCCCTATTAAAAAAAAATGTTTTTATGAACACTTGGATACGTTCACATAGAAGCCTGAAGAGACTGAAGGGCTGTCTCTTTCAGGAAATGTATTTTAAAGGGACATAGTTAATGGTGTAACTCCAGGTGCCAGCAAGATGGCCCAGGAGGCAATTTTAGTGTGGGGAGAAGGGGGACAGTACAGAGAATCTTGACACCCCAATCCCCATACAAAATCACCTCTCCAGGCTAAAATACCGAGAATACTGATTTATCAAAGAGCTAATGTTTATTGAAAATAGCTTGAGTTTTTTCAACATGTCAACTAAGTTGTCCATCTCAAAGTATTTCTCAAAAGTCACTTGAGTAAAAAAAAAAAAAAAAAAGATTTTTATTTTATTTATTATTATTATTATTATTATTATACTTTAGGTTTTATGGTACATGTGCGCAATATGCAGGTAAGTTACATATGTATACATGTGCCATGCTGGTGCGCTGCACCCACTAACTCGTCATCTAGCATTAGGTATATCTCCCAGTGCTATCCCTCCCCTCTCCCCCCACCAAATGTCCAATAATGATAGACTGGATTAAGAAAGATAATGATTTTAACAATAAAGTAAGAACCAAACTCTTTGGAGCAGATTCACTCTGGGCATATAGCTTGTTTACCTTTTCATTGTTTTCTTATTTGTGTTTCTTTGAACATTTTGAAGTACTATCCTTTTATTTGGGGAAACTTTTCACATGAAAAATATCCGTGGAAAATAACTTTAAATATTTTCCAAAAACAAGGGCAGTGCTGGAGTTATCTTTGCTAGAGACTCAGAGGAGGAGGGCCAGAAAGGTACTAGAACCTCAACGTGCAGCATAGCGTGGTGAGCAACACAGGGCCTGTGGTTCAATTGCCCTAGATTGTATTTAGGTCTCGCCACTGAATAACTTGAATCACTTTGGGTAAGTTCTTGAACTTCGCTCGGCCTCAGCTTTCTCATTTGAAAAATGTGGATAATCCATCTCATTAGATTGGTATAAGAATTTGATGAACAAATTTATATCAAATTCTGAGCATAAATGAAGGGCATTATAATTATCAGCTAGGATTCATTTATCTACGATGTGCCAGTTACTGTTTTAGGTATTGGGGATATTGCTGTGAGCAAAAGCTTTTTATCTCATGAAGATGGTGTTCTATAGGGAGTTCACAGACAATAAATGCATAAATATATAATATGTAATAAGTAAAATGTCAGGGGTGATAAGTGCTATGAAGAAAACTAAAGCAGAAGAAGGGGAGAGAAAATGCCTGTTGGGAAGAGGAATTACGGCAGATAGGAAGTTAGAGTAGGTCTTTCTGACATTTAGGCAGGGACCTGACTGAGGGGATGGAGGGAGCCATATGCACATCTGGAAGAAAACAAAGAGAGGCTGAAGTCACTGTTACAAGATTTTGCTTTCTTTTTGCCAGATCCGCTTTTGAGCTGTTCTGTGGCTTTTGGCATGTCTGTGGACACTTTTACATGTTTCCTTGGAATTACTGGGAGTGCTGAAGAGACAGAATCTGGGATGAGCTTTCAGGAATGATCCCCAAAGTAACACCACAGCGCTACAGCCTGTACTAGGAGGAGGAAGCAACCATGGGAACTAGGAGGCTTCCGCCAGTTGCTGGCTCCAGAACCATCCATGCCCGTAGAAATCTGCACCAGCAAAATGACTGTGCTGCTTCACATGCCTTGCTAATGTTGGGATACACCACTCCATGACAGTAATCTTCCCCAGACCCTGAACCAGGAAACCCCTTGGCCATTTGGAATCTCAGTTAGCCTGAGTAAAAACAGGTGCTAGTAATAGCTTCCAAGAAAATTCGTTACCTTGCTGAATCCCAAATATGTTAAAACTAGCGTCAGCATCCAGCTTTGGGCCAAATATAAGCAATTTTTAAGCAAGAGGGTAAAGTTTCTCTTAGCCAGAGCATGATTCAATCCAGCTACCATTTATTGTGTTTTTCTTATGCACCACTATGACTGTTGTAGAAGCTGGGGCTTAGGGGGACTTCACTAAAAGAGACCTTCCAAACACTCAGCGTGGTTAGTGGAAAGTACTTGATGCTTCGGGCAGGGATATCTGAGTATCAGGAAAAAGGTATAATTATTTTATACATGCTGCTCCCACCCATTAGTGTCTATGACCTAGATGACACCCTGCAATCTCTCCAGATTAATAGTTCCTCCTTCTGGGAAGAAATGAACCGGGAGATGGGAAGAGAAGAAAGGCGCGCAAGGTGTTGCAGAGTAGAGGAAGAGGGCTCTCTGTCCTGCTGCAACCGCAGTGTGGCAAGCCCTGGTTATGAGGCATGTATTGCATATGTCACAGCCCTCATGGAGTTATCCAAGTCCCTCAAAAGCCAAACTTGTGCAAGATGAGAGATGAGTCATTGTCACATTGTGTGCCAGGGCCTACAAGTGCACCATAGCTTCCCTCCTGCTGTTTTATCTTTACCCACAATGGTGTTCCCTGACTCCCCACTTGACAGGTGAATTTCAAGGCTGCTCAGAATGTTTCCTCTTTCTGGGCCCTACCCTGACCTCCCCAAGTCAGGGGGCCCCCCTGAACCACCTGCTTTCCCAGTTGGGCTTCTGAGGACTTAGGTCACATTTCTCTTAGAATGATCTTTCTGACCATTCCTGTAATTACTACTAATTGATCCTGTAATTACTAGTCCACATGTCTGTCTTCCCAACTGGATTTGGAGGTCCCAGAAGGGGGTACCTATTCTAGAGTGAGGAGTCTCTGGTGTCAGGTGACTCACTTTATAATTTTCAGTCTTCACTTCAGTCTCTGGGGAAGGCCTTATAGCTACCAGCTTGTAGTGCTAAGATTCACCCCCAAGTCCACTTGGCTCCACCAGGAGCCTTATATCATGACACTAGGCTTATAGTGTCATAACACTTAGGAATATTCTGTATTAATTCTTTAACCCAAAGGAATGAAGAGGAATTTGATCAGCTAGTAGGGCAAAAAATTGCAGGAAGGTTTCCAAGTTCTACCGTCAACAAGTTCGCATAGTTGGGCAGGGGATAGGATGGGCTGAGGTATTAGAATAAAGGGCCACACAAGGAGCTCAGGACCTCTAGGGTGACCTGGGGCTGTGGTCCTTAAATGCAGAGTGATTCTGGAAGCATCCCCTTCAGCGACTACATGTCTTTGTCACCCTGATGGAAGAGGTTCAGGCCCAGATAAATTAAATCTGTGCTATTTTGAAATCCACCTGTCGCAATTTCCTCTTTGCTTGACATGATTTGTGCTTACTGGTAGCTCCTTTCTATAGAGATTACCTCTGCTGTTAAGCTTTCCCACAGGATGGAAGTTTGAGGCTTAATAAAAGCACACAGTGACATTTTCAGATTTGTAAACATAGTTTTTCTTGACCACTTTATCAAGTGTCATAATTAGGGCTTTGAGTTTTCTTTAATGGTTTTTACACACAGTGTAATGGAAAAAAAAAAACCCACACAATAGGAGGTCCTGCTGGCAGGTGTTTTAACAGCTCTAAAATTATAAAGCCAAGAGTTCATTCTCATATCTTTAAAAACGACCAGGTCCTTGTGGGCCCCTATTAATGTTTTCTCAATTCTATTAATAGACTTCCTTTGCTAGTGCCTTGCAATGTATAACGCGTGGCATGTTTTATGGAAACACTACCAGACTCTGTTTTGGAAGTTTCTTTTTCTTTCTTTCAGACTTGACATTACATGTTTGATCAGAAGTAATCATAATTTATACTTTTTTTTTTTTTGCTATAAGCCACTTGTTTTAGTTTCTCAAAGTGGGGAATGTCACTCCAGAGAAAGGTCTGTTTGAGAGTTAAAATCCTTTGAAACACAGAACACGTTTGATTCTTGAAAATGGTTACAAAGTCTGTTTGGTTTCCCTCTTCAAAGTGGTCAAATGCAAGCTGAAAAGTGTTTCAAATGAAAATCCCTCTGCTATCTGACATCTCCCTTGCTTGATAAACACAGGCAAGAACTGAAAACTACTGGCTCAGCACTGTAGTGTTGCTGACAACCATTCAGTCCATGTCAATTTCCAAGGCATTAGTTAATTCAATTAGTTAATTTTTTAAAAAAGTAATTACATAGCTAAAATACATATACATAGCTAAAATTTCCAATGGTGAGTGAGGGTCTACAAGGAAACGCAAATTATTCTCTATACCAGATGTTGGTTCTCCAATTTTCCTAGTTTCTTAAGCATTCTTAAAATATTCCATGCATACAATAAACATTTTATTATACACAGACAACCTACTCTATATGCAGTCTCTGCACCCTATATCTTGACAATGGTATATCAGCACACGTAACTTTACAGAAATATTTTTAAAGGATTTTAGAATTTGATGACACTTAATGAGTCCCCTTCTGATGGGCATAGAGATCATTTCCAGTCTTCTGCTATTATAAACAGTGATTCAATAAAGCCTCGATTTACAGTGAGGGCAGACCTCTGGTAGCATGGGGGTGGAAGCACTAATATAGCAGAGAAGCAGCTGCTTTTAACAGCTCATGGCAAGAGAAAGCCCTCGAAGGGTCAAGTATGGTTTCCCGGGCACACTTTTTTTTGGAGGCTGTGTAGCTGCCACACTAACATGATTTTAAAACAATACAATACAATAATTTGACCCCTTTTAACCTCAAAGGTGTATGGCAGTGATTCCTGAAGTCAGGACATACCATTTTGGAACACATTTTTAGTGAAAATGGTGACCTTTGCATATTCTTTATTTCTGTCATCTTGTTTTCTTTAGTCTATTTGGGTATTTGATACACAAAATCAGATTGTCTCTACTAATTACCCAGGACAACTTTCCTGTGTTGTTTAGTTCGTTTTAAAGGGAAAATAAATTGTTGGCTATTTCAGCATTTTAAAATTCAAACCTCAGTGAAATATTCTTGCCCAAAATATTGAATCTGAATCTAAACAAGCCCTCTAAATCTAATAACCAAATTACAGAAAATATGAAACAGAGAGAGAAAGACAGAGAGAGAGAGAAATTAACCTATATCATAAAGAAACAATCAGCCACATCAGAACATAAGGTGTTCTATGGGACAAACAATTCAATTTTTCTATAAATACAAACCACAAAAAAGGGGCAGGAACTGAGCTTTGTTCTAGAATAAGAGGCTTACAAGAAGTAATAACCAAAAACAAATTGAGTTTGGATTCAAACTATCTGTAAATGAATAACACCATCTGTGAGAGAATTGGGGAAATTTGAATATGGCCTGGGTGATATTAGGAAATTATTTTTAGTTTTGTTAGGCAAGAAAATGACTTGATGAATATGTTTTTAAAAAGTCCTTAAACAGAGATGCATACTTCAATATTTATCAGTGAAATGATATGACACCTGGGATTTGTTTTAGAATATTCCAGAAGAAAATTGGAGACAATAAATGAAACATAATTAGCAAATTCTTGATAGTTGCTGAAGTTAAGTGATAGGTAAATGGGATTCATTATATAATTCTTTTGATTTGGGGGTACTGTGTTGGTTTTCTAGAAATTTCATAACAAAGTCCCATAGACTGGGTTTCCTCTGGGCATGTCTGTGTCCTAATCTCCCCCTTTAAATATAGCTAATACTAATCATATTGGATTAGGGCCTACTCCAGTGGCCTCATTTAACCCTAATTACCTCCTTAAACCAAATCTCCAAATACAGTCACATTCTGAGGTTCTAGGGGTTAGGACTACAACATGTGAATTTTGGAAGGTTACGACTGAGCCCATAACAGGTACCAATGAACTTTTCATAACAAACAAGTTTTATAAGTAAAAGCAATGTTAACTTGTGTAGGAGACAGTTTATCATGGGCAACTTGTTTGCTAATACACACAACAATGTCAGGTGATCAGAGATCTTATGATCTCTTCTTCCCTGCTCTCCTCCAAGACAGAATAAAAAAGCCACTGATCACAACTGAAATACGCTGATTTATTTTGTTCGGTTATGTGATAAGCACACAGACTTCAAACCCTAAAAACTCACTGTAGGAGGATTATGTATTTCATGATGTGAAAAGATCACTCCAACCTTGGAAAGCACTTACATCTAAGAGGAGAGCAGCTAAGCTGTCCCCATTGAGACTGGGTATGTAGGGGTATGGGGCCGACTGGTTAAAGCAGATTGGTTATACATATTTAGCACCTGTTTTTCTTAAGTAAACTTTAATAGACTCCTTTAACCACACCACCCACTCTCATTTTTCCTCCCAATGTTTTTTCCCCTCTCCATCTTATAAAGTAAACCAAGGACTCTTTGGATAAATTTTATACTGAAAATGGTGTCAGACCTCTAGGTGTCAGTCTTTCAGAAACACAGAAAGGCAGTTTTCTTGGTACTCTCACAATTTGCTGGTGAATTTTCTTTTCGAGAAATTATTTTGACAATGCTTCAAGAACCATAATCCAGTAGTCCCATTTCGAAAATACATTCTTACCCAAAATATGGGGAAAAATTACATGTACACAGTTGTTCATCACAGTAGTACTTATATTACCTGAAAATTGAAAGCAGCAGATACATGCTTAATGTTAAAATAGTTTAACTATAGCACATCTAATTTCTAGAAAAGTCTATGACCATTAAGGGAGAATCCTATTAAGAAAAGTCCATGAAATATTTATTTAAATAAATATTTTAAATTCTCGGAAAGAGGGAAAGGATAAACAAAGTCACAATACAGACAAATCTGTACAAAATTTTTGTGACACACAAAGAATTAACTTTCTTAATTTACAGCAAACTCTTACAAATCAACAATAACAGTAAAACACCAGTAACACAATAAAGAAAGAAACAATGAGGACAAGCAATTTACAGAAAATGAAATATAAATAGCCAAACATATGAAACAATGTCAAATGCACTCAACTAAAAATTGAAGAAATCCCTATTGCAATTACAACGAGATATTCTGTCTCACCCACCTGGTTGCAAAGATCTGATGATGGAGGAAATGGTTTGAAGAAAGAGGAACTCTTGGTAGAAGCCTAAATGGGTGTGGCCCTTTATGGAGCACAGTTTGACAATATCTATCAATTTTTAAATGCACATTCCCTTTCTCTTAGAGGTTCCACTGCTAGTAATTCCAGAGAAATCTCTTTATGGTGCATAATGATATGTGTGTGTGTATTATTACCACAGCATTTTTATGTAAATAGCAATCATTGGGGTATGGTTGGACAAATTATGCCATGTCTATATAGTGGAATACTATACAGCTGTTAATGGAAATGAGATAGCTTTGTGTTTACTGGCATAAATTCTGTGGGGTAGTAAGTATATATATATATATTTATAACACATAAACATATATATATATATTTATGTGTGTATATGTATATATTTATGTGTTCATCTGTCCCTGCAAATGCTCAGCAGTATGTGAAAAGATGCACGCTGGGCTGCAGGCATTGGCTGTCTAGAAATGAAATGTGGTGGAGGAAAGTCAGATGGAGATAACCTTTTCCTTTCTATAATTTTATACTCTGATAGATTCAGGCAAGTTTGTAGCACTTTTATAATATAAAAACTCAAAGTGACAGTTAAAAAAAATTTTTAGAGGATCATGGGAAATACTCAGAATGCTAAGTGATAAACAGGAGACAAAACTGAATTTGCAATGTATTAATAGTAAAAATTCATATGACAATTAAAAGGAATAGAACACCCCCAAATTATAATAGCTTATGATCTGGTGGTTGAATTATTGGGAAAGTTTTTTCTCTATTACTTAAATTTTTGGCAACCTGTTTTCATGACTTTTACTATTTCAAAATAATTGAAACAAAATAAAGCATACAAATTTTCTTGATTGACTTTAATTTTAAAAACTCACATGTGCACCTAGCAATGGGTCAGTGAAGAGCAGACCAGAATGAGAGGAAGCCCACAGGTAACCAAGAAACCAAACCCTGCATCCAGAACCATCCTGAAATCAAGAAAATGTTCTCAGAGGATTCTTGCATCCAGGCCATCCAAACTCACTGAGTGGTCTCAATTGAACAACCAAAGAAACCAGCATTTTTTATCTTGAGAATTCTGAAAATTATCTAACTTTTCCTTGTCTCAAATCCATGGTGTCCTCAGCAATTTCTCAGGTTAGCCCCATAAACTATAGCCCCATTTATTTCCCATAGTCCTATTGTAATTCTCTCTTGCCCTTAAATCAGTTCCTACCTTTCTCAGTATCCCACAAATCTCTTTCCATGTACCATCTAGAACTGTCCCATTTTGACCTCCAACACTCTGTCTTCAAAATCTTCTCTTGCTTCTTTGCCAGACTTATTCATCAGGGTTCTCACAAGGAGGCTGCTTATTTTCTCAGGTCCCACTCATCAGAACTTGGAGACAGGCCTACTTCTTTCTCTCCTGACACTGCCACTTCCAAACCACCAAAACTCCCATATATATTTGTCTTCCAACCCAGTCTTCTCTTCTGAGCTCCAGATCCACATATCCTACAGCTCCCTTAACAGATCTGCTACTGGGAGATCTCATAGGCACTAAATGGAAGAAATGCCTATTGCATTAAAAAAATATGCACAAAATATCTTAAATGGGATCCTTCACCTTCTTTCTGCAATCCTACTTCTCCTTCTCTAGTGCTTTCCATCTTGGTAAATGGATCTGTTCATCCCAGAAAGCTGGGCTTCCTTTACACTTCCTTCCCTCTCACTTCTATATCTAACCATCATCAAATCTTATGGACTCCTAGATATTTCATAAGTCCAACCACTTTGCGCATCTTTACTCCATTATCCTGGTCCAAGCCCCGTCATATCTCAAGGAGACTATTTTAATTGCCTCTACTTGGTCTTCCCGTGTTTTCTCAGTCCTCTTTCTCATCTGGTCTCCACACAGTGGTTCTGCATGTGTAACATGGAGATACGATCACATCCTCCTTGAGCCCCTTCAAATGCATGCCTTTGCTCACAGAATGAGACCCAAGCTCCTTAGCTGGCTCTGTAAGGCATTCCATAATCTGCCTCTACTCTAGCCTCCTCATACTCCAAATATTTAATGAAGAAACCCAGACTAATATGGGACCTAGCCTAGGAGAATAAATAAGTAAACAAAATAACTATGATCATGACAAGTGCTACGAACAGGCTCTGAGCTAGAGACTATCAGGGTGAGAAGAGCTGACCTCTTTGAGGTGGGGTGATTAGAAAAGACCTTGGGAAGAGGCAACAGTTAAGTTCATCCCAGAAGTATGAAGAGGTATCAGGCATTGTGAGGACAGAAGGAACTGTTTCAGCACCTGCAAATTCAGAAAGCTAAAATAGGTCACAGGATAGAGAAAAAGATAGAAGCCCATCGTGGATGGAGAAAAGTGAGGTGGGAATTTAGGCAAGGTCTCCTAGCCATGAGCAGGGAAGAGTTGGGATTTTATTCTAAGGACAATGGAAAACCACATCTCCTTCACCGTCTCCTAGCCATGAGCAGGGAAGAGTTGGGATTTTATTCTAAGGACGATGGAAAACCACATCTCCTTCACTGATCATACTCCATCCCACTGGGGCTCTTTCATTTCTTTAAATGGTTCAATATCTTTCCTGACCCATGGCCATCCAAACATAGTGTTCTGTCTGGAACCCCATTTTTTCTTCTGTCATCCATTTGGTGCCAACACATCTTTTGGGTCTCAGCTGAAATGCCACTTTGACCCAAAGCCCATCCCTGGCCTCCCAGTTGAGGTCAGGCCCTATCACATACTCTCATATCTCCCTCTGTTTTTCCTTCGTGGCTCTTCTCACTACAGAAATGACTTGATATAACATGTCTGTTTGCCAGCCACTCTATCCCTAGGACTGGGCACAGCCCAGATTCTTTAAAAGCATTCTTAAATAAATGAACAAATGCCTAAGTTAATGAAAATTGGGTAAGCTTAGAGTGTGTTTGACCGAGGCTGACAATGACCATAGAAACTTTTAAAGTTGGAAGTGATCTGGAATCCCTTTAAGCCAAGCTACTCATTTATTGATAAATGATGGATCCAGAAAGGAGAAGTCATCTGTCCAAGGTCACTGAGCTGCTCACCGGCAGATCCTGCTTCTGGATCCAGAGACAGACCCTCCCATTTTTCTCATAGAACTCTCTGGCACTTGAAAAAGGTCCTGGGGGAAGTAAATTCTTTGAGACAATCTGTTTCTGGCTGCTAATAACTGACTAGGAAAGAAAAAATAACGTAGGCAGCATTAGTATTTTCCTGATGGATTTAGTTACAGAGATTAAAGTGTCAGCTTGGTAAAGTTCCAGCATGTCTCAGGTTTAACACTAGTTTTAGAGCGAAGGTAAAGACGTCCAGAGCAGGCTCTTTGACATGCTGGGGAGCAGCGTCCCAGGGGTCTCTCCCTCAGAACCTAGGCTCAGTTTGTACGGTGGGTCTGGTTGGCTCTGGGAGGCCTACAGCTAGAAAGAATAACAGGGGTGTGCCGTCCGGGCCTGAGACCTGTTGGCACTGAAGTGTGGGAAAAGTTCTCACAAGGCCTGCCCACGGTCAGCCCTGTCCAGACCGAGGTTATTAATCTTTCATGTCCCCAAACACTCAAGTCACAGCATTTTGAAAGGGAAAAATAAAGTGGGATGTCACGGGGGCAGTGTGGTAGAGTAGAAAGAACAGCAGAAGGTGACTTGGGAGCCTGGACTTAAGTTCCTCAAAAGAAATCAAGAGTATTGGACCAGGTGATGTACAAGCTGCCTACTGGCTTTATGATTGGGCTTAAGCTTTTAAATCCTGTCCAAATCCGATATATCTAAACACATTTTCAGGAAGTGGGAATAGGGCTTAGGATCATGAACTCAGACTGCCTAGAGTCCAGTGTTGGCTTTACCATATATTAGCTGTACGCTTTTGACCTCTTAGTGCCTCAATTTCCTCTTCTGTAAAATGGGCTTCATAGGGTTGTTCTGAAGATTACAAGAGAACTCTATTAAGGTGGTTAACATATACTAAGTGTTTGATGAATGTTATCTATAACTAGTATTATCTTCTGACCCAGGAAAAGCATGCCCAGAAAAGACGAGGGACTACAGCGAGCCCAAGGCTTACAGTCACTTACACGGAAGAAAGATAGTTCCTCAGCTGTCATCTGTATCCAAATGGTATCAAAAGAAATGGTATTCAGGACATAACAAACAGATAAGCACAGTCCAAAACTGTTCATACAGCCTGATCTCATTTTTGAAAAATTCAATATGAAACCCAATACTATGTATATAGGTAAGGAGGCACAAAAAAGAATGTTAGCAGCAATTACCTCTGAGAGGAGATGATGGGGCAATCTGTTGCCTATATTTTCTTTTTTATTTCTTATTATTTCAGCAAACATTTTGTGAAAACAAGGATTTTTTTTATGCTAACATCAGAGGAATTGGAGAAAATAAATCAAATTTTTGTCAATAGTTTTATTATACTTATAGATTACTCATCATCTGGGACCCTGAATCATTCTCATTTTGTAACTTTTCATTTGGAAGTTATTCCTACAACTGCTTCTGGGCTTTTAGTTGCAAAATAAAACAATGCAAAAATAGGAGTCAAGTGTCAGTGGGAAACTGAAACATGTGGAGAGGGAACACGACAATAATTATTCGTTAAATGGCCAGGCGCGGTGGCTCACGCCTGTAATCCCAGCACTTTGGGAGGCCGAGGCGGGCGGATCACAAGGTCAGGAGATTGAGACCATCCTGGCTAACACAGTGAAAACCCAACTCTACTAAAAAAAAAAAAGAAAAAAAATTATCTGGGCATGGTGGCAGGTGCCTGTAGTCCCAGCTACTTGGGAGGCTAAGGCAGGAGAATCGCTTGAACCCGGGAGACAGAGGTTGCTGTGAGCTGAGATCGCGCCACTGCACTCTAGCCTGGGTGACAGAGTGAGACTTTGTCTCAAAAACAAAATAATTATCATTTGTTAGATGAATGCAAGAATTAACGAGATTCACTCAAAATCTCCATGGCATGGAAACTGATTGCACATGGGGTAATATCCATGCTCCTTAATATGAATCACAGTGTGACTCCAATCTTGCAGATACACACACACCCTGAGTTTCTTCAGGCCTGTAGGTACACACATTAAAGGTAATAATTCAAATTTCACTGGCATTTGTCCCTACCTGCTTAACACAAATCCCCTGAAAGCAATAAAGTCAATGGATAATGAGAAAGTAGAGACTAAATAAAAAGAGAATTATAGTCTGCTATCTTTAAAATGATTTTCTCAGTTGTTTTCTAACATATCAAATTTTTAAAATGTATTTCAAGATGTACTCTTTGGAAGGACGATTACATATTTGTTTCTTTGAAATATGAGGGTTGCATGAATTTGGACGTGCATGTATTTCCTTTCCTGTAGTTTGTGTACTTCAGGCAGTCTCTTCCTGGAAAAGGATGGATGATCTTAAATGTATTCTATCTCCCACAGCCCTAAGGCGATGCTGGGCAAATGATATCCCAGAATAATCACTTTTTTTTTTTCTTTCTTGAGACAGGGTCTTCCTCTGTCACTCACGCTAGAGTGCAGTGGTGTGATCATGGCTCACTGCAGCCTCAGCCTCCTGGGTTCAATCAATCCTCCTACCTTGGCCTCCCTAGTAGCTGGGACCACAGGCAGACGCCACCGTTCCCAGCTAAAACCACATTTTAAAGCTGGCAAAAAAAAAAAAAAAAAAAAAAAAAGCTTCATGCTTCAAAATCTCTCCTGCCCTTTGACCTAGTGAGGTTACCCGGACTCTCCAAAAGCCAGATAGTCCCTTCATGGCAAGGCTGGGCTCTTTGTGCTCATACTGGCCATTTTCTTTTTTTCTGCACTAAATACTTATTACAATTAATACTGAATTGAAATAGGAGCCCAAAGCAGTAGCTGGGAATGTCCCAAATCATTTCTCTCACGAAACCGCAATTCTTCTTCCTCCCAGTAATCCAAGGAGTAGAGTGGATCAGATTGAACTTAAAGGTATAATGAGTAGAAAAAGAAAAATTCAAAAGCACTTCTGCCTTTCAACACCTCATCCCTTCTGAAATATTTTAAATAGTGTTTTGGGGAAAAGAAAAGTTGAAGATGGGTAAATAAAGTGTTGAATTAAATTATTCTTTTCCTAGTCATCTGAAGTATTTTATTAGATTGCTGCATATCTAGAAAGACCTAGAAACCTACAGGGCCCTTTGTTCTGTGAGGGCCTCCCCTTTGCATTCCTTCTGACCCACCAGTGTCCACTCCCCACCACTTATCCCTAACAGAGGCCTGTCTTAGTGCATTAATGAAATCACTAATGTCTAGCAATAGACACCCTAATACCACTGTTCCTAGAATGACATGTATATTACGCTCTGCCTCCGTATCTTTCATGAGGGAGTTTTTATGTGTCACTAAAAAATACTGTATAACACTCTTTATTAGCCCCATGATACCCCAGCCCATCAATACTTGTCCAGGCCTGATGAGATCATGCTATGCTTCTTAATCAGAGTGAAAGACAGCAAGAAATAACTTTATTAAAAAATCAATTAAAAACCAGTTGCCCAGGTGAACAAAACACATCTTTGGGGCATGACAAGAGGCGTAATAATGAAATGAAGTGGCAGGAGGCACTGCTGAGAAAAAGGCCTAGTGATTACTGGTCATCTTGGTGTATGTCACTTTTCTTTTTGTTTTGTTTACATAAAACCCTTCCATTCAAACACAAAAAAACAGTCACTATTCTCAGGTGCTCTGAATGAGGTTTTTAGGAGCAGCAATGGGTTTTTGCAGAACCATCTATAGACTCACCTGGTCCACAACACACCCAGCCACAGGCAAGAAGTCAAACTGATAGCAAGGTAGTGCAGACCTTGGAGTTCTGCTTCAGAAATGATGCAACAATGATGGCTTAGTATATGTGCTGCTGAAGCAAGCGCAGAAATGATGGCTTAAAGTGCAGATTTCAGGGTCTTTTCCCAGATAATCTTTTTTAGTCATGTTGAGAAGAACACAGAAATCTGAATTTTAAGTAAACATTCCAGGTGAGTTGCACGCAAAAATAAAGGCTGAGCACCACTCTTGTAAGAGGCATGATCCATAAGCCTGCAGTCTTCTTAGTGCAGAAAGTTCACCAGATGGCCACCAGATGGTTAGGTCTCCCAATGTATCCACCCATGTAACCATGCACCCCAACCAAGATATGGAACATTTTCCTCCCTAGAAAGTTCCCACAAACCCCGTTGCAGTTCTGCCTCATCCCCCGCCCAGACAACCAATGATCTGACTTTCATCTCCCTAGGTTAGTTTTGCCTGTTGCAGAACTTTATACAAGTAGAACCATACTCTGTTGTGTCTTGCTTCTTCTGCACAGTCATATCTATGAGATGTCATGATATAATGAATGGATAGCACTTAGCACAGTGTAAGGCCATTGTGCATGAATGCCAGCTGCTATCATCATCATTATTAATATCATTGTATCCTCTGAAGATTTATTATGGTTTTCTTTAATATTCAAAAATAATGGGAATAAGTATGGTGGCTGCACAGCCTGGGAAAATACTTTCATTATGGGTTGTTAGGCTTCTTGCTAAAAGGTCAAACTTCTATAGGAACACCCTGAGACAGCAGACGTAAGTTGGCCAGATAGCTTGGTTGTAATACAGCTACCACATAGTGATCACCAGAGCTCTGAGATACGCTGATAGCAGTTTTATCATGGGTTCCTAGAGAGCCAAGCCACAATTGTTACATAAATATTCCTGCTTAAGAAATAACTGGCTCATGGAGCTCATGAGTAATGAAACCAGATTCCTTCAGAGGTAGGAAGAGGCCTTTAAGGAGAGAACAGCCCTACCTACACCTCGGCTTCTAGAAAGCTGACAATGGAGTTGTATGTGTTTCTTTTAATTGCTTTCCATCTATAATTATGACACTTAGAATATAATTATTTAGAAAAACAGGAAGAATGTGACAGGACACAATTATTACTCTTGTGTTCATTTCTGGTTCAACTGGGGTTCTATGGGAATGTAGATAGCAGAGAAACCAGATTAGGCTTACTCATTTTATTATTTATGTATTTGTTTGTGTCAAGAAGGCTTTCAACCCAGAGAAGATTAGAAACTCTTTCCAGGAAAATTAAATCTGGGGTCTTAAAAAAATATATGGCACTAAGCTCTATTTAGTAAGGTGAATTCCCCTGGTAGAAAGCCCAGTATTAGACATTATGCCCTGCTTGGAAAAAATAACATTCATATTAAATAGTTTGCATTTGTGGGGGGAAGAAGGATAGCATAAAACTAACAAAAAAGCAGAAGTAAGTAAGGGCAACACTTTGCTGGCATGCTAATGGTAACACAACAAACTAGCTCATGGAGATGGCATATTTTATCCCATGGCAGCCAACGTATTAGACAGTAATGGACCATAAGGGAGAGAAAGTGAGGAGTCTGAAACTCTCTCATGACACTTGGAACAAGCACTCTGTGGCCCTAGCAGTCCTGTTCACTGGTGGCTGCATTGGAAAACTCCCTTTGGTCTGCTTTTATTACATGATTTTGTGGGCATTCCTATTCAGTAATCTTTTTGATAAATATTTATTCAGTGCCATTTTTTTTTTGCCAGGTACTGTGCAAACTTCAAACTTCTTTTGGCTCTAACTGAAAAACAAAAAAGAATATCATTTTAATATGGACTGTTATTTCCATGTAGCATTCCAATGTCCAATATAGACACGCTAATTCCATGGAAACCTTGTCTTGGATGTATTTTTAGATTTGTAGAACTATTATTTCTTTCAAACAGATAAAACTGTAGAGTTTGATTTGTGTCTCATTCCTCCATGGCCTCATCACATTGTGTTCTGCATATTTTACTCTGTCATCTCCCTTGGGATTTGATCTGCTTGAAGGCAGGGACTAGGTCTTATTCTAATCTCCCCACTTAGCACAGGGCCTGGGATACAGGAATTACTCAAAAACTTATTGAATGGATGAATGAACAAGAGCAGAGAAGCTTTTCTAATTTGCCTCATAAAAATACTTGCAGAAATAAACACGTAGTAGTAGGTGGTTAAGAATCACCTGGATTTTAAATGTGTATCCTCCAGAAATTAGAAATCTTAATTAGGTCTGGGGTAGGTCTCAGGAATGCAAGTGTTTAACAAGCTCCCAAGTAGTTCTTATCATCAGGCACATTTGAGAAACTCTGCTCTAAAGTAAAATATTATTGACAGAAGACACTTTGGAAAATCAAGAATGATACTTCACCTGGAGCCATATTTGTATGGAAAATAAGCATTAGTACCTAAAGCACACATAAAGATTAAGCTAATGCCAGTATTCAAGTAGAAGCTCTGTTTTAGAGCCAGCCTTCCTCTCCATAGTAGCATATCACTAAGTGATTTTGACTCTGCCTCAGTGCACAGAGGCCTGAAGCCCTACCTTCTCAGGGTGCTGGACCATAGTAATCCCATTTCTACTACTTCCATCTCCTTGTTTCAATTTCTGATGTAAATGAGGGCCATTCTGAGGTTGTCTGAGAGGTAAATTTACTGCCCATTGATTTTCACAAATCCTGTGGGTCCTGTGAAATCCTCTTAAATGAGTATGAGATACAGGAACAAAACTGAGAAATTGAATAGGAAATGCCATAGTTCAGAGTGAAAGGCGAATGTTCATCTGTTCTGCTGAAAAACATAGGCCCAGTGTGATCTGGCATAAGCCCAGGCTGATGTTGGTAAACACATATTTTAAGGAAAAGCCTCAGATATGCCCCAATTATTGTACAGATGTCCAGGTTAGAGCAGGACAAATGGGGCAGTGACTCTAATTGGCTCCTTGGACAAATTCAAATTTTGAATAAGCCAGGGAAAGGGTGAGATCGTGGCATCATATAGCGGTAACTTCTTGCAAAAGTATTACTTAACTGACATCCTAAAACAATATGGCTTCTCCTAGAATCAGTCATCAAATGCCACTTGCATGGTTAAAAAGCCACAGTGATATGCAATGATACCTCTGCCAGTGAATGGTTGGCAACCTGAGTTAGTCACCTTTCCTCCACCCCAGCCCCCAATGCAATAGGCTTTCATGCAAAATTGCCCATTTGCATTTCAGTGTAATTGAACACATTGAGTATAGCTACTCTGTTAGCATTTCCTCTGCTAGGTGCTAGAAGTATAAAACAAAATGAGCCACGATGTGTGACCATGCAGAGTTTATAATTTGATAGAATAGTTGCCTAAAATAAACAACATCATAAGGATAGAATGTGTTAAATCCCCAATTGTGACATAGACCAGTGCTTCTCAAATTTTAATGTGCATATGAATCTGGGGATCTTGTTATAATGCAGATTCTGATTCAGCCGGTGTAAGATAGAGCCCAAGGTTCTGCATTTCTATTATAACAAGCTGTCAGGCAATACGACGCTGATCTGAGGATCACACTTTAAGTAACAAGGCATTCAACATTCAAGTGGGAGTATCAGGAAGGTAGCCAGAAATATACATGTGGAATTCAGCAGAAAGGTGAAGATACAATCTGGGGAGTTACAGATATCAAGATGACACTTAAAGTCATTAGATTGGCTGAAGTGACCAAGAGAGTGAGTGTGGAGAAAGAAGATGGAGTGGAACATTGATGCTGCATTTTAAGCAAGCAAATTTGGCTGCATCCAAAGGTTCTTTTTGAGAGTAGTGAAAAACAGGAGAGCAAGTCTGGAATTCAGTTGTAAAGAGACTCAAATGCCACTTTAAGAAGTTTGGACTTGAAGGAACAATTATTGTTCTTGACAGTCTTGGGGGAAACTAACTGATGGCAAGATGACATCAGCCTCATGTAGTCACACCACCCGGTCCTTACACAAACAGAGTCGTATAAAACAAGTTAGGCTAATATGCTACTCTGGGGCTCTAATAATTCCACAAAACATTTAAGCGAGAAATTTTGAGTGACTTTCTCCATGTGGCAAACAAGTTATTCCTGTAACTGAGGGCAGACTATAAATATGACAAATCTCTGTTTGGTAATTGCTTTATTTCGGATTAAGACTAGCAATTTTCTCGTCAGAGACAGGCATGCAGTAGAAAGGGAGTGGGGAAATTTGGACAGCTCAGGCAGTTTTTGCAACTTGAAAAGCCATCTGCAGTTATTTTCTTTTAATGTGGCAGATTTGGCATTAGCATCAACTTTCTTTTCTCTTGTGGTCTTTTTTTTTTTTTGGTTTGATACTCTGTAGAGCTCAAAACTTTATTAACTCTGTTAAGCACAGACCCGTTGTGTCTTGTGATTCCTCTCTAAACTGGACTCTATTCCAAGAGTTCTTGGTGGAAGTAGTTGAGAAACTTGGAAAAACTGGATGCTGGTAAGGGGCACTCAGGTTTTAATAACCGTATTCACCTTAGTCATTAAACCAAATGTGCAAATCCCCAGAATTGCACTGAGCTCTGTGTAACCAGCTAGTCACTATGTGTTTAGGTGTCTTTTAGATCTTAACATGTGTGTGTTAATCCAGCCTTCCCACAGACACCTACTTTGGACATCCATACCCAATGATGACGTGATCAACATGACTCACTCCATTTACTGAAAAGAGCAGTCATCATTTTCCCAGAATTCTTGGCCTACTCTATTCTTTTTCAAAGCCATTTTTGGAGGTAGTAGAACGTACCAAGAGAAGAGAAGACAGGAGATTTCCCTTTACCTACAACATTCTACATTATTTACATAAAAAACTGTGATACAAAATGACACAATATTAACATTTGTTAGTCCTGGGCAGTGACTAATCTCCTGTTTGTTATATTAATCTTCCCTCCTTTTTAATATTGTGACTTTTTTTTTTTTTCAAAATAATAGCAATGAAAGCTCTGCTGAGAACTCAGGGTAAACAGACCTGGAGGCACAGAGCAGTTTCCCTTTGACTTGTCTTTCTTGCCTTCACTTGCCTTCAATCAGAAATCATGTCAACAGATGAAACAAGTACTCATGAACTTTTGCACCTTAATTTAAAACTACTTTTGGATATGATTTTTAACACTTTTTTTTATTAATCTCCATGCAATAAAATTCACTCTTTTTGATGTTCAGTTCAATGCATTTTGGTGAATGCAGTCTGTAGCCACCACGGTCAAGTTCCAAGATGGCTCCATCACCTTTTGTACTCAACTCCCTCTCTCACCTTGACTATTGGCAACCACTGAACTGTCTCTGCTCATATAGTTTGCTTTTCCCATCATTTAAAAAAAAATGTACAGTCAATTCCTTTACTTTTTATTTTCAGGTGACTTCAATTTCCTGTATTCTAATTATGAGAGGATTCAGTGAGCACACTATCACTCTAAATTTTCCAAAACCAAAGTTGGGAGTAAAAGTCATTTGGCTTCTTATCATAAAGCACACACTTGATCATTCAGGCCCAAAATATCAAATCCGTATCTTCTGATATTTGCATTTAATTCACTTATCTTTTATGTAAGTGGATTTCACATAGATCTCCCATAGAGAGCTAATTGCAGCTCACATTTAGCCATTAGATTCTCACATGTAATTTCTGTCAACATCCCTGGGAAGGGTGCAGAATGAACTAAAAGCAAAATTTATTTCACCCTCAAGGGTTAACCAGCACTTCCTTTCCAGTTTCCATTTTGTGTCAGAGCCCATAGTAAGCTGATCTGACACAAAGGTGACAGCATTTCTTTTATTCCTTTGTTCCATTTAATTATTTTTAAAAGAGACATAAAAAAGTTTTAAGACTGCTTTCAGCACCTCCTTTTCAAATGCTACTTTCCAAGTTTAAGCCCGAACTTCAGTGTAATGAGATTGTTATCAACACCTGACAGAAAAAAAGCATCATGAATGAATATATTCAACCCCCTCTTGACAAGACCACTTATATCTTCTCTTATGAAAGCGCAGTATAGATTGTTTCTGTCTGCTTTTTATGCATATCATTTTCATAACCTACCTAGGTGTCTAAACCATTCTAGGGATTTCTGAGAAAACTGACTTCATTCTACAAATGCTGTGGAGGGAAAAAAACAAAAATGAGGAGTGGAAACAATCACTCCACCTTTGTGCTCCCTTAGAAGTAACTTTGAGTTTTTGCCAGAAGCAATTAGTAGACACATTTCTGTTTGGGAAATACACATGCTCTATCAATGGAAGTCAGGAAGCAAGCATGATTATTTTCTTTAGTAATTTAGAAAAGACAGTTTTACATCATGCTTTAGGAATTAAAACAGCCCCAAACAGTCCAGAAATTCAGAAATCATAAGAGGTAGCATACAAACAGACAGACAAATGACTTTGTAAGGACTTTCATCATTTTAGCACACATTATTTTAAGGGCTTAATGTACATATCACATGATAGTTTTAATTTACCATAATGTTTTTATGATATCAAATGAACAGAAACTCATCTTTTTCTATAAGGAACAAATCTAACACAGATGCACAAAAATTAATTTTATAGCATAAAATGCAAAAAAAAAAAACAAAACCCAGTAAAGAGCTGTGTGGTCTGTCATGTTTTAATTTAATAGTAATGCATTGTTTAATGATAGAGATACGTTCCAAGAAATGCGTTAGTGTTGTCACTGTGCAAACATAGAGTGTATTTACACAAACCTAGATGATACAACCTACTACATACCTAGGCTAGATGTATAGTACATTGCTTCTAGGCTACAAACCAGTACAGCATGTGACTGCACTGAATACTGTAAGTGACTGTAACACAACGGTAAGTATTTGTATATCTAAGGTAAGTTTTTGTTCAGCAAACATATTGTTAAAAGATACAAAATGGTACACCTGTATAGGGCACTTAATGGAGCTTACAGGACTGGAAGTTGCTCTGGGTGAGTCGGTGAATGAGTGGTGAGTGAATGTGAAGGCCTAGGATAATATTACTACTGTGGACTTTACGAACACTCTACACTTAGTCTACACTAAATTTATTTTTAAAACTTTCTTTCTTCATTAAATTAACCTTATCTTACTGTAACATTTTTTACTTCATAAACTTTTTAATTTTTTAAAACTTTTTGGAGTGGCCGAATAGGAACAGCTCCAGTCTGCAACTGCCCACAAGATCCATGCAGAAGGCAGGTGATTTCTGCATTTCCAACTGAGGTACCTGGTTCATCTCACTGGGGCTGGTTGGACAGTGGGTGCAGCCCATGGAGGGCGAGCTGAAGGAGGCCAGGGAGTCGCCTCACCTGGGAAGTGCAAGGGGTTGGGGGATTTCCCTTTCTTAGCCAAGGGAAGCTGTGAGAGACTGTTCCGGGAGGAACGGTACACTCCTGCCCAGATACTGCACTTTTCCCATGGTCTTCGCAACCGGCAAACCAGGAGATTCCCTCCGCTGCCTGGCTTGGTGGGTCCCGTGCCCATGGAGCCCAGCAAGCTAAGACCCATTGGCTTGAAATTCTCGCTGCTGGTGCAGCAGTCTGAAATCAACCTGGGACACTCGAGCTTGGTTGGGGGAGGAGTGTCCACCATTGCTGAGGCTTCAGTAGATGGTTTTATGTTCACAGTGTAAACAAAGCTTCCGGGGAAGTTTGAACTGGGTGGAGCCCACCATAGCTCAGCAAGGCTAACTGCCTCTCTAGATTCCACCTCTGTGGGCAGGGCATCTCTGAACAAAAGGCATCAGCCCCAGTCAGGGACTTATAGATAAAACTCCCATCTCCCTGGGACAGATCATCTGGGGGAAGGGGCGGCTGTGGGCACAACTTCAGAAGACTTAAATGTCCCTGCCTGATAACTCTGAAGAGAGCAGTTGTTCTCCCAGCACAGCGTTAGAGCTCAGATAATGAACAGACTGCCTCCTCAAGTGGGTCCCTGACCCCTGTGTAGCCTGACTGGGAGATACCTCCCAGTAGGGGTGAACAGACACCTCATACAGGAGACCTCTGGCTGGCATCTGGTGGGTGCCCCTCTGGGACAAAGCTTCCAGAAGAAGGATCAGTCAGCAATATTTGTTGTTCTGCAGCCTCTGCTAGTGATACCTAGGCAAACAGCATCCGGAGGGGACCTCAAGAAAACTCCAACGGAACTGCAGTGGAGGGGTCTGACTGTTAGAAGGAAAACTAACAAACAGAAAGGAATAGCATCAACATCAACAAAAAGGACATCCACATCAAAACCCCATCTGTAGGTCACCAACATCAAAGACCAAAAAGCAGATAACACCACAAAGATGGGGAGAAACCAGCATAGAAATGATGAAAATTCCAAAAACCAGAATGCCTCTTCTCCTCCAAAGGATCACAACTTCTCTCCAGCAAGGGAACAAAACTGGATGAAGAATGAGTTTGACAAATTGGCAGAAGTACGCTTCAGAAGGTGGGTAATAACAAACAACGCCAAGCTAAAGGAGCATGTTCTAACCCAACTCAAGGAAGCTAAGAACCTTGAAAAAAGATTAGATGAATTACTAACTATAATAACCAGTGTAGAGAAGAACATAAACAACCTGACGGAGCTGAAAAACACAGCATGAGAACTTTGAGAAGCATACACAAGTTTCAATAGCCAAATCGATCAAGCGAAAGAAAGGATATCAGAGATTGAAGAGCAACTCAATGAAATAAAGCGTGACATCAAGATTAAAGAAAAAAGAGTGAAAAGAAATGAACAAAGCCTCCAAGAAATATGGGATTATGGGAGAAGACCAAATCTACATTTGATTGATATACCTGAAAGGGACAAGGAGAATGGAACCAAGTTGGAAAACACTCTTCAGGATATTATCCAGGAGAACTTCCCCAATCTAGAAAGGTAGGCCAACATTCAAATTCAGAAAATACAGAGAACACCACAAAGATATTCCTCAAAAAGAGCAACTCCAAGACACATTAATTGTCAGATTCATCAAGGTTGAAACGAAGGAAAAAATGTTAAGGGTAGCCAGAGAGAAAGGTCAGGTTACCAACAAAGGGAAGCCCATCAGACAAACAGTGGATCTCTCTGCAGAAACCCTACAAGCCAGAAGAGAGTAGGGGCCAATATTCAACATTCTTAAAGGAAGAATTTTCAATCCAGAATTTCATATCCAGCCAAACTAAGCTTCATAAGTGAAAGAGTAATAAAGTCCTTTACAGACATGCAAATGCTGAGAGATTATGTGACCACCAGGCCTGCCTTACGAGAGCTCCTGAAGGAAGCAGTAAATATGGAAAGGAACAACTAGTACCAGCCACTGCAAAAACATGCCAAATTGTAAAGACCATCCACGCTATGAAGAAACTGCATCAACTAACAAGCAAAATAACCAGCTAGCATTATAATGGCAGAATCAAATTCACACATAACAATATGAATCTTAAACGTAAATGGGCTAAATGCCCCAATTAAAAGACACAGACTGGCAAATTGGATAAAGAGTCAAGACCAGAGGAGCCAAGATGGCTGAATAGGAAAAGCTCCAGTCTACAGCTCCCAGCGTGAGCGACACAGAAGACAGGTGATTTCTGCATTTCCAACTGAGGTACCGGGTTCATCTCACTGGGGAGTGTCAGACAGTGGGTGCAGGACAGTGGGTGCAGCACACCGAGCATGAGCCAAAGCAGGGCGAGGCATTGCCTCACCTGCGAAGTGCAAGCAGTCAGAGAATTCCCTTTCCTAGTCAAAGAAAGCAGTGACAGACGGCACCTGGAAAATCGGGTCACTCCCACCCTAATACTGCACTTTTCCAAAGGTCTTAGCAAATGGCACACCAGGAGATTATATCCTGTGCCTGGCTCAGAGGGTCCTACACCCACGGAGCCTAGATCATTGCTAGCACAGCAGTCTGAGCTCAAACTGCAAGGTGGCAGTGAGGCTGGGGGAGGGGTGCCTGCCATTGCCAAGGCTTGAGTAGGTAAACAAAGCAGCCAGGAAGCTCAAACTGGGTGGAGCCCACCGCAGCTCAAAGAGGCCTGGCTGCTCTCTGTAGACTCCTCCTCTGGAGGCAGGGCATAGCCAAACAAAAGGCAGCAGAAACCTCTGCAGACTTAAATGTCCCTGTCTGACAGCTTTGAAGAGAGTAGTGGTTCTCCCAGCATGCAGCTGGAGATCTGAGAACAGACAGACTTCCTCCTCAAGTGGGTCCCTGACCCCCGAGGAACCTAACTGGGAGGCACCCCCCAGTAGGGGCAGACTGACACCTCACATGGCCAGGTACTCCTCTGAGACAAAACTTGCAGAAGAACAATCAGGCAGCAACATTTGCTGTTCACCAATACCCGCTGTTCTGCAGCCTCCACTGCTGATACCTGGGCAAACAGGGTCTGGAGTGGACCTCCAGCAAACCCCAACAGACCTGCAGCTGAGGATCCTGACTGTTAGAAGGAAAACTAACAAACAGAAAGGACATCCACACCAAAACCCCATCTGTATGTCACCATCATCAAAGACCAAAGGTAGATAAAACCACAAAGATGGGGGAAAAACAGAGCAGAAAAACTGGAAACTCTAAAAATCAGAACGCCTCTCCTCCTCCAAAGGAAGTCAGCTCCTCACCAGCAATGGAACAAAGCTGGACAGAGAATGACTTTGACGAGTTGAGAGAAGAAGGCTTCAGATGATCAAACTACTCCGAGTTAAAGAGGAAGTTCAAACCCATGGCAAAGAAGTTAAAAACCTTGAAAAAAATTAGACGAATGGCTAACTAGAGTAACCAATGCAGAGAAGTCTTTTTTTTTTTTATTATACTTTAAGTTTTTGGGTACATGTGCACAATGTGCAGGTTGGTTACATATGTATACATGTGCCATGCTGGTGTGCTGCACCCATTAACTCGTCATTTAGCATTAGGTATATCTCCTAATGCTATCCCTTCCCCCCCCACCCCACAACAGTCCCCAGAGTATGATGTTCCCCTTCCTGTGTCCATGTGTTCTCACTGTTCAATTCCCATCTATGAGTGAGAACATGCGGTGTTTGGCTTTTTGTCCTTGCGATAGTTTACTGAGAATGATGATTTCCAATTTCATAAAAGACCTGATGGAGCTGAAAACCATGGCACGAGAACTACATGACAAATGCACAAGCCTCAGTAGCTGATACAATCAACTGGAAGAAAGGGTATCAGTGATGGAAGATCAAATGAATGAAATGAAGCGAGAAGAGAGGTATAGAGAAAAAAGAATAAAAAGAAATGAACAAAGCCTCCAAGAAATATGGGACTATGTGAAAAGACCAAATCTATGTCTGATTGGTGTACCTGAAAGTGATGGGGAGAATGGAACCAAGTTGGAAAACACTCTGCAGGATATTATCCAGGAGAACTTCCCCAATCTAGCAAGGCAGGCCAACATTCAGATTCAGGAAATACAGAGAACGCCACAAAGATACTCCTCGAGAAGAGCAACTCCAAGACACATAATTGTCAGATTCACCAAAGCTGAAAGGAAGGGAAAAATGTTAAGGGCAGCCAGAAAGAAAGGTCGGGTTACCAACAAAGGGAAGCCCATCAGACTAACAGCTGATCTCTCAGCAGAAACTCTACAAGCCAGAAGACAGCAGGGGTCAATATTCAACATTCTTAAAGAAAAGAATTTTCAACCCAGAATTTCATATCCAGCCAAACTAAGCTTCATAAGTGAAGGAGAAATAAAATACTTTACAGACGAGCAAATGCTGAGAGATTTTGTCACCACCAGGCCTGCCCTAAAAGAGCTCCTGAAGGAAGCACTAAACATGGAAAGGAACAACCGGTACCAGCCACTGCAAAATCATGCCAAATTGTAAAGACCATCAAGGCTAGGAAAAAACTGCATCAACTAACGAGCAAAATAACCAGCTAACATCATAATGACAGGATCAAATTCACACATAACAATATTAACTTTAAATGTAAATGGACTAAATGCTCCAATTAAAAGACACAGACTGGCATTGGATCAAGAGTCAAGACCCATCAGTGTGCTGTATTCAGGAAACCCATCTCACGTGCAGAGACACACATAGGCTCAAAATAAAAGGATGGAGGAAGATCTACCAAGCAAATGGAAAACAAAAAAAGGCAGGGGTTGCAATCCTAGTCTCTGATAAAACAGACTTTAAACCAACAAAGATCAAAAGAGACAAAGAAGGCCATTACATAATGGTAAAGGGATCAATTCAGCAAGAAGAGCTAACTATCCTAAATATACATGCAACCAATACAGGAGCACCCAGATTCATAAAGCAAGTCCTTAGAGACTTACAAAGAGGCTTAGACTCCCATGCAATAATAATGGGAGACTTTAACACCCCACTGTCAACATTAGACAGATCAACGAAGCAGAACATTAACAAGGATATCCAAGAATTGAACTCAGCTCTGCACCAAGCAGACCTAACAGACATCTACAGAACTCTCCACCCCAAATCAACAGAATATACGTTCTTCTCAGCACATGACACCTATTCCAAAATTGACCACATAATTGGAAGTAAAACACTCCTCAGCAAATGTAAAAGAACAGAAATTATAACAAACTGTCTCTCAGACCACAGTGCAATCAAATTAGAACTCAGGATTAAGAAACTCACTCAAAACTACACAACTACATGGACACTGAACAACCTGCTCCTGAATGACTACTCGGTACATAACGAAATGAAGGCAGAAATAAAGATGTTCTCTGAAACCAATGAGAACAAAGACACAGTGTACCAGAATCTCTGGGACACATTTAAAGCAGTGTGTAGAGGGAAATTTATAGCACTAAATGCCCACAAGAGAAAGCAGGAAAGATCTAAAATTAACACCCTAACATCATGATTAAAATAACTAGAGAAGCAAGAGCAAACACATTCAAAAGCCAGCAGAAGGCAAAAAATAACTAAGATCAGAGCAGAACTGAAGGAGATAGAGACACAAAATACTCTTCAAAAAATCAATGAATCCAGGAGCTGGTTTTTTGAAAAGATCAACAAAATTGATAGACCGCTAGCAAGACTAATAAAGAAGAAAAGAGAGAAGAATCAAATAGACGCAATAAAAAATGATAAAGGGGATATCACCACCGATCCCACAGAAATACAAACTACCATCAGAGAATACTATAAACACCTCTATGTAAATAAACTAGAAAATCTAGAAGAAATGGATAAATTCCTGGACACAGACACCCTCCCAAGACTAAACCAGGAAGAAGCTGAATGCCTGAATAGACCAATAACAGGCTCTGAAATTGAGGCAATAATTAATAGCCTACCAACCAAAAAAAGTCCAGGACCAGATGGATTCACAGCCGAATTCTACCAGAGGCACAAGGAGGAGCTGGTACCATTCCTTCTGAAACTATTCCAGTGAATAGAAAAAGAGGAAATCCTCCCTGACTCATTTTATGAGGCCAGCATCATCCTGATACCAAAGCCTGACAGAGACACAACAAAAAAAGAGAATTTTAGACCAATATCCTTGATGAACATTGATGCAAAAATCCTCAATAAAATACTGGCAAACCAAATCCAGCAGCACATCAAAAAGCTTATCCACCATGATCAAGTGGGCTTCATCCCTGGGATGCAAGGCTGGTTCAACATATGCAAATCAATAAACGTAATCCAGCATATAAACAGAACCAAAGACAAAAACCACATGATTATCTCAATAGATGCAGAAAAGGCCTTTGACAAAATTCAACAGCCCTTCATGCTAAAACCTCTCAATAAATTAGGTATTGATGGGATGTATCTCAAAATAATAAGAGCTGTTTATGACAAATCCACAGCCAATATCATACTGAATGGGCAAAAACTGGAAGCATTCCCTTTGAAAACTGGCACAAGATAGAGATGCCCTCTCTCAACACTCCTATTCAACATAGAGTTGGAAGTTCTGGCCAGGGCAGTCAGGCAGGAGAAAGAAATAAAGGGTATTCAATAAGGAAAAGAGGAAGTCAAATTGTCCCTGTTTGCAGATGACATGATTGTATATCTAGAAAACCCCATCGTCTCAGCCCAAAATCTCCTTAAGCTGATAAGCAACTTCAGCAAAGTCTCAGGATACAAAATCCATGTGCTAAACTCACAAGCATTCCTATACACCAATAGCAGACAAACAGAGAGCTAAATCATGAGTGAAGTCCCATTCACAATTGCTTCAAAGAGAAGAAAATAGCTAGGAATCCAACTTACAAGGGATGTGAAGGACCTCTTCAAGGAGAACTACAAACCACTGCTCAAAGAAATAAAAGAGGACACAAACAAATGGAAAAACATTCCATGCTCATGGATAGGAAGAATCAATATCATGAAAATGGCCATACTGCCTAAGGTAATTTATAGATTCAATACCATCCCCATCAAGCTACCAATGACTTTCTTCACAGAATTGGAAAAAACTACTTTGAGATTCATACGGAACCAAAAAAGAGCCCGCATCACCAAGACAATCCTAAGCCAAAAGAACAAAGCTAGAGACATCACACTACCTAACTTCAAACGATACTACAAGGCTACAGTAACCAAAACAGCATGGTACTGGTACCAGAGATGTAGATGAATGGAACAGAACCGAGTCCTCAGAAATAATACCACACATCTACAACCATCTGATCTTTGACAAATCTGACAAAAACAAGCAATGGGGAAAGGATTCCCTATTTAACAAATAGTGCTGGGAAAACTGGCTAGCCGTATGTAGAAAGCTGAAACTAGATCTCTTCCTTACACCTTATACAAAAATTAATTCAAGATGGATTAAAGACTTACATGTTAGACCTAAAACCATAAAAACTCTACAAGAAAACCTAGGCAATACCATTCAGGACATAGGCATGGGCAAAGACTTCATGTCTAAAATACCAAAAGCAATGGCAACAAAAGCCAAAATTGACAAATGGGATCTAATTAAACTAAAGAGCTTCTGCACAGCAAAAGAAACTACCATCAGAGTGAACAGGCAACCTACAGAATGGGAGAAAATTTTTGCAATCTACTCATCTGACAAAGGGCTAATATCCAGAATCTACAAAGAACTCCAACAAATTTACAAGAAAAAAACAAACGACCTCATCAACAAGTAGGCGAAGGATATGAACAGACACTTCTCAAAGGAAGACATTTATGCAGCCAAAAGACACATGAAAAAATGCTCATCATCACTGGCCACCAGAGAAATGCAAATCAAAACCACAGTGAGATACCATCTCACACCAGTTAGAATGGCGATCATTAGTCAGGAAACAACAGGTGCTGGAGAGGATGTGGAGAAATAGGAACACTTTTACACTGTTGGTGGGACTGTAAACTAGTTCAACCATTGTGGAAGTCAGTGTGGCGATTCCTCAGGGATCTAGAACTAGAAATACCATTTGACCCAGCCATCCCATTACTGGGTATATACCCAAAGGAATATAAATCATGCTGCTATAAAGACACATGCACGCGTATGTTTATTGGGGCACTATTCACAATAGCAAAGACTTGGAACCAACCCAAATGTACATCAATGATAGACTAGATTAAGAAAATGTGGCACATACCATGGAATACTATGCAGCCATAAAAAAGGATGAGTTCATATCCTTTGTAGGGGCATGGATGAAGCTGGAAACCATCATTCTCAGCAAACTATCGCAAGGACAAAAAACCAAACACCTCATGTTCTCACTCATAGGTGGGAATGGAACAATGATAACACTTGGACACAAGAAGGGGAACATCACACACTGGGGCCTGTCATGGGGTGGGGGTAGGGGGGAGGGATAGCATTGGGAGAAATACCTAATGTAAATGACGAGTTAATGAGTGCAGCACACCAACATGGCACATGTATACATATGTAACTAACTTGCACATTGTGCACGTGTACCCCAGAACTTAAAGTACAATAATACAAAAAAACTTTTTGACTCTTGTAATACTTACTATAAAGTTATTTTAAAAACACAAATACATTGTACAGCTGTAAAAAAAAAAAGTTTTTTTCTTTACGTCCTTATTCTATAAACTTTTTCTTCTAATTTTTTTGTTTTACTTTTTAAAATTTTTGTTTAAAACTAAAACACACCCATTAGCCTAGACCTACACAGGGTCAGAATCATCAATATCCCTATCATCCACCTCTACATCTTGTCCCATTGGAAAGTCTTCAGGGGCAATAGCAGTTCCATTATAATCTCATAGGATCACCATCATAGATGTGGTTCATCATGGACCAAAACATTGTTATGTAGCACATGACTCAGTCATGCCACTTATCATAGAGTGTGCTTACACAGAGCTAGATGGAATAGATATTTTTATTTATATATTTTTAATATGGAAAACCAAATGTCTCAGGACCATTGCTGAATATGAATTATTTCCCCTACTTGTTCTGCAATGCCAATATCAAGTGAGACATATCAGGTTTCTATATATGTTTTACTATAATCTTATGGGACCACCGTCATACATGTGATCCATTGTTGACTGAAATACCACTACGCAGCACATGATTGTACGTATAGCTTTACATGATTTTTAAATCTTTAATATGAAAATTGTATTTGTATGCATTCTTTAGATAAAGCAAGAAGCAGTTTAATGTATTTTTTAAAACTGGAAGCCAAAATAATCAGCTCCTAATCTACATTCCCATTATAATACTTTGGACTTTTAAAATTTATACATATGGTCTACTTGAATATGCAAGCAAATACATCCCTGCAAAGAAAAGACAAATATTTATGTACAAATAAATAGTGTTTTAGCGAACAGGCACTCAGATGTTAAGAGCTGATGTTTTATGACTTGACTCTTAGCCTCAATAAAACATGCTCAAGAGGCAGCATTTTTCTTTAGGGATAAGTCATAACTTTGCCATAGAGGGCTATTAGGAGACCATTTACTGACATGGGACTGAACCTACAATTCCCACAGAGAAATGTTATTTTAAAAGGAAGGCTAATATAGGAGATTTTCGGGAAAATCCCCCCTGGAGACCTGAAGTTGCCCTGGTGCCAGGCATGTAATGCCATTTTTTATTGAAATAGAGAATATCATGTTGCAGCAATTGTTCTTAAGTGAGACGTGGCATAAGCACATCACTTCTGCCTGTATGGTATCTGCAGGTCTACACTTTGGGAGACTAGTAACATGAAATTGCAGGCTGTTTTTAGAGCTCTTCTGGCTTGCATGAGAGAATGTTTATTTCTTTATCTATATATGGAGAGACATGTCCTTTAGTTTAAGGTCAAATAATATCTCCTAGGGGGAAGACCTGATCAACTGTCTAATGGGATTGAGTCCTTGGGGTAGTAAATCAATTTCATCATAAAACTGCAACTTCTGCCCTCTAATGCCCCAGAATGGTTTTAAAAAGTGGCCGGGGCCCTCTCCCCTCCATCAGTAGCTGGACCTGTGATGAGAACTTCAGGGCATAGATTCATCTGGCAGCTCCCTTCTCCTGTCTTCATCCAAACATGGAATCAGGCCCTAGGGAAGTGTATCATTTTTTTTGTCAGGGGACTAAAAGCAATATGGGTAATAACCGTTAATTGGACATTGTATTTAATGTAGAATAAAGCTGGTAAAACCCTTTGTCTAATTCCTCTATATCACTTGATCTGCTGAAATTTCTTTTCTGTGCTTTGAAAATAGCCAAAACACAGACTAGCTAGAGGGAAGCAACCTTGATTTGGCCCAGCCTTCTAGCTCATTGGAAACCATGTGAACATGGTGGGCAGGATCTCCAACACTGGGCAGAGCAATTCATCAGTCAGTGTTTACTGAAGAGTGAGCAAGAGGAAATGAGCTAAAGTCACAGTATGAAACTTTGGGTTTCATGTAAGACATAATTGGAAAATGTCTTACATTTACATATAGGACTCCGTTTTTCAAATCATTATCTTGTTTTATCCATCCAGCAACCCATCATGGGAAGAAGGGGGCTTATGATGACTGTTAAGTTTACCATAAGGGCAATAAAGAGATTCTTCACTTTCTTCTCAATAGACAAACTCCCTGCAGAGTTCATCTATTCCTATGACTAACATTCCAATAACAACAGCTAACATTTTTTGAGTGTTTACTATGTGCAAGTTATTCTGCTTAGTGCTTTACATGCATTTATCTAACCTATTCCTCTCAACACCTGTGAGATATACATAGGATGGCATAGAAGTGATAGGTAAGACAAATGATGTCCTTTAAGTGAAACAGCTCTGGGCTCAGAGTCTGATTAAAAGTGCAGGTGCACAGGTAGTATGGCTTACAGGTAACCTAAAGGAAACCTAGAGGCAGCCTGCTTGCCCTTGAAGCCCATCTTCACCTCCCAGTTCTCTAGTCTTTGGCAAGTTACTCAATCATTCTTACCTTCACTTTCTTCATCTGTTTAAATGTGGATTAAGCCTCACTGAGTTTTGAGTGGATTGAAGGAGTTTATACAAATAACCCGCTTGGAGCAGTGCTTAGCACATAATTAGTGCCCCGTTAAGTGTCAGTAACATTATTTTTACTTCCTGCTGGATGCCATTGGACACATCACTTTACCTCTCTGAACCTCAAGGTTCTTACCTAAGAAAATACTTATATTAATACTTGTTTACCTCATAGGCTTAATAGATATAATATATATGAAAATGAAAATAGTATTTTAATTATATAATTTTAGAGTGATTTGGTATCATTTTATGACTTCCGAGTTTGTCTCTAGTCCTGACCAGTCTCCTAAGACATACTCCTGAATTTTCTACTGACCATTTTCATGTGGAATTAAAAGGCATTAATTCCTTGATTTATTCTCTAAATAAATACTAAGCAGTTGCTCTGGGCCAAAAGGTGGGGCATAGAGAAAAACATGTGGTATGTGTTCTCAAAGAGTTTGCAATCCTGGAGTAGACACACACAAGAAACCAATGTTAACAACACAGTATCCTAAATGTTGTGAATGACGAGACTAAAGGAAGAAGACTCAGCTTGCAGGGGACAGAGGGACCACAAAATGCCCCATAGGAGGTAGCATTTCAACATCACTATGGCCCAAAACAATCTTGTGGTCGATATAGTCATCCTTTCTTTCTCTATATGTCTTTCTAAAAAAAAGGGAATTTATATCTGTCTCAAATGCCTTATGATGGCTTGCTATATACAACAGGAACAATGGCTAAGGCCCTCTCAAATAATTTCTTCATGTTGTAACTCTATTAGGGTTGGGCTTAAAGGATATGAAGAATCAAGCAACCCATCATAAACCTTCAACCACAATTTGTTTGGCAGGGAAAAATCTAGATTCTCTCAAACAGGTTTCAGAAAATAGAGTCTATGGCCATTCTTTCATTAGGTATCTTAATAACTTGATAATTAGCCAGAAAGAGTAATGGAATGATTATTTTTAACACCCCTGATATCTCATTCCACCATTTCAAGACTTACCCCAGTGTTTCTCAATTTCTTTCTTGGAAGTGTCACTAATGGCAGCCAACAGGAGCCAGGTATCCTTACAGGGCCTGGGCGGAGCTTGGGGCCATCCACAAGGACAATATTTTTTGAAGTTTCAAGATTACTGTGGATTTTGTAGCCTAAGCCATAAGCTACACATACTCATGTAAATATCCTATTATTTTACATCTTATACTATTTAACAATATAAGATTATTTTCTCTCCAAATCTGGTTTTATTTCTTAGTACATTTTTTTTTTCAGTCATAAAAGCTATGTCATTGTAGGAAATTAGAAAACTGTATCAAATTACAAATTTAAAATTAAGCTTTTCTGGCTGGGCGTGGTGGCTCACGCCTGTAATCCCAGCACTTTAGGAGGCTGAGGCGGGCAGATCACCTGAGGTCACGAGTTCGAGACCAGCCTGGTCAACATGGTGAAACCCTGTCTCTACTAAAAATACAAAAATTATGCACACGTATGTTTATTGCCGCATTATTCACAATAGCAAAGACTTGGAACCAACCCAAATGTCCAACAATGATAGACTGGATTAAGAAAATGTGGCACATATACACCATGGAATACTATGCAGCCATAAAAAATGATGAGTTCACGTCCTTTGTAGGGACATGGATGAAATTGGAAATCATCATTCTCAGTAAACTATCGCAAGAACAAAAAACCAAACACCGCATAGTCTCACTCATAGGTGGGAATTGAACAATGAGAACACATGGACACAGGAAGGGGAACATCACACTCTGGGGACTGTTGTGGGGTGGGGGGAGGGGGGAGGGATAGCATTGGGAGATATACCTAATGCTAGATGACGAGTTGGTGGGTGCAGCGCACCAGCATGGCACATGTATACATATGTAACTTACCTGCACATTGTGCACATGTACCATAAAACCTAAAGTATAATAATAATAATAATAAAAGAAAAAAAAAAAAAAAAAAATTAGCTGGGTGTCATGGCGTGTGCCTGTAATCGCAGCTACTTGGGATGCTGAGGCAGGAGAATCACTTGAACCCAGGAGGTGGAGGTTGCAGTGAGCTGAGATCGTGCCATTGCCCTCCAGCCTGGGCGACAGAGTGAGACTCTGTCTCAAACTAACAAACAAAAATTAAATTAAGCTTTTCTATAATATAATTCCAAACTACTAACCATTGTTGGTGCTTTTCCTTCTAAGTAGTGTAATATACAGATATAGATACAAATATATAATTATGTAAATACATACATACAATTTGAAGTCATCTCTATATCTTTCAGGGTCATATCCTGCTTTTTTTTTTTTAACTTAACAGTAATTATTTGATGATTTGGTGCACATTTTTATTTAATGGTTTGAAGAGTGTAAAAGTTTAAAGTACAGGATCTATAGCTTGGATCTGAATCCAAACTTAGCTCATTTACTAGCCTTGGGCTCCTCATCTATAAATGGAAGTTAATAATGTTGCCTTCTGCAGACAGTTGTGAGAATGAAACGATTTAATGTACGTGAAGTGCTTAGACACAGCCTGGCACAGAGTGAAGGCCTAGATAAGGGTTAGTGCAATTTCTTCTCAATGACTTGAGAAGCTACTTTTGTCATATACTGAATTCCCTTATGTATTTTGGTCTACTTCCAGATGTTCTGTTTTCTTCCATTGACAGCAATCTATTTATGTAACCAAACTACCTTGTTTTACATGTTCTTTATACAAAGAGGTCAAACTGGTGTGGCTAATTCTCTTGATTACTCTTTTTTTTCAGGATTTTTCTGGCTATTTTTGTGGTCCGTTTTCCACATGAACTTTAGAATAACTTGCTTAATTAAAATACTTTTAATATTTGCATTTAAATTGCATTTGTGGAATATCTGAATATATGAGCCTTTGCAATGCTTTTATAACTTACTGCTCTTCATTTTCATTATATACGCCTTTATTTTTATCTTAGTCTACTCTATTATAGTGGCTTTTTTCTACCATAGGGGCTCCCAGCTTAGATACCCAGTTATTTCTTAAACATTTGCTCTCAAACTTGACATTAAAAAAGAGGAAGAAAAAGAGAAACAACATTCTGGCATTTAGAAAGCAGCATCTATGCAGCTATGCACCAGGTAGCATTCCCAAGTATGCCCCTTGGAACTGGTGCTGTAGGATGTTAACAGGTTGTATTTTGCAGAAAAAATAAGGGGTTGTGTGATTAAACACATTTAGAAATTCTAAGTTAAACAAAACTGAATACATTTTTTACTCTGTAAGAACATCCAGAAACTTTAATATAGGTAATTCTTTTTTCTGATTCTCTAAAAGGAGATATATTTTGCATAAGGGCCCAAACTTTTGGCTATGTGAGCTTTTCTAGAAGAAACAACTCTTAGTAATTAAGCTCCTGGATATACTGGTTTGGGAAACTCTGCCAAAAGGGGCTGCCTCCAAGATTTAGGTACCGAAAGTGACTTCTTTTTCCTCTTTCTATAAGCACTGTTTAAGGAGGTGGACTAATGGTTTTAAAATCTAGGATAATTGATCTTAAATCTAAATGAAATTCCTCTCAGATTTGGTCTGTGGGTTGACTGAGTTCCCCTTTCTGATGATGATGTGCATTTTCGTTTCTTTCAATGTCTTTGTGTGTGTTTCAGTGGGAAGTCGGGAGAGACTAAACTGGTCAAATGCTGACCTAAATGAGAAGCCTGGTCTCATATTCCATCAGTTACACACTCAACTAACTTAACACTAAGTCTGAATTGATGACTAACACAGAGCAAATGGTTCCTAAAATTTATAGTGAATGTGTTTTTAAAACTCAACATTTGATAGAGAATAATTTTTCTCCTTCAGGGAATTTTTATTATTTAAACAAAACAACAGCCTGCACAAGTATTAGGCAATGTACCAAAATAAAGGGTTTCTTTTTTTCTTTTCTTTTTTCTTTTTTTTTGGCAGGAGAGAAATTATTTTCATGTAGTCATTTGCTGGACCTTGGGGTAAAATTATATTTCATAGTTCCCTTGTTCCCAGGCTGCGGTTAAAAAAAAAGAGAGATTGATGTCTGAAATTTCAAGTGTATTTGTCTTACAAATTTGTTTGATTCTCTTGAGAATAATTATCTCATATCATTTGAAGGTTAGTAATTCCTTAGGAATGACCCTTCTGTTATAATTAGTAACTTACATGCAGCTAAGAAAAGTGAAAGTTAATAGACTTAGTTTCTTGCATTGCTGTTTTATTAAACTGTTAATCTTTGAAACAAATAACAAGAGTCCTAGAGACACTGCTCAGTGGAGTAATCATGTTTCCTTTCATTTGCTGAGAATAGGTAATGTGGACATAGATGGTAACATAACAATGGTCAGTAAGAAAAACCTCATTATATAATACTAAATCTATATATACAAGGGAAGGGTGTGTCCAATGGCTGTTGGGAGGAACTTCCAATGATTTCTTCTTTCCCAATTTCCCAGACATTAGATTCAAGACTTCAGTGGAACAGGAAAGAAGGAAAAAACAAGGGTAGAAAGGAAGGGAGAGGAAATACAAAAAAAGAAAGAAAAAAATGATCTTATAAATGGTGAATCCAGAAAGTCACAATCCTTTAATAAGAAACCAAAAATAGAAAGAAGGAAAAGAAAAGAAAAATTTAAAAAAGACTCAGCTTCATGTAACCCACTCACAACGTTGGTCAATGTATAAGCCAGAAAAAATGGTATGGGAATTTGAAAGAGTCTTCAAGTTCCCAACAGAGGATGGGAGCAACCTAACTTTGGGACTTTGAATGAACTGGTTCTTTTCTGAGTCTTAGGTGAAGATTACAGTTTAATGTTAGATCTTTGCATACACTGAGATTTCTCCATAGTCACAGGCTGTTGGTCATATACCCTCAGGACACCAAGAAAACTCTTTAACCCAGCCACAAGATAAATGGATTATTTTTCCTTTTCTACAATTTTTACAAATATTGTTTAATAAAGCAGGTACAGACAACATCCATTTAAAACCCATAGCCCAGGCCAAAAATTACAAATAAAATAAAGAAGAACAGTATTCTGTTGTATTCATTTCTACATGAAAACTTTTTAAATTGCTAATGAGAATTAGAACTTTCTGGGATCTTCTGACAAGATTTTTTGAGATGGGGTCTCATTCTGTCACCCAGGCTGGAGTGCAGTGGCATGATCTTGGCTCACTGTAACCTTTGCCTCCCAGGTTCAAGTGATTCTCCTGCCTCAGCCTCCAAAGTAGCTGAGACTACAGGTGTGCACCACCACACCCAGATAATTTTTTTTTTGTATTTTTAGTAGAGATGGGGTTTTGCCATGTTGGCCAGGTTTGTCTCGAACTCCTGAGCCCGAGCAATCCACCTGCCTTGAGCTCTCAAAATGCTGAGACTACAGGCATGAACCACCGTGCCTGGTCCTAACAAGATTTTTTAAAAAATCTTAAAATGCCTTTTCTTCAATGAAGCCATCTTTGGAGTTAGATATTACTCTCACTTTATCTGTCATCTTGACTTCAGCCTGATATTCCTCTTCTTTTGGTCCAGACCCTCAAATTTTTGAAGTAGCTTCAAGTTAAGAAAAGGTCATTTTTCCTCAGTCCAGTTCTCTGAAAAATTTCTACCTCCCACTGAAAGTCATAATCCAGGAGTGAAGCCATCACATGCTAGAACTTCAGGGCCAACTGGAAAGTCCTTATGAACCCTTGGATTGGTCAATCTCATTTATCACCAAAAGCCCAAAAACGCACGGTTCTGAGAAAAGTGGTCTCTCTGTGCACATGTGTACTATTTTAAAAGGGGCGGCAATACAAAGGGGACGGGGCTTGATCACCAAAAGTTAGCACAACGAAAACCAACAATAATGGATAATGAGCACTAGAATTCAAATTAGCAGCTGTTTTAAAAAGATGGGGTTCCAGTTTTCAATTTCATTTTGAACACATTACAAAAAATTTTTTAAAGATTGAGGAGAGAAGAAAAATAATAAAAAGAATATCTACACTGTTGAATGACCCCATTGGTTCCTAATAAATTTCAATCACGTCTTCTTCCTCCATTCCCATTTCTTTTGAAATATGATTATCAGTACTTCTCTGACTTTCAAAGAGAAACACGAGTAAATTCACTGGACCGCTCTTTTACAATATAATTCTTTGAGTTTCTTGAGATGTGTTGTCATTTTCTCTTTGAAGTGAATCCCACTGTTATCCCGTCTAATGACTTTGAGTTTAATGTGTTTTGTTTCCTTCTTATTCCCCAAGTCCTCAGTTGAAGGTTTTGCCTCCTGGTCAATGGCAACAGTAGTTTCACCCAGGGGATCTCCACACGGCAGCAGCCTCGGGTAAGCAGAACCTCGCTCTGGGGTTGACAAATCCATCTTCCTTCCCCATGGCACAACACCACAGCAGCCATAAATGAATTCTTTTTCTACGTGTCCTTAAGTTCAAATAAAAAGCTCAACTATGGAATGCGTTATTCACTGTTGTTTATCTTATGGGTTTCAACAATTTAATGTAGGATCCATAAATAGTTCTAATCATCAGATAAAAAACTAAGACTTAGTAGAAACATTGAATGGATGGCATCTACTTTCATCTCCTGCTTCATAAGGGGATGTCCTTTCATGCCAGGTAGGTACTAGCCTGTTGTGCTTAAGCTGATACAGTATTTCTCCAGGTCACGATGGTATCTGGCTATAGACCCTATCTATTAGGATGAGCTTTTAAAGACCATACATGGGACCTGCATCAGTTGAAGAGTAGTTAGTGAGAACTTTTCATAAAGGACTGGTACTCCATTTGAAACAAAAGCTCTTTCCCAGGGCAAAATGAATCAGTAAGAAAACCCTAATGTCTTCTAAGAAAAAATCCAGAAACCTGAAGCCTAGATCACTAGCAAATGTTGAATCTGAATTTATATCACCATGTGTTGTGAGAGTCTCATTCTGAAAATTTAAACACTGGTCTTGGGCCTATGAACTTCTAAGGGTACCCAACAGAAGCAAACTGTACGGGAGAATACTCCCATAATCTAGGATGTACTGAACTGCTTTTTAAAAAAAAATCCCTACTAATAATGAGTCCCTCCTAAGAAAACTATAAAGCAATAAGGAAAAAATCCACAATAACTGAGAGTCATCAGACTTAACTAATAGGATAATCAGAGTTCAATAATGTTAAAAGAACTATAAAATAAGTCCACTTTAACATGGTTAAAAAACAAAGAAAAAAGTAGAAACCATAATGAAGTAATAGAATACAATGAAATTAACTAAAACATCTTGAACAGAACCAAATAAAACTTCTACGAATGAAAATGTAGGCACTGAATTAAAAACTCAATGACTGCATTAAAAGCAAAGCAGCCACTCCTAAAGAGAGAATTAATTAGGAGATGGATTTGGGGAAATTATCTAGATAATGGCAGAGAGAGATTCAGAAAATAAAGATGGAACACACAAGAGTTTAAGCAGCACACAGAATAGAAAGCAAAAGTCCAGCATGCAGACAATTTCTAGAAATAGAGAATAGGAAGAATGGCGGTGTGGAACTAAATTATCATAAGCCCTGAATAATTTTAATGGACATTTGTTACAATTGCCATTGAAAAGTAGAGGACATGTGTTTCATGAACAGTTAATGAAAATCATCACAAGAATGAGAAGACAGCTCCAGTAGAGCTTTCAAGGATACAGAGTACTAGGTTAGCCATTCATCTTTTAGATGAAGGAGAAGTTAGGAAACTGAGTTTCTTTCAATTGAGTTTACGGACAAGAGTGAAAAACTTTTCTGTAATACACAATAGTTTCTTCTTTTCATGTTTCCAAGGACTGCTGACTTATGAACTTGAAACCATGAATATTTGTTTTAGGGAATTGCATGTGGTAGATTGTTTGTTATTGCAGAGAATCGTATTTATTTACTTCAAATTGTGACTACAGATTGTGATTTTGATAATTCCCATTTTCTCATTAAGAAAACAACACATTTTCCAACTAAAATAAAAAAGATTCAGTTATTTTAAAGACATTTTTTAGTTACAGGAAAAATATCTTACTCTTCCACAACTGACATGAGTGAAAAGCTGGGGAATATTCTACAATTGAGGAAAGACATGAGTCCTTATGTTAGGAAGCAAATGAGTCCAGCAGCAGAAATAAGAATTAATGCACACCTAGATGTACCATAGGACATAGTAAAACACCCAGGATACAAAGAAAGCCTTCAAAATGACCAGGATGAAAAATTCAATTACTTACCAAGGAGCAACAATTAGAGTGGCATAAAACTTATTATTCATTTATTCATGCATTCTACATGGTCCCCAAATATTTCTCAAACCCCTACTTTATGCCAGACACTATTCTAGGTAGCTTGGGTAAATCTGTAAATGGGAAAGGGGAAGGGGAAAGAGAAAGGGGGAAAGGAGAGAAAGGGAGGAAAGGAAGGAAGAAAAATAGAAAAGAAAGAAAGAAAAATAAAGAGAAAGAAGGAAGGAAAGACGGATGGAGGGAAGAAAGAAGAAAGAGGGAGGGAGGGAAGAAGGAAGGAAAAACAAGGGGAAAAAAAGGAAAAGGTCAGAAGTTGAGAGAATAATATCTTTAAATTGAAATAACCTTGTGATAATTAACTTACTAATTGTAGCCTCCGTGATCTTGTTACATTGAACTCGATCTGACTAGTTTCCGTTTTACTAATATACAGTCCTTACTGGTTGTAATAATTTTCTAGTGCTGCTGTGACAAATTATCACACAATAGTGGCTTAATACAACACAAATTATTACCTTACCGTTCTGGAGGTCAGAAGTCCAAAACCAGTCTCACCCAGCTAAAATCAAGGAGTCATTTTTGTAGGCTGTCTCCTACAGAGGTTCTAGAGGTAAATCTGTTTTCTTGCCTTTTCCGGCATTTAAAGGCTTCCTGTATTCCTTGGCTCAGGGCTCCTTCCTCCATCTTCAAAGCCAGCAGTGTAGAATCTTTCAGTCTCTCTCTCTCTCTCTCTCTCTCCCTGCCCCCCTTTCTCTCTCCATCTGCACTTCTCTTCCTCCCTTTTCTCTCCCTCACATGCACATAACTCTCCTTCCCGCATCACATCTACTCCCCTACCTCTGACTTCCCTGCCTTCCTCTTATAAGGACCCTTGTGATTACATTCAGCACACCTGGATAATCCAGGATACCCTCCCCCTCTCAATATCCTCAATTTGATAGATCTGCAAAGATCCTTTGCCATATAATGTGATACTCACAGGTTCCAGGGATTAGGATGTGGATGTAGACATCTTTTGGCGGGTGGGAGGGGCACTATTTTGTCTTCTAGAGTAGTTGTTTCACTGTCACTTTTGAATAATAGTCATCCTAAAACTCTGTATCCAGCTAAAGTAAACCATTCAAAGAGTGAAGGTAAACTAATATTTCGGACAAAGACAGTTTGACAGTTACAGACCATTGCTGAAAGAATCACTAAGGGCTTTTCTGCAGTAAGAAGAAAATTGAATGCAGAAGGAAGGATTGAGAAGGAAGATGCAAAAATAAAATAAAATAAATATATGCATTATATTAAAACAAACTGGTGTAAAAATACTGGAAGGCAATAATATGGAAGATGAAGAGGAGGCACGGTAGTGATAGGAGTCACAGCACCCTGCGGTTCTGATGGCGTGGAGGGAAGGGAGCAAGGTTGATTAACTGCAGAGATCAATGTTAACATCTGAATAACCTCCAAAAGAAAAAATAGCACTTAAAAAACACAGCAACCCTCAGACTCAAAACATAGCACATGCACCTAACAACATAGCCTCAAAATATAGAAAGCAAAAATAGAATTGCAAGAAGAAATTAATAAATGTACACTTCTAGTAGGAAGTGTGCATGTATCACACTTCTAGTAGAAAGTTTTTTTTAACATACCTCTCTTCGAATCTGATAGACAAAGGAGGCAAAAAAATTAGTAAGGCCATAGGATAGATGAATAATCCAATTAACAGGCTTAATCTAATGAACATGTATACAGCTCTTTACCCACCAATGCGGTCTGCATTTCTTTTCAAGTATACAAGAATATTTACAAACATTGACTACACAGTAAGCCAAAAGCAAGTGTTAAAAATAGCAAATAATCGATATCATTGCTGTCCAATGGACATATAATGTGAGTCATATATATAATTTTAGAGTTTCTAGTATCCACATTAAAAATATTTTAGAAAGCAGGTAAAATTAATTTTATTATAAATTATTGTATTGATTGTTTTAATAATATGGTGATATTACTGGACATTATTTTAATTAATAATATATTTTACTTTATTTTACAATATATCCAGATATTAGTGCTTTTTCATATTAAGTCTTAGAGATACAGCACATCTCAGTTTGGATAGCCCCATGTGAAGTGCTCACTAGCCACATGTTGCTAATGACTATTATAATGGACAGAGGAGCACTGTGTCTTACAGATCACACTCTCCCACCTCAGTGTAATACCTAGAAATCAAATGAGAGTTTAAACAATAATGAATTCTGATGCTTGGAAATTTCAATAATAAATTTAAACAAATTGTGAATCTAGACATTTGGAAAATTTAAAAACTTCCTTTAAAATAATTCATGGACAAAGAGGAAATCAAATGAAAACTATGAAATATTTATAACTGAACAACAATAAAAACCTAGAAGACAAAATGTGGGGGACAAAATGTAAATATCTAGAGACAGGTGTATGACTCATATGGGAACTTGGTATATGACTGAGGCGGCATTTAAAGTTAGTAGGGAAAGAATGGGTTATTCATTAAATGGTGCTTTTCACATGGGAAAAACATATATGATTGGAATCTTGTCTCACACCATACACAGAAAATGATTTTTTTTTTTTTTTGAGACAGAGTCTTGGTCTGTTGCCCAGCCTGGAGTGCAGTGGCTCAATCTCGACTCACTGCAGCTTCTGCCTGCTGGGTTCAAGCGATTCTCCTGCCTCAGCCTCCCAAGTAGCTGGGATCACAGGTGTGCGCCACCACGCCAGCTAATTTTTGTATTTTTAGTAGAGATTGGGTTTTGTCATGTTGGCCAGGCTGGTCTTGAGCTGGCCTCAAGCAATCTGCCCGCCTCAGCCTCCCAAAGTGCTGGGATTACAGGAGTAAGTCACCACGCTCAGTCAGAAAATGAATTTTTTGTTGAATGGTAGAAAATCTTTCTACTTGGAAAATGGAACAGTCCTATGAACCTGCTTAAATCATGAGTCAAGAATATTAAACCAGGCAAAAGATACTCGCTCTAGCCCCAAACCTTCGATGATTACATTATTCTTTCCCACATTATTGTGTGACACCAGCAGACAGACAAAATGGCCATAACTTATAGCTCCTCATAGGGACCTAGGATTTGCGGACAGGCAACAGGAGACAAAAGTGCTCAGGCTTGGAATTATCTGGAATTGGGTGTGACCTTGGGCAAGAAATAATCTCATTTGTTTAGTCTTGGTTTTCTCAGCTGTAAAACAGTGATAATGATGACTACCTCTCAAGGCACTCATAGGAATTTAAATAGATTAAATGCATCAAGGGCTTAGAAAATATTAATTCACTTTCCCTAAACTGGAAGGTCCAGAGTGTATTGGGGGCATTTGTCCTAGTGCCCTGCATCCTCTTGCAACACTGCAAGGCCTGAGGGGTTCTGTAGTGATATGGAATATCGCAGGGGTGCTCTGAGGTGGACATGAAGGGCAAGGGCTCTGAAATTAGGCAGACTTGGCTTTGAATCCAAGGTCTATCTTTCGCCAGCTCTTAGACCTTAGGCAAGTTACTTAACATCTCTCGCCTCAGTATTTACATCTGTAAGCAGAGTTAAAAATAGTTCCTGTGCTGATGGTAGGATTGTAAGTTAGTTCAACCACTGTGGAAGACAGTATGGCGATTACTCAAAGACTAGAACCAGAAATACCATTTGACCCAGTAATCCCACTGCTGGGTATATACCCAAAGGAATATAAATCATTTTATTATAAAGATACATGCACACATGTTTATTGCAGCACTATTCACAATAGCAAAGACATGAAATCAACCCAAATGCTCATCAGCGATAGACTGGATAAAGAAAATGTGGCACATATACACCATGGAATACGATGCAGCCATAAAAAGGAACAAGATCATGTCCTTTGCAGGGACATGGATAGATCTGGAAGCCATTATCCTCAGCAAACTAACGCAGGAACAGAAAACCAAACACCACATGTTCTCACTTCTAAATGAGAGCTGAACAATGAGAACACATGGACACAGGGAGGGGAACAACACACACTGGAGCCTGTTGGGGAGTGTAGGGGGAGGGAGAGCATCAGTAAAAATAGCTAATGCATGTGGAGCTTAATACCTAGGTGACAGGTTGACAGGTGCAGCAAACCACCATGGCACATGTTTACCTATGTAGCAACATGCTGCACATGCACCCCAGAACTTAAAATAAAAAATTTAAAAAATATTTCCTGAGCTCCGGTCTACAGCTCCCAGCGCGAGCGACGCAGAAGACGGGTGATTTCTGCATTCCCATCTGAGGTACCGTGTTCATCTCACTAGGGAGTGCCAGACAGTGGGCGCAGGTCAGTGGGTGAGCGCACCGTGCGCCAGCCGAAGCAGGGGCGAGGCATTGCCTCACGCGGGAAGCGCAAGGGGTCAGGGAGTTCCCCTTCCAGGGGTGACAGACGGCACCTGGAAAATCAGGCCACTCCCACCCGAATACTGTGCTTTTCCGACGGGCTTAGGAAACGGTGCCCCAGGAGAGTATAGCCCGCACCTGGCTCAGAGGGTCCTACGCCCACGGAGTCTCGCTGATTGCTAGCACAGCAGTCTGAGATCAAACAGCCAGTCGGCAGCGAGGCTGGGGGAGGGGCGCCCGCCATTGCCCAGGCTCACTTAGGTAAACAAAGCAGCTGGGAAGCTTGAACTGGGTGGAGCCCACCACAGCTCAAGGAGGCCTGCCTGCCTCTGTAGGCTCCACCTCTGGGGGCAGGGCACAGACAAACAAAAAGACAGCAGTAACCTCTGCAGACTTAAATGTCCCTGTCTGACAGCTGTGAGGAGAGCAGTGGTTCTCCCAGCACGCAGCTGGAGATCTGAGAACGGGCTGACTGCCTCCTCAAGTGGGTCCCTGACCCCTGACCCCCGAGCAGCCTAACTGGGAGGCACCCCCCAGCAGGGGCAGACTGACACCTCACACAGCCGGCCAGGTACTCCAACAGACCTGCAGCTGAGGGTTCTGTCTGTTAGAAGGAAAACTAACAGAAAGGACATCCACACCAAAAACCCATCTGTACATCACCATCATCAAAGACCAAAAGTAGATAAAACCACAAAGATGGGGAAAAAACAGAGCAGAAAAACTGGAAACTCTAAAAACCAGAGTACCTCTCCTCCTCCAAAGGAACGCAGTTCCTCACCAGCAACGGAACAAAGCTGGACGGAGAATGACTTTGACGAGCTGAGAGAAGAAGGCTTCAGACGATCAAATTACTCCGAGCTACGGGAGGATATTCAAACCAAAGGCAAAGAAGTTGAAAACTTTGAAAAAAATTTAGAAGAATGTATAACTAGAATAACCAATACAGAGAAGTGCTTAAAGGAGCTGATGGAGCTGAAAACCAAGGCTCGAGAACTACGTGAAGAATGCAGAAGCCTCAGGAGCCGATGCGATCAAATGGAAGAAAGGGTATCAGCCCTGGAAGATGAAATGAATGAAATGAAGCGAGAAGGGAAGTTCAGAGAAAAAAGAATAAAAAGAAACGAGCAAAGCCTCCAAGAAATGTGGGACTATGTGAAAAGACCAAATCTACGTCTGATTGGTGTACCTGAAAGTGACGGGGAGAATAGAAACAAGTTGGAAAACACTCTGCAGGATATTATCCAGGAGAACTTCCCCAATCTAGCAAGGCAGGCCAACATTCAGATTCAGGAAATACAGAGAACGCCACAAAGATACTCCTCGAGAAGAGCAACTCCAAGACACATAATTGTCAGATTCACCAAAGTTGAAATGAAGGAAAAAATGTTAAGGGCAGCCAGAGAGAAAGGTCGGGTTACCATCAAAGGGAAGCCCATCAGACTAACAGCGGATCTCTCGGCAGAAACCCTACAAGCCAGAAGAGAGTGGGGGCCAATATTCAACATTCTTAAAGAAAAGAATTTTCAACCCAGAATTTCATATCCTGCCAAACTAAGCTTCATAAGTGAAGGAGAAATAAAATACTTCACAGACAAGCAAATGCTGAGAGATTTTGTCACCACCAGGCCTGCCCTAAAAGAGCTCCTGAAGGAAGCGCTAAACATGGAAAGGCACAACCGGTACCAGCCACTGCAAAATCATACCGAAATGTAAAGACCATCGAGACTAGGAAGAGACTGCATCAACTAACGAGCAAAATATCCAGCTAACATCATAATGACAGGATCACATTCACACATAACAATATTAACTTTAAATGTAAATGGACTAAATGCTCCAATTAAAAGACACAGACTGGCAAATTGGATAAAGACTCAAGACCCATCAGTGTGCTGTATTCAGGAAACCCATCTCACGTGCAGAGACACACATACGCTCAAAATAAAAGGATGGAGGAAGATCTACCAAGCAAATGGAAAACAAAAAAAGGCAGGGGTTGCAATCCTAGTCTCTGATAAAACAGACTTTAAACCAACAAAGATCAAAAGAGACAAAGAAGGCCATTACATAATGGTAAAGGGATTAATTCAACAAGAAGAGTTAACTATCCTAAATATATATGCACCCAATACAGGAGCACCCAGATTCATAAAGCAAGTCCTGAGTGACCTACAAAGAGACTTAGACTCCCACACATTAATAATGGGAGACTTTAACACCCCACTGTCAACATTAGACAGATCAATGAGACAGAAAGTCAACAAGGATACCCAGGAATTGAACTCAGCTCTGCACCAAGCGGACCTAATAGACATCTACAGAACTCTCCACCCCAAATCAACAGAATATACATTTTTTTCAGCACCACACCACACCTATTCCAAAATTGACCATATACTTGGAAGTAAAGCTCTCCTCAATAAATGTAAAAGAACAGAAATTGTAACAAACTGTCTCTCAGATCACAGTGCAATCAAGCTAGAACTCAGGATTAAGAATCTCACTCAAAACCGCTCAACTACGTGGAAACTGAACAACCTGCTCCTGAATGACTACTGGGTACAAAACGAAATGAAGGCAGAAATAAAGATGTTCTTTGAAACCAACGAGAACCAAGACACAACATACCAGAATCTCTGGGATGCATTCAAAGCAGTGTGTAGAGGGAAATTTATAGCACTAAATGCCCACAAGAGAAAGCAGGAAAGATCCAAAATTGACACCCTAACATCACAATTAAAAGAACTAGAAAAGCAAGAGCAAACACATTCAAAAGCCAGCAGAAGGCAAGAAATAACTAAAATCAGAGCAGAACTGAAGGAAATAGAGACACAAAAAACCCTTCAAAAAATTAATGAATCCAGGAGCTGGTTTTTGGAAAGGATCAACAAAATTGATGGACCGCTAGCAAGATTAATAAAGAAAAAAAGAGAGAAGAATCAAATAGATGCAATAAAAAATGATAAAGGGGATATCACCACCGATCCCACAGAAATACAAACTACCCTCAGAGAATATTACAAACACCTCTATGCAAATAAACTAGAAAATCTAGAAGAAATGGATAAATTCCTCAACACATACACCCACCCAAGACTAAACCAGGAAGAAGTTGAATCTCTGAATAGACCAATAACAGGAGCTGAAATTGTGGCAATAATCAATAGCTTACCAACCAAAAAAAGTCCAGGACCAGATGGGTTCACAGCCGAATTCTACCAGAGGTACAAGGAGGAGCTGGTACCATTCCTTCTGAAACTATTCCAATCAATAGAAAAAGAGGGAATCCTCCCTAACTCATTTTATGAGGCCAGCATCATCCTGATACCAAAGCCTGGCAGAGACACAACAAAAAAAGAGAATTTTAGACCAATATCCTTGATGAACATTGATGCAAAAATCCTCAATAAAATACTGGCAAACAGAATCCAGCAGCACATCAAAAAGCTTATCCACCATGATCAAGTGGGCTTCATCCCTGGGATGCAAGGCTGGTTCAATATACGCAAATCAATAAATGTAATCCAGCATATAAACAGAACCAAAGACAAAAACCACATGATTATCTCAATAGATGCAGAAAAGGCCTTTGACAAAATTCAACAACCCTTTATGCTAAAAACTCTCAATAAATTAGGAATTGATGGGACGTATCTCAAAATAATAAGAGCTATTTATGACAAACCCACAGCCAATATCATACTGAATGGGCAAAAACTGGAAGCATTCCCTTTGAAAACTGGCACAAGACAGGGATGCCCTCTCTCACCACTTCTATTCAACATAGTGTTGGAAGTTCTGGCCAGGGCAATTAGGCAGGAGAAGGAAATCAAGGGTATTCAATTAGGAAAAGAGGAAGTCAAATTGTCCCTGTTTGCAGATGACATGATAGTATATCTAGAAAACCCCATTGTCTCAGCCCAAAATCTCCTTAAGCTGATAAGCAACTTCAGCAAAGTCTCAGGATACAAAATCAATGTGCAAAAATCACAAGCATTCTTATACACCAATAACAGACAAACAGAGAGCCAAATCATGAGTGAACTCCCACTCACAATTGCTTCAAAGAGAATAAAATACCTAGGAATCCAACTTACAAGGGATGTGAAAGACCTCTTCAAGGAGAACTACAAACCACTGCTCAAGGAAATAAAAAAGGATACAAACAAATGGAAGAACATTCCATGCTCATGGGTAGGAAGAATCAATATCATGAAAATGGCCATCCTTCCCAAGGTAATTTACAGATTCAATGCCATCCCCATCAAGCTACCAGTGACTTTCTTCACAGAATTGGAAAAAACTACTTTAAAGTTCATATGGAACCAAAAAAGAGCCCGCATCGCCAAGTCAATCCTAAGCCAAAAGAACAAAGCTGGAGGCATCACACTACCTGATTTCAAACTATACTACAAGGCTACAGTAACCAAAACAGCATGGTACTTGTACTAAAACAGAGATATAGATCAATGGAACAGAACAGAGCCATCAGAAATAATGCCACATATCTACAACTATCTGATCTTTGACAAACCTGACAAAAACAAGAAATGGGGAAAGGATTCCCTATTTAATAAATGGTGCTGGGAAAACTGGCTAGCCATATGTAGAAAGCTGAAACTGGATCCCTTCCTTACACCTTATACAAAAATCAATTCAAGATGGATTAAAGACTTACATGTTAGACCTAAAACCATAAAAACCCTAGAAGAAAACCTAGGCATTACCATTCAGGACATAGGCATGGGCAAGGACTTCATGTCTAAAACACCAAAAGCAATGGCAACAAAAGCCAAAATTGACAAATGGGATCTAATTAAACTAAAGAGCTTCTGCACAGCAAAGGAAACTACCATCAGAGTGAACAGGCAACCTACAAAATGGGAGAAAATTTTCACAACCGACTCATCTGACAAAGGGCTAATATCCAGAATCTACAATGAACTCCAACAAATTTACAAGAAAAAAACAAACAACCCCATCAAAAAGTGGGCAAAGGACATGAACAGACACTTCTCAAAAGAAGACATTTATGCAGCCAAAAAACACATGAAAAAATGCTCACCATCACTGGCCATCAGAGAAATGCAAATCAAAACCACAATGAGATACCATCTCACACCAGTTAGAATGGCAATCATTAAAAAGTCAGGAAACAACAGGTGCTGGAGAGGATGTGGAGAAATAGGAACACTTTTACACTGTTGGTGGGACTGTAAACTAGTTCAACCCTTGTGGAAGTCAGTGTGGCGATTCCTCAGGGATCTAGAACTAGAAATTCCATTTGACCCAGCCAGCCCATTACTGGGTATATACCCAAAGGACTATAAATCATGCTGCTATAAAGACACATGCACACGTATGTTTATTGCCGCATTATTCACAATAGCAAAGACTTGGAACCAACCCAAATGTCCAACAATGATGGACTGGATTAAGAAAATGTGGCACATATACACCATGGAATACTATGCAGCCATAAAAAATGATGAGTTCATGTCCTTTGTAGGGACATGGATGAAATTGGAAATCATCATTCTCAGTAAACTATCGCAAGAACAAAAAACCAAACACTGCATATTCTCACTCATAGGTGGGAATTGAACAATGAGAACACATGGACACAGGAAGGGGAACCTCACACTGTGGGGACTGTTGTGGGGTGGGGGGAGGGGGGAGGGATAGCATTGGGAGATATACCTAATGCTAGATGACGAGTTGGTGGGTGCAGCGCACCAGCATGGCACATGTATACATATGTAACTTACCTGCACATTGCGCACATGTACCATAAAACCTAAAGTATAATAAAAAAAAAAAAAGACAAGATAATTTAAAACAAAAAAACAAAACAAAACAAAACAAAAAATATTTCCTGTGTGTTGGTCAAGATTCTTAGTTGCAGCAACAAACACCAACTCTGGCTATCCTTCAGCAGCAGAAAGAGGCTGTGTTAAGAATATTGAGTAGTCATGGGTTCCCCAGGCTTCACAGCTGGGTACTAGGCCCAAAGTCATGCCTCAGATTGGCCCCATGAAGATGCCATGTTGATTCCAGTGTTCACTGGCTGCTGACACTAGAATCATTTCTGCTATTGGAAACTGGCTGTGTCTCTGTGGGCCAGAGCAGGCTCCAGGCCATCTCTGCTTTTTGTGTCATTGGCTCTCTGGTCCAGGTCTGACTGATGGAGCCTAAGTCACTTGTCCAAATCCTAGCTGTAGGGGAGGCTGAGAAAGTAAGTTTCCCACTTCTCTGTGGGAATGAGCCTCCTCCTGCAGAGTCTCCCTGCCTCCACTGAGACCTCAGCCTGGGTAGCTCTCCAAGAGAAAGGGAGTTCGGATGCTAGTTGGCCACAGAGAATACCCACTACGCCTGTCTCAAGGATTCCTGGGAGGATAAAATGAGCTGGTGAATGTGAAGCACGTAGCACAGTGTAGGGTTTCAGAGCTCAGCGTGGAGACTCTTTCAATACAGAGAACAGAAGAGCAGTTTTGGAAGAACAACAGAGCATGTTCTGACCAGGAACTGGGGTGGATATGTTAAAAAGCTCTTCTAATGTTCCTATCAGCCAACCTAACCAATATTTCCAGAGATTCTGACTCCTAAATTCACATGGGAAACATGAAGGACCTTGAACAATGTTGAAGGTTAGGAAAGGTGGAAAAAAAAAAACTGTGTGTGACTTGTTTTTGGAGTGGACTCACCTGTGACTGAGCCAACAGAGAGCAGTCTTGCTTCCACCGCTCCCAGATCGTCAGCTTTACTGCGTGTGGCTTTTCTGAGCACAAGAAATAAACAAGTAAACCCTCCTTTATTCCTGTGAGTTTTCTTTTTAAAACAGGACTTTGAAGAGTTTTATGGAGATACTTTTAGCAGAAACATAGAAAGTCTTATAATTGCTTTTTAGGTGGAAGAATTGAATTCACAGAAAAAGATACTTCCTTCCAGATGCGTTTCTTCCTACAGAGAAGCTTAATCACACACACATTAGAAAGTGATGCTTTTCTTCCTACAAAGAATCTTCACCACACATTCACTTTCCGTTGTCAGTTCTTCAAATGCTTTCCTACATCAGGATGAAGCAGCAAAATATGAGTACAGTGACCAATTGTGTGGATTTTCATAATTTTTATTAAAGTCATTTCTGCCTGGATCTGTTTGTTCAGCTCTGCCCTCATTTTCTGCAAACTCTGGGTCTAAGATTTATATTAGACCGTAAGCAGGTTTGAGGGAGAATAATTTTGAGTTCTATGTTCTTATTACTTCCCACAAAAGTTGGTGCAGGATCACACTGCCCAAAAGGAGAGTTCAGCAAATATTACTTACTGTGAGCAGTCTGTGTGCTGCGTCTGGTGGGCCAGGCCCTGCACATGGCTCCCAGGGGCACGCTGAGAGCCCCACACTCCCATGCTGGGAGAGCAATCATCATTAAACAATATTTATTAAATAGCCCCATGCATGTGGCACTGGGCTATTTAAGTAAGGAGAGCAGTTGCAGTCCACACCCTTTGGGAGCTTACAATATCAAACAGGACATTTTTTAGAGCCTGAAGGTACCCTGGTGAGGTACGGCACTGAAAGAGTTCATTCACACCAGAGGGCTGGGCTTTTCTCTCAGCCTGCGGTTCACTCTGTCTGCCTTCCCAGGCTCTAGGCTGTAGCTCAGTTCACTTAAAAGGTCCATTATTCGGAGAATTCACTGAAAATCTCTGTGCTAAAATAGCCCTTATCCCAGAACCTCCACAAACCTAGCATTTCCTTTCCACGAGATCCATTGAGCCCCACGTGCAGGTTACAGAGGTGAATGTCACATTGTTTCTTCTATCCAGAAGCTGACTGGGGACCCAGTGGGAGTGGGGAATGCTCAATTACCCTGGATTATGGGAGGGCCAGTAGGTATAACACAGCCTCGATAACACATGTCCTACACAGTGCAGAACATGTGAATGAGCACATGAAAGAGAAAACTGCTCATTCTGACTTGTGGGGATCAGAAAAGGCTGCAAGGAGAAGAGAGCACCTGAATTAGCTCTTGAAGTTAGGTGAGACTTCAATGGGCAAAGACTATGGCCAAGCATTCCAAACTTTTGCATGGGTCTTGGAAGAGTTGGGGGAAATGATGAATTTATCTAACAGGCTTTCAAATAGCTCCTCTCACATAGGGCCTATTTCATCTATTTCCAAAATTCCTGGATCTATAGGTTGGAAGCAGAATTGGGACATATTCTACTTGGGGCTAGGAGCCAACTCCTTTCCCTGCTGCTACTGCTCACTCCCTCTGTCTCATCGAGAATGCTCCACCCAGGAGCACAGAATGAAAGGTAAAGGAATGGCTGTAGCCCAGACTTCAGCTGTGCCAGATGAACAACAACTTTTGGGATCATTCAGAAATATAAAATAATCCAGCCCTCCCCGCCATTCTAGGTCACAGCCAGATGACTGAAAACAAGGCATTCTCATACGCTGTTAAACAGATGTGATCATTTTCTCCACATCCTGGGAGTTAACAAAGAGACCTCTAGGGACGTTTTGTCTGCCAGGTGTTTGGCAGTGGCATTGACAGGAAAAGAAGGCTCGTAATGTTTAGAGGTCAAGCGGACCTCAGTGAGCCCTTTAGTCCAGCCCTTGCCTTTATTCTGGAGAGCACACAAGCCATGAAGCTGGGATAGTTGTGCCTTACTTACAGAGTGTCTCAAGAAGATGCAGTTTAGAAATTGGGGTGTCTAGCCTGATGCTCAATGCTACTCTCTCGAGCCTCCCTATAACCCATGCAACCCCTTTACTTTTCATGTTGATTTGAGGCCACACATTCAAGAGGCACCTGCCTGTTCTTCCACTCCACGTTGCCATAGTTATCATGGAAAAGGGGGGTCTTAACCAAGTGTCACCCTCTTGGGACAAGATCCTCTGCTTTGCCCCAATTCCCATGTAGTTTCATCCTACAACTTCTTCTGTACATGGCGATCTCAAATGACAGCACACAATCATACATAAGTCTTTCAATCAAAAGTAAACTATTCTTACCTCTCTTTTTTTTTTTTCTAAAGCCAAAGTCAAATGATGTCTTAGTCCAAAGGATTTCACATCTTCATGTGCAAAACCAGCTAAGTTTTAACGAAAACATTTCAGCTACATAAAATGAGACCTCTAACGTGTACAGCCAAGTTTGGAAAGGACTCCTTCTTTGTGTGGAAATTCTTGAAATTCTTCCTGACTTTGCTGGAAGCTTGAAGCCTTTCCATGTGTCTCTACATCTTAATCTGTCCAACTCACAACTTTTTTTTAATGTGGTCACTTACTAAAACCAAGTATGGTCTGCTTCTATAATGTAGTAACAATACATGTTTGCATGCTACTTAGAAAAAATTGGATAGTGTTATTATAAATGGAGTTCCTCTGGAAGCCTGACGACTTGTACACCGTGATGCCATCTTTCCACCTATAAAATGGAAACAATCCTACAGACTTGGTGGTATTAAGTGAGCAGCTGTGTAGAAATTATTTGAAAATTATCTGGCAAATAACAAGTAGAATTTGGGGTTTTGTTGATGTTATTGTTGTCATCTTTAAGTCTTTATTATAATTATGCTGGCTGAACTTGTTTCTTTTATCTGTAAGACAGATAAAAGTAAAGTAAAACAAATAGAAAGTTCTCCATCAGTAAATGGACAATTCAGGTCCAGCACCCCAGATTTAAGCTACCACTAAGATTTCTTTTCTTTTGAAAAATAAATGGTTATTATTTAACCAGGGTAGCATGAATAGAAGAAATAAATATTTTATTATTTTTATATTGTTAATTTTTTGCTCTTTAACTTTTTAAATAACAATTTTTGGCAGATGAGTAGTCAAAATCATTAATCTAACAGTCAAGTATCTCCAATAGATGAGTGAAGAGAAGATTAGGTTAAGGATCATTCTCTGTTAAAAAATAAAGATTTCCCCCTTCACTGTAAACATTAAAAACATATACATTTCTAATATTTACTATACATTATAATGTATAGGAAAGTAGAGGCAAATATTATGCATATTTCAAACATCCCCAAAGCAACACAGTTTCAATGCTGGCCAATTTGTCTCTGCTCTTTTCTGTATTCATGGTTATTGGTTTATGAATGTTTCTGATCACACTGTATTTAAAACTTTACATTTTAATTTAACATTACAACATGACAACTCTCCAAGCCTTTATTAATTCTTTGTAAACCTTATTTTAAATGGCTGCATAATATTGCATTAAGCAAATGATTTACTTAAAGGCATCAGATTGTTTGGTCTTTTAAATATAATTATACTGGACTCTGTGCATAAAGCTATTTCCTTCTTTATTTTTGCTGAGACAGAGTCTCACTCTATTGCCCAAGCTGGAGTGCAGTGGCACGATCTTGGCTTACTGCAATCTCTGCCTCCCAGGTTCAAAACATTCTCCTGCCTCAGCCTCCCGAGTAGCTGGAATTACAGGGGCGCACCACCATGCCTGGCTAATTTTTGTATTTTTAGTAGAGACGGGGATTCACCATGTTGGCCAGGCTAGTCTCAAACTCCTGACTTCAAGTGATCCACTCGCCTCAGCCTCCAAAATTCTGGGATTATGGGGAGCTTTTTCCTTCTTTAGGATTAATTTTTATTATATAAATTCTCAGAAGTGAGAGTAAAATGCTGGTGCATTTTTCATATTTATTTACAAGACTATTTAAAGTCCGTAATTATTTTATTTAAGTAGAATTTTTGTCCCTACCATAGTGAGCACTCATGAATCTGCCATATGAGAAGAAATGATCTCAAGGCTGCAATCTATAATTTTATAATTTTCAGAGGATTCCCTCTTCCAGTGTCCCCGTTTTTAGGGAAATCACATTATAATATGATTGCACTGTTATTTTTGAAATTCAGCATTTCCATGTTCAGTTTTGAAAATATCTAGGGCTTGACCCAGTGTTTAGTGTAGAAAAGGAACTCATTAAAGATCTGAAGGGGAAAAAAAGAGAGAGAGAGACAACGTCTCTTGGCAGTACTAAAGCATTATTTATGCGGTGGGACCAGAGTAATTTTATTTTGTTTTTGCACCATTATGTTATATATTTCCCGGGAAGAGTGTGACACCAGGGTATGGGAATGTCCTTGTGCACACATTCCACATCTGCTTGTCCATGTGAACATAACTGTGCCAGGAGCCCTGGATGTTAGTTTTTAGCATAGAAATCATGACGTTCAGCTTTAGTTCCTGAGCAACTGTAAGGGAGATTCCAGCGGGACAAGTTCAAGAATGACTTAGAAATTATAGACCAGATCATACAACTGTCATAAAGCTATCATCAGTTAATAAAACAGGGTTTTCTTTTCATTTAAAAAAAGTTGGCTTTTTTTCCTCCTTTAAAAAAAATATTGATGTTGGACTCTTTGAAACTTTGTCTGACCTTCTTTCTGCTGATTTTTCATTTCCTGTTTCTTTTCTTTCATTTCTTTTCTTTTTTTCATATGTTGGGGAGGTGGGGTTCTAAAGCAATCTTCCAATGTGCTAAAAACAAATATACATCCCCTAAAAGTAGTATAGTTGCGATGTCCTTGCTCCCAGAGCCCTGCGCTGCCAGGGCCCATTTCTGCTATGAATCAGGTTTCTCAAAAATGTGGTTTCTCACCCCTGTCCCTCTTCCCTTTGGCTCCCACAGAAACTAGGATGTGCAGACATTTGCAGGAAGAAGTCTAAGAATAAATATGAGAATATTCTGAATGAAAAGCAAATCTGTAGTAAGGATGATGATAATGGTTATCTATAGAATGTTTCATAGATGAGCTTGGTTTAAATGCAAATTCTTATTATAGCTCCATAGGAGGAAAATAAGGACACAGATAAGGTAGAATAGAAACACACACACACACACACACACACACACACACACACACACACACACGTGCCCACTCCAGCCCTTCTGTGCACCAAATTGCCCAGAAGTAAGATGCACCAAGACAGTGCTCCTGCAGCAGCCTAGACCCCACACTAATGGCTGGAATTAGCAGTAATAAGACAGACGCCATCACCACCGTACAGAACCTGCAGACACTGAACAGCTCACAGCAAGTGGTTTGGAGCATGAAGTCCAGGGAAGGAGAAGTACAGGTGCTGTGTGAGGTCACAGAACAGGAGATCAGACCTTGTTGGGGCCATATTGAAATCATTCCTGGAACTTGGATAGCAGTTGGGCAAGGAGTGGGTGAGGGAAGAGCAATCCAGGCCCAGAAACAAGGTATTTGAAGAACCCAATGTGGTCCAGTGTGCAAGGAGCAGAGGGGGGTGGGCAGAGGAGCTGCAGAAGTGGGCAGGGATAACATCATGCGGTGGCCCAAAGACCATGAGAGATGCCAAGGGCAATAGGAAGCAAGGAAGTGGTGAGTGATGGCAGATTTACACCTGGGGCCTGACAGACTTTTGGAACAGTTTAAATGTTTTTTTTCTTCTTTCCCGCATTTTCTTTATCTTTTTCCCTTCCAAATAGATATTTGACCGCACTTTCCATTACTTTAGGAGAGGTATGTGAGAGAGCAGTAAGATATACCATGTAAGAGTTTCTGGTTTTTATTTTCAAAAGCCTAAGCACTTAGAGTGAACTTGGAGATTTGCAAAGGAATTAGAAAGAATTGTGGGAAGAAGGGCAGAGACAGGGGCTCCCCTCCAGATCAGAAAAATAAGTTCCTCTGGAGTGACAGAAGATGGGGGAGTGGTCTGTGGGTCCAAGAATGGGGGTCTACAGGACTACCTCTCAGCAGCAGCCTGAGAAGGGGGCACCCCGAGACTCTGCATCACTCCTAAAATAGAAATGCACACAGGGCAATGGATGTCCAGAGGCCTCCCCAGCTGACCCCCAAGCCTGACCACACGAGACCTTGGAGCCACAATTCCAGGGAGCCAGGAAAACCCTAAGAATATCTGACGATCAAGTTTCCATCAGCCTGGAGAAATGGGGCTTCAAAATTGAGAGAAAAGTGATACATGAAAAATAAAGAGCTGGGATATTTTCTGCACTGCGGACATTGTGGACTATAATTCATATAATGTATGCAGATTGAAAGGCTTATTCTGGCTCCCATGTGAAAAATGGATGGGAGAGAGGCATGAGATGATGCCGATGAAAAATCATAGTGGCCTCTACCAGGGTGATAGAAGTGAGAATGAAAAGAAGTGGATGGATTTGGAGAATATTTAGAAAATAGAAGAGCAAGTACTTTGTGATTGGTCAGATGTGACAGTGAATAAGTCAGATGATTCAAGGATACCTCCCAGGTTTCAAGACTGAACAATTGGGTGGGCAGTAGTATAATAGATGGAGTCCATTTCCTGCAGTAACTAACTTCACAGTGGGGTTTGAGGAAGCTCACTTGGAGATTTTACTGGAGTAGCATACGAACACAGAGTTAGTAAATACTCCCAAAGGCAAAAACTATAGTTATTAACTGAGGGGAGATAATCTCAGAGGTCAACACATTGCTGGAGATATCACCGGTCAAAGGGTCGTTTCTCTCCACCATTTCATACAGAAAATGAAATATTAATATTCAAAGAGACCTAAGGAATCCTATGGTGTTCTCTCAGGCAGGAATCTTCCTTCTAAGATATGTGATGGCAGCCTCTGCCTTTGTGCTCCCAGTAACCCAGAACTTGCTATCTTTAAAGCAACACTGTATGTGGGATTCGTTCCTAATTATAAAAAAGTTCTCACCTTAATGGAATACTGCCTCACTCACTGGCTGCTCCCAGTCTTGTCCTCTGGAGCTACAAAGAATAAGTCCAATTCCTCTTTTACATTACATTTAGAAGTTTCTATCATGTTTTTGCTAAGTCCTCTTTATTGCAGCCTAGAACTATACATCACTTCCATCATCTACTGTTTTCAATGGACATACAGTAACAAGAACACCAAGTAGTATTTATTGAGCGTTGTGAGCAAAGTGTGTTACACATGTGGCTGGGGCTGCTATGAGTTCATCAAAACCCATTTCCTTTCCTTCCTGGGCACACAATTAGACTATACCTCCTGACTGAGTTCTTGCCAATAGAATGCAAGTGGAAGCAGTGAGGAAGTAGAATTGTCTTCCTCACTGTAGTAGCATGGCTTTGCCACCTGCCAGCTGAGGATCAAGAAGCGGGTGGAGACAAAAAAGATAGGAGGAGCGTGGGCCCCTTTACATAGAAGTTCACCCCACTTAGACATCTGCATTAGACTCTCATGTGAGTAAGAAATAAAATTTCCATGTTAAACCACTGAGAATTTAAAGTTTCTGTTACACCAACTGGTGTTGCCTTAACTAATACAGAAATTGGTAGTGGAAGTCAGATGCTGCCATTACAAAAACCTGAAATGTGTGGCAATGGCTTGGCAGCTAGTCCCAGAAGCTCTGGAATTAGTAAAAAGGGTCAGAGTGATGTTGCGTATTAGCTACTGGCTGGCTTTAGCACAGTATTACAAGAAAGAGATGAGCTCAGAAAAGAATTGGCCAGTTTTCAAGCAAGGTTGGGCAGGAACAAAGAAAGAATCTTACAAACTTGAAAGGGTCAATTGCTTCTGGGCCTCCAAAGAGTAAGAGATGCTTTGTAATCCAAGAGTGCAAAGAATGCTTTGGTAATAATGGCCCAGTAAGACTTGTCAGTTAAACAAAGTGATGCTGCTCTAGAGTAAAAACCAGATTAAAGGTATACCTCCCCACATTCTGTGACCTCAACAAAACTGCCATTTAATTAAGAGGGAGGTATGGAGACAACAAGGCAAAGGAATATGAAGGCTTGAGAATAATATCTAAGAAAAGCCTTGTGTGTGGTTGTGAGCACAAGGAACTGACTGAAGCAAACAAATCAGAAGCCTCCTAAATTTAAGATAACATTCTATTGTCAAAGAAACTCTGAACCTGGACCAAAAAACAAAACCCAAAACCCCTTTGACCATTTAAACCTTAAAACAACTTCAGGCTCCCAGACTTACACCATTAAGAAGATGAACAGCCTGCAAAGGAGGCATACTCAACTCCCAATTCAGGTGTATTTGTGGAGGCTAACGAATAGACCAGGACAGTTCCCCAGAGGGTGGTGGCAGTAGCCATGGAGAACCATAGGCAGAGTTTCTCATCACAAGCAAGGCCATTGTTTCCATCTTCTATACCTGATGGAAAGAATTTGGGTTCACCTAGAGATCCTGGACTTCAAGCCAGATGCAGTTACTGGATGGAACTTGGGATTGTCTCCTTTGGGAAAGAGGTGAGTGTGGAGGAAGAAGGAAATGGGTAGCCGGTAACCAGAACGCTGGACTGTGGTACAGATTTCTACATGCTCACTAAAACTCATTTTCTTTCCTCGTAGGAACACAGAGTATAGTTTCCAGAATCCTCGCATTTCAGTGTTCCCATAGGGCTGAATTCTTGTCAATAGAATGTAAGTGGAAATGGGCTATGTCACTTTCCTGCTGAAGAGGTTAAAAAGAAGGTGAACTCTCCTCATCTGCAGTTCATAAGATAGAAGGATCCTGGGTCCCTGAATGACCTCATGGAAGGCCATCGAACAGGAACACCCACATTGGACTGTGATATGGGCAAGAAATAAACTTTAATTGCATTGGGTCAGTGAGAAGTTTTATCTGTTACAGCAGTTACTTCTACTTTAATAAACACAATGCATTATCTTATTTAATATCCATTTAATAGATGAAAGAATTAGAGAAGTTAGATGATTTGTTCAGGATGACTTATTTAGTTAGAGGGGCATCCGTTGCTAGAACCCAAGTCTATCTGGCTCTGAAGCCATGCTTTTAAAACGTGCGATACTGTTTCACAGAAGAGCAGGCGTCCAGATGTTGTAGCCCTTGGGTCTCCCTCTTCTGGATGTTCTTAGTCTGTCTACATTTTTTTTTTCAGAACTGAACACAATAATTTATGTTGTAATTTAGGGAATGTGTGACCTAAATTATTTCTCTTTTCTGGAATCATCATCTATGAATGCAGTCCAGGAGATCTCATTATATTAGAGGCCAAATCTCTAATCAATCAACTATTGACTTTAATCAATCAACAACTCCTAGACCTTCTCACCACTTCCAAGCCCCCACTCCCCATTAGAATGAGTAATTATTTTAAATTGGAGTGTAGATTTTTACAAGCAATCCTGTTTAATTTCTTCTTAATAATTTCAGCCTAGCATTCTAGCCTGTCAATATCTTTGCTTAGATCATCCAGATGACAATCCAAGTCTGGGACTATCCCACACTGGGATTGAATTATCCCAGTATGAAGAGTAGTATCTGAATTCTTGTTAACACCCGTTACTGTGGTAAGAACTTTACTTGCTTACCTCATCCAACCTTTACAGATGAGGAAACTACAAAGGTTAAGATCACATGACTTGTAAGTGGAGCCCATCCTCAGCTCTAATTGCTGGAGGACCGGGATTTTTGTCCTAACACAATAGTACTATTTTTTCCTCTTAAAGTGGAAGAGAACTAGCATTTGCTAAGCACACATGGTATGTAAGGTGCTTTACTCACTCTACCACACTTAATCCTCATGATCATCCATCCTCACAAGGACACTGAGAGAGATAATTTTTAAAGATTTTAAACATGGAAATAGAATTATTTTGAGAGTGTCTCTATATAGTAAATGAGTCTATATAAATAAATAATGAAAGCAGAGAGAAGCAACCAATGAGATACCTTGAGCCCAAACTCACTAGACTGTGAGTCTGTGAAGACAGATCTTTTCCACCCTCTATGAACACTGTCTGGCACAAAGAAAGTGCTCGATAGTGTTTGTTAAAATGAATAAATAAATGTATGTAGACCTCAGTGAGTGGATAAAAAACTCTACATGAGATAAAACTTCATTCATATAACAAGGATTTATCAGGCAGCTAATATATAGGACACACGTTTTGGGAAATGTGGCTTCTTGCAGAAGGAGGAACACGAAGGGAAAGGAGAAATAATACAAATAAAACACATGTGCATGTGCACACACACACACACACACACTAACAAGACATAGATATTGACATTCTCCCTAACCGAGTTTCTTGAGTGTTGTGGACCTGAACTATATCCAGGCCATCAGAATCACGGAGTAGATGTGCAGATTACAGTTCTAGAATCTCTGCATTTAAGCCCAATACAAACACCCAGACTTTAGCACAGTGTCAGGTGTTGACCCTCTTAAATCAACATTAGCAGATAGTTCACAGGATTGGAATGATTTAAGCATAACCACACTAGGTGATAGGTAGGCAGACAATCCACTCAGACTTTCTCAATGCCACAGAAAATGTGGGCTCCCTGAAGTTTCCTCTGAAACAGACATTAGATAATGGATACCACGTAAACCAGATGGTGAGCCTCATTTGACCTTCTTGAGTGGTGGCCCTTATCCTTAGGAGCTTTCCCCATTGTTGCTCCCACCTATGTCCTTTCCCGTTCACCTTCCAGTCTCTTCCTCCTGCCTCTTTCTACCATCCTATTTCCTTCTGAGTCTCTATCTCCCGTTAACTGTTTCCATCCCTCCATTCTTTCCTTCCTGCCTTCCTTCTTTCCACCCCTCCCTCCCCCCTTTCTCCCTCCCTCTTCTTCCTTCCTTCTTTCTTTCCTTCCTTCCTTCCCTTCCTTCCTTCCTTCCTTCCTTCCTTCCTTCCTTCTTCTTTAGTGTCTATTCTCTTTTCTATCCCATCATTCTTTATAGGTCTCTCTCTAGAAGACAGTGGAACTTAGAAGCTCCAAAGAAGAGTTAAGCACCTCCTTGTCCTTGCTTTAGAGGCTGGGATTAGAGCTGGCAGGAAACAATTAGATTGTGATTTTAGGAGCAGCCATTCATGCTACATCATATTTCCTGCTCACAAATCTACCAGCTGAGCTATTCACATGCTGTCATTTTAGGCAAAATTGTTTATACATCACATAATGCTAGTCTATGTTGTGTCTGTTAGAGCCCTGGCGAGGAGTCTGCCCTGGATTGGACAGTTGGACTCAGGCGCATGGTCAACACAAAACATGAGCAATCCATATTTGGGCATGAGTATGCCTTAAACACTAATGGGGTTTGGCACAACTGTGACTCTGGAAATCTAGCCCACAGATCAGCTCACACATCAGGGAAAATCAAAACAGAATTAAATTGGCCACTTTTTCTCTGCAGAGACATGAGAAGCATTTTGAGTAAAGTCTGTGAAACCTTGTTTTTCATATTTAAGTCAGTATTTGGGAATGGCCAAATGTTATCAGTCCCCTATTTTTTACAACTTTTTCTCACAAATGAAGAAGGCCCAGATACAGACCCAAAGCATGGACTCACAGGCAGCACATGATCAGATGGTACTTTCTTCCCTAAGGAGCTTTGAGATCACTGGGTGTTTACCCATCTGCCTGTGACAGTTTGCATATGTGCCTGCTCTGTGGATGGGGAAGGAATAGGATTGGGCCCGTGAGCCTCAGAAGTAGAAGAACAAAGCAAAATGTTTCGGAATCAATAGAACCTAGATCGCTGGCTCCATCATGCCTGGCCTGGCCCTTCATGGACCCTGAAATTTAGAACCTTTTCCTACATATCCCCCATGATTCCTCCTTATGAGCTCAAATCTCAATCACATTGGTCAACTCTTTGTTTGCTTGATTCTCTTTCCTTCCAGGTCTTAGCTAGTGTGTTTGTTTCTCTTTCTATTTTCACATTTCCAGGCTACAATCATCTTCCAAGTCTTAGGTCATCTGCCACTTCCAAATGGAAACAATGCCTCCTCTCTCTAATCACGTAGCGCCTTAAACTTTTTTAAAGATGCTTATCATGTGCTACTTTGTGTTCCAATTGTAACCTGAGGGAATTCTGGTGTCACTAGAGGGAGTGCTAAACAAACAAACAAACAAACAAATAGAAAGTCTGACTCCAGAGATAGATGTTTGTATTTCTTGGTGCTTCCAATGCTTCCACCCCACACCATGACCCATTCTGCACCACTTCCCTGAAAACATACACTTTTTCCCTCTTAGTGTTTTGGAAGGAGGAGAGATACTCAGCTGAACTAGAGTAAGAAAAATACCAGCAGTTCACAAATGAAGCTAAGGGAATTTTCTCCTCACTATATGTGTAGACTAAGGGTTTGCCTAGTGGTCAATTTAGGAAATTAAATGATCGGGGTCATCAGTGAGGGACAGAAAACTACAGATCTTAGATGAGATCAACACCAAAGCTTTAGACATTCCAGGCAATCTTGGGAATTGGGAGCTTAGTTATCCAAACACTAGCTATGTGGACAATGACTCAAGAAATCATGCCTACACAATGAAACTAACAAACAAACAAAACTCTGGACATTAAAGCTTGGGCATGCTTCCCTGATGGCATTATCCTGCCTATTGTCACACATTGATGTGCTGGGAGAATGACATATCCTTGAGGACACAAAACTTTGCATTTGGGATCCTCTCAGACCTCTCCTTGTGCAGGTCTTCTTTTGGCTTTTGGCTGGTTCTGATTTGTATCCTTTGCTATATAAAACTGTAATCCTAAGTACAGCACTTTGCTGAGTTCTTCAAGTCATTCTAGCAAGTTTTGTAATCTGAGAAGGTAATGGGAACTCTCAGATTCGTAGCAAGCTGGTCATAAGTGCAGGTGGTCTGGTGACCCTGAACTTGCAGCTTGTGTCTAAAGTGAGGGCAGTCTTGTGGAGGACTGTGCTCTCAACCTGTGAAGCCTAATTCTAGATTGTTGGTGTCAGAAGTCATTGCAGCAGGATAGTAGACATCTACAGGACAAAATTTGTGTCAGAAAGGTATCATTCCTGAATCCAGAGACCTGGGCTTCCCATAAACAAATCAGAACCCAAATAAGAGCTCTATGTTTACATATATCAGAGAAAGGCTATGTCTTAAACAGCTCTGCAGTTCCCTATAACCAGTACAACATTTTAGTCTGTTTGTAGAATGAAGTAAAAAAGCCTTGCAACTAATTCTACTCTTACTGATTTTAATGCAATCGGAAGTTTTATAAAATGTCATATGCTTATCGTGCGCAGTGGCTCATGCCTATAATCCTTGCACTTTGGGGGGCTGAGGTGGGCAAATTGCTTAGGTCCAGGAGTTTGAGACCAGCCTGGACAATAAGGCAAAACTCTGCCTCTACAAAAAATACGAAAACTAGCCAGGCGTGGTGGCACGTGCCTATAGTCCCAGCTACTTAGAAGGCTGAGGTGGAAGGATCATCTGAGCCTAGGCAGGTCGAGCCTGCAGCCACTGTACTCCAGCCTGGGCAACAGAATGAGACTCTGTCTAAAAAAAAAAAAAACACACACACACAACAACAACAACCAGAAATCATATGCCCTTTATGCCTAAGTCAAAAAGAGTGAAAGTATATGCATCAAAAATTAACAGCAGTTATTTATGAGTAGAATAGTTGAGAGCTTGCAAAATATATATTGCTTTTGCTTGCTGATGTGCTTGTTCACATTATGTTTTGCTTTTATAACCTATTAAATAAGGTGAGGTAGAAGGGGAAATATGGCAAGCTCCTAGTAATGAGGAATGCTTTCCAATGGCTGAATAAGCCAGTGGGCTTTTTCTAGACCTACTTATGCATAACTTACATGATAACAATTTTCTCTTCTTGTCGTCATTTTGGCTCTGTGATCTTGGACAGGTCATTTCATCACACTTTTGCCTTATGTTAAATCAGGGCTTATACAAGATGACTGCTAATATCTCTTCCTGCTCTAAAATTCTAAGTGCACATCTAAAGACTTAAGTTTATGTGCCTATAGCTCAAAAACATCCACAGCTGTGGGAGGTGAAGGAGAGGGGTTCTTGAGTAGGTGAGCCCCTCTAGGGGAAGATTTGCATAAAGATGATGTAGCAAGTGAAAAATGGACTGTGACAGATTAATGCTGGGAGGCTTGATCTGCTCAGTATCTGGCCCACACAGCCTGGTCTGATCAGATCTTCAAAGTCATATGGTCGTTATTTGGTTTTACAATAAATAACTCAGACTTATGAGTTAGACACCAATTAATGAAATCATCTAGCCCAGAGGAGAGCAATCCTCCTGGGCAGTCACTTTGGAAGCATAGGCTGTCCATTAGGTTTGCCAAGCCTGGGGCTTTTGTTCCTGCTAGTGATAGAAATTAGAGGATTCCTCCCAATTCCAGATGACCTTTGCTTTGAAATACAACAATTGTTGCTGTGGAGGTCACAGAGGGCTTGGCTCCCACAGACATCGCTAATTCTAATTCTACTTATAGATTGGGCACAATACTGAGAAGTAGTTGAGGACCATTGGGAAAAGACAAGAAACTTCTGATCAAACCACATTTACTTTTTTGTTGTTGTTGTTGTTTTTTATAACCATTCTGAAAGGATACAGGAATGACTCCAGGTAGAACTGTTTTGGAAAATACTTAAGGTAGCATCTTGAAGCATCATATCTCTGGTTGGGAAAGAAAACTATTGATGTGTTCATATATATTGAGAACCAAACCCACCGTGGGTGCTCAATAAATATCAAGCAATCAATCAATTCTCCAGTCACAGAGAAGCTTCCTGTTCCAAACGTGTAGTCATGGAAGAGAGCTTGGCCCAAGACTCATCTCCGTCTTCCAAATGATGTGACTCCAAACTCCAAGAAAAGTTCTGGGTAATTTTTTTTTTCTTCATCCCACAGCAACTGATGGCACAATCCTTGGCAGTACTGGAAATAGTGATTTCCAGATCAAGACACCAAAGCAATGAGATCTTGCCATACATTGGTCAAGTTTCTACAACATAATGGAAACTTGATGGAAAGAGAATCTTAAATTATAGCCAGGCAGCTGACTGGAAGTGGCGGCACCTGTTTTCAGAAATGCCCTAAGTAAAAATTGATGTGATTTTGAAAATGGAAATCTATTGTATGGGACACTTTAGCATCGAAAGCACTTGCTGGAAGATAGCCACAAATTGCATTTATTTGAGTCAATTTTGCATCAATCAGTATGCTTCAAAGATGACATTCTGCATTTTTATTTAGTGATCTATATATTATAAATTTCACTTCTAAGTGTTGGGAAAAACAACATTAAAAGTCCACTGTAAGGTTAACAAGATACTAACAATTTCTAAACCAGGCTATTGCAAAAATGATTACCACTGAAGTTTAAACATATGGAGTTACCCGCTTTTCAACTTATAACATTGAGGTTTCACCAAATGTGAATTTCACTTTGGAGGGTTCCAGTTCTACTTCTCTTTAAAATGATGCATGTTTTAATGGTTCCTTGGGCACATATGATTTGCAGGACTGTTTCAGCTGTAACTTTATAGACTTTTTGATGGACCATTTGTCTTTGGCTTTTAGAGAAGGGAGCTACAGTTATATGATCGTATATGTTTTCTATTTAATAGTCATGTATCAAATCTCTACATACTTCTTAGTGTGGTGGGATAATAATTTGATATATTAGCTTGAGATATATATATATATTATATGGGGTTTTTTCTTTTGCAGTTTTTTAAGCCTTGTGATTCTGCGAGCATCTCCCACTAGGATTGTTAGACATATGGCCTCCACTGAAGGCTAGTTTCTGAGGGGATGGGTGAACAAACGGACACATTATGAGTTTTTAAATCCAAAAGCCCCTTATCCTGGAGTATGACAGAAGAAGTGGTGAGAATCAAACTGAATCAGTCTCCCTGGAATTCTATTTCTCACCTCCACCCACAATAGCAATCCTTAGAGCTGGCAAGGGGAAGAGATTGCTGAGACAGCCATGGGTGGCCCTGAGATGGGGGTAGATGCCTTGCCCAGGAAGGGGGCTAGTAATCAGATGTAGAGAAATGGGCCTGTTTTCCATCATGGGTACTGAGAGAGGACCAACCCCCACAGAATTCCTTTTGTCACCACACCCCTGGAAAACAATTAAAAACTTACGAATTGTTTATTTATGGAATATTTCATTTATTTTTTTTTAGACTGGTTGACCAGAGGTAACTGAGGCCTTGGAAAGCAAAACCTCGGATAAAGGAGTTCTGCTGTAATTCTTCTTAACTGAAATATTAGTGTAACAGTTGCTAGTGTATCTTTTAGCACTACGATTTTAATCACATCTAACTCCAGTAAGTGTGGAAGGGAAGACACACCTCACCCCATCTTGAACCAAAATGTTGGGAAGGAAACAATTAGAAATTGGTATTAGCCTATTTGCATTTGGCCCAGTGTGTTCACCTTTATTTTACAAGGCTGATTTCTGACTCATTATAAAACTAGTTCTTCATACCAGAAGAGTGTATTAAATAGATGACAACTCATCTAAATTTTAAAATGTCAATCCTCTTACATATCATCTCAAGGAAAGTGAATCAGAGGCCAAGAAACTACGAGATATTGCAAAGAAATGGGACCATAAAAACAGAACTGGATGACAGATAAACAAACTCTGGGAGTGAAGGCATGTGAATACAGAGGAATTATTTAGCCTTGGCCCCAGCGCCTGTGTGGCCCACACAGACACATGTCTGAGAGAAGAGGCCGTACATGCATACATTTAACTTAAAACAGCTCAGCCGCGTAAAATCAGACACAGTCTACTTGGCTTTTGTGCATTTAAAAATATTACAAATTATTAATTGCATATGTAATCTTTATTACATATTGTGTTTTACTATATAAACTTTTATACATACATATTACTATACTTTATATGCATTATAAGGGTTTGTCAAGGATGATTGGACTACATACATTTTTTGCCTTAAATACTGAGGTTGGAATCAAATCTCCATACAAAATAGGACTTCATTACATATCTTAATAATCTCTTCTCACTAAGTTGAACAGTTTTAAATATGGAGGAATCATTCAACTCTCTAAGGTAGAGCCATCTCATCTATATTTACCTACCTTTGGGGATTGACACCAAAAATCAATTTGATACTGAATTGATTTAGAAGTGAATATCCATACTTGATGTCAGACATTTAGATAAGATTTGTACCTTTTTTGCTAACCTGTTTATTTCATTTTCAGTTAACCCAATACCAAGAGTAACACTGTATTTTCAAAAGCTATAGAAATTTGGCTTCAACAGGTGTTGGCTTCACATGTGGAACAGAAGGTAAGGTGAGTCACCCATTACTTGTGCAACCAAAGCCTGACACAGGGCAGAGGTATCTGATTTGAATATCAATTCATTTATAAGCACATCCCAGATTATTAAGATAGATATTCAATCCTCAGGAAGGGGTATGAAAGAAGTCAGAAAATAAATGCCCTCTTTAGCTTTTGCTAACAGTTTCTGGAGACCCAAATGAATTTTTTGTAAGAATAATTCTACAGGTACAGTGCTTAAAAAAATATGTTACTGATATTTTCAGTAGCCAAAAATTGTGATAAAATCTGTTTTTCTGATACCTTTCAGATTTCTAAACACCAGAAAATCTAGGAATTAGAGAGTGATTATAACAGGTATCCAGCACCAGAGAGACCCTGTGTGAATTGATAATCCACATTCAATCACACCTTTGGGATGCTGGTACATAAAGTAACTGCCATGTTACAAGGCAATTGGAAAGTGATAGGAGCCAGTAGCATGATGTTTCTAACATCATCGTTCACGGCAAATCAAGCCTAGAAACTTCATCTCTAGAAATGCTGAGGCTATAACGTTCATCAGCTATGGCTCCTTGGGAAAAGGATTATTGAAAATATGTGGTCTAATGCTTCCACAGTGACTAGTTTTTTAAATAATTACCTATAACACACATTTCATCACTGTTTTATGAAGCCAAAAGTGCTTCAAGTGGAAAAGAGGAGGTTAGTAGTTCCCCCCAAATACATTTCCACTTTTATCTGTTTCACATACCGTGATTTCATTCTTCATTTTTTAAAAGTTCCACTTATTTTAAAAAGTTGAAAAATTGCTGACCTAACCTGTACTTCCAATCATTAATGTTTTTCTTCTTATCTTGGACCTAAATACTACTCCCAGGCAATGAGTATTATAGGTTAATGATTCATAGACTTAAAGGTATATCCTTGAATCGATTTTCAGTGGAAGCCTTTGGATTTAATTGAATACTGTCTGGGCCTTGAATTATAAGAGAACAAATCAGAAACACCTGTGTGACTGTGCATTACTTAAATGTCTGTTATTTCTCCCTGACACACCTTACTGGCTAAATACTATAAACTGTTGTCTTCTAATTGGTCTTCTTTATTATTTTCATATCTTTATACTTCAGTTTCCTTCTAATAATAAGAAAAGCCTTGGTAAAATGAAAACTTGACCTCTTTGTTCTCATCAACCCAGGAACCTTGTAGACTTCTCTCCTTTTCTTGCTGATCAGTCTTGATGGTTGGAAACTTCATTTTCAGCCCATCCTGGAAGACGAATTAGAGCTATGAGAACAATCTTCACAATTTGTCTTGCAGAGAGTAAAACTCAAACGTCTCTCCAAAGTCAGAGCAAAGTTCCATAGTTGTGTGCTTTTCCTGGCAGCAGGGAAAGATAGGTCTGTGCATGCATCACTCTGATTCTTGGAGATTGGAGCCAACCAATGGCTGGCCAGTTTTCACACCACTTTCAGCCTTTAGTTCCTAACACATAGCTTTCTGCACATAATGAGTCATGTTCAATGTTAAGCCTCCTTGTTCTACTGAGTCATCCCATAAGAGACAGAAAGCTTGACACTTGTTTTGAGGGGAGAGCTTCATACAGGGGACACCAGCTCTCATTAAAGAAATGTTCTTTGTCTTTAGTGAGGGACATTTGGAATCCCCTTGAAGCCAAGTCACTTAAAAGTTCTACCTACTAGTCCTGTGCAAGAGTGTCCATGCTAACTACCATGCACCTGGGAAAAGAGGCATAGGTAATAACTTCAGCAGCAGGTCATCCTGAAGAGGAAAATGTGCAGGCAGGAAAGGAGGGGCACCTACTTATCACAAAGGCTGCTTTGATGGAATCAAGCACGCTTGCCTGGCTGATGAACCCCAGGCCTCCCAGGGCCAAACTCAGCACAAACCAGTGCTGATTCCTATTCTCTGAGCTTTCCTGCACTCTGAGGAGTGGCTGTCTGAGACAGCCTCATGAAACTGGAGCTAGTAATGTCCCAACGGAGATTCCATGAAGGCTCTGCCAGCTATAACATTGCTTAGGGTCCTTGGCTTTGCAAGGGCCACAAAAGACTGGACTCTAATATAGCAAAGCCCCAAAGGAAAATTTTTAGAAGCTCATAACACTCCCCAAGACCCAGGCTTCTGACCTTGTCAGAGATGGAGCTGATCAAGCTGTTTCCACCCACCAGGCCAAATCCAGAAAAAGTCTTTGGCTGAACATGGTGTTGAGTTTTTCTGTTGGCTTCTCAGGTTGACCCACTGACCAAATGATACCCACCACTGCTTAGGATTTTGCAAGTTTATAATCCATATAGAAGAAACATTGTTATATAAACCTTGCCAAGACTATAGGCCTTTTAAATTCCCAACTAAGAAGCCGAAGAAATTTATGGCAGTGTTGCTAGACGGGGAGGCCAAGTAAACTCACAATGTTGATCTTAGGTCTGTTTAAATTTCTCTTGCCTTCTGGCACTTTAAGCAGTAGTGGAAAGAAATCATTTACTCATAGGAGCATTAAGCGTTTAGAAACACAGGGGTAACAGGGAAGAGCATTAGGGACATAATGGATGTGACACTTGTGGTTTGGGCCTGTGGTGGGCAGGATTTCACTCTAAAACTAGACATTTGCATCACGGTGGCACAATAACCTAAAAGTACCTTCATGCAATAAATAGAGGGAATTATATGGAGGTTCAGTTTTCCTCCCAGTGAAGTCTTGGTCATTATCCAGCACTTGGTCATAGCCCCACTCCCCCATAAAAGGACGCAATGCTTGGAAACGGAGCTAGTCATCATATAAGGAGGATACAGTTGGCCTCAAAGTCTACAAATGTAGCTTCTTTATGCAGGTTTCCTCTGCTCCTTTGTAATTAGTTCTGGGTCTCTTTTCTGCTTTTTCTGCCTGTAATGATTGTAGGATTAGCAACAGGGATCACACAGTCTCGGGTCCTCTTAGGACTGTAGTTGGAGGAGAAGGAGTTGAACCCTAAAGAGAAAAATCAGCATTTAGCACACGATTAGGCCTTCATCTGTCAATTGCATGTTTTTGTGGGAGAATCTGAGATTCAATCAATGATGAATACTTTCAGCAAAAGGTCGTGATTCTGCAGACCTTGTGGAGGAGTGTGAGGCAAAATGCTGCGGGAATCTCCAGTCTTGCTGAGAGCTGGAAGTGAACTGAGGGAGCTATTTTTACATGCCAGATTACCTTGATTTAATACAAGATGAAATGCAATCTGATATGTGAACTGGTAATGGACTAACAAATGACTCAAGTAAAAAGTCATTTTAATGTAAAGTCCTGGACATGATGTATAACCTTCCTGAGAGGCCTGCTAATTGTGTGCCCCTAGGTTTGTGGCTACAGGAATTTTCTGGATGTGACGCCTAACGCTTATCTATCCTCCTCCAGCCGTCTCCACTTTAGTGCTCACTTGTGTGTAATCTGAGTATTTTATACAAGGAAAACTTGCTGGAGTTGAAACTGGAGAAAAATATGCCTTAATAGAATTTATAATTTAACAACCCAATAGGTCAGAGTAGAACTTATTGGAGTAACATCTCCTAAGAACCTTTGATATCCCAATAATCAGTGACTCGGCTCTTTAAAGGAAAAAGGAAAAAGTGCCTTAGTATTTTTTCAAGCTGAAAAAGTTGAGTTTATTTAAAGTCTATAGGGTTCTTTATAGACATAGGGAATGATGAAAAACAGAAAGAGAAAGAAAGAAACAGAAAGACAAAGAAAGGGAGAAAGTGAAGGCAAATGAGTGAGGGTGTTGGTTTTTAATATCCCTGTAGTAGGAATGACTTTCTTCTGTTTTCATTCCCTTTAGTCTCCACCCTACTCCCATTAAATTCTGGGATTTGTGTATCTTTAGATGCAGACACTCGAATGCTTTCTCTACTCAGGAAGTTATTCTCCTCACGCTTTGTGAGGTCTTGGAATAAAAATTAATTGAGAAAAAAAAATTGCTGCTCCTCTGTGCAGAAAAAAAAATCATATTGCATCATGTAGCTCAAAAAATGTTTGGGTGTTTTGAGGGCTTAGGGGTGGGCGGGGGTGGGGAGGAAGGAGGAAGGGGAGGAGAATCTTATTTCCCACATGTGTAATTTTTTCTCCTTAGGGGAATACATGAGCCAACAGTCACCGTCTGCAAATGCAGTTTGTAGGGGTAAAAAACAGACATGAATAGATAGCATTTGACTGGGTACAACCTTCTAAATCAGAATGGTTTAGGTGTTTGTGCCCTTAAGTATTTTAAGTATCCCTTTGTTGTTTAATTTCTGCATGTTATTCCTGGCTGTCACTCTCACTATCCTTGCCCCTACCCCAAATGCTGAGGCTTTCCTCAATAACAAACAAAAATATTTTATGAAAAGTAGGTTTTACACTAAGAAAGTTGATTGCCCACTCCCTAGCAAGGAGGGGTAAAGTGGTTTGGAAAGGGTCTGTTTATTGATCTATAAATCATGATCACCATGTCTGACCCAGCTGCTGGGGTGCCCGGGGTCAAGGAACCCTTTCAGAGCTCAGAAGGTCTAAAGCTTCTCTCTTTGTAGGGCTCTTAATCAACCCTCCCAAGGCAGAAAGAACATCAAATAGTCAAAACCTCAGAGAAGGACTGGGTGTTTAAATGCCTCAACTTCTGCTTGGGAGAAAGAATTTCTTAGATTCTGCCCCACTGTAAGTGATTTTTCTGATTATGTGGAGGCAGTTGAGGGCCTGACAGAAGAAAGAAGAGTTCTTTCCAGATAATACAAAGGATTTAAAACCAAGAGCAAAGACAGTAAATATCACTCCTCTGACCCAGTTCCCTCCTCTTTAAGATAGAGGTAATACTGATTGCCTCCCAGAGGTTCCGAGGGGCTCAGGGCAACAGCCCAGCATGCTGTGATGCCGTCTCACTAGTCTGTCTGCCTCCGTCAGACCCTGGCTCTTTGTGCCTTAGTTTTTCTCATCTGTAAAGTAGAAATAATTGTAGTCTCCACCTTATAGGGCTGTTACGAGAATTCAATGAAAAAAAACATGCAAAGTGCTTAAAACAATCTGGTAAGTGCTCAAAGTAAGCTATTACAACATAAGCCCCTGGGACAATATCTAGGCCCTCAGTGAAAGCTAATTTCCCCACTCCTGATTATGAATTATCTGTGAATACGCAAAATTAAGCAGCATAAAATAATGACAAGACCATAACTTTTTATGTCAATTAGACCTGGGTTCAATCCTGACTTTTCCACTTACTAGCTGTGCAACCTTGGACTATGAACCTTAGGTTTTTAAAAAATCTCTAAACTAGATCACAATGCCTATCTCACAGGGTAGCTAGGAAGAGAAAATCAGAGACTCTACATTAAAAAAAAGCTTCATTTGATGGTGATGTCTGGCTTAGAAGCTGTCAGAAACCAAAGATGCATGCTCAGTGTTCGTTGGTCTGATAAAATAAGCATTTTCTGAACTCTCACTCTGAGCAAGCACTTCAGTGCTAGCCACTGAAGATACAAAGGTGAATACCACACAATCCTGTCCTCAAGAAACTTCAAATCTAAGGAGGGAGACGTATAAGGAAACATATGATTTTAATTCTATGTGGCTCTTAATATTGTCAAAGCGTATTCAGAGAACCAGAGAAGACTCAATACACACTGTTCCCTTGCCTGAAACTCATTCCTCCAACTCTTCACCAAACTAACTCTTGTTGATCCTTGAGCTTTCAGAATGGGCTTCATTTGGTCGAGAAAGTTTCCTTAAATCCCAAGCTATTATATATCTCAAAGACACCCATTTTTCCCACTTTCTCACACTCATCATATACATAATGGCTTGTTCATTACGCTCCCTCCTACATCAGCCCACTAGCACTTTCAGAGCTGTGTTACTCATTTGCTCAGACAACATAGTATAATTCTTTTATACAGAAAGAACTGGGCTGGGTGCGGTGGCTCATGGCTGTGATCCCAGCACTTTGGGAGGCCAAGGTGGGCAGATCACCTGAGGTCAGGAGTTCAAGACCAGCCTGACCAACATGGCAAGATTGAATCTGTACCAAAAATACAAAAAATTAGCTGGCTGTGGTGGTGGGCACCTGTATTCCCAGCTACTGGGGAGGCTGAGGCAGGAGAATCGCTTGAACCCAGGAGGCAGACACACCTTTGCACTGATGGATGAATAGAGAAACAAAATATAGTGCATACATAGAGTGGAATATTATAAGCCAAAGAGAAAGGAAATTCTCACACATGCTACAACATGGATGAAATCTGAAGACATTACACTAAGTGAAATAAGCCAGTCACAAATTGAAAAATATTGGATGATTGCATTTAATGAGGCACTGAGAACAGTAAAATAATAGAGACAGAAAGTAGAATGGTGGATGTCAAGGGTTAGCAGGAGGGGGAATGGTGAGTTACTGTTTAACGGGTACAGAGTTGTAGTTGGAGAAGACAAAATAGCTCTAAAGATGGATGGTGGTGATGGTTGAACAACAATGTGAATGTATTTAATACCACTAAACTGTGCACTTAAAAATATTTAAAGTGGTAAGTTTTATGTTATGCATATTTTCCACAACTAAAAAAAAATCAAAGTTAAATAAGAGACTACTTTGAACTGAAAGCATTTCGGTAACCAAAGTTGTCTAAGAATCCCAGTCCAGGTTTGAAGTCTGAGATTATTTTCCATATGGGCTAAGTCCGGTTTCTTTGAAAAGCTGAAGGGCAATGGCAGTTCAAGCAGACAGAAGAGAGAAGGCAGCATGCAGCTTGGTGGTGTTTGGAGTGAGGCTGGAGTTCAGAAAACCAAAAGACAGTGGTCTGCATGAGCTTTACTTCCTGCTTCTTTAGACACTCAGCTTTTTCATGGAAATAGACTCCATCTGGTCTGAGTCATTAGCACTTTTTGAAATGTTGCTTTGAAGAGCTTGTTGATGTCAAGAAAACCTTAGCCTCTTCTTGACTCCTTTGTTTTTAATCAAAGGGGCTTTATGATTGGCCAGAAGACCACAAAGCAGTAAGACTCAAATTCACATCCAAAACACAGGCCTGTGGAGTTTGAGTACTTTCAAAACCTGACCCAGAGGAAAAGGGCTGCAAGGAAATGCTGCAGAATGACAGTTACAGAACTCTGGGTACCTGAAAAGTGAGCTTGGGTGAATTCTAACTCCTTAAGCCTTCTCCTGTCAAAAGCAGGAGAGCAGGCTGGGATCCAGGTCTTGCCTCGTGGCTGCCATGTTCATGAAGACGCAGCCTGCCGAAGAGCAGTGTTGCCTTAGCAGGCTGGTGCTCAGGGCACACATGAAAACAAGGCATTCCAGGAAAGCCATCTTACATGGAAAAGGAAGCTGGAAAGTAAGAAGAAGAGCAGGATGCAAAAGGATGCTCTTAACTGTAGGAGATGGTGTTTTAAAAGATGAGTCAAATCTATTCATGGTTCTTCTAACCTGACTTTGTGAGACTCAAAGAATTTCCACAATGAATCCAGCTTATTTGCTTCATCTGGGGGTACTAGTGGCCCTCTTTTTTTATTTGGTCCAATGCATATTCATCAAAGTTGCCCCCAGTCAGTAGCAATGGGAGATATCAAATATATTTGTCCCATGGACAATGTCAACTTTTAGAAAGCAAACTATTTCCAAACCTGAAAACAGATCTCATCCAGCTGTGGACATTGGCCTATTTCCACGTGGATTCATCGAAGAACAATTTATATTAGAGCACTTGCTTTGGCCTGTTCTATGTAGGCGGTGCCCTCATATTAGGGACTCGATGGATCAGATCTCTTCCTGCTCCTAAAAAAGGGGGGCCCAGTCAAGAGGTACTTGAAGACTCAAAGTCAGGGAAACAAGAATGGGCAGTGCGTGCAGGAGAACTAAAACAGAATATGGTATGAAGAGGTTTTTTTTTTCCAGAGTCATGTACAAGATTTACTTGGAGAAGTAACAGGCCCAAGAAATAGCGATTCATTTCCAAAGTCTAAGGAAAGGCTGAGTTGATCTGAGGCAGTCCCTAAGGGGAGCTATTTAAATGACTTGTGGTTGCAGGACTAGTGAGACCTCCAAGCATCAAGGAGATGAACTTTTTATTACCAATGGCTTTCAATAAATTTCACTGGATTCTCCTCACTCTTTCGAAGTTTTACCTGATTTCTGAGTTTTCCTTGTCCTGGCCCTGGGATATTTCTATTATAAAAGGCTCAGAATAAACCTCTGTGAATGGCTCACATGGTAAAACATTAGATCTTTACGACAAAGTTAAAGAAACTAGAATTGAATAACCTAGATATACACATCCCAGAGGAATGTTTCTACAGATCTGTAGTAGTTACCGGAATTCTATTAAGTGTTCTGTGGCAATTTAAAAACATGGCCCCAGAATTCTTTGACATTTCTTCCACTGAGAAGTGGGGTCAATGGTCCCTCCCTTGAATCTGGGCAGGCTTCAACCAATAGAATATGGCAGAAGTGATGTTATGTGACTTCCAAGGCTGGTCCTCCTGGGATCCTCACCCTGGGGGAGCCAGCCACTATGTGACATGTCAAACTCCCCTAAGACTGCCACACTAGCAAGGCCATGTCTAAGCACTTTGTTCAGTAGTCCCAGCTAATCTCCCAGCTGATATCCAGCATCAACTGCAAGCCACACTAGAATATCTTGGACATCCAGCCCAGTCAAACCTTCAGATGATCCAGCACCATCCAAATGCTGGTTGCCATTGCTAGACGATTCCAAACAAGAACTGCCCAGCAGAACCCTTCTCAGATTCCTTATCCACAAGATTGTAGGCAAAATATAAAGATTGTTTTAAGCTGCTAAAATTTAGGGGAATTGGTTATGCAGCAATAGTAACCTGAATGTGGTCTGCCAGTAGGAGAGGAAAAGGTAAGAGGCAACTTTGTTTATATACAGGTCACAAATTTGCAATGTAAGGTTAGTTATAGGTTTTTTAAAAATCTCATTCTGGCCAGGCGTGGTGGCTCAGGCCTATGATCCCAGCACTCTGGGAGGCCAAGGCAGGCGGATCACCTGAGGTCAGGAGTTCAAGACCAGCCTGGCCAACATGGCGAAACCACGTCTCTACTAAAAATACAAAAAATAGCCAGATGTGGTGGCATGCACCTGTAATTCCAGCTACTTGGGAGGCTGGGGCAGCAAAATCACTTGAACCTGGGAGGCGGAGGTTGCAGTGAGCTGAGATTGCACCACTGCACTCCAGCATGGGCAACAGAGCGAGACTCCATCTCAAAAAAAAAAAAAAGAAAAATCTCATTCTGTCCTCAATAACCATTATGTTCCTAAAAGTTATACAAACACTATTAGGATTCCATGTTGTCATTTTGTCGTGGCTAACTTTCAGTCAGCAGGGTACAGTTCTTCATTATATTTACATATTATTATTTACAACTGTTATATTTTCATTTTTGTTATCCATATGTTTCATTTGTTAGATGGCAAGTATTTACAAAGCACTTACTATATGCCACATACATATACACCATATATACTTGTTTCAAGTGAACACATTTAATTTTCAAAATTAATATCTACCTCTAACGAGGTAGGTATTATTATTATCTCCATTTTATAGATGAGAAAACTGTGTCAGGGAGAGATCAACTGCTGAATTTGGAATTTGACTCCAGGCAATCTGGCTTAAATCCATAAACTTTAACTCTCTGCTGCCTCTCAATTTTGTGTTATTTTATTCCCAATTCAAACACACACACACACACACACACACCAACGGAGTATACTGAAATGCAAAAAAAGTAATAAAATAGTAGTAAAAACATATGACTCAGGGTAATGTAAATGAAAATGATCACCAAAACTCAAGTATGAATATTTTACCTCTCTCTATATATATTTAGATAGATGATAGATAGATAGATAGATAGATAGACAGACAGACAGACAGACCGGGACAAGTAAATCCAATAGATTTTATAAGATTATTCATGCATTCACCACTTGTCTCTAGTGCATTTTCTGTTACGAAACTTTGTCATATAGGGTCATGAAGCAACTCAAGCTTTCCCCTTATTTTTAAACAGAGCATAACAACCTTCCTGATAAACCAACAGAGGTTTTCTGAAACAAGTGCAAAATAATACTTTCCAGTAAAAAATTTACAAATTGTGCTGCCAAGGCATAGGTGAGACCAAAAGTACAGAACTGTCATTTAAAGTGTCCTTCTCTACAGCAAAACAAGTCACATCATTGCCAATAAGCCTCTAGAGCCAGCTATATACTTACTGATGGATATTGTGTTTGGCAAGAAAGCAGAACAAGCTACTGGAGAAGCTCCCTTTTCAAATGGTATCATGGGTTTCACGTAAGAACAATGACATGAAGTGTGGAGGAGCAATTACCATCACGTGTAGTGATGGAAAACACGGACTGTGGAGTGGACTTCAGAGTGCCTAAATCCACATCCCAACTCTACCACTTGCTAGCAATACGAACTTGGGCAAGATACTTAACGTCTCTGTGCCTCAGTTTCCCCATGTGTAAAATAGGGATAATAATAGTACCTACCTAGAGCTGCTAAGAGGACTAAGTAAATCAATACTGTAAAGCACTTAGGACAGTGCCTGGCACAAGGTACCGGCTATATAAATGTCTGTCAAGTAAGTAAACAAAACGTGTGAGGATATTTCACCTTGCAGTTGGACAAAACCACTGCTATACAGTATACAAATTCAACATTTATGTAATACAGATGGGGAGAAATGTGATGACTTTTTGTTCTAATCAATAGTGAGAGCAGGCCAGGCACAGTGGCTCATGCCTGTAATCCCAGCACTTTGGGAGGCCAAGGCGGGTGGATCACTTGAGGTCAGGAGTTCGAGACCAGCCTGGTCAACATGGTGAAACCCGGTCTCCACTAAAATGCAAAAATTAGCCAGGCATGGTGGCACGCACCTGTAATCCCAGCTACTCGGGAGGCTGAAGCAAAAGAATTGCTTGAACCTAGGAGGCAGAGGTTGCAGTGAGCCGAGATTGTGCCACTGCACTCCAGCCTGGACGGCGGAGCAAGATTCAGTCTCAAAAACAAACAAACAAACAAACAAAAACAGTGAGAGAACATACTACAGAAGAGATTTTGTTAACAATTATTTTATGAGCTATGATATAGAGAGAAAGATGAGTTAGTTTGAGTGTTGAAGGGGCACTAGCTATGCATGCAGCAAGAATAAGAGTAAGATAATTGTCCTTAAGTGTCAATCCATATCTAGCTTCATTCACAAATAACAGTAGGTGGCCAAAAACATGCCTCCAAAACTTAATTAAATGTTGAAGGAAACAATGAAAACTGTAAACATAATCAACTCACAGCCACTGACTGTTTTTTGCATGAGCCGTATAAAAAGGCAATGGCGAATACAAGCATGCTGGTTCTCCACGCCAAGCTCTGTTGGCTATGGTATTGATGATCTATTGCCATAGTTATTCCAGGCAACAAAGGATCACAAAAGCTTTGTGGCAAGCACAATTTACATATCGCTCATGCAGCTGGAATCATTTGGGGATTAGTTTGGTAGCACTGTTGAATTTGGCTGGGCTCATATACATTTAGGCATTGACTGGCGATCACCTGGGGCTACTGGGGCAACTTGGCTCAGTTCCAAGTGTCTCTCCTCCTCCAGCTGACTACCCTAGGCATATTCTTGTGGCAATGAAAGAGGTGCAAAAGAGCAAGCAGAAACATGTAAAACCTCAAGGCCTAGGCTCAAAACCAGCACTGCCACCACATTCTATTGGCCAAACAAGCCAAAATTGGCCCATATTTGAGGTGTGGGAAAATAGACTCCACCTCTTTAGTGACCCAAACTACAAGCTTACATGGCAAAGGGAATGACTACAAAGAGGGACAAAATAGAAGGACATGTCCACGATTCAAAATGTTGCACCCTCATCCCAAGATTTGATATCCTAGTGATGCACTTTTTTAAGTGTACCTAACATTAGTGGGCTGTATTTATATGGACTGCTCACAATGAGCTCTGTGGTTGTCAAACAGTTGAGAACACTCTGATTCTATAATCAATGCTAAGATATTGTAATTTTTAAGTTGAAATCATAATTCCTTAATAAGCCCAAACTGGAATGCAAATGTCTAACTGCCAAGCTTTTCTGGTACTTGATCATTTTCATCGTTTGTTGGAGGGAAAAAGACACAATGCTGTATTATTGGACACATGTTAAAACCATAAACAAATGCTACAACAGAATAGGAAGAAGTACCTTCTGTAGCCATATACAACTAGAGTAGATTAGGAAATCACTTGCTTTTAACTCTCAAATTGAAATGAGAGTTCTTCAGGTTAGAGTCCAACAGAGTGCTGACAGTAATTTTCAGTGCAAAAATTCTCCTTAATTCTTGGGTTCGTGTTTAACCTGAATGTCAACAACTTTCACAGAGCGATTAATAGCTGCTGCCATTGCCAGTAACTTACAACTGGGGATTAAGGGTTTTGAATGAAAGGAAATAAAGAAAAAGAAAAGAAACTGACAAGATGAAGAAACAGACCTATAGCTCAAGCTATCTATCATGAAGCCAGATGACCAAATGCCTTTTCAGGAAGATAATTTGGGGAAAGTTTACAGACACTATCATTCCTACAGTTTACGTGAAAAAAATTATGACTAATTTTTAAATGTTTTATTTTTTATTTTAAAATGTATAACTCTTTTAAATATATGCCTAAAATCGGTGTGCTACATGTATGCTCTCTGCTATTATATGCTCTGCAAAGAGTAAAACTTTAAAAATCAAGTAATTGTCAGTGTTATGGACTGAATGTTTTACGTCCCCAAAATTTGTATGTTGAAGCCCCAGTTTACAGGTGGGGTGAGAAAGTGGTCATCTGCAACTTAGAAAGCATGCTCTCACCAGGAACCGATCTCGGACTTTCCAGCCTCCAGAGCTGTGAGACATAAATGTCCACTGTTTAAGCCACACAGTCTATGACATTTTGTTATAGCAGCCTGAACTGATTAAAAAAGTAATCAATGGCCAGCTGCCATGGCTTACACCTGTAATCCCAGCACTTTGGGAGGCTGAGGCGGGCGGATCACTTGAGGTCAGGAGTTTGAGACCAGCCTGGCCAACATGGCGAAACTCCATCTCTACTAAAAATACAAAAATTAGCTGGACATCGTGGCCCATGCCTGTAATCCCAGGTACTTTGGAGGCTGAGGCAGGAAAATCACTTGAACCTGGGAGGTGGAAGTTACGGTGAGCCGAGGTCTGCTACTGCGCTTCCCACCTGGGCAACAGAGTGAGACTCTGTCACAAAAATAAAATAAAATAAAATGAAAGTTATCAAGTGAATGAAAATGAGCTTGCAAAAAGAGCTTTGCCCTGAGGTCAGTGGTACATAGATTCCATAAAATCCAAGTACTTGCAGTCATATTTAAGAATAGTTCTCATTAGAGAGTGTTATCATTCTGTGTTGCAAAAGCAACATGGCAAGCCTTATTGACCAATAAGAGTAAGAGGAAATGAAATTATCTTGATGAAGAGAATTTCCTAAAAGTGAATTTGATCAAAATTTAACTATTACCCATTTCTTGTTTGCAAGATGTCGGGTTATGAACTATAATGGTGTGTTAGTTTTCTAGGGCTGTCATGACAAATAACCGAAATGACAGAAATTTATTATCTCACAGTTCTGGAGGCTTCAGGGATCTGAAATCAAGGTGTCAGCAAGGCAATCCTCCCTCCAAAGGCTCTAGGGAATAATCTTTTCTTCCCTTTCAGTTTCTGGTGGATCCAGACATTCCTTGGCTTGTGGATGCATAGCTCTAATCTTTGCCTCCATCCGTGGACTTCCCCTCGGTATGCCTTCTCTTCTTTTGTGTCTTCTAAAGACCCATTGTCATTGGATTTAGGACCCACTTGGATAATCCAAGATAAGTTCAAAATCCTTAATTTAATTACATCTGCAAGAACCCTTTTTCAAAATAAGGTCAAATTCACAGTTCTGTGAATTATCTTGTGAGCATAGGGCACCATTCAACCCACTGCGAATGGTAAAGATGGTAAAAACTCACAAGAGAATATAAGTAACAGAAGCTTGAAATTCTCTTATTACAGATGTTAAAAATAAAACAGATTATTATGAATATTTCTTGTGTGTATGTGTGTGTGTGTGTGTTGTGTGTGTGTGTGTGTGTGTGTGCACGCGCGCATGCTACCTGAGAGCAGGGAAAACTGGAAGAAAGACCCTATAAGATTACTCTTTATTATATGAGAAGTTTGGGATTAAATGTTCTGTTTTACCTGATATTTGTCAAATAACTAATTTTGGTTATAACTGGGATTCCAAATAATTAGTATCTCCTTACAATTGGGCACATGACATGCATAATTTCTATATACACGTTTGCTTTTAACTTGAGGATAGGAAAAGGGAATAATCTCGGATGATAACAAGCGGGGAAAATCTCTGCCTGGCCATGAGCTACCCTTATAAATGATAACAAGGTGATCTCACTAATAGGTTGATTAGGCTGGTTTTCTTTCTGGGTGTCTATGGGACTCATACTAAACCATAAACAGGGAGAGAAGATTCTGCTTCCTAAGTCCCTTGCCTCCCTAGCTGTGAGAGTTAGCCAATCAACTCTCTGTTCTTCCTTGTTATTTAGAGTCATCAAGAAATACATCTGTTTTTACTATCTACTAGGGGTCTTTTATTTTCATCTCTGCTCAGTCTTTTGAAGCTATAATTGACTATTGAAAAGCACCATTCCAAATGCAAGATCTTAGATTTAGGGGTCTTGGAGTGCAGCCTCCCCTCCTTGAAATTCAATATAAAGTTTGGCGTGTTTCTGAAACTTTTCTGTGGAGCAGTCTATTTTAAAATCACATTCCCGAAGAAGTCCATTACCTCAGAAAGGTAAGAATAGCCACATGTTGGCTCAATGCCATGAACCATGTTTGCTGTTGACCTTTGGAAGATTCTTTAGTTTCCATGTGCAATAGTATTATTCACACAGGAAGAACAACAATTATATATATATATGTGTGTGTGTGTGTGTGTATGTATATGTGTGTATATATATATATATATATATATATACACAATAACAGAAAAACCTTTGATTCACATGTGAGACAAACGTCCCAGGGAAGGGCACACTGGATAGACACCAACATAGTTGGCAGATCTTCCAAATGAGCCCACGTGAACAGTACCTTATGGTTGCTGTTTAGCAGGGGATTCAAACACTTGTCTCTGTTCATTTCAACTCACATCTCAGAAAGCAACTCTTTGGATTTACCAGACCTCCTCCCTCCAGGAAGAACTGACTACTCACTCAATTTTGTCCCCATTGGTTCCTGTATAGCTACTTACAACCTCTGTAGTTTACTTGATTACATGTCTTTCTCTCCCATCCAGATTTTGTAACCCACCAAGTCCTATTCATTTTCGTATATAAGCACCTTAGCACATAGATTTTTGAAACTCTTTGTCAAGAGGATGTATGAACGGATGGATGAATGGCAAACATTAGTTGTCTGTAGACAAGATGTCTCATTAAAGGTGCTCAGAATCATCCCATCCAAGAGGCTGAAAACCACCAACCACCCCTGTGGTTGGCACTGCCTTCCACACTGAGCCTAAAGCGTAAGCAAAGAAATAAGCTAGACACGGTAAAGAGTCCATGTATATTCCCAGAGTACCCTTTCCTTAAAAAATTTCCAGAATGAGGCTCAGGTGCCCCGTGGATGGAGAGTGCTACTATTTAAAAAGTATATCTTCACTTCTGATGTAATATTTTTTCTCAAGAAACATAGGCATGCCATTCTTGGGCAATGGAATAACCCTGTGCTACAGCAGAAGCAGCAAGATGAAATTCAACTTTTTGTTCCAGGTGGGGCTAGGTGCTAAGCTTGGCTACTCTGGGACAGTCAACAGTTTTGTAAGATAGCTGCCTGGTATGCACTATCATTTGCACATTTATTATACTGGAATAGTCCTGGTACTTATGGAAAAGGACAAGTAATGCAAAATGGAGTGTAAACCCCCATATCTAAAAACTCCACCTTTTCAGTTGCTTAGACCAAAAAGTCTTAGAGTGATCCTTGATTTCTCTCTTTATCTAATATCCAACATCCAACCCATCAGCAAATACTGTTCAATTTTCAAATTATATCCAGAATTTAACTACTTCCTGCCACCTTCACCATTACTGCCCTAGAGGAAGGTACCATCATCTATCTTTCAGCTGTGTTGAAATCTCCTCTTAACCATCTCCTGTCTTCAGTCTGTGTTCTCCCACAATCTATTCTCAACAGAGAAGCAAAAATTATCACTTTAGGTCAGATAACATCCTGCCTCTGCTCAAAATGAGATTTTCCCACCTCACTCAGAGGAAATGCCAAGTTCTCACAATGGTCTTCAAGGCTCTATATGGTCCAGCCCACTTTGTCTCTTTGACCTTACCTCCTGCAATTTCCACCTCTTTCAATCCACTCCAGCATCAGTGTCCTTCTTGCTATTCCTAGATGCTCACATATTTTTTCTAAGTGAAATTTTATTTTCCAACAGAACAAGAGACAAACAGCTGACTTTGGCTTTCTTTCTGAGAGTCCCCTAATCACATACATTCAGAAGAGTCACAGCCCCAGGCCACTTTCTGGGCAAGTGCTTTCTACTCTGCTCCAAGGCTTACGGGGTTAGAGGTCAAATATCAAGTCCAGCCTGCCACAGATTTGTGGCTGGGTCTCTGTGCACAGTTTCCTTAAGAAGCTGTGCACCTGACTTGGTTGGGCAAATGAGCAAGTGAGCACATGAATGAGGAAAAGAGTAATCTCAAATGCATCCGAATAAACCTCAGGGCTGAATTTTAACAACCTTCCTGCTTGCTAGGTGTATTTTCTAGCTTATACTTCCCCAACAAGAGTTTGTTGACAGCCTACTACCTAAGCTGCACACCAGAATCAAACAGATGGTGCTTGAAAAATGACTGTGGGACTGGAAAAGACAGAATCCAAGGGAAGATAGAGTCATCATAAAAATGTTTTATTAATCAAATATATTTACATTTCTTTGTCAATGATCTCTAAATGTGTACCTGTTTTTTCATTTAAATACAACTTAATCCTGGTAGATTCTATCACAAGACTACAGCAGCATGCATGATCTCATTGGTCCTTTGCAGTTTTTTTTAATTAAATAATGTGAGTTTAATAAAGTTAGAAAACTTTATTAAGTTTTACCCATTCTTACTGTGGGGTAATCATTCTTGTCCTATCAGTGGCCCTTACAGCAAACTACACACTCCTTATCACCCACAGTGAGATTCTTCTCATTCTCTTAACTGACTTGTTTAAGCTTTCCAACCTCCAAAAGGCAGATGTGAAACCGGGCATTCACTCTAACCATTTTATTTGGTGGAAAGTTGGAGAGAGACATATTTCTATTCCAGTAGGGAACACTTTAAGTCCTAAACTTAAAATAACCACATTAAAGAAATTTATACAATGTCCTAATAGCATCTAAATATCACACTTCTATTAGCATCCTACAGAACTGGATGTCTTCCCCTTGATATAAAAAAAATAATTAGCTTGGACGTTAAGTTTCCAAAATAATTTCACGGATCTGAGCCAAAGTTTTCCTTAATACGTTAGTCATCACCTTAGCCTCTGCGTTTGAACTGGGGGAAGGCTTTTTCATGAAATACTTAGAACTGCTAAGGAGAATACTTTTGCCTCTGGCTTTTGCTACACATTTTCTCCAGGTTGGGAGAAACTAGAGAAGTGTACTAGATCGTTCAGAGAAAGTGAGTCTACAAGGGCTGATTTTGTTAACATTAGACAATGCCCACATGTGGATCAACAGGGACTGTGGGTTGGCAGACTTTTGCTCTAAGATGGCTGCTTTCCCCAACATGTGGCAATCACCTGATATGGTATAACTGCTTTTAAACATGAAAGAGTTGTGCTGTAGAAATAGATCTCCAACTTGTTAAAGTTTATATCTAGACTATTTTCAGCTGGGAGTGATGTGCCAAAGTGGGAGAAAGGCACCAACGAGGATGTTTTTCAAGGCAGGAAACAGGAAATATCAACCAGGAGCCCACCATGTTTGACGAGGAAAATACATTTATCATTTCAACAAACAAATGTGCCCATTAGAATCAGAATCTGGAGGAAAGTAGTATACATTGTGGTTTCAATATACCATGGTAAAGAGTTGCCTTGTAATAAAGCCAGTTCATGATGAAATTCTGTACACTTACTTTCTGAACAAACCTCACAGTTTCATCTAGATTGTGCCCCAGAACTTGAACTGGTTCCTTGAGTACCTTATGCATGTAACTACATTATTTGTGCCTTTGACAAACCAAACCTATAGTGACTCCAGTCTTTCTACTTCACTGCTTTAAACCAACAGGCTAACCACATAAGCCCATATTCTTAAGGCACATAACTGCATAATGACTCCATTGATGCCCGAAAAGTAACTCACTTAGCATTCAGTCAGAACAAAGAAAGAAAACGAGATTTCACTTAGCCCCGTTGAGGATGTGTTTTTACCTGTCGATAGTGTTCGAGCCTCATTCTCTTCTGGCCACTCTCCAATACAATCTGCCCTTCCTGCCTGTTGCCATTTGTCCTAATGTATATCACACTTGAGAGAGTTAGTTTTTTTTCTTTCAATGTGGAATTTTAGTTTCCTGCTTAGAAAAACAAAAACAATGCCTGACAGCAATGGAATAGTTGAAATTCTGTCTAGCAACGAGATTTGGGCATGACAAAATCAGCAACTATGATGATACATGTTTTAATAGCATTTCAGTATTGTTTCCACAAACACATTTTATAAATAAATTATACTTGTGTTTATTAATTTTTAAAAGCTCTTGTTCTCAAAAAAAAGCTTTATGTAGAGAAGTAATTTCCTCTTTTAACAATTGCCTGTTTATGGCTTTGAAAGAGGAAAAAAACTAAAGAAACTACAAAGCTAAAACTGTTAAGCATATATGAGAAGGGGATAATGATAGTATCTTTGTTATAGAGTTACTAAGGATTAAAAGAGATAATCCACATTAAGCGTTAGAACAAGGCATGACAGTAATTGCACAATATAATTTATAATCATTATCATCATTCCCATCAACATCTGTGGGAATAAGCGCAGAAGGTCCTTATTTTTCCATTAAAATTTCCTCCACAGATTCTAAGTGCGGTGGTAGCATATTCAGTCTATAGGAAAGACAATTCAAATGTTTCATGACTTTGACCTGTTTTCTGACGTATTTTTTGTTATCGTTTTACATATTGATCTGATGAAACATCTGGCATTTATTATTTAAAGGAAGAAACTAAATAAATATTTTAAATGTCAAACACAGCCATGGACTACAGGTTAAACATCTGTGGCAAGGTTTCCACAGATAAAGCAATATTCTTTTCAGTTTGGCTCTGTCTAGCCAGTTGTACCTGACAGCCGATCTTTGGGTTTGTAGAATACAATCTTGGGGAGGGCTGAAATAGGTGCCTTCCTAGTAACCTGCGTTGTTGTTTTGTGGTAGTTCAGATAAATGCTAGTGAGGGGAGAACCTTAAACTTTGGATTGATGATCACCCAGGTATCTAGTCAGCGCATAAAATTTTCCAAAGCTCTTCACCTTAAAAGGATCCTGACAAGCAAATAACGTTGCTGGAACTTATAGTTATCATTTAAAGAAGCATATATCTCAGTATCTTTTAAAATCTGATGTCAGGATCTAGTAAAGCCTCTGGGAAATAAAAATTAAATTCATGTCAAGGAAGAAAAAGATAAACATTTCAGGAAATGTGATTATTTATTTCTTTTTCCTGGCCTGGTTTCTGTAGGCATGCATAGCCTTAATATGAGAACAATGAATTTGCTCCTAAACGCAGGCTGCTGGGTACACTCAGAGTGACCCATTAACCCTGCTGTTCTGGAAATGCCCTCTTTGTGAGATGTGCCATGTTTCCCATTTTAAACAACTTAATAGATACTTGCATTTTATATTTTAAATTAGTGGAAAACAAATAATGTTACATCTGCACACTGGGGAAAGGGACTACACTGCCAACACTTATCACTAATGAGGCAACTCCGACCCATTCAGGGTCACAGATCTCCTTCCCTGAGCAACTCCAGCCTTGTACCCCACTTGTTGCCTTATCATTGAAAGGGGGGTCATAAAAACCCAAGACCCAGGCCCTAATCCTGGTCTCTTGATACTGCTGCTAACAACCAATAGCCCAGTGAGTTAAGCAAAGACAACCAAGTTGTGCATCTTAACTTGTTTTGCAACATGCTATTTTCTGGTCCCCAGATGAATTTACCTCTCTCAGATTTTCCCAGTTGGAACAAAATCTTTAACTTCACTGAGACAATGGTCTAAAGGACTAAAATACCCATTTTACTAGCAGCCACTTAGGAGGAGAATATTATTTTATCATGAATAGTCACTTAAATAATGCTGCTTATGGTGAACATATAAAATGAGGTCTTTATATAAAATAAAATTTCAATAAATACTTGTTGAATAAATGAATGAAAAAATGAACATTTGATTTAAAAATTGATGAATTGCTAAATGTTCGTATAAATCTTTGCATACCTGGGCCAGAATGAAATTTTTACAAGGTAAAATTCAATTATGAGCCCTATGAGGATACAATGATGTCATGATCTTTTCCTGTTATACACAGTTTCCCAAGAAGGCTACATTTAAATGAACACAATAAAAAATGTACCAACTGAATCAAATTATATAAATTATATAAGATTAAGTTTTATAGCTTTAATTAGCCACACAATAACTTTTTAGAAGTATATCTCCTCCAAAAAAAGTCATTTTTAAAGATAAAAACAAAACAAAAATGAAAAGCTTATCTATGAAAAATGTATGCACATATCCTGGGAAAAATACAACTTTGCCTTGGGATATTGAGATTTTTCTGGAAATGCAAAGGTCTGCAGCTCCATCTCTCATCCTATTGCACCCTGACTTTTCCCTGGCATTACCTTACGTCTTAGACTTTTTGCTAAATAAAGGAGCATACGCTAGGATGAAAAGTCTTATTCTGAAAAAATTATTATTATTCTGTCCCCATTGAAGGAAAAGAGTAAAGAAGGATTGCTTCAAGAGCCAAACCCTGATTCAGCTCTGACAGACTACCTTTCTTATCTTAAATATCCTTTCCCCAGTGATTCAGAGCGTTTACTCTCTTTATAGCACTACTAATTAGGAAGTTACTAATAAGAAAAACTGGCAAATCTTTATGACTGCAATTTCTACCACCCATTTGCTGTATCCCAGGGGACTGTGTGTCCACTTTAAATAGAGAAGGCTAAAGCAATTGTTAGGAAGTTTCAGAGAGAAACCTCCTCCCCAGCATACACTTAGATTAAAATCATTTTGGACCCAAATGATCTCAGTACCTGCTTCAGGGTTTCAAGTCAATGTCCAGGTGTAAGCCTGTCTTTGTGGACAGTCAGCCTAGGCTGGTCTGCTAGAAGCTGGCAATAGGACAGCAAAGTAAAAATTGTGAATGTGTCCACATTCCTGGAAAATTAGAGTATCCAATTTTCTATCTGTTAAGCAGAAAATATTTTCTGACCAAATTTGGTGGAATATATATGCCAACAATTTCTCTTAATAATAGAGGATAAAAATAGATTTAAATGGAGTGTTTTGGAGTAGAGGTTACTGCCACATTCAGTGGAAGTTTGGGATCAGCTAGCAAAGCCATCAGGGTGGCAGAGAGATCTTTGTTAAGGAAAACCTTCCCATGCCAGATATCAAGGGAGGAGGGAAGCCTTCTCACTCTCCCACGTTCTGAAGCTCATGAGAACTAAGTAGGTACATGGTGTTCCACTGTGAAATATGGCAAATGGCTGAGCTGATTCTTCAAATGAAAAAAAAAAATATTAGAAACATACAGGTGATTCCCTACTGCTGTTTTCAAAAAGTTCGAGTAAATCTTTCAACCTTAACAAATGGAACAGCTTACTCATCTGTGAAGCTGATCTGTCCTTTTCTTGCAGGTTTCAGGTTAATATGGCTACATTTAATTCACCCTTCCCAATGACACACATTGTTTGCAAACGTATCCATCACTTAGGGCGGGGAACTGTAAAATCAGAACACATTCCTAACTACCAGAGAGAATAGTTTCAATCAGCTACTGTTATACAGCAGCATAGATTCCTTACTACTTTCATGACCAGGAGACAATAAGAACTGGAGGAAAATTCTAGGTGAATGGCTTGAGATTGGGCAACAGAGGTCAGAATTAGCCATATTTCTCTTTATGGCCCAGGGTTCTAGAGATTATTATTATGTGTATATATGTATATATACGTATATAAATAATAACTATAAACACTTATTAATTAGACCCTGTTGAATTCCATTTAAAATGTGGTAGCTGGGGTGCTAAGGAATAGAGAAGCAAAATTAAAAGGGAAGCGAGATTTTCTGAGAGCCAGATACATAACAATAGATTAAACTAAACCATACAGTATCCTTGCCTTTTAGTAGTGAGTTCAGTTATGTGTCTCATTTTTATTGAGGGAAGACAATGGGAAAGCTCAAAGACAAGGAGTTCCTTAAAAGACTGTGTCCTGATATCAGGTGATGATGAAATTTACAAACAGAAATTGTTGTTATTAAACACTCTAGATAAAACTGAACAGTTTTTATCTAAACTGGCCATCGAGGTAGACAGTCTCTGAGATGCTGCTGGGAGCTATCAGTTCTTCCCAACACTAGATCATTTCATTAAATGTGACCCAATTTCATTGAGCACCACTGTTGAACCACCAACAGGCTAGCTGAAATTAAACTCACATTCTAAGCACCCAAAGAATAGTGAAATTGTGTGGAGAATTCCTTCTCTTTCAATTAATCAATCTTGAGAAAAGAAAAAGTAATTCTATTGATAAAATTAGCTGTTCCTGGGCTATCTGTTCTAACCACAACCTTCTCCATGGTTCCTCCTCTCAAAGTCTCCTTGTCTGGGCTATTTTCACCTGTATTTGTAGACATACTCCTCCCACACTCAGGAGAGAGGAAAGGGGGCTCCTGGGGTTCATCTGTAAGAGGAAGAAAGATAAAACTGCTAAAAGGGCCTTGACGATGGGGTTTGGCACTATTTTTCTTCACATGTTCAACACTTTCACAGAAACAACTAAAAAAATTACATGAAGCCTAACACCTTATCTCCAGCCTTAGACCAAAGAACTTTATTTTCATTTTCTTTTTTTTTTTTAAGCTAAAATGTTATTGAAAACAAACGTTTCTCAATGAGCTGCTTCGGAACAATATAACGTACTATCAAGCTCCATACATTTTACATGTTCTTGCAATCTTGACAGGACAAAATAAGTCCTCAACTTTTTCCTTTGAATTTTGAAACTGAAACCATTTTCTTCCTTTTCCAGACTCTCCTGCATCAAGACCGGGCTGTTTGGAAAAAACCGTGTAAAAAGTGCATGAGCAGTGAGCATGGAAGACATGGAAATGGGATGCGTCTGGGGCTGAAGGTAGCATTGACTCAGCGAAGGCTCTCGCTCTGCTTCTGTGGTCCCCGCTGGGGCAGCCAGTGTCAGGCCAGGCCAAACTGACACAGCAGAATGAAGGGCTGTACAGTGGGTCCCCATGAAACATGTTACTAAAAAAAGGTGCAATGAGAACCAAGTCCCTGTGCATTCTTAGTCACAACGGTGGGCAGAAGAACCCATACGATTCCTCCCTTTGGTATTAAATAACAGTTTTTAAAAAGCTTTTTAGAAACAAAGCAAAATACATGGTGGGACTGGAAATGTTAACCATCCCAGGTTAGTTGTCCACAGAAATAAGTCTCATCCCTAAGTCATAAATAAATAATCTCTTTCCTGGTCTGACTTCCATGCCAGGATCAATATCTCTTAACATCTTACTTATTTTATTACTGCTTTTGGTTTTCTGGGACTGATTGAAAGTTGCTCAGAGGAAATCTTTGGTTTTGCTTAAGTGTCCGTGACATTTAATCATGACTTTCCTTGCAGTTTAATTCCAACCAGTCAATCAGTTAATCCACTTCGATTGATTCTGGACTCTCGGTTATTGGCTTGCACTCATTGGGCATCCGCTGGTGTCGGCTCAGCTGGGTGGCCTGCGTGAAGCTCCTCTCACACCTCTCGCACCTGGTGGAGGCAAGAGAGAAAATTGAGACCAGGGAGCGGGGCCTGCAGGGTGATGGGCTTCCTCTCATCCTGCCTAATCAGAACAGACACTCCAAAGTGGCTTCAGATTTTACCAGCTCAAGAGGTTTAATTGGTGGCTTCTTCCAAGGCCTGGATGCCTGTGATGGGATAAAGCCCGTCTGATGCAGAACAGAGGGATCTGTCAATAGGCAGGGGGAAGGTGATTTCTCCAGAGAGCCCTGTCCTGCTGCAGTTCTGATCACTGTCAGTTCAAATAGATAAAGAACAAAAAGAGATTTTTAGGAGTGAGCCATCAAAGAAGCAGCTTGCCTGCAGTTTTCTACTCTGTAACCCCAAAGAGAAATTGATGACAAATAGAATTTCACCTACTGCTAATTTACAATTGGGAATTCTACTCCCTTCAGAACAGCAGCCAAAGAGCGTACACCTTGGAATTTGGAAACTAGAGGAAGCAACGCGTTAGATTGCAGTGACTGTGAGGGGCAGTAGGCGTGGTCGCTGCTTTTTTGCAAAAGCTGGTTACAGTGTCACAGCCTAACCAAACTTAGGGTTAAAATAATTTATAAAACTAGAATTTGCAGTGGCACAGTGGAAAGGATGTACATATGGGCTAGAATTAAGGGCAGTGTGTCTGTTGAGGAGAAAATGTCACACTTCAAGATTTATCTCTTCTTTTTAACTTAAATGAGAAACAACAACAACAAAAGACTGTAATCTAGAGACCTTGAGTTCCTCCCTATCTCCCATGTCCATATCTTCCAAACAACCTTCACTTACTAGCTTGGTGGCTACTCAGTCTACAAAAAGCAGAACACACACTCAAAATCTAGTGGGAGCCTGTTGTTTTTCTGTGGATGTTGTCGCTGCCTGATTGTGATTGTGTGTGTAAATACACACACCCACAGATGAACTGTGGCAGCTGGCTGGGGACAGACAGCGACTTCCCCATCACCACCTTACTTACCTGGGCTGCCTAGAGCACTGGCCCAGCAACTAATACAGCTCAGAGGCCACCTCAGCCACCCCTAATGCCCTTTCCTCAAACCTTTGAAGAAAAAGATATTCAAGAAGAGCTACAGATAATTGTCCCATTTTAAATAATGCAACCTCCAGTTTGTGAGCCCCTGCGCTATGAAAGCTGTGGCAAAAGCCACCATGACATAGTCTCCCTTCCTTATCACAGACAAGAAAGCCACAAGCCCTGTTATCTGTTAGGCATTCCACTCTTTCTCCTCTTCAGTAAATTATATTAAGTGCCCTGTCTTGGAAATAAGTACCTATAAAATAGAACACATCCATCCACTCTGGGAATTCTTGCGTGTTTTTGAACATTGGGAGGCAGGAGCTTCACTTCCCATTTGGATTTTTCAGGGCTCCTGCACCAGCGGAGTGTGTCGGGGGAAGAAGTTGTGTTTCTTTGATTGTCTTTCAGGGAATATTTTTAGCAGCCTTTTCCACTGTTAAAAACTGCACTGTGATCTTGACAAATGTATAATGTCAGCTTTAATGTATCAGACCTATCAGCCCAATGAAAATAACTCAGAAGTATTGATCACCTAATGATTTTTGGTGTATTCATTAACGTCCGTGGGCAGCTCATCCCCTCTCCAGAGCTCCTGGAGTGCTGATGACACGTTAGCGAACTGCTGATTGTTTATTAGAAAACTGATTAGTTACTGGATTAGTGTGTCAAAATATACTACCTTTCACTGCTTGACAAACTTTCAAATTATTATATTCCTTTTTTTTTATCTTGAAGCTCTAGAATCAATTTCAAAGAGAGTAGAATAGCTTGAACAATTGTGAGGAATGAAAATGTGCCTGGGTCATGGTTTTGCATTTTTAATCTTGTGTATTAGAATATGAGGAATACACGAGTTGGCAGTTTAGTGCTTCATATAAGGCAAAAGTGTATGTCTATATGTAATATTTTAACATCCAGATTGGATGGAGACATTAAGAGAAAAACACATTTTTCTCAAGTGTTTGCCTAAATGCACTGCAGATATTTACACACATGGAACAATTTGTTGTAATAGTCAGAAAATTTGTCCAATATATAGGGTGCATAAGAAGAGTATTCCAGAAAAATCATTTCTAGAGCCATCTGCACACCAAGCGTGAGTAGAAATACAAGCAGACGTGTAGAAATTACCTTAATTTAGAATCTTTTCTCAGGGAGTTCTCCTTCTTGAGGAAAGAACGCTACTAGAAATAATATCTATGTTGTTTGGGAATGACAAGAATGCAATTTATATATTTGAGGAAGAGCTAGATATAAAAATACTTTTTTAAAATAAGAGAAGGACTTCAGTTTTATGTTCATTATGTTACATTTTAGAGAAATCTCTTCCACAAAATATTTTCATACTTTAATGAAACTCATCTCAACAGAACTGACTCAACAGAAGTCAGAGCCAGACTTCACTTGGTTGGCATCTAAACTAACCCTGAATTACAATCCCTGATGACTGACTGGCAGGGGCATCTCTAAGCCTGGACTTCGTGCAGTGTAACAGAATAAGAAGGAAGAAAAGATGCAGGTAATGCGTCAGGAGGGAAAAGCGCCTTTGCACTCAGGGGCTTCGTTGTGTCTTCCCTTAGCATAGGAGCTGATGCCACAGCCTTGGCGGGAGTATCTCAGGAACAATGAAGTGGAAAGTCTACTAAGTATTTCAGCAAAAAGAAACTCCTCATTGTGAGGAGTTTCTTTCTATTACACCATTGTGAGCATCTTAATTAGACTTAATTACCTCTAAAGTTTGAGATCATTCTTTACTTACTATGATGGTTGACTGGATTATATGTACAATGAGCTTAACAAAGTGATGTCAAGTTCTGTTACCACAGAAAACCTGCAACAAGCTTTCTGTGCCTCTATGATATGCCACAAAATACTTTTTGAATTGAACCAAATTGCACAGGGCTTTGTATGTATGATGTGTTCAATGCATATTTACAGATTTGCTTCTTGGATTTGCTTTAATTTTGCTTAGATCTTGTTCAAATATTAGATGTCCTTTGGAATTTCCTTTGATTTTTTTCATACTGAGCCAAACTCCATTTTCTTGATGCAAGAACATAGCGATGAATGATGCTCCTTGCTTCTAACAATAATGAAGAACCCCTCCTAAGGAAAATTCTGGCCTGTTCTCAGTTTCCTAGGTTCAGAAAGCCAGGCCTCGGGCAGCTCACACAGATCCTCTCCAGCAGAGCAGAGCAGCCCACTGAAATATCAAGACACTCTGTTTAGTAAGAAGGAAGAAGGAGTCCTTGCTGCATAGAATAATTTTTAGACTGCCAACTAACTTCCTTATTTCCTTCCTTCCTGCCCACCTGCAATAAAATGCTTGGCCATTGCTGTTAAATGATATCTTGCTTTTGCTCCTTGTTTTCCATGACTTCCAGTATCATAGAGCAAATTGAAAGCCAAGACCTTCAATGTGATCCTCCGATTTTTATTTTTCGTACATGCTCCTTTATCTTAGAAATCCTAAGTCTACAGCCTAGGGTAGCTGCTGACAGGCCCATCATCTACCTAGAACTTGGGAGATGGATTCTTTCAGTGGAATTTCAGCCAATCAGATATGAGGCAAAGCCTGGACTGAAACTCTGACCTCTTCATGCCAAATCTTCTGCAGCCTTCTTTGGATGGCAGTAATCTTGATATGCCTTCAAAAACCACTTCTCAGCAGAAGATTTTAGAAGTTGGAAAGGGCTTTCTCTGACATGGCAAGCTTAATCTCAGCTCAACCCTGAGAATTCTGTAAAGGCCTCCTGAGCCCTGGGTGGGTGGGACAATTTGGGGACTGAGCCATCTGGGGCATCTATTTGGAAACTCCCCAAGACATACAGTTGAGGGTTATGTGCCTTTACGAGATTCTTCTCCTTCTTTGTAACATTGTGTAAGCCAATATCCATTAGTTGAAGTAGTAAAATTAACTGTTGTAGAGAAACCCATTTTATTGACTAATCTGCAAAAAAAAGGTTTTTAAAAATGTTTGTTTTATAAGCTTGTAAAAGGATATCTTCATAATATTTACAAATGTCCACTGGATGAATATCCATGAGCTATGGTTGGAAGATTCCCAAAATTCCCTTGGGATAGATCAATTCTGAAAGACCTGGTTGTATACACTAAAGGATTTAACTTTCCATTTCCTAGAAGATGTTTAAATATTGCACTTTCAAAATAAGCATACACTCAGCTCTCCCCTGGGAATATCTATTTGATAAATTAAAAAAAAAAAAACAACTACAGCATGTGGCTGTCTAGATAAAAGTAGGAACAGAAAGAACTAAAACATATACACAGAATTTAAGCCAGCAACCTTGGTTGTTTCCTTTTTTTTCCAGATGAAAGTAGGTATGATCAAAACATATATTTTTGGAAAAGGAAAAATACAATCATCAAAGCCCTTCAAATATTAATCTGATGAATTAAAATTATGTTAAAATGGCAACTCTGTTGGAAATATGACAAAAACAGATGTTAAAGGAAAAAAATTGAGTGGAGTCAACAAGGTTACACATAAGTAACACCTTAACATTAATAGAAATCTATTTCCCATTTTGACCCTGAAACCTCTTCAATTAATTACTAAAATCTATTTACACAGCAACAAGATAAAAATCAATCTGACTCCTGGCACTGTATTGGTCTGGCTGCCCTTTCTAATATAAGGGGCCAGAAGGATCCTGAACCCTCCTGTATCTCTGCTTTTGAAAAGCTCTCTTGCTCAAAGGCACAGGCAACGTGCCACTCATTGTCAATGCCCTCCTCCAGAGCAGTGAAGCCAGAATCTAGGAACCCTATGGGGCTCAGGCCTGAAGGCAATGACAAAGTCCACTAGGCAGGATACAAGCACTGGTGATAGGGAACTCCTAGGACTGTGGTAGCCCATGCAGCTCCTTAGGGGGGATTAGAAAAAGATGCCCTCTTTGGGCTATTGCAGCCTCAGGCGGCACAGCATGGGTGGCACAGTGCAGACTTGATTTTAGGCCCCATCCTCCCCCCTTAGCCAGATGCTCTTATGCAGTGAACAAGCTGCGCCTATGTACCACAACAAAAATTATCACTATTTTGATTATTAACACCATAAATTAAACTATGTTGGACAGTAGTTAAGAATGCTGAATAAAGTAACTAATTATTGAGGAGAAGAGGGACAATGACCATCTTTTATGAACTTCTCCCGTCACTGGCAGACAGAGAGGAAGGCAGGACCCAGACCACAGGACTCTGTTTCCCAAGCTGAGCCTGGCCTCAGGCTGAGCACAAAGTGCGCCACGACAGCAGGTCTGGATGGAAAATCCTGGGTAATGAGGCTCTGGGAAGACTTCTTGGCTGAGGCTGAGCAGGCGGATTAGTCTCCTACTGCCTGAATCATTTCCTCTCTTGCTTGATCTTGTCCTACAGAAGGTACATAAGGGGGTAACTCTGTTCTTTTAATTCTCCTTCTCAAACAGAAAAAGCCAGTATAGCAAATGAGTGAAGAGAGCTGTAAGAGGGTTGAACTGAAAAGAGTTCATCACACAGACCATAAAAACTGCTCTGAGAACACCAACCAACCATGCATGCTGACTCACACTCTCAGGCCTTTCCACCTGCTGTTTGGACAGCCCAAAATACCTTCCCCCATGGCCCGTATGTCTAGAAAGCTCCTACTCATCCTTCAAAATGTATCTCAAACATCATTTCCAGATAGCATTGATTACTCCATTTCTGTGCTACTGTGAAACATCATACATACATGTCTTACTATTGTACTTTTCACCCTATAATACATTTACTAATTGGGCTTCCCCTTAGACTTTGAGGTTTTCAAAGATGGAGAAAAGGAGGAACAGCTAAATGTCATTCACCTTTGTATCTCTTGTACCTACCAGGGTGCCTAGCAAAAAAGTACGTACTTGGTAAATACCAGCTGAATGAATGAACACATACATACCAGAATGAGTAAATGAATGAATGAGTGAATAAGTGAATGAACAGACCATCTTGCATGGATTCAGAGGTCCATCATTTGGATAAGTGTGCCATGTGTAGAAACACACTCTCTTGCTCAGATGCCATTATCTTGCCAAAGCCCTTAGAATTCAATTCCATCTCTTTCCACATTCCCTGAATCCTCAAAAAGTCAATGTACTCCGGGTTAGGTTTTGTTTTTCTTTTTTCACCAACATGGTAATTCTAAAGTCCAAAGTATACACTGAAAAGTCACAAGTTGGCTGCTATAATAGGTTCAAACTCTTTAACACATAGGAAAGAGGAAGATATATTTCATCAGAATCCTGAAGGGTTCAAGTTCTCCAAGAGGGGATTATTCTGATGTTCTAAACTTGTGGTCACCTTTCTGATGATCATAAGGCTTGCTGATGGCCACAGGAGCTCTGTGTGGCTCCTAGATAAAATTCCAGAAGTACATATCATCAGGGACTGAAAAAAATATTAAAATCATTTACTCCTACCTCTTTATTTTAATGATGAGAAAACAGACCCAGAAGATTTGTCTCATGACCAAGGTTGGCAACTTGAGCCAGGACCAGTGCATAGGTTTCCTGACTTCATTTTTTCAAATGTCAGCCACTAAACAAGGAGAGATTCGTTTGCAGCCTGGACACTGGCCTTCCAAGTAGCCTTTGCCAGCTGGCTAAGCCATGCAGCACTGTGCTGATGCATCTGCTGGCTCTTGGGAAAGGCTAAGAGAAAGAGAGGGTGGAGGGCTAGCCACTACTTACTTGAAGGGCTTTTCTCCAGTGTGGGTTCGGATGTGGTTGTTGAGGGTGGTGGCCCCGGCAAAGGCACGACCACAGTAGCCGCACTTGAAAGGCCGGTCACTAGAGTGAGTGACCACGTGGTTCCTCAGTTCCGAAGGTTGGGAAAAGGACTGGGAGCAGTGGCCGCATTGGTAGGGTCTGAAACAAATAAACAGACTGTCTGGTCATTATTTTCTGCGTTGGTCAGTGGAAGTCAGAATCATATGACAAGGGGCCAAAACTTATTGGTGACATTTTCTCAGTTTCTAAGACAGGGCATAGAGCTTTGGCCACTGGATTCCCACTACTTTACTTGTTGCTACAGGAACAAAATTCACAAAGCTGCTGAGACACATCAATTCCTGAATGAATATCCCTTTCCAGTACTAATCATACCATTTTGGAAACCCCTACTTTCTTATTTTTGTCTTCCCCCAGGCAAATGTTAGGGTACTTTTGTAAGTAGTGAAAGTACAGACTTCATTAAGCAAACTGTTACAAGAGAAAATATATAATTGTCTCTTATGCTTCCATGGCACTTTTATCTTTTTAAAGTGCTTTAAAATCAGTTATCCAGTTTAATCTTTATGATAATCCCCTGGGACAGAGAAGGCAGTTGCTATTATCTCTGTTAGTTCAGAAAACTGAGGATAAACTGTCCTCCCGGGACACAAGCTCTTGAAACTAAGGCCGTTCTAGGATGTTTGGACCTTATCCTAAGTACCAGGTAAACATACAGGCAAGTCAGCAAGTTACATGTGTGTTTTAACGGATATTAAACTGTGGTAGACTTATAGCATAATCACTGGTATTGCACAGATGAACACAGATGTACACCCAGATGTGTCTCTTTGTCAAAGATATCCTGACTTCTACCTACTATTCCCTCCTCCAAATATTTATCCATCAGATCTTTCTCTTGAACATCATCTCCCCAGTTGAATCTGGCAGCAAGGCATGATTTTCAGCAGCACAGAAATGATGGGATGTCACTGTGCTTGCAGAAGGATGACTGATGCAAAAGCAAATGGAAGGAAGTGGTGACAAATACCTGATAATTAGTAAGATTATCAGAGCACATTCTTCCCAGCTCACGAGAAGTAAATCAATTTTGGTTTTCATAAAATAGATTAAAATTCTGTCTTCTCTACAGAAGTTCTTCTGCTTACTTAAGCAGAATCTGATGAGTGATATAAAACCCAGGGAGTTTTCCCTATTCAAAGCTATTTCATATCATTCCTTGACAGGATTCTAATTTGTTTATCAAAATTTTTGTTCAGATAATTAATAATCTGTTGTGAGGGATATTAACAGCATTCACTAAGCCCTGGCTTATGAGCCAGACATTTCTGGCTGCATTTAGAAACCAATGGTGAAAGCAGACTTAATTGCTCAACCTTTAACAAATGCATAAGCTCCAATGACCAGAAACCAAAATGAAGGGCCAGGAGACAATGGTGACTGAGCATGTACAACAATTCAATTAAGTGCAAAATAAAGTGTACCCTCTCATTTGTCAAGTGAACTGCTTAATTGTGGCTACTTGCCTCACTGAACACAAATACTGTTATTTTACCAGGCTTCAGCACACTGAGCCCTGATTGTAGAATTTTTTAGCTTGATTAACAGCCAAGGATTGGTCAATAACTCAATACTATACAATTTTAATTACTTACATTTAGAAATCTAACTGCTCTCAAACAAGTTTCAAATAAATACATAAAAAGTCTTTGGTAAGGAGTTTATCAATCTTGCCAAATTACGTATGCATTTTATTATAATTATAAAATAATCCTTTGAAAGCCATTAAAATTATACGTAGATGAAAATGTCCTCCTGCCGAATCTGTTCTTTGTGGTAAACATTAACCTTAAAGGGTTCCTGAAAAAATAATTCTTCAGGGTTGAATTTTCTTAAGTGTTATTGAAGATTATAAACAAAATAATATATTAACATATGCTATATCCACTGACAATTGATTTTTCTAATAGTGAAGGGACCATTAACATTTATTAGCCTCTGGTTATCTATTTTTGATGGCTGTCACAATAAACAATAAGCCACTAAATAAAACCAATTAATCTTTTCTTTTTTTTCTAACTCTGCTGTCAAAAGTTGGGGTGATTTATTTCTCACAGTCAGAAGTCAATCCATCCTTTTTATGTTAATAGTTCACGGTGGTAAAGATTTACACACAGGAGAGCAGAAATGACCACAGAGAGGCTTATGTTGAATTCTTATATCAAAGTAACGTCAATGGAAGGCAAATCGGATTCTAAAACATCACCTTTGCCTGGCACTGGCTTGAGAGGCATATGCTAGGGATGCAGTGACCTATGGCACAGTTTTTAAAACTTCGCAGAACTCAGTTTGACTGAACAGAAGAGGCTAGAACGAGAGAGATAGGGCCCCTGACTCTGATTAGCTGTGGCATTTGGACAAGCCACTCAACTTCCCTGACCTGTTTTCTCATCTGCCTGGTAAGGGGAATGGACTGAAGATGATGATCTCTTGCATCTCATGCTTGTTCTTGCTTTCAGGTAATTGACGAATGTGCATCACCCAGGAAATCTGTACAATACACTGCCTCCCAAGATACAGCATCACCAATATGATCTCTATTCTCCATCACGTCTACAAGTCAGCTTCCTATACATGGAGCTTTCTATGGTTCTGTGTGTGTGTACATGCTCATTGGAATATGGAAAATTTAAATGCATTGGTAAAAAATTGAGAATTCAGAGTAAGAAAATCTAGTACCAAAATATAGGACCAAACCTTGTTTTAGTTAATCTCTAAAAGCAAAGCAATATTCCTTCGTTCTTAGGTACATTGAAAAATAAGATTTTAGAATACCTGGTCACATTCACCTTTGCAGAGGCTGATTCTGTATAGAATTTAGAACTGAAAGATGTACCTCACCTGCCACTATAATAACAGTGTCTCTTTCAGCCTAGAAATTTATAGAAAGTTAGCCCTTAGAAAGTACAGAAGTTACACTGTAAGTAGATAAGATTCCTTTAAACCTCCTTTTCTTGTATTTTCAATATTTCCTTAAAATATGAATAAAAGAAAATGATCAAAAAGTAATTTTAAAATTCATTATGTGCCTAGGGTTTCATCCAGGGACATAGGAATACATTCAAAAATTAAATCTTCAGGCCCAACAGCAGAGCTTAGGAAACATTATCATCACTTTGGAATCTCAGGCATCACAACTTCTTTTGGGACAACTGGCCACAGGAGTTAAGACTATGTTTGCATGTTTCAATTAGCACATCCTAACTCCACATCTCTCAATATACAGCCAAAGGGCCTTTGGAGCACACAATTAATTGTCATTACTCAGCTTTTTATTCTGACAACTAACATTCCCATTAATTTTCCAAGGTCTGGCCAAAAGGTAAGACTTATTAAACTTTTGGATATAATCAATTCTGAAGTTCTGCCTCCCTCGATGTGTCATACTCAGAGACACTCTTAAGGACTGACATTCTTGAGTGCTGGGTTTAGCTTTACTCTTTCCAGGATCTCATGACATTGCACAACTAAATGGAAATCTTCTTTAATTTTTTTAATTTTTTGAGACAGGGTCTCGCTCTGTTGCCCAGGCTGGAGTACAGTGGCATGATCGTGGTTCACTGCAGCCTCAAACTCCTGTGCTCAAGTGATCCTTCCACCTCTCAGCCTCCTGAGTAGCTGGGACTACAGGCATGTGCCACCATGCCCAGCTAATTTTTATATTTTTTGTAGAGATGGGGTTTCACCAGGTTGCCCAGGCTGGTCTCAAACTCCTGGGCTCAAGTGATCTGCCTGACTTGGCCTCCCAAAGTGTTGGGATTACAGGTGCGAGCCACTGCGCCCAGTCCCAAAATATCCTTTTTAAAGCACTTTATTCTCTCTAAATCATCATAGACATACAGCACTCCACTCTTCTCAAAGCAAAGGCAATCAGTATGCCTCACAAAAGGACAGTATCTCACAACCACAAGTAACTTGTGGTTTTTTTTTTTTTTTTTTTTACCATTTGAGATCTGTAGTAGTGTTGTCTAACGATGGAGCTGTTCTGTATGTGAGCTACCCAATACTGGAGCCATGAGCCACATGCAACTACTGCACACTTCATGTGTGGCTAGTGCGCCTGAGAAACTGAAGTACTATTTTACTTAATTTGGATTAATTTAAATGTAAATAGCTTTGTGTGGCTAGTTCTGACACAGAAATATCCAGCTTGATGAAAAAACAGAAAGGTGCTCCTTAAGAAAGAAAGAACTGAAGAACAGAAAACACCTGGTTAGATTTAGTTGGCATATATCAATACTGGTAAATGTTTAAGCAGAAAGAAGGCAGAGAGACAATCTTGCACATCTCCTGGCACTCCTGGTCACTGGCACCTCCTTTGCCAAAGATAACTCCGGTAAAATGTGCAATTCATCTGCTTTTAATCTGTAATTGGTTTGGTGTATACATGGGAAAAGGATGAAACATTTAACAAAATTAAGTATGGTTTGGCTTAAAAATATTAATCCTGCTTTGATTTTTTCTTCCATGGCCTCCAGGACAAAACTTGTTCAGTTGAGGCCACAATCTCTCCTTGCTCAACATCAGCCAGCTCAAGTGCAAATCTCTCAAGACTTCAAAGGGAGATTACTTAGGTCACTGCTGGCTGGGTGGAGTGAGAAAAGAACTTAGTTCTACATAAGGAGAAAAATATTTCAGGACAGTGACAGAAGTGCAAGACCAAACAGCCCAAAGAACATCAGAGCTAGAAAGAAGATAAACTTCACACTTGAGGGATAGGGAAGAAGTGGGACACAAGAATACTGATATATTCTAAGAAACTATTATGGATGAATTCTCTCCAGGCCCTCCTATCAGAGTGCCCCTTCTAATGTCATTTTACCCTCTGATCCCACCACATCTCTTACAAACAATGATACTTAAAACACAAATGTGAATAGGTGATGGTGTGCCCAGGAGGCTGAAGGCAGGCTTGCCCCATGTGGCACAAACAGTCAAAAAGGAGAAGGGAAAAGAAAAGGGATGCAAAATAAAAATAAGCATTATAAAGACACTTTCTGCAGAAAATAAAAGAGAACATACTTGTCAGAAAACAATCCATTGTGATTGAAGGCTTTGCTTACTCCTTTCTGGAGCATACCCCCCACCACCATACTGCCCCAATGGGAGTGTTGACAGTTTCTGCAGCAGAAAAACAGAAGAGAAAAGGGATTTCTAACTCCTGGTTCGAGCAAAAGCAAGAAAAGGTACTTTGGCCTAGGCAATAAACTTATGCAAAACCCCAAATGTTTATAAAGTCCCTGAACAAAATTTTGGTTGATTTAGATTCCAACAGTTTCTTCTCTTCGAATTTATTCAGGAAAAGAAAAAGTCAGTAGCCTGGGAAAAAGGAGGAAGAGATTTTCATTTTGCTTAACAGAACAAAATCAAGAAATAATAATTCCGTGGTTCCTGGACCCTCATGGGTGTGTTTTTTGTATTTAGTGCTGATTTCTACTTTGCCAGGTCAGACAGATTTTTTTTTTCTGTGTTAAATGTGAATAATGCAGTGGTAAAAAATAAAATAAAGTAAAATAAAATAAAATAAAATAAAATAAATGGTGAGGCTGGGATCCCTGAGGATCTACGGATTTCTTTCCTTTATATCAAGGCATAGTCTTTTGATGGTACCTCACATGAAAAAGCTCATGAATACAGACACAACGTCTCTTGGATGGAGGTTCAAATATCTGGGGTTTCATGGCCAAATATTCAGTCCATTGAATAAAAAATCATTTGGACCTCAGATTCAAGGGCCTGTTTCAAATTTGGACTTCTTTGAAACTCAAACCTGTTTTACCTTCTGGCTTTCTCTCCTGTGTCCCCCTTTCTTGCCTTTCTTGCCTTTCTTGTACCTGGTTCTAGCAAGATTTTCCTATCAAAATAAAGCTTTTGAGTTTTTTGAGCAAGGAAAATGCATTCTAACTATTCAGCCTTTTCACTGTAAATGGCTGAATGGGCATATATTGCTAAAGACTAAAGGCCAGCTGATCTATGGAATCAATCACTAAAGAATATATGTATACAGGTTGAGCATCCCAAATATGAAAATCCAAAATGCTCCAAAATCCAAAATTTTATGAACAGCAACATGTTGCTCAAAGGAAATGCTCATTGGTGCATTTCAGATTTCAGATTTTCAGATTTGGCATGCTAACCCAGTGAGTATAATACAAACATCCCAAATCCAAAACAACCCAAAATCAAAAACTCTTCTGGTCCCAAGAATTTTGGACAAGGGATACTCAACCTGTATTCAGCAGTTGTAATCCATGTGGATAATAACCATAAAAAGGTTCCAAACATAGCTACTGTCATGAACAAATCTGATGTTCCATTATAGTTCTGCATATTTTTTCCATTTAGCAATTCACCCATGTGGTTAAGAAATTATGGAGAGTATCTCTTACCTCCAAACTTTCTGGTACAAACAGAGCATTCTGGGTTCCTGAACAGAAATGAGCCATTCCAGCCCTTTATACTAAAAGCAAATTATGTAACTAGAATGAAACTAGGGGGTCCAAGTGACTGGATATCTCCCTCTATTTCCCCGTATCTTCAACAGTCAACTCAGATGTGATGATGTAATTCAAGCATTTCCTCATCATTACTAAGAAACATTGTACTTTATTACTTTGCTTATAAAGGAACTGATCTTTTGAAGTAATTTTTTATTTTAACTTATTCAAGACTGATGGTGAACACCTCTCAAGTCTTTACCAACAAAGTGCAGGGAAAGAACCCACTGCTTCAGTAATTTAATCCCACTCTGGCACCTTCCCAGATAACAAGCCCATTACTTCACCTCATCTGGAAAGGCTGGCAATTCCACACTTGGACATCTGAATCAAATAAGCCCATCAGGGTCCATGATAAGACAGGAGTCTCATGCCGCCTAGATTTTTGCCAATAACTCTAAATTAGCTTGGAATCAGTATAGACCTAACAATCTCCCACTGAAATGTATTTTGAATATGTAAGCTTTCTAGTTTTTCAGGTATTTTTTCTGATAATATACATAATATACATAAGTATATTACGAATTATGACATTATTATTTTACAGGACAGACATCATAACACATACATTTGATTTTTTTTTTTTTTTTTTTTTTTTTTTTTGAGATGGAGTCTCACTCTGTCGCCCAGGCTGGAGTGCAGAGGCGCGATCTCGGCTCACTGCAAGCTCCAACTCCCGGGTTCACACCATTCTCCTGCCTCAGCGTCCTGAGTAGCTGGGACTACAGGCGCCTGCCACCACGCCCGGCTAATTTTTTTGTGTTTTTAGTAGAGACAGGGTTTCACCATGTTAGCCAGGATGGTCTGGATCTCCTGACCTCATGATCCGCCCGCCTCGGCCTCCCAAAGTGCTGGGATTACAGGCGTGAGCCACCGCGCCCAGCCCCACACATATGATTTTCTAAGTGTAACTGAGATCAGACAAAACAGTCTGTTTCAGTATCTACTTACCATGAAATGGTTTCATTGCTTTATATGGCATTCAGCATAAACTCATCTCATCTCATCCTCAAAGCTAAACTTTTAAAGTTCTACTATCCAGAAATTCGTCAACTATTATTTTATTTTACCTGGCATAATTAGTTATTATGACTATAATGAACCTTTGCAAATAATAGATCCAAACATCTGAATTCACTCTATTTAAAAAGCAAGTTTATAATCAGATTTTAATGCATCTTTTGTATTTTAAAGACTACTAAAATGCTTTGCAAACTTATAAGAGACATATCTTGAGGTTCTACGTATACTTGCAAGGAAGGCAAATTTTGAAAAAAGAAATTTTTTCTGAATGAGGAAAACATTTTTAACTTTTGTATCACCTCTACACCAATAGTACTAAGATGTAGAGAAGTCTGTTGATATTCTCACCAGGGGGCTCACCTATTGAAAATAAAGATTGTGAAGACATAGCTGCCTTAACAACCCTAATTAATGTTTCAACATTAATTAGCTACAGCAATGTTGATGCTAAGAAAGTAGTTTTTCCAACAGCACAAATAAAAATGTATGCATGTGTAATGTGCACATGTATCCTGTAATTGATTCTTATTATTTTACAAAATATCCACTCCCTCTCCCCCCACCGCCATCCTCCCCACCTCTGCTTGGGTTTTCTAGGCACACTGTGTATCCTACAGAGCTGGGAGGGAAGAGCTGGGTGTACATTATTAGGCGAGGAGAGCCAAGTGGCTTGCTTAAATTAGTGGCAAAATTAAGAAAATAACCCAAGAGCTCTGCTTCCAAGTCTCTTACCCTAGCTTCAAAAATTATCTTCTGCTTTTATATTCAAAGTGCATTTTGAATGCTATTTTTAGATACTTGGGTTTTAATCAAGTTTTCATAGAACATGAAGGAGAGATTAAAAACACAAGCAATCCTTTCTTATTGAATTAATTTGATTTTTGTCTTTTGTGCTCCCAGCTATCAAAACTGTCAAATAAACCAGTTTTGATTCGTAAATAATAGTTCCATTATATCTACTGTGCCATTCGTCAGAGTACCTGAAATTTTAATTCACTTGTTCAGCTAAATTTCATCCTCAGTTCATGGCCATAAAATTCTTTATTGACAAACTTTCAAACCAACTTTGACTCTGAGGTATCTAGTCAACATTTTTCTTCTGTGTGGATATTAGTTTATTGAATAAGTGGCATCTGTTTTCCTCCACATCACTAGCAGAGTAGGTATTTCCTTTTGACAGCTTTGCAGGATTTATGGGTTTGCATGCTCTGAAGAAAAATAGTACTAAGCAAAAAATTCCAATTCATTACCTCTTAGTACTTAATTAAGTTCATACCCACGGCACACTGGAGGTGAACCCTGAAATGACTGTGACAGCAGCAGAGCAGCCAGCTATATTATCTTTGGAAGACAGAGAAGATTCTAATTATCCTGACCTCATTTTTCCACCTATGATATTCATAAACATTCCTTCTATTTCTCTCCCTTTTAGGCTTGGGTAGAACTGTTTGGAAGGCAAGTGCAAATTCCTCTCTGCAGCCACCAACCTGTCTGTGCAGCCCTTATATGCAAGAAAGTCAAGCAGTGGTCTCGCATTTCTCTCTGACCTTCCAGAATTGCAGACACCACTTATCACAGGGCTTCCCCTGTGGAGGTGCTCAGAAGTTGGCGGGAAGGCAAGCAGTGGGTCTCACTAAGCAAATACACTGTCAGCAGTGAGAGTCAGGGTTACCTGTCGGGGTTCTGCGTGCACACGTGCATCTGTAAGAGGATCCGCTGGGTGAAAGTCTTAAAGCACTGCCCACATTTCCAAAGATGCCAGTCACTGAACTCCGAGTGGAGCTGGCTTGTGGAAGTTGGGCTCGCAAGGACTCGCTGGTTTTTCACGTTGATTTGATTAAATCCTGATTCAATGGGCCCAGACTTATCCAGAAGAGAGAAGTTCCTGCTGCATGGAGTCTGGGGGAAAACAACGGAGCGCTGCTGGGTGGTAGGGGCGAGTTTGCTGCTTTTGTTGAAGGGCTGCAGGGTGTCTTGTCTGCACATGGCTTCCATTACCGTTGAAGGGACATTTACTAGGAGAATAGCAATAGTTTAGAAGAACAGTTTTATTAGCCTTTAAAATAAGCACAATAACACATACTTTAAAAAAATCAAATAAATCAACATTTTAAAAATTTGTGTTTCTGGATGCAGAATTAACATAACAAACCATCTGATTTGAGGGGAAAAACTATTATCACAGATTAATAACTCATCTGATGCCTATTTATTAAGCAACTATATGCTCAGGATTGTTTTACATGGCCTTTGCCCTCATGGAGTTCACTTATGACTTGAGACATACAGGAGTCCATAGTGAGCACCACACTGCACCTATGCCTGGAGGGAGTTTAGATGGGAGGCACAGCAAGGGAGACGGAGTGAGCAGGGGATGTTGCCCAGAGAGGGTAGCCCTGAGCAGTGCAGAGAAAATGGATTCAGCTTGACTGATGGAGAATTTCAGGCTTTCCTCCAGATTTTGGCAGCACAGGATAGGTATCCAGGAAAAGCTATTTGAAGAGATGAAGGGAACGAGATGAAAGACACCTGGAGGCAGGAGAAGTCTAGCATGCAGGTGAGAGGAGGCAGGAGGAGTCTAGCATGCAGTAAGGGAGATGGGCTGACTGAGCAGGGCATGGAATCTGGTCACTCTAGGAATAAGGATTGGGGGTCAGAAGGAGACCTCAGAGGGCCTTAAAAGTCCAAATAAATAAGATATTTCAGACCTAGGAAGTAGACACAGACTATTCCTGAGCAGAGGGATAGCAAGAAAAATAGAATCAGTGTTCAGGAAGGGCTTGAGAGAGACCTGATTTATAGATGGGATGCAAGTGGATAAGGAAAGAGTAGGAGGCAACCAAGTGTGGTGCTTGTGACTCGGGCTTTGGAATCTGAAAGACCTAGGTTCAAATCCTGCCTCTGCCTCTTATTAGCTTAGTGGTCTTAGGCAAACTATTCAATAGCTCTGGGCCACAGTTATTCCATCTATAAAATGAGGACAGTGGTACTAATGCTTCTAAAAATAATAGCAGCATGGTGTGGTAGCTGAGATGGCTGAGGTTTTAACTCCACTATTTACTAGCCTTGGGCAAGTATGGAACATCTAAATCCGTGGTTTGGTCCCTGGTATAATGTAAAATAGTCACTCTCAGGACTGAATGACATAATATAGAGACAGCATTTAGTAAAGAGCTTGACCTATGATTGACACTAAACAGATGTTCGGCCCTATGAGCCTTAGCATCCTCATCTTTAAAGTCCCCTTTTACAAGGTTTCAATACATCAATGAAAGTACTTACTATAGGGCCTACCATGAACAGCAACTACCATTTTTATTATAGAAGGAGAAGCGACAGCTGTGAGGGAGATGGCCCTAAACTGGGGTGGTGGCAGTGGAAGTGGGGAGAGAACTAGAAGAAATACTTCTCAGGAGATAAATCTAATAATATATATAGAATTTGTTGTTCTTTTTATTAAGACATTAGTGAGTTAATAATATTTATAAACTATTTGCTGGTCATTTCATAGGTCCAGAAGTGATTAGAACCTAATAGGCTTAAAAATTCTTCTTTTTTTATTTTAACTACTATATCTATGGGTCATTTCAAGGCTGAGAGATTAAAGTTACCAGGTGGTCAAGACAATGAAATTAGAGACCAAAAATTTTGAAAAGGATATTGGCAAAAAGACTGTGATAGCAAGTAACAAAATAATGCAGACTATGGCCACTGGCTACCAGTTCAAGGCTGCGTGGCAGGAAACACATGACCTGGGAGCACTCCTCATGCCCTGCCACAGACCATCGCTGAGAATGCTACATGGCACGAAGACGCAGGCATCCTCAATGGTAGGGGACTATGACTACCACGAAGCTCTGTGCTCAAGTGGACAGGGAGATGCCATGTGTGGGCACAGAAAGGGGTAAGTGTGCTGCCTAAGCACTCTTCAACTGAGAACATTCTGTAGAATCACATGTGTTAAGCAAATCCAACCAGAGGACTAGCTCTGTCTGCAGCGCTCCGTCAGCATAGCCCATACTATCTTAGGAAAGAAAAGTAAAGCAAGAGACTTGCAGACCTAGAAAGAGCCTAGCATTTGTCTAGTTGACAGTTCTTAACCTTGGCTACTGCACATTAGACTCACACAGGAGAATCTTTAAAAATTACATTATAATCTCTCCATAGGGCCTGGGCATCTACATTTTTTAAAGTTCCCCAACTGCTTCTAAAGTGAAATCAGGGCTGAGAATCACTGATCTAATCCTACCTTCTCCTGTCACAAATGACAAAAGCCGAATCCCATGAAGGTCCAGTAACTTACCCTGGGTCACACATTCACTTAAGGACACATCCAGGTGGCAAGTTTTAGCTTTCAGACTTTTAAGACAGAATTTTTTTTTCTGACCATACACTCATAGCATGCCTGCTCAATAGCTGTGTTTCAAAATTTAAAGGACGTTTTTACAGCTAGTACATTGTTTTGTGTGTATTATATACATAAATATACATGTTATATATACTTAGGTTATACCTATACTTATATACACCTACGTACATATGTTTGTATGTATGTCTTTATTCTATATACAAATATTTATGTATATTTCAGTTCTGGGGCAAAAGAATATAATCAATATAGAATTTGTGGACAGTTTTTACACTTAAAAAATATTTTATGGCACACAGATTGTTACTTTTTAAATAGGCACTGAAAGACAAGAAGGAATGTTTTGCCATGTTCTGGCATTTTTTTAAATAAAACATAAAAACAGCAGCATTGTCAGAGATTGGGGTAGAACCTTCTTGTTTGGCCCTTTCATTACTAATCCAGAAGAGGCAAGGCACAGGGAAGCCCACAAGGTTTTAGGTAACACTAAGCTTTCACAGGCCAGGCAATTTCAGACTAACAGGAAGTAATGCACGGTGAGAAAAACCATAGAATGAAGATGTCATCAACATGCAAGAGAGCGGGAAACACTGACCAGCTGCTTCACTGTAGGAAAAGGAATAAAATGCTTCTGGGGGTAAATAGTACAAATAATACTCTAAGTGTAGATGATAGATGCTGAGCTCTGACTTACACTCCTAGAAAGTAACCTAACTGAGCCGGGCACCGTAGCTCAGGCCTGTAATCCCAGCACTTTGGGAGGCCGATGCGAGCAGATCACCTGAGGTCAGGAGTTCAAGACCAGCCTGACCAACATGGAGAAACCCTGTCTCTACTAAAAATACAAAATTAGCCAGGCGTGGTGGCACATGCCCGTAATCCCAGCTACTTGGGAGGCTGGGGCAGAAGAATCACTTGAACCTGGGAGGCAGAGGTTGCGGTGAGCCGAGACCGTGCCATTGCACTCCAGCCTGGGTAACAAGAGTGAAACTCTGTCTCAAAAAAAAAAAAGTAACCTAACTGATTAATTCTAAAAAATTGTTAAGGTCACATAACCTTTTATATTAAAACAAAAGAATGTGTGGGTGACAGGGGAGTAGGGATAAAGAGAGATTGATTCATGGGTAGACATTTACAATTTGGTAGAAGAAATAAGATCTAGTGTTTGATAGATCAGTACGGTGACGATAGTTTACAATGCTCTATTGTATATGATCATGCCACTGCACTCCAGCCTGGGTGACAGAGTAAGACTCTATCTCCTAAAAAAAATTTAAAGCAGCACTTTTTAGGAGACACGCAAGATTATTCTTCCTAAATATTTGCCTCACTGATTATGGCCATTAAAGGTATAAACTAAACACAAGAAATTTTCAGAAAAAGGACAAGAAATTTCATCCCAACACAAGAAAGACAACATAGACAATGGCAAAAGGTGCAGAGATGGGTTATTAAAATGACCAAAAAGATGAAGTGGTTTCTGCAAGAAGCAATATTGAGCTAGTCAATCTCTTCAGTTTGGAAACGCAAAGATTAAGGGGAAGAGGGCAAACTCTCAAAGCCTTAAAGGATACAGTCAAGGAAGAACATGAACTCATGAAATTTGGACAGTTAAAATATTGAGAGAGGCAAATTCAGGATCTATAAAACAAAGTTCAGTTTACCCCTTCCTCATTCATTCATTCAGTCCACAAATAGTTGCTGAGCATCTATTACATGCCTGACCCTGTGCTAGGCACCATGGATAGAAGGGGATCAGGAAAACCATAGTCACTGCCCTCTGGCACATAAACTCTAGTGGGAAAGATAGATATTAAGCTGATGTTTTTACAGATAAATATTTACTCAGTTTCATCAAATGTAACATTCCATTAATTTCACCATTATAATTATAAGTCACCATTAATTGCAAGACACCAGTTTCAGAAAGATTAAAATGTAAAAAAAAACCCATAAATTTTAGAATTGACAAAATACAGTTAAGACAAGTGTGGTAAGTGCTGTTAGAGAAAAGAGAGGATATCAGGAAATGATAAATCAGGGATGGCTAAACTTGGGGTATGAGAGAATCTGAGTTCCTGAGGGGTACACGGACATCATTCAAGTGCAAAGGGAGGAAAAGGCAATGCAAAAAGATGGAATATCGGCAGCTTTGCCATAGAGTCTTGTGCCATGCTGAGGTAGGAAGGAGCTCAGGACACTAAAGGAATGGAAAAAAATGCAATGTGGCCAGAGAGAGAAGAGGAGACGGGCTGCAGCCGAGGCTGGAGAGGAAGGCAGCACAATTGCCAATGCCTGTGGGAGATGGACAGGCCACGGAAATATCTGACGGGATGATGGGAGGCGGGTTAACGCAACAGAGGATGGTGGGGGTGGTAACATTCTGAACAGGGCATGGCCAGTCTAGAGATGTTTGGAATCTAATCTTGTAAAATGCTATATGGGCTGTAGAAAATGTTTCTGGAGACTCTATGTGACCCATAGGCTACCATATTAAGGAACTGGGGATTTAGCAAAGAGTAATGGCAAGCCAAAAAAAGATTTTAAGCTTGGGTGTGAGATGATCAGATTTATGCTTTAAAGGCATCATCACTCTGTATCGGTAAATAAAGAAACAAAGTACAGAACAGTGTATACAGTGTGCTACATACACATGTGGGAGAATGACAGCCAGAGAATAAAAGGGGGAATATGATTAGATGCTCAAATAGGTAAAAATTATCTCTGAAAGAATACCTGAGAATCTGCCAACATTATTGATGGCATCTTGGAAGGAGACTAGACTTATATGTCCACAGTACTTTCTGCATTTTGGTCTATGGGACAGTGCTACCTATTAACAAAACAAGTGAATAAACTGAAACAATAAAATAAGCAAGTGGTTGAAACTTCACTCTGGCCACCATGAACTAAAGAAAGAAAGTGTGAAGTCATGCAGAAGGCTACCGCAGGGGTCCAAGCCAGAGTGGATGGTGACACTAGTCAGGTGGCAGCAGAAATGAAGTGAAGAAATGCATTAAGAATATGCAATCAACAGGACTTGGTGGCTGATTGGATAGAAGGGTGAGCAAGAGTGAGGTGTCAAGGTTTCTCGATAGAGCAATTGGATGATTGGGAGTGACAGCTGCTGAAAGATGGGAGAGGCAGTTAGTGGGAGTGAATAGAGTGGTTTTAGTTTTACACAGGTTTGGTTGGAGATGCATGTGAGACACGGAAGTGAAGATGTTGCCAAGACAGCTGGAGAGGAGTCTGGGGCTCAGTAAAGAGGTCTGGATTGAAAATGGAAATCTGGGAGTACCTGTCTCAAATTAGGTCACACAGGAAACAGACTCTGAAATGGGGATTTGGGGTTTGGGGATTGCTCTCAGGATCAACACCTGTTGGGAAGTGAGGCAAGCAGCACTGGGCTGAGGGAGGAGTTTAACAGCTCTGGAGCTGGATGGAATGAATGTCCTTTAGGGTTGTCCTGGTTTGAGGCAAGGGAACCAGTCCTTTATACACCCCACATTGACCAGTCATTGGACATGGGCTACTGTGGGAGGAAGTATGACCAAGGGCGAGGTGGTTCAAGTGGGCTAAAGGTAATTCCTGGAAACAACTCATCCAAGATGTCAGCCCCCTACACTCCCACAAACAGTCGGAATGACCATCTCCATCCAGTAGCAAAGCTGGGCTTGAGGCAGCACACCACAATATCCTACAGCACGCAAAAAGTCAAATCTCTCATAACTGTGACTTTCCCTGAGACCTTTGTCATTTGTCTCTGTCAACACCTTCTTGTTGGAGTCTTGTAGAAGAGTCAGAAGCATCCCTGGGGAGTGACTTCTTTCTTCTTCTAGGAACCTACAGGTTTCAACAGCTCTAGACCAATTTTTATATTAGTTTCCTGGCTCAGGGTTTCCATAGCTGGCAAGTAGTGCAAAATCAAGCCTCATAACATCCTATGGCTAGGGCTAGGTTTTAGAGTGTGACTTCGTTTTCACCAATGCCCCAAGATGGACAGTTCCTTAGCTTACTGGCTTGAGGGCAGCATTTTTCTATTCCCCATTCAGGGACAGGATAGTATCTTTTGGTTCCTGGTTCTAAGCCAATCCCAGCTTTGCACTGTACACAAGAGGCCTGGAACCTTGACTCCTCCCAGCTGAATGACTTAGAGAGCCTGACAGCCCCGAGCTCAAGCTCTCTGCTGTGGCCACCTCACACAGCATCTGCACAGTGTTTGATATCGTGGTTATGTGCTTATGTGTTCTCTTGTAGACTGAGCTCCTCCAGGACAGGGCCTGGGTTTTTGCACCCATCACAATGCTTCCCCTGGGGCCCTGCACAGATGGTCTTATGGACTGAACTATACATTATCTTCTAAAGGTCACCGCTAAGGGCTTGAGTAGGGCCTTCCTGACTCTGACCTAGTTTCTCGCTGTTGGTGGAACGGTGGGGGTGAGGGGCACCGTGCAGAGGTCCCCCTTTTTATTTTCTGCTCTTTAAAATCAAAATAAAAAGGCAGGACTCCTCCAGGCAGGGTTTACTCCAGTGCAGCAACTCCCCTGTTGCCATCAAGGTTCACATTCTGCCACCTCAGCTTCATATGCTGAGACTGAAAAAGCAGCAGGAAGACTTGTTTAACATTTATTCCCAGGATTTTTTTTAATTTCCTCTGAAACGAATATGAATACACTAAGGTCTTTACACTCTGCAGGAGCTAATCCCCCACTGGAAGCTTTGGGGAACCTCATTCCTTTTTGCGGATGCGATCTGTCGACACAGGCGTTCCTTCAGGCTCTTTTGAAAGGCCCACAGTGGATGGAAAGGCACTCTTTTTGGAGCTGTATTACATTTATAATATGACTTTTTTAAAAAGAAAATAACATAGGAATTGCTTCCAGAACCCAAATGCCTGTGTGAACTGCTGTCTTCTCTGAGTCAAGGCAGCTTTCAATGAGCTGTCCGGGCAGTGAGTGTACCCACGGCCGCCCTGCTTTGGGGCCGCCGGCGGAGCGGGTACGTCCTGAACCCAAACCCACCGAACACTCTCGATAGGAAATGTGTACTTTCAATGTTGAAAGAACCATGGGAATAAAGTTATATTTTTATAAATGAAAGTGCTTAATATTACTCACTAAGTAAAATCATATTTTCTTTGAATGCCTTGGTCCAGGTATCAATTTCATTAACAACAACAAAAAATCTGCCTGAAATATTTAATCCATTCTAATAATGGTAATAGAAATTCTCAGTATTTATTCAGTGCACATTTCTTCATTGTTCACTGTGTGCAGAGCCCTATAAAGAGGCTCTGTGGAGGTATTTTATCGAAAAAGTCTTTGATCTCAAGAAGCTTCTTTTTAGGTACCTAATTTATTTTGTGGCCAGTTCAGTGGGATAAAAATTGTCTTGGAATTGCTAATCCAGTGGAGATGATTTAAATTACTCAGGGCTGTGGAAGGCTATCTGTTAAATTATCTGTCCATGCCCTTTTACACATTTGTGCTTTTAAATCACAGAGTATTTTCTTAGCACAGAAGAAGGAATCCTCATTTAGGTGTTCCCAGGTCTCCCAGTGAATCACATGGAATGAGAATCCATCTTAGAGGCAGTCAAAGTCATATATCTACCCAACACTATCTGATGAAGCCTTCTGCTGGTTTCTTGGGTGGCCAATCACATGACAGATATATGACTCTGAGACAGGAACTAAAATAAAATTCCTATAATACCCTTGGGGGAAAGGGGATTGTCACTGTTGAGCACTTTAGTCAATGGCTTAATTCCTTTTAAACTTCCCTCAACCCTTACTTAGAGCTCTGAACGGAACCCAAAAGAACTACTTAGTTTTCCTACTGAGTCTACAATACTTCAAGCTGATGTAGCTTTGCAAATTTTCTTTCAAGGACTTCAGGTGCTAAATGATATATCATACATCCTGGTAGAGTTTATTCAATACTCTTAATCATCAATCTCAAGAATGCTTCACTCAGGTTAGACACTAGCAGAAAGAAGAACTGAAAAGCAAACTGGTATGTTTTTTCCAGAAAGTACATTTTTGGCATGGTGGCACCAAATCTGAAGGCCAGTGGTATGCTCTTAGACACCCATTGTTAGGTGGATGTGAATGGCGCACAGACCCAAAAATGCTCTACTCCAACCCCTCAATCCCTCCCGTCCATGTGACAGACAGCATTGTCAGGTGGAAGCACCATGTGGATATGAGTCTCCCACTCCAGAGATCCAGATCGAGGGTAAGAAATGCATTTCCTAAGTGGTCACTCCACAGTTTCCATTTCTGGCTCAGAGCTTAGTAAGTGGTCATGCCATCCTTCCAGCTCCTCAGGCCAAAAGCCTCAAAGTCATCCCTGACTCCTCTTTCTCACTCAGCATCTAATGTGTCAGAAAATGCTGTTGGATTTACTTTTAAAACATATCCAGAATCCAACTACTTCTCACCACCTCCACCACTTCCATACTAATCCAAACCACCATCATCTCTCCCCTGGATTCCTGCAAGAGCCTCTAGCTGGATTCCCTGCTCTTCCCCCTGTCCAGTCTACTGTCCAGTCTCCACTCAGGGATTATTCCTGAAAAAAATTCAGTCAAATCGTTCTTTTTCTCAAAACCCTACAACAGCTCCCTTTGCCCAGCTCACACAGAGTTAGAGCCAGGGTCCTGACAATGGCCTCCAGGGACCTACAAGGTCTTCCCTGCCCTAGCACACACCCACATCTAAGTTAATCCCTCTTCACCTCGCTCACTCAGCTGCACCCATGCTGACCTCTGTGATGCTCTTCCAACATGCCAGGAACATTCCCATCTTGGGACTTAAAATTGTCTGGCTGCCAGGAATGCTCTTCTACCTACTAACACATGGCTTATTCCTTCACCATCTTAAGTCTTTGCGCAAAGGCCACCTTCCCAGTGGAGCTTACCCTGTTCACTCTCTGAAACTGTAACTCCCAACTCCTGGCACCTCTTTACCCCTTTTCTGCTTTATTAGCCCACAACACTTATCACCATCTGACCAACTATTTATTCACTTATATATCTGTTGATAATCTGTCTTCCCCCATTAAAATGTAAGCTCCATGAGGGCAGGGATTCTTGTCCATTTTGTTCACTGCTGTATTTATATCACCCAGCAAAGACACTGGCTCATGGTAGGTGTTCCTTACACATCTGAACAATGAATGAATAAATATTTGGCCTTGATATGTTTACTCTAGACATTCCTCAACACACACACCACAACAACAGCTTCAGAGTCTGTAGCAGGTTGTAGTCGTCAGGTTCCAACCTACAGACAAGTCCATGTTAGTAGATGGGGAGGCTGGCTGATGCTGACGCCTTTCTGTGCATAGATAAAGATCTAGTTTTGGGAGCATGGGGCATGGAGCCTTTCTGTTTGAGGCAGAGCACAGTGGCTTCTACGTCTACATTTGCCTCTCACTGCATACTCATGGCCAACACTGAGATTTTCTCCTATGAAAACAGGAACTCCCTCAAACAGGAATATGGCTGCAGAAAAGAAACTTTCCAGTGGAAGCTTGCAAAATCAGAGGAATGTACTATATGTCCAAAGATTTATTTCTTGATTTGAGATTGGTTTTGGGGTTAGGGTAAAATAGAAAAGGAAAGTTGATAGTAATAGGCTTTTTGATGATTTTTCTTTTTACAAAGAAATTAAAGACAAAATGGGAAAGAAATATCTGACCATCAGCATTTTGATCAGTCATAATATGGGCGCTTTTAAATTGTAGTTTTTGTGTATGTGAGTGCATGTGTTAGAAAGTGGAGAAGAGAATGAAAAAAAAAAACACTTTTTTCAAAATGAAGTGTCTTATCCATTATCAAAAGATAACTGTTATCTTTGTTTCTTTTTGTAGCATAACATCAAATTATCAGTTCACAAATTAGTCAGTTTGGTGACAAGAAAACACAATATCACTAAAACCAGTGTTTCTCACTGAAGCATATCAGAATAACCTAATTCTGTTCCAAATACTGGAAATCACTTTAAAATACTTTTCAAATAACGGATAGAGCAGAAATATAAAGTTTACATGAAAGTTGCTGCAAGTTCACATTTGCCTAGATGTTAATTCTTTTAAAGATAATGGTTGGCACGGTAATAAAGATAGGAGAAAATTACATGTTTCCAGACATGGTTTTAGACAAAAAATTTAGAAAGACACAAATTCCTCAGTCACATATCTACCATTTTAAATATTATTTCTCATGTAAATGACTATGTAGGAGGAAGCACACCCAATCAACTAAAGGGGTGTTACCCCAATTAAATATCATTGCTTTCTTATTACTTCATTTTTGCATACAGTGTGGCTCCCACAAGACGGTACATCCCTTCAGAGCAGAAGGTGAATCTTACACTGCTCTTGTAATCCCTAAGGTGGCAAGCACAGAACCAGACACATAGTAGGTACTCAGTGAATACCAGCTGACTTAACTTGCTTCCACTATTATTTAAAATTTAAAATTCTGGCAAAGGCTTTGAAGTTGTTAATAAGTGAAGGACTGGCCCATACAGGTTAAGATACCCTAGAGAAAGCAGACGACATGCAGGGAAAAGAAAACGATAGAACAGACTTGTATATGTTTGTGTTACTTATTATAGTGAACCACGTTTCATGAGTTTCAAAAAAAGCTCTTAAAAAGTTAGCTTTGAAATAGGTATATTGAAATGTGAATTCAGAGCTAAAATAAATTCTTACAGTTTTCATCCTGGGCAATGCATTGTAAGGGGATCCCAAAGAAAGACGTATAGCTGTCATTGTACCACACCAGAAGCTCGGTGCCCCTAGGGATATCTATACAGGCTCGGTAGAATATATTCGACCTATTCAAAACAAAAGAAAACCCAGCTTAGTAATACATAGGACTCATGTGCCCCCATCCATATTTTTATTGCCCCGAAAAAGTTCTGCACAGCTGCATCTAAACAGTTTGTTTGTAATAAATTTACACCCAACTGATTGTCCCCAGCAACCAATTAGAGTATGTAACTCAGTATGATAAACAGCATTCAGTTAATTTCCACAATGACCCTCCCTAGAATGAATTGGCTGAAGAGACAGATATTTAGCCCAGGAGATATCAGAAAGGAAGAATTCATTAAAAAAAAATTTCATCTCACACTAATGAGAAAATTCCCTCTCTGGAAAACTGCAAAGACACTGGTGCCCCAACCTCATATATAAATACTATTGATTTCTTATTTGAAGGAAAAACATTAAATGTATTATTGCAACTTGGCATTGGGAGTTCCAAAATTTGTAATAAAATTAAGCAGCTTTGTGATATAAGGACTCAGGGAAATAAAAATCCTCTCCACTGCTCTTCTTCTAAAGTTTGATACAGGAGAAGAGAAAAACCATCTTATGTGAAATGGATGGAAATTCAATAAATACAAGAGGAGCACTTTACTCTGGCTGAAAGATTACACTCTGAAATGATACAGTGAAGGTACCGAGAAATGAACATTTTTTATAATAGCTTTGGTACTGTAAAAAAAAAAACCTGCAGATTAAAAAAATGAGGAGACCGAGACTGGTTTTCTCAATGAAGAATTGCTACAAATATGAACCTCAAGTTCAAGATAAAAGTGTGTAGGGTTGGTGGGCCTTAAATTTCTCCTTTCTGTAAGGAATTGGCTGTAGCAGGGCAATTTGTTCCTTGTACAACACTGCAGACATAAGGCGAATGCTTCTCCACATTTTTCATGGCAGTGAGATATGCACTTGTCAACATATTTTGTCACCACAAAGTGGCTCTTGGCAATAGGATCATAAAGATCAATAAAAAAGTGCAGATTCTCAATATTTTACTTGCAGCTGCAAAAATTTCATTTATCTTGTTATTTTCCTTACTTGCTGCCATTCTGTCTCACGAGGGCACTGCTAGCCTAAGCAGAATGTTTTTCCCAACATTCTATGAATATCTGACAAAAACTCCAGCCAGTTGCCTAGCTCTTGCTACCCTTCCTCCCTCTGCATCTCCAAGAGCTGTGCATTTTATTAATTCTTTCCACTGCTGCATAAAAAAATCAAAATTGGAGCTGAGCTATAAATCACTGGCATCTCCTAACTTGAGAAAAATTGAGTCTACTTTGTACTTCACCCTTGCAACATTTCATCTCTCGGTTTGGCTTCCCTTAATATAAACACTGCGCCCAGCAAATGAATGTGCTAAAACCAAATGACACACTTTGCTGCTGAAAGAGCAGAACTGTTTTCAAGCAATGGGTGGTCTTCTGAGGCACCGAGTAGGCCGAAAGGGGGAAAAAATGTGTAAGCATACACCATTCCTTACAAGTGGGCAGAGCTTCCAAAACTCGCAGAAATCTCTGCATGTTGAAGCACATCAAAGGGATTTTTCCCTTTTCAGATAATATTTCCTTTGCTGACATGTATTTAGTATTGTGGTTGGATGACTCATAAAGATAGCTTCATGGCGTCCCAACGCAGTTGAAGTGGAACACATGCCAACAAACATTATTGTCAGCCTCAAAATAAAAACAAAACGTTCAGCTAAGGGTCAATCAATCAAGGGCGCTTTGAAGAAAATTCCATTTAGATATTACAAATCATAACAGAATGAATTTAAACCAGCTGACTTTTTGTGAAGAGGACATTCATGTACAATAAAAATTAGCCTGGCTCTTCAGGGTCCAACTTTTCTATTTTCTTACTCTTGGACGTGGTCACTGGTGATGAATGCCAGTTTTTAAAATTGTGTTTTTGTATTTCATTTTGTAAAGATCTGAAGTAATCGAAAACAGATCGGCAGAGAGAGCTCATAGTGTAAGCGCCATCATGAAAGGGAGAGTTGTAGAAAACCCACTTAATATTGACAGATAGGCAATGACTTACCCATGTCCACCTTCCTCTTAGGGGGTTCTTGTTTTCCCAAATTCAGAATTTGCCTCAATAGCTCCCTGGGTACCCATTACAGAACCAAACTATCTCTTACTAAGTGGACAAGCACAATCTTCACTAATTTTCTAGCTCAGAGTTTTATAAAAAACATCACAACAGAAATGCAGCTGTAATAAAGGTGAATAAAGCCCACATACAGCAGTGTAACGAAATACTGTCTTGTGCTACTTCATTTAAACCGTTGCTTGATGAAATAAAACTGCACTGAAAACCAAGGCGGTGAGTCACATACTGCCCAAATTTTTTTTAATTGAAGACCTCAGAGAGCAAGCCAAATTTGTGCAGCCTTTAACCAACAAGGGGAAGAAAGTTAAAAAGAAAAAACTTAAGCTTCGTTTAAAAAAAAAAAGAGGAAAGGAAAATAAATAGCCATAGGCAGGACTCCAAGTTGCTGAGCACAGAGCCCTCTGCTTTGATGTGTCTGTGGTGCCTAATAAAGCTAAACAGTTGCTTCTGATTCTAAAGGGAACACGACTGTTTATAACTGAGGTCATATATTTATATGGCACACGTTTTCGAGGGATTTTAAGAAAAGAAGGCTTAGTGGTGGGGCTTTTTTCCTATTTGATTTGTTTTTGCCCTCTCATCTCCACTCCAGCCTTCCTTAGCACTAAGTGGAAATGCTTCACCAGCAGGTGCACTGAGAAGAACTGGCTGAGCGTCCGGGGAATCCACCCTGCTTCTCAGCTCCCCAGAGGCCTCCCTATGTGGACCCCCTAAGGGAAATGGGGATGGCTCCACCCTGCCTTTGTTATCCTCTGGGTTTTGCCCATACCTTTCAGGAAACCAGGGGCTTCTCTATGCCCGGAAGCTGCCTCATCAACTGAAACGAATCCTGAATCATCAAAGGGCCAAACCCACTGCCACCTTTAAACGGAGCAGGAGAGTTACCCTGGCTCTGTCACTGCCACTAAGTCTAACGGTTTTGGAAAGGTATCCTTGGGAAGGTAGAGAGTTCTTGGTTTCCCATGCTGTTGTGCAAATAAAGCTATTCCTCAAAGGAGACAGCATGAAGGAGACTGAAAGCAAGAGACCTGAGGCTGAATCTCTGACCTTCTACTTATCTGTGTGAATACGTCTGCTTGGGAAAAGCACCCCAAGTCAGTGGGTTTGCTGGGCTCATTCAGACCATTCTGGAAGTTCTAATGACATGGGAGTAACTTCACCATGTGCACAGAGTGAAGGAGGCCATCTACTAGAACTTTTAATCCTAAATGTTCATGAATGCTCTTACTGTCATAGGAACTAAGGAGGTTTCAGAAACCTAGCAAAAAAAAAAAAAAAATGCCAGTCCTTGCAGAGTTCTGCAGGATTTTTTTTACCCACCAGCGGCAAGCCTGAATTTGTATATGCAAGCCAAATGGCTTCAGCTCTGTAGGTGGTAAATCAAGATATACTTTACCTGTACTGAACTACTGTTAGATTCTGTTCTCCGCAGTGCCTTGCACATCGGATATACCTCATCCAGCTCGACTTACTAGGTTCCCCACCATCAATAAAGTGCTGTAGTGTCCCATCCTGGTCATATATCTGGAGAAGAGGTCAGAAGGTCAAGTAGTTAGAACGAATCATCAGCAATCATTTTCCCTGCTTCCCTTGGTGTCTTTATGTGTCAGCTGCAGAAATTTATTGCCCTTAGGTTTGCCAGTGCTTATTGATGCTTGTGGACACTCAACCGGAATAACAGGAAAATATGTTTTGATGATGCAAGTCGATCATGTTTTTCTTATCAAGCCAATCTTCTCTGTATTAAACATATTTGCGGTATCTCACGGATGTGACCATATTTCCCAAAGAATATTTAACTGATTTTGACAGGCTAGTCTTAAGTAATGAGCTGCTGGATAAACAAAGCAAGCTGAAAGGAGAGGCCGCACTGACATTGTTGGAACATCCACATTCGTGGCCCCCCAGTCTCAAACACACAACTGCCCAGAGGCATTCAGGAGGCAGTAACTGCCTGTTCAACAGGCTGGGCGACACCCAGCAGAAGGCAGTTGGAGAGTTATGGAGCTGTAAAGAACTGGCAAAACAGACTCTGATTTGGGTGAAATAAATGGACTCTCACCTCAAAGAAGATGTAGGGCTTCAGTTTTCAGGACCTGAAACTAGTAGGAGAGGAGTCATTAAAAAAAAAAAAAAAAAAGAGAGACCCTCAAAAAAGGAAAGAAAAAAATGGCTGCCTCCTATGAATCCTACATTTCTTAACTGAGTTGTCTAATTGTTACTGCCTCACATCAGTTCAAGCATATTTCCTTTCAAGAAAGCATTTGAGAAAATGAAATCCGCTTCAAACCACTCAATAAGCATGGGACAAAAAGTCTTGTGAAAGCAACTAGGGAGCCAAGCAAACACAGAGTCAGTGCCAACAGCAGAGGCAACAGCTTGCCTTTCCAGAAAAGATTTCAGATACAGGGCACTTAGGGGGACATGGTATCTAGAGAAGTGGGAGATGAGGAGGTCATGTATCCACAGCAATTCTAGAAAGTCACTCCCAGTCCTGGGGCCATCCAGGAAGCAGGGACAGTTTAAAAAGTTTTCTAAGGGTTTAAAAAGTTTTCTAAGGGTATGGTTCTCAGAAGGACCATCATACACTGCACCTTTTCAGATAAAATCAGCAGTGGGATCCTTCTGGTAGCTACTTCTCCAGAGCATCCTGACAAATCATATCTCTCACTCTTGCTAGTCAGTCCTTCCACTTTTCCTTTTCAAATAAGCATGGAAAATAAGTGTTAGAGAGAGCCTCACTGGTTACATTTAGGCTCCAAAATTAGTATGGTCATTCATATTAGTTTAGCTCAGCAGTTCTATTCTGGGGGAGGGGGTGCAAACGGGCTTAGTGATGACAGTTTCTTTTTACTATCACTGGTCATTTAAAAACAGCTGAGTTTTTTTTTTACTTTATTTATTTTATTTTATTTTATTTTTTGCTTTTCTTGAACTCATTCCTCTCCAACCCCAACCTTTCCACTAACCCCACAATGAAAGACAAACATTAATCTGTTAAAAACAATTGAGAAGTTATGACTGGGTAAACACACCAGAGTGATCACAGCTGATAATCAATTTAGCTTGAGAAGAGTGAAGAGATTCTTGGATTATATTTATTTAAGCCTAATGACTTCTTCAAATTTCTAGGTTTTGGATAATGGCAAAAAATGGAAACATTGCATGGGGTGGCTACATCTGCTACATGAGCAATCTAATGATAGACAACATATTTAGGATTGATTACACTGTAGTTGTTTCTGTGTTTGTTGTTGTGGGGTTTTGTTTCTGTTTCTGTTTTTTGAAAAAAACTAGTTAAGATTCAAAATTTCAACTCAGAAACTGTTGTTGACAGCCTCAGAGTTGAAATTTTTTTTTTCTTTTATTATTATTATGATTATTATTATTATTATACTTTAGGTGAAATTTTTAATCTTAACCAGTTTCTTTAAAATTGCAACATTGACCAAAGCCATTTGGTTCCCTTAATGCCACTGTTAATCTTTAATGGAGTAAGAAATGTTGATGACCCAGCCCCCTACCCTCCTTTCCCTCAAGAATAAACCTTCCATAGGGACTGCTGGTGAAAATTATTATGAAGCATTTTGAGAAGTACACACAACAATCCTCCTTTGTGCATCAAGCCACTATCTTCAACAGCAAGTAAAATCCTCTAACATTTCTAACTAGTGGGGGCTGTCTTAACTGTTGGCTCATTTGATCACCAGCCACTAACCAGTCCACCTTGAAAATTAGTATGGAAAGTGTTTCCCCCTACACTCTTGTTTCAGCAGTAATCTTAACTAAGTATATTGTGACTACAAGGAAATCTACAATTTTTGCCTGCCTGATATAAACTGCTACTTGCCTTGAGGAAAAGTAAAAGGCTATTTGTCAGGCTTTTCCCAAATATCACACAATGTAGCACATGGCATGAGGTTTGGCTTTCCTGGCTTTAGCTAATACTAATATTATAATATTTCACATGAAACTGTGACGCAAATCCCATGCACCTACTTAAACCCCATAACTACATACCCAGAGTTGAACAGACTCATTCAACCTTGATACTGCTTTCTCCCTCAGCCCCCAGAGCCTAGCCATCATCAAATCCAGTTGAATTTGCCTTCTATGTACTTTTCAAGTGCATTTATGTCATTCTCTCCACTGTTAACCATTTTAGCCCAAATGAGATTTTTTTTCTCACCTAAAGTATAGCAAGAGCCTCTTAACTGATTTCAAAAAACATTAGAGAGAAAAATAAATGAAAAGAAAACCTAGCCCTTTTTTTTTTTTTTGTAGTTCAGTTTTTGCATGCATTGTTAAAACAGAGAAGCTATGTTACCTAATGTTAAAAACTATCTGTTATCCTCTTGGGAAAATATTTGTAATACATATCACTATACTATCAGCCTCTGATTTCTTTTGTGATTGTTGTTGCTGCTATTTTCAAACCATTGCTTTTAGTCTGTTCTTTATCTTTTATCAATAGGAGTAGAAATATGAGAAAAAGGGAGACCTAATTCTTACCTTTTTAAGGGGATTTTAACAGTATTGAATCTAATTCTATTTATTGGGACATCACACGTATGGTTGAAATAATGATCACACAATTTCTCACTCATTACAAATCATGCATGGCATTAACCAAAAGCTACCACAAGAAAGGAGTTGTATTGTGATCCTGGATATTAGGAAGTGCCACTTTCTCCCATGCTCTTATTTTCCTTGTGCAAAATCTAGCTTTAAATAAGAGCAGCAGGAGTAAAATATGCACCAGGGTTGCATGTTACAACAACTGGCTGTGAGTGGCTTGTCCACTGCTTTGTCATTTACCAAGGCTGCCAGCCTACGATAACAATAATCATAGAAATGGTATAAGCTAGTGACTGATCTAAGCTCGTTTTAACATAAGCATAATACCATCTGCCAAATGATAGGAATTGTGTGTATTGGTGGCTCTGAGCAAAGTGTTTCTCCTTTGCAAACTAGTGGCTCTCAGGCTAAATTCAAGCAATAGACCAACCTTGTTTTCCCTGCACAATGTTTAAATTTTTTTTTAATTTTATCTAGTTAAGATTTCTAACTTCTGAAAAATCAAAAGATGGGTCCTCGATCTCCGGCAGTGATCCCCTTAAGGTAAGAAAAGATGGCTCCCTTTAGACTGGGCTTCAGCTTTTCCAGTTCTGCAGTCTCTACCACTCCCTACTGTCTTACATGCTGCTTACCTCACTAATTTACTTACCTGTTTAGCCTCATTAGACATTTACGTTTGTAAGCCCAGCTGTAAGGGAATTCCTGCCACCACTGAAAATCAGTCCATTACAGCTGGGGGCACTTTCAAAGAAAACTGTTAGAAGTGACAGCCTAGGAACACTGCAAACATTCATCACTCCTGTGCTTCCCAGATGCCATCAACTGACCCAAGATCCAAGCATTCTGTCCTGTAGTTTTCCAGTGAAGGGGAGTGCAGAGCTTTGTTTTGTTTTGTTTTGTTTTGTTTTTGTTTTTAATTTCCCTTCATTTTTACCAGCGCAGGCTTTCAAAGGTCTTTTTAAGTGAAGGATCCCCTTTAATTCAAGGAAGGCTTAAATGTAATTCCACTATAAAAACAGATGAAAGTTGCCCTGGTTAAAAAATGAGGGGTTGATGGGAGCACCTCACCAGCACAACTAACCCCACCATGACTCTCTGAGATAGTTCCCAGGACAACTCTAGGGGCCCATGGTGAGCTGGGGGACCCTGTGTGAAAAAGCACAAGCAGCACATTTCCTCCAGTAGATAAGGCCTCCGTGAAGAACTCAGTCACCAACTCTTCTGCTAGAATGCCGAGCACTGTGGCTAAATTTAGAGCCCAGGAAAATCAGATTTGGAAGGGACCTCAGAGACCATCTGTTCCAACCCCATCCATTTATACAGAAGGAAATGGCATCTACAAAAGTTAGTACTTTAAGCAAAGTGAGACGACTAGTCCATGACAGAACCAGACCTCATCTCCAGGCCTTCTCACCTTCTCGCCACTTCTCTGCCTCCCCATCTGGGAGTGTGCTGAGGCCTTCCTCACCTCATTCAGTCCTGTAAATATCCTGAAGACAGCCAATGACCTCAGACAAAAGGAATTTGAATTATACCTTAATTATGAATCTGTTCCTCCCCGAACAGATTCCCTGGATTTCAGCATGGGGAGGGGGAAGCGGGATCCGAAGTTTTCATATAAAAGGGATTAGCCAGTTTTCAGGGAGTGAGGAGACATTTCAGACGCCCTCTCCCGTGTTCCCAACCCTGGCATATCCCTGTGCCAAGGCTCCAGATACTGGCATTTGGTTGTGTGTTGAAGTGCCAGCCTCCTTCAGTTTTTGCCAAGCAGCTGAGGTGAGGAAGCATATTTTGTGCCCATACACCTAACACAGGGCCCAACACATAGGAGGAATCCAATGCATGCCGAAGTAATTGAATTCTCACAATAATTCTGTATCTTCTTAAAGATCTTGGATTTTACTCAAAGCTTAAGAAGAAATTACCACTAAATGCCATTAAACCTTGATTCTAAGTATTAACAACTAGGATTTAAAAATATTATGTTCTTTTTGAAGCCAATCTCTTTCAACTCTATGAAATACAAAGGTGAATTTCATATGATGATTTAAAATGGAATAAACAATTACCACAGAAAGGGCCCAGAAAAGGTCATTGGAGATTTCCAGTATAGACCTGTAAACCCAGTGCTGTTTAAAATCCTTTCACAGCTCATGGAGTATCCAGGGAAGACCAGATAAAAAGGCACGGTTTCTCAGATATCCTCTACCTATTTACACAGTGCCTTTACACAGCCCCATCTTTCTGTAAAATTCAGAAAACTGGGGTTCCAACGGTCAAGTGTATTAGAAATTTAAGAAAGCATACTGTTTGCCAACATAGATAAATATGTTTTACTACACAATTCCTCTCTGTGTCAGGAGGTAGAGGCCCAGTATTTCATAGTCCATAAGACAGCTCTACAACCATTTACTCAAAAAAATGATTCTTGGCTGTTTTGACTATGAAAAATTAGTAACCAGAATACTTTTATTGCTAAATAAAAGATTTTTAAAAGGTGAACGGTGGTTGTTAAAGGAGACCTTCTTAAGTATTCTCAGTGAAAACACACGATATAAACCACTATGGTTAAGGGCGACTGTAGGGTGTAGAGTACAGAGGTTAAGAGCTTGCATGTGGGTGTCAGTTTCAATGCATGTGAGTTACAATTGTGGTGATGTGATTTTGGTCAGTTATTTAACCTCTTAAGGAAACTGAGACTTTCTTTTTCTGAGGAAAAAAAAATGGTGCTAATAATAATCCCTACCTCAAAGAGCTGATATAAAAACCAAATAAGTGAGTATATGTAAAAGACTTAAAACAATGCTGGACATCTAGTAAGAGCTCAAAGAACATAGCCAGCCTTAGACCAACACTATTATTAGATGAGAAACATCAGCCTAGACATAATCTACTAACTTGCTCACGGACACTGGCCACAATATATTATGTGCAGCATATGCAAATAAACTATTTCTAAGGTTACCAGAGCATAAACTCATTGAGGGCAGGAGTGCATTTTAATCATTTTTTAATTTACTGATAGGTACCTTACACAGGGTTTTGTACACACCAGGAAATCAACTTTTGTTGAAAAAGAAAGGAGAAAGAAGAAAAAGATTTGGAATGACATCAAGGGAATACAGGAGTAAAACACTTGATGTATTAATAGTTTATATTTTATCTCCCAGATGAATCTATTTTTAAAATAAAACAAACTATGTCAAAATAAGAAATGGTATATGAATGTAAATACTGCCCAGAAAACGGTAAGGAAGCATTTCTTCAACTCCACACTTCCCTAAAGTTAATCAGTTTTTAGTTCATTGCAGTGTCGCTTGTCATGCAAAAGACATAGGCACCCACTATATCTTTGAGAACATTTCTGGAGCATGCTTGAAATTAACAAGTATTTATTACAAATGTTTTAATTAGCTGTGGCTTTAGAACCCCAATATCCCAATATCTCTCACTGAACATCACCTACTATATAGGATTGCTTGACCTCTGAAGTCACTGACATTTTTGACCAGAGGGAGCCCCAACTTACAGTGCCATATTCCTGCATGAACACTCAGTATGTTCAAGGTAGGTGAGCTGTCTATGCAGTCACATGTACCTGGATCCAGAGCCCGGGACATTTGTGGATTTCAGCCTGGAGTCTCAGAACCACAGAGATCCAGCACTGCTCCCCAGTCTAGAGAGGAAAACAGCAAATACCGCAACAGCGTGGCCTACTAACCTTTCTGGTTTTAAACTTTCAAATAAAGCTAAATCAAGGCTTGAGAAGAAAGATCATAAAATAAAATTTTCAAAACAAGTGAAAGCATCTGCCTCCACCTTCACACAAGGAAAGAACATCAGTTAATGACCAAGTCATACATACTCGTGTGGCATTTGAGTTTATAAAATACTTTTACAGACTTATTTATCTGTATAACTGACCTACAACGGAAGCTGAGAATATTATTCTGTTTTACAGGTAATAAGCCTTGAGCTGAGAAAGATGAAATGATTTGCTTGCAGTTATATAGTTGGGAAATGTGAATCATAGGCCACCATGTTATTGCTTTTTTCACCACATCCGATTTGCCCTATCAGAGAGAAATGTAGAGCTCTTCCTTTAAAACTAACTGAAATTCTCCAAATGAGGGTCATAAAAACATTCATAATGATTAATAAAGTTCTTTATCAATCAAATTTCTATTTTTAGAACAAATGTCAATTTAGTGAGAATTACTGAATCTGTTATTAAAATGTAAACAACCAGCAACCATGCAATGGATAAAGACACAAATCCCCATTTCTGCTTATTGCAATGTGTCATAATGACCAGCAACATTAAAAAAAAAAAAAGACAATGCATAAGACCGTGAATATGCATATTTTACAATAACGCTTCTTCATTAAACACCGACTAGTGTGCCCATATTATGTGTGTTCAGCTTTTTATTTTTTCTCAAATATATAATATTATACATGTTTTCATTTTAATAGTTTCTCCCTCCTCCATCCATTATAATTAACTTATTTTGTTGTTGTTTCTAATAAGGAAATCCTTTCCTCACTTTGGTTTGGAATATTTTGGAATGTCTTGAATGCCAAGATTCTAAAATGTGGCTTCAAAGGTCAAGTAATAAATGCCCCATAAAATAAGTGAGTAATGGTTATATACACCATTGCTGTATTTTCAGTAATGCTGATATAAAGCTGTATACTGTACTTTGTCAATTCACATTCATCAAGTTCCAGAAATATTAGAAAATCATTAGAGGTTTATGTTGAGTTTGCAGATAATACTAACATATAAGTCAAGACTGAAATATGGTAATCAGAAAAACAGTTGAAAAGTGTCAATAAACTGTAAAACACCCGTGGTGGTGTTTGCAAAGCCTTCTTCAGAGAGCCGGCCATGTGAAGAAATGGAAATGGGTATTTTGGTCACACTGTGGGTCAGCTACTGGTAAGTGTCAAGTTAGCAGAGGAGAGTCGGTGACTCTGAGGATTATGACATGGAGACTCAGGCACTCCTGAGAACTGTTGAGCATTTGGTGAATTCCACTTATCTCTGAAGATGGCAGCAGCCGTCGGTATGAAGCCTGCCATCCATCAATCTGGAGTCTTCTTCAGGCATCCTCTGTCTGTTGATCAGAGGAAGACTTTGGGGAATCAGGCTTCCATTATCAGGATTTTGTCTGTGATCTGAACAAGCCACTGAAACTTTAACTTTTCACTTGGCAGAAGCATATATGCTGGAAAAGTCCTGACAGTTCATTCATTTTGCTCCATCCTGGAGCCAGCTGATGTCTGACTGGTGAGACCCGCCCTCTTTGATGTTGTACTCTTTTGAGAGTGCCCTGCTGTGAAAAAAATTTTATCCATCCAAATTAAAGAGAAATATTTCTGCATCCAGCTGTTAGCTGTGACATGTTTGCCATTTTTCACGGCACTGGCTTGGTGCCATCCACAGGCTCTGCTGCAAACCTATCTTTTTCTCTCTTCTCCGTTGCAGCAATAATATCCACAGTGCACAACTGTCTCCAGTGTCCACACAACATCAACACTAAAAAGGAAAAAAATTATAACCCTACATTGCTAGGAACAACCTTGAAAATATTTGCATGGAGTAGTTTCTTTTTTGTTTTTTTTTCTCTCTCTCTCTTTTTAGTATCACTGTTAATGTATTTCACAGACTGCAAAATTCTTTGACACAATCTACCCATTTAAAAATTGCTTAAATCCAGTCTTTAAAAATCTATCTTTAATTAAAGCAGTCAACAAGAATTCTTGACATCTATTAAATATATTTACAAATGAAATGAATTTGGATCCTGCAAAAACTTATTTTGTATATACTGAGTTCACATTAAAAAAATAGACATTCATTCACGTGTTCATTTGAGCAGAGAGAGCTCTGTAAAAATAAAGAAAACTCTCATGAAAGTTTGAGTAAATATTTATATCTAACTAATCAAGAAAACCTGTATCTTCTTTTATTTATTAAGTGCCATGTGGGGGCTTATAAAGATTGCTGCCACAAACTGTGTGTATTGTAAACAAAGGGCAGCTTTCATTATTACCACGTTTGTCTCCATATCCTGAGATGAACGAGTAAGCACCACAGTTTCCAGCTTCCCTCCTATTCTGGCTTTTCTCTCTCTTCTCTCTCATATACACTTTTGCTGAGATGGAAGGGGATCAGTAAACTAGACCTCAGCCCTTGGCATCAGAGAATCCTGCCTTGCAAATAATCTCAGACTGTGGCTAGCAAATGTGAAGAGCTACTCAGCATCCTTTCTCGTGTCAGCGAAAGATGGATTTTGGAAAAAACAACACAACAACAACATGCTACATGTGAGAAAGTATCAATTTTGGAAAATAAACCACAGAGAAATTTGTATTAACATCTTCCTCCACTTTTAAAAATAAAGCCTTAATTTTGTACCAAACAGGAAATGGAACTACTATTTTGTTAAAATAATCCTACAAATAATAGTAGTGTGAACTGATGGGATTTGCACGTTACATACAATCATACACCAAATAGTTCTGCACTAGAGAACTATAAAATGACACATTTAAGTTAATGCTCACACTGCGATGCACACTTGAAATCTCTATATGGCTCGTGCAACACATCTTATGGAGTACTATTTAACTCTTTATTGTAGTGAAAATTTTGGTTTATATAGTCTAGTGGGTACAATACCGAATAGACCTTGCTGAAACCTGACTATACCTCAGTTACTGACTACACCTCAGCCTAGTAGCTATTGAAAAATACGATTTCCAAGAAGCATCTTGGACCAAAGCCTAGGTGCAAACTGCTATGTTAGACAGCAATCGTATTAAATATTTACAAAGTATTAAGTGGGAAATGTTTGTAAAGGGAACATCTCTAAAAAATCAGAGAGACTACTTCTATATATGCGTAGACACACACTATGCCCTAGAGCTCACCCGCTTTTTTTTAGTGAGAACTTTCTAAAGACACAGAATGTTTGTCCCAATGAAGTAATGGTTTCCTATGGTTTTACTTCTTTTGAGAGCAGGCAACAGCTTTATTTCTTTACTGAAATGTGTCACTCTTTAAATTATTACGTTTTCCTAAGTCTACGACATTCTTTTCCTAACCACACCAATAAAGTGTGATTGTCAGACATGCTTTATTAAGGGAAAAGTGGCCGTCTGTCAAGGATAGAAAACATATTTTCAGATCTTAAATAATTGAGAAGACATTCCTTATGTCACGTTGGGACAGTGCTGAGCATGCCCTCAGTTCCCAGTTTACACTGGGATCAGAAAACAATGGATCAGAAAACATTACACCTGGATCAGAAAACAATGGAAGAAATGAAGCCACCCCTCAGACTCAGGGTGCTCAAGAAAGGGAGCAAGTAAGAGCCACTACTGGCCTACATCAAAGACATTTACTTGCCATACGTTTCCTCCCCATCAAGATCCAAGAGATGAGGCACCAAGTATAGAGGGTGATGACAGTAATGATGAGTCTCAAATTTAGACCTCTGACTTCCCAGACAGCATTCTTTCAACAAAAATTTAGTAAGCAGCTACTGTGCTCCAGCCACTGTGCTTGGTGCAGAGCATTAAAAACCTCAGACCCACTCTCTGCCCTCAAGTAATTTACAGTGCCATAGGTGAGAGACATGTAAAACAAATCATAAGACATCTTATCTGGTACCAAATCTGTAGATTTTCCCATCCAACCTTTGGATATTTGTTGTCTAGAATGGGATTCCTACGTGTGGAAAAGGTAATCCATTATAATTTTGCAAAAATGACATCAGGACTTAAAGAGAGGCAAAGCTAATCATTTAAACCAATGCTGGATTTAAAAGGCAGCATTAAACAAGCATGCAAGGATATAACCTCAATGAGGGCAAGGATAAAATCTGTCTTGTTTGCCGTGGTATCCCTAAGCATTAGCATGGTGCTTGGCATATAGTGCCTTGTGTTGGGAATGTCTGTCAGTTGGTTGGTTGTTTGGATGGATAGCTGCTTGGATGGGTAGCTGGACGAAGAGATGGACAGTCAGGTGGATATATAGATAAAAGGATACGATGCCTGCCAGGTACCCAAGCATTAAGGGCTGGGCCATGTCTCTCTGCTCTGTGAGTGAACCAAAACAGCTAAGGCAGAGTTGAGTATGCCCTGGGAGAATTTTATGGGATACAAGGTTGCTTTCAAAAGTATGCCTTGCCTCAATGGTTAAAATGAACATTTCCTTTAAAAATGTCCAAAAGTGTCTGCAGAGTTGAGGCTGCTACAAAGCAGCAGGATAAAGACTTCACCCAATGGAGAGGCCTAGCATGTACCTCTCTCTCTCCAAGTGTTGGTCCTCCTCCCATTCCAATCCCTAAAACTGTTCCACGCTGAGGACTACTGTTACCATCCCTAGTCTTCCCTTTTACTGACTCCTCAAACCATTCCCCCACCCTATTCATGCCTCAGTGCTTCTCTTCAGGCCCCAGTTCTCCTCTCATAAGGATCCTGGTAGCGGTAATTTATACCTAGTTGTGAAGGTGGGTCAAGGAGCTACTCTTGAAAAGAATATTTGCATTTTGAGCTTTATCCTTAAGTGAAGTTTGAAAGGGGGCAATGAACTTTTATAGGAATTCAAAAATGTGTAGTAAGGGCTGAAGTCATCCATTATGGGGGAGAGCAGATTGCCATTCCCAGGATCCTTCCCATTGCATAGATGGCTGTGTTAGTCCTTATAGAGCTCTAGGGGAAGCTGCCCATCATGCTGCTGCAGTCCTAGTACAGGAGCACAGGCTCCCTGAGGAGGGTGAGACTCAAAGGAGAAGGCAAGGGATGCTGGTGACAAGGGCAACCCCAGCTCCTCCTCAGAAGAGCTTTCTGCAAGTCCTCTCCAGGGGGTGCTAGCAGGGCCACTCAGCCCCACTTTCATAAAGAGCCTCAAATTTAGACCTCTGAAGCCATTTCCAGATGAGGTTATGCATACAATCACAGAGATAGACTGACAGGATTGAAAGAAGGAGGCCTTCTTTGCACAACTCTAAATTGGGTCCCATGACTGGACCACACTGCCTGTAGCAAACCATAAATTAACATTTTTATAAATCCTGTAATTAACTTATGAATAGCACAGTTCTATGTTTCTGGTATTAAAAGCATTAAGTTGTTAAAGGTAAACATTTAAAGTATACCACTGTTTTTGTAACCCTATTTTGGCATTTTTTTCATTTTTCAATATATCAAGAGCCTCAGAAAATGGAAGTGGCCCAGGACTCCAAACAGGCCTGGTTTGGGCTGGCTAATAAAGCTCCTTTCACACAGCTGGGCGGGAGGCTGGCAAGTGTGCAGCCAGCACTGGGACACCATGCTGTCTCCCAGAGAAACACCCTGTGTTTCTGGATGGGCATTTGTGTTGTGAGGTTTGGTTCCCAGGAAATCTAACCAAGAGATCCCGTCAACCCGAATGTCTGGGACACAAGGTTTGCCGATCCTTTGTTTTGCAGAGGTTATGGCTCACATCAGTCCCCAAAGAAAAGAAGGCACCTAGTTACACATTGTTATAACCTGTAGGCTTCCTAAATTCTAGACAGGACGTGGGATTGATTCCCTTCTTTCCACAGGAAGCATCTGTGGGCTGAAAGGAAATAATGGATGAAATCTCTTACGTCGGGGTCTATAGAGAAACTTCAGGCAGGGCTACAAATACCTTGAAACCACAAGAAAATGGTGTGTGTGCATATGAGTAACCTTCTGGGAAGAAGGTTCATAGTTTTTATTAGATTCTCAAAGGAGGTGTGTACACACACACACACACACACACACACACACACTTTAAAAACTACTGCCAAATCCCATACTTTCAGATAAAAGGATAGTACTGACTGGAGAAAAGGAAATGAGAACATCCGTGACTGAGTTAGAGTCCTTGGGGTGTTTAATGTACTTTGAAGGAGGTTCTCTTCAAAGGTTGATGGGTTTCTTTGGTCTCTGAAGTACTTGATCTCACTCTCATTTCCTCCTTTCCTGAGCTAGAAATCCTGAGTTTTTTTTGTTTTGTTTCACTTTGGTTTGCTTTTTTGTTTGTTTGTTTTCACTGTGCTTTCATTTTGAATTTGATTGCAATTGGGTTGTGATATACTGGTTTTACCTAAATCCCTGATCACATCTTCAGGACCGCTAGAAAAGCAAACTGAAATAGAATCCTTTGGTTGGTTTATTTCATAAGACAGATATTTTTAGGTTAGAAATCATGTGTGTGGGCCAGATTACACTGAGCTGCTCAATATTTCAGCTTTGTGAACATTTAGCACTGCCTATTGCTGGATTTAGTGAGTCAGTGGTTATTAAGACACCAAAGCTTTGATCAAATCCTATGATGCCACCATTTTTCCTACTAAAAAGAAAACATATAATCATATTAAATTAGCTCATTCAATAGAATCATTACCTTTGTGAGCTGTAAATTTTGTATAAATTAGGCATTGTTAATCTCCCTCTGGCTTACCCCCTCATATCCCCTAGTTAATTAGTTGCTAGATGAGCTACAGATGAGGAATCCTGTGTTCTACTTCTTACTCTGGCAGTATTAACTGTATAACCTACTAAGTCACTAAACTTGAATCTCCATGTGCTCCATTGTGAAGCACGGGCTTTAAATAAGATGATCTTTGGGATTCTCCAGCCCATTTCCATGACCCCATGAATTGATGACTATGTAAATATGTCTTAATATAAGTACTTGACTGTTGGAACCAAGAAGGATAAGAGTCATAATGCAACCACTTCAAGTATATAAAAAAATTTCAATACCCAGTAAGAGGGAGGTGGGATAACCTAAGTCACAATCTTTTATTAGACCTAGGCAAATTTAATCATAATTTATGCCTTCCGAGCCGTTGAGTCAAGAATAAACTGTTAAAGAGATGTATTTTTTAAAATTCCACATAATTAAAACTGAATTCAGTTATACAAATGTTTAAGCTTTGCATTTAGATTTAAATGAAAAGGAGGCATGGTCGTGGAGTGAATCAGCCTGGTTCTGAATCTGGGATTCAGCAAAACACTTAAGTCATTTGTAAGATGACATATTACAGAGTTTCTGTGAGGATAAAATGAGATTGTCCATGTGAAGAGCCTGACACACAGTAAGTGCTCAAACAGCACCATTATCATTATTTTCTATTGGTGGGTTTTAATTTCCCTTTCCAAAACAAATTTCCTTCTACTTCAATATTTCTGAAAAACTAGGAATAGCTAAATACAGAAGAAATGACAGAATTCTGGGCCTTTGGGTATTGTGTATTAAGTGGAACTGGGCAGAGCAGGAATCAAGTCTCAGCTGGGTGACTTCAGATAAGTTACTTAATTTCTCCAAGCTCATTCTTGTGTGTAAGAAGAGAATAATAACTCTATAGAGTAAGCAAGGACTAAGAGAAATATGACATATCAAGGGCTGCAAATAGTGCCTGACATACAATTACAAAAGGGAATTTCTAGAAAAATAAAAATCTTTTTTTTGCTGTAGCTCAGTGATCCCCTTTCACAAATAATAAAAAATTCTGAAAAATTCCTATACAATTGCTTTAATTATATAATGAATTAATTACATAAATGCCAAGATATTAAATAATGTTTAATATGTTAATTCAGGGAAATTCAAACTTGAAAATTTTCTTCAAAATTTCTAAATCATTTCAGATGTATCTCATTGCATCACATCATATTTCTTTTTAAGTTAAAATAATATTTTAAAGGGAGGAAATAATATTACTTCCATATCCCCAAAACAATCAGAATTTGATATATTTATTTTATAAAATAATGTTGAGTTGGGATATAATTTCTCAAAACTGGGTTTATAAAACCAAGGAAGTATAATCATGATAAATTGCACATGGTTTATACTTTTAGCTATTTAATTTCTATAATCACCCTTGTAAAAATTATCAGAATTAACTCTAAAAAATAATTGACTTTATAAAAAAAATTTTAACTTAGAATCTGAGGTTCAATTTAAAAGGGGGACATGCCTGATGAAAGAATAGCCTGTAAACAACTTTAAAAATAATAATATCTATAATTAAAATTTAAGAATTAACAACTTGCCTTCTGTTTATTAGTAAGCCATTTACAAGCCTAAGTCTCAGCAAGAGTAAACACATAAAACAATCCTATGCACCAGAAGAAAGACTGAATGTAAAGATTCTGTCTTATTCATGAAACCTGTTTTTTAGACATTTACTTTGTAACAATTTCATCGGAAAGCAAAAATTCATAGCCTATCAAGATATGTGCCATTTTTTATTAGGTAAGAATTTTTTTTCTGTAAGTCATCTTTGCATTTCTTTTGCAATAAATTTAATACATGTCAACATCTAAATGGTATAATTAAAATCCAACAAATATCTTTTTTTCCCTTTAAAGTGAATAATTTTGTCCTGCTGAGAAGCTGCATAAATCTTGGCTAGTTTGTACATTTTTGCTTTCAAAGATGTAATGTAACCATCAGAGCTGTTACATCACGTAAATAAATTTCAAAGATGGTATTAATATAAAAACTATATCACATAACCCTAAAAATTTAATATAGCTGCCATGGCAATAACCAGATCATTTTTCCAAACAAATATATTCCATCATGTCATTTTGAACTTTTTCTGACCTTTTTTTTTTTTTCTGAAAGAAACAAAACTACAATTGGGACCAAATGTTTTGTGAAAGAAAATACAGGAAAACTGATTTGGCCAAGCACAGATAATTTCAGATTAAAGATGTTACTACATCTTAGAACTTAACCCATTTTTTTCATAAGCCGCAGTAATTATGATATTATGATATCACTTGGGAAGTCTACAAGCTGGCAATACTGCTTAGAAAATTTTTGAATGGTTTGATATAAACTATTACCAATTACACAGTTTATTTACACAGAAAAATCAAGTACAAGATTTGCTGCCCTTTGAAATAAGGGTTACAAGTGTGTCAGCATCTTTTCTACAAACAAATCATAAAAACATTTATATCAAACAGAAGCCCTTCCTGCAGCATCCTTTTTACCACCCATCCTTCCTCCTTCCAGGTCGTACTCCCACAGCACCCACCCCATCCCTCATGCTCCTCTCCAACCACATCTTGGTTCCAGAATCTCCAATATCTTTCAATTCAATTCTGTACCTGTAATAAACCCAAGGTCCCCAAATCTTCACATTTTGAAAATTGGTTGGATAAGTCAAAGGAATCAAAACAGTAGATGCAGTGACCCTATAGAAATAAAGTCACCAGGGTCCAGCACAGGCCACACACAGTGAGTGACACCTGCATCCCTGAGGACTGGTTCAGCATATACTAGTAATGATTCTCTAAAGACCCTTTCAAGAACAGCAAAGAATCTATGGACCACACCATCCACATGCTAAAATACACACACACACACACACACACACTCACACCTCCCAAAAAAATAGATGCAAAATCTAATTTTCACTGAATATCATCCATAAACTATTAGCTGCATCTCTTCTGAATGTTTCCATGAGAAGATCATTTCACAGACTACCTAAACAAGATATATGCCTAATACGGAATCCACCAAGAGATTCTATAGTATACTTTAAGACCACTTCAGCCAGTTTAGACCTCTACTTTAAGAAATAATAAATTCTTTTTCTTGTCAAAGAACTGCTAATTTAATATTAGAATTTTCATTCATTTAAAAACTGAACTAGTGCACTATATTAGTCTGTTTTCACACTGCTATAAAGAAATACAAAAGACTGGGTAATTTATAAAGGAAAGAGGTTTGATTGACTCACACTTCCGCATGGTAGGAGAAGCCTCAGGAAACTTAGAATCATGGCAGAAGGCAAAGGGGAAGCAAGTACTTTTTTCACAAGGAGGCAGGAGAGAAAAGTGCCAGCAGGGGAAATGCCAGACGCTTATAAAACCATTAGATCTCATGAGAACTCACTATCAGGAGAACAGCATGGGGGAAACCACCCCCATGATTCAATCATCCCACTCCCTCAACACGTGAGGATTACAGTTCAAGATGAGATTTGGGCGAGGACACAGAGCCAAACCATATCATGTACTTTAAAGGGAAGGCGCAGGAAGCATGGTGCTTAACAAGGCTAAGGAAGGGCCCTGCTGCTTCTCTCCTTAGACCAGCTGACTTTTTCAATAGCTTCTTTCCATGCCTTCAAAAAGAAACAGCAAACAACTGAAACAAAACCAAATACTTGTCATCTAAAGTGTCCAAATATTGAAAATTCTATGATTATGTTTGCTTTGCTTTTTACAGATGTGATATATAAAAATCCGAATTTACCAAAGAGATAAAGGAATAATTTCGTTTGACAAAAAACTTTACTAGTTTTCCTGAAAACATTCAACTTTCCCAAATCCCTAAAGTATGACTTGAATAAAGCAAATTCAAATTATAATGTTTCAAAAATATAGTTGCTGTGTGAAATAGGTTTTACCTTTGTGTACACACTGATAAAGAGCAGAGATTATATAGGTGCTTAATAATCTCTGCTGAAAGCAAATGAGTAAATGCTTATATGCATGTGATAAGATAACCTGCTATCAGAACCATTCCTGACATTTTGGTTTTCATATCTGCCTTTTCCCTCTAAAGTATGTTTCACACTTCTCTTAGCTTGGTACAATTGCCAACAACTACTGCTTCCTTTTGCATTTAGGATTCCAGAACATGGATTCCTATGCTTTGGTATCATAAGTCATATTATTTACCAATATTCCCTCATGTGCTTGTTTTTTAAAGTCATTAGAACAGGAAAAACTCCCCAGGCCTAAGTTTCTTTTCTTTGGGCAAGAAATCATGAGTGAAAAAGAAAAATTCTTACATCATGGAAAACCATGTGGGCTGTCATATAATTCTGGCCTATATCAGTATTTGAAAGGGGGTGGGGTGAACCCAGAGTAGGCAGGATTTCCCATACTTCAGCATCAGCATTCATGGTTTTTGCTGTATCTTTATACCACCCATACCGTTACGTACTTACTATTCTTAAAATGACTTGAAATCAATTTGTTCCTGGTACTTAGCCTCATCATAAGCAGTACTATTTGTAAAACTGTGGGTTTGATGTGCCAGGTATATTAAGAATACTTTTCTGTATATCACCTAAAATTATTTGTTTCTATTTTTTATTATACTTTAAGTTCTGAGATACATGTGCAGAACGTGCAGGTTTGTTACATAGGTATACACATGCCATGTGGGTTTGCTGCACCCATCAACCCATCATCTACATTAGGTATTTCTCCTAATGCTATCCTTCCCTTAGCCCCCCACCCCCCGACAGGCCCAGGTGTGTGATGTTCCCCTCCCTGTGTCCATGTGTTCTCATTGTTCAACTCCCACTTACGAGTGAGAACATGCAGTGTTTGGTTTTCTGTTCTTGTGTTAGTTTGCTGAGAAGGATGGTTTTAAATAAAACAACATACCACACTTTGGGAAACACTGGCTTAAGAAGTAAGACACTGCACTGGCTTCCAAGGCCGGCTCTGCCCTAGCAATGTGTGCTATAGGTGAGTAATTTTAAGCTCTAAGGATTTCTTGGCTTGCTCATACATAAGTAAAATGCCAGGGTAATATGAAAATTTTTAAATCCTAAAATTCGATGATCCCAAGACACCAATAGTGATTTGCAGTCACCTTGCACACTGACTCACAGCAGAATCAGATTCAGGTCTTGGAATTCTCAACTCCCAATTTCATGTTCCAATTTACTCTTCCACATCCCACTGTCCACACAAATGTGCAAGTAACTTAGAAACGGGTATATTGTGAAATGACAGCAAACAAATATCTGGTGCTTACCTCATGTCAGGGACAGTTTGAAGGATGCACCATATATTATCTCACTTCATCCTCACAACCATCCATTAACCTATTTCACATATAGGAAACTAAGGCATGAAGAGAAGAAGTGTCTTGCACAAGATTATACAGTTAGAAAGAGATGTAGCTGGGAATTAAAGCCCCAAGAGCTTGGTTGCAGAGTGTGGGTTGTTGCCACCAAACCACAATGCAAACTTGGGATGCCCCTCAGTTGCTAAGGTTCCCATGCACACATTGCCAGCCAGACTCTGGGAAGTGAGGAGAGCAGTGGGTGAGACAGAGAGAGAACGCTGAAAATAATATGGAAAGTAAATGATGGAAAATGAGAAAGAAATGAAGAGGAAATACACTGAAACATGTACTCTTTTGCCTAAATTCAGCACACATAAAATCACCTATATTAAACCTTTTTCTACCACCATTGGCAAATTAAAACATCAATCCAAATAACATCTCCAGCCCCTTATTCCCAAATAAGAGAATTAAAATTCAGAAGAAAAATTTGGTCAAAAGGCTCCAAAATAGAGTCAAATGTGCTAAAATATATGTGTAATCTCTTAGATGTACTCGCTACTTAGTTTCTAATTGTTTTTTTTTTATATTTTCATTCTTTCTACAAAATAAAAGAAAATAATAACAATGAAAAACACTTTAGCCTCTCGGGTGTCTACTTTGCAAAACAGTCTACTCTGTTCGGTGAATAACGTCCCATATCTCACAGCAGTTCTCGGCCAACACGAACCCTATAAACACATTAAAACGACCAGGACAGAAATAAAATAGAAGTGGTGGGTCACCATGTAACATGCCAAAGAATATATTCAAATTGTAGTCATATGATCATAGTCTTAAAACTTGTAAATGGAATGATTTCCAAAAGGAGATAAAGGTCTGACTTCAGAGAGAGATGGGGTTGAAAACATAACCTTGTAATTGAAATCTTCCCTGAAACTCACAAGAAATCTGGTCACTCTCACTTCAAAGAGGCCTCTGCAAAACCCATGCACGTCTAGCAGAACAGTGAGAGTTGGCCCAACAAGAAAGTTTCATTTCTACTGTAAGATCTTAGACCGTCTGCAAATAAAATGTTAATACTTTAATTTCCATTACTTTAGTATGAGTGAAAAAGTAATAAAAAATTATTTTAAAATATCCCAAGGCAGTATGACAGTTAACAAAACAATCTAACAAAACTTTAAAGTAATTATGTTGATCTCCACTGTCCAAGTGGATTGGTCTGATTATTTTAATATTTGTGTATCATGGATAAATATGGGGAGGGGAGAATAAATGTGTATGAATAGATTCTTAGGAATTTAGAAATTCATCCAAAATTCAGCAGTTTGAGATGACTTAATGAGTTTGATAATAGGATACAGAAACTTTAACTTAAATCATTTGTTTTATTTCGAAGCAGTCAGGGTTGATTAATCAGCTTTAGTAATAGTTTAATGGCTTAGAGGGCTCTAGGCTAGGGAGTTGCAGGGGGTGGAGGGAGGGTGGTTGTTGTAATGTTGTGTTACTAACTTTCCATCTGTAGCAACCATAAATTGGTTCACCCTAAAGTTTTATTAAATCCACAGGTCTTTAATACAAAGCTGAGCTCAGCCCTTGGACATGTACAAGCCACCTGAGTGGAGAAATGTCTGCATTCACTCTTACAGTTAATGATGTCTTTCTGTTCTGTTTTATTTTTGTTTTGGGCAACAACCTTAGCTTTTTCAGCATGGTGAATTTCAGAAGTCTTAATGTTGCCTTAAAGATTTTCCACTACTTGTGTCTGAGTTGCTGATTTCTAAACCTTCATCTGATAGAATAAATAAAATGTTTTAAATGCACACAGGCAAAGGCAGCTTCATTCATGTTAAGATGATAACACTTCGCACTTGTGTAGCACTTAATTGTTTTCATAATACTTTGATATATGTTTACCTCACCACAGTTTCCGGCCTGTGTAAACCATCTAATAATTGCTAATTCTGAGGTGATCATGAACCTGTAAGTCAAGAAAACCACAGAGATAATTTGCTTTCAGCAAAAGTTTTTAATTATTTAAGGAGTACAGGGATCAGTGAGTTGGTTTTTTTTTTAAGAATACTTTTGCTCTTTTTAATGCATTATTTTGATAAGATCTGGTTGTCCTTATTGCCTGTGGAGGCTGAATGTGTCAACCACTGCAGGTTAAATGTCCCTGCATTGTGATGTGATTAGCTTCTTAAAACACTGACGTCTTAGGTAACATTCTACTGCAGATCTCCGCCTTCGGAACAGTAACTTGAGATGATCCAATTTATTTAAATGTACTCAAAGAATTAATTCCTGGGAGCTAAACCACATACTGTTTAGCAGAAATCCTATATTGAAAATGATTGGTAGAGATATGAGGTTAATAATTTTTATGTCTGTTTACAGTTATTCTGGCTTAATTTCATTTAATTAAACCATTTTATGACAAACACATTAAAAAGCTCAGTTCCTTTTGACATTAAATTCAAAAAAGCCCATAAAATTAGCTTTCTGTGTGTGCTATAATTTAAAATACATAAAAATTTAAATGCTTTCTAAATAGATGGAGGGATCTAACATCCAAATCTATCTTCTTATATCAATTCATATTTGGTTAACATACTGTACCAATTCCTTTCGTTAAAATAAACTTTATTACTTTGAAATTAACATATACAGTTTTTACTCAGTTTTTTTCTAGATGCTAGTTTGAAACACTAAAATAAAGATCTGTACTGAAAAACTTAACTGACCTTTAATGCATTTACATTCTTTTCGGTGTTACATTTTTGAGCTAACATCTCTAATAACTAAGGCTGTTACCATTGTTAAGAAAAAGAGAACAAGGAACTTAAATGCAGTAATAAAATCATGCTGGGAAAAGCAATATTTAAATCCCACATTTATTTTTCAGATAAATTTTGAGTTTTTATGAGAGAAAAAGAAGCACAACTTGGCTAACAATTAGAGAAGATTATTTAGTAAAAGGACAAAGTGACTTTGAGTTGTTGGAACTATTTACACAGAAGTAACCCAAAAGTTTGTAAACTGATCTTTAACTGGCTTGATTAAAAGAGGGTAATTAATAAATGACAAGACAGAATGAAAAGTTCGTGTGGCATTTGATAAACCACCCAAGAAGTTAAATCAATGCTTTTCTTTCTGTTTAACTTCACTATTTGTTTTTCCATTTGAGCTGCCAACTTTCTAACATGCTACAGAAGGAAGAAGAGACTTTCCTTTTTTTTTTTTTTGATTGATAAACATCATAGATTTTTGTTTCAAATCAACTGAACTTTTTCAAGATGATCTTTGCATTTGCTCTCACACTTGTGGTAAAGCCATTATTCCATCAAAACTCTTTAAATAGCCACCACCCCACTTTTTTTAGCTACTTTGACAAGAACACCATAACAGTTCACATCACCCTTGACCTTCAGGTTGTATATCAACTTGTCAACATATAAACAAACACACTATTGGTTGTATTTTAATAGATTTTGTAAATAATCAGGATCCAATTTATCAAAAGGTTCATGCTAAGTGACAGCTCTGAAGTTCTGGATTGTATTTGCAATGCTAATTCTGACTTTTAATAAAAAAGGATATTTAGGTTGTGTTTTGCTCTTTTGTCTTTTTTTTTTTCAGGAATGTGTAATAAGCTACTAGAAGTTTTCTTCCTTCCTATGGTGGAAGCTTTCACTAACTCAATTTCAAAAGGAAAAATTACTAGTACTATCAAAGGTAGTTATTTCTTTCAGTTGTAGGAGAAACACACGTGTTTGCATAGGAAGGATTTATATAAGATTCCTGCTTCTATCCCCTTTGCTTGGCAAAATGCATTACCTATAATAGTAAGAATACTTTCTTTTAAATGGAAAAGGAGATTATGACAGAGATGACTAACACTATTTCTGCAATCAAGTAATTATTTCCTTTTTACTTTCATATTCACAGGCCTCTCACACTGTATGTCACTGACTTTATATCTTCTTTCCAAAACAAAATATGTTATCAATATCAAGGTGCCCTCTCTCCTTACATAGCCTTTACTAGGGAGATAACTATTAGAATACTGTACATTTTGCAAGCTAGGAGAATTGAATGGACAAAATATACTTTTTGTCAGAGAATAGTCTTCATGATAATATTTGTTAAAGATAACATGTAAGAGTTAATCAAATTTCAACAACTGTAAAGATATAATTTCTACATCCTGGCAAAATAGGAAAAAAATATCAAAAAGCTAATATATCTGGGACATAATTTTTTAAATAATTAAAACAATAAATTTTAATTTAAATGAACTAAAAACTTCTAAAACAATGATGTTAATAAAAAAGGCAGGGGCCTCTAAGCGATATTGACCTGCATATACACATATGTGTGTACAACTACAATTCTATCATGTTAGAAATCATACTTGGAAATTATCTTGTGTAGGCACACTTTCTTGAGTCTGGGCCAACCACTCAGCAGAAAACACAGGTGCATTTAGCAACATTCAAGGCTTCCTGAAATGTCAACACACTTGGAGAGTGCTTCACCAGAGATATGGGGATGATATACCTGCTCTTGTGAAAAACTAAACAAGGAAACCCATTAGAAAGCGCTTATAGAAAATCCAAGATTTCAAAACTTCTCTTTGATAAGTTAGAAAGAGGAAACACACACACACACACACACACACACACACACAACAACCCACATAACTTGCTATTACTTCAACGAGGAATTTGTTTATCCTACTTATGTGAAAATTGATAACTTTAATTTAATTAGAACTAGCAATAATTCTAATTTTGAAAGGCCTAAGATGTTTCTCTACATTTATACACCCCACGTGGTAATGAATGGGATTCTTAGCACTGAAAATACTACAATATAGAAGTTTGGCTCAAGCAATAGACAAAGGAAGTTTGGAACTCTCTACATAAAAATTTTTAAGTATGACATAAAGTAGGATAGCTGTTATGAAGAGGGCACATACTTCAGAATGGGATATGTCTAGGTTGGAAATAATAATGATAGTTAATATGCACAAGCTGCCCGCTCTGTGCCAGGCACTGTTCTAAGTGCTTTATATGTTAACTCACGTCATTCTCAAACTGCTTTATGGAACAGATACTATTACTATTTCCATTTTGTCTTTGAGGCACCCAGGGTACAGAAAGGCTAAACAACTAACCCAAGAACTCACTTCTAGTAAGGAACAGAGCTGATATGCAACCCTAGGTAGTCCTACGCAAAACATCTGGCACTGTACCAGACATATAATAAGCATTCAATATCAATAAATAACTCTTATCATTCATTGTTCATTCAGAAAATATGTATCAAAACTTGAGAATATACATTTGAGTCAGACATGATCTTTGGCCTCAAGTTACTTTTATCCAATCTGCTGAGAAAGATAGATATTAAAATTTATGACTCTGATGCATCATGGTGTTGTGATAGACACAGTCACTCGAGGCTTCGGTTTCTGACATAGTAAATGGAAATAATTAAACCACCCTCAAAAGGATGATTCAAGGATTAAGGTGGATAATATGTGCAAAGTGCACAGAACAATGCCAGGAATATGGTAAATGCTGTCAACATTAATAATAATTTCTTTAACTTTTCTTTTTTTATATAATACTGGTACATATTTATAGAATATATGTGAAATTTTGATGCAAGCATACAACAGATAATAATCAAATATGGGTAACTGAGCTAGCCATCACCTCAAATATTTATTATTTCTTTGTGTGGGAAACATTCCAAACTTACTCTTCTGGCTATTTTGAAATACACAATAAATTCTTGTTAACTATGGTTGCCCTATTGTGCTAGTGACCACTAGATCTTACTCCTCCTAACTGTATTTTTGTGCCCATTTACCAAACCCTCCTTATCTCCCCTCCCCACTAGCCTTCGTAGCTTCTAGTAACCACCATCCTATTCACTGCTTCCATTAGATCAATTTTTTAGCTCCCACATATGAGTGAGAACATGTGCATCACCATAATTTTTAATATAATGAAAAGAGTAGCAGACAATACTGTGTGCTATTAAGAATAAAGAAGTGTAAGCAGGATTGCAGTTGCACTGAATTCCCAGACCATCTATTGAGAGAACTAGTAACTGTTTATTGGCTATCATTTGGCTCAAAAGCAATTTTTAATCACTTAATGCCATAAACACTTTAATGGAACACATGAACTTTATCATTTTAAAAATATTCCTAGGCTGGACGTGGTGGCTCACGCCTGTAATCCCAGCACTTTGGGAGACCGAGGCAGGCGGATCACCTGAGGTCAGGAGTTCGAGACCAGCCTGACCAACATGGAGAAACCCCGTCTCTACTAAAAATACAGACGGGCATGGTGATGCATGCCTGTAATCTTAGCTACTGAGGAGGCTGAGGCAGAAGAATCATTTGAACCCAGGAGGCAGAGGTTGCAGTGAGCCAAGATCGCACCATTGCACTCCAGCCTGAGAAACAAGAAAGAAACTCTGTCTCAAAAAAAAAAAAAAAATCCTAAATAAATGACAGCATTTAAATAAAGTCACTACTAAAAGATTCTCTGTGCCTGATTCTTACCAAAAAACATATGTGTACTGCTAAATATATTAAGAAAATAGCTATTCCTCATGCTTGAAAATTTCTTAATTCTTTAAGGTAATCTTTCAGGGCTAACTGCTATTGAGAAAGATAAAGAGAGAAAAAAGGAGGAGGGAAGAAAAAAAGGAGGGAGAGAAAAAGGGAAGGAAGGAGGGAGGGAGAGAAGGAAGGGAAGGGGAGGGGAGGGGAGGGAATGGAAGGGGAGAGGAAAGGAAGGGGAGGGAAGGGAAGGGGAGAGGAAGGGAAAGGGAAGAAAGGGTAGGGGAGAGGAAGGGAAGGGAAGGGGAGAGGAAGGGAAGGGAAGGGAAGAGAAGGGAAGGGAAGGGGAGGGAAGGGGAGGGGAGAGGAAGGGAAGGGAAGAGAAGGGAAGGGAAGGGGAGGGAAGGGGAGGGGAGAGGAAGGGAAGGGAATAGGGGAGGGGAGAGGTAGGGAAGGGAATAGGGAAGGGGAGAGGAAGGTAAGGGAAGGGGAGAGGAAGGGAAGGGAAGGGAAGGGGAGGGGAGGGGAAGGAAGGGGAAGGGGAGAGAAAGGGGAGGGGAGGGAAGGGAAGGGGAAGGGGAGAGGAGGGGGAGGGGAGGGAAGGGAAGGGGAAGGGGAGAGGAAGGGGAAGGGAGGGAAGGGGAGGGAAGGGGAGGGAAGGGGAGAGGAAGGAGAGGGGAGGGAAGGGGAGAGGAAGGAGAGGGGAGGGAAGGGGAGGGAAGGGGAGAGGAAGTAGAGGGGAGGGAAGGGGAGGGAAGGGGAGGGAAGGGGAAGGGGAGAGGAGGGGAGGGGAGGGGAGGGAACAGAAAGGAAAGGAAGGGAAGGAAAGGAAAGAGAAGGAAAGGAAAGGGAAGGGAAGGGAAAGGAAGGGAAAGGGAAAGGGAAAGGGAAATGGGAAGGGAAAGTAAAGGGGAAGGGGAAGGGAGGGAAGGAGGAAGGAAGGTGGGCAGGCAGGCAGGCAAGCTGCCAATCAGTGCAGATGCTATTTTTATAAACAGGAATTGCTTAGGTTTGAAATATTAAATTTTCTGATTCTCCCTGTCTTAGATCCTAAGTGGAACAGATCTTAATACTCCAGATATTTTTTAATGAAATAAAGGAAAGGAAATATTTATAGACACATGATGATATGATAAGCAGTGTACCTTTATTTAATGTCCTCAAATTTTGTGCTTGTTTACAATGCAAGGTGTTTCTCACACACCTAAATTCAGTGCATTTAGGACAGACCTACAGGTTTAATAAATACCCCAGGAGATTTTTGCCATACTTAGAATTTGAAGATGTTATTTGTTAATGATAATTATAGTTGATGATAATGATATACCAAGTCGTGAATTTAGTATGTTTTATATGGTTTCATGGTAAAATATCACTCCTTCCCTTTCTTCTTACCCTGCTCTATAAGAAATCCCTCAGAGGATGTGAAGGATAACTACAAATCACTGCTCAACAAAATACAAGAGGACACAAACAAATGGAAGAACATTCCATGCTCATGGATAGGAAGAATCAATATTGTGAAAAAGGACACTGCCCAAGGTAATTTATAGATTCAATGCTATCCCCATCATGCTACCAATGACTTTCTTCACAGAATTGGAAAACTACTTTAAAGTTCATATGGAACCAAAAAAGAGCCCGCATTGCCAAGACAATCCTAAGCCAAAAGAACAAAGCTGGAGGCATCACGCTACCTGATTTCAAACTATACTACAAGGCTATAGTAACCAAATCAGCATGGTACTGGTACCAAAACAGAGACATAGACCAATGGAACAGAACAGAGCCCTCAGAAATAACACTACACATCTACAACCATCTGATCTTTGATAAACCTGACAAAAATAAGAAATGGGGAAACGATTCCCTGTTTAATAAATGGTGCTGGGAAAACTGGCTAGCCATATGGAGAAAGCTGAAACTGGATCCCTTCCTTACACCTTATACAAAAATTAATTCAAGATGGATTAAAGACTTAAATGTTAGACCTAAAACCATAAAAACCCTAGAAGAAAACCTAGGCAATACCATTCAGAACATAGGTGTGGGCAAGGACTTCACATCTAAAACACCAAAAGCAATGACAACAAAAGCCAAAATTGACAAATGGGATCTAATTAAACTAAAGAGCTTCTGCACAGCAAAAGAAACTACCATCAGAGTGAACAGGCAACCTACAGAATGGGAGAAAATTTTTGCAATCTACTTATCTGACAAAGGGCTAATATCCAGAATCTATAATGAACTCAGACAAATTTACAAGAAAAAAACAAACAACCCCATCAACAAGTGGGCAAAGGATATGAACAGACACTCCTCAAAAGAAGACATTTATGCAGCCAAAAGACACATGAAAAAATGTTCATCATCATGGTCATCAGAGAAATGCAAATCAAAACCACAATGAGATACCATCTCATGCCAGTTACAATGGCGATCATTAAAAAGTCAGGAAACAACAGGTGCTGGAGAGGATGTGGAGAAATAGGAACGCTTTTACACTGTTGGTGGGAGTGTAAATTTGTTCAACCATTGTGGAAGACAGTGAGGCGATTCCTCAAGGATCTAGAACTAGAAATACCATTTGACCCAGGCATCCCATTACTGGGTATACACCCAAAGGATTATAAATCATGCTACTATAAAGACACATGCACACGTATGTTTATTGTGGCACTATTCACATTAGCAAAGACTTGGAACCAACCCAAATGTCCATCAATGATAGACTGGATTAAGAAAATGTGGCACATATACACCATGGAATACTATGCAGCCATTAAAAAGGCTGAGTTCATGTCCTTTGCAGGGACATGGATGAAGCTGGGAACCATCATTCTCAGCAAACTATCACAAGGACAGAAAACCAAACACCACATGTTCTCACTCATAGGTGGGAATTGAACAATGAGAACACTTGAACACGGGGTGGGGAACATCACACACCAGGATCTGTCACGGGATGGGGGACTGGGGTATGGATAGCATTAGGAGAAATACCCAATGTAAATGACGAGTTGATGGGTCCAGCAAACCAACATGGCACATGTATACCTATGTATCAAACCTGCACGTTATGCACATGTACCCTAGAACATAAAGTATAATAAAAAAGAAAGAAAGAAAGAAGAAATCCCTTAGAACAGCATTTCTCTAAAAGCACTGTTTTCGGATCAAAAGCCTTTGCTTTATTTTCATCCATAGATCGTTCAGGCACAGATTTAAAATTTAATAAAACTTGAATGGGATTAAGTCTCACAACTAATAATGCTTAAATTTTTTCAACCCCAAAAAAGTAGTCAATTCTCCATTTACTTCTCCCAACGATGCTACACACAGAGACTGAATTTACAGTTCCAGAGATTAGAAATGAGAACTTCCCAACCTCTTGTGTTTTCCTTCCTCCCCAACTGTTATATTTTCCCAATGCTTCCAGTAAATAGGAGTAAAAGAAAGTTAAGTATTGGGGCCAGGCACGGTGGCTCATGCCTGTAATCCCAGCACTTTGGGAGGCCATGGTGGGTAGATCACCTGAGGTCAAGAGTTCGAGACCAGCCTGGCCAACATGTTGAAACCCTGTCTCTACTAAACATACAAAAATTAGCCAGGCATGGTGGTGTGTGCCTGTAATCCCAGCTGCTCTGGAGGCTGAGGCAGGAGAATCACTTGAACCTAAGAGGTGGAGGTTGCAGACAGCCGAGATCACACTACTGCACTCCAGCCTGGGCAACAGAGCAAGACTCCATCTCAAAAAAAAAAAATAGTTAAGTGTTGGGAGTGGGGTAGGGTCTGTCTAAGTTCTGGGAGCCAGGGTTTTCCCGGAAATTTACTGGTAGGTCATTTGCACCAGGGCAACAACAATCAACATTCATTGAACAGTACTCACCCCAAAAGAAGACTACTTTGTGTCACATTATAAAACATAAAAGGTTTATTAATAACTATATGGACAGAGATTATGATAGTAACTCCTGGGAGGCTAGGATTAGGTGAATAGCTAGGAGGCTTTTCTTGGAAACGAAGGTAGAAACAGGTGTAAAACTTCTGGAAATTCTTGTTATTGGCTAGGAATAGCCTCCCTAAAATCCTATTTCCTACATTCTAAGAAAATGTAGAAATATGTATCATCTCTTGTCCAGGAGATATATTTTGCTTAAACAGACAAAATTTGGTCAAAATGGAATCCAAGAATCTATTGGCATCTTAAAAAGCACCAGGCTGGTTCTGAGAGCATGTCAGAACCCAGATATGTATGGTGGTGGCTGGCATGAGGCCAATTCCATAACTAATTAGCTGAGCCCAGAGAAAAGGCTCATCCCAAATAGTACTGATCCACTGCTCACTGCTGGAGTCCTGGCCCTCTGTTATTAAGGAGATGCTACATTAATTTCAACAGAAAAAAAAAAACAAAACACTTGGTCCATCAGAGCCCAGACTTCTAAGCGGTCACTCACCTCCTTTGACATTTCATGCTAAGCAAAAGAGATATAGTGATTGCCATCAGTGTGACATAACTTATGGAACCCTGGAAGCAGCCCCTGTCCCCTCTTTCTGCCTTCATTGATACTACCCCTCAGATTAATGAGGAAGATTGGGCCTACTTATGCATGTACAAGAGTGGGAAGCTGAAATGAATTTGTGAGGGATGACTCATCATTCCCAGAACTTGTCTGTTATGCCAACATGGTCCCTATGCACTAGCTATTAAAATGTAAGTAATTGAGTTCTTAAAGCAGTAACTGCATCCATGAATGAACTACTACATCTTCTATTCCTGCTCCCCTCCCCCCAATCCACCCACACACACATATAAGCACAACAGAGTAAACACATACAGGGAAAAAGACCCTATAAAGTTTTGATAAGATCCTGAAAATTAGCATACATATGTTGTTCTCCAAGATCTCTGAGAAAGAATATTCTACAGTTTCTCCCCAGAACCTGCATGTTAGAGCCCAGTGTCTTCCAGTGCATGAAACTCCCTGTCTTCAATGAGACTCTTTTGGGAAACTACCCCTTCTTCACATATTTAGAACCAAAAATAATTTCTTTTCCAACTTTTCAAGTCTCTCCTATTGGAAGTCCCCCAAAAGGTCAAAGAAACGGAGAAGAAAGTGTTCCATTCTGAATACAAGGTAACTTCTTCCTTAATCCTAATTCCAATTTCCCCCAGCCAAGAGTATCCTTGCTTACATTCTGCCTTGAACCTATCAAGCACATAGAAGGAGTAAGATCGGAGGATGGGCCATGTCAAGTAGACTTTGAATTTCTGGCAAATGGCTCACTGTATATTTCATTTCAAAGGGCTAATTATGTCTGCATAAATAAACTGTGCTACGCAGCTTGATGCATGGCCATTTGTCATATTAAAACAATGGGATCCAAAGTAAACCTCCATTAACATTGTTTAACTTTAATGCTTTGGGGTGTTTGCTACTCAAATGATTAAAAAATGAAATGATTTATGATGCCACAATTTAAATGAGGCAACACAACAAACAGACTATGAGTCACAAAGACTTAAAATGTACAATAAGCCCAGCTGAGTTAGGAACGCAAAGGGAACCCACAGCTAAAGTCCCTGGAATCTATGCACTGTGGCTTTTTTGCCACTCGTGTGTGTGTGTTTGGGGGGGGGGGGGTTATGTAATTACACAAATTGAGCAAGGTACTGGGAGGGTTTTCAGAAAAATGCAACACAAGATTCCAAAAAAAAAAAAAGAAACGTTGTAAGTTGCCTGCATTCAGTCTCCAGGGTAATGATGAAATTCTGGCATCAAACCTTCAGAATACACAAAACGTGAATAGAGAAAAAGGAAAAGTTTTTCACAGATCTGGATGCAATATCATGGACCTTTTTTCCCACTTTGTTTTACTTTCTTTTTTCTTTTAGAAAATTGTATGTAGAATATCTTTATTTTACACGTAGAAAAAAATACAGAGTTTGAAGACATATCCTTTCAGAGGTCGTAGATCAGTTTTCTAAAATAAAAACATCTTACATAGGCCAATAAATTAATAAATGACAGAGCTGCCCAACTTTCCAGACTTCTCCGGTCTTAACCATAAATTTTCCGGATGCAGCAATGTCTTGGTTTTCAGTGCTGTCAAACTTGTCTACTTTCCTCTTGGGAAGAGCCATTTAAATCCCTGATCCCTGTCCCACCTAAATCAAGGCAGTGTGATTGCCAAAAACAGCAAAGTTTCTAAATTAGACACTGTATCAGTAAAAGAACAGAATTATTCCATTTAATGCCAGCGCTAAGTTGGGCTATTGTCTGAAAGAACAGATTTGGGTAAATACATTTACCAATGGAGCAATAATATTTTTGTCTTAGCCCTTTAGAACCAAACTTCCCGTGTCTGTCTGTTCCATAAAAACACTTCGAGGTCTTTTAAAGCGCTATATGAAGTGTGTCTAAACAGCACAAAAGTAAACTGAAATTTGGCAACATTCATTCTACCAATGCGAGTGGCTAAAGTGGACGTAGGGCGTCTGCATTATCCTGCTGGACATCTACAATGAAATAAATATTCAGAATACCACCAGATTGGCTCTTCCTGTCGTGCTGCATAAACAGTCATACATGCAGAGAATTAAGGTATTATTGCTGTGCTGCAGGACAACGGCAGCACAAAACAAGGATGCCCAACCCAACTTGCCTTTAACACAGAAGGAGCAGCCATTCAATCTGGCGAGTCAGTCTCTAAGGTTGGCCTGACCTGGACCAGGTCAAAGTTTGGCAGGAACCCTGTCTTCCCTGCCCTTGCTCATGTCACTCTAATGAGTATCGTTTAAGGAATGTCACCTACTCTAAACCATGGATTCTCCAGTTTTTCAGAATATTCAAATACCCCAGCTCTCCCTTTCTCCACCCATACCTCAGCTCTCTCTTTTTTCTTCTCCATGTTATTTCTCTTTCACTTGCCCTCTAACGAGAGTCCATAGAACTCTCATCTGATACAAGAGACAGGACTGAGGCAGCCAGAAAAGCCAGGTAAGAAATCAGAAGTACATCTAAGGGTTTGTATCAAATGGGCCTAAAGTTTCCAATGTTATCAGAGTGGCATTAAGAGTTTGCATGGGGGGAATGAGAAATCATGCCTATTTAAAGCATCAGTATAAATGTGGGAAGAGAACAAAAGGCAATAGAAATAACCAATTGTAAAATATTTTTTCTGCAAACATGGATTCCAAGGATCCCAAAGACAATTGAGAAAGTTTATTTGTTTTGGATTTATTTTAAAGCCTACCAATGAAATGCAGCCACCTCCAGAACCACGGCATTTCATGATCTCTGTGGCAATGCAGTATGTAAAAGTAACCGACTAAATGAAAAATCTCAATAGTCAGCCACATGATTCTACACATCCTTAATCTCTGGAATGAGGGCCAAAAGCTTTGAACTCACTACAGGTGGCTTCCCAGACCTCCAAAAGGTGTTTTCCTAACACTCAAGAGTCAAAAGGGCCAAATACTGGATCCTTAGGTGTGATGTGCCTGGAAAGCACATACTCAGGTAATCTGTTAAAAGCCACTAATATGAAAGAGGAAAAGATATATAAATGGTTTATAATAGAAAAAGTACCGAATATAGACAAGGAATCAGAGAAACAAATACTCTCACCCTATCAGGGGAGTGTAAACTGATACAACCTTTCTGAGGGTAAATTAGGCAAAATTAAAAGCTTTTAAAATATATAAGTAATTTAACTCAGAAATATAAAAAATTTATATCAATAAAATAGTAATAGGTATGCCAAAAGAATCTATAAGAATCTATAAGGATTCAAATAAGGATTTCCATTCCAGGGGAAAAATTTAAGCAACTCAAATATCCAAAATTAGGCCATATCCATATGCTAGGATACTAGGCAATCATTAAACTCGTAGTAAAGAATGTTTCATAATTTAAAATATTTTACAATATATTATGTTTTAAACATTACCAAAATTCTTGTAGTAGGATTTTAAACTTTTTTTAAAGGTTTATTGCCACAGGAAAAAAACTAGAATTAAATACAGTGAAAATACCAAGTTATTACCTCCAGCTAGAGACATTATAGGTAATTTTTATTTTCTTCTTACTGCTTAACCTCTTCCCAGTTTTCTATAGCAATTATCCTACGTAATAAAAAAATTGCAATGAAAAGATTGATAACTACAAATATGATGCAAACACATTGAGGGATTTAAGTAGAGAGTACTCAAGAGAAAGCAGAAAAACACCTGTAACGAGAAATGATCACCGGGAAAAAAAGAAGCAATCACAGAAAGAAGCCATAAACCATCTCAGTCATCACCCATAGAAGAAGTTAGTCCTGCTTCGGGGAAATCCAATAAATAAAATGTTTACATTCACAAGATAAATAAACTAGGGAACTAGATGGTAATTATATTTCAAAAGGTTGACTACTTTACTAAAACACTCATTTTAAAGGTGTCTTAAATTTACTCCTTTGTACTGAGGTTCTCAAGGCTGTTTGTCTATCAGAATCTCCACTAGAACATTTATAAAATGTGTGCCATCAGACTACACCCCTGATGATTCTGATTCAGTAGGTTACAGGTGAGACTCAGGAATTCTTTTTTTTTTTTTTTTTGTGAGATGGAGTCTCGCACTGTCGCCCGGGCTGGAGTGCAATGGCGGGATCTCGGCTCACTGCAAACTCTGACTCCCAGGTTCACACGATTCTTCTGCCTCAGCCTCCCGAGTAGCTGGGATTACAGGCGCCCATCACCAGCCCAGCTAATTTTTTCCATTTTCAGTAGAGACAGGGTTTCCCTGTGTTGGCCAGGCTGGTCTCAAACTCCTGACCTCGTGATCCACCTGCCTTGGCCTCCCAAAGTGCTGGGATTATGGGCGTGAGCCACCGCACCCAGCCTCAGGAATTCTTAAAAAAATAAAAAATAAAAAAAAAACTACAAAAACTCCCCAACTAAACTGTTACAGATTAAAAGAGATGCAAGAGATTTTTCAACAATGTGAAGACTTTGTTTTTATTGTTATTGAAACAAACTAACTATAAAAAATATTTGGGGGGGAAAGGAAGAGACATGGAACTTAGACAACATTAAGAAATTATTGTTAATATTATCAGGTATGAGGATGCGATTGTGGTTATGTGGTGGTTTTTTAATCTGTGTCTTTTAAAGACAGATATTAAAATATTTATAGGTGAAATGTTAAGGTGACTGAGATTTACATTAACATAGTCCAACAAGAAAACAGGCTTGGTGTGTGGCTCACACCTGTAATCCCAACATTTTGGGAGGCCAAGATGGGAGGATCACTTAAGCCCAGGAGTTTGAGGCTGCAGTGAGCTATGATTGCACCACTGCACTTCCGACTGGGTGACAGAGTGAGATCCTGTCTCAAAAAAGCAAAACAAAACAAAAAGAAAAAACAATACAAAATTAAAAATGAAGCACAAAAAGAAAAGCTGGAGCAAACAGAGAAAACAAGAATAGAAAGAAGAAAATATTTAAAATAAGTTGCTGGTGCAAGAGGACTTATTCACTATTTATTTCTCTGTACTTCGGGGCATGTTTGAAATTTCTATAAAAACATAGGTAAAAAAAGCTTCTTGGTGGCTTGGGAGCCAAGTGGTTTAAAGATACTCCGTTTTAAGTCTGCAAAACTGGACCTAAAGCAACTTTTCAGGACCCTTCTCTTTTGTACAAAGTAATAAATTTTACATTTTTGTAATTTTCATTTTAAAAACATCAGTGAGTTAACATTTATAAACATCAACTCACAGATGTTTAAAACAACAGTATTAAGCCCAAACATAAGAAAAAAGTTTCCACATTTAATAAGTACCCACTATTTATCATTTATTACCTTATTCATTTCTGCCAATAACCCTGTAGGAGAGGTAATTCCCAATATATAGAAGCCAAATCTATGGCTCCAAAAGATTAACTAACGTGTCCAAATACGCTCACTAAAATAATGAAAATCTATTAACCTAGATGCTAAGGGTTTAACAGTAAGGAAACAGTTAAGCAAATTCTGACTTGTCCATTTAATGGACAATGTTTTAAATATAATTGTAACAAAGAATACTAATTACACTAGGGCACGTTTAGATAATAATTTAAAGTTAAAAGTCTATTCACCATAATACATGTCCATAGGCATATGTAAAAATTTCTAAGGAAAAATATATTTAAAATTTTAGAGTTTGCCTCCAGATGGTGAGCTGTGAGAATTTAAAATTTTTTCCTGTAATTTTTGAATTTTTGGTAATGAACATCATTTACTTGTTTAATAAAGGAAAAGCCCTTAATTTTATATTAAAAAATAAAATCCCAGCTACCCCCACCACCCCACTGAGCTGCTCAACTCCACACCTCTCGCCCTGTCCACTGTGTGACGCTGCCTCCAGAGGATAGGACAAACATCACATCATGGTCACACCATTTCCACTCAACAAACAAACAGCAGAATTCCTAGAGGATAATGACACCAGGTAACTGCATCAAAACAACACTATTTGGACATAACACAGGACGGCTTCAAAACAGCATCTAGAGTATTTTTAAATTATGCACATTTGTTTCTCTTTAAAATTTTCCATTTTCATCTTCTCAAAACATTTATCCATCTCTAAACTTCAGCTTTCTAAGACCCGCTTTAAATCTTTTTGGAAAGAAGTTAACTGAGGATAAATAAATAACCTTAATAGAATAAAAAATATTCAAAATCAACCAATAACTCTTTGTAAGATACCTAATGTATATTAAGCATTCTAGGAGAGAGGACGAGGGAAAAACCTTAAAATTTTTTTAATGGAATGAAAAAATTTTAAGTTAAAAAACGCAATATAAATTAAAATATAATTTTTTAACCTTGTTTAAAGCTCTGGAATAAAACTGACTTGACTTAACTTGGTAGTATAACCACGCGTGTATTTTCATTTAAAAAATGTCTCTGCTTAGCTTGACTGTTTGAATTCCTTTCTGTTGCTTAATTTCCAAACAAAAGATATTACCGCTGGTTTTAAATGGCTGAATCATCTGAGAAGGGTCTCTCTGACACCGCTGACAATGTAGTTCTAAAAACAGAAAATTATAGATTATCAGAGAAGGAAGTTTAGATGTATCAGCTTAGGGTCTGAAGCATGTCTTGTGAGGCCACCCAAAAAAAGACAACGTTCCTCATAGTCCCCAACCCTGGGCTCTAATCTCCAGCCCACAAACAGATGCATTCCTCTAATTCCAAGAGGGGGCAGGGCCAGGCATCACCGGCAGAAGTTTCTGGTCACTGTAGCAGGAGTGTAGATGTTGCAGCTGAGGAAGCCGCAGAGCCGCCCTGAAGGTGGCAGGACTGTAAGCCCTTCCTGCAATGGGCGCCTGAGCACCAGCGGCTTTCAGGACCTCTCTCTCCCTTCACTTCTTTCCTCACCTTCTCAGAAACTGTCATCCTTTTGCCCATGTCCTCTTCTCAAGTCCTAACCCTTATCACTCATTTTGTTCTTGTTTCCTCATTTTTTTAAATCTCTCATCTTGTTTTTTCCCTACTCTAATCTCTACTCATTTAAACATTTGCATTCCTTAGTTTTCTTGTTAGTTTGGATGTCGGTTTAGGCTAGTTTTTTTCTTGTTTGTTTATTTGTGAGTAGGAGATAGTGACAGTTAATGCTATCTACTACACATCAGTCACTCTGGTGCATTATTCAACTTTTTCTGCTACTATCATATGAACACCATCACCCCTATCTTTCAACTCCAAGCCCCTACACAGGTGGGGTCTTCTTTGTTTTTTGTGTTTGTTTCCTCCATTTTTGAGCACAACTCAGTGCCATTTGTGGAAGGATGCATAAGAGCCAAGATACTTAGCTCCCGAATCTAGCAAGATGCATTCATTTGTCTCAAAACCTAAGACAGTCCTCTTTTGTTCCAACAGAAGGTCATATACCTGTGCCTGTGCGTGATGTTACCACAATCACCATCAGAAAAGGAAAGAAAAGAAAAAAAATTCTAGGGCAGAAAATTGCTGCCTTAGACTCCTCTTCCCCATTCCAGCACCATTCTACCCATACTTGTTTGCTCTCTACTTCTTGTCCTTCTACTTAGAATGCTACCAAATGTAAGACATTACAACACTCAAGTGCCCTAAAAGTGCTGTGCACCCTGACTGACAGCTCATGTGTAAGACAGTCTGTGCTTTGGTCATTGAAATTCACAAGGGTTCAGGGATGTCCTTAGATTTATCGTAATCTTTATCAGCCCAAATGAAGGGGAGAGCTTGGATGGTGGTGAAACTTGCAAAACCTAGTTTTACCTTACTTGTTGAGTCAAACCCATGTTCTCTTTATCTGCAACCTGCCCTCCTCAAGTTTTCCTCCTAAAGATTATGTTGTAGTTTCCTATTTGCATCTCAAACCTCAACTCTCTACCTAGTTTTCAAGAAGTTCACTGATGCAACTCCAATTTATCAGCCTTATTTCTTAATATCAGCCTATTGAGAGACAGCCACACTCCAAGTCAACCTTCTAAACAAAACAACTTGCTTATTACTCCTCTGGGCTTTTGCATTTGCCCTTTGTCCCATCTTGAATTACATCTCTCTTCATGATTACTATTCCACATACACTAATCCTGAAAAACCTGATTGCAAACTAACATCCAGAGGAGGCTTGAGTTGACTCACCTCCCCAACTGGCTCTTCATTCATCTCCTCAGTTATCCCTCTAGATTTTCACAATCAGGTGCCCAGGTTCACCTAAATATCTTCCTCAGGTATCCAATGTCTTCCTCATAGACTGTAAGCTCGATCTAGTCATAGACTGTAAGCTCCATCTAGTCATAGACTGTGTCTTTCTAAGACAATGCTATCCCCAGACAACTCTTTAAAGTGCCTGGCACATTGAGAAGCTTATCAAATATATGTTGAATAATTGAATGAATGGCTCACCCCTATCACATTGTAAGCTCCTCCAAAATTGGAACTGTGCCCATTAGCACTTTACATAATCTACAATTTCTGGTCCAGCTCTTGGTATGACAGTCACTGCACATGCAAAGCAAATGAGCAAATGCTGTTTAGGCCTTCACATTCATCCCAATGTGACACACTCCATGGTTGTTCTTTGCTCTGGCAACTTCAGCAAGATTAAATACAACTTTAGCTTTAGAGTTCTTACACCAGCAGGACGAATCTGAGGAAAATCCATCAGTGACTCTAACCAAACAGGAAAGGTGATGGGGACACCAAAAAGAAACCCATCTTCCTTCCTGCTGGTTATCTAGTCCTTTCTCATATGTCCCCATTTTTAAACTTTTCAGACACAAACTTGCTGTGATCCAGTCAAGATTATGAAAATTTCCATCATGCCAGGCCACTAAACAGAGTTTTCAGAAGTAGAAGCCACTGCCTTGGCCAGAGGAAAAAAAATGCCAAAAACCAAAGGTACCTCAAATGACCCACTGCCTTCTAGGGCAGGCCAATCCGAGTTGTGACTACTTTAGCCATAAGCTCCCTAGCGGAGATAACCTGGGTATGGGTATGTTTATTGTCTTTTCCCCAGGCCCCACCCCCAACCCCTTACTAGAAGCTCTAAAACTGTTAAAATTACATAACCCTAGAGTTACTCGGGACTTGGGTCCAAATTTAAATGAACTGTTGGGTTGCTGGGCAGTCCTGGAGGACCCCTGGGAAAAGTCATCAGAAAGCTTAAAGCTATTTGGGGGCTCCAGAGCTCCCTGGCAGGGACCAGTTATGCACATAAAAGCAGGAGGCAAGACAAAATCCCACAATAGAACTTAGTGGCTGCAGAGCCAGCTTATTAGGGTACAAAACACAGGAATTTTCCAGCTACAGAGAAGTGAAGTAAATTAGGAAGAACAAGGAAATTACTGGCTGGGAGACAGAGTTATTATGGAAAGCTGATTTCACTGTCCAAAAATTTAGCCTGCACTTTTTCTTGAAATTATCCAAATATTTCAGCAATTATCTATTTATATGGTTGTTTTCTGGGCATTTCCTTACTATTTCTCCCCAGTCCATTATACAGTGTTAAAATTACTTGCTTTTGAAGTCATTTTTTCACTTCCATCACAACTTACAAAGCCTAGCCTGACCGTCCCTCTAGGTCCCAACAGGTCTGGACTTGGAAAAGGTTTTCAACTGGCCTAAAGCAAAATGTCCTGTAACAGAAAAAAAAATATATTTTTCACTTATGCTACATAATTGAGTTTGATTTCCATACATATCCCCTCCAATAACCACTGTATACAGTGATCCAAAGGTGTTCTTAAAAGATATGACAGTTTTCTTTGATAACTCTGTATCTGGAATACAAGATGTGCAATGACAGGAAACCACTTTCTTAGTCTGAAACTAGTTTAATATTACCTTGGTGATGCCGAGTTTGCAAACCAGCTCCTCTCTGTTTTGTACATTTTAGAATGCAAAGCTCCTACTAATGAGTGCATGAGTCATTCACATGGAGGTGACTTATAATTCAAATTGAATTAACTGTAAATGTAAGCAATTTGAAAAAAATTAAGGCCTTATGTTCAGTGTTGTCACTACATTTGTTAGGGATTTCATCACTGTGTGGAGGCGTTTAGTTCCAGGCTAACATTTGGACAGATGGAAAGCTCCCCTGGAGCATGTGGGTCAAAAGAGCCAGCTCCACCCGACCTTTGGAGGAACTGAGAAAGCAGACTCCGGGATCCACAGCTTCCCTATCTCACTCACACCAGGCAGCACGGAGCACTCCGTGCATTTGAGAGGGCACAGCAACAAAACAGCCAGCCAGTTGTGATGAAATCTCTTGTAAATTAAAAAGTGATCAACAAAAATGATCACTGTTATTCCTAGCATTATTGTTGTTAGTATAGACGGAGTTCCTCTGTGTCTTTTCCTGCAGGTATTTTGGCAAGCATGATCCAATATGCTCAGGATAACAAATGATTAGTAATATTTTCAAAATGAGGAGAGCGGGATCAGGGAAAGGAGGAGAGAAGAAAGAAAGGGAGAAAGGGAAGAGAAGAGGGAGGAGGAAAGAACCAACACAAATGTTGAGCAATTGGATTCAAACATATTAAGAGTATGGAGTCAATAGAAATTATGTTCACAAAGATTTTCAATATGGGGAAATCTTACCATGGTTTTATGATGAGGACAAGCAGCATGCTTTCATCTATGAATTTTTTTTCTTGTTTTTTTCTTTTTAAAATATTTTTCTACACTTTCAAAATTCCATTTTATAAATATTTTCAGCCCTTCTAATGATAAAACATAATTAAAGTGAGGAAAAATACTGCAAAAATTTTGAGAACAGTGTGTGTGTGTGAACGTGTGCCCATGTGTATCTGCACCCATGTGTGGCTAGCATGGCTCACGATGAGTAGAAGAGGTAGAAGAGATTTTCGGTACAACATTTAGGTATGTAAGATTAGGCATCCCTTTCCTTGGAGAAGGATTCTGGTATGGCCTCAGTTGGGACATATAAAGGCCCCACGGTTCACAGATCCAACACATTTAGGAGTGGCAGCATCATTCCAACGTCACTACACTACTGAGTCACAGCAACCATGAAGGCAAAAGTAAAGCTCTTCCCTTTATTGTCAGGGGAGGGGAATGAGATGAGGCATCCACAACTACACCTACTACATGGTAATTAGCCCATATTTGACTTGCAGATCTGATTCACACAGGTTTATAGAACTACAGATGTCTTAGACCTCCTCTCGTCAAAGCTCTGCATACCCTCACTCAAGCAGACCTCAAGCAGTCTTGTGGATGTAAACAACAGCTATGCACTTACAACTCCTAATTTATTTCTCCAGCCACGTCCTGTCCTCTGAGTGCCTCCTAACAATATCCACCCCTGTTCCACTACAGACTGTTCTCCACCAAGCATCCAGAGTGGCCCTTTGAAAACATAAGTCAGCTCATGCTACTACTGCCACTCAAAATCTATTTCACTTGGAATAAAATGAAGTCTTTCCCACAGTCTAATTTATCTGACCCCAACTACCATAACCTTATTTCCCACCATGCTCCTCTGAAAACACCAGGCTTTCAGCGCCCTGGCCTCCCCAGTCACAAGAGTCATTCATTTTTCTATCAGGTGTCTGTCCTCAACTGTCACCTTAATCTTAAACCTGAATGATCAAATTTAGCATACAAAAATGAAGGACCTCCAGTCAATGTTGAATTCTACATTTAAAAAAATAAATTTTTTAGCATAACTATTTCCCAAATAAGCTTACGAAACTGACTGAGGCTACAAGAAATATCGGGAGAGAAAGCAAAACCTCAACAAGTCTCAGGGGGATGCTGGAAGGAAAGTGAGTGTGGAAAGGGTGATGAAGACCTGGGATTAGCCTGGAAGGGATTCCTGGGAGATGTGACTCTAAAATAGTAAAAGAGACGGGTTGATCAGAATAAGAAGAGAGTCTTCTGGGTACATAAATAGCACAGGCAAAATCACAGCAGTGAAAATTAGTGAGACATTGGTAAGGAAACAGAAGTGCTTCTATTAGTTTGCATGAAGGAGCTGACAGAGGAAGCCGACCTGGGATTGGAAAGACAGTGGAGTCCCACCAATGAGCGGCTGACCCTCTCCCAGGGGCATCTTTCCTTCAGATCCTTGACTCCGTGAATTAGCCATCTATGTTCTCCAGGTCAAACTCTCCCTCCTTCCCTAATCTTTCTGGCGGGAAGTCACCTCTGCCTCCTCTGTGCACCTCAAAAGCACTTTTTGCACACTGCTCCCAACTGGAGTTACTCATGATCCTCTACTACTTTACTGTCTTTGAAAGCCAGAGTTGGTCTTTTCCATCCTTGTGACCTGTACAATGCTTCATGCATGGTAGGTTCTCCATAAATGTGTTTCTCTGAATGCTGAGTTTAAACTTTCTAGGATAATAAATATGAAGCCCATGGCCCTGGAACACAAGATAGGCTAACCATGTCAAGGGCCTGAGCCATGGGGTCTCTGTGAAGCTATAACTACTCTGTCTGAAAAACCAGTGAAGTTCCCACCTAGAAAAGAAAGCTCACCTCCAGGTCCAGAGGCCAGGGTCAGCTGAATAAAGAGGCCTGTGGCAGAGGCTGAGGCCCCGTAATTTAATGGGAGTACAGGCCAGATAGTGAGAAGGGGCAGAAAGCAAAGAGCAGACCAGTGAAGAGCAAGAACTCTACAGTCCACAACACCTACGCGGAAATCCTGCCTTTACTACATACGGCCTTGGGCAAGTTACTTACCTGCCTTCATCTAAAAAGGCTCTCAATGCCTACATCTAAAAAGGCTCTTCATCTGAAAAGTGAGTATAGTAGTCTTTACCTTATTGTGTCATTGTGAGAATAAATTAAAGTAACCCCTGTAAAGCTCTTAGCAGAGTGCCTGGCCGATAGTCTCAGCTTAAGTATGTTAGCTCTCGTTATTGCAATCAGATAAAGAGAATTTTTAAATGCTGTATGTATGCTAGGCATTCTTAGCTGCTAGGAATATAAACATTTTAAAAAAGCTTTTACATAGTGATAAATGACATTATGAGTTTGTCAAAATCCATAGACCATAATGTAAACGCTGGACTTTACTTCATAGTAATGCATCAGTATCGGTTCAGTCATTGTAACAAATGTACCACCAATGGAAGATGTGATTAAAAGAAAAAAACTAGTGGGGAAGGGATATGAGAACTTTCTGCATTAACATCCTTCAATTTTTATGTTAATTCAAAAGTGTACAACATAATGTCTATTAATATTTTAAAACCTGGCAACACTGTTTCAGGAAAGGATCTATTTTAGCTAATGTTTAACAATCAGCTAAATGTCTAAACATTAGATTGAGATGTTGTTTACTATAAAAGTGAACCAAATTTTAAATTGTCAGGCTATAGTTGTGGCACTAATGATTGACTTCATAAATTTAAATTTGCACACATGAAATAAAAGAAGAATGCAGCATAGCAAAAAAAAAAAAAAAAAAAAAAAAAAAAAAAAAAAAAAAAGCCATTAGAGTAATTCTAAAATGTTGGGTTCATAGGTTAAAAAGGACTAAGAGAGCACCATAAATTAAAGATAAGGATAAAGATTAGGGGAGATGTGAGTGCCAGCAGTTAGTGAACTCAGTTTGAAACAATGTCAGGACTTTCAAATGGAGATGTTCACAACTAAGGATATAAGATTTAAGAGAGATCAGTACGGGATACTGAATCTGAGAGCATCGCTTCTGGGGAGCAATTGAAACAAGAAGAACAGGTGAGCTCTCCGGGTGTGAGAAAGAACAGAAAACAGGCTGCATGCTCGGATGACTTCCATCAACAGCAGCAATGGGAAGCCGAGGAGGGAAAAAGATCAGCAAATTAGCAGATAAAGTTGGCATATGGAAAATTTACAGACTGCAAATCACAAATGTCATGCAAGGAACATATGGGTTCTCCATATGATATAGGACTGCACTGAGGGGGCTGGCAGGAGAAGTGGAAAGGACAGTGTCGCTGGATGCAGCACTGCTAAGAGCTTAGGGACTTAAGGTGTGCTGCAGGTGGTCACATAGCTCACACCCAGTGAGAGCTGGAACCCAGGCCCTTTGTACACTGCCAAACACCTTCCAGTGGGCCACCTCCTCTGGAAGTACACCTTGATTACTTAGGAGCTAATTACACACAGCAGTTTACACGCAGTGTTTTCTGCCGTTTTGGCTGCCTCCTTATGCTTAGCCAGGCGGAGTTCTGAAATACAGAAAGATGGAAGTCATGGGAGTTCATTTTGCTGTCTGTTAGTAGTTCTTTAATATGTACATCTATCATCTATCTATATCTGGGGAGGTGGGAGAGGTGATAAAGGAAGAGACTGGAAATGTCCACAGGAGATTAGCCAAGATGTAGCAGGGGTGAAGGCAAGGAATTAACACAGGATTGTTAACAGAACTAAACCAACTGTGGACCTGAAGCAGAAGCGAGGCCAGATGAGCTCAAGAGTAACAAAGACAAGGGAAGAGGAAGGAAGGGGGGCAAACAACCACAAGGGGCAAGGAAGAGAAAGGACGAGACTGGCATTTTGCTTTTTTGTTTTTTTTGAGAGGGAGTCTTGCTCTATCACCCCGGCTGGAGTGCAGTGGCGCAATCTTGGCTCACTGCAAGCTCCGCCTCCCGGGGTCACACCATTCTCCTGCCTCAGCCTCCCGAGTAGCTGGGACTACAGGCGCCCGCCACCACACCAGGATAATTTTTTGTATTTTTAGTAGAGACAGGGTTTCACCGTATTAGCCAGGATGGTCTCGATCTCCTGACCTCGTGATCTGCCCGCCTCAGTCTCCCAAAGTGCTGGGATTACAGGCGTGAGCCACCGCGCCCGGCCGCGTTTTGTTTCTTAAGGATAGTTTCAGGACTGCCTGGGACATTTGTTAACAAAGTAGATTCCCCTGACCCCCAATCCAGGACCACTGAGTCCGAATCATTTAGGGGCAGGTCCCCAGACTGCACTATGCTTGACTCCCTGCTAGAGGCTGAGACCTACTGAGCTGCAGGAAAGTCATTGAAAACATAGATTTTTTTTAATTATGGCAAAATAAATATACCTAACACAAAACTTACCATTGTAACCATTTTTAAATGTACAGTTAAGTACTGTTAAGTCTATTCACATTGTTATGCAACCAATCTCCAGAACGTTTTCATATGGCATATCTGAAACCCTACACATAATATATATTATTATTATTACTGTTAATTTGTTGAATAGCTTTGCTGAAGTTCAGCCAGCTATCCTAGATTCAGAGCTGATATGCAGATCAGGGGGCACAGATATTATTGTGGGAATCTAGATTATGTGAGGCTCAGGGACTAACCTGGATTGGTCGTGACATAGTTTGACTATCACTCCTGCTTAGGTTGCCATAAAAGTAAAAACTGCTGGATGTGGTGGCTCACGCCTGTAATCCCAGCACTTTGGGAAGCCGAGGCGGGCAGATCACCGAGGTCGGGAGTTCGAGACCAGCCTGACCAACATGGAGAAACCCCGTCTCTACTAAAAATACAGAATAAGCTGGGCCTAGTGCCGCATGCCTGTAATCCCAGCTACTCAGGAGCTGAGGCAGGAGAATAGCTTGAACCCGGGAGGCGGAGGTTGCGATGAGCCAAGACTGTGCCATTACACTCCAGCCTGAGCAACAAGAGTGAAACTCCGTCTCAAAAAAAAAAAAAAATAGTAGGCCGGGTGCGGTGGCTCACTCCTGTAATCCCACACTTTGGGAGGCTGGTGGATCACTAGAGGTCAGGAGTTTGAAACCCGCCTAGCCCACATGGTGAAACCCCATCTCTACTAAATATACAAAAATTAACCAGGCGTGGTGGCAGATGCCTGTAATCCCAGCTACTCGGGAGGCTGAGGAAGGAGAATCACTTGAACCTGGGAGGCAGACGTTGCAGTGAGCCGGGATTGTGCCACTGCACTCCAGCAAGACTCCATCTCAAAAAAAAAAAAAGGAAATTATTAATATGAAATAAATATATATTAGGAAAAATATTAATTTTAGTCAAAATTTTTGTTCTTTATGACATGTTTTGGCAATTATGTTTATTTTTTCATCTAAAATTTCTAACTGCAGAGTGTCACTTGGAATTCTTGCTTTTCACAGGGTCAACAGTGGCATATATTCAGAATTTGCATGATATACTGTTATGTCTGTATTCACAGGTACACATATAACTGCACACACATTTTTACAGACAGTGCCAAATATGTCACTATGTTGATTTGTTGTCATTTAATATTTATGGACAGGTCACAATACGCTGGACACTGAGATGATCTTCTATTCAGAATTCAATATCCAGTGTCAAACCTACCTAATGAATTGCTCCTGATTTGAGGTCCGTGGTCAAAAAGCCGTCACATGTTAGGGCTTCCTTATGATTTTTCTGGATGTTACTAAGTAATTCTCACATTTTCATCTTGCAAGTCGGTTCTTTGTTGTGAGGATTTTCAGCTAGCATTTTGCTTACTGAAATCATGTACATTTAGGAAATAAAAATGTGGCAACATTTGTAGTCATCCTTGTTGCCCTCCATTAAAAATACAGTTTTAAAAATGAGAGCCATCCAATGGGGTTTTTTTTAACATCCATGTTGCGTGATATCCCTTTAGTACATAATTGTTTTTTATTTGTAAGCATTGCTAAGTACATTTACATTGAAATATTACTTAAACTTGATTTTTTAGTAAGTAATTAAATCCAAACGATGCATCATGGTCTACCATTAATACAATCTTTTGTTTTATCAATAAATAATGATACTCTTTATATCTATGTGCAGAGTCCACTACAGACAAAATTTACCATTAAAATCGAACTGAAAAGTGGGGGAAAATCTCAATTACTACACAAAAGTCATCAATATTTTCTCTGTAATTTACATAGCCATCAATATTACTCTCCTTCACATGTGGGGAAAAAAGAGGTATAAAGAAATTAAGTTGTTTCACTAATGTCTCACCACAACTAGATAAATTAATGTCTCCCTACTTTAAAAAGCATTTCAAAGATACTTGATCCTTTTTTTGTTAACACTTTCATGTATAAAAAGGAAACAGAAATTTTCTCCTTCCTTTTCTGAGGACCATTATAATCTCCTCATAGACCCCAGAAACGCTTTGTTTTTATTAAAGACACGTGCTATAAAATATATGAAGATATTGGTAGAAGTGTTTTTATACTATCAGAAGGTTCTGCAGGCTGTTAATAAAATTTTCCACCAGGAGAATACAGAGTGGAGAGGGTAAGACTAGACAAAATGAAAATCTTTTCATGGGTGAGCCAAATTTAAACATTTACTGGAACCCTGTGAAAACAGTGCCATTGGTTGCAATTTCCAAGGTGTTTTGCAGTATCAAAGAGATAGTGCAAATATCTTTTACCAAAACTGTGACTCAATGAAATAAATCTATATTATATTACATAATCATGTCTCAAAAACCCATTATGAAAACCATCAACAATGGTTACCACTGCTTTATACCCTTATATAGTTTGAATTTCTAATGAGCACATTATTTGTAAGATAAAAATTAATTTCCACTTTTTAAGCTTAATTTTGAGATTTTCCACTTTGTGGATTATCTGGGTGAAATTTTACTCTGCAGTTAATTGCAATAAATTGAAATTAAGTGCTTTCCTTAGTAGCCCAATATTTTTCAGGACTCTCACCCCCAGAAACTATTTCTGTATTTTAATATCATAAATAAATTTTAATATTAGTTTGGGATAAACACAACAGGTTCCAAAAGCATTGTATTCTAACCTTGAATTTGTTTAGGAGCTATCTACCATTTTGAAGTATACATGGATATCTCGTAATTTAATGCTGTTCTTTTGTGATAAACATTAATATTCCCAGGTGTGCTAACAATATTTAGCTCTTGGTGCTTTACAAGACACTGAAAACATGACTTGATTACATTTAATTTGATTCCAATTAAAAAGCACTTAAGACGTTTCTACTGAATTAGATTATACTGGATGTTTCTATAGAAGACACTTCATTATCTGAGGCAGCTTTAATTTAAAATGACCACAGAGAGTGAAAAACACTGTTCATTTTAATAAAATGGGCTAAATCCCACATCATTATTTCACAATTGCATGCTGTAGATTTTGGTTTATTAAATAAATGTACAGGGGCACTGGGAAAAGCATGTGTTATACTGAGTGCCTCACCACAGTTCACCCAAGTCAGAGCTAACCACGCAGCTTTTAAGTCTTAACAGAAACCAGAAATGCTGTGAAAAAAATTAATTAAAAATGAGGAGATAATATCAAGACACTGACTGAAAATATTACGTTTTTACTAAATTTCTAAGTAGTCAATTTTACAACTAACTAAAAATGAAAATGAACTTCTGACTTAGGCAACATTAGCAAATAAAGGCAAGGTGCCACCAAACCACTGGACTTCCTGAAATATAACATTTCCCCTTTTAAACAAAGAACTACCTTGAGATTAAATTACTATGTATTCACAAACAGGACAAAAATCAGAACAAAAATTGTTTGTATTCCCAACACTGTGTTAAACAATTTTTTAAAGTGTTATTTTACAAGTCCCAGTTTGTGTTAAAGTTTTAAAGGGAGAAAAGGATGACTGAAAACAAAAGGATGATTAAAAACAAATGTCTCAAAGTCAGTTATTTTGTACTAAGCATAAACCACATGGCTAGCTTTCATTGGAAAGAGCCCTGCAGATACATGTGGCATGCCCATTTCTGATATTTCAGGAATAAAAGCAACTCTGTGGTTTGTGGTTAATGATAAAGCACCAAGTGAACTTGATGTGTGTATGTTCTTGTATAGGAAAACCTGCAGCATTTTGAGCATTTCACACTTGTAACAATGTATTAGGCCTTCTAGAATTAATTGACCTAAAATCCAGTGATTCCACAATATATCTGTTGGATAATTAGAACTCTAAGTATCAACAAATAAAATACATTATTGAATTTTAGATCTGCAATCCAACAAATATTTACAGCTGCAATTTGCAAAAATTATTTCCTTTTAAATTGGTATCATATCAAAATCTGTGCTACTGATTTGAAGCATATAAGTATGATCAAAACCCTCCCCCAAAAGTACGATTCAAGTCCAAAAACAATGATGTAACCTTTAAAACAATCTGCACCTGCTCTCACAGCCTAGGTGGGTCTCCTCTGAAGACAAATGAAATTTCATAATTGTAAGATTCCTTGAAAAGTCCACCTGACCTTGAGACCAAGAACAGCAGGGTGGGGGGAAGAGTAACCTGGTTTAGTGACCAGCAGCTATAGATATCAAGGAATGTGCTTGTTGTCAATGATCATTGCTGAAATCTGTCTATACCACACTGGAACGATCAATTTTGTAAATGATTGCAATAATCAAGGAAATTGCCTAATTTATAAATCCTTGCATACAGCATTTTAATAGATTCCTCTATTTTAATGCTGATGCCTTCAAAGCTAAATGAATTGTTGTCCAGGCTGTCATTACACAAAATGATAAAAACATTCCGTCTGGTGTGGAAACCACATCTCATGGATATTCAGACCCTCAACCCATAATCACTCATTAGTGACTTCCATGAAAGTTTCACACTGCTGAGCCTTTGGAAGAGCGAAAGAGCAAGCATTGTGTCTGTATCTTTGCGGAAATCCCTGTTACAGTTTTGGAATTTGAACAAATTACCTGTCATTGAACTGTAATGCACTGGATGTGTCCTCCAGTTCTGACAGCCTCGTACTGTAATAGTTTTCCTCTCTCTCTCCTTTTTGTCTAATGCTGTGCCATTTTTTACCACCAAGCCTCAGAGTCAGGAGGCCCGGCCACACTGAACTCCCAGATTGTGCATCACATCAACATGGATGATGCTGGATGCACTGAAGCAAATGTGTGATGTCCCAACGCTTATGCTGCCACTAACCAGTAAATATATGGAGTCTACCTGGAAACCCAGGCTGCACACTATGCTCTTTCCCTAAGCCCGCCACACATAGATTGCTCTTCTCAGTTAAACCTTGGCCAATTGATTCCAGCCAATAGTGTGCTGTCAGTACTTTACTTACTGCTCAATCTCACTAACCTGACATTTATGGTGCACTGATTGGCCTCTGTCAGTGGTGCTGGTTGTAAATTCACTTTGAAAAGCTTTGTGTTAACAGCCTTCAACCAGGCTCCAAGAAGAGTACGAACAGGCAGCCTGACAATTGCTCGACCTCCTGCCCTTATTACAGTGAGTAAATCAGGGTTTGAGCCATTAGGCTGGAGCCTGGGGCCTACACAAAAAGGATTGACATGACGAAAGGTCAACCTCTGTCACACATGTGTAACAATTTGGATAATGGAATTCTGTAACTTATCTGAGTGAGGTGGCAAATGCTTACAAGGAAAAGTATATTCTGTTCTGGTTTCTCTGGCTTTTATGCTAAGTACTTATACCGAAGTCTGTATTTCTTGTGTAAATATACAAGGAATGTCTGAACTGATGAAATCTTGGGGTATATACGATCCTAAAAAAGAATGAAAGAAAAAGAACGAAGGAGGCAGGCTCATAGTTGTTCTACACATAGGGTTCTTTAGAATAGCAAATGGTTTTTCCCATACTACCAGTGTATTAAATCCATCTCCTGAGACAAGAGGACTTTGATATTGCAGGCATATTCCCCAGCTGAGTAATGTGTAGTTTTTCATATTCAATCACAACAATTTTTAATCCATATTATACTACAACTGTAAGTGATTTCTGGGTAACACAATAGATATTCTCAAATTAAAACTGCTTTAATTTACACAGTGAAATAAGAAGATTCCCCTGCAGGCTTCTTGGGACCAGTGTTATGGTATGACACTTCCATCAGATCACTTGCTGCCAGGCAGTGACTGGGGAGGGCAGGTTTCATTTACCCACTAACCTCTGAGATACTGATTTCTCTTTTTATACCTTACTTTTAAGTCAGTGTGGGAAAAGAAAAAAAATTACATGGTATAAGAAAATATGCATTTATGGACCAGTAAATATTTGTGAATTATTTTCTTCATATTGACAAAATGCTATTGATAAAAGAAGCAATTTGTAAAAATAGATAAACTGAACTAACGAGAAAAATAATCCTGTGGATACAGAACTCATCAGTCTTTATAAAATATTTGCAGCTAAAGCACTGTAGTGTCACATGCATGTTGGGATTAAACCTCACTGATGTGAGAATGTCCAAATGGCTGTTATAATTTTTTTTAAAGCAGAATTATTCTCGGACTTAGAAAACCAAGGGTGGCACTGTGCAGCATGATACATAAACCAAAAGGACCAGAACTTTAAATGGACATTTTCAAAGCAACTTAAAGTACTAAGTTTTGACTTTTAACACAATGCTGGAAACCATTCCAAGAGGTGGCAGATGGTTTTACAGTTTATGTAAAACTACAAAATGCTCACACTCTATCAAATGGGCACCACTATAAAAGACATCTTCAAATCAAATGAGGCAAAGCCAGAGAGATACAGCAGCTGTTACTCTGCATAATTTAAAACATAATAGTAGCATTACTATGGCTTATTTTTAAGGACAAATTATTTGAACTTCACAAATTTGACATAATCAAAACCAAACTGACAGGCAGACTACTATATTAAATGATAAATTGCTGAAAAACATGATTTTTACTTCAATATAACTGCGACAGCCACATAATTCTATCCCCTAGTGTCTTGGTGAATCACGCCAAAATGAGCCAAAGTCTATAAAGCAGAATATGGAATATATAATTACAGTACTATCACTGGGACAACTTTTAAATGATTCTAATTTAATTGAAAATGATTAATTTAAAATAATTTTTTCAACATCTAAATACATATAAGTGGGTACAGTACTGTATATGTGAAATTGAGTCATTTATAGAAACATACATAACATATTTAAAATATGAAATCAATTCATTTTCTTCTAGAACCAATTACCTATGATTGGCTTTGAAATACAAACATTTAGCAATGTGTAATATATTTTTAATATTGGTTTTCATTAATATATTTTGACTTAAGCTAAGCAGTAATGATGAAAAATAGACCATTTGCTTAACAGCAAAACTCTTATTAAATCTAAAATATTATGGCACAAAACCAAATCACAAAAAGGCTCACATTATGTCATCCCCCTTGATTTTCTGAAGAAAAATAATGAAGGTTTCCACACAGTGCAAATGAAAACGAGACACTCAAATTTACTCAGGCAAAGAGAAGACAGGTTCTGTAAAATTAAAGCCCTTTCTAGTATCTTAACTGTATTACTAACAAGTCACTACATTATTTCAATTAGCAGGATAATTTTTCTAGGGTGAAAATAAGTGCAATTTATTTTGTCATTCTTGCCAAAATTTCTTGTCAAGTCAGACACTGAGTTGAAAGGCCTGAGTAATTCTAGCCTCTCTTAAACTGTAACCTTATTTTAAACTTCCGTATTTTATTCCAGTAGAATTTTAAGTATACACTGGGTACATTCCTCAGGTCCAGTCATATTAAATTCTGATGTTAAGCAGAAAGAGGAAACCATGTGCAACTAGATTAATTTATCTCAAGGGAAAGGGGGCACATTAATAATTGAGATAATGTTTTCATAAATGTTGGAATCAAATGTACCTTTTCACTTCTTTATTGGAAAACACATTAGGATAAAATTATCTCATTCTCATCAATAAGACCTAATTGCTGAGAAAGATTGTTTTCGTTGGAAAACATTGAGAAAGATTTTATTTCATATTATGTCCAAATAGCTAGAAATGTATCATGCATCCAAGTCTTGGAATAAATATATATAACCAAGGCAAGTCATTGTCTGATGCACCCTGTAATGTTTTGTTTTAAAGTATCTGAATTTATTATTGTTTAAAAAACACATTAAAATTCTGATTCTAAAAGAAACTGGCAAAAATAAATGACTAATTATTTGGCTTTTAGCTTGTAATCTTCTTAAACTATAAAAAATAAAAAATTACCTTGGCTTATTGCAAAAAAAGAAAAAAAACTCTCTTGGAATTTCCCATAAATACCCAGAAGAGTCAAAATGTATTGAATATAATGAAATGATATTTAACTTCCTTTAAATTGCTGTATTTTGAAGAACTATGATTATACACAAAGAAAACATTAACTAAAAAAATGATTGCATGCTTACAAACCAAACAAGCTCTCCATCGCTGATGTATATTAAATAACAAAAAGTCATTTTTCTACAAAGAAAATAGAGCTTTTAATGATTAAATAAAAGGAGTAACTAAGGTGAATCTGATTGTTTCTGTAATAAGCCTTCATGTGTATAATAAAGTACAACCATATTAAAAACAATGAACTGTAAACTGAAACAAAAATCCATCATCTACTTGGAAACAGTGACGGGAAAAGATTAGCAATCCATTTATTGTACTGAAATAAAGATAAGTAACCCTGGTAAGATCCATCAGGACCTCAGTATTGAACTTGAAATAAAAAGATATTTCTTCATCAGCAAATGACTTGAAAAAATGTGAGGAAGAGAAATTATTACAGTTGCCTTTTAAAATAAAATAACCATGATTCAACTGCTTTTAATTTTTTTAATACACTTTGTTGGCTTGCTATTCTGGAAGACATCTAAAAGAATAAGTTTTTGCAATGGATAATTATTACATGAGTCATTAAACAATTATTGCCAAACGTTTCCGATAGACCTACAATGTATTCTACTTACTGATTCTAATATGAATAATATGATGATTTTTTAAATTTCAGAAGAAAATTTAGCTTTGAAAGAAAGAACTAAAATTTAAGGAACAATCTAACATTTGGAATATTGTATTATAAATGTAACAATTCAAACAGTCATGTTTCATAAAAATAAATCATAATGCTTAAAAATTTCAAACTCATACTCTATATCTTAAAAATCATTATGCTAATAAAAATCTGAAACCTATTTTATAAAGTAAGTATTTTATTTTACAAATGGATATTGGCACTGAGTTACCTGGCCCCAGTTAGTCGCATTTCACGTGATCTCCCAGGAGACTGACACATTTTGTATGGCTGAAGTTCTAAAATCCCTTCAATTCCCAAATGTACTTTATTCTAACTGTTGTTACAGATAATTAAAAAAATAGATTATGTCCTGAATTTAGGAATTGGATCCTGTAGATCATCCAAGCATACACCCAGCAAGTCTTTTTTCTAACAGAGAACCAAGTCTAAGAACCATCCCAGCACACTCAACTCACATGCCCTGAACAATAGATAAAATTCACTTTATATCTACTGAAGTATCAAGAAAAAGAAAAACACTGACTAAATTCCCCAGTCTCTTTACTACAACAAAATTTTAACTTCATCAAGTACAAGTAAAAGTAGAAAAGCAAGGTTTCATAGTTGTCAGTGTTAATATGCATTGTTATAGTCTATATGTGTAGTGGCCTCCTGCCAACATCCCAATCATTCGAAGCCTTCTGGGGGGGAAAAATCACACAATGAACTATGAGATTTTTTTTTCATGTTTATGTCTTTGTCCCCTGGCACTCTAAAAATAGATAGGCATCAAAGGGCAATATAATAGTGTTCAGTTTTAACATTTTCAGGTAGAGTAAATTTGTACTATTGAACAATTGCTGTACGATTTTCTTAGAAAAATATTGGCAGACCTTTATCTATATGATATTAGAGTTCCTAATAACACCACTGGAACATGAGAAGTACCTAAAAGTGTTTTATAAACTTTAAACCACATTGGAGGTTACAATTAATTAGTCAGAAACAAAAACCAAAATGTTTCCAAACCAAATGCTTTGAGTCGGGGCACTCCAGCAGATAACTATAGGGTAGGTAGTTCATTGGCTTCCACGTCCTCATTTTGGGCTGCTGGGCTGTAGACTCAGACACTCAGCTCCTCCTCCATTAAAAGAGGCTTTGCAGACATAGGCCTCAGGACCCCATCCCCAACAGTCACGGGAGGGTTCTGGATACGAGGTCTGTTTTTCACATTGTATCTCCACGGCCTAATATAGTGCTGGCCAGAGTGGGCACTCATCAAAAATTTGACTGGATTAATGAGTCCCATGAGCTTTATTTAGTGAATATAAGGCAGCTCACGTGAAAAAGATCATTTTGACAGGCCAGCAAGCCAAGTACGAGAGGCAATCTCTTGCAGAAATGATGCATTAATGGAGCCCAGGGGTTCATGTCAACTTGACCCCTGGCATTTAAGAAACTTTATTTTCTAGCTTTTCCCACTTTATTATACCACTTGCCCAGTTAGTCAGATTTACATATTGTTTAAGGGTATGACTTCTGGCATCTTGTATTACATAAGCAACTTTCCGTGGATGGAGGTGGCTAAGATTGGTAGGGGGATGACCTAATGATAAGCATCTATCTCTTCAGAAGTGAACCTCAATAATCCACCATGACATTTTGGGAGAAACCTCAGGCTGACATTTTTCAAATAGGTTATTTTTAAATAATTGCTTCAGGTAAGATTGTGCCATTAAAGTATTATCCTCAATTGGGTTACACCAAAGTGCTCACAGTGTTCCCAGGTTTTGATTTTCCATCTTGATGAAGATTACATAATTTCCGTTCGTCAGAGAAGCAGCAGAATTTGCGATTTCTGATTCCCAATATAATTTGCTTATTTTGGGCCCTTTGATTCCCAATATAATTTGCTTACTTTGGGCCCTTTGAAAGTTGTGAAACATGTGATCTCTCACGTTCAACATTAACAAAATTGTTTTTATCTGAGAAAAGGGGCCAGCCTCTCCTTCCTCCCCTCTATGCTTCTGTTCCTTTCTGCTCACTACACAAAAACACACTGGAAGTGCTTGGAATGGGACATAAAGGTCACCCAGCTCAAACATTCTAATGCCCACCCTCCTCTGCTCCATCTCCTCAGCTGTTTTCTCTTTTTCTCAAAATTCAGAGAGACCAACGGTCGAATCCATTCCAGCTGGAATGGAGGCAGGTTAAGGTGATTCTGTCTTCAGACACCTGTAGGCTGTTTCCCTGGCTGGGTTGCTATTGTGTCAGTCCCAGCTCTGTCAGTCTCCTTACTGCAGGTGCTTCAGACACCAGGCATCTACAGGACCAGAGAAATCTATTCTCCGCTACCCTCTGGGGGCCAAGGGAGGCTCTCTTCGCAGTTGCCACCGCCAAAGGCCAGGTTCCCTGCCAGCCAAGGCTCCCTGCTGGCCAAGGCTCCTGCTCGGTGAGGAGGCGCTGTGCAGCCGGCCACTTACCTCCCAGAGGTGCTGCGTGTTCCTCACGGCGCCTGCCTGCACCTTCTCTGGGGACAAAAGCACGCCTTGGAAAGGTCCAATCCAGGTGCCTTGCTGGATCCTCTGCGCCGCGCAGATGCCGTAGGCCAGGCCGGGCACAGTACTGGTGCAGAGGCACACCTCGCGAGGCAGGTCCCGCAGCCACTCCGGCAGCTCCGGCGGGGGCGCGGCGGCCGCAGCGCTGCTGGTGCCCACAAGCCGGCGCAGCGAGTGCAGTGGCCCATGCATAGGGCACTCGCCGTTGCGGTTGTCCGCGCACATGTCGCAACCTGCGGGAGACAAGGAGGAGGAAGGGAAGGGAGCGAGTTAATCCGGCCGCTCCGAGCGGCCCATCTTTGAGTAAACTCCCGAGACAACAGCATCACCGCCCGCCTGGGTAAGCCACCTTTGAGGAAGGTGATGCCTTGGGGGCACCGAAGCAACTCAGAGGAGGAGGAGAAGAGAACCCGCGCCGCTCCCTTGGAATTCGCCGCACCCAGATCTGCCTGGTACCGGGCCAGGACTCTAGGCTCCCCAAAAAGCCTTCGGATCTGGGTGCAGATAGCATGTCCGCTCTCCACGGAACCGACAGTTCCAGGCTTCTTCTTCCCGTTTCAGTCTCTCTGCATCTCTCCCTCTGTCTCTCTTTCTCTCTCTCTTCCCTACTGTCTCTCGTTCCTTCTGACCCTCTCGCCCATTCCTGAGGTTTCTATCTGGAGTTTCAGGATGTGTTTATCCTTGTATTGCGGAAAAATAAGCCCGTCTCTTGCCCAATCTGCTATCTCGAAGAGATTCTATACTGGTCGTCTGGGTATTTAGCTTTCCTCTTTTTACAATTACACAGGAGACGATTTAAAATCACCAGACGGGGCGGGGTGGGAGAGACGACCAGTCTATCGCGGGTGCCATTCGCACTTCCTTCGACCCAGAGACTCGGAGGCTTCCTCGACTGCCTCCCAAACGCCACGCGACAGGGCAGAGCAAGCCTGCAGCCCAGTAGAGCAGGAGCCGCAGCCCCAGGACTCCAAGGGCGCGCCCGAACTGGGGTCCCTCAAGCGACCAGTCAGTTCTCCCTCCAGGCACTGAAGCAGGGCGGGGACAGGTAGGGCGGAGTGGGGGACGGGGGTGCTGTTCTGGAGAATTTGGTGTGCACGCTCTCCCTAGACGCCGGAAATAAACGAATAGCAAATTTAACGATCAGCGTAATTGTTAGAGAAGGGACCAACTCCTGCCCAGACGGCTGTTCTCCAGGCTAAATGCGATTCTGTTGTGCTATACAATGGGTGAAGCTGTAGATAAAGCTGTCTCTCTCCGACACTCTCCAAAGCAGCCTGCGCGAGAGGGACCCCCACCCTCCGGGCCGGGCAGTAGTGGGCGCCCAGTATCCCTCCACTCGAACTGGGCTGGAAGGGGGCAGGCGGCCACGGGAAATAGAGCCTGTGGCGACTGCGCTGTCGGATCGCAGCGCCCTCCGGGTTATTAATGGGCCTGGAGGAGCCGCCGTGTCTGCGCCTCAGCGCGGAGGGCCTGCCCCGAGAAGGTGGCCTCGGCGCCCGCCGCGCGACCCAGCCTCCTTGGCCCAGCTTCCCTGAGGAGCCACGGCGACCCCGCGCAAGTGTCAGGCTTATGGCACTGAGCCTGACACCTGGCGAGTCCCGCCTGGCAGACACGGTGAAAGCTGGCCACGGTGAAAGCGCGGGGCGGCGGGTGGCCCTCGGGGCACCCGGGTACCTGCCGCCAGCCTTCGCCGCAGCCAGGCCTGGTGGATCACCCTGGATGTGCCCTATCTGCGCTGAAACGGCCGAAATGCCCAAGAAACTTGTGAGTCTGTACAAAACGTTTGTGTCAGGAACACCTAATCGCAACCCAACATGGTAAGGGAGCCCTCGATTTGCCATTTGCTTCACAGCAAAGGAGAGCTGACTATGTAAGCCTCCTGTCTCACTCGAGGGGGCTCTACCCAGCCAAACCTTCGCCTCAGTCAGCAGCTACTCCTCCATTCCTCCCAAGAGAGCTGGAAGAATGAGGGCTGCAAGCTTCTCAGAAATGTCCCCAGACCTCTGAGGTGAAAAGCAACAACTTATTTCAGAAAGTAGAGAAGTGTCCATGCCGCTGGGCCTCCCTCGCACAAAGGCCCTCTTCTGTCCCTCCTCTGCCAGCAACACAAACTATTGTTAAAATTCTTCCAGACTCTGCTTTTGACCCCAGGGCCTGGATGGGAGTATTCTCACACTTATCCATATGTCAACCCCTCTGAAACACACACGCTTCACACACCCTCTCAAGCTTATTGATTGTGAAAATAAAAACTTCAAGACATTTTGGGAATTACATGAAAGACAATAAACACAATTACAGTGCATACCATGTGTCAGACACCTGTCTAGAACCAACAACCAACATATTATCTAAGTATCATGATTCCCATTCTGCAGATAAAGCAATTCCCAAGCACTATTATCTCCACCAAGAACAAGAAGCTAGAAAGTGGCAGAGAAAAGATTCACAGTCAAGGCTGCCTGACTGCAAGGCCTCTAAACCCAGAGATTTTTAAAAGACTAATGAAAGCTGGGAGAATTTAACATTCAAACTCATGACTCAATTGAATTGAAATATTTCACTGAAGTAACTTTGGGGGCCATGAAAATTGCTGTAGCATGATTGAGTTATAGAGGTTTCTCTCTTTCCCACACTCTTGTGTTTTTGGACATTAAAGTAAGAGATTGGATAGGAAAATACATAGATAATGTCTATAATTTTGAATGTTACTGTCTGACTTCAGAGACAGCCTTTCAGCACCTTTGCAAAAATAGCTAAAAGCAAATGACAATAAGCAAAGGCAATATGCCCATGGAAATAGAAATAAGTCACTCCAGGGAGTTGCTTAACTGATTTTTTTTTTTCTGCTTTACTCAATGATGCAAATGGTGAGAAGTAAGAGTGTTTAGTTTTCATTCCCTAGCAGCCTGTACCAGAGATAGTCAACTTCCAACATGCTTCTCCATACGTGTCATCCCATCAACAACATCAGCATAGGTACCAACTCCAGCCACTACATCCATAGACAAAAAGCACACTTCTAATATTTGTAATGCTTGATAATAAAACTGTGGCTAAGGCCTTTCTCCAAGAAGTCCTCTAAAGCCGCCTTCAACTTATTGTTTCATTTGTCTCCATAAAGAGTTGAAAAACTTAATAGCATTATGCTACTATTAAGAGTGAAAAACTGAGGCTCTCCCAATATCTAGAAGACTATCTGTGTGTTAGGTCCACAGCAGGCTAGACAAAGTCAATCAACTTTAATTAGTCCACCCAACAGGGGTCTTCTTAATTTGTGAACCACTTCATGCTATATCAAAATACTCTGCCAGAAAAGTTGACCAACTGCCATCAAGATACAGGTTATATTCCAATGTTATTTTTTAATACACAAAATACCCCCAGCTGAAACATTTGGGTTCTAACTTATGTCTGAGTCTCAGGGTAGCTTGAGGATATTAAAAACAAGTAACATTTCTTGGGATTGACAAATATGCTCAAGAAGACAAACATTCTAGCAGAGTATAAACACCTACATGAAAAGGTGTGAAAGAGAAGCAGGCTATATGAGAGGGCCAAACTATGTATAAATGTATATAATATATGTCATTATATTATATATACACACACAGAGCATTCCAGGCCAAGCAATACATAATACAACTACTTAGGTTCCTAACAAGGAAGCAAGTAAATGTTCATACTTTCTCTTAAAATCAGGGGAAGAGTTTTTGTATAAGTTTATAATTGTTATTCATAAATAATTTTTTACATTTGTGAGAGATACTTTCATATGCTCTAAGCAACACACTTTGAAATGCCATTTTAGCATTAGGTAATATAAGAGACCATGGTTCCTCTTCTATCTTGAATAAATCTGTCAATGCTCCTGTCTAAGGGTCTCTGAGTAAAGGAAGGTGCTGTCTTTAGGTTACAGACTTGTTCGCCTACTGGCATCAGAAGGCCAGGCCAAGTGCAGTTAAGAGCAGACTTTCACTCTTCATTTCCTATCCTTCTGTATTGTTTCAATGTCTTTAAAGTGCAATAGATCTTTACAATATATCTATTTTAAGGTAAAGGCGGCAAAGCAGGCCATGGTTTTCTTTTCTGGAATTTCATTTCTCGTTCTAGGAAAGGTGAAATATAAAACGCTTCCGGGCTTTTGGTGTGTGGAGAGGCCAACAGTCATGTGTAGGCGCGCGGGGAGTGCGCGCTACACCACATCTTCACTCCCCAATACCTGCCCGAGGCCTTCGTTGGCTCTCACCCGCCCTGTATATAGGAAACCAAGGAGTAGGTGAAAAGCCTGCTTCCCCGCCTGGACGCTACTACCCACCCCGGCTGTAAATCCTCCCCTACCGCCGCCAAGGTCGCGGCCCTCAGTCTCGCAGGCCGAGACCTGAGGGGCCGGCGCCCATCGATCCCAGCCCGGCGACGAGGACCCAGGAGTGCCGCCTGCTGGCAGTGCCGCGTGCGCCCTAGGCGGGGAGGGGCGTGGGGGCTGGGAAGCCGGGCAGAGGGCGGGCAGGCAGAGCATCCGGGCCCGAACCTCCCGCGTGGGGTTCACGCCCCCGGGGCTCCAGCCTGCGGTCCCCCCACTGCCTTCTCGAGGTATAGGCTAGATGCGATGGCTGAAAAGAAGTGATGGGCGGGGTGGCGCGCCCAGGCCTCAGCGCCGAAGGCTGAGTTTTGAAGGTCCCACCCCGCTCCTGCCCACGAAAGGCTCTCTTTTGACGTGAGGCGTGGCCCCCGACACCACCCACGATCCGACGTCCCTACTGCACCCCGCCACCCACCTGGCCCTCCTCCTCTACCCGGCAGGGGTCTTCCAAGCCCCGGGAGCAGGTCTAGAAGCAGATCCAGAGGCGAGGCAGGTTTGCCTGGCCGCCGGAAGGGGAGCCAATTGATTTCAGTCTCGATCCTGCGGGGCGGCCCAGCTCCTGGAAATTCTCTCAGGAACTCTCCCTCTACGCGAGTTTAAAGCTCCCCGCGAATCGCAAAAGCTCTGGGCGTTCTCTGCCCTGCCTGGCTGCAGGCTTGACCCTGGGACCAAGAGGGAGAGACAAAAGGAAGAGGGCAAGAAGGTGGGAGGGAGAAAATGTGGGTCTTACTTGTCTTCCGATGACTGTATTAATAAATTAAATGGGAGCGCCAGTTTGTGAGGGTGAGAGAATATTGCGCAGAGATAAACCTCGCCGGCCCCTGCCCCTGCGAGGCTGCCATATACAATGCGGAGATGATGAATAGGAGCCGCGAGAGGAGATCGAAGCGGGTCTGGGCTGGCTCCACTCTCTCCTACAAAACTATAGGGCAATTAATTGTGGCTTGTCCCCTCATCCTTCATCTCCTGGTGGCACATATCGATGGAGATTACTGCTGATGGACCATTTTATCACCTTGAATAAACAGTCGCCACCTCTTCTAACCTCAATCTAATATATGGCTCTATGTTCGGTTTCAGGGCGCTAGATAACGAAAGATGTAAAATAGCTAAATCATGTGTGTTACGGGATGAGGCTGGGCTTGCACACACGCGCGAGAGAGAGAGAGGGAGAGAGAAACACAAAAGCCCACGCACTGAAGCCAAAGCTCCCTCCCACCCGGACCAGGTCTGCAATCTAAGGCTCTCGCTGGTCTTTGATAGAGGAGGCGCAGGGCAGAAGGGGCGCAGTGGATGTTCCTCGGTTGCACAAAAAGCCTACTGGTGTGCCATTGGGCTCGAAGTTGCCCAAACAGGACCCGCGTTTTCCACGTGGGTGCGAAGGGATTAGGGAAGGTCAGAAAACACTCTCCCTCCTTTACCTCTTTCCTTGATCCCTTAGCAAGCAACCGGACAAACAAGTGTTAGGCCCAGACTCCCTTTTCTCTCCCGAGCCCCTCTCTCTAAACCCTTGGAAAGCCTGGCGTTCCCAACAAGGAAGCCTCAAGCCCCGCTCCCACACCCATTCACACACCGGCGCTGTTTCCAGCACTGTTCCCTGCGCAGGAGGGTTCCAGTAAATCGGGAGGGGACAGAGACCCCTCCCCCAACTGGGGAATTTGCAAAGTGGTCCAACTCTCCCCCGAGACACCCAAAGTGGCTCAGTTCCCGCCTCCCTCCCAGGTCCTAGGGAAGCACATCTTTACAAAAAAGGCATGAAAAACTAATGGGCTGTGCTGAGAGAACAGCCTGGATGCTCCTCAGAAACGCCAGAAGCGCCCTGTGACTGTCTCTCTCTACTTTTCAAGAGCAGGCAACGCACCAGCTCCCAGAACCCGGGAAGAGGCCACTCCGATGGAGCCTGACTAAATCAATGGCTTCAGGCAGCCCAGCAGCAAATGAAGCCAGTAATATTAGACGGGGAAGGAAGGGCCCCATCCCCCATTTATATCGCAAGAGGCACCACTTGATTTTTAAGAGAAGGCAGCAGCAGCAGCAGCAGCAAAGCATTCAGACCTTCGGTGGAAAGTGTACTTCAGTCACAGGGTAAATTGATACGGAGTTAGGAATATACTGGAAAAGCTCACCCGGGTAGCTTGCAGTTTCTGCTATTTTAAAATCTTTTAGAACGAAAGAGAACTACAAGCCCCATCACTGTGACATTTGCCATAGATGCCAATAAAGTTTCAAGGTGAAACTAGTGTTCCTAAGTTCTTTTCTTACAGAGCAATGATATGTATTGCTGATCCTAGGCAAAAAGTTACTTTGCTAAAGGGAAGGGAGAAGTAAGGAGGCACCCCCGCATCCCGCCCTTTTTATTTTGCCTTGTGAGAAAAAGAGAAAACAACTCAATACCTATCCTTTTAAGTACGAAGTGACAAAATGAAGCAATGCTAAGTGGTCACTTCACAGAATTCTTTTAGAGGGAGATGGCAAAAAAACTAAAAGAAAAACTAGGGAAATCTATACATGATAAATTAATAGGAGCTTCCCTCTGCCTCCACCCTTCCTTTCACTCCACCCCCACTCACATACAACTCGAGAATGAGGAGAAGCTTCTGTTTTTCACAGCCTTTCAATAACCATTATGCCAACTTCCCCTGCCAAAGGAAATGAGTTTCCCAGTATTTGCATTTCTGACTTGTTTTAAGCCCCTACTTAGATTAAACTCAATCACGTTTCATCTTTGTAAAAGTACATCCCATGGCTTCAAATGAGTGCCTAAGCTTGCTTGTCCAGAGAAGTTCCTGGAAGAATGGGAGATCTCGTCTCCCAGCATTACACAGCGCTATCTCAGCTTTCTATTTTCTTTCTCAATTGCCCTTTAATTAGTGAGCAACGTGGGGTGTAACTCTAATAGGACAATCTAATTTTCTTTCCCTTCTGTCTTTTCCCCTGCACTTCACACACTGAAACAATCCAGTTGGCTCAAAAGGAGATACCAGAAGATTAACACAATATAAATCATTTAAATAAAATTGTAATTTATTTTCTCCAACCAGAGAAAAAAGTTATCCAGGCAATAAACTGGTTCAATACCCATATATTAATTAGGAATCTATCCTAATTCTTTCTCGGATTAGTCTGTTTTCTCTGGTGAAAACGTATTAATTTTCCAGACTGCATTGTAAACAGTACAGGAGCTCAGCACACAGCCAGGGATTTGGGGTGTACTGCTGGTGACTTCTCTAGCATATATTTAATTCAGAAGTACAGTTGCAAGATTGATGAAGCATTCTCAGCCTGCAATGGTTATATTTCACTTAGCAGTAAGACGTACCTTTTCCAAGGCAGTTTAAAAATCTTTTTATTTCATAATTTAAAATACTTGCTTCAAAAACACACATTCAAGAAATTCAGTAGGAGATAAGTATTTTTTGAAATCTATTGGGAGAGTATAATTTTGTAAAACTTTCTGAAACTCTGAAATACAAGACTTCTCAACTGCACAGCAAAATTAAGAGTTGAAACCACTATTTTAAGCCAGTGCTTTACTCTCAAACTTTATAAAGAAAAAAGTAAATACGATTGCCCTTTTTGTTGGTAATTATTATTCCATCACAGCTATGTCCAACATAATGAAAATATTCATAGACCTCAACCACGAGGCAGTTGCCCAGTGGCTTTTTTCATCAAATCAACGACTTAGGGAATCCTTTAAAAAGCTATAACTGAACTTATTTTGCTTTTACAACGAATTAAGAAGTTCACAGAGCGGTAAACATTTTGCAAGAAGCAACTTATTCAAAATCGAATAAAAATAAATGTTTTAAATTAACTTTACTCATACAGAAGCCAGACGAAGGAATGAGACGAAGAAAATAGCTGAATGAATGCTGATCTTTCAAATCCTGTATTGCTTTCAATATGACGCCTTAACACACTTTAATGTTATCTCCAGAAGTCTCTGGGAGCACGTTTAACACTCCCAACACAGTATAGGTGTAAACACAGTATAACTTCTGAAATTATCAAAAAGAAGCAGGTATAAAGCAGTACATATTGCTTGATCTTCATTTAGAGTTTTGCTTCAAAACCGCCAAATGGAACTGTACTTGTGATAAGCGTTTCAAATTATGAATATAGAAACCGAAGCTACAGGAATTCTGATGTTTAGTTAGGCATTTGCTATTAACTTGGAGGAAGAGGAGAGTAAGCGTCTTTTACTAAATTACAGTCACCCTAATTTCTAAAAATAAATACATAAACCAACATGGGTTATGAATGTTTGCGGGGTCAAAGGTGCGCGGATAAAGCGGGATCAGCGGAATCGGAGGAGAACAGAAATTTTCTTCTCAGTAAGTAGCAGTCATTTTTTTTTCTTTTCCTTCTTTTTAAATGAATAGTAGATCTAAGAATACTGCCTGACTTCAAGGAAAAACGGACTCAGTTTCATCCAAAATTCCTACTCCAGTGAGACCTGGCCAGCGAACAGCTCCCGGCCGGTTCCCACACAACCCCGACGCCCGAAAATGACCCCTCCAGAGGTGGGGTGGAGAGTAGCAAAAACAAGCCCTGGTCTGCGTGCTCCCCAGAAACGCTGAGGGTCCCTCCCTCGTCCCGGCTAAGGCCAGGCAGGGCCTGTCCCAGACACCCCCTGTCACACGCTGCCAGTATCCGCCTGGCCCCGGGCACTGTCCGGCGGGAGGGCAGAGGTCTGTTAGGCCGGGTCCAAGGTAGACTCCGGCCCCAAACACTTGGGACTGTGAAGCAGGTGAGGAGAGGGAGAGAGAGGGAACCCCAAAGTGCCACTGGCCGTCCCATCCGTTCTCTTTCCTTCTCCAACGCCAGAAAACTTTTGTCACAGAGATCGGGGAGGCGCGGGCCAGCGGCCAGGACCAGCTGCTCCCCCCCGGCCCCGTGTCACTCCTATCCGTCTCGCTTCCCTGACAGGCGCCCGCGCCCGCCGGCGCCGGCGCCCCGGGAGACAGCGCGCGGGCTGCGGCTACGTACGGTTGTTGGGGTCGCTGGTGTGCTGGTTGAGCGGGATGATCTCCATGCGCTGCTGGCCATACAGGTAATAGTCCAGCTCCTCTGCGCTGCAGCGGAAGCGCGGGGCGCCCCGGCCATCCCCGCCGCCGCCGCCACCGCACTTGGCGGGCCCGGGGCCGGAGGTGGCGCCAAGGCACAGTTCCTTGGGGGCCAGCGGCTCGGCGGCGACGGCAGCGGCGGCTAGAGGCGCGAACACCGGCAGCTGCGACACCGGCAGGGCCGAGAGACCAGCCAGCGCGGCAGCAGCGGCTGCAGCAGCGCAGGAGGAGGCGGAGGAGGCGGAGGTGGAGGAGGAAGCTGGGGTGGACGAGGCGGAGGAGAGAGAGGCGGGCCGCGGGCGCAGGCTGTCAGGCTGAGGCTCAGCGCGCTCCGGGAGCGGCGGGGGCGGCGGCGGCTGAAGAGGCTGCTGCGCGGTCAGGGGACCCGCGGCGCCGCTGCCCTTGAGCGGGCCGGCGCCGCCGTGAGGGAAGAGTTGCTGCCAGTGCTGCAGGTAGGCTGGGTCCACTTTGAGGAAGGCCGAACCGCCGGGGTCTCCGGGCTTCAGCATGTCCGGCGCCTCGAACTGGGGGCAGAGGGCAGGGAAGAGGGGGCGCGTGAGCTGGGCGAAAGGGGCCGGGAAGAGGGCCGCTGGGACTCTGGAGAAAAGTGCCCGAGCCGGTGGTTCAGCCGGCGGCCGCCCGGTTCCGCGGCTCCCTCTTCCCAACTTCGCTTGGGCGCAAAGTTTACTCCAAAGCTGCGGCGCCGCACAGAGGGAGCTGTGTGCACCCTGCTCTGCCTCCCCGATCACAGCGTCCAGCTCCCATCCAGCAATGCTGGGGCCCGACAGGAGGGCGCTGCCCCGTAGAACTCGGCTGCAGGATGCAGCCCCCGCCCTCAGCCAGCACCCGGAGCCGACCCGAGCCAGGGTGGCGCAGCGCCCGAGCCGCGTTGGCCTCAGGCGCCAGGAGGCAGAACAGTCTCGCCCCCCGCCCCCAACCTAGGACCACCAACCTTTCTATCTACCAAGCCCTAGACTCTAAGTTCCAGACGAGCCTCACCTTACCTGAAAACTCGGTGCTGTCGGTGGGTGCGTGCGGGTGTCTCGGTGAGCGTGCGGGTGCGCGAGAGTGTGCGCCCTGGGTGCGCTACATGCCCCTGAGCAGCGCGGGAGGAGAGTCCTAGAGATTGTGCCGCCTGGAACCCTCCCGACCTGCGAGCGAGAAAATCGGGAGGCCCGCGGAGGGCGCGAGAGCGCGGGGGGACCTGGGCGCCCGACTCAACCGCCGTGGGCTGCTGCGCTTGGCCGCTGCCGAGTCCTGGCTCCTTGGCTCCACGCTCTGGCAGCCTCCCGGCTGGACACGTGGGTTTTACGACAGCACAAAATACGAGAGAGAGAGAGTGTGTGTGTGTGTGTGTGTGTGTGAGAGAGAGAGAGAGAGACGGGGGGGGGGGGGGGGAGAGAGAGAGAGAGAGAGAGAGAGAGAGAACGGAGGGGGGAGGGGAGGCAGGCCAGAAGAAGAGGAGGGGAGAGGGAAGAAGGAAGTTCTAACTCGGCCCGACCCACACCGCCAGAGCGCCTTTCCCGCACAAACTCCTCCGCCCTCCCATCCCCCGTTTTTTTTGGCGTGACGTCTCCCGCTAGCCTGTTGTCTCTTTCTGCCCATGATATGTCTTTTCTGGGTCCCAGCTCAGTGCCCTGATCTTGAAAGCAGTGGAAACGCGGGAACCGGAATGCATCTCCGCACATGCTGTGGTGTCCGCGCTGGAGCAAGCCCGCGCCGCCAGTACCGGGTTTGCGCTTTTGCCCGGCTCAGTTTTTCCGGGAGTGCTTCTGGGTGCCAGAGTCCACTCGCCCGCCACGCAACCTCTAACATAAATCCTCCGGGGAGAAAAGTTGGGGGCGGAGCTGGACGGGTTGCGCGCTGCAGTGAAACCCTCTGTCTGCAGCCCAGGAGGGAGGCTTGTCGGTGCAGGGAGGCGTGGGACCGAGGGTCCTGGGACCGAGAGCGGCTGGTCCTGGAGGGACTCAAGCTTGGCCGTGGGGCTGGGAGGCGGCTGCAATAGAGTCTGCACACCACCCAGCGCTCTGCTGATCCCCTCTCGGGTTGTCTTCTGGAGGGCTCTTTCCCTCTCCTTGTTGGGGCCCGCAGACAAGTATCCAGTGTTACATCTGGTGGCACAACTGCTCCGGGACACGGGCGAGGCTGTTTGCAGTCAGCTGCCTGCGGCTGCCCCAGGAGGTCTCGCATAGGTTTCTCTACCCAAAACCTGGTGTTAGAGGGGCAGGGTGGGAGTGCAGCCCCACCTCCACCATGCCCTCTCCCCAGACTTTGTGCCAGGGCAGCCCTTCGATGCAGTCTCGCATCCACGAATTAGGCACTTGCCCCCCAGCTCTTCCTGGCATTTTCGGTAGTAGATGGTAGAGGGCACAGGTAGGGTGTGTGAAATTGACCGATTCAGGAGGTACTTTCCCATCGCCGGGGTTCTGGCCATACCGCAAAGAAAAAAAACGGCATTTATCTTTCTCCAAACAACCTAACTTATTTAGCACTTGCCAGTCTGAACAATTAATAGCCATTCTTTCCTGATTTCTGCTTGTTTCTTTTTCTTTTCCCACCACTCAAGTTGTCTGAGCCTGGGAAACGTGCTGTTTAGACTTCATCCGGGTCTCATTCAGGATGCTTCGATGTTGGTTGGAACAGAGTTAGAACGAAAATGTTTTGACTGGCGTCGTTATGACAAGGTCATCCGTCATTGTTGGATAGATTGATAGCACCCAAGTTTAAGGCAGACACCACGAGGGAAAACCCACGGCGCTGTGGTCCCGGAGGCTAACCAGGCAGTGTCCGCAGACCTCCAGCAACTCCATCGGGAGGAGAGGATGAAGTTCCAGGCCCGTTTCAATTAATCTGCTCGCAGAACTGCCGAAGAATGGCTTGTCGGGCCACGGGAGAAGAAACAAATGCTCTTTCTCACACTCTCCTGGTTCATTTCTGAGAAACCAGGACACTCCTCTGTTCCCTGGGAGAGACAGTGATCTCCAGGGATGGAAGTCCGGACTCCGCGGGGTCCCGTCATCTGCCTTCTTGTTTCTGCCCAAACCCAGCTACTCCCAAGCGCTTGGTCCCCAAGACTGGAAGTCCCAAAGAACCTACCTCTACTTGTCCCAACCCCGCCTCCCCCCTACCCCTTCACCCTCTGCCACCATTAGAAAGTCTCCGGATTTTGAAATGCTAGTTGCAGCAGCTGCTTCCGTGGCCTCATGCCGCGCACACTCTGGGAAGCGGAGGAGGGAGGGTTCCTCTCGTAATAAGATTAGCTGACCTGTTAATGAGAGCTTTGGACGTGCCGGGCGCGGGTAGGCGCTTTATGTCCATTTAATCCACCTAGCAACCATGCGGAGAAGGCATTATCATTAACCCCCATATTGTAGATGGGGACCGCTGAAGTTCGGAACGTTTAGATGGGTTGCCTAAGGTCACGCCATTAATGAGTAATGGAGGCGGATTCAAACACCGGTAAGGTGCCAAGTGCATCTTCTGCCCACCCTAGTCAAACCTGTAGCCACTCGGTCCAGACTGACGCCAGAGGGGGTACCATGGGAGAGATTTGGTTCCCCTCGCTGCGGGGGCCAGGGAAGAAGCTAAGAAGGTAGCGAAGTCCCCCTCGCCCACTACGTCTACAGGTGGCGTACCTGGGTTAACCGATTCAAGCTTCCGCCCCACCCACCCCGGGCACAAGTCGATCCCGAGGCTTACGGGACCCTAAGGCCCAGAGGGTACAGGGACCTCCCGTGAAGGGGGCAGGAGAAAGTTTGAGGGAGAGCCCTGAAGGTCCGGGAGCGAACGAAAAGGTCTGGAAGGGAATAGACCAGGAGTCTGGACCTCCCCTGCGCCTCCCGAGCAGGCCCACGGCGCCGGGCGGGGCCCCTGCCTCCACCGCGGCTTCCGGGATGCCCGCAGAGCTCGGCTGAGGTGGGGTCCGCGTCATCCTCCCCTGGTGCGCACAAGGGCGCGCAGCGGCGTAAGCGGGACCCCCGACGCTGCGCGCGCTCTGAGGGGCGCTCCTCCCTCACACAGTTGACCCTGGGCCCGCTTGGTCACGGCCACCCTGGCGCATCTCAGCAGTTTTTAGAAAGTGAGCCCACCGACGGCAAGGACATGCACCCCCTCAAATCCGCTTCCCCCACCCCCTTCAATTCTGAGAAGACCGCGGAAACAAATCACTTCGACCACTTAGAAAGCGATCAAACCTTTATAAAAATCCATCGCTCCCAAATCGATGGGTGAATATTTGCTGGGAATTTGTTCCAGAGGAATAAATAAGGAGGCTGAGTGTATTAAATGCAAACGGGGGGACATGGTGGTGTTTTTCTTCATTGATTAATGACCTCTAAAATAAAACAAGTGGGAAGAGGAGCCAGGATCGATAAATTACCCAAATTCATCATTTTCTCGAGCATTTTCGCCCCGAAAATTATCCTTGGGAAGCCCATTGTACCCTGAGCTGGGAGGGGAACGATGGAGCTGGAGGCCAGGGTAGGGAGGGAGCAGCAGAAGGGGTAGGAGGAGAGAAGGGGGTTCTGTCCAGGAGACCCTCTATCTGATTTCGTTTGACACACAATTCAAAAGTTTGCCTTTCATATTAATTATTTTTCTTAATGGGGGAGTGGAACAAATGGTCAGTTGCCTTTGACAGGACTCCAATAAAGGAGTCAGCAGCTCTCCGCTCTGCCCTGGGTGCTCCTGCTTCTAGGTTTAAGGTCACGGGTGGCTGAGTTAATAATTCATTAATATAGACATTTATTCAGAAGGGTTCGCTGAGATCCACTCTTCCTGCCTCCTCCCAGAGATTTATTTTCCTAGGAAATGGATGGGGGTGGGGGGGTGGGCTGCAGGTGAAAGGAGGGGGGCGGGAGGAGAAAAAGAAAAATGGAGAGAGAAAGGCTGGATATAGCTAGGAGGAATCTTTGCTAAGCCATATTAGCAGACAGGTCCCTTGAGCCTGCCAGCAAAAACTTGATTGAAAATGTAGTATCTAAACAGCCCAGAGACTCTGGCCTGCGGTGGCCCTTTTTCCTTCCATACCTGTTCATTCGCTTGTTTAGAAAGCTCCTTTCCTCCATGGTTTGGGACCAGGGAAGAGCCTTCTCACTGAGGATCTTGGATTGCAGGCAAAAGGGGAAAGCTCTGAGAAAAAAACAGGACCCCACCCCCATCCCTATGAGGTTCTCAAGGGAGGAGATTTGAAACTTGCCCAGACTTGGAATCTAAGGGAACCTCCTCTCCTAAGGGCACAAGCAACTTTTGGAGGACACTCCACCCCTCAGAAATGGGATCTTGGAGAAGGGGGTTGGAGGCGGAGACTGAAAGTAAATAGTAAGTAATAAATTAGTAATGGTCAGATGGGAATAAGTGCTATGGAAAGCAATAAAGGATAGAGGGAAAGGGAGTGCGTGTAGGTGGAAGGAGTTACTGTTTTACATATAGTGGCCAGGGAAAGCTTCTCTTAGAAAGTGAAATTTAAATAGAGACTTGAAGCAAGAAGATGCCAGTTTTCTGTCCAGAGCAGGATATTCCCTGCCCTAACCTACAGCCAGTGGCTAAAGCAGTAAAAGTGGCCTCTCCTAAAGAACTGTCAAGGATTTGCCTCCTCGCTACTGGCCACACTTGCTTCCCTTAAGCTGCTGTGTACTACTCGATATCCTTTCAATACCTCCATTGACTGTTCTCATCAACTGGAGTCGCCTAACTTGCTGGTAACTCAGACCCTGACACAGTGACCCACCTCCAACTATCTGGACCTCAATTTCTTCAACAGTCCAAAGAAGAGGCAGGACAAATGCAGTGTTCTGTCCTAAGCTTTTATGAAGCAGCTACCGAATTCTGACCCCCCACCCTATTACATATTTTATACCCCACTCCTGCATGCTGTGAGTCTAAGATGTGCAGCGTGTAAAATGTATTGCACAACTAAAAACTAGAAAACCCTCACCATTTATTTTAATCACTGCAGTCTGCCTGTTGATCCCTTTGCATCTTCACTTGTTCATCCTTACTTAGTGACAGAAGACAGTGCCAACCACCATTGGAAAGAAAGGGTGCGAGGAGTGAGGCAGAGGAGGTAGAAGGCAGTGAAATGCTTAGCACGCAGAAGCCAGCTCTGGCCTCAGGTGATGCAGCAGGCGCCTCGCCATTCATCTGACACACCCTACCCTTCTGAGGCCTTGGCCATTTAGACATGTCCTTCCCTCAGCTTTCCTCCTCTCACAAAAGTACTTGGAAGTTCAGCTCCTCACTTTGCCAGGTAAAAAATGGCCTCTGGGTCCGGGAGACCAAGCCCAAGAGATTTGTGACCACTCTCTTTCATCCTCCTCCAGGACCCTGGCAGACAGCACCTGTTCATGTTACTTGAAATGCAGCCGAAGCCTCCAGCTCCTTTCACCGTGGTCACCCAACAGCTGCCACTCAAATGATGTCTCTCAGCCACCTCAGGCCTGATTTGGATTTGACCTACTGACCTTGAGGTGAAAGGCTCTACAGTCCATTATGAATTCCTGGGGCCAGTTCATTCTCCCAGGAAAGCCTCTAAATATATCCTTTCCATTTGCAGGGAAATCAGCTATTATAATTTGCAAAGGTCTCGTGAGTTTAAAACATATTGGTGGCAGTTCAGTCCCATAAAGATTTAATGAATAGCCACTGGGTGAAAAACAACTGCTCTTTTTTTTTTTTTTTTTTTGTCTTGACAAGTCAAGGAAAAGAGAAACGATTAGACAAGAATAGCTATCCCTTCAGAAACTCACAAATTCCCTTCACTATCTCCTTCCCATCCCACCCTTTCCCCAGGAATTTAATCTTATATTTTTCCAAGCATCCGTAAGGATAGACAAGCCCAATTATAGTTACCTACAATTTAACAGCTGTACAGAATATCTAATGAACACCTACTGTGTGCACGAGACTATTGGTAGGCATCTCTGGGGCAATCTTCTTTGAAGCTCTTCTAGCAAATGCTACCTGGTTCAAACACAGTCTTCTGTTGGTCACCAGATTGTTGCTTAAATTAGTTGAAGCCTATAGGACTTCAGTCATAACCAGGATGAGGTAAGCATTTTACAGTGCATCTGTTCGAATTAGAAACATATGCTATGGTTGATTCACATTCTGAGGGTTGGCAGTTCCTAGTGCATAGTAGGTTCCCCTGAGTGCTCAGCAACAGTCTCTAGGAGCGGCTTCCAGCTACCCTCTAAATGAGGGGGTTCCTGAGGATTCCCCCCTCCCAGGGCGGCTTGAGGAAAGAGAATGCATATTCTCACAGCGGCTCTTACATATACCTAGAGGAACCTGAGGAAGCCTGTCTGCCTCCCTCATCATACACTTTCCTGCCTGGCTGCATGCCTTTACCCTCCTCTGAGCTGGGGTGTCAGAGGGTGACACTAAGGCTTGTTTTTATTGGATTGTTTCCGGTGAGTCTATGTTCTCTATGTAACAGCCTCTCAAAGAAAAAAATAACCTATTTTCAGTTTCCTTTTGAAACTGGAAAACTTGTCTTTAAACCAAAATAAAGACACCGTGCAGGTCACTGTGAGGAAAACCAAAAGTGTGTAAATTGTGGTACCCCTGCCTTCCATAATCTTATACTGTGGAAATCTTTCAGAGACCTAGTTTCTCTCTCTAATGCTCGGGTTCAAGAGCCGACAAGTGGCATAAGAATTCAGAAGAGAAAGCCATCCCTTTAGGAGACAATCAAGCAAAGCTTCACAAACGAGTTGGGCCATAAAGATTGTGTGCATTCAGGTGGGTAGGGAGGAACTGAGGAAAAGTGTTCTAGGACGGGGGCTGCCTGAGCAAAAACCCAAAGACTGGTCCCTACACAGTCTGAGAGGCCCAGGTGACTTTTCTTCCTCCATTCATGAGAAAAATTGGATGGCTAGCTGCCCTCCCTAAGAACCAGGACCTCATCTCACTAGGGGTCCTGAAGTCATATTCCACAGATTCTGAAAGATGCTTTTACGAGAATGTTGTGACCTAAAATATTCTCAGGCTTAAGTCTGAGAATCAACTCACAATTAGGGCAATTGAAAAACAGTTGAGGGCTCCAGGATAAAGCCATCAATACAACACATATTCTCCTGGACTGTGATTTGGTGAGCTTGGCAATGCCATTTCCTAGCTCTGGATGGCACAAACTATGATTTTCTGAGCTGCTCTTTTTAAACTATAAAGAACTACGACAAAAAAAGGAATGAAATGAAGTTTAAAAGACTAGTGATCCAGATACATCTGAGGTAAAGACCATGTAGGAAAATGTTTTAGAATAAGCAAATACACTTCCCAAAGATCCTTACAGATTAACGGTAGTTATATAGCTAGACTGCATCAGCCCTGCTTCTTTTTAACATGCCTCTCTCTCAGACTTTGGGGACAAATGACCACGGTCCTCTAACTTCACATACACACAGATGCACATGCATACACAGTCCCTCACAGACTTACACCAACTTGGTTTTCTCTCCTTTCTGTAAGGGAGAAGGGAGTGGAGGGGCTCCTACTCTGTATTCTGGAATGAAACAACAAAGACAAAGAGTGCCAATCTGTAAAGTTAATCTGTAAGGAAAAGATGTTTGGGAAGACTCCAAGTTATATGGTGAATGTCCCTTCAAAAAAGAAGAAGAAGGAGAAGGAGAAGGAGAAGAGGAAGAGGAAGAGGAAGAGGAAGAGGAAGAGGAAGAAATTGCAAAAAAGCAACTTAGGATTCCTGCCACTCAAAGAAAAAAAACTTTTTGCATTGATAAGACTGCCAGATTCTTAAATAGAATGTTTTAAAAGATGAATAATCATAAAATACATTCTTGGTCTATTTTTATATTATAATAATTGACAAGTGATACTGGAACATTGATTGGAAAATTACCATCTTGACAATTCAGTGGTTAACAACTTGATTTTTAAAATATTGCTAAGTTTGACCATATTTTGGGCATTTCCTTCTGCTCTGTCTACAATGGCAAGCATTTTTCATTGAAACATATGTTTGGGTGGACAAGTGTTTTATTTGGCAGAAACCTAATAGTTTAAGTATAGATTTTAAAATCAACTGTTTGCTCCGTAAGCTAATGTTTTCAAACAGAAGCATTTTTCACAATTGTTTCCTCAAAACAAATGTTTGTCTTGGAGCCAGTAGAGAAGGTCAAACATTCCAGTCAGCTCCTCGCTTAGGACTGTCACTACTATTTTGTCACCCTCAGGATCTTCTGTTGGTCTCATTCTCTTACAGATTTCCATGAGTTGCTTTACAGGGCTAGTCCTCCAAAAAATGATTTTTTAAGATGAGTGCAAGCATTTCTTAAATGATTTTTTTCTTGGTAAAAATGAATTGGAAGTACATTCACATTTAGCAATGTTGCATTTCATTTGTGTAGATGCCATTTTACTTGTGACATGATTATTGGCACTCTTTGTCTTTTCATTGCCAGATACAGAATGGGTGGTATGAGTCCTCCGCTCCCTTCTCCTTGATGAAAAAGGAGAGGATCAAGTTGGTGTGAGTCTGTGAGTGACTGTGTGTGTGTGTGTGTGTGTGTGAAGATAGAGGACCACTGTGATTTATCCCCAAAGTTTGAGGAGGGTGTTAAAAAGAAGCAGGGCTGATGTAGTTTAGCTATATTACTGAGGACTCATCCAACTGCAGGTCGCAGAAATTAAATTGAACTGATCTCGACTGGGAAAAAAAGGATTAGATGGCTCAAATATTAAAAAAAAAAAAAAACAAGTTATGGGTTTCGGGTATAGATGCATTCAGAGGTTCAAACAACATCATGAAGTCTCAGTCTCTTTGTCTCTTCGTTCTGCCTTCCTCTGTTCTGAATTTAATGTCAGGCAGAATCTTTCATGTGGTTGCCTCCAACTTATTCTTCTAGAATAAGATAGCAATCCCAGAAGAAAAACTTCCAACAGAAATTCTGGAATTGAGTCTTAGACTAATATGGTCACCCTGTTATCCCTGAACTAGCCATTACAACCAAGGAAATAGAGTACATTGACTGGCCAGGTCTGGACCTGAGCCCTAACCAAGCCACACAGATTGAAACGGCCTTCAGGACATGGCACAAGGAGGAGGAAACCAGGTGGAGACCAGCAACTTCTTGAGTCTAGGAGATGGAGCCAAGATTCTGGGGAGGCCACGGTGGCTAGAGTGCAGAACAGAGGACTCAAGAGGATAGTCCAGATAGTCGCAGAGTCCTGGAGAGTGTTCAGCAGCATGCTGATCAGGTATGTGGATGAGTCACCCATTTCTCCTCTCCTGAGGAAATAAATGATTCTAGTACCTTAAATATCCTTCCAGAGATATTCTGTGCATATATAGTTACACCTCTTCCTCAAATGTTATATGATACACTGCTCTGCATCTTAGTTGTTTCCATTTAAAAATATAGCTTAGAGATTGTTATATACTTGTATATAAAGAGGATTTTCAATGTGTTTTTATAATGTTATGCTCTAATTAATTTAAGCAGTTGTCTACTTTGTTTCTCTGCCATCTGTATTTTAATAAGCAGTTCTTCACTGATAGCCATTTAGATTGTTTCAAATCTCTTACTATTACACATAATTTTGCAATTTGGCACATATATCCTTTTGCATTTCCTGATGAATATTCAGTGGTGTGCTAAGACAGGTTTGTGACAGCCATTTGTGAAAAGTCCAGAAATTCTGATATTAGTTGATGTTAGGACAGTAGCTTGAAATTGGTGTGGTGGAACTACTTACACCATTAAAATTGGCAAAGTCTACAAATAAAACGCTTCCATTACCCTTTTTTGTGGGGAGAATTGATTGTTAAGTATTTACAGTTCCCACTGAATACCTTCCGAGTAGTAGAATTGCTGGGTCAAAGGGTATGTGAATGTGCAATGTTCATATATATATATATATTTATCTCTCCAATTTGCCCCTCACTTATTTTATTTAGTTACATAAAAAGCTTTGAATAATCTGCATTGCAAAAGTCATAACAAATTTAAATAGAAAACAAAATTCTGGAGAAAAAAAATTATAGGCAAAAACTTTTATAAAGTTTTTCCTGAATCCTCACCAGCACAGTGTTATCAAAATTGTTGATTTGTGCTAATCTGATGGTTGAAATTGGTTTCTCTGTGAGGTTGTAATACTTATGTCACTTATTATTGGAAATTAGCAACTTTTTATATGTTGAGTTTTCTTTTTATTAAAAAACTCAATTTATATCCTTTGCCTATTTTTCCCTTTAGATTGTGTGTGGTTTTGTTTTTTGTTTTTGTTTTGTAAAAGCTCCTTTTAAGTTAAGACAATTAGCCTTCTTTGGGTTCTGGGTTATGAGTTGCCCATTTTTTTTATCTCCAGAATTTTGTTTGCTATTTAAATTTGTTATAACTACCTTTATCAATATTTTCTCTCATGCTTTTTAAAAATAACAGCTTTATTGAAATATAAGTTACATATTATAAAATTTTCATTTTAACTGTGTGCAATTCAATGATTTGTAGTATATTTGCAGAGTAGTGCAACAATTAGCACTATCCAGTTACAAAAGATTTTCATCACCTCAAAAAGAAACCCATTCTTTTTGATATGGGTTTCTCATTGTGATTTTTATTTGTATTTCTCTGATAGCTAATTATGTTAAGCATCTTTTTGTGTGTCCTTTTTTCTTTTTCTTTTCTTTTGTTTTTGTTTTTGTTTTTGTTTTTCAGACAGGGTTTTGCTCTGTCACCCAGGCTGGAGTGCAGTGGCATGAACACAGCTCACTGCAACCTTGACCTCCTGGGCTCAAGTGATCCTCCTGCCTCAGCCTCCCCAGTAGCTAGGACCACGGGTGCACATCACCACATCCGGCTAATTTTTAAAATTTTTTGTCAGTAGGGACAGGGTCTCCCTGTGTTGCCCAGGCTGATCTTGAACACCTGGGCTGAAGGGACCCTCCCGCCTTGACCTCCCAAAATGCTGGGATTACAGGTGTGGGTCACTGTGCTTGGCCCTTTTTGTGTCTCATGGGCACTTGTAAATTTCCTTTGGAGAAATGTCTATTTAATTCCTTTCCCCATGTTTAAATTAGGTTATTTATGTTTTTGTTGTTGAGTTCTAAGAATTCTTTGTATATTCTGGATATGTTTCCTCTCAGATATATAATGTGCAAATATTTTCTCCTAAACTGTGCATTGTCTTTTCATTTCCTTGATGGTATTCTTTGAAGCACAAAAGTTTTAAATTTTCACGCAGTCCAATTTACCTATTTTTTCTTTCCCCACTGGTCTTTTAGGGTCATATTATGACTAAAGTCATTAAGATTTACTCCTGTATTTTATTCTAAGAGTTTTATAGCTTTAACTCTTATATTAAGGTCTATGATGCAGTTTGAGTTAATTTTTGTAGATGATATGAGGTTGGGGTCCAACTTCACCCTTTTGCATATTCAGTTGTCAAGGTACCATTTCTTGAGATGACTATTATTTTACCATTAAGTAGTTTTGGTATCCTTTTGAAAAATCAATTGACTATAAATGTAAGGGCTTATTTCTGCACTCTCAATTTTATTCCACTGACTTACATATCTCTTCTTGTACTAGCACCACACCGCCTTGATTATTGCAGCTGTGTAGTTTTGAAATCATGAAGTGGGAGTTCTCCAGTTTTGCTCTTCTTTTTCAATATTTTTTTCTTTGCTATTCTGAACTTCTTTACTTTCCATATGAGTTTTAGGAACAGCTTGTCAAATTCTGCAAAAAAAGCTAGCTGAGATTTTTATAGGGATGTGTTGAATCTGTAGATCGATTCAAGGAGTATTATATTCTTAACAATATTAAGTCATCTGATGCATTAACATGAGATGTCTTTTCATTTATTTGTCTTCTTTAATTTCTTTTGACAACGTTTTGTAGTTTTCAGTTACGAGTCTTGCACTTTTTGTTAAATTTATTCCTAAGTATTTTATTATTTTGATGCTATTATATATGGAGTTGTTTTCTTAATTTCATTTTTGTATTGTTCATTGTTGGATATATAAATACAATTGATTTTTGTGGGTAGATCTTGTATCCTGGAACCTTGCTGAACTTTATCACTTAAAATTTGTTATTTTGTGGATTCATTAGGATTTTCCATAAAAGATCATGTCATTTGTGAAAAAAAGTAATTTTACTTTTTGTTTTCCGATCTGGATGTCTTTTGTTTCTTTTTATTGCCTAATTTCCCTGGCTAGAGCCAGTGCAATATTGAAGAGAAGTAGCAAGAGTAGACATTCTTGTCCTTCTTAACCTTAGGGAAAAACGCAATCAGTCTTCTACAAGGTTAGCTGTGAATTTTTCAAACATAGCTTTTATCAGTTTGATGCAGTTTTGTTTTTTCCTAGTTATTTTATTTTATTTTATTTTATTTACCATGAAAGGATGTTGGATTTTGTCAAATGTATATTCTGGTCTATTGGAATGATCATGTGATTTTGTCCTTTATTCTATAATACATTGTATTGTGTTGCTCAAGTCTCAAATGTTAAGCCACCCTTGCATTCCCAGGATAAATCCATTTGGTCATGATGAATAGCCCTGAATTATTTATCAAATAATTCATCCTGAATTTGGTTTGAAGTATTTTGAGAAATTTTTTCATCTATACTCTTGAGGGATGTTAATTTGTAATTTTCTTGAGACATCTGTCAAGTTTTACTATCAGTAGAAGTATAGTGGTTAAGAGGATGAACTCTGGAGTCTGAATGACTGGGTTTGAATCCAAGTTGTACAACTTATTAGATGTATAAAATTCTCCCTCCTACAGTTTGGATGTTTGTCCTCAAAAACCTTGTGTTGAAATCTGATCCCCAATGTTGGAGGTAGGGCCTAATAGGAGGTGTTTGGGTCATGGAGATAGACTGCTCATGAATAGATTAATGCCCTCTCTGGAGGGCAGATGTTCTTGAGAGAGCTGGTTGTTAAAAAGAGCCTGGCATCTCCCTCCCACCCCTTTGCCTCCTCTCTGGCCATGTGATCTCTACACAGCCAGCTCCCCTTCACCTTCTGCCCTGAGTGGAAACAGCTTGAGGCCTCTACCAATAGCTGAGCAAATGTTGGCACCATGCTTCTTGTACAGCCTGCAGAACTGAGAGCCAAATAAACCTCTTTTCTTTATAAATTGCCCAGCCTCAAGTATTCCCTTATTGCAACACAAAATGGATTAAGACATTCTGGACCTTTTTCTCATTTTTAAAAATTGAGAATACTAGTACCTATCTGATAAGGTTATTGTGAGGATTATATGAATAACATAATGTGCTTATGAGAGTGCCCAGCATATAGTACTATGTAAGCGTTATTATTGCATTATTATATGTATATGTAGTTTGTTCTTTTCTAAAATCATCTATGGGAATTTGGACATGTAAGTGGTGCTAAATATTTAAGGATTATGTAATATGTTAAATATGTGAGTTATTTGAACCTTAGTCAAAGAACAAGAAAAAGTGATTGTCTTCAACTTTATATGAGATTACTGAAGTTGTACATTAAATCCTCCCGCTTGCCCTGAGCTATGTGAGCCAATTCATTCCCCTTTTTAAATAAGCCACTGCACAAAAGGATCTCTCTCACTGGCAATTCCTGTTTGATTCAAATTTACACATGCACACCTATGTCAGAAAGTTGGCCGGGCACAATGGCTCACACCTGTAATTAATCTCAGCACTCTGGGAGGCCAAGATGGGTAGGTCACTTAAGGCCAGAAGCTCAAGACCAGCCTGCTCAATATGGCAAAACCCAGTCTCTACTAAAAACAAACAAACAAACAAACAAAGAAACAAAAACAGCCGAATGTGGTGGTGCACACCTGTAATCCCAGCTACTTGGGAGGCTGAGGCACGAGAATCCCTTGAACCCAGAAGGCGGAGCTTGCAGTGAGCCAAGGTGGTGCCACTGCACTGCAGCCTGGGCAACAGGATGAGATTCTGTCTCAAAAAAAAAAAAAAAAGAAAAAAAAGAAAAAAGAAAAGAAAAAAGAAAAAGAAAGAAAGTCCTTTAACATTTCACATAGGGTTAGAGAAATCACATTATCCTCCCTCTTTGATCAATTTCCCCTTCCTCTTCTCACTACTTACTAGGGGGTTGCCTGTGTCAAAGCTCCCTTCCCTACTGTACTTCCAGGAATACCATCTGATTATTTGGTTAATGGTGGAACCCCTGAACTACTGTAAGCTCTTTGCAACAGCATCACATTTCTGTTCAAGACATGTGCTAAAGGTTCTCAAAACCTATATTGAATAAAGTCAAAACACGTTGTTTCTCTTATTCAAATTCCTTCACTATCTGGCCCTCATATAATTTGACATTTATCCCTTATTACTCCAAATATGGCACCTTTCCTCTTGCCAGAATAATCTCCTCACTCTCTTCTATAAACAGTATTATCATGTATGACTTTCTGCATTTGCTTATTCTGTGTTTTTTTGTTTTGAGGTCCCTTCTCTCTGTTCCATTCCTGCTAAAAGCCCCTATCTTTCAGGATCCTGCTCAAGTCCCATTTTCTCCTGGTAACCTCCACTGCTTATGTTCACCTTTCTGGGAATTCCCATAGTTCATACTATCTGGGTCACTTTTTTGGCACTGACATTCTCAACTGTCGTGTATTATACTAAACTCTAAAATATGTGCTAGATTTGTCTCTTAAATAAAACCATAAAGGGCCAGGTGCAGTGGTTCACACCTGTAATCCCAGCACTTTGGGAGGCTGAGGTGGGCAGATCACTTGAGGTCAGGAGTTTGAGACCAGCCTGGCCAACATGGCAAAACCCCGTCTCTACTAAAAATACAAAAATTAGCTGGGCATGGTGGTGCACGCCTGTAATACTAGCTACTTGGGAGGCTGAGGCAGGAGAATCACTTGAACACGGGAGGTGGAGGTTGCAGTGAGCCAAGATGGTGCCACTGCACTCCAGCCTGGGCAACAGAGGGAGACTCTGTCTCAAAAACAAAAACAAAAACCCATAAAGTTCTGGAGAACAGGGATACAGGAATTGTGACTTACCCTTATTTGCATATACCCCTCATACACCACTCAGTTCCTGACATGCCACTAGGCACATGGAGGCTCTCATCAAATACTTGTTAAATCATCAATAAATGAAAGATTGAGTGCATTACTGAATGAATGAATGAACAAGGGTACACATAAATAAATGAACAAATGAATGAATGCATTTACCCCAAATTCCTACCACATGGAGGTTTGTCACAGACAAAACCCAGAGAGTCAAAGCCAACAGGAGGCTTGTAGTTCAGAGACTATGGCAGGGCTAGAGGGTGGGGCTGGAGACCTAGAGAGTTTGAGTCCACCTGCCCTCTGTGTTTTAAGAGAGTGCATTCTTGCACCCTGCCTATGTATACAGGGCTCACTGTCTTTCATGATGCCAGTCATAAATCGCTACACATTGAATTATTTCTGCATTAGTGTCTGTTTGTACTCCTAAGTCCTTTCTGAAGCTAAGGGTTTCTGCCCCTGAGACCCCCATGGAGCCCTCACACAGCTCTTTGGAGTCGTTGAACTATACGTTCATAAACAGTTCTTCCAAGGAAGGAAGGAAAATTAAGAGATTCTTCCTCTCAGATGGAATGACCTGATAAAATTACTACATTACCATTATCTCTTGCAAGTCTTCCCTATGGTCTAATAATTTCCATTAAGACCTTGTAAGCACAAGCCAGAAGTGTGTGGTCCATTTTCTCTTTAACAGGAAATGGCAGCACACGTCTGTGGACTGGCAGAATGCACTCATATCTCACACAGGAGCAACGCTGGGACATTCTAAATGAGCTCCATGGTGTGTAATCATGGGGCCAAGAAATGAAAGTATAAAACATTATGTGATCCGATCGACACAAATGAAAGAAATGGGAACTTGGCTGGTCCTAGCAAAGCCCCAGATAACCTGAGAGAGTAATCAAATTAATTTTGAACTACATGGCTTTCATGAATTCTACATGGAATACAGAGTTTGGAAATAACATAAGCTACAGCAGCTCCTGGAAGAATGAAGGAAACTTTTATTTATTTAATACACTCAATTTCCAGATTTCTGAGTCAAATGTGAACAAATATACACACTCAGAAGGGAAAGCTTCACCACTGGATGTTATGGGATTGGAGTGGAGTAGGGAATGTGGTAGACCAGGGCAGATGGAAGATTAATGAAGAAAGAAATGGGTGGTGACAAAAATCAAAGAACTCCTCTCACTCATCCGAAGGAACAGAATGCCAGGGGCTGGGAAACTTCAGCGTGCCTGCCATTTCCATGGCCTCCCTTGTGAGGAGTTTGTTACCAGCAGATGTAACATATAAGTGTATCATTTAAAACCAGTACACTGGCCACAGCTAAGTTGACCAAGAATGGGAGCTTAACCCAATCACAGCTATCTACACATGACTAGGTGACCTTGTCTAAGATCTCTGCCTAGAAGCAAACTCTGGGCTGGCGGGGATTGACTGACCAATCAGATTTTTTCTCTTGGGTAATGTGATTTGGGGATAGAGTCTCTGAGTCCATAAGAGCAGGTTCTTTGGAAGAAGAAAGCAAGAAGTTGATGCACCTCATAGTAGCACAGTAGAAAAGTGAGGAATAGAAAGATGCCAGCTCTTGAAGAAACAATAAGGTGGCCCATTCTCTAGAGTTGTTTTTTAAAAGACATTTTAGCCTCGGTGGGGCAGGGCTGTTTAAGGCATCCTAAATGAGTGTCTTTCTTTTCCATCCGAAGTACCAACAAACATGCTACAAAACTGTTCCCCACCTAGGGTCTTTGAGACGGATAGAGGCTATTCAAGCATCTATGAGCTTGACAGAAAGAAAGTCTTTAATGGTCCTTCTGACATTTTCTTGTTTTTATTTTAGCCTCAGATTTAAAAAAAAATAAGCTGAAATTCTTCATCCTCACCTCTTTGTCTGAATTGAAATGCAATACATATTATATAATATTCAGGGTAGACCTCTACCATCAAAATTAAAGTAATGGTGGGCAAAATGAGAGAGATTTGAGAAAGGAGAATGTGTGTCTTTAGAATTCCATATGGTAGCCTAGAGAGAAGAGGGAAGCGTTCTAAAGTAGGTTAGCACATCCAATTACCTAGCAAAGTTAAGAGTGAGTTTTCTATAAACAATTCCCCTGAAAAACTAGGATTAGGAATGCTTAAAGCTTGCTTGCTCGAAAATGATAACAATCCAATATTTGTGATTCCAAAGTTCTAAGTATTGAAAGCTCAGATTGAGGCATGCTGGTTTTAATGATCCATATTTTATCCTAGACTTGGGTCATGAATTACTCACAATTTCTCTTCGTAGAGCACACTTACACTCTTCATGGATCAAGAGCTTCATTAGACTATTTTCTTACTATAAAAACTAGCACAGTTTCACCAGATAGCAGGGCAGTGTGTCAATCCTGCATGGAATCTGACCTGCAATCTCATCTGACATGTGTTAAGGCATTTCCATCCATGTTTAGGAGGTGCTTCTATAGCTGAATATGTACGTGGAATCTAGAAGCTTCGAATCACATTTAATGTGAAGCTCACACTCTCTTTGTTATAAGATCCACAGAGTAGCCACAGCTTTAGATAGAAGGATGAGCCACATGCTAACATATTAGAACAGCTACCAGCAGAGGCTACCAAGGCAATAATAGGAAAAAATATGTAATTCCATGTGGCAATCTAGAGAGAAGAAGGAAACATTCTAAAGTAGATAAGCACATCCAATTAGTAAAGGAGGTGAAATTTGTCTCTTTCTCACATATGGTGTTCCCTCATTCAACAAACATGTGGTTGAGTACCATCTCTGTGCCTGGTACTCTGAGATACAGGGGCACCAAGATGAATAGGAGCAGCACTTGCTCAAAGGTATGCAGTCTAGTGACTGTCAAGAGTAGACTGCACAACAGTATCTGGAAGGGTCCTTCACCAAGTCAGGAAAATTAAGTAATGTACAAGGTATCTGGCTTATGCTAGATGTGGGGTTTCCCCCCTAGTTTTATTGAGGTATAATTGACAAATAAAACTTGTATATATTTTTAGGTGTACAATGTGATGATCAGATATATGTATACCTCGTCAAGTGATTACCACAATCAAGCTAATTAACACTTTCATTGTCTCACAAGTAACCTTTCTTGTGTGTGGTGAAAACAAAACGTGGCTTTTTTAAATGACAAGAATATATTGCATTTTAGAAAATGTAAAATTTTTTAAAGTTAGGGAAAACGAAAGAGAAGACTTCACAGTTTAGGATCTAGCAAAAACAAGGTGAGAGCAAAATGCATAAAGACATATTAATCTTCCAAATTCCTTAACATCCCACTTTGCCCTAGACAATTCCAGTTTCAGCTATTATACCAAGGTAATTATTAATTAATCAATTAATTATTAATTTTTAGAGACAGGGTCTCATTCTGTCGCCCAGGCTAGAGTGCAGTGGCATGACCATAGTGCACCATAACCTCATAACCTGGGCTCAAGCCATCCTCCCACCTCAGCCTCCCCTGTAGCTAGGACAACAAGCATATGTCACCACATCTGGCCAAATATTTTTATTTTTTTTATTTTCTAGAGATGCAGTCTTGCTATGGTGCCCAGGCTGGAGTGAAATGGTTATTCACAGGCAAAATCCCACTACTGATCAGCACGGGAGTTTTGGCCTGTTCTGTTTCCAAACTGGGCTGCTTCTCCCCTCCTTAGACAACTTGGGGGTCCCCTGCTCCTTGGAGGTCACCATATTGATGCCGAACTTAGTGTGGATACCCGATCAACAAAGCGCACTACAGCCCAGAACTCCTGGGCTCAAGCTATCCTCCCACCTTAGCCTCCCGAGTAGCTGGGACTACAGGCACACACTACCACACCCGGTGAGTTTTTTTGTTTTCTTTTGTTTCTTTCTTGTAGAGACAAGGGTCTTGCTATGTTGCTCAGGCTGGTCTCAAACTTCTGGTCTCAAGCTATTCTATCCTCTCACCTCAGCCTCCCAAGTGCTAGGATTACAGAGGTGAGCCACTGTACTCGGCCGCAATGTAATTACTAACAGCTCTCCTTTCACTCACAAAAACTGTCCCAACTTGACCATGAATTATATGGTCACCCAAGTTTGAAGGAATTCTCATGGGCACAACAGAGAAAAAGTTTATGTTTCACACAGGAGCCTAAGCTAGAGGAAGTAGAAAACATCATAGTTGTAGCTCAGCCATTCTCCCTAGAGAACTGCATTTTGTTTGTGTTATTTGCATTTGTTGTGTATCTTTAACATACATGCATGTTGTTAGCCTGCATTACAATTCTCTACAGTGTAGAAGAAAAATTTAATTGGTATGAATACTATATAGTACAATACCCACAAAATACTCACTGATGTGTTTAATAATTAGATGATGGGTGTTCTGAATACTTTAATATGATGTGAAAATCCTTGGTGGATTGTTACATAGATGTTTAAGATGTTTGGTGGTGGCTGGGCACGATAGCTCACGCCTGTAATCCCAGCACTTTGGGAGCCTGAGGCGGGCGGATCATTTGAGGTCAGGAGTTAAGACTAGCCTGATGAACCTGGTGAAACCCCGTCTCTACTAAAATACAAAAAATATATATATAGCCAGGAGTGGTGAGCACCTGTAATCCCAGCTACTCGGGAGGCTGAGACAGGAGAATCACTTGAACCCAGGAGGCGGAGGCTGCAGTGAGCCAAGATGATGCCACTGCACTCCAGCCTGGGCAACACAGTGAGACTCCATAAAAAAAAAAAAAAGAGATGTTTGGTGGTAATTGGAGCAAATTGACTGCAATTTATTTTTGAATAAGCCCATTCCAATAATGCTCTATCTGGCACATTTTCAGGAATAAATTAAATTGATAATGGGGATATTACCTCATTGGGTTGTGAAGATGAACTAGAACAAGCATGTATAAAGCATGTGGCCCACAGTGGATGCCCTCCCCTGAAGCAGAAGTGAAAACATTGGTGTGTAGAGAGTAGGAATTTCAGCCCCCAAGCTCAGTGTGCAAGAACGATTACTTCCTTTATGGATCCTATGGGCTAAAATTAAGGTGTCAGCAGGGCTGGTTCCTTCTGGAAGCTCTAGAGGAAAATCTGTTTAACTTGCTTTTCCCACCCTCTAGAGGCCACCTGCACTCCTTGGCTGGAACCCCTCAAGCCAGCAGCGCAGCATCATCACGACTCCTTCACTGATTCTGCTCTCCGGCCCCCCTCCTATAAGGGGCATTGGAATCACATCAGGTCCATCTGGGTATTCCAGGATACTTCCCCACCTCAAGATCTTTCACGTAATCACATCTATAAAGTCTGTTTTTGCCACATAAGGTAACATAGTTCTGAGAATTAGAATGTGAACATTTTGGGGGGACCATTTGTCCTTGCACCTCCCACACACCCGTTTACTCCCTGGGGCCTCACTGCATCCAGGGTGTACTAGAAAGCATGGTGAAGGCCCCTTTTGGACCTCCACTTCTGCCTGCATTCACACCCATGTACCTCCTTAATTCTCCCCCACCGTGACCCAGGAAAATCTTTTTCACGTTTAGAGGAAAGCTCCTCCCTCTCCCAAACATTCTGTTCAAACACAGAATCTATCGTGTCCCTAAAGATTTAGGCATTTAGAGCACAAAACAAGTAACTTACCATCTGCTTTTGCTTTTTGGCCAGTTTGCCGTCTTCTCCTGAGATTATGGATGACTGCCAACTATCTGATTGAAAGGAAGGAGGCAAAGAGGGGAAATATAGGAAGAGAAAAGTCTGTAAATTACCATCTCAAAGTATTGTCCAGTTACAATTAGAAAAGAACATCCAACCTTCTGAAGGCCAAACATAAAGGATGTCAGGGAGGGTCCCAGAGGAAATCTCTTCCTTCCTCTGGTGTCTTCTCATCCTTATTTCCACTGTAGCCACCCCCTCACTTGGCTCTGGGAGCATCCTGCCTCCCCACGACCAAATATTGCCCAGAACCCTTTTCTGTATTCTCCCTAGCATACCTGAGACAGACTGGTGTTTTCACAAAGAGCAGTACTCAGTGCCAAGACAGACAAAAAGGAAATTGTTACTCAAAATACAAACACCATAAAAATTATTAAGACTTCCTTAGAGAATTGTCTGGCCCAAGATCATACTCTCTGGCCAAGGAGGCTGTTCCAGCTAGTAGTGTGTCTGGCTTTCTCCCTTACTCTCACTCCCACTGACACCTGCATCTTACCTTTTACTCCAAAGCAGGTGCCACGTTATTCTCTGACACAGGGCAGCACATCAGACAACTCCGCTTCCTCCTGGCCCAAGTTAAATAGAGCCCACATTCTCACACCTGCCATTGTCCCTGCCGTTCAGCCTGGCTTGTCATCTGAGCGACTTCCCCAGCCTAAGGACAGCACCACCATGATGGACAAATGGATAATCTCACCCTTTGCATCTTAGGTTATCCATTCCGCCTGTGGAACTCACCTCCTGTGGTAATTTCTATATCTACTCATAGGTAAAGATAACTCCCCACCACACTACACACACACACACACACACACACACACACACACACACACACACCTCTACAATATCAAAGAATCTCAAGAATGTGATAACTACATTTTTCTTACATAACTATACAGTTATGGAGCAAGAAGGTAAATTTTCCAAAGGCACACTATGGAATTTTAGGAGGAGAAAATATAATTTCTTTAAAAAAAAAAAAGAAATACAGCAACCCAACTAAAAAATGAGCAAAGGGCTTAAATAGACATTTTCCCTAAAGAAGATACACACATGGCCAACAAGCACATGAGAAGATAATCAACATTAGTCACCAGGGAAATGCAAATCAAAACTACAATGCAATGAGATAGAACTTCACAAGCACTAGGATGGCTATAATTTTTTAAACACACAAAATGCAAAGTAACAATTTGCCGAGCCTTAGAGAACCCTCATCCATTTCTGGTGGGAATGTAAAATGGTGTAGCTACTATGGAATATAGGCTGGTGGTCCCTCAAAAAGTTAAAGATAGAATTACCATATGACTCAGAAACTCTACCCCAGGACTATACCCAAAAGAACAAAAAACAGGCACTCAAATACTTGTATATAGCAGCACTGTTGACAATAACCAAAAACTAGAAACAATCCAAATGTTCATCACTGGACAAAGAAAGTGTGATATGTACACATGTATAAAATAGAATATTACTCACTCATAAAAAGAAATGAAGTACTGATACATGCTACCATGTAGATGAGCCTTGAAAACCTTCTGCTAAGTAAAGGAATCCGGATGCAAAAGGTCACATATTATATAATTCCATTTTTATGAAATATCCAGAAAAGGCAAAACCATAGAAACAGAAAGCAGATTTGTGATTACCAGGGGCCAGAGAAGGGGGATGGGGAGATGACTATTTAATGGGTATGGAGTTTTCTTTAGGGATGATGAAAATGTTTTGGAGCTAGATAGAGGTCGTGAATGCACAATATTGTGAACATACTAAATGTCACTGGATTGTACACTTTACAATGGTTAATTTTATGTTATGTGAATGTCATCTCAGTCTTTTTAAAAAAGGGGAAAATTACAGAACTAGGAGTAAGAGGACCAGAGATTGAGTCCTGACTTTAGTGCTTATTAGCCACTTCACTATGGGCAAGCAATTTAAATTCCAAGTCTCAATTTCCTCATCTGCAAAGCAAGACTAATAATATTTGTACCACTTGCTTCATATGATTATTGTAGGAACAAGATGAGATATTGTTTGGTATAATTATGTCATGTAAAAGTGATATAAAATGCTAGATATTATCATTATTGAGCTAATAGTCATTAAAATGTATACTCAGCGAGAAAACTGAAAGCTCCCTTTCATACTTTTACAAAATCCAAGTTGTGATAAGTGTACTCACAACTGTCTATTTTGTTCATTTTCTCTTGAGACACGATCTCACTCTGTCACCCAGGCTGGAGTGCAGTGGCTCAATCATGGCTTACTGCAGCCTTGAACTCCTAAGCTCAAGTGATCTTCCTGCCTCAGCTTCCCAAGTAGGTGGGACTACCGATGTGCACCACCACACCTGGCTAGTTTTATATATATTTGTAGAAACAGGGTCTTGCTATGTTGCCCAGGCTGGTTTTGAACTTCCAAACTCAAGCAGTCCTCCTGCCTCAGATTCCCAAAGTGCTGGGATTACAGGCATGAGCCACAACACCCAGCCACAACTTTCTATTTTTAATTTATATATTGTAATCAAAAGATTACAATAGATCACTTTTATTCAGACAAGAAGGCAGCATTTAAAAAATTTACTCTAGAATGTCAAGTTTCATTGTAGAAGTGACCTTAGGCAAGGAAGATTAAAACATACATCATAAATTCTTTACATACAAGTGACAGAAATGTGAGTCATTTTTTATGCCCAACAGGCACAAGTGACACATGAGTATTTGTGGTGTATAAGTTCTCCTTGAAGCAGGTGATATGGTTTGTCTCTGTCCCCACCCAAATCTCATCCTGAATTGTAACTCCCACAATTCCCATGTATTGTGGGAGGGACCCAGTGGGAGGTGATTGAATTATAGGGGTGGGTCTTCCTCATGCTGTTCTTGTGTTGGTGAGTGGGTCTTCTGAGATCTGATGATTTTAAAAAGAGGAGTTCCCTTGCGCAAGCTCTCTTTGCCTGCTGCCATCCATGGAAGATTTGACTTGCTCCTTCTTGCCTTCCGCCACGATTGTGAGGCCTCCCCAGCCATGTGAAACTGTAAGTCCCATAAACCTCTTTCTTTTGTAAATCGCCCAGTCTCAGGTATGTCTTTATCAGCAGTGTGAAAATGGACTAATACAGCAGGTTTTCACAATTTTCAACAAAGTAATGATAAAAATATGGGGGTTATTAAAACATCTTTAGTTTAAGAAAACATAAATAGGGCTTATTTCGTGGTTGCAATGGCTTAATGTTTAGTTAGGAAATACTAACAAAAGATCAAGTTTCTCTTTCTCTCTTTGTTTCTTGAATAACATAAGCAGTCTCAAAGAAATTTGGTTATAAAGAAGTAAAGTCTGATGAAATAATTAGGGTTTTATAGCATATTTATGAGACTGGTAAGTAGTTACTCTTTTCTGACTTTATATCTCTATACTATCTCTTCAAAGTACGCTAGCTGATAATTTCTTGAAATATTTTTTAGGGTAAAATACAAGAGAGTTGAGGGTTTTATAGGATTTTACAAATAGTCTAGACTATTTAAATATAAATCCATTTTTCTTGATAATGTCATAGTCATTTCATGCCACTGTAACATTCTTGCCATCTAATAACCAAAGCCTTACTGCACCTGGCAAATTTTTTTTTTGGTAAAAATTATTCATTTTGTACTATTTGGTAATTAGCAATAAAATTCTCGAACACAAACTAAATATATGCAGTTGTCACGAGTTCCCGGCAAAATTATAATAGTTCAGTCCATTCAGAATATGTGACGTTATTGTTATGATACTGGTTCTGTTTTATTACTAAACACACTACAATTGTCCAGTAGCAAACACGTCAGTCCCCAAAATTCTGTAAACCCATCACGATTCTGGAGTTGGAAGCCAGGGTCAAAACAGGTGGTTGGAATTAACCAAGGAGGGTGAGGGTTGAATTATCTGTTGGGTACAATGTTCACTATTTGGGTAATGGGCACCCCAGGAGCCCAGTCACCACCAGTATGTAACACATCCATGTAACAAACATGCACATGTACCCCTGAATCTAAAATAAAATAAAAAATTTAAAAACGGACTTCTTGGAATCCTAAATAACCAAGGACACCTCATGAACTCCACATCTGGGTTTTTATATACCAAGTTACATATATAAATAGTTCGTTTTCCTATTTTTAATTAATCTAACGTGTACGCACCAAGAAAGACTACTTGCAAGTATGGGATGTTAATACATTTCCCAAAATAACAACATTTTAGTTAATATTATTGTAAGTAAATATAATAATTCTATTAGTCTTTTTGGACTATTAAAAATAGTTTTCAGCCCTTTATTACTATGTCCAAGGAATTATATGCATCAGTAGCTTGGGTAGTAAACAGAAAAGATCTAACATTATTGAGTACTTATGATGTGCTAGATTCTGTCCTAGACACTATGTATATGGTTCTGGCACATATATAAATATAAAAATCTTATTTAATTATCACCAAAATCTTGTGAAGAAGGTGTTATTATCACTTCCTTTTTAGAGATGAAGATACTAAGGCTCACAGAGTTTAAGTAAATTGTCTGAGGTCCCATTGCTAATTGGTCAAATTGTGGCTCAAATCCAGTGCCCTTTGAATTTAAGGGCAAGGCTTAAACACCCAAGTTAATGAGTTAACTAAGGAACCTAGCATCCCAACAGCAGCCCAACATCAAGCAAGCCTCCTGGATGTTGAGAATAGAAAACCAGAACCAAGCCTGGATTGCAGGGTGGATGAATGCTCCTCTAACAAGTATCTTCTAAGCAACCGCTATTGGCCTTGCCTTATGGAGTGTGAATGAGACAGACTTGGCCCCTGCCTTCACAGAGCTTAGACTCTAACAGTTTGGTTAAGACATTGAACCAGTGATCAAGTGGCTCTAAAGACCTATGGAAGTGGTGGTGAGAACATGCCACGGGAGAAGAAACTTCTGGCTCTCAACTAGATTCTCAAGATTATGGGGAGGAAGGTGAAAATAAATCCTGTAACAGTGGCAAACAATACATTTAACAAGATGCCTTTGAGTCAACAAGCATGACAGGGCACCAACAAAGTGCAAGGTACCAAGCTGAGCCCCGCTCTTCATAAGATATTCCAATATTTCATGCATCTCCTACTTCATATATACAGGCGTCTCCTAGGGAAAGTTGTATTTTCGCTGAAAGATCACACGTTTTGTTAAAGATTTCATTTGTTATCCCAAAAGTAGTATGGCGATAAGAGTGTCTTCCATGTGGTGAGCCTGGCTGGACTTGAGGATACAAGGGTGGGGTGCTCCAGACCAGATTACATGCAGGCAATAACCACAGAATTGAAGCATTCAGGTCATGTCTCCCTCCAATGCATCTAACTGTGGAAACTCAATCAGGTCCAGAAATGAATCAATTTCCTTTGCCTGTGTCCTTAAATTTGATGAATAGAGCCTTTGCTTAGAGCTACTGAAGCTGCTATTCATCTCAGTTAGTTGCTAAATAAAACATTGTTCTTGGATGTAATTCTGGCGAATATGACTTTGGAGATTTTTCGTGTAACTGTGTAAGTCCAAATTATTCCCCAAGTGATCCTACATTCGAGCTATTTTTGTTCCACGTGTTCCATATTTTTTTCCATGTTAGTGACTAGGAATCTAGAAGACCGGATTTTCTTGTTGAATGGTGAGGAAGATAAATCTGAGTGCAAGTGCAAATTTTTGTGAAATAAACAGCTAAAGTTATCCTCATTGAAAATTACCTTTCTAGTCAGTGCAATTTGATAATCTGGAAATAGTTTTGGACTTTTAGACACATAAATTTAAAGTAATGAAGAAAGACAAAGTTTGAAAAAATAAATAAGCCTGTGTCTGATCAGAGAATCAATGATTTTAACTTGAAATAATTGAACTTTCTTCATACAACAGTCCAGAACCCTGTTATCCTCTATGGTTAAGGGTTTGCCCAGGGTCATGTAACTAGTTACTGGTAGAATATAACTGGACCATGAGTCCTTTTTTCCCCTTTCTTTACATCTTTAAATAAAATTTTGTTTTCAATCTAAGTGAGGCACATTCATAGTTTAGAAAGTAAAACAGTAACAGCTACAAGCTTCTCACAAAAACACCAATCCCTGACTCACCTTTCACTATACTCCTGGTCTCTGTCTTCAGAGAGTAACACTTTTGGGGTATTGTTTGTAGCATTTACACATGTTAATTTTTCTAAGTCATATGTTGTTATCCATAACCTTCATTATAAAAAAATTTTTAACTTATATATATACATAGACAATCATATACACCCATGGATTTGGTATATCCTTTAAGCTGCAAACATCATACTTCACTCCTAAACACTATATAGTAATACTAAATATAAAATTGTGCTGTCTTTGTGTCCTCTGTTTTAGACAATATCACTTGACTTTTTTTATGGGAGTTGAGGACTTCATTTTCTTTTTCTTTTTGAGACAGTTTTGCTCTGTCACCCAGGCTGGAGTACAGTGGCATGATCTCAGCTCACTGCAACCTCCACCTCCTGGGTTCAAGAGATTCTCCTGCTTCAGCCTCTCTAGTAGCTGAGATTACAGGTGTGTGCCACCACGCCCGGCTAATTTTTTATTTTAGTAGAGGCAGCTTAGAGACATAAGCTTCACCATGTTGGCCAGGCTGGTCTCGAACTCCTGACCTCAGGTGATCCACCGGCCTCAGCCTCACAAAGTGCTGGGATTACAGACGTCAGCCACGGTGCCTGGCCTGAGGATTTCATTTTCTTCCACCACCATCCATCTGCTTCACCTCCTTCATCCTCCCAGTATATGGTACAATTTTAGATTAAATATATTCAACAATGTTTTTCCTGAAGTTAATAATTGCCTTGATTTTTCATTTGCTTACTTTCTTTGCTAGTTTCTTCTCAATTGTTCCTATATCTTCCAAAAGATATAAGATATATCTTATATCTTCCAAAAGATATAAGATATATCTTATATCTTCCAAAAACCTTTTAAAACATTTCACTCACAGACCAATTTCATCCAGCTAATCTATCAGATATATTTCTATATGTATAGATATATATAATTGTTTTAAAAAGATGCCCTTCTAGAAGACTCCACTCTCCTTCTATCCTTCTGTCTAAGCTTATTACTACCAGGCTTACTGGCAGCCGCCATCTTGAGACCTCCTTTGGCTGTCATCCCTGAACTGCCTTTGCCCATCTCTGGGTTTAGATTCTCTGTCTCGTGGGTCTCACGTCTTCCTCTTGCTTGGTGCACTCTCTTGTGTTGGTGGGACACAGCCTCTAACAGCATTATGAGGTGGAAAGGGCAGCACTATAGCACTAGTCTATCTCTTGAGTCACACCGCTCCAGTCAGGACTGGTTTCCCTCCTCTCCTGCTGTGTAACTGTTACCCTGACATCCTGTTCCCAATTATCCCAAGGATTCCTATTACCATACTCCCATGTTCAAGCTTCCTGGTACCATATACTGTGTCTTAGTCTTTCTTGGTTTATTTACTCCCTTGCTTTGGCAAGGTACAGCCTCCAGAAGCTTCCTAAGAAAAGGTGCAGGGGAGGTAATAGTTTTTAGAGCTTTCAAGTCTGAAAAATGCCTCTTTTTTTGTATACTAGATAAATATCGTGACTGGTAATGAATTGTAGGCTGGGAATAATTCCTTCAGAATTTGCAGTCATTCCACCACTGTCTCTTAGCTTCTAGTGATGCAGTTGAGAAGTCTGAAACCATTCTGACCCTTGATCCTTTGTATGTGACCTGTTTTGTTTATCCTTTTTTGTAACTTATAGAATCTTCTCCTTATTTCAAAATTTTAAATTGATATGTTTTGGTGTGGGTCACTTTAATTCATGATGCTTGACACCTCATGGGCCAATTAAGTCATGTTCTTCAGGTCTGGGATTTTTTTTTAAAGTACTTTCTTATACTTTCTTCCACTCCTTTTTCTGTGTTCACTTTGTAAAAAAGAAAAAAGAAAGAAAAACTGCTATTATTGGAACTTCTCTACTAGTTATACAATTTTATTATCTTTTATCTTGTAGTTTCCGTTTGCCTTTTTTCTCTATTTTCTGAAAGATTTATTCAACTTTCTTTTTCAGTATTTTACATTCCAACCACAACATTTTTGCTATTATGCTTTCAATTTCTAAAAATTAATTTTTGTTCTTTGGAAGTTATTATGTTTTTGTTTTGTTTTTTGGTTAAAAACATTTGTTACTTAAATGTAGTATCTTCTCTTAACATTCTGTAAATATTAATGACATTTTTGGGGTTTTGTTTCATTTAGTTTTCTTCTTTCTGCGTTGCTTCTGATTTCTCCAAATTGCTTTTCTTTCTGTCAGTTCATTTTCACCTCTGTCTTCTGGGTTAGTGACACCCCTACAGGCCTGGCAATCTTTGGCTGTCTACTTACGTTTAATATGGGGAACTGGCAAGCTGATCGGAAGTTTTCAGATGTTTCCTTTGAGTTTATCCATAATGAACTTAATTGAAGATTTATCTGGCTGGGTTATTTTGAGACACCTTTTGGCATCAGTCAGTATCTTTAGGTCTTTTTTCTAGGGCTGGTCAATTTCCAGCTAGGATACTTTTCTCTCTTTCTGCCTAGAAGGAAAAAAATAACTTTCTGTATTCTGAGAGTCAAGTGGAAGAAAAAAGAGAAAGGATTCAGCATCTAGTGCACAAACATTTGCCTAACTTCCTTGTTTTAATATGGTAGCCCCAAAAAGCCCTGCCTAGCATTTCCCAGTCCAGATATAATCAGTTCACACTCTGCAGGAAATAAAGCTCCTAGGCTGAGGGGCCAGTTCCCAGGGTGGAGTGGGCAGCCAGCAGAAGGGCCTGCTCACTCCCTCAACAGCGGTCATTTTAGCCTCTGTTTTTTTTTTTTTTTTTTTTGGTCTTTGTTTTTTTTTATTATTATTATACTTTAAGTTTTAGGGTACATGTGCACAATGTGCAGGTTACTTGCATATGTATACATGTGCCATGTTGGTGTGCTGCACCCATTAACTCGCCATTTAGCATTAGGTATATCTCCTAATGCTATCCCTCCTCTCTCCCCCCACCCCACAACAGTCCCCAGAGTGTGATGTTCCCCTTCCTGTGTCCATGTGTTCTTATTGTTCAGTTCCCATCTATGAGTGAGAATATGCAGTGTTTGGTTTTTTTGTCCTTGTGATAGTTTACTGAGAATGATGATTTCCAATTTCATCCATGTCCCTACAAAGGACATGAACTCATCATTTTTTATGGCTGCATAGTGTTCCATGGTGTATATGTGCCACATTTTCTTAATCCAGTCTATCATTGTTGGACATTTGGGTTGGTTCCAAGTCTTTGCTATTGCGAATAGTGCCGCAATAAACATACGTGTGCATGTGTCTTTATAGCAGCATGATTTATAGTCCTTTGGGTATATACCCAGTAATGGGATGGCTGGGTCAAATGGTATTTCTAGTTCTAGATCCCTGAGGAATCGCCACACCGACTTCCACAATGGTTGAACTAGTTTACAGTCCCACCAACAGTGTAAAAGTGTTCCTATTTCTCCACATCCTCTCCAGCACCTGTTGTTTCCTGACTTTTTAATGATTGCCATTCTAACTGGTGTGAGATGGTATCTCATTGTGGTTTTGATTTGCATTTCTCTGATGGCCAGTGATGATGAACATTTTTTCATGTGTCTTTTGGCTGCATAAATGTCTTCTTTTGAGAAGTGTCTGTTCATATCCTTTGCCCACTTTTTGATGGGGTTGTTTGTTTTTTTCTTGTAAATTTGTTTGAGTTCATTGTAGATTCTGGATATTAGCCCTTTGTCAGATGAGTAGGTTGTGAAAATTTTCTCCCATTTTGTAGGTTGCCTGTTCACTCTGACAGTAGTTTCTTTTGCTGTGCAGAAGCTCTTTAGTTGAATTAGATCCCATTTGTCAATTTTGGCTTTTGTTGCCATTACTTTTGGTGTTTTAGACATGAAGTCCTTGCCCATGCCTATGTCCTGAATGGTAATGCCTAGGTTTTCTTCTAGGGTTTTTATGGTTTTGGGTCTAACGTTTAAGTCCTTAATCCATCTTGAATTAATTTTTGTATAAGGTGTAAGGAAGGGATCCAGTTTCAGCTTTCTCCATATGGCTAGCCAGTTTTCCCAGCACCATTTATTAAATAGGGAATCCTTTCCCCATTGCTTGTTTTTCTCAGGTTTGTCAAAGATCAGATAGTTGTAGATATGCGGCGTTATTTCTGAGGGCTGTGTTCTGTTCCATTGATCTATATCTCTGTTTTGGTACTAGTACCATGCTGTTTTGGTTACTGTAGCCTTGTAGTATAGTTTGAAGTCAGGTAGTGTGATGCCTCCAGCTTTGTTCTTTTGGCTTAGGATTGACTTGGCGATGCAGGCTCTTTTTTGGTTCCATATGAACTTTAAAGTACTTTTTTCCAATTCTATGAAGAAAGTCATTGGTAGCTTGATGGGGATGGCATTGAATCTATAAATGACCTTGGGCAGTATGGCCATTTTCACGATATTGATTCTTCCTACCCATGAGCATGGAATGTTCTTCCATTTGTTTGTATCCTCTTTTATTTCATTGAGTAGTGGTTTGTAGTTCTCCTTGAAGAGGTCCTTCGAGTCCCTTGTAAGTTGGATTCCTAACTATTTTATTCTCTTTGAAGTAATTGTGAATGGGAGTTCACTCATGATTTGGCTCTCTGTCTGTTATTGGTATATAAGAATGCTTGTGATTTTTGTACATTGATTTTGTATCCTGAGACTTTGCTGAAGTTGCTTATCATCTTAAGGAGATTTTGGGCTGAGACAATGGGGTTTTCTAGATATACAATCATGTCATCTGCAAACAGGGACAATTTGACTTCCTCTTTTCCTAATTGAATACCCTTTATTTCCTTCTCCTGCCTAATTGCCCTGGCCAGAACTTCCAACACTATGTTGAATAGGAGTGGTGAGAGAGGGCATCCCTGTCTTGTGCCAGTTTTCAAAGGGAATGTGTTTTGCTCTTCACCACCCAACTTCTTACTTTGGTCCAGCCCTCCTCCTCCTCAAACCAAGCCTTTGTGCTCAAACCAAATGGTGCTGCCACTGCTCAAGGCTTTTGAAGACTGTGCTTCAAAATCAGGTTGGTTCTCAGCTTTTTCCACCATAGGCTTAGATTTTGGTTTCTTGCATTTGCCTCCTGTCCATCTGCTTTCTAATTTACAAAATGTTGTTCTTATCTCTTGTTTTGTCCACTCTGCCCTGATGAGTTCACCTTTCACTTTAAATCTCTTTGCTATAGTTTTTGTAGGGTTTCAGGAGGGAGCAAAATTAGACAAATGGGTTCAACATGCCATGTTATCTAGGAAGCTCTATTGTGTTTTTTCTACTCTATTATAGATATTTGTGCTAATTATGTGACGCATATAACTCAGGAATATGTAATAAAAATAATTATGGTACTTTCACAAATAACCACCTTAATCAGCTAAAGTGGTTTTATGTCAGATAAAAACCACAAAGTAATGACCAGAGGTTATGAATTTTAAAAGGAAAAAAGGGTTGAAAAACAGGGGAGGAAAGAAAAAGAATTTTAACTTGTGGATGATGTAAGTCCAACAATTTTGTAGAATAAAAATGATTATCTAATACAAGAGCAGTCTTAAGAAGCTTATTATTGATTCATGTTATGAACAAAGAGGAAAAAGAGGAAACTCCAGGGAATAAAATTCTCCAAGTTTGGGAATTCTGCCTTTAGGGATATGCAGCTAATAACAGTCATGACATGAAGAGACCCTTCTCCAATGGTGAACTTCCTGGACTTGTCCCATGGTGGATGCCATGGGGATTGAGCTGGGGCTCAATGGTTCACTGAAATCAACAAGCTGTGTTTCTTTTTATTTCAATAGCTTTTGGGGTACAAGTGGATTTTGTTACATGAATTATATAGTGGTGAATTCTGAGATTTTAGTGCACCTGTCACCTGTGTAGTGTACATTGTACCTAATATGTAGTTTTTTATCCCTATCTCCCATCCCACCCTCCCTCTTCTGAGTCATTAAAGTCCATTATATCACTCTGTATGCCTTTGCATGCTCATAGCTTAGCTCTCACTTATAAGTGAGAGCATATGGTTTTTGCTTTTCCACTCCTGTGTTACTTCACTTAGAATAATGACCTCCAGCTCCATCCAAGTTGCTGCAAAATACATTATTTTGTTCCTTTTAATGGCTGAGTAGTATTCCATGGTGCATATATACCAGATTTTCTTTATCCACTCATTCGTTGATGGGCACTTAGGTTGGTTTCACATCTTTACAATTGTGAATTGTGCTGCTATAAACATATGTGTGCAAGTGTCTTTCTCATATAATGACATATTTCCCTTTGATAGATACCCAGCCATGGGAATCCTGGATTGAATGGTAGATCTACTTTTCACTCTTTAAGGAATCTCCATACTGTTTTCCATAGAGGTTGCACTAATGTACATTCCCACTAGCAGTGTATAAGTGTTCCCCTTTCCCCACATCCACACCAACATCTTTCGTTTTCTGACTTTTTAATAATAGCCTTTTTTTTTTTTTTGAGACAGAGTCTCACTCTGTCACCCAGGCTGGAGCACAATGACAGAATCTTGGATCACTGCAACCTCTGCTTCCCAGGTTCAAGTGATTCTCCTGCCTCAGCCTCCCAAGTAGCTGGGATTACAGGCATCTGCCACCACGCCTGGCTAACTTTTGTATTTTTAGTAGAGACAGGGTTTCCTCATGTTGGCCAGGCTAGTCTCAAATTCCTGACCTTCAGTGATCCACCAGCCTCGGACTCCCAAAGTGCTGGGATTACAGGAATGAGCCACCGCACCTGGCCTTATAATAGCCATTCTTACAGGAGTAAGGTGGTACCTCATTATGGTTTTAATTTGCATTTCCCTGATGCTTAGTGACATGGAGCATTTTTTCATGTTTTTTGGACATTTGTATATCTTATTTTGAGAAATGTCTATGTCCTTTGTCCACTTTTTAATGAGATTTTTTTTTCATCCTGATTTGTTTGAGTTTCTTGTAGGTTCTGGATATTAGTCAGACACATAGCTTACAAATATTTTCTCCCATTCTGTGGGTTGTCTGTTTATTCTGGTGATTATTTCTTTTGCTGTGCAGAAGCTTTTTAGTTTAATTAGGTCCCATTTATTTATTTTTGTGTTTGTTGCATTTGTTTTTGGGGTCTTAGTCATGAATTCTTTGCTTAGGCCAATGTCTAGAAATTTTTTCCAATGTTGTCTTCTAGGGTTTTTATAGTTTCAGCTCTTATTTCAGTCTTTGATCCATCTTGAGTTGATTTTTGTGTAAGGCAAGAGATAAAGATTCAGTTTCATTCTTCTATATGTGACTTGCCAGTTTTCCCAGCACTATTTATTAAACAGGGTGTCCATTCCCCAATGTATATTTTTGTATGCTTTGTGGAAGATCAGTTGGCTGTACATATTTGGTTTTATTTCTGGGTTCTCCACTCTGTTCCATTGGTCTACATGACTACTTTAATACCAGTACCATGCTGGTATAACTGGTAACTACAGCCTTGTAGTAGAATTTGAAGTCCAGCAACGTGATTCCTCCAGATTTGCTCTTTTTGCTTAGGATTGCTTTGGCTATGTGGGCTCTTTTTTGGTTCCATATGAATTTTAGGGTTGTTTTTTCTAATTCCATGAAAACGTTGATATTTTGATGGTAATTTCATTGAATATGTAGATTGCTTTGGTAGTGTGGTCATTTTCACAATATTGAATCTTTCAATCCATGAACATGGGATGCGTTTCCATTCATTTGTGTCATCTATGATTTCTTTCAGTGATGTTTTGTAATTCTCCCTGTAGAGATATTTCACCTCTTTGGTTAAGTATATTCCTAAGTATTTTATTTTATTTTATTGCAGCTGTTGTAAAAGGGATTTAGTTTTTATTTTCATTCTCAGCTTGGTCGTTGTTGGTGAATAGCAGTGCTGCTGATTTGTACACATCAATTTTGTAACCCAAGACTTTACCAAACTCATTTATCAAATCTAAGAGTCTTTTTTGAGGAGTCTTTAGGATTTTATAGTTATACAATCATATCATCTGCAAACAGTGGTAGTTTGACTTCCTCTTTTCCAATTTGGATGCCCTTTATTTCTTTCTCTTGCCTAGTTACTCTGGCTAGGACTTCCAGAACTATGTTGAATAGGAGGGGTGAAAGTGGGTATTCTTGTCTTGTTCCTGTTCTCAGGGGGAATGCTTTCAACTTTTTCCCATTCACTATGACGTTGGCTGTGGGTTTATCATATATGGCTTCTACTATTTTGAGGTAGGACCCTTCTATGCTTAGTTTGTTGAGAGTTTTTATCTAAAGGGATGCTGTTTTTTTTTCAAATATGTTTTCTGCATCTATTGAGGTGATCATATGGTTTTTTGTTTTTAATTCTGTTTATGTGATATATCACATTTATTGACTTGCATATGTTAAACTATCCCTGCATCCCTGTGATGAAACTCGATCATGATGAATTCTCTTTGATGTGCTGTTGGATTCAGTTAGCTAGTATTTTGATGAGGATTTTTGCATCTGTGTTCATCAGGAAAATTGGTCTGTAGTTTTCCTTTTTTGTTGTGTCCTTTCCTGACTTTGGTATCAGGGTGATACTAGCTTTATTGAATGATTTAAGGAGGATTTCCTCTCTCTCAATCCTTTGGAGTAGTTTCAGTAGGATTGGTACCAATTCTTCTTTGAAAGTCCAGTAGAATTCAGCTGTGATTCCATCTAGTCCTGGGCTTTCTTTTGTTGGCAATTTTAAAATTACTAATTCAATCTCACTGCTTGTTGTTGGTCTGTTCAAGGTTTCTGTTTCTTCCTGATTTAATCTAGGAGGGTTGTATGTCCCTAGGAATTTATCAATTTCCTCTGCGTTTTCTAGTTTGTGTGCATGAAGTTGTCATAGTAGTCTTAAATGATCTTTTGTATTTCTATGGTGTTGGTTGTAATGTTTCTAGTTTCATTTCTAATTTAACTTAGTTGGATCTTCTTTCCTGTTTTCTTGGTTAATCTAGCTAGTGGTCTATAGATTTTGTTATTTTTTTTTCCAAAGAACCAGCAAGCGGTATTTTGCAACTGCATCTTCCCTTGCCCCAAAAGGCTTGGTCCCCTCTAAAAACTCTCAAATCTACCTGTCAATCAAAGAAAGTCCCCACAGTTCTCCTGCACAGGGTTTGTCCCATCAGAAGCAATAATTTAACTTTGGTTTGCTTTTGCATCTTTCTATTGGCTCTACTTTATCTTATGTATAAGATAAACTATGGCAATACTTGGAATTAAAATATTTTTATGACATGTTGGCTGACTGAGACAAATTAACTTTGACTCATTTTACATTTTAAACCAAAATATCTGTCTGATATTTCAGTAGGAGATACCATTTTCTCATACCACAGGCGCAAAGGTCACCAATTAAATGTTAAGACATGTCCTCATGTCCTATATATATGAGAACATGTACCCCTGTGGTTGGTTGGGGCTAGGGGTCTTCATAAAGGGTTTCTGACTTGGCCAAATACTGTTCATGCAACTCAATTTAGACCTGGTGTCCTGGCTTTACTTCTCAAACCAACTTGATCTTGATCTCCAAATGTAGATTCCCTTGTTCATTCTGCTGAGGCCTGAAGTCCCTGTGGGTTGATTTTGTTGCTGGTTTAGCCTATCCCTGACTCAATATTTGATAATTGAACCAGGTTTTTTGTTGGTTTGTTTGTTTGTTTTTGCGATGGAGTCTTGCTCTGTTGCCAGGCTGGAGTGCAGTGGCACGATCTCAGCTCACTGCAACCTCCACCTCCTGGGTTCAAGTGATTGTCCTGCCTCAGCTTCCTGGGTAGCTGGGATTACAGGGACGTGCCACCGTGCCCAGCTAATTTTTTTGTATTTTTAATAGAGACAGGGTTTCACCATGTTAGCCAGGATGGTCTTGATCTCCTGACCTCGTGATCTGCCTGCCTCGGCCTCACAAAGTGTAGGTGTGAGCCACTGCACCCAGCCAAACCAGGTTTTATGGGCTCACTCCTATTCTCTCCATCATGACCTCTGCTTTTCCACTCTTACATTGGAGGCTACAGATGAAATTGGAATCAAAGGGAAACCTTGAGATTACTCATATGGAAGTCAGGCTGCTACTGTATTCCAATGTGCTTCATTTGTAGGGGCCACTCCTATGGTTGGAGGTGCAGTATCATCCTGTATTTGTCAGGATTTTTGACTGTAGACAGCCGAATCCATGTTATCTAGTTGAAGCAGAGAATAATTCATTAAACAGTAGTAGGTACCTTGTAAGAATTTCTGGAAAGAAAAGAGAACTGGCCTTTGGAATCCAAAATCCCCAGAGCAGCTGTCCCAGGAAATCCAGGTGTCTTGTCCACTGCACTTGCAAGATCTGATCTCTCTCTCTGCAGAGCTATCATTCACATTTAGCATCTCTGCCTCCTAGTCTCAAGCACTATGTCTTCTTGGTGATAGCTAGGTCACATGCAGAAACTAGCTACAAGGGAGTCTTGGAGAATGTAGTTGTAGCATTCCAGCCTGCACAGTACAAGAAGGAAAATTGAAATGAAATTAGAAAAGGTGCTAAAATCTAAATGAAATTAGAAAGACAATTTACAGTATCTGCCAAACCCTAAAGGGAATGGGAATTCCCCATATTACACAGCTGGGATGAAGGAGCTCCCACCCTTGGGCCTGGACTCTAAAAATTTAGACAAGAGGGTGTCCCTAGGTAAAGGAGGAAGAACAGTGTCTGGCCCAACGAGGCAGGCTGCAGTTAGATAAGGCGCCAGTGCAGCAGAAAATCCCATTACAATGGATTGGTACCTGGGGGCTCCTAAAATAGCCACACCTAGAAGTCACACATATGACTCTTTGTGGCAGTAGAGTGCAATTGTTAATAGCACAGACTCTGAAGCCAGACTGCTGGGTATGAATCCTAGTTCCTCTCTTTACTAGTTTTGCGACCTTGGGTTTTCTATATGTGTGTATGATATATTTTTTATATATTACATTATACTATAATGGTATATAATGGTTACTATAGTATATAATGATATATATGTTAATGTAAGTGTCAATTTGAGTGAGCCATGGGATATCCAGAGTAAACATTTTTTCAGGGTGGATCTGTGAGGGTGTTGCAGATGACAGCAGCATTTGAATTGGTGAACTTAGTAAAGATGATTGCCCTTCCCAGTGTGGGTGGGTGTCACCCCATCTGTTGAGGGCCTGAAGAAAATAAAACATGGAGTAAGGAGGAAGTTACCTCTTTTTCCTACCTCACTACTTGAGCTAGAACATGTCATCTCTTGCCCTCAGACTGGGACTTAGGTCATTGTCTCCCTGTCTTCAGACTTGGACTTAATTACACCACCTGCTTTCCTGAGTTTCCAGCTTACAGATGGTAGATTGTGGAAATTCTCAGACTCCATAATCATGTGAGCCAATTCCTCATAATCTCTCTCCCTCTCTCTTTCTTTACACACACACACACACACACACACACACACACACACACTCCCCTTCCATTGGTTCTGTTTCTCTGGAGAACATGAATATAGTACCGTGTGTGTGTTTATTTGTGTGCATGTGTGTGTTTGTGTGTGTGTGTATTTTCTCCTTTCACTTACTCCCAAGTCTTTGTAGGTCCAACTTCACCTGGAGCTGTGTCTATATCCATGCCAGCGTGGTGATGGTGATGAGAAGAAAGGGAGAAGTAGCACTCCCCATACGAGATTCTCCTTCTTCTACTAACCTTGGAAGTTCAGGGTGTTCTTTTATTAGGCAGGCAAATAACATTCATTACAGAGAGAATTTCTCTGCATGGGGAACAATGCAAGAATGCAGAGGAATTGTAAAAGGTTCCCTTAATGAAATAAGCTCTTGTAATATAATTACAGGTTAAAAGATTATGACAGGCTGTGTCAGCTATCTATTACTATGTAACAAATCACCCCAAAACTTAGTGTCTTAAAACAGCAACAGTTTATCATTTCTCATACTTCTGTGAGTTGGCTGGGCAATTTCTCTGCTGGTTTAGCCTGTGCTTTCTTAAGTAGCTCCATGCAGATGGATGATTATCCGGCTGGAGGGCTCAGATGGCCTCATTCACATGTCTGGCAGTTGGTGCTGGCTGGAGTGCCTCGATATTTCTCCAGGTGGCTTTCCAGTCTCCTGTAGACCAGATTAGCTTCCTTACATGGCAGTTCTGAGCAGTGTTCCAAGAGGTGAAAGCAGCACTTTCGAGGCTACTTGATACCTAGGCTCAGGAACTCAAACAACCTCACTTCTATCACATTCTATTGATCAAAGCAAACAAAGTCAGCCAAAATTCAAGGGGGTGGAGAAATGGACACCACCTCTGGATGGGATGTGAAGCAAAGACATATTATAAAGAGGAGTGCATAACTGGAATTGGGAGGTAAGGGAGGGGATTTGGGGTCATTAAACAATCTACCACATGGGCAAATTCAGAGCTAATACAATTAAACATTCAGTGATTGCTATGGTCTGAATGTGTCCCCCCAAAATTCATATATTGAAACTTAATCACCAATGTGATAATATTAAGAGGTGGGGCCTTTAAGAGGTGATAAGTCATGAGGGCAGCCCTCTCTTGAGTAGGATAAATGACCTTATAAAAGAGGTGCAGGGAGTACTGACCTTATAAAAGAGGTGCAGGGAGTACAAGGGGAAGATGGACTTAAGGTGGAGAGTTTAATAGTTTTTCTGTTTGTTTCTTTTCCTTGGGATTAAATTTGTCATCTATTTAATATAACTTGTTATAAGATATTTTTTGTAAGCCTCATGGTAACTGCAAGTAAAAACCTATAATAGATACACTGAAAATAAAAGGCAAGAAATGAAAACACGCTACCAGGAAAATCACCTAATCACAAGGGAAGAAAGGAGGAAAGGAGTTACAAATCAGCCAAAATACAAGTAACAAAATGGCAGTAGTAAATCCTTACCTAACAATAATAGCACTGAATGTAAATAAATAAATTTCTCCAATCAAAAGACATAGAGTGGCTGAATGGATAAAGAAACAAGACCTAACTACATGCTGCCTACAAGAAACTTACTTCACCTATGAAGACACACATAGATTGAAAATGAAGGGATGGAAAAAGATATTCCATGAAAATGGAAACAAAAAAAGAGCAGAAGTGGCTAAACTCATAGAAGATAAAGTAGACTTCAAGTCAAAAACCATAAAAAGAGGCAAAGAAGGTCACTATATAATGATATATGGGTCAATTCAGTAAGTGGGCATAACAATTCTATACACACACACATACACACACATACAATACTGGAACATCCAAATACATAAGGCAAATATTAATAGAGCTAAAGGGAGAGATAGACTGTAATACAATAATAGTAGGGGACTTCAACATCTCACTTTTAGTAATGAACAGATCATCCAGACAGAAAATTAGCAAAGAAACATCAGAGTTAAACTACACTCCAGACCAAATGGACCTAAGTGATGTTTACAGAACATTTCATCCAAGTGCTGCAGAATATACAATCTTCTTATGAGCACATGGAACATTCTCCAGTATAGATCATATGTTAGGCCACAAAACAAGTCTCAACAAATTCAAAACACTTGAGATCATATCATGAATCTCTTTTGACCACAATGGAAAAAAACTGGATATCAGTAACAAGACAAACTTTGGAAGCTATAAAAACACATGGAAATTAAACAACATGCTCCTGAACAATCAATGGGTCAATGAAGAAATTAAGAAGGAAATTAAAAAATTTCTTGAAACAAATGAAATGGAAACACAACATACCAAAACCTATAGGATACAGCAAAAGCATCTCTAAGAGGGAAGTTTTTATCAATAAATGCCTAGTAGAAGGTAGAAAGGCTCAAATAAACAACCTAATAATGCATCTTAAAGCACTAGAAAAGCAAGAACAAACCAAATCCAAAAGTTGGTTTTTTGAAAAGATAAAATTGACAAACACTTAACTAGACTTAAAAAAAAGAAAAAAAAGAGAAGACCCAAATAAAATCAGAAATTAAAAAGGAGAAATTACAACTGATATACAGAAATACAAAGAATTCTAGAGACTATTATGAACAACTATATGCCAACAAGTTGGAAACCCTAGAAGAAATGGATAAATTCCTGGACATATATGACCTACCAAGACTGAATTGTGAAGGAATGGAAAACCTGAACAGACCAATAACAAATAACAACAGAAGCAGTAACAAATAGTCTCCTATCAAAGAGAAGCCCAATACCTGATAGCTTCATGACTGAATTCCACCAAATATTTAAAGAATATCTAATATAAATTCTGCTTAAGCTATTCCAAAGAATTGAATAGCAGAGAATACTTCCAAACTCATTCTATAAGGCCAGCGTTATCCTGATATCAAAACCAGACAAAGACATAACCAAAAAAGAAAACTAGGGACAATATTCCTCATGAACAGAGATGGAAAAAACACTCGACCAGATACTAGCAAACCAAATTCAACAAGACATTTAAAAGATCATTCACTGTGATCAAGTGGGATTCATCCCAGGGATGCAAGAATGGTTCAACATATGTAAATCAATAAATGTAATACAGTTACAGAATCAAGGACAAAACCCTATGATCATTTCATTAGATGCAGAAGCAGCATTCAATACAATTCAACATTACTTCATGATAAAAATTCTCAACAAACTGGGTATGGAAGGAACATACCTTAAACCAATGAAGGCCATTACTGAAAAACTCTCAGCTAGCAGCACACTGAATGGGGAAAAAGCGAAAGCCCTTCCTAGGCAAGCATGCCTACTTTCACCACTTTTATTCAACATAGTGCTATAAGTCCTAGACAGAGCAATTAGGCAAGAGAAATAAAGGGCATCCAAATTGGAAAAGAAAAATTCAAATTATCTTTGTTTGCAGATGACATGATCTTATATTTAGAAATATCTAAAGACTCCACTCAGTAAGTTTTAGAGCTGATAAAGAAATTCAGGCCAGGCATGGTGGCTCATGACTGTAATCCCAGCACTTTGGGAGGCCAGGGTAGGGGGATCACTTGAGATCAGTAGTTCCAGACCAGCCTGGCCAACATGGAGAAACCCCATCTCTACTAAAAATACAAAACTTAGCTGGGCGTGGTGGTGGGTGCCTGTAATCCCAGCTTCTCTGGAGAATTGCTTGAACCTGGGAGGTGGAGGTTGCAGTGAGCCAAGGTCTCACCACTGCACTCCAGCCTGGGTGACAGGGTGAGACTCTGTCAATCCCAGCTTCTCTGGAAACTGAAGCAGGAGAATCGCTTGAACCCAGGAGGTGGAGGTTGCAGTTAACCAATACTGTGCCACTGCACTCCAACCTGGGTGGCAGAGACTCTGTCTCAAAAAAACAACAACAAAAAAAGAAATTGAGTAAAGTTTCAGGATACAAAATCAACATACAAAAATCAGTAGCATTTATGTACACCAACAGTGTATATAAGTCAAAAGAAAGCAATGAAGAAAGCAACCCCATTTACAATAGCTACAAAAAATACCTATGAATAAATTAAACCAAAGAAGTAAAAGATATCTGTAAGGAAAACTATAAAATACTGATGAAAAAATTGAAAAGAACACAATAAAATGAAAAGATATTCCATGCTCATGGGTTGAAAGAATTAATATTGTTAAAATGTCTATACTACCTAAAGCAATCTACACATTCAATGCAATCCATATCAAAATATCAATGACATTCTTCACAGAAATAGAAAAAAAATTCTAAAATTCATATAGAACCACAAAAGACCTCAAATAGCCAGAGCAATCATAAGCAAAGAGAGCAAAGCTGGAGGCATCACACTACCTGACTTCAAAATATACTACCATAGTAATTGTGATGGTTAATATTAAGTGTCAACTTGATTGAAGGATGCAAAGTATTGTTCCTGGGTGTGTCTGTGAGGGTGTTGCCAAAAGAGATTAACATTTGAGTCAGTGGACTGGGAGAGGCCGACCTACCCTCAATCTGAGTGGGCAGCATGTGATCAGCTGCCAGCGTGGCTACAGTAAAGCAGACTTGCTGAGTCTTCCAGGCTTCATCTTTCTCCTGTGCTGGATGCTTCCTGCCCCCAAATATCAGACTCCAACTTCTTCAGCTTTTAGATTCTTGGACTTATACCAGTGGTTTGTCAGGGACTCTCCCACCTTTGGCCACAGACTGAAGGTTGCACTGTCAGCTTCCCTTCTTTTGAGGTTTTGGGACTTGGACTGGGCCACTACTGGCTTCCTTGCTCCTCATCTTGCAGACAGCTTATCATGAGACTTTACTTTGTGATTGTGTGAGTAAATTCTCCTTAATAAACTCCCTTTCATATATACATATATCCTATTAGTTCTATCCCTCTAGAGAACCCTAATACAGTAATCAAACAGCATGGTTCTGGCATAAAAGCAGATATATAGACCGACAGAACAGAATAGAGAGCCCAGAAATAAATTTACACATTAACAGCCAACTGATTTTTGACAAAGAACATACATTAGGGAAAGAACAGGTTATTTAATAAATGGTGCTGGGAAACTGGAAAACCATATGCAGAAGAATGACACTAGATCCTTATCTCTCACCTTCTACAAAAATCAAATCAAAATGGATTAAAGACTTAAATGTAAGACCCCAAACCATAAAACTATAGATTAAAACATTGGAGAAATGCTTTAGGACATTAGCCTGGGCAAAGATGTTTTGGATAAGACCCCAAAAACACAGGCAACAAAAGCAAAAATAGACAAATGGGATCACATCAAGCTAAAAAGCTTCTGTACATCAAAGGACATAGCAAAATGAAGAGACAATCTATAGAATGAGAGAAAATATTTGCAAACTATCCATTCAACAAGGGATTAATAACCTGAATATTTAAGGAAACCAAACAACTGAATAGCAAAAAACAAACCCAAGTAATCTAATTTTAAAATGGGCAACAGATTTGAACAGACATTTCTCAAAAGAAAATATACAAATGACCAACAAGCATATGAAACAATGCTCAGCATCACTAGTCATCAGGGCAATGCAAATTAAAACCACAATGATATATAATCTCACCCCAGTTAAAATGGCCATTACCAAAAGGAAAATAACAGCTGCTGGTGAGGATGCAGAAAGAAGGGAATGCTCATACATTCCTGGTGGGAATGTAAACTAGCACAGCCTCTACGGAAAATAGAATGGAGATTCCTCAAAAAACTGAAAATAGAGCTACCATATGATCCAGCAATCCCACTGCTGGGTATACATCCAAAAGAAAGGAAATCAGTATATCAAATAGATATTTGCACTCCCATATTTATTATAGCACTATTCATAATAGCAAAGATGGAAAAACCTAAGTGTTCATCAATGGACAAATGGTTAAAAATGTGTATATATACACAATGGAATATTATTCAGCCATAAAAAGAATGAAATCCTGTCATTTGCAGCCACATAGATGGAACTGAAGGACATTGTTAATTGAAATAAGCTGCTGGGCACAGAAAGACAAGTATCATCGCACATTCTGACTCATATGCACGAGCTAAAAAAATTGATCTCATAATAGTTTCACATATTTATAGGGTACATACAATGTGTAATGATCAAATCAGAGTAATTGGGATACCTATCACCTGAAATATTTGTCATTTCTTTGTATTGGGAACATTCCAAATCTCCTCTTCTATTTTGAAATATACAATAAATTATTGTCAATTACAGTCATGCTGTTCTCTTGGACATTAGGACTTACTCCTTCTATCTAACTGTATGTTCGTACTCATTAACCTACCCCTTTCCATCTCCCCCTACCCACCTCCCACCCCTCCCACCCTCTGGTAATCACCATTCTATACGTTAATTCCATGAGATCAATTTTACACTACTACTTTAGAATTCAGTTCAGAAAAATTGAAAAACTATTTCTGCAATAGTTTTAGTTGAAGGCAGGAATGTTTAGTACCCTCTTGGTGATAGAGGTAATAACCTCCTTCTTTTTTAAACTGTGGCTTAAAACTCATAACAAAATATCACCTTTATAAAGCTCTTTCCAGCCCCAAGGGTCTGGAATTCCAGGGTTTCTGTCAAGCCTGAAGGGACAGTAGGGCTTTATCGGATTCTGTTATTGAAAACTTTAGTTTTCGAGTTCCTCTGGCATGTTTCCTCATTGAATGGACAATGTAGAGGATTTTCAGAATTCAAATGGATTTATGATGTGCTCTTGGTAGAAAGGGAGGTCGAAATCCTCCTTTGCTATTTAAAAACTTTCATTTGTGCTTATGCTTGAAAACAGGCTGACTTTGGCCCACCACTGCTGGGCAGTTCTCTGCAGGCAGCTGGAGGCCGCAGAAGTCCCTGCGAAGAGAAGTGGAGAAGTGGCCCGGTACCCCTTCAGATGCCCAGGGAGGGAGGATTGCTGCCTAGTGACAGAGCCAGCTCTGTGTTGAGTTATTTCACTTCCCTGGACCTCAGCATTCTTATCTGTTAAGTGAGAGGCACTGGACTAACGTTCTTCCTGTTCTGATATCCTTAGAAGGAGGGTGGATAGGGATCACTGCCACATTCCTCCCTGGGCCTGGCTGGCTGCAGCAGCTGCCCTGCGCAAAGCAAGGCAGAGGAGACACCCCATAGTTTACCAGGGGCTGGTGTTGCCTGAGAGCACGTGGGGGACATAGGTGAGTGAATCTCCACACCCTTCTCCACCAAGGCTGGGATTCTTTTCACTTCTCCCTGCTACATTTTCAAATTCAATTTTTAGTTCCTGCCTGTGAAAACTACTGTTTGGTGTTTACAAGATTTGGAAATCTTTTCTTTTGAACAATTTTGTTGTTGCAGGAGAGATGATACTTAAAATTTTTTCAATTCTGTAAATTTTCTTACATTTTTCAAAAGCCTGTTTTAATTTTCATTTAATTTGTTAATTAAAAATTTTTTTAAGAGATAGGGCCTCAGTATTTTGTCTAGGCTGGTCTCAAACTCCTGGCCTCAAACATTTCTCCCACCTCAGCCTCCATCATCCCTGGGATTATAGGTGTGTGCCACCACACCTGACTCAAAAACATGTTTTAGGCTGGGTGTGGTGGCTCATGTCTGTAATCCCAGCACTTAGGAAAATCAAGTTGAGAGGATCACTTGAGGCCAGGAGTTCAAGACCAGCCTAGTCAACAGAGTAAGACCCCTGTCTCTACAATTTAAAAAAAACAACAAAAAAAGCCAGGAATGGTGGCACTCGCCTGTAGTCCCAACTCACACCACTGCATTCCAGTTTGGGTGACAGAGTGAGACCCCATTTCTGAAAAAAATATACCCAAACCTTCAAACTCATAAATCACGCATCATCATGAAAGACATCCCAGAGCATTATGTTAATTGAATTCAATAAAAAAATGCAAAATTGGATGAACAGAATAACCAAAACACTGAAAGGAAAAACACCAAAACATTAACAGTATTTACTTTGGGGGACTGGGACTTTGAAAATTTTCTCCCTTTAGTTTCCTGAATTTTAACATTTTTATTTATTTAAAAAAAGTTACATATAGGAAAAATAAATATGATCAAAAATATTTGTTATGATCATCCCATACCTTGAACTACATCTTTAAGGATCAATTAAGAATTTTGTTTTCACTCCTAAAATAATACATTAGCTTATGTGTATAGATTGATGTAAAAAGAGTGGCTTGCAGTTCATCTTATATTTGACTCTAATTTTATGGCCATGGATTAGCCCTGTGATAGTGAATACAGGCTAGATTTACAATACCAGTGTCTTTTCTCTCCCACAAAAGCATATTAAACTGCCACTCTAGTGCCCGGGCGACCTCAACCTGAAAGCTCAGTAGCCTTTAGATCTATCCTCAAATATGAAAAAACAAACAAGCAAGCAACAACAAAACACAGAACAAGAAGAGAAGGAATGTTTTGTTGCAATTTCAAATATGTACTCTCAGCTTGCTTTCTTTGAGCCATGCTCTTGGCCAGAAATCCTAGGAGTGACTAACTTATCAGTTGATGGAGGAAAGATATTCAAGGAGAAATCCATACAGACACTGTTAGCCAGTGGCCAGCGCCAAACACACAAAATGATAAGAATGTCAATGTTTAAAAGGGCTGGGACTTTTTGAAACAGAGAAGTATATGGACTTTGTCAATGTGATGTTTTAACGAGGAGATAGATACCGCCATTTTGCTTTGCCAAACTTTTTTCTAGGGGCAGGGATATTTGTTTCCGAGGATACTAATTGTACCTCAAGTTGCAGTCAAGAAAAATGTTTTCCTAGAATACTGTTGCTATCACAGCTGGGCTCAGAATTGGATATTTTTGTAAAACAATAATACTGGAAGTATTTTACTATCACATAAAAATATTAATAATTTGAGCTTTCCTAAATTTCCAACTTGTAAAGAAAAATCATTCAGATAATTTAACAAATGACATAGGAGTGTTCAAAGTGAAATTTCTCTCCTCTACAATGATAGGGTTTTCTCAACACAATAAGTCATTAACAATATAACAGAATCAATTTATATTTTACCTTTTAAGTTAAACATAATATATAGCATGATTCAGTCCCAGAAACATGTTCTGAAGTAGATAAATCTGCTCATAGTAACTTCACAAATGTTCCTTTGACTTTCAATTTATTATTTCAACTGTCTCTGGTGAGGGCATTTCATATGCTTATAAATCTCTTCAGTTTCTTTTTGTGTTTTAGTGCTTCATGTTAATGGACTCCGTAACTGTTACATAAAGTACATCTATCAGCAAAGGTTTAGGAACAAACATTTATATCAAGACTGTTTAAAAGTTGGCAGCCTTGGTGAATAGTAAATAACAGTGAATAGGACAGAACATAAATACACAGATCAATTTAATAACAGATTGTCTCCAAAGAATTAGAAACAGTGTTGCCTGAAGTGTCAAGGAAGACACATCTAGCTCTCAGATCAATGCAGCATGAAGTAGGAATCATCAGGGTTTTACAGCATGAGACTTTTGTTCTTTTGCATAAATAAATTTTCCTTAATTTTTGGAATATAATCAATGTGTAATCAATCTCCTATTTCACCAGTTGCAAGAGCCATATTTACTTGCTCTCTAATTCTCGCCACTTCCTAATTATCATGCTCCAGTGCAACTGTGCTTCCATGTTCTCTAAATTAACCATTTTTGACCAGTTAAGTTAGATATTTGCGAAATCTCCATCACACCTGAACTTCACAGATGCAGACACATTGAGGTTTTCGATGAACTTCAACTCCTCAGTTTTATCAGTTTCCAACAATACCTCCCTCTCGGGATTATAGAGGATATTGTATACAAGATGCCTTGCTTAGTATTTCCCTTCTGCAATCTTTCTCCGTGGGCTGAACCCATTCCTTTACATAGTTTTTAAACCCTTCTCATGTACATATCCTACCTTTGAAATTCCTTGAGGGCACCTTTGGTTTTGTACCCCAGTGCCCAGCCTGGGTAAGTATCAATGCTGCTGCTTCTCTTCTGGCTGACTGCTGAAGGAACTCAGGGAGGGTGAGAACCGAGTGTCTTAATGATACCTGTCATTAACAGTGCTAGTTGGTTTTGTCCAGGTTGGCAAATAAAAGCAAGATTCGTTTTTAATCCCTTGAAGATTTTGTCACTGAAAGTTTGGCAGGGGCAGGTAGTAAAGGAGCAGAACATTTGCCTAAATGATTAGCTCCAGAAAAAGATGCTAGGCACATCAAAGATAAGAACAGTATGAGAGCCCCAGTAACGTCAGCCCTGATCTCGGGTTCTAGCTAGGAGACCCCAGTGCCTCCTGGATGATCTCAGGTGACTGCACACTTCCCTCATTCTGACATTTAAAGGAAATTTCCCAAGCAGAATTCATCATTCAAATAAATAGCTAGTAATTAACAAGGGTTTCGGCATTTACTTGCTAAAAGTGAATGTAATTTAACAAAGGCATTTGTGCCAGTTCCATCTTAGTTTGAGAGGAAGGTAATATTTGACTTAACTAAGATGGTATTTACATAGATGAGGGATGAAATTGATACAGCGGACAAAAAATAAAGAAAGGGTATTATAAAAGACATTAACATGCAGCTTTGAGAGCCACATTTATTTTACAAGTAGCACAAATCTAAAACTTGCTTCTAATAAGCTAGGGGAAAAACACTAAATGTGACAAAACTGTACCCTTTGGTACTCATAAATGATTAATAAATGAAACACAAACAGTCTGTGATGGATCAAAACTACAACAAAAGAAGCAAGCTACAAAAATGTTATACTGCCATTGTTTATTTTAGTATTACAAAAGATAACTGCTAGCAGATTAGCTAATCTTCTTATAATTCATCCATACACTGTTTGGATTTCATGTCATAGTCTTACATTTTATTTATAATTTTAATTGTACAATTTTACAGTATATTACTTCAAATGTCTTGTGCATGTAAAAGACAGTATACAGAAATATGCATAAATGAAAGTAATTGGGCTGGGCGCGGTGGCTCACGCCTGTAATCCCAGCACTTTGGGAGGCCAAAGCAGGTGAATCATCTGAGGTCAGGCATTCAAGATCAGCCTGGCCAACATGGCGAAACCCCGTCTCTACTAAAAATACAAAAATTAGCCCGGTGTGGTGGGAGGTACCTGTAATCGCAGCTACTTGGGAGGCTGAGGCAGGAGAATCACTTGAACCTGGGAGGCAGAGGTTGAAGTGAGCCGAGATCTGCCATTGCACTCCAGGCCTCCAGGCATGGGGTGACAGAGTGAGACTCTGTCTCCAAAAAAAAAAAAAAGAAAAGAAAAAAAGAAAGAAAGTAATTGTACGAGGGTAGTGAGATTGATTATAACTGACTTTTCAAGAGTTAATGACTGGGAATTTTCTAAACTTGGTAAAAAGTCAGAAATCCTGAGTCCCAAGTAGGATAAGTAAAAAGAAATCTACATTTAAGCAAATTCTAATAAAACTGCTTTAAAATCAAAATATAGAGAGATAAATGTTAAAATCATTCAGATTTTAAAAAACAAATCACTTTCAAAGGAGCAACAATTAGACTAATAGTGGATTTTCCAACAGAAATAATGGAAGCTAGAAGTCAAAGGAAGTAACATATTGATACTACAGAAATAAAATAGTTTTATACCGGGCAAAAATTCCTTCAGGAATAGTCAAGTAAAGACAATTGCAGGCAAATAAAAATAAAATAATTTGTCACCAGCAGACTAGCGGTTAAGGAATACCAAATGTATTTCTTCAGGCAGAAAGAAAATGACCACATAAATAAAGTCTGAAATGCAAGAAGTAATGAAGAGCAATGAAAATGTAAATATGTGGATATATCTAAGTGTATATAACTTTATTAAACAATAATAATTGTGTGTCATGGGGGTAAAATAAAATACACGACAACAAAGGCATAAAATTCTTAAGAAGGGAAAAGGAGGTAAGTGTCCTGAGCTTTTTGCATTACCCAGAAAGAGAGCAAAGGTAACAAGTAACAGTAGGCCTTAAGGAATCAAGAATATATACTGTAATCTCCAGTATAACTACTGAAAGAATCATAAAAGAATGTATAACAGACCAATCCAGTAGAGGGAGAATTAATATCAGACTTTAAGGCAAAACACATTATTAGAAATAAAGAATGATACTACATAGTGATAAGATAATTTAATTAATCAAAAGATAATTTTAGATGTGTTTGCATTCAACAGAGTCTCAAAAATATATAAAGAAACATATAAAGAAAAAAGTTACAGACCTACAAGGAGAAATAGACAAACTAGAGTCATGATGAAATTGATTTTTAACACACTTCTCTCAGTAACTCTTATAATAAGCAGATAAAAGGATAGAGATATGAATTGATCTAATGAACACATATGTAGAATACTATATCTAATGAGGGCAGAATCAAATAAATTGTTCAGATCCTATGTGATAATGCAAGTCTCTACATATTTTAAAACAATGAAATAATACAGCATATGTTCTCTGACCACAATACAACTAAGTTAGGAATCACTAACAAAAGGATTTTTTAAAAATCATGTTTGGAAATAAAATACTATACCTTTATATAACACATGGGTCAAAAAAGAAATAAAAATGTAAGTTAGAAAATATTTTCAAAGAATAATGAAAATATGACATATCAAAACTTTCAAGAAGTGCAAGGGGAATTTTATCATTTTAACTGTATACAGAGTATTATATAAAAAAGGAAGGGCTTTAAAAATTGATGAGTTAAGAGTCTATCCAAGAAGACAGAAAAATAACAGTAAATTAAACTCAAAGAAAGCAGAGGGAAGGAAATAATAAAGTTAGAACATAAATTAATAAGATGAAATATATTGGATTCATCAGCTTCCTTGGTGAAACTGTTCAAGGAAAACAAGAAAAGAAACAACCAGTGTCGGGGGAGGAGCCAAGATGGCCGAATAGGAACAGCTCCGGTCTACAGCTCCCAGCGCGAGCGACGCAGAAGACGGGTGATTTCTGCATTTCCATCTGAGGTACCGTGTTCATCTCACTACGGAGTGCCAGACAGTGGGCGCAGGTCAGTGGGTGAGCGCACCGTGCGCCAGCCGAAGCAGGGGCGAGGCATTGCCTCACTCGGGAAGTGCAAGGGGTCAGGGAGTTCCCCTTCCAGAGGTGACAGACGGCACCTGGAAAATCGGGCCACTCCCACCCGAATACTGTGCTTTTCCGACGGGCTTAGGAAACGGTGCCCCAGGAGAGTATAGCCCGCACCTGGCTCAGAGGGTCCTACGCCCACGGAGTCTCGCTGATTGCTAGCACAGCAGTCTGAGATCAAACAGCAAGTCGGCAGCGAGGCTGGGGGAGGGGCGCCCGCCATTGCCCAGGCTCGCTTAGGTAAACAAAGCAGCCTGGAAGCTTGAACTGGGTGGAGCCCACCACAGCTCAAGGAGGCCTGCCTGCCTCTGTAGGCTCCACCTCTGGGGGCAGGGCACAGACAAACAAAAAGACAGCAGTAACCTCTGCAGACTTAAATGTCCCTGTCTGACAGCTGTGAGGAGAGCAGTGGTTCTCCCAGCACGCAGCTGGAGATCTGAGAACGGGCTGCCTGCCTCCTCAAGTGGGTCCCTGACCCCTGACCCCCGAGCAGCCTAACTGGGAGGCACCCCCCAGCAGGGGCAGACTGACACCTCACACGGCCGGCCAGGTACTCCAACAGACCTGCAGCTGAGGGTTCTGTCTGTTAGAAGGAAAACTAACAGAAAGGACATCCACACCAAAAACCCATCTGTACATCACCATCCTCAAAGACCAAAAGTAGATAAAACCACAAAGATGGGGAAAAAACAGAGCAGAAAAACTGGAAACTCTAAAAATCAGAGTACCTCTCCTCCTCCAAAGGAACGCAGTTCCTCACCAGCAATGGAACAAAGCTGGACGGAGAATGACTTTGACGAACTGAGAGAAGAAGGCTTCAGACGATCAAATTACTCCGAGCTACGGGAGGATATTCAATCCAAAGGCAAAGAAGTTGAAAACTTTGAAAAAAATTTAGAAGAATGTATAACTAGAATAACCAATACAGAGAAGTGCTTAAAGGAGCTGATGGAGCTGAAAACCAAGGCTCGAGAACTACGTGAAGAATGCAGAAGCCTCAGGAGCCGATGCGATCAAATGGAAGAAAGGGTATCAGCCCTGGAAGATGAAATGAATGAAATGAAGCGAGAAGGGAAGTTTAGAGAAAAAAGAATAAAAAGAAACGAGCAAAGCCTCCAAGAAATGTGGGACTATGTGAAAAGACCAAATCTACGTCTGATTGGTGTACCTGAAAGTGATGGGGAGAATGGAAACAAGTTGGAAAACACTCTGCAGGATATTATCCAGGAGAACTTCCCCAATCTAGCAAGGCAGGCCAACATTCAGATTCAGGAAATACAGAGAACGCCACAAAGATACTCTTCGAGAAGAGCAACTCCAAGACACATAATTGTCAGATTCACCAAAGTTGAAATGAAGGAAAAAATGTTAAGGGCAGCCAGAGAGAAAGGACGGGTTACCATCAAAGGGAAGCCCATCAGACTAACAGCAGATCTCTCGGCAGAAACCCTACAAGCCAGAAGAGAGTGGGGGCCAATATTCAACATTCTTAAAGAAAAGAATTTTCAACCCAGAATTTCATATCCTGCCAAACTAAGCTTCATAAGTGAAGGAGAAATAAAATACTTTACAGACAAGCAAATGCTGAGAGATTTTGTCACCACCAGGCCTGCCCTAAAAGAGCTCTTGAAGGAAGCGCTAAACATGGAAAGGCACAACCGGTACCAGCCACTGCAAAATCATACCGAAATGTAAAGACCATTGAGACTAGGAAGAGACTGCATCAACTAATGAGCAAAACATCGAGCTAACATCATAATGACAGGATCAAATTCACACATAACAATATTAACTTTAAATGTAAATGGACTAAATGGTCCAATTAAAAGACACAGACTGGCAAATTGGATAAAGACTCAAGACCCATCAGTGTGCTGTATTCAGGAAACCCATCTCACGTGCAGAGACACACATAGGTTCAAAATAAAAGGATGGAGGAAGATCTACCAAGCAAATGGAAAACAAAAAAAGGCAGGGGTTGCAATCCTAGTCTCTGATAAAACAGACTTTAAACCAACAAAGATCAAAAGAGACAAAGAAGGCCGTTACATAATGGTAAAGGGATTAATTCAACAAGAAGAGCTAACTATCCTAAATATATATGCACCCAATACAGGAGCACCCAGATTCATAAAGCAAGTCCTGAGTGACCTACAAAGAGACTTAGACTCCCACACATTAATAATGGGAGACTTTAACACCCCACTGTCAACATTAGACAGATCAACGAGACAGAAAGTCAACAAGGATACCCAGGAATTGAACTCAGCTCTGCACCAAGCAGACCTAATAGACATCTACAGAACTCTCCACCCCAAATCAACAGAATATACATTTTTTTCAGCACCACACCACACCTATTCCAAAATTGACCATATCCTTGGAAGTAAAGCTCTCCTCAATAAATGTAAAAGAACAGAAATTGTAACAAACTGTCTCTCAGATCACAGTGCAATCAAGCTAGAACTCAGGATTAAGAATCTCACTCAAAACCGCTCAACTACGTGGAAACTGAACAACCTGCTCCTGAATGACTACTGGGTACATAACGAAATGAAGGCAGAAATAAAGATGTTCTTTGAAACCAACGAGAACCAAGACACAACATACCAGAATCTCTGGGATGCATTCAAAGCAGTGTGTAGAGGGAAATTTATAGCACTAAATGCCCACAAGAGAAAGCAGGAAAGATCCAAAATTGACACCCTAACATCACAATTAAAAGAACTAGAAAAGCAAGAGCAAACACATTCAAAAGCTAGCAGAAGGCAAGAAATAACTAAAATCAGAGCAGAACTGAAGGAAATAGAGACACAAAAAACCCTTCAAAAAATAAATGAATCCAGGAGCTGGTTTTTTGAAAGGATCAACAAAATTGATAGACCGCTAGCAAGATTAATAAAGAAAAAAAGAGAGAAGAATCAAATAGATGCAATAAAAAATGATAAAGGGGATATCACCACCGATCCCACAGAAATACAAACTACCATCAGAGAATATTACAAACACCTCTATGCAAATAAACTAGAAAATCTAGAAGAAATGGATAAATTCCTCAACACATACACCCTCCCAAGACTAAACCAAGAAGAAGTTCAATCTCTGAATAGACCAATAACAGGAGCTGAAATTATGGCAATAATCAATAGCTTACCAACCAAAAAAAGTCCAGGACCAGATGGGTTCACAGCCGAATTCTACCAGAGGTACAAGGAGGAACTGGTACCATTCCTTCTGAAACTATTCCAATCAATAGAAAAAGATGGAATCCTCCCTAACTCATTTTATGAGGCCAGCATCATCCTGATACCAAAGCCTGGCAGAGACACAACAAAAAAAGAGAATTTTAGACCAATATCCTTGATGAACATTGATGCAAAAATCCTCAATAAAATACTGGCAAACAGAATCCAGCAGCACATCAAAAAGCTTATCCACCATGATCAAGTGGGCTTCATCCCTGGGATGCAAGGCTGGTTCAATATACGCAAATCAATAAATGTAATCCAGCATATAAACAGAACCAAAGACAAAAACCACATGATTATCTCAATAGATGCAGAAAAGGCCTTTGACAAAATTCAACAACCCTTCATGCTAAAAACTCTCAATAAATTAGGAATTGATGGGACGTATCTCAAAATAATAAGAGCTATTTATGACAAACCCACAGCCAACATCATACTGAATGGGCAAAAACTGGAAGCATTCCCTTTGAAAACTGGCACAAGACAGGGATGCCCTCTCTCGCCACTTCTATTCAACATAGTGTTGGAAGTTCTGGCCAGGGCAATTAGGCAGGAGAAGGAAATCAAGGGTATTCAATGAGGAAAAGAGGAAGTCAAATTGTCCCTGTTTGCAGATGACATGATAGTATATCTAGAAAACCCCATTGTCTCAGCCCAAAATCTCCTTAAGCTGATAAGCAACTTCAGCAAAGTCTCAGGATACAAAATCAATGTGCAAAAATCACAAGCATTCTTATACATCAATAACAGACAAACAGAGAGCCAAATCATGAGTGAACTCCCATTCACAATTGCTTCAAAGAGAATAAAATACCTAGGAATCCAACTTACAAGGGATGTGAAAGACCTCTTCAAGGAGAACTACAAACCACTGCTCAAGGAAATAAAAGAGGATACAAACAAATGGAAGAACATTCCATGCTCATGGGTAGGAAGAATCAATATCATGAAAATGGCCATCCTTCCCAAGGTAATTTACAGATTCAATGCCATCCCCATCAAGCTACCAATGACTTTCTTCACAGAATTGGAAAAAACTACTTTAAAGTTCATATGGAACCAAAAAAGAGCCCGCATCGCCAAGTCAATCCTAAGCCAAAAGAACAAAGCTGGAGGCATCACGCTACCTGACTTCAAACTATACTACAAGGCTACAGTAACCAAAACAGCATGGTACTGGTACCAAAACAGAGATATAGATCAATGGAACAGAACAGAGCCGTCAGAAATAATGCCACATATCTACAACCATCTGATCTTTGACAAACCTGAGAAAAACAAGAAATGGGGAAAGGATTCCCTATTTAATAAATGGTGCTGGGAAAACTGGCTAGCCATATGTAGAAAGCTGAAACTGGATCCCTTCCTTACACCTTATACAAAAATCAATTCAAGATGGATTAAAGACTTAAATGTTAGACCTAAAACCATAAAAACCCTAGAAGAAAACCTAGGCAATACCATTCAGGACATAGGCATGGGGAAGGACTTCATGTCTAAAACACCAAAAGCAATGGCAACAAAAGCCAAAATTGACAAATGGGATCTAATTAAACTAAAGAGCTTCTGCACAGCAAAGGAAACTACCATCAGAGTGAACAGGCAACCTACAAAATGGGAGAAAATTTTTGCAACCTACTCATCTGACAAAGGGCTAATATCCAGAATCTACAATGAACTCCAACAAATTTACAAGAAAAAAACAAACAACCCCATCAAAAAGTGGGCGAAGGACATGAACAGACACTTCTCAAAAGAAGACATTTATGCAGCCAAAAGACACATGAAAAAATGCTCACCATCACTGGCCATCAGAGAAATGCAAATCAAAACCACAATGAGATACCATCTCACACCAGTTAGAATGGCGATCATTAAAAAGTCAGGAAACAACAGGTGCTGGAGAGGATGTGGAGAAATAGGAACACTTTTACACTGTTGGTGGGACTGTAAACTAGTTCAACCCTTGTGGAAGTCAGTGTGGCGATTCCTCAGGGATCTAGAACTAGAAATTCCATTCGACCCAGCCATCCCATTACTGGGTATATACCCAAAGGACTATAAATCATGCTGCTATAAAGACACATGCACGCGTATGTTTATTGCCGCATTATTCACAATAGCAAAGACTTGGAACCAACCCAAATGTCCAACAATGATAGACTGGATTAAGAAAATGTGGCACATCTACACCATGGAATACTATGCAGCCATAAGAAATGATGAGTTCATGTCCTTTGTAGGGACATGGATGAAATTGGAAATCATCATTCTCAGTAAACTATCGCAAGAACAAAAAACCAAACACCGCATATTCTCACTCATAGGTGGGAATTGAACAATGAGAACACATGGACACAGGAAGGGGAACATCACACTTCAGGGACTGTTGTGGGTTGGGGGGAGGGGGGAGGGATAACATTGGGAGATATACCTAATGCTAGATGACGAGTTGGTGGGTGCAGTGCACCAGCATGGCACATGTATACATATGTAACTTACCTGCACATTGGGCACATGTACCATAAAACCTAAAGTATAATAATAATAATAATAATAATAATAATAATTACAATAAAAGACAAAAAAAAAGAAAAAAAAAAATTATAAAACCGTAAACCGAGCTTAAAAAAAAAAAAAAAAAAAAAAAAGAAACAACCAGTGTCAGGAATGAAAAAGAAGACATTACTACAGGTCCCACAGACCTACAAAATCATTAAAAAATGTTTTAAACAACTTTATAAAACAATATTTTAAAATATAAATAAAATGGATATATTCCTTGAAAAATACTTCAAGTAAAGGAACAAAATAGAGAATTTGAATAATCCTTCAACTATTTAAAAAATTAAATATATAATTTAGAATGTTACAATAAAGAAAACTCCAGGCTCAGATGGCTTCTAAGAAACATTCAAGGAAGAAATGGTAATCTTACACAAACCCTTTAAGAGTAGGGGAAAAACAGCTACCATTTGCCAACTCATATTAAGAGGCCAGAACAACTCTAATATAAAAACTAAGAGGAAACTCCAATGAAGGAAAATTTCAGGCTAGTCTCATTCAAGAATTTAGATGCAAATATCCTGAAAATAAGATTAACAGATTTACCCACTAACACTGAAATGACATGTGGGTGACGAACTCAGTCTCAGCTGGACAGCCAGAGCCACATTTTGCCCGCTCTTTTTTTTTTCCAGAACTTCAGAAGATAGTCTATATTCAGTTTTTGCCAACTTTGTTAATAAACTGATATTACCAAACCACATCTAGTAATATATAAAAAGGATAATCCATGTTGGACACATTCCAGAATGTAAGCTTGGGTTAAGATTTGAAAATCAACGCAATTCATCACATTAACAGAGTAAGAGAATCACATAATTATTTAAATTGATTTCAATAGATGATGTTAATAAAATTTAAATCAAATATATGCTAAAAACTCTTAGCAAACTAGGACTAGAAAGGAATTTTCTGAATCTGAAAAAAGATATCCCCCAAAAGGACCTTCAGCAAATATCATGCTTAATGGTGAAACATTGAAGCTTTCCCTCTGACACTGGGGCGAAGACAAGGTGTATGAGCCCCCTAGGGCTGCTGTAACAAAGTACCACAAACTGGGTGACTTCAAACAAGAGAAATGCATTGTCTCACAGTTCTGGAAACTACCAGCTGAGATCAAGTTGTTGGCAAGGCCACGCTGTCTTTGAAGGCTCTAGGGGTGAATCCTTCCTTGCCTCTTCCTAGCTTCTGGGGATTGCCAGCAATCTTTGGCATCCCTTGTCTTGTAGATACAGCACTCCAATCTCTGCCTCCATCCTCATATGGTGTTCTCTGTGCGTGTGTCTGTGTCTGTTCTCTTTTTATGAGGACACAAGTCATATTAGAGTAGGGCAAACCCTACTCCAGTATGATTTCATCTTAACTTGATTACGTCTGCAAAGGCAGTCCAAATAAGGTCACATTCACAGATACCAGGGTTTAGGACTTCAATATATCTTTTTGGAGGATAATTCAGTCTACAATACAAGGACTCCCACTGTTGCCACTTCCTTTTGTACTGCAGATCCCAGCCAGTGTAAAAAGGCCAAAAAAGAAATACAAAATGTAAAGATTAGAAAAGAAGAAATAAAACTGTCATTATTCATGGATGACATAATTGTCTATGGAGAAAATCCTAAACAATTCACAGATAAATTATTAGAATATGTTTAACAAGGTTGGTATATACAAAGTTAATATATAAAATTAATTTTACTACAATACATGACAATAGCATAAAAAAACACTTAGAAATCAAACTAATAAAATACGTGTAAGACCTCTGGGCAGAAAGCTATAAAATCTTATTAAGAGGAACCAAAGAAGACTTAAATATGCTATGTTCATGAATTAGAGGACTCAATATTGTAAATTTGCCAAGTCTTAATTGGTCTACAGATGCAGTGCAATCCCCATCAAAATCTCAGTGTGTGGAAACTGACAGGCTGATTCTCAAGTTATATGGACACGGAAAAGCTCAAGAACAGCCAAGAATTTGTTAAACAAAGCTAAGAGGGTATGTATTACTGAATATGAAGAGTTATTATAAAGCTATTTTAATGAAGACAATGTAGTATTGGCACAAAGACAGACAAATAGGCCAATGGGACAGATAGGGTGCCCACAAACACACCTATGCATACATGGGCACTTGCTCTATGACAGAAGAACACTATGGAGCGGTGAGTTAAAGGGGAGAATTTTCAATAAACTGTACTGAAATAAATGAATATTCTTATGAAAAAAATGAATTTGCTTCATGCTTTGTATTAGCCACCAAAATAGTTATATGCAAAAATATAGATGAATTTCCCAAAAATTTAAGCAAAAGAAATACATATGGTAATACCTTATTCAAATAAAATTAAAACAAAATTATAGTACAAGAAAAGTCAGGATTGCAGTTAATTTGGGCAGAAAAAAGTGTTCGTAACTGGCAGAGGGTATAAGAGGAGTTTCTAGGGAGCTGGGAAAGATTTCATTTCTTTGCCTAGAGGGTGAGTTGGTGGTAGCATAAAAAGTAGTTGGACACATTCATTCATTCAACAAATAGTCATTGAGAAATCACTATATATCAGGCATTGCACTAGATCTGGGTCATCAAAGGGGAATAAATATAGGCCTGATCCCTGCCCTGGCCGTGCTTACCTCTGATAGCAGACAGACAAAAACAATTAATGAACACAGATAAATATATACAATCACCTCACAGTCACCTCGTACGGTAAGTGCTCTGAGACATACCCTTGTCTTGCTACACAAGGGGGACTCTTTCCTTATTGGGGGTGGGGATGAAGAGGAAAGCCATTAGGTCTTTGACTGGACTGAATAATAAAAATAGTTCAGAATTGCATTTCTCCTTTTCCTCACCCCAAAAAAGTAGTGGTTACTCCTTTTATCTCTAATGGTTCCAATGTCATTTTAGATCTACACTTAGGTACACCTAGGAATCCCATCTGACATTTAGAAATTCCATCTGTTAGTCCGAGGAAAATCTTGGCTTGAAAGTAATGGCACCAGCCCCTTAAAGTGGCACCTATGTGCGAATACCACTAATTTTTAGTTAATTTTAGGGCTGTTACTCTAAAATAAAAAAGTTATTTTGAAATTCTAATTCAAAAAGCAATGAGTTTTAAAATAACCCTTTCCATGTTATAAAATACTTATATATGCTCATTGTAGAACATCTGGGAAATCAGAAAACCGTAAAAAAAATTTTTTTAAACCCTCAAAAATCCGTAATTCTATCAATAGCTATCAATTCTATCTACAGCTACTGTAAACGTTGTGGTATATCTCTTTCAATATTTAAATGCCTTGATATATCTATTTTCACGGTTGAGATCAGAATTTCTATGTGGTTTTGCAACCCGAATTTTCCATTTAAAAAATATAATAACTTATTTCCCCAGTCATTAATCTTCCTAAACATAATTTTTAAGTTTGTGAAAATTCCATCCTACAGATACACCTAAAAGTCAGTTTATTTACTTTGTTTCCCCAGGAAAGAATCCTACATGACCATGGTTCTGGGCCCGTGTAAGTGCTGCCTTGTGAACAGTGTAGATAAGATCACAGAATCATCCTCCAAATAAAGTACTTAAAGCCAATGTAAAAGTTTTTCGAAGGCAAAGGGGCACTGTGAATTCAGCATTTTCCAATGTTCCCTAGACATGAATCATCTCAGAGAGGCCATTATTCGGGTGCAACAGGGCTCCACGCGTCCAGCGGTGTCAAAAGTTCTGCTAAGCGCCCAAAACCTAGCCAAAGGTTCCGATGGGCCATTGGAACTCGGCGGCCGCGGCGGAGGCTGCTCCCAAGGCGGCAGCAATCAGACCGGGACCGGCCGCAGAGTTCCCAGTCCCGCGGAGCGCTAGCTGCCGGGCGGACGCGGAAGTCCGAGAGCCCTGGTCTTCCCGTCCAGGTTTAACCCGCGCCTACGCGGTAAATTCCAGGAGGTGCTCCCTGCCTAGCCCGTTGCGCCCGGCTCTGCGCCTGGGCAACCCGGGCTCCCTCCAGTCCCTGGCGCTCTCTGCACCCGCCACCTTAGGCACGGCGGCCGAGCGCTGGCTGCGCCCTCTGGGCGCGCTCCCCCTAATCCGAAGTTCGCGTCGCAAGTCTGAACTTGGGAGGAACGCGCCCCGGGTCCCCACCCTTCCCGGACTGCCCGATCCCCATCCCCCGCAACCGGGAGCGCGCAGGCGCAGCCGGCCGGGAGTCCCGTCAGCGGTCCCGGAGCCTGTGTCGCGCCCGTGCCGGTAGCGCCGCTGCCACCGCTCACCATGGGCCCGGGTCCTCGGCTGCTGCTACCTCTCGTCCTTTGCGTGGGGCTCGGCGCGCTTGTGTCTTCTTCGGGGGCCGAGGGCTTCCGCAAGCGAGGCCCCTCGGTGACGGCCAAGGTGACCCAGAGCGGCGGGCAGCAACTTCCCCTGTTGCGGGCGGGGCCCTGGGGGCGCTTTGGATACTGGGACCTCGGTGTCAGGGCGGGCGAGGGGGAGGCTTCCCGGGCGCAGGGGGACTGGAGGCGGCCGCAGGACAGGGTGGGAGGGGGCCGCTCGCGTGCTGGGAGGCCGGCGCTCCGGGGGAGACCCTGGGGGAGCTGGGCTGAGGCCAGCCTGCCCCCGCCGCAGGCTGCTTGGACTTCTTGCCCCGGGTCGGTAGTCCGAAGTAACCAGCCTGGGGGTAGAAGAGGCTTCCGGAACCGGCGGACCCGTTCTCCAGGAAAGAGACTGCCCAAGTACTTCCTTCAGCGTGGCCTGGGCTGGGGAGCACAACGAGAGGAATGCGGGGAGGGGGGCGGGACCCGCACAGGAGAGGCGCTCGGAGCCCAGGGCTTGCAGCCGCTCGCCCGCCGCGTGGTCTCCACGCTGGCCGCGGTGGCTTCGGGCAGGCGTTAAAGCGCCTCGCTCAGATGAGAGACTACCCTCCGCCTCTTTTGGGGAACCGTCGTCCTCTCCCGGGAAGGGGAGGTGCGCCTTCAACTTCGGCGGGCTACGCGAGGCCGGGCGAAGGCGGCACCTGCAGACCTGGGGCAGCCTCCACTGCGGGGAACGGGGGCGGAGGGCTGCCAGAAATTGCGTCTTTAAGGCTTCCTCGTACTTAACTCCGCTTCAGTTCTTTTTTCATCATATTTAACCAAGGGTAGACGATAATGGGAGAATGCAGGGAGAGGGAGGGGATAATTTGGTGACCATGATCACCACTTCTAGAAAACCCACTGGCAATAGTGTCTTGGAAACTGAAGCTGGAGGGGGCAGGCTGCAGCTGAAAGTGGTCTTCATCAGTCTGGGGTTTGTCAGTGGAAACGATACTAATCAACGAGTGGAATGCTTACATCCTCTACCGCAGACGCCACCTGAGGACGGGGAGGAATAGGGGTGGGGAGGAGGAGGTCCAGCTCAGCATCTGATGTCGCAGAAAGGCCGTGCCACGCTGTGGGCGGGGTTGATAAACAGCCTGATGGTTTTGAGAAGCTCTGATCTTACTCCCAGCCTCTTGATCTTGTAGGCATGTCTAACTTTGGGAAACGGTTTGTGCAAGGCCACAGAGCTGAACGGGGTCTCTTGATAAAGCCATAAACATAAAATTCGCACAATTATGAAATGTTGGAGGAAATAAACTTTAATATACTTTGGGTGACATTTAAAAATACCTGAAAAGCGAGAAAAACCAGCGCAGGGAAGACTAAGGAGGCAAAGGGAACTGCATGTGCATAGGTCCTCAAACAGGAAAGCCCTCCCTGCATTCAGAGGATGTGGAGAGGATGGCGTGGCTTCAGCGCAGAATGAGAGGTGACTTGACATGAGGTTGCGAGCAGCAGCGGGATCACACAGGGCCTTAAAAGCTGCAGGTAGGCGTGCGGGTATTGAGACAATTCTTAAAATTTGAAGTGTTATTCTGCAGTCAGAGCCACTGAAGGGTTTTAAGCATAAGAATGGCATGATCTCAATATATACTCTTGAGAAATTTATGTGGTCACTCAGTGGAGATAGAAATGGGAGGTCATTCAGGGCACCATGCCAGAGTCCAGATGATGGCTTGGATTAGGGTGGTAATCATTGAAATGGGGAGCAAGGGAAGGACTTGAAATAGATTTTGGAGATATAACTAACAGGAGTTGTTGACGGTTTAGAAAGGGGGTGAGGGAGAGGGAATAGGATTGCCAAATAAAATACAGGGTGCCCAGTTAGATGTGAATTTGAGATTAACAATGAATAAATGTTTTTAGTGTAAGTACGTCCCCTGCAATATTTGGGAACAAGTTTCACCTGGGAAACTTCTTAACCCTACTAATGCAGTGACCTACCCCAGAGCAAGTCAATCACAGTCTGTATGGGTGGGGCTCAGTATCCTATCTTTGAGAAGCTTTCGGTGATTCTGATGTGCAGGCAGTGTGGGCTGGGAACCACTGGAAGATGGAGCCAAGAGAGGAGGAAGCTGGTGGCTGCAGGAGGGGAAGGGTTTGAGCATCCTAAACCCTTGTCTGTGACACTGTCACTGAGGGAGAGTTTGCATGTACCCTACTCTCAGAATTGTTACTTAACATGTCTTTTTTTCCCCCTACTAAATTTGTCATTAAGTTTTTCTAAAAGCTAATTGTGTAGGTGCGTCTTAAACAGATTCTGCTCTGTTAAATTACTTTTTCATGAACTTCTAAAGACAACTAAATCTATTGGAAAATGACGTTAAAAATAATTTCTCTGAGTGCAGACAAGTACATTAATTGGCCATTGCTGTAGTGTATTGTTTTCTTCAGCAGTGTTTTTGTTTACCTCTCATTTCATTTAAAAATAGGAATCTGTAAATAAGAGAGGTGTGAGGTGCTATTCCGCCCACATGGCCATTAGTGGCACTAACTCCGTCCACAGATCCTGCTGCTGGGCCAGCCTGGCAGGTTCCTGACCCAGCCATAGAGGCTCAGGTGGGGGCTCTGGCTCATTGGGCTCCAAATCCACAGAATTATATTTGCCGACCTATATTTTTGAACCAATGCCATGGGATCTGTGCAGGATCCAGCATCGGGAGTGTATGAAATAATGCCACTATCCTTCCAGCTGCACACATATTACAGCTTGCAAGCACATTAGCATGTAGTGGCCAGGAGGCTGTGGCTAGATGGCCTTGGACAAGTTATCTAATGTCCACAGCTCAGTTTCCTCCTCTGTCAAATGGAGATAGAAATCATCCCTACCTGGGAGGGCTTTGCACATTAGATGTGGTAAAGCAGATTTCTTAGTCCATTTTATGTTGCTGTAAAAGAATACTTGAGGCTGGGCAATTTATGAAGAAAAAAGGTTTATTTAGCTCACGGTTCTGCTGTGAGCTGTAAGATTCAAGACTGGGCATCTGGTGACAGCCTCAGGCTGCTTCCACTCACAGCGGAAGGTGATAGGGAGCAGGCATGTGCAGATCACGTGGAGAGAGAGGAAGCTGAAGGGGATGGTGCCAGCTTCCTTTTAAAACCAGTTCTCATGGGAACTAACAAAGTGAGAACCCACTCACTTCTGAGATGGCACCAAGCCATTCATGAGGGATCTACACCCATGACTCAAACACCTCGCATTAGGCCCTACCTCCAACATTGGGATCAAATATCCAAACCATAGCAGCAGGTAAAGCACATAGTCCATAGTCCCTGATTTCAGAAGTCACTTGTTAGTGTTATTTGTGTTTATCTTAATCCTACTGTGACAGAGCAGACCTGAAAGGAATCATCATTTATTTTACAGGTGAAGAAAGGGAGTTCAGAGTTTAATTAATTTGCTGAAGATTCCATGGCCATTGAGTGGTGGAGCTGCATTTGAGAACAGTTTCTTCCACATGCGCAGCTCATGTACTGGGTGTGTTCCCTAGTTACTTTGGAAACGGAATCAGGATTAATTCCACAGGGGTTTGGGTCAGGCTGTGTAAGTGCCTCCTCCCTCTTCCTCTACCTCCTCCCATCTCCAATGCCGAGTAATTTTCAAATGACTTTCAAGGGCAGCCTTGAGGGAAGAAACAAGTGACTGAGGTGCTCACCCCCAAAGTCTAGCATGGAATCCAATATCACCTTCCCCAGGAAGCCCACACTGATCTCCACAGATAATCACCACCCCTTACCATGACACCTTATCTGTACTAGTCTTATAAAATCTGACTTCTTATTATATTATAGCATTCATATATGTGTTTTCTGTTGGACTGAAGCTCCTTGAGGGTAGGAGCTTTGTAGCCCCACCCCACCGCTGGCCCAGCACTGGGCTTTGTTCCCAGAGGCACTCAGCAACATCAGAGATGAATCCAGTGGTGAGAGGGTTTAGAGTGAGAGCGTTTGCTGGCAGCTGTCTCACCTCCTGTCTAGGAATGTGTGTGCCCAGGTCCTCCTTGAGTATCATTTGACATTGAACCATTTAACATTTCTTGACTGCCTCCTCCTGCTGACCTTAGGTGGCCACTGGGGAACTAAAAACACTGTTTCTACTCCTTAGGGTTTCCCTGGCTAGACCAGGAGAGCCCTATTAACGATAAACCAGTTTAGCTAGAGGCAGCCTTGAAATTCTGGCTCTCACACTCATAGTAGGGAAACCTTGGTAAATCACTTAACCTCCCTCATTCCCACTTTTCTCATTTGTAAATTAGTGATAATAGTTCCTGTCCCACCTTTCCCGGTGTGGTGAGGATGAATTATATAAGATGATGTGGGTTACCCACACTGAGACCACCATTAAGTCATGTTTGTTTCCTTCCCTCTTTCTTCCTGCTCCTCCTCCAGTGTCTGCCCCTTTGTTTAAATGCCTCTCCTGGCTGGGCGCTGTGGCTTATGCCTGTAATCTCAGCACTTTGGGAGGCCAAGATGGGCAGATCACTTAAGGTCAGGAGTTTGAGACCAGCCTGGCCAATATGGCGAAACCCCATCTCTACTAAAAATACAAAAATTAGCCAGGTGTGGTGGTGCACACCTGTAATCCCAGCTACTCAGGAGGCTGAGGCACAAGAGTCGCTTGAACCTGGGAGGCAGAGGTTGCAGTGAGCTGAGATTGTGCCACTGCACTCCAGCCTGGACGGCAGAATGAGATTCTGTCTCAGTAAATAAATAAATAAATGCCTTTTCTGTCTCTCTCATACATTCCTTCCACCACCACCCCAGTGCAGGCCATTATGACCTTATTCTTGAACTGGTGTAAGAGCCTCCAGATTCTCTTTCTCTCTGTTTGAGTAACATTCCCAGAGCCTCGCTTGACCCTATTCTTTCTCTTCTCTCTGTTGCCTAACAAAACTCATGCTTAGGCCAGCATCTCTCCTCTGCCTTCTGGAACTGGTGGGCAGCTTCTTTCCTGGCCCCCCACCCACTCTAACCCCTAGTTGTGGTCAGAAGGGCAGCTTTGCTTCTCTGCACACAGGTCACATTTCCTGCCTAGGTGCATTGGTTCCAGAAAGAAGTCTGCCAGGCAAGGCTCACCCCCATCCGTGTTTGGGGAGATGGCTCCCCTCCTCCCAGGCCTGCCTGCCTTCAAGCCTTCCTCCTTAGCCTCACCATTCCTGCAGGCCTGGGCATACAGTGTTTGGGTGGCATTTGTCACACACTGCCCTGTACTGTGGTTATGGGTTTGCCTATCCTATCTCTTTATTTTAAGCTGCCTTAGGACAGGGACTCTCTTATACAGTTTGTCCCCTCACATTGCCTTTTACATAACCTTGCATAAATACTTGTTGACAAAATGAGATTTGATTTTATCCTTTCCATTAGAGTTGGCAAAACCTGCTATGAAAAAAAAAACTGCTATGTGTTCTTATGCTCACTCATGAAGCTGAAGGATATTTCAATTTGGGGAAAAAATTATAATAATATGTGTGCTAGGCTGTGTGTAAAAATACGTGATTTTTGCTGAAGAGTTATGTTGGGTGACAGGTACTTTTTCTTCATCTGCTCATGCTGCTCTCCCAGATCTTACTCCCTTCCTAAACATTCACAGGCTTTGTTTTCTCTTCTTTATTTTAAAAGTCTGGAAGGCTCTTCTAGTGTCTCATATGATGTTTCTTTAAGGTTTCATCTCTGGCTTCCTGGTGCTGCTTTGTTATTGCTGTTTATTGAATTTACACCTTGGCTTGCAAATCCCTTTGGAGAAACTGCTTCTCTCGTAAGCCGGCTCTGCACTGACCAGGCCCATGGGTGTGTTGAAGCACCTTCCTATCCCAAGCCATGCTGAATTGCACTCCTTTAATACACTGCCCCATCTCAAGGGCAGGGCCTTTCATGCATTCTATAAAGCTCTTCTATATAAATAATAATAAAAGTTTTGCTGCTTTGGCCATGTAAAAATTGTAAAATGCCACATGGAACACTAAATATCACATCACCCTGTGACAGGCGTACTGATGTATTGGCAGAAGCTCTTGTCTTGAACTGAAGCTTGGCAGTCTTTACTTAGTGATTTTTCTAAACTGTAAGACATCTTTTTTCTTTGACAACCGTTCTTATATTTTTTAAAGCCATCTCTTGAATGTCTTTTTTACCCATTCAAACAGTAAATTGGTTCATGTAATCTAAACGCGCTAATAGAATGCCCTTTGACTTTGTGGCCTTTTCAAGCGTTCTATTTCAGAATCATCTTAACACAGTGATTTGTGAAGCAAAATGCATATAATTTTGTTTCAGATGAGACAGTTAAAAACAAGTCCAAGAGAACTTTTATGGTTTTACCTGCAAAAAGGGGACTCACACTCACTCCTGGCTATGTGTCTTCTTTTTCCTGTTGTAAAATGTTGGGTTAGGAAAAGCAAATTCTATTTGGGTAACGTGGGAACAAGAGGACTGAATTCAGTGTCTGAGTTTACAGGGTGATGGCTTTGTCAGTGTGATGACCCACGCTTAATGTTTGCTGTCCTTTGGAAAGCTGGGGACCTGGTGCTTTACTGTGCTTGGACATGAGTGGCAGGCCTTTTGAAGGACTGCTGTGTTTCACCATTTTTACCATCTCCTGGATGGCAGACATCTATTGAGAACTCATTGCAAATTTAGGACTGTTTGAAATTATAAAAAAATAAATTTTGGTGGTTAGCCTGTTTCCTCACAACTTTTTTTTTTTTTGTCCTGCCAAGATTAGAGAGCATTACTTTCTAAGAGAGCAACATTTTCCATTCAACTCTTCATCCATAAAGCCAGGAAATGAGAAGTAGCAGCAGCGTTTGTCTGGGGTATGGGAAGAGAAGAATTATTGAAGACTTCATTGGCCAGCGCTGACAGAGTTGAGTCAGCCTGTAAACTCAATACCTGGTACAGTGCCTGGCCCATGGGTGGTGCTTAATAAATGTTTCTTGAAAGAATATTTGTGAGTGAAATGCACCCATGCAATAGTTTTAAAGTACCTTTAATTGATGTCATGATCCTTTACAAAATACTGATGGGCAGGGCTTTTGTATGTGGGTCAATTCTCAGATTTTAATTTTCACTTACCTTGTATTTGTGCTTTTCCACCTTATAACCTTCCACTTTGCCTTTCAACTGCACACAGGTCTTCTTTGATGTGAGGATTGGAGACAAAGATGTTGGCAGAATTGTGATTGGCCTCTTTGGAAAAGTTGTGCCCAAGACAGTGGAAAATTTTGTTGCTCTAGCAACAGGAGAGGTATGTCTCAATTTTATTTCCTTTAAACTGGGTCTTCTTTCTTTTAAGCCAAATATAAAGATGTCATCTGAGAAAATAAGTATTAAATTAGTATGTCAGATGAACCTTACCACATTTGACTTTATTTTCCAATAAAATATGTATTATTTGGGCACTCAGTGCCCTTAGGCTTCTGGAAATTGGGAGAAAATCATCATCAAGTGAAAATATGGTTTGCTCTCTTTTAACTTATTCACATTAATACTTGACTTCCATAACATATTTATTTTTTGGTCAGCTAATGATAAATTTCTCTCAGTAAACCATAACTGGGATATAATCAAGTTCTGTAGTCATTTTGTTTAATTTTCTCAGTTTGTCCTTTCTAGATCAACACTGAGTTTATCTTTCAGTATGGCCTCTGTTACTTGTTATTCAACTGAAATAATCTCTTTAGAAAGGATATGGATATAAAGGAAGCAGGTTTCATCGTGTCATCAAGGATTTCATGATTCAAGGAGGTGACATCACCGCTGGAGATGGCACTGGGGGTAACGTCTTTGCATTTTTCCTTTCCCATTTACCAAACTGAAACCTAAGATTAAGCCAGTATATGAACCCAATCTGTTGAAATCCAGAGCTAAGGAACACAGTTGTAAAGATGACTCTACCTCTTTAAGAAGGATGGAGTTTTGGGGACTCATCTAGCAGCATCTCGACAGGTATAAGGGAGGCGTCCTCATTTTAAGCAGGATTGTTTTGGTGTTTATTGTCTTTCCGTAATTGAGATGTATTCATTTTGCAGTTATTAAAATACCAGACTACTAGTCAGTAGCCATACAGAAAATATCTTTCGTAGGAAGGAAAAGGTGTGGAACATGAAGCTGCATTCCCCTGGGATGGCAGCGCGCGCGCAGAGGTGGGCGTTGCAGGCGGAAGATGGGCCTCACACCAGGAGGTTGAGACTAGAGTTAGCAGCAGGGTCACAGCGCACTTTCCTCATTCTTTCAAAATCTTTCATCATATTGACAAAACAGTAAAAAACAAGTCCAAGAGAACTTTTAAGATTTAACCTGCAAAAAAGTGACTCACACTCCTAGCTATGTGTTTTCTTTTTTCTGTTCTAAAATGTTGGGTTAGAGAAAGCAAGTTCTACTTGGGTAACTTGGGAACAGGAGGACTGAATCCAGTGTCTGAGTTTACAGGGTGGTGGCTTCGTCAGGACCCCAAGCTTACTATTTGCTGTCCTTTGGACAAAGCTGGGAACCAATACTTTTTTAAAGTTAAAGCAATAGCTGAGTTGTCAAAATTGTAATAGAAACAAACTCTTATAAACAAAGTTGGAGTTCAATAAAGTAGAAATAGTTAAATTTAGAGTTTCAAATCTCCTTAGCTTATTGTTTCTCATTGAGGATTATAGCTTTCCAGCTCCATACACTGTTTTCTCTTAAAAGTTTAGTTCTTTTCTTGAACATACACCATATATGTAACTCCAAAGAATTTAAATTTACTTTAGATTTAAGATTTTTAATTCAACAAATACTGGTTTGGGTGGATATCTGTTGTCCATTTTTAAAGCAACAGGCCATTTTCAAGCACTATTTCTAATTTTATGTTTATTGCAATGGTTTGTTTATAACAAAAAAATGGCTACTATTAAGTGCTTTGATTTGCCAGGCACTTTGTGAAGATTACTTTTAGTTCTTGCAAAAATGCTGAGGAGTATGGGGATGTAGACAGGAGTGGAGGAAGGCATTTAGGTTACCCCAGGCAATGGGATTTGCTGAGGACACTCATGGATCTCACTGGAAAACCCTGGAGTGCTGGTGCCCGTGCCCTCGGTGCTGGCATCCCACCTTCCTGCCATAAGAATGGTGCCAGCAGGAATGGTGACTGAGCTTCATTCTGCCCTCTTTTCTGCTACCTTTTTTTTTTCTCACTACCTTCCCTGCCCAGTGTGCATCTTGCGTTAGAATTCTCTGAATTTTGGATAGACAATGTTTTGGGCAATTTAAATATAGCCTAGACCCTTCTGTAGGAGCGCTCTCCTACAAGGCCACTTGAAGTGTCACTGACCAACCAGTTATAAATTGCTTGGCTTTGATATCCACTTCTGGGCTTTTTTTTTCTTTTGAGACACAGTCTCACTCTGTCACCCAGGCTGGAGTGCAATGGCATGATCTTGGCTCACTACAACCTCTGCCTCCCAGGTTCAACCGATTCTCCTGCCTCAGCCTCCCAAGTAGCTGGGACTGCAGGCGCCCGCCACCATGCCCGGCTGATTTTTTGTATTTTTAGTAGAGATGGGGTTTCACTGTGTTAGCCAGGATGGTCTCAATCTCCTGACCTTGTGATCCGCCTGCCTCAGCCTCCCAAAGTGCTGGGATTACAGGCGTGAGCCACTGCGCCCAGGCTACTTCTGGGTTTTCTAACTGAATCAGAATTTTGAAGTTGGCAACTGACAGATAAGGGGCCCTACAGAAGGGGAGGTGGGCCTGGCAGACTCTTGAGGTATTGGAGGATAGTCAGATCCATCTCATGGTCTGTGGAGAAAGATCTTCCACTCTGCCTGCCACTTTGCTAGAACTCCAGACCTCCTGCCTTGCTTTGGTTCTCCTGTTCAAGGTTGACCACTGGGTGCTCCCAATTGCCATCATCCTCTGTGTCCTGTTGGGTCCTGAAGTTGCTGTGACCAACAACTTCCAGATCAGCTGCTATTGTTCTTGGTGCTGAGGCAACAAAAAGCACCAGCTTTAGAATCAGAAAGTCAGATGTTCAAATTCTGCTCTGCTATTTTCAAGTTTTGTAACCTCTGTTTCCCATTGTAAAATAGGACAGAGAATACCTGCTCTTCAGGGTTGTTATGAGAATTCGCTGTGGGTGTATATTGAATGCTTGGTGCATCCTGGTTGGGTGCTGAGTAACACCCAATCCTGGATAAGTCACAGGACTGTCCTGAGCTTTGAGTCTCAGGAAACAGGTACACAGCCACTAGGATGGCTCACACCTTTTCATCTGGCTTTAGGATGTTTTCCTGCCCTTCAGTTCCTTCTCACTTCAGAGTGAAATCATGGACCTGCTTGATCAAGGTTTGGTCCTTGGTATGAGGCCAGAGAGTATCCCGCTATCCTGTGCCATATTTAAGGCTTTCTTTGTTTATTTTAGGCCCTAGTGCCCTGTTTCCTTAAGGAGTTAATTTTATTCCCTCCTTCACTTCTCCTTATGTTTGAACATGTCTTCCCCATCCCTACCTCCTATAGGGTTCTAGTAACTGATTCCTCTAAGGCCTTATGTTTCCCTTTGAAGAGGTGACTTTTGGAAGACATCTGTTCACTCTCTTCCTTGTTTTGTCTCAGGTGTGAGCATCTATGGTGAGACATTTCCAGATGAGAACTTCAAGCTGAAGCACTATGGCATTGGGTGGGTCAGCATGGCCAACGCTGGGCCTGACACCAATGGCTCTCAGTTCTTTATCACCCTGACCAAGCCCACCTGGTTGGACGGCAAACATGTGGTATTTGGAAAAGTCATTGATGGGATGGTAAATTGATACATTTTTTTCCTTTCAAAGCTTTCTATTTTTATTGAGAGTACTTTCAATGATTTATTTTAATCTTAAAATATGCTTGTTAGAGATCCATTATATAGCTGACTGGCCTCTTCAAAGGTGAATAAATTATATATGGTATGGCATTTTAATTCTTAGGGTCATTGGCACAGCAGCTAGGGACTTGACAAGGAGAAATTAAAGACAAGTTGATTTATTTTACTACTTGATATAAATGTAAAGCCCTTTTTAATGGAACCAATATATACCAGGACCCCATATATACACACAATGGAATATTATTCAGTCTCCAAAAGGAAAGACATTCTGAGGACATTATGCTACGTGAAATAAACCAGTCGTAGGAAGACAAATACTATATGACTTCATTTATATAAAATATCTAAAGTGGTCACATTGATAGAAACAGAAAGTAGAATGGTAGTTGCCAGGGGCTGGGGATGGGGTAAATGGGATGTTGTATTTAATAGGTATAGGGTTTCAGTTTTGCAAGATGAAAAATTCTGGCTATTGGTTGCACAACAATGTAAATATACTCAACACCACTGCACCGTGCACTTACGAATGAGTAAGATGGCACATTTTATGTTATGTGTTTCTTACCAGAATTAAAAATAGTTAAAAACAAAGCAAAACAAAACCACCCCAGAATCCCATCTGGTTCAGCTCAGACACCTAGGTCACATTCACAGAGACACGCAACAAAAAATTATCGAAGAGAATTTGAATCTATACTGTTGGGTCTCAAAGAATGTCAAAGCAGTCCAATTCACAACCCGTAGGAACACTTCGTAAAACCCTCATTCCCTTTCTCTCTCAATATTGCTGCCTTACAGGTGCCTGAAGTAGCACTCTCAGCTCCTAAACTGGTTACTGTAAAGTCTGTCCATCCCAGGCCTGGGCCATCCTTGTCTCCCTTTCCTTTTTCCATGTTTCATTTTATTTTGTTTCCATGTGACTTATTCTGCCTCCCTCAGCCAAATGTAAATAAACCAATCTTGCTCGCTGCAGTTCCTTCACAACTACCTGTTTTTCTGATTCTATCTAACACAAGTTTGGGAACTGAGCTAGTAGCCTCAATGCTGTCTGGGAAACCCACCAAAAACCTACTTTCTTATTCCTTGCCCAGTCCAACCTCCTTCAGTGTGAAATACCGTACTGTTGGGCTTGTGAAGCCTTCCAGGGTAGAGAAAGGTGCCTTCACAGCACTGTGGGGGGCTGGGGTTACATTAGTATTGGGCTCAACTTATAGGTTAATGGCTTGGGTCACCTTTAAAATGGACAAACCTAGAACTAGGTCCATTTCTGAATCTGCTTTCTGGCCCATACATGTGAAGACCTATTACAGGATGGAGCTGAAACTGACTCAGACTTCATGTTGACTGTTACGCTGGCTTATACCAGGTGAATGGAAATGCCTTTTACTAGAGCTGGGTGTTTACAAAAATATCTACTTTTTTAGAATATAAAATGCTTATTTAAAAAGAAGTGAGGAAATATACCAGTGTGGTCGCTGAGTAAGAAGGTCATGGGTGAATTTTATTATGTGATGTATGTATTTTCTACATATTCTAAGTTTTCCACAGTTAGCATGCATGGTCTTAGTAGTCATAAAAAAACAACCAACCAACCAACCTTATTTCCTTCCCACATGGGCTTTTGGAGTTGGCTTTGGTTTAACCTTTGGATTGCTATAGCTGCTGGTCAGAATTAAACCATGTGTCTACTTTTCTCTCACCAGACAGTTGTGCACTCCATAGAGCTCCAAGCAACTGATGGGCATGACCGTCCACTCACCAACTGCTTGATTGTCAACAGTGGCAAGATAGATGTGAAAACGCCTTTTGTGGTTGAGGTCGCTGACTGGTGACATAACTGGCAGAAAACAAGGATATGCTTTGGCAGGGGTGTGTGTGTGTGTGTTTGTGTGTGTGTGTGGTGTGTTGTCTTTCAATTATTTGCTTTTTTTTTTTACTTTCTTTTTGTATTCTATCGCAGATCACAGGAAAGTTATAAAAATCAAACCATCACCCTTTAGTTTGCTTGAACTTTAGTAAACCACCTGCTTAGGGACTTTTAACTTAAATATATCCCCTTCCTCAAGTGGTGCTATTTTTAAACTAAAAAAAACTTTGAATTGGCTATTTTTTTAACGCAATAATTTTTTTTATGAATTCATTATGATCCCCATATTGGGTAATGCTGAACATTTATCTGAAACAGATGAGGATATTAAGTTTATTATTTTGTATCCAAACAGAAATTCAGATAAAGGGAAATTTGACTAGTGTAACCTGAGATATGTCATAGGGATTTCTTTCTGACAAAAGGGTGCTTGGCTGTTCTTTATATTAAATACTTTTAGATCAACTCTTTTTGCAAGACTTTTTAAAAATGTAAAGTTCTTTAAAAAATAAATATACAAAAATACACACACTCTAGCATTAACAGTGAACAGATTAGAAAGATTTTATAAATCAAACTACAAACATAATTAGATTACTCAGAAATTATGCCCATCCACATCTCATATACTTAAGGTGATTATTTACTTATTGTTATTCAATGTAACATTTTTAGAAAGTTATCTTTAGCCCAGTTGCAATAGAAATATTTTTTGTTACTTACATAAGGGGATTAAGACTCAGGCTATAAGGCCTGGGTATGATGGCTCATGCCTATAATCCCAGCACTTTGGGAGGCTGAGACAGGAGAATTGCTCGAGCCCAGGAGTTTGAGACTAGCCTGGGCAACATAGTGAGACCCTGTCTCTACAAAAACTAAAATTAGCTGGTCATGTTGGTGCACATCTGTAGTTCCAGTTACTCAGGAGGCTGAGGTGGGAGGATCGCTTGAGTCCAGGAGATCAAGGCTGCAGTGAGCTGTGATTGCCCCAGGCAACAGAGTGAGACCCTGTCTCAAACAACAACAACAACAACAACAAAACCCACTCAGGCTGTATTTAAACTAGATGAGGCCAGGTGTGGTGGCACATGTCTGTAGTCCCAGCTACTGAAGAGGCTGAGGTGGGATGACTGCTTAAGCCCAGGAATTCGGGGCTATAGTGAGCTATACTGATTGGGTATCTATACTGTTCGGCATCAATATGGTGGCCACTGGGGAGCATGGTAACGCCAGGTTGCCTAAGGAGGGGTGAACTGGCCCAGGTTGAAAACAGAGCGGGTCAAAACTTCTATGCTGGTCAGTAGTGGGATCATGCCTGTGAATTGCCACTGCACTCCAGCCTGAGCAACATAGCAAGACCCTATCTTTAAAAAAAAATAACTAATGGGAAAGTGAAATTCTACTGGGGCCTTGTTATAACATACCTGGCTATAACAGAGTGTGCTTGATCTCTGTTCAGATGGGAAGTGTTGTCTGTTAGAAAACAGTGCCATTGCTTCTCCTCCAGGACTCAAGCAGTGAGGATCCATCTCACCGAGTTGTATTTTAAGAAAATTGCCTCCGTGAGAGATGAATTGAGTATTCCTACTGCTGATTCGCAAATTGCTGCAACACTCTGGGAGAGCAATTTGTTAATTTTTTTCCAACAAATATTTTTTGAGGGTCTTTGATCTGCCAGGTACCAGTTTGACTTTTGGGGATACAACAATGGACAGAAAAGGGCCTCATGGGGTTTACGGTCTAGTGGGGGAAGACAGAGAATAAACAAGGAAACAAATAAAAAGGGTGATGAGTGCTGTGAAAAAAAAATATGCCCATGTCTGCTGGAGAGGCTGGGAGAGAAGCATCGTCGGAGTGGAAGGCCTCTTGGGCCCCTCTTGGTTCTCTTGGGCCTCTGGAGGGATGGCATTTGTGCTAAGGCCTGAAGGAAGGGTAGAAAGCAGCAAGAAGGGCCTTCCAGGAGGAAGGAAGAGAAAATATGAAGGTCCCAAGATAAGGATGAATGAATTCCAGGGCAGAAGAGAAAGCCAGTGTGTTAGGGCCTGGTGCGAAAAGGGGAGCGGGATAGGGGCGCGGTCAGAGGTAATGCTGAGACTGGACCAGTTTGGGCCTGGGTGCCAGGGTGAGTCTTTGGTCATGGTATACGGAAAGGTTATCTGTTTGAAGTTGGGGAGGGGCATGATGTGATGATCTGCATCTAAGAATTATTATTTTATCTGCTATAAGGAGAATTTGTATAGGGGGGCTAAAAGTGGAAGCAGTCCTTATCAGGAAACCCAAACATTTATAACCTTGGAATTTCTCACTCCTGGGATTGGCTTTAGAAAGTGATCCAAAATTGTAAGGGACATCAGTGTTTCGGTCAGCCCGGCATTTATTCTGCTTGCTCTGGTGATGGCTGCCCAATTTCTTATTTTTCTTTTGAGAAATCACATCCTTCTCTCACCCATCTCTAGTCCTTAGGGTGGGCTGACCCTACAGATGGGTACACACCTGGCCTGGGAGACTCGTTCATTAACTCACTTGATAAATATTATCAATATTATAGGGTGGGATAGAGCTGTAAACAAATGGTGTCACCCCTTGTGGTTCCTGTGAAGGTGACAAATTATACTACATGAATATATAATACAACATCAGGGAGCAATAAGTCAGTGAAGTCAGGGAAAGCAAATAGACAGTGAAGGGGTGGTCAGCGGGGACTGAAGGAAGTGAGGGAGCACCAAGCTATGGGGACAGTGGGGGAACTGTGTGGAGGCAGAGGGGACAAGAACAGTGGTCATCAGTGATGGGCAGGCTGGGTGGGCTCAGGAAACAGCAAAGGGGCCAGATGAACAGAGCAGGGGAGGTGGGAGAGGGAGCAGGGCTGTCCTGTTGGCCAGCCAGAACATTCCCTTGCTCTGGCTCCAGTGACTGGCTCAGGCCTAGGTGCTAGACCTCAGTCATGTGAATGAGCCGTCATTGGACTTCCGGAATGATTGGGAAAGAGCTGCCATCTTTCTGAAAGAATATAAAGGAACAGGCCTAAGAGCGAAGCCGGCACAGAAGGAAGTGGCCCAGAAGACAGAAAGGTTCCGAAAACATCATTTAGCTGCTGTGTCCAGCTGTGCCCAAAGCTAGTCCACACTTAGCTTTTCGCTACGTAAACTAATACATTTTCTTTTTTCTCAAGCCAAGGCAAACTGATTTCCTTTGACTTGCAACCTAAAAGTCTTTACCAAATATAGCAATATTGAAAATTTTTTATGTGTAAAGATGTGAATTGCAGAATATTTATGATAGCAAAATACTGGGAGCAACTTCAATGTCCCAAAATGGTTATAAAGCACACATCCCATAATAGAATAGTATGCATTCATTAAGACTGATGTTAGAGAACTCAGAGTAACATGAGAAAATGATTGTTTTAAAGAAAAAGCAGAAGTTCTGTATGCAGCATGATCTCAATTATGTAAACACATTCTCATAAAGCAAATACAACAAAATGCAAATTCACATAAGTAAATGCAAATGGTGGGATTTTTTAACTATAGTTTTACTTTTTTCAGTTTTTAATTTTTCTCTAGGGTGCATTTCTTTTTAATAGAAAAAATTCTTTTTAATTTTAAATAAAGATAACATGGAGGAAAAATCGGAAACAAATGACCTCTTGTACATGCAAAAGTGCTTTACATCACAATGTCCAAGAGCACATAGACATCACTCTCCCCCTTGCAGAAGGACATGCGCTTTACGCCATACATGCCATCTAGTTTTTTCACTACTGTGAGCATACCTGACTTCTCTCTAGTAACAAGACAAAAAGTGCTTCATTTTGGAAGTGCTGAAATTCTGAACCCACTAAGTGCACCAGTGGTAAATTATCATGTTATCTGTTATGCCAGATGACCAAGAGCTAAGGACATCCCCCTGCTAAAAGCAGTTTATTTCTTGTACACGAAAGGTCAGGCCTCATACAGAAAACATGAGCAAACTGATGACTATGAAAATAGGAACTGTTACTTTTTATAGTCTAATGTTTTCTGCAAAAGCTTTTGAAATAAATAGTTCACTGTTTTGCAGATCACGTTACTAGAAGGACACATTTATAGTTGTGGGCAGATGTGGAATCAGAAGGAAATTTACACTGGACACCACCACCAAGCCCAAATTATTATAATTTAGTCTTGAATCACTTTAATCAACACTATAAAATATTTTGGTATTCTTAGCCATAATTTATTTTGTTCTCTTACAAGTGCTCTTTAGCAATTTTCTGGATCATCAAATAAGAGTTCAGTAAAATTTACTTTTGGGTCAATTAGTTGTTGGAATGACACTTTTGGAATTATCAATTACTTTATTTCTCATGACTTTTGAACAGGACTCACCAACCTCATTTCTCAGTTTAGCTGTTTTGAGTTACATAAAGACAAAAACATGGCAAGGATTTTACAGCAGGAAAATGAGTTGTTTTTGTTTTTCAACATTCCTATAATCCAGAGAGCTGAAGAAATCTTTGATCTAGAAAGCTTGGAAATTCAAAGCCCCCTCAAGGCACTTTTTTTTTTTCAAATTAAGGAAGAATTAAAAACAGTATTTGTAATGGAAAATTTTGGCGCCATTAAGTACATAACGGCTTTTACTTAAGTCTGTAATTCATCTTGTGGATTTAAGATTTGGGCCAAGAGTAAGTTTTAGGTGTGATATAACATAAGTTCCTTCAAGGTTTGCTAGTGTTACTGACATTCTAGAGTGGTGGAAAAACAACTGGCATTAATGCAGAATTGGAGTGACTAGTCCCAGGAATCAAGTCAGAAAAAAAGACCATCTGACAAATAGTAAGAGTTAATACAAAATGAATTTTAAAATCCCACCCTAAGCCGGGCGCAGGTGGCTCATGCCTGTAATCCCAGCACTTTGGGAGGCCGAGGCGGGCGGATCACAAGGTCAGGAGTTCGAGACCAGCCTGGCCAATATGGTGAAACCCCATTGCTACTAAAAATACAAAAATTAGCAGGGCATGGTGGCAGGCATCTGTAGTCCCAGCTACTCAAGAGGCTGAGGCAGAATTTCTTGAACCCGGGAGGTGGAGGTTGCAGTAAGCCGAGATCCCACCACTGCACTCCAGCCTGGGCAACAGAGCGAGACTCCATCTCAAAGAAAAAAAAAAAATTCCCACCCTAGTTAGATTAGGATGCAGAGGACTCACGGATTTGGAGGACCCAACTTACCAAAACCCCTTCTACTACCCACTTTTAAAGTTTTATTAGCAGTCAGGTACGTTTCCACCCCCATTAACTTTTCAGAGCATGTGAGGACTTTCTTCCTGGAGCACGGTGGGCCTCAAAGCACTGTTAAAACTACAGTCACCATTTGTCCGAGGTGGTAACATTATGTCCTGTTATAGATATCCTGGATCTATTTCCAGGATCTAGATATCTCTATTTGAAAATGACCCTTTTTCTTCCCTGGTCTTAAAAGACAAGCCTGCTTCTGGTGCCTCTGCTGGACACCAGGAGCTGCACTCTGACAAAATGTCCAGGGTAAAGGAGGAAGAACTGGTCAGCCTAGGGCACAGAAACTCCAGACTTGATTTAACCGTGTCTGCTTGAAGCATAGCCTCTCTTACAAAGACTTCAGAACTCCTGAATTGGCTCCAAGCCTTGTGCGAGGTGCTCTCTGCTTGCCACTGGCCATCCCTGGGTACTCAATGTGGGGCTCTTTTGGGAAGCCATCTCCAGATGCTTCCTTACTCTGAGCTGTACCTGCTTATGGCCCTGGTGTCTCCCATCTCCTCCCTGGACTGGAAGCTCCTCTAGGGCAAGGATTAGATCTCATTCCTAATCTACCCCCAGACAGAGTATTTCACACCTAATTAATGTTCAGTAAGTATGTTCAGAATAAATGTGTATTAGTCTCTTTTCATGCTGCTGATAAAGACATACGCAAGACTGGGCAATTTACAAAAGAAAGAGGTTTAATGGACTCACAGTTCCATGAGGCTGGGGAGGCCTCACAATCATGGTGGAAGGTGAAAGGCACGTCTCATATGGTGGCAGACAAGGGAAGAGAGCTGGTGCAGGGAAACTCTCCCCTACAAAATCATCAGATCTCCTGAGACTCATTCATCACCACGAGAACAGCATGGGAAAGACCCACCCCCTACAATTCAACCACCTCCCATGGGGTCCCTCCCAGAACACGAGGGAACTGTGGGAGCCACAAGTCAAGATGAGATTGGGTGGGGACACAGCCAAACCCTATCAAAATGGCCAAAAAGAATACGCTCAACTTTAGACTACTAGGTACTTATAATCCCTCAAGCCCCCGAAGATTGTCAAACACGGGACCTGCCTTTCAGCTATTTCTACTATTTTTCAAAAGACTTATCTTAAAGAAAAAAAAACTTTTTATTTTCTGAATTGAGGTTTGAAGGGCATGACAGAAGTAGACTGGCAAAAATGAGGTGAGTGGCAGACGGCAAGAGGAAAGGCCCACGGGAGGTGCGCATGAGCAGAGCAGGTGAGATTTGACCTAAGAGGTGAGAAGGAACCACCCTCCCTAGAGTCTTAGGTACTGTGAAGCATGGCATCCACTCTGCAAACCATTAAATTCGAATCCCCATTTGTTGGGTGATTTATGTGGCCCTCCTGGGGCCCCATGAGGCAATTATATACAATCATACCGTTCACCACTTGTGAATTCGGTAGCAGTGTGATGTATTGACTGAGGACAAAGTCACAGGTTTGATCTCTGTGCTCTGCTTTGTTCCTGACCAGCGTAAACTGGGGAAAAAGTTGGAAATGGTTCTGCAAAAATCTGTCACCATGGTGGGAAAAACCTAGGATCATTTCCTTCTGCTGATGGGTCTGTGTTGCATCTAGTTTTACTTTCAAACAGCTGCAGACATCCTGGAAATGGGAAGTGGAAGTGTCTGAACTATAGAGGAGGGAACAAGGCCCAGGAAAGGATTTCTCCAGCCACGTGGAGCTCCCTGAGCTTCCTAAAGATAGGAGTCCCACCCTTCCAATCTCCATCCATGAATAGCACCAACATCCACCCAGCTGTTCAAGCCAGAAACCCATCCTTCACTTCTTTCTCCCTTCCCTTTACCTTCCACATCCAAATCCATCAGCAAGTTCACTGGTAGCACTGCAATACATCCTGAATCTCTGTATCTCATCCTCTCCACTGCTGCCACCCTACACTAGGTCACTTCTCATCTACTCAAGTGGCCTCCTAAGTCTCTCTGCTTCAAATCCTGAGCCTGTCCAGTCCACTCTTCACAAGCAACTGCAGTAGTCTTTTAAAAATAACTCAGATGAAGTGTGAGCCATTGTATACATTACCCTAAATTGCATAGTTTGCCCACCTCACTACCATAGCCCCTCATTATCCTTCAGGCTCACTGGCTTTCCTTCAGGACCTTGACTGAAGCTCTCTTCTGATTTGGGGCTTTGTAACTTGCTGATGTCCCTGCAGCACCCTTCCCTTTCCCTGTTGCTTTTCCTGGCTAATTACTCCAATATTCTTTAGGTCTCAACTTCAATGTCACTATCTCAGAGAAGGGCCCTTGCCTGCCCAAATCTAGGTATTTTACCTATGTACAAGTAAACCTTCTTATTTTCCTTCATCAACACTTAACACATATTTCTAATTACAATTGTTCAAGTATTTATCCAGCCAATATCACATTATTCTGTAAGTTTCATAAGGGCAAGGATTCTAGTTTACCAAGGTCGACTTTGGAAAGATATCAAGGTTTTAGAAAAACACCATGTTGCCTGCTGTGATGAAGAAAAATTACTATAACTAGGTATAAAAGTTCATGTAAAATATGGCAATTTCTAAGTGAATGGTATATTTGTTATTACATTTAAAATACCTTACTTATTTTGTCCAGTCATCCTGATATTTGCTTGAGTTGCTGAGCACTGGACTGCTGCCTTAAAGGGTGGCTCATGCCTGAAACCCCCACTACAAAGTCACCAGCTTCTTGTAGTAGCCATGCTGGCATTCTGTTTGATTTTGTGCCTGCTCCTTCTAGAAGTATTGAGGTGTTTTTTTTCTTTTTTAATTAAAAAGAAATTGAACATTTTAAAATGCACAACATGAAAATAATTTGAAGTGCCCTAGGACTGTGGTTCTCAAACTTTATGGTGCATCAGAATCACCCGGAGGGCTAGTCAGATCTCCAGACTGCCTGATTCAGCAAGTCTGGGGTAGGGCCTGAAAAGTTGTACAAAGTTCTTGGGTGATGCTGATGCTACTGGTTCAGAGTCCACACTTTGAAAACCACTGCCCTGGGGTGTCACAAAGCTATGGTTTGTAAACACTAAATTAGCTTAGGTATTTGTAAAAAGAATAGACATTTAAGAGATCATCCAAATACGTAGTTACATAATCCATTAACCACTCTTTGTCAGACTGGTGAGCAAACTATACACAGTCACTGTTTTCAGAACAAGGAGGATGTAACAAATCACAATTGGAATCTGGGAAAATGTTAGCCAATCTTGATTTCAAGGTCATTTACTCAAAGCACAGTTCTGAAATCCCTGCTATGGAATATGCAGCCAGCACTGAACTGGGGGCCAGAACATAGGCTGCCATCCACCCACCCATTCAACAGTCGTTCTTAACATTGACTCTGGGCCTCGCACTGGAGAAACTGTTCACAAGTCAGACACTACTCCTGCTCTGATGGAGTTCACATTCTTTGAAGGAGTAAAGGCAGTAACAAGTTCACAAATAAACAGGATAACTTCAGATGGTGATAGCAGCTCTGAAGGAAGCAACAATAGAATAATGGTATGGAGTGGGGCCTAGGGTGCTACTTTAGATGGGGTGACTGAAGAAGAACTCTTTGAAAAGGTGACATTTAAGCTGATACCTAATGGGTGAGAATGAGTCAGCCTTTGAAGAGGGATGAAAAGGGTTTCAGGCAGAGACTGGCAGGTCCAAAGTTCTTGTGGAGAGACCAAGGTTGGCATGTTCTAGGAACTGAAAGGCCACTGTTGCCAGTGAGCACCTGCAGGAAGAATGTAGAAAGAACTCGGAGAGGGCAGCAGAAATTTAAATGTTTTTCTTAGTGGGAATGGAATCTACTGGAGAACTTTGAGCAAGAGAGTGACGTGATCTGATCAACATTTTAAAAAGATCACCCTGGTTTTTGTGTCGAGAATGGACTGCAGTAAAAATGAAATCAAAGAGCCCTGGGAGGAGGCTGCTGTTAGCATGGAGCTTGGTTTAATCAAGTGAGATGGGAAAGCACTTTGCAATTTATAACATTGTGGAAATATTAGCAGCTATTGCAATACTAGTTCTGATTTAAGCGTTCATGTCTGGTTCAGAATTGCACATAGGCCACACAACTATAATCCCAGCACTTTGGGAGGCTGAGATGGGAGGATTGCTTGAGCCCAGGAGTTCAAGACTAGCCTGGGCAACATGGTGAAACCCTGTCTCTACAAAAAAAAAAGAAAAAAAGAAAAAATCAGCTGGGCATAGTGGCATGTGCCTGTACTCCCAGCTACTTGGTACACTGAGGAGGGATGATTGCTTGTTTCCAGGAGGTGTAGACTGCAGTGAGCTGAGATCATGCCACTGTACTCCAGCCTGGGCAACAGTGGGAGACCCTGTCTCCAAAAAAGCACATAAATACAATTCTATTGTAAGGCTGATTAGGGAGTGGATTCGCCCAAGCTTTGTAGACGAAAGATTCAAATCCAGATCCTTTATTAACTGGTATCCTTGGTCAAGCTGTTTCACTTCTCTAAGCTTCCTTTTAATCATTTTAAATTTGAATAAGAATACACACATCTTTAAAGATGTTGTGAAGCTTCAATGAGATGGTCCATTAACATGATTTAGCCCAGTGCCTCTTGGCCCCTAAATTAGTATTCATTCATGTTAGTTACTATTTTTATTAATGTCTCTGATCTTCAATTTCTTCTTCAATAAAATGGGGCACTAAAAACTACTCTGTAAAGAACTTAACATGATAAAATATGCAAAACCCTAGTCCAACAACACATGACATCCAGTAGAAACTCAGTATATAGGAGTACATAGGAGTATCTAAATGACATAGAATATTGTAGCTAGGGACACCAATGTCCTAGCTGTCACTGTAACTACTGTTAAGTGTAATGAAGACAGAAAATGGTTCACATTTTATAGGCCAGACTTACAATCACATTCTTAGGACACAAAATTTTTTTCTAGTAAATTAAGTGTACTCCAATGACTTAACATAGATAATATGCCCTCCTTCCCATCACACAAAAATAGATGCCCCTTCGACCTCATCAGAATCCAGTCTGTCACTATGTATCTGCACAGACAGAAAACATAAACGTTGCAGACATTTTGGTTTTGAGTTAGTGCCTGCTACTTCCCTGGGTTTCCGCTGCTGAATTCAAAATCTGTAATTATCATCAAGAATAAAAACCAAAACAAAGCCAAATGAAAATAATTACTTGCAAGGAGTAGAGAGACTGGAAGAAGACAGCCTTAATCACTGAACTTTATGTCCAATTCATTAAGATGGAAAAACCCTTCCTAGTAAATGGCCAACAATTCCAGAAGGCAAGGATTACATCTGTATTCTTTAAGTAATTAACATAGTGCCTTAATCCAGTGGGGAGACCCAAGTGCATTTCACTGAACAACTGAATGAATGAATATACAACTTCCCAATTATGTATAGGGCGTCTATAGAGACCACTACCGAAACTTGTCCTTCCTGCTTCTTCAGAGTCTCTTCCTGTGACCTCATATAACGAATACCCCCAAGAGTTGAACAGATGTCTCTTGGTACTGGATTCTGAAGGAGTTACGAAAGTCAATAAATAATTCAAGAAGATGGCTAAAGGGTAGGTCATAAACCATCTCCATCAATTGGTGGTCCCTAATACAGGTGTGTATCAGAGTGAACTGGGTGGTGTTTCTAACTACCCAAGGACAGGTCTCTGGCCAGATTCATTGATTCAGAATCTCAAGTGATTCTGATGCAAATCTCTGGTTTAGAACCACTGTTTCAGGATTGTAGAGGTTGCCAGGGATGTGAGACTAGTAACTGGTATGTGTGCCAAAAGCTCTCCTGCACCCATGACAGACAGTGCTACTTGATCACTATACCCTTATTCTCTGAGCCTGCACTCACTCAAAAGCCTTTATTGTTTTTATTGTGGTAAAATATACATGACATAAAATTTATTTTAACCATTTTTAGTGTACAATACTACGGCATTAAGTACATTACATTGTTAAGCAACAGTCACCACCAGCCAGCTCCAGAACGTGTTCATCTTCCCCAGCTGAAACCTATTAAACACTAATTCCCCATTTCCTCTTTTCCCTAAGCCTCTGTCAACCAAAGTTCCACTTTCTGTCTTTATAAATTTGACTATGCTGGATACTTCATATAAATGGAATCATACAGTATTTGCTTTTTTGTGACTGGCTTATGTCTCTGAATGTCTTCATGGTTCATCTGTGTTGCAGCATGTGTCAGAATTTCCTTTTTATCCATTCATCCATCGCTGGACACTTGGGTTGTTTCCACCTTTTGGCTACTATGAATATATGCTATGAACATGAATATATGTATTAGTCCGTTCTCACGCTTCTATAAAGGACTGCCCAAGAGTGGGTAATTTATAAAGGAAAGAAGTTTAATTGACTCACAGTTCCACATGGCTGGGGAGGCCTCAGGAAACTTACAATCATGGCAGAAGGGGAAGCAAACACATCCTTCTTCACATGATGGCAGGAAGGAGAGATGCCAAGCAAAAGGGGGAAAAGCCCCTCATAAAACCATCAGATCTCATGAGAACTCACTCACTATCATAAGAACAGCAGCATGGGGGTAACTGCCCCCACGAGTCAATTACCTCCCAGCAGGTCCCTCTGACGACCTGTGGTGATTATGGGAACTACGATTAATTCAAGATGAGATTTGGGTGGGGACACAGCCAAACCATATCATTATACAACTAGCTGTTTGAGTCCCTGCTTTCTTCTTTTAGGTATATATCCAGAAGTGGAAGTGCTGAATCACATAGCAATTCAATGCTTAATTTTTTGAAGAAGTTATACCATTTCCCACAGAGGCTGCAACCATTTCACACTTCCACCAGCAACGTACAGTTACAAGGGTTCTAATTTCTCCACCTCCTCACCAACACTCGTTATTTTCTGCTTTGATAGTAGCCATCCTCACAGGTGTGCTAGAATTCTTCTTGACGCAGCACTTCAAGCAGCCATTGTCAATCGATCAAAGTTGACAAACGAGATGAAAGCCATTTGTTATTTCAAAAGTGTGATCATATTTCTCTAAACTGATTAAGAAAGCTCAACTTCTTTTCAATGGGAACTTATAACTGTAACTGTAGGATTTACCAGGTATTGATGGCCATGGTGTTACTGGGGTTGTTCACATGGCTGATTGTAATGGGGGCTGTAACAAGGACACCAGGAGAAAGGACAGGAGGGCTGCCAATATGCAGAATGAGTAGGCAGAGATGAGGCCTGAGAGGCACTGCATAAGGTAGCATCGAAGACAGTCCAGGCAAAACACCAAGTCCAGGAACCAGGCAGGACAAATGATGTCCCTACATCCTGACTTAAGTGGTAATGGGATTTTTTTTTTTTTTCCTTTTCTTTCCTCTGGTTTCCTCTCTCTGTCCTTTACTTCTCTATTGCCTGTGAATCCATGGTTTGAATGATTAAAGTTTTTGATATTTCCCCAAGTGCAGGGTTCCAAGCATGACTCGGAATACTATTAACACTGTGGTCCATGTGAATGACACTGCTTGGACTTGTGCAATGCACAACCTGTAGAGCAATATGGGCCAGGCATGCCTAGTGAAATCCAAAAGTAAAATGGCTATCAATATGGTACTGGTCACACAAATTATAGAAGATCCATACAGCTTTTTTTTAAAAAAGAGGATAGCACTTTATATACTGATACAGAAAGATTGCCAAGATGTTGTTAAATAAAAACAACTAGAAAGCAATGGGTATTGCATGCTACCATTTTTGTAAAAGAGGGGAAATTAAATATATGTACACTACACATACAATATCTGCTTGCATGTAGATGAAATATTACTCAAAGTAGACACATTAAGTACAGACACATTAAGTACTCCCTTCTGTGGGACAGGAATTCGGTATTAGGAGATGAGATGGGAGACAAATTTATTTTTTATCTATAGTTTTCTATATATTTTTTTAAATTTTCAACCATGGAAATGATGGAAATATGTTCTGGCTGGGCATGGTGGCTCACGCCTGTAATCCCAGCACTTTGGGAGGCCAAGGTGGTTGGATCACAAGGTCAGGAGTTCAAGACCAGCCTGGCCAAGATGGTGAAACACCGTCTCTACTAAAAATACAAAAATCAGCCAGGCGTGGTGGCATGCACCTGTAATCCCAGCTGCTCAGGAGACTGAGGCAGAGAATTGCTTGAATCCGGGAGGCGGAAGTTGCAGTGAGTCAAGACTGTACCACTGCACTCCAGCCTAGGCCACTGCACTCCAGCCTGGGCGACAGAGCAAGACTCTGTCTTCAAAAAAAAAAAAAAAAAAAAAGTTCCATCATCTTTCCCATGTGCATTCCTGAGCTGTAGAAGGCTAACAGCTTCTTTCCAGACTCCCTGCACCTGGGATGGAGAATAAGGTTCTACAAACTGGATGTGCGTTGAAGGGAGCTATGGAGTGGGAGGTGGGAGTGGGCGAATACCATCCTCCTGCCACTTTGGGCTGTGGTTGCTGGCAAGCAAGGCCACGGGTGTTGATAGGCAATTGTGATGCAGGCCCAGTCACCAGCTTCCTGGGTGCTGCTATGAGGCCGCACCTCATAGAGAGATCGCCATTATATTTCCTGGGAGCTCCATATCTCATGGAGATAACAGGTCCTTTTTGATCCTACTTGCTGATCCCTGGATTGCAGCTCTCATGCTGTTTACCTCAAGGGCTTCACTCACAGCCCCCTAAGTCCCTATATTCCTGCTTACAGCACAGGCTGTAGCTCCCCAGGCAGGTCAGTGCTAGAAGTTGCTGGGGCATTCTGGAATTTGTTCTTGGACACCTACCAGGAATGCACTCCTCTCACCCTTCCAACAGATTCTGTAAGCATTCAGTTTTCAGCATTATAGCCTTTTCTGCTTAAAAGACCTACACTGGTTTCTAGTTCCTTCAATAACCCTGACAGAATTACACATTAAAAATTTAAATAGATATGATCCTTGTGTAGTGCATAAGTGTGACGACTGGGTTTTCCCACTCTTGTGAGGTGTGCCTCCTGCAAGTCTTATGATGTCTGCATATGACTTGTCTGACATGGGAAATAAAATTTACATAAATATAAAAAGTGAAAGTCATCACTAAGAAAAACTTAATTCTCAGAAAAGATTTCTTGGGCAGTGTACCACTATAGATACTTGGTCTTTTCAAAAAAATTCTTATTATCTTGGTAAATCATCAAATATTTAATGAACATCTACTGACTTAATAGATGAGGTAATTTATTATAATAATTTATCTTATCATATTAGAAATAAACATCTATGTGAATGTATGAGAGGTTTTGTGTGTGCACATATGTGTGTGTGTGTGTAAACAGATACAAACTACGTTTCCAATGAAATCTTAGGAGAAGACAAACTCAAATATTTCCTTGTTCTTTGTTTTTATTTAACTCCAAATAGCTAATAACATAAAAACATTTTTAAAAAATCTCCAATACCAGACTATTATTTTTGGTTGACAACATTTGATTATTTAGTTCTTGCTTGTTTCCAACATGTAGTAACAGAATCTATCATAATATCTTTAAAAGTTTGCAGCAGGCTTAAAACCTGAATATTTAGATCCTAATCAAAAACCATGATGTAGTTATTAGTTTTGATTTTAAATACTTTGTCCCCACAGAACTTATTAAAACGAATAACCATAAATAGGCTAGCTATTAATTAGATCTCAATGAAATGCCCACATACAGCACATACATATAGGTAGTATATATGCTTTTATCCTTTACTACTGAAAGTATGATGTACAGTGGAGTTATATCATAAACACATTTAACTTACATTAACTCAACAAATGAGGTCAGTGAAAAGGAAGCCATAAGGAAAATAACATGAAATCCTGTGGCGATCCCACCTATGATGACTGCACACCCTTGAGTAAACCCAGGTGGGTGCTGTCCATCCGCTGGGTGGGTGCTTCACTCCTTGTCAGTTCACATCTGCCACTAGCGGGGCAAGCATCTTGCAGGGCTGATTCTAGTGTTAAAAGGTATGTGCTTTTTTTTTTTACAAAATGGCCCCTAAACAAACACCAACTTCACTTGGTCCTCAAACAAAGAAACAGTCTTTTTTTCCAACATAGGAGGAAAAGCTACTTGTTGTGGATGTACAGGTTTCCAACATGGCACCCTTCTAAAGGGCTTTCAAGGATCATCCTAATAGCCCATTTTACCTATGTACTGACCTTGGAAGCTAACCCCTGAGTATGATGCAACTCCACTCTAATGTAAATTAAAATGCCATGATCTTAAAAATGCCATAATATTGTCAGTATAATTTAATTTCCAGTTTAGTTCCATCTTCACATTCAGCAGTGTGTGTCTGTGGCCGTCTCCTGGTGCCAGCATTTCAGAATGTACTATCACTGGCTGAGAAAAATCTCATGGTGAGAAGAGTAGTGTGTCGTAAGATTTGAACAAAAAAGCTACCAAAGTTGATCAGTCTCAGTATGATTCAGGATATGATTTTCAATTAGCAAACGGTGTGACTGAAGCAGAGAGTGGCTTTGTTTTGCTACACCCAGTGCTCCCAGGAATCTCCTGTGGCCTCCTTTTCATGGGTTTCTACGCCGGCAGCTACACTCTACTTCTTAAACACTTGGCCTTAGCCTGACCACCGCCCCGGTTCAGTTTCTATTTTTAAGAGCACCATTCTAATGGAAATGTCCCTGCCCTGAATTAAGCTGGGACTGTGCACTTTACCACTAGCTAGAGCTGTTATATATCATAGCGTTTAGGTTAATTTGGTAGGTATTGATTTCCTTGACTGTGACTTCGAAACTTGCTTCTGCTTCTTTTAGCCATGTAGGATTTCTACCTGGGCTGTAGATGAGGGTAAAATATCCCATGGAGGACTCCTTCAATAACCACATTTGGAAAATCTGGAAAAAAAGAAAAACTGCTTTTCTTAGGTGAAACAAAATATAATTGCATTCTGTAGAATGGAACAAGGCAATGCTTACGGTAAACACAGGAATCTGCATCGCCAGGCATTTGCCTGGTTGAGGATGTGCTATCAGTCATGCTGCTTCAGCCTAAAGCCACTTGAGTGCACCACCAGGCGCGGCAGGAATGTGCGGCCAGATTTGTAGCTTATTGATTTAAGGGATGTTCTAACGGTTAATGCTGCTAGGCCTCAGCTCTTTATCTGAATGTTTTCTCACAAGGAAGATGGATTACACTGGCAATTCAATTTCTAACAAAATCTCAATATACTTGAAGGAATTCCAAGATTTCTACCGGGAATACCTCACTGCAGTTTTTCCATTGTGGTTTACAGTGCATTTAGTCCAAGTTGTCTTGAGTCTACTTGTTCTATTAGACTAGCTTCGAAACAGAGCAGTAAGATGGGGGTCTGTTTTCCTAATTTAAAAGGGCAAATTTCCAACAGAAGCCATCCTGCCAAACTTGAAAACACAGCTCCATTATTATAGGAGATAGAAAGGGAGGCCAGGGGTGCAGAGTATGTCATACCACATTCCAGTCATTAGAGTAGGTAAAATGTGAATGGATTACTTGAATGGGAACCAATCTATCTCATGGTTCAGAAGTTTAATTTTTAAACTTTAATCTGTACATAATGATATCCAGGAACTATCCTAAAGCTGAGCACTTTAAATAAATATCGTCATTATGTAAGAAAATAAAAGTAGTCCAATATTTTAAGAAAAAAAAATGTGCATCTAACCTCTATTGTCTACTGTGTAAATAAAATAATTTACTAGGGGATTGGGCCTCATCAGAGGAGGCAGAAAGGCTCTCAGAGGCTAGGGGTAGGCAGAGGGAGCTAGCCAGGTGGAAATTCTGTGGCCAGAGGGAGCCTGGAGGGTTCAGAGACCTAAACGAAGGCCAACATAGTGAGAAAAGTGGGAATGAGGAGGCTGGAGGGCACGGGGTGCCCCATCACACCTGGGAAGAATGGATAGGAATTCGGGCTTTATCTGAAACTCAATGGGAAGCTATTGGGGGAGTTTAAGCAGAGTGGGACAGAGTTGAATTGTGTTTTGAAAAAGATGATTCTGGCTGCCAACTGGAGAATGGACTGGAGCAAGTTCAAAGCAGACACAAGATCAGTTTGGAGACTACTGCAGTAGTTCAAGAGGGCAATGGTGGCAGCCCAAACGAGGTTGAGGATGGAGAACCATGGAGGAATTCTAGAGAAATGAAGGACGGGACCAAGTGACAGGTTAGATGTGGCTAGTGAGGGAAGGGGTGAAGTCAAGGATGCCTCTTGGGTTTCTGGCTTGCATAATCAGATGGTGGTGGGAGAAGACCCAGAATAGGAGTAAAACAGAAGATCATCAACTCGGTCTGGAACTTGTGTTTGAGGCACCCGTGAGACTTGCCAAAGGGGAAGTCAAGTAAGTGATAGAATATGGTGACAAGTTTACCTCAACAAATATTTATTGAGAGGACTCTGTTTCCTGGATCGGCCACTTAATACCTGTGTGACCTTAGGTGAGTTATTAAACATCTCTGTCTCTCTCTTTCCTCAACTGTGAAATGGATTTCATAATAGTATCTACCTTATAGGCTGTTGTAAAAATTGGGAGACAAGCGAATGAACACACAAAATACGTCTTAGAAAATCTCTAATACATGAGTATCCAGTTATTTCTGGTTGATGACACTTGATTTTTTTAGTGCATGCCTTTCCCCAACATGAAGTAACGGTTTTTCATGAAATATATCTTTGAAAGCTTGTGATAGGCCTTACACATGTATATTTAGAGCCCAATAAAAAACAATAATTTAGCTAAGTTAATTTTAATTCTAAATGTATTTCTCTCACATAGAAGGGTATTAAAATCAATTACCATAAATAGAGCTGTTAATTTTCTAAAAGATACTCAAACAGGACATATTACATGACGGTGGCAGACATGCCTTTATTCTTTACCACTCACAATACAGAAGTCGATTTGAAGGTCAGTGAAATTACATCGTAAGTATATTTAGCTTAAAAGGATTCAGCTAAATAAGTTAAGCAAAAAAGACATAAAGGAAAATAACATTACATACTGTGGGTAACTCTACCGCGCTGGTAATATGTCAAGCAGTGACAAGAACAGGGCAAGGAGAAAAATATAGCAGGGCATGGGCTGAAGAGGGCCCAGAGACAGGGAAGTGAGGGAAGAATTTGAGTGATGGTGCCATTTGGGTGATGACTTGCAGGAAGGAACAAAGCAGCCCACTGGGAGGGTGTCCGGGAGAAGGGCATTCCTGGCAGAGGGAACAGCAAGTGCTAAGGCTCTGTATGTATGTTCACCAAGAGCTGAACATATGCTAGATGCTGGGGATTTAGAGGACAAAGCCAAAGAACAACAATAAGATAGTCTGTGACCATTACTATGAAGGAAGCAAATAGGGTTCTCTGACAAAAAGTGAATGGGATGGAGGTGTTTTAAAGCAAGGTCCACCAACTAGCGATCAGAAATAACATAATCAGGGTTTTGGGTTGTTTTCTCATCTGTTCCACTCTACTTTAAACTGTGGATTTTGGCTTCATCATATGCATGATTTACTACAATGTCCATTATTGCCAGCATTGCTCAGTAAACTGTCCTTGCCTTTGATTCTCATTGAGAGGTGATGAGAAGGAAGGTGATGTAGGGCAGGTTTTGTTGTTATTTTTGTTGGTTTTCGCTTATTTAATGAACATGTATTGTGAATGGGTGGAGGGGCTCGTGGAGAGGGAGAATCAGCACAGGCTCTCTGAAGCCGTGGCATTCAATGTGAGCCCTGGAAGATGAGAGGCAGCCGGCTATGGATGGAGAAAAGAAGGCTCAAGGTGGAGGAAACAGCACACCTGAGACCCAGAAAGAATTCCAGGGTGGCTAGGGCAAAGTATATGAGGAGGTCCAGTAGGAACATGAGCCTGGGGCAGGCCACAGAGGGCCTTGCAAACAAACCACAGCTAAGAGTCTGGAGCTCCCAGGAGAGAGCTGAGATGGAGATACAATATTGTGACTCAGGTGTACACATGTGGTAGGCAGGCCACACACAAGGAGATTATCTGAAAGAAAGGGTAGTAAGAAGAGGAGAGGGTCTATGACAGCATTCTGGTCAGCTGCTAGAGAGTAGAAGGAAGTGGAAAAGCCAAGGGGAGACACTGTTTGAAGGAGGAGAAACAGATCAACATGTCTAAAGTACATGAGAGGCCAAGGAAGATGAGGACTGAAAAATATCCATGGGCTTCAGCCACACTGAAAACACTGGGGACTTTGGCAAGAGTTGTTTTGAGTTTCCCAGGAAAATCAAAACAGAGACCAAAACGCAAATGCTTTTAAATCTGTTAAGACAGTACTCTCCTGATTTCTAATGTTAAAAGCTAAGGGATATTTGATTATTAGTATTTTATAAGAGGATAATGCTTAAATGTCAGATCTTTGAAGACAGACACTCCTCTGATTTTGTAGGGGACGGGGTCAGTACATCTGTGAAGAAATTTCCATATGCAATATCCTCTGGAATAATAACCCTAATATCTTACTAAGAGGCATCGTAACAAAAATGTGATGCAAGTAAAGTTTCTCTTTAAATTAAATGCTAAAGATTTGCAAGAATATATCATTAGTATAACACTTCTAAGATAACAAGAATCTGATTCATGAAACTGGATTGGTCAAAATTCCAAGAAAACAGATCTGGTGACTGGTCCTTCCATACTTCCCATCCCATCCATCAAACTTGTGATCCATTTATTCTCAAACAGCAGTTCCCTTATTTTGCAAGTCTTCATCCATATTACCATGCTACCAATGATACATACGTTTTACTCTTTCCAATTCAAGACATTTACCCCTGATGTTTCTTCCCAGAAAGTTCCTCCTGTTCTTCACTGTCCAAGCCAGGCATAGAGCACATGGTAGGCACTGCTCAATAAGCTGGATGAATTGGATTTAAAGGTCATAAAATATCTTCCCTCTTCTATCAAGTATCCTGGCTATTCTAGTCCACAGTAACCATTTCACTGTCTACACTTCTACAGAAATTTCAGTCAGATGCATGACATATTTGAGCATAAACAATACATGGAAAAAGTCCTTGTGGAGCCACTTTTCAAAGATAATAAGAATAATTTATAAAACATTATCTATTTAATCTATATTAGATTGCATTATGAATATTTGTTAAATGTGATATTTTAACATGACATCAACTAACATGTATATTTGTTAAACATAAGATGCAAATGTTACAGAGAGGAAGTTATTCTTCACTGCGAGGATCTTATAGGAAAAAGAACATGAGATCATATTCCTGTACAGCAAAGGCAGCTCACTCTGATCAGGGTGCTACTAGGAAGGGTCCCTCAACCCTTCCTAGGGAGGAGCAGGGCTGCGTCCTGGCCACCCTTCTTCAAACTGACAGCTAAGTGGGTGATCTAAGTACGTGTATCCTTGCTATAGAGAGCAGTTCCCTTTCTCCTGCTCATAAGGTTTTATTGTCAGAAACAGGAAGGGTTTCAATGGATTATTTATCTATTACTATTTAGTGACTCCCAGAAACAAGATTCACTATATGCAAAGAGCACAGAAGGAATATATAGGCAACAAGAGGTCCACCCATCAACCATTTGAGAGTGGACAAGTCAGGGACTTCCCTGGACCCCAATTTTCTCATTCAGCCAATGATAATACCTGCCCTGCTTAGTTCACAAGGTTGTTAAGGAAATTAAATGAGATAATGTATGCAAATGAGCTCATAAAGAGATGCATAACAGAACACTTTGAGAGGGACTCTGATGAATTTAAATTTCTTTGCACAGAGAAAAGACTCAGTCGAAAATATTGATTACAATTATACTTAGATCAATTAATTGTATTTAAAATATGCAGCTTTTAAAAATATATAGTTGGCCATCAAAGATGCTGCAATGTATATACACATAGTTTTGGGGAAAAGGCTTTTTTATTTTTATTTTTATTTTTTTTTGAGATGGAGTCTCGCTCTGTTGTCCAGGCTGGAATGCAGTGGCGCAATCTCGGCTCACTGCAAGCTCCGCCTCCTGAGTTCACGCCATTCTCCTGCCTCAGCTTCCCGAGTGGCTGGGACTACAGGTGCCCGCCACCACACCCGGCTAATTTTTTGTATTTTTAGTAGAGACGGGGTTTCACCGTGTTAGCCAGGATGGTCTCGATCTCCTGACCTCATGATCCACCCGCCTTGGCCTCCCAAAGTGTTGGGATTACAGGTGTGAGCCACCGTGCCTGGCCGGGAAGAGGCATTTTTAAAAAGGCCTAGAGCCTTGAATTTGAACCCTGGCATCTGGACAAAAACAAGCAGAGGCCAAAATGACATGATCAGAAAAATTAAGGACCATAAATACCTTTCTTCCTTATTACTCTAATTCAAAATAGTCTGGTAAGAGAGAAAGAAAAATTACATTTCCTCCTGAAAGGCCGGCCCCAATTAAAATTCTAAGTGTCGCTTATACCAAGAGCACTGGTTTATTGGCAGATTATTAAGCCCTGGACCAATGTCACTCTTTTAGACCTGTATTAAAAATGTGGTTTATGTGGTGCAGGGTCAGATCAGTAAAGAGCTGTTAGCAGATGACAGGTTTGATTACCGCTGGCTGCAGGCAAGATGTATGGATCCCTGAGGAACAGCAGCACAGGCTGGTGGGACAGTTTGCTGGAAAGGTCAAGAACAGGCATGTCAGCATCAGGGGACGATGGTAAACAGAAAACACTACAAACTAGCTTTGAGGGGATCAAACTGCTGTGCGGGGACATCTCAAGGTTTATGTTCTAACAGTGTGGGTGAATAATAGCACGCAGAGTGAGAGTGAACAAATGGGCACTGCTCTCATCTTCTAAACATTTCTTTGTGGAATTTGAAGCAGATATACAATCTATACAATAAATCATTGCTGAAACGTGCTTTCCTAAAAATCTCGTAATACGATTGTTGATAAAACATTCTGATTACTTGCATGAAACAATGTAGGGCTCTTATTCCTCCACTCTTAATTCTAACTTGTTACTCCTGTAATTCCCTATCAAATATTTATAATCTTAAAACCAATTTCCAAACAAAGGTTCTTAAGAAAAACATAACTTGAAACACATCATGGGTGATTAAACACTTAGCAAAACCATAATCCTATTCCTGGCTGATGAGGATTAGTCCTTACCTTGACTCTTCAGACTCTGTTTCATCAAAAGATCTAAAAGTTTTGAAAAAGGAAAAAAACAAAAAAAAACACATACGTTGAGTCAATGTTTATGCCAACAAAGGAAAAAATACCCAATATTATTAGATGACTGAATTGGGAGATATTTTTTAAAAGAGCTGTGAGTTTCCACTGAGCCACAGCATGGCTATGCCCCATTCTAAGGAATCTGAAGACTGGAATATTCTTTGATTTCCCTTAAGATTACTTAAAAATCCTCAGGTTTTATTACTACTTTTGGGCTTGTATAATGGAGAAAACATTTCACTCACTGCCATTGCTAATGTCTAAAAAATATATAAACATATATGAAGCCTAACCTGCCTGTAAACACATACAAGTTGGAACAGAACACACTGACAACACAGTATTTGCCAAGTGTATAATTTTTGTTATGTAATAAGTGGAAAGTGGCTCTGAGTAAACAGTGCTCATGAGGAGCTGTGACAGGTGTTTGCAGCCCCGTCATCCAGCAGATGGCTGGGGTTTAACATGACTTTGGGTGTGGCCTGCTTGATTTTCTTGTAGTTAAGTGTGGTTCCTTCAGGCAGTGAGAAAATGGGTAAACCCCTCTCCTGCATGGATTTTCAGAGAGTTTGTGATGATTTATTTCCCTGTAAATGGATACAGTATGCCATGGATGTTCCTGAAGGCCTTTTGAGGCTAGCTCAGCCCACGTCATGTGCTGTTGCTGGTCCAGTGGCTTATTTCAGAGTTAATTCTTCGGGAGAACTTTTCCTAATTGCTGATGATATCAAACCTCTGGGTCCTTGGGTTTAGGACCAATGGGTTTAGACCAATAGATAGGGATTAGGATTTGTAGTCCTGCCACTGGAAGTTCCTGAGAGAGGCAGCTGGACAGTAGAGGAAGAGGACTCGCCTTGGAAGGCCTCGGTTCTGCAAGCTACAAGGCAAGAGATCTTGGGAAAGTCACTAAATTCCTGTGTCTCTGTTTACTCAACTACAAAATGAGAGGAGTTGGATCAAATCATCTCTAAGATCATTCATAACTTTAAAATTATATGAATATGTGTACCACCAGGATATGAATTTTGCTCGAGTTTCCACTAATAAATAAGCCCATAACAAGTTATCTAGATTCATAATTCCCATCAAGTAACATCATTCTATGTAACAGTGTAATTGAAAAGATTGCTTCCTTGAGTCTAAACATGGATTACCGAACCATGGCCACTTGGCCGCAAGATGGCCATGAGGACTTCAGAGGAATTCTTTTAACCAAAAGCAGGGGGCGAGCGAGTGCTGTAGCAAGCCAAAAGAGTGGGCGCGGCCAGCGGGCTACTCGGGCATCACTCTGGGCTATTTGTTAGATCAACTGGTCATTGAAGAGTAATTTAAAATACACATCCAATATGCAAACATGATTCTTACCCACAACTTTCTGCCTTTGGTAGAGAGGGCAAGTGTCGCACATTTAGGAAATCAAGAAACAGTTTGGGAAGTTCTTCATTTTCTAAAATGACAGCCTGTGAAAGCAGAAAACAGAATTAGAAACTGAAGTGAAGTTTGCTAGGCGATCAATCAAATGAACTATTTCAAAAAGTCATAACCGTCCATCAAAGTTCTTACCAGCAACATTCCTCACAGTCAAGATGAGGAGTGGTCTCTGTTTTGCCCACCAGGAATTCAGGCTGACACACATGCTAAGGAGTGCCGGCAAATCCTGCAGTTTATCTGTTCTTTCATTCAACTGGCATTTATAGAGCACCTACTACACTAGATGCTGACTAGGGGACAAGACAGTGGGGAGCCAGGTAGAAATGGTTCTTGCCTTCATGGAGATTCTAATCCAGAGTGAATATTTCAAAACCTGGCAACATCAATAATACTGTTAAGATATGTATATCAAATTTTCCTTACTGAGTGATAAAGTGGTCTGATATACATTATCTATACGTGTGTGTGTGTGTGTGTGTGTGTGTGTGTGTGTATCTCCCCACAGGAGACCACTACTATTTAGGAAATACGATAAATTATTTTTTAACTGGAAGATTTAGTCAAGAACCCTCAACTATCACCTGTTTTGGCATTAGAATCAACTGACATTTATTGCCATTTGGACAGCTCCACTTAAAGGGTCAGTAACAACTTTACTGCTAAGTGTAAATCAGCGTACACGCTAAAAAAAAATCTAGAGTTCTTCCATTTAGTGAGCTCTGCTACATAGCTGGCATAATGGCATAACCATGTCAGTACTCAGAGATCCAGATTATGCAATGTCAAGGAGAAATCTGACAAAGAAGTATGTATCTTCATAACTATGTATTTTTAAAGTCTACCAGAATATGTGAACTGAATATAAGTTTGCCACCTCCCCCTCCCCCTCTTCCAAAAGACCACAGGAGAAAAGCATCAAAGGTTTTATCATAATCTGTGACTTCAATACAACTATTCTTAAGGGTCATTTTTCATAACTTACCGTGGGTAAATTTTGTCCAATAAGTACATGTTGTTTAAAGAACTATGAGAATCAGTGGTGAAATATCATTCACACAACTGATCAGGAATACTGCGTAAGGGTGGTGCATAAGATACATAACAAGTAACAAAAGTGAGGTGAAATTATGTACCTTGTAGATACATAGTTCTGTATCACATCTTGTTCTTAGCCATGGTTCACATACTGAGTGGCCCCAATTTCTCATCAGGTTTTGTAATACTGTTACCCAGTTCGGGTCATACAAATGGAGTGGGTAACTATACAGGTTGCCAGTCCTCCTAGGCTGCCCTCTGTCCCACACTAGAGCAGAGCCCTCCTGGTGTTCAGTCCCTGGAGAGGGGTCATCTAAAGAGCCACCTCCACTGGGGGCTGCTACTGTTCTTTACACAGCTCACCGTTCCCATGGAAGCTTAAGGAATAAAAGAGAAAAGAAAAAATTGGGGTGTTATACTTTATTCATTAAATAATAATTTACTGGGCATCTATTATGTTAGGCACTGGGACATGATGATAAATCTTACAGGTCCAGTGGAGCATGGGCTGAAGAAAGCTAGCAATGAACAAGTAAACACACACACTAAACAACAACTTAAACTTGCCTTGGAATATAGTGAGATAGAATCGAAATAGCGTATCACTCTCTAAGCGTTTTCCCATCTACCAATGCATTCATCCGTCCATCCCTCTGTCCCTCTCTCCATCCATGTGTGTGTATGTGTTTACTTTCTCCTGGTTATAAAAATAGAAAAGTAAAAAGTTCAGAAAATAAAGAGAAAAAAAAACCTCCTTTGTCCAGAGGCATAATTTCATTACTATTTCAATTAAATTTCCTTAAATCATTTCACTTTCATCTCAGTTTTTACCTATTCAAGGAAATTTTTTTGGTGCCCAGAGGTCATTATTTCAGTGCCTGTAACTCAAAAAGTTCTAGGAATCATCACACATATAAAAACTCCGAGGTATTTTGGCTGTGACACGTTTCAATGATTTTTTTTTTCTAGATATCTGTTTAAGAGGATGATACAATACTTATTTGAATAATAAAGCCTAATGTTGTAACACATGCAGACCTGTTCCCCCAGGCAATAGTTTTAATTATCTGTACAAGTGGTAGCTTTCAGATTTAAAAAAAGAGGGGAGGGTATAACATTCTTATCTCCACCCCCACCTTCTTAAAATAAATTAAATCAATAACAAGTGTGGGACACTTTTAATGACCTGAACTACTTAATTTCCAGGATCTTTAGACATGTCATCCATCACTGCAGTATGGAGGAAGACATCTCTTGAGTGTTCAGGGGGTTACTTAGGTTTTATTAATGCAAGATTTAGGGAATTTTAACAAGGTGAATTGTTTATTTGCCTTGACAGATCGGCTTACAATGCACTGGCTACATCTACAGCATGATCATTAATGACAAAAGACAGGCAAAAAGCTGTTTACACTGCAACACAGGGATGGGAATTAATCCTGCTCAGCCTCCTCAAACAGAGTTCTCCAAACAGATGATCACATTGCTTTACGTAAGATATACTGGCAAAAGCAATACAGAAAACTCCAGAAATCTGCGTGAATTTACTTTGCTAAATTTTCACCGAATATTCTCAAATAATATTTTCCATAAAACAATGACCAATATGTACTTTGGGATTTATAGTTTTAGAGAAGGCAGCATTGAGAGTTAGTTAAGCATTTAGTTATGTGGGCAGGAATATTTCCTAAGCTCTGTTTTAAAAGCTTGGGAGAAAAGAACTAATACTTCAGAGATAAAGTAAAATATAGAAGAATTTACCTAATGTAATATATTATGTACAAATGACTGTCATCAATTGGTACAGAGATACAAAAGAGGAATTAAATCTTTTTGTTCATACACACATGATCTTATTCATGAGAAACTGAACAGTAAGGCTGGACCTCACAAGTGTTCCATTTACAACTTCTTCAGTTTCTTGAAAGGCTTTTGCTCTGAAGGAACAGACCCTTCTTGAAGCTGTACCCTGGGTCATCCTATAGAATAAATATGTCAGTTTGGTTTAAATCTCTCAACTTTGCTCAACAATAAACTCCTAAGTTTTAAAAAATCAAATTTTTGAATATCAAATCCTATCTCCCTATTGTTTTAGATTGTTTATCTTTATTTTTGATTGATATCCAATGGTTAATCACTTTCATTCTTTAGAGAGGCAGTGTGGTGTAGGAAGTACGTGGGCTTTCAGGAAGACCTGAGTTTGAATCCTTTCTCTTTCTATATTAAAATTAGGTTATTGTGAGGATTAAATGTCTCCAAGAATCTCTGATACACAATTAGCAATGGAAAGATGCTAATTCTCTTGAGTATTGCTGTTGTATTAATTTCCATTTTATCCATTTTGAAGTTTGGATAATTGTTCATCGAGCAAACAGAGCTTCTTGGCCCTCTATATTTCAGGGATCTTTTTGAGTATCAGATAAAAGCTGAGTATCCTGCTTGCTGGAAAACATACACACATCTATAATTGTGCTTTCAGTGGCAGGGGGTTTGCAGACCCCTGACAGCCCAGCCAAGAACACCTGCTTTTAGCTTAGACAGGGCAATAGCACTCACTGCTGGGCTCACTTTTCTTTGGCCTGGAGCCTGATGCACTGTCGGCCGGTGCTGTGTGCCAGCTCCCCAAAGGACACGCTGGCCTTCTTGTTTCAGTTTTCTATCTCTTTGTCAATTAGAATCCCACTGGAGGGTATGCTGCCTTGCTATTAGAATTCATTAATGCCTTCAGCTCTGGGCTGAGTTGAAAACATTTCGCACTGAGGCTACTGTAGTAAAGGATTCTTTCTAATACACCAAAATCTATTGCTGCACCGATTCTAGAGAATAATTCATATTCATGATTTCCATGTCTTCTATATATTATTCTAAAATGCGGCAGTCAGTGGTGTGGGGGGTTCCCAAAATTAACAAAACATTAAGGAAAGTATGATTTTCCACTCTATCGTTGCTGGGTTAGAGCACAGCTGATGAAACGCTACCATGCTGCCCCTGTTATAAGAGGAGCATTCTGAACTGCAGGGTAGCGATGGGATCAGGCCCAGTGCTAACTACTTAATCACCCAGTGACTCTGATGGTGAAGTTCTGACACTGCTCATCCCATTCCTGGATGCAAGTTGGCACACATGGCCTGTCAACTAATTTATGTAGCAAAACATCAATAATTCAAAATGAATGTGACAAGTTTGGAGAAAAAGCTAGAAATAAATCCCAATAAATTTTACAGGTATACACACAGAGTGAAATACTATGAGAGGCACAGATGCAAGACAGAGAGTAGCTGTTTATGTGCGAGAATCATGGGTCTCAAATGGTAGGTCTGCAAGAAGTGTTCCTTCCACGTGGTGTCAAATGAGCTGAACAGTTCTCTCACCCCACTTAAGGCAATATTATCAAGCACCCCCTGCCACCACAAAAGAGAAATAAGAATAAGCCTAGGAAGAGCTAGAGGCAGGCAATGAAAATAACTAAAAGATTTCAAAATAGTTTCCATAAAAACAAGTCATCCAATAGTGGGTACCAAGAATGGAACCAGGCAGTGGAAAGTCAAGGGGATAATGACCTTTAAATTAACTAACTGTTCTGTTAAGGAGGGTGGCCACTGGTTATCCAGCATTTTCAAAGCTGCTGGAACAAGAAGAAAGTACTGTCAAAACTAGCAAGGAAGGAGTCATTTTTTAATTGAAGCATGTGCAATAAAAGTAGTAAAAGTGACACAGTATGAAAAGAATAGGCACTGAAGAGCATCAGAATATCCTGGACTCTAATAGACTTGCAGATTGGAGATGGTATAGAATTAACAGAGAAATGCACTAAAGAAATTTCCATCCAATCTGTCACTTAGGAATATAGGAAAACCAAAAATCAGGTTATTATTATGGTGCACGTAGGAAATGGGGTTAAATGAAAGAACTATTACAGGTGTGTGACAGGCTATTTGACTTACTTCGATATTACTACATCCAACTCTGATAAATAGTAAAACTGGGCAATAGAGTGTATTTTGTAAAAAACAAAAAAAACATTATTTTTCTTTACACAATGTTACTCACTCTTGTAAGAATAAATGACTTTCTCTAAAGCAGACCAGATATTTCTTCAGAAATATCACTTTAAATGAAGAATTTTTAAAAATGTAAACTCTATGAAAGCATTTATAAAAAACTTCCTGCATTGGGGCAGAAAAACAACAGCATTATCACCAACAGCCCCTGTAAGCTCAATGTTTACTCCAGAAGAAATGTTTTTATTGAAAAGGTGCAATTATCATCACGTAACACAAATCACAAAATCCCAATTTTTCTACCTTATCAGCTTTATAAAATCATGTTCCCAAAGGATACCACTGATTAGTTGCACATGTTCTTTCTGTGACATCCCAAATACTTAATTGTCAGTTATCTTTTCTTCTTCAGTAAGTAAAATGTAGTCACAAAATTACAGAGGGACTTGTTCTGCCCTAACCTTCGTGAGATGCCATCATGCAGTGGAAAACACTGGTAAAATATCACAAGATAACGCCGTCCGACAAGGGAGACATATAAACACTGTAATGATTTCCCACGAGTTTCCATTTTAGAAAATTGTCACTAAGGCGAGCATAAACGGTGACACATCTCCACTGAGAACACGGTGAAATCGAACGCTGGCATTCTAGTTAGGTCCAAACCTACCCAGCAGCCAATTATAACAGGAATGGAACATCTTGTTGAAAACTTGGACAAGACCACTTTGCTAACCTTCTAAGATCATAGCACAGGGCTGTGTTGTTTTCACTGATTTGATCCTTTCATTCCCTTTTCAACACACACACACACACACGCACACACTTCTTCCCATTGTCTATCAGGGTTGTTATAAACTGTAGGGAACCTCTTTGTCACAAAAGCTAAGGTACTGAACTAAGTCAAGAGGTTTACAAGAGCACTTTAGGCTCTTTCTCCATTCCATCTAGTTTGGTTTGAAATGTCCGGCTGCTGGGGTGACAAAGTTCACCACTGTAGCTTTTCCTCTCTTCACCAGGAAAGATGCTTCATACCATATCTACTTCAGAGATATGGCTAAAAACAGGGAGGCAGAAAAATCAATACCTCCTCACTGCAGTAAATGGGCTGCAGTGTCACTGTCCTCTGGGACCCAAACCTAAGAGCTCACAGAGGCTCTGTAGTCCTCAGTCTTCTACTTACCACTTCCCTGCACGTGGTCAAAATTTCACAAAATGAGCCATAATCAGGTTAGCAAAGGAACACTTTTAAAAAGGCAGCCAGTAGGCCGGGCATGGTGGCTCACGCCTGTAATCCCAGCACTTTGGGAGGCTGAGGTGGGCGGATCACCAGGTCAGGAGATCGAGACCATCCTTGCTATCACGGTGAAACCCCTTCTCTATTATAAAATACAAAAAAATTAGCCAGACGTGGTGGCAGGTGCCTGTAGTCCCAACTACTCGGGAGGCTGAGGCAGGATAATGGCGTGAACCCGGGAGGCAGAGCTTGCAGTGAGCCGAGATTGCGCCACTGCACTCCAGCCTGGGCAACAGAGCAAGACTCTGTCTCAAAAAAAAAAAAAAAAAGCCAGCCACTAAACAGATTTAAGAAGGATCCTGACCACCTGAAAACTAAAAATCAGATGTGCTCTGAAGAACCCACTGTACCATGCATTCCCCTTTTTGTGTGTGACACCATTTGCAAGATGTGTCTAGCCTGTGCCTTGATAAAAACTGCACTACTCAAGGAATTCAAATGGACATCTGCTATGGTCTCACAGGGCTTTATAGAGTATCTTGCAAGAAATCTGAGGACCTGCACTGAACGCTGAATGCCAAAAAGGGCCTATTTAAAATAATAATGAATCTGTGCAAAGAAATAATATAATTTGGCTTAAGATTTGGAAAAAAAAAAAAGGAATACATTTCTGATAATGTGGCTAAAAGGAAAAACTAACCATGGAACAAAAGAAACTGGAAAATGAATAGTCTTTGGAGCTATTTTAATATCAAAGCTTACATTCTGTGTTTTTCTGGAATCCAATCATATAAAAGTATTTGTTTAGCATCTACTAACTACAAGCATTATGCTGGGGACACAATGGTTAGCCCAAAAAATATAGTCCTGTCTTCCCAGGGTTTACCATTGGGTAGGGAAGATGAATGATGATTCACAGCAACGAATGTGAAATTACAAACTGAATTAGTACCTTAAAGGGGAGTAGCTAGTTTCCTTGATCATTAGTAACAAAGCACCCCTATTAACCTGTAGGGTGAAGGAAAGCTTCCCTGGGGAAGTGACCCTTGAGCTGGGACTTGAATGAGCTAATGAGAATAATGTGAGTAGGATATTCCAGCTTGTTCAAAGGCCTGTGGAAGGTAGAAGCATGACATTAAAAAAACCAAAGAAGGCCACAGAAACTAATAAAGCTAAGCAATAAAATGGGGGCACCTAACCTGGAGAGGTTAGGAAGGGCTTCTGGATCATGTGAAGGATTTTTTTCTTTTCTCTGTAGACTTGGGAGTCATTGAGTGATCTTATGTGGGTGGGTGGTAGATGGGGTATCTCACTGTACATGACACAATCTGATTTGTATTTTGACTACAACTACAACATATGTAGTAGTGTTCATCAGATCCAGGGACCATGCATTAAATCCTCTCTTTGGCTATCTCTAAACTGCTTCTTAACTAACTCATTGAGCTAATTTTAATGATCATATTTTTCATTTCATATTAGGTCTCTCTAGCTTCAAAACTACTGTTCAAATTATGTATTGGTTCAGAGTCATTCATTCATTCATTCCCCAAATATTTACTGACATTTACTACATGCATAATAGCACTATGCTACATAGTTTAATTCTTTTTTTATTTAATTTTATTGGAATATTTTATCTTTCCCAATATTTTTCTATTACATTTATAAACTTAATTTATTCCACAGATATATTTAAGGGAGCCATTGAAATTGGCTCAATTAAAATACATTCTTGATTTTCCTTGGATTTTAAATTTATCTTAACATCTCAACTAATTCTTACAAATATATAAAGACTTTCAGACTAAGAAAGGCAACACATTCCATTAATCTTTCTATTAAAACAACAACAACAACAACAAAACGACTGGGTGCAGGGGCTCGCACCTATAATCCCAGAACTTTGGGAGGCCAAGGCGGGTGGATCACTTGAGGTCAGGAGTTCCGGATCAGCCTGGCCAACATGGAGAAGCCCCATCTCTACTAAAAATACAAAAAATTAGCTGGGTGAGGTGGCACGTGCCTGTGATCCCAACTACTCAGGAGGCTGAGGCACAAGAATCACTTGAAACCAGGAGGCAGAGGTTGCAGTAAGCCAAGATGGCATCAATGCACTCCAGCCTGGGTGACACAGCGAGACTCTGTCTCAAAAAACGAAACGAAACAAAACAAAACAAAAAACAAAAGGATCTGGACTCATAACATTTCAAAACCTGTTTGACAACTTCTGAACAGCTCAATTCTTTTCAGCAAATGACTGGGTATAATTACTTTAAAGTCACATATTATACATATTTGATCCATTTAAATTACCTGTGTATTGAATAAAAATGCACTTCAATTACACATAATAGATAATGCCAGGATTTATAAGGCATTTTCTGGATGATGGAAAAAAAAATCCAAACAAATTTTAAAAACAATCATAGGCTGGGCACGGTGGCTCACACCTGTAATCCCAGCACTTTGGGAGGCTGCAGTGGGTGGATCACTTGAGGTCAGGAGCTTCCGACCAGCCTGGTCAACATGGTGAAACCCTGTCTCTACCAAAAATACAAAAATTAGTCAGGTGTGGTGGTGGGCACCTGTAATCCTAGCTACATGGGAGGCCGAGACAGGAGAATTGCTTGAACTTAGGAGGCAGACGCTGCAGTAAGCCAAGATCGGGCCACTGCACTCCAGACAACAGAATGAGACTCTGTCTCAAAAATAAATACATAAATATATACATACATACATACAATTATAAACTAGCTATGTACCTGTAAGCGAAACCTAAGATCAGGAGACTACAGTATTTAATATTAGTATTTTACAACAAGTGAACCAAAACAGATTTAATAATTCAAATAATGTGGTAAGGCATTTAGTTAAATACAAATTATAGAATGGAAATGCTGTTTTACTACTTTATAGAAGAAACAGTAATCAGAACTAGGCTTATAAAATGTTCCCTACAGATAGCCTTAGGAGACTGGTTTTTAATAAAAGATTTACAATTAGCACAGCCCATATGTGTTGATGAACTGATGTTTTTAAAGTGTTTAAGATGCTTTAAAACAATTTGCTCTCTCAGGCCCCTTAAACATTCCCCCAACTACCTAGTTTATTCAGCATTCTCTTTCTTTACGTACTGTATGCACACTTTGACCCAGCTCCAGCACAGCTGGGTTTCAAATGGTATAGTCTAGATAGATGAGGCCTTTCTAGGTATATATATTCTTACTGTACTATAGTTTAGATATAGTATACTAGGCTAACATCATTTTTTTAAATGAAGACTTCCAACACCATTTTATATTTGTTCAGTTATAACACTATATTTAGTCACCTGTTTAAATGCTACAGTAATGTAATTATGTTTTACATGAATTTAGGAACCCTCAATGAGCAAACTTCAAAGTGCACAGTACTTAGTGGGAAAATAGTGGGAAATGGTTAGAGGGTGTGACAACAGACTTATAAGATATGTAGCTAGTCCTCAGAGAAACAATGTATGAAAAGTGGCCCTTGTGGAGATGGCTCATAGGCTATAAAATAAAAAACATATCTATAAAGAAAGTTAGGAGGAGGTGCTTGGCCTCTTGGCTGCAACAACAACAAAAAAACAGTCAATGAAATTCTTCACTAAAATACACAGGTAGGAAGAGTAGCCTACTGGAACAGAACACAATAGCAAGAAAGATGAGAAATTAGGGCTGTCTGCACATGGGTGGTAAGGACTACACAGGTGGTCCAAGCTGGAACCTGTTCCCTGAGTTCAGGGAAAGAAGAACATATGTATGCTAGCCCTTCTCCCAAATCTAACATTGAAATGAATCCTTCTATAACTTGGGAGTTAAATTACAGACATTTATTCAGGGACCTATACACAAGAATGAATATACCCTTTTCTGGGAGTTTTCCAGATTACACCAGTCTTTTTGCATCTACGCAAGATCCAGTCTTCCCTTCTTCTTTACTAATGGAATACCAATTTTCTTGGGGTATGTGGCAAGCTGCCAAGCTAAAAATAACAAAGAACAATATCAAAAACTGATGAAAATTATATATCCTGCCCCACTCTTCCCCCAACATTTCCCAACAACACCCGCCCCCGCCACCCCACCCGGTCCCTTAGCATGTGACACAGATCTAGCCAACAAAACGTCAGAAGAAGTGACTGGATGGGAAAAGTCAAAAAGCTTCCTTAAAGTGACTGGTCAGGCTGCAAGTGGCCCCCATCATTTTGCTCATTTCTTCACCCTTTTCCTCCTTCCTCTTGGCTAGAATATGGGCATGGTCTTTGAGCTTAGTTGTCATCTTGTAATTATGAGGAAAAGGCCAAAAGAATCAAGGAAATGCAATGATAATCTTGAGCCAGTGAGCCAAAACCCACAATTACCTACCACTTTCCTTCTCAGAGCTTAAGGTTAAAACTCACTTTTAGTTAAGTCCTTGGATTTGGCTTGTTACCTATGGTGGAACACATAAACCCCTACTGATAGAGCCCTCATGCCTCTGCAGATTGTAAAGTCCTGTTTTTGGCCCATAGAACAGAATACTAAGTAGCATGATTGCTACAAAAAGAGAGAGAAAGAGAAAAGAAAAAGAAATTCTGATATTCTATTTTTAATTTACTGCTTTAGTACTGGGTAGAACACTTAGGGGAAAAAAGAAAAAATAATGTTGATATGCTATTTTTAATTTACTACTTTTAAAAAGTCCATAACACAAATAATAGCATATGAAAAATAAAGAAGTAATTAGGTTCATGCACAGTCTATAAAAAGAAAAGGCCTAATACATAAAAAGTTTGTAAACCTAACTCAGCAGGTGCCAAGAACACCCATTACAGGACAGTAAAGAAATCAAGAATATAGGTAATGAGATGAACCTAAACAAAGAAAAATGTAAGCTGATTATCTAGAAAAATATCCTCCCAAATTGGGTCTTTTAAACAAATCATAGACTGTATCCCCATGGAAATGGAGTGTTTTGTTAAACTTACTTTACAAAAGAAATGGCCAAACCATTGTAGAATAAGCCACAGGGAATAATTTAGCATTGGCTGGTGGAAAAAAAATACAATTCTACTTTAATAGGTCTTTTTAATCACAAATTTTATGATGATTTAACAGCCTTCCATTAAGAGCAATTAAAGGGAGATAGCAAGGATTTACACTAATATTCTAGCAAGTTAAAATGTCTACATACATCTTCGAGCAAACGTTTCCTATCTTGAAGTTCTTAGCTGAGTTTGAGGGAGATATACTAATTTAATTAAAAAATAAAAAGCTGGAAGAAGTGCCTCTGGTATCTCAGGATCAAGTTTTTGAATTCACTTCTCCTCCCTGCCTATGGTTATCCCTAGTACACCCCCGACTAAGGAGCCAGACATCACTGGGGCTGGGCAGAGGCTCAGGAGACACAAAGGTACTCCTAAAAACAACAGAGAAACCAACAACCTAGATAGCTTGTCAGGCCTATTTAACCACTCTAGTTGGCCAGACAAACCGTACCAGGCAGTGGTCTACTCAACCACCCTCACCTCAGTCTGTTCCAACTGTGTCCTGCAAAGGGGGGCAGGGAAGTACCTGGGAACACCTGACAGGCATGCTCCTTTTTCCTGAATAATTTAAAGAAAGAGAACATTTTCTTACATGGTTTTATTTACATTATGATTAACTTCTCTTTAAAAAGCTTGTGTTTTATATGTAATCCACTTGTGTTGTAACTTCCTAGCCCTTTAATGCATGCACACAGGCCAAAGAAAGTATTTGTTCTATAGACTTGGTATGCAAACTCATTTATTCAGATCTCAAAAAGCACTATCTCTGTGGGCCAATAAGTTCCAATAAAGGCCTTCTGTGCAATGGTGTTGCCCCGCTACTATTGACGAGACTTCCAATCTACTGACCCAGTACTTTCTGACTCCCATTAGCTCCCTCTAAATTTTCTGCCCTCTTGTCCAGCTTAAGGAGCTGTGATCTACCATCAGAATCAGTCCCCTGAACCACCTCCAAACCCATCAGCCTCTCTCCCTCTGCTGTACTTGGGACAGCTCAGTTCTGGCTGAATCCCAGCAATCTCTCATTCATGCCTCTACCCAAGCTGCTAAATACTGAGAAAAATCACGGAATACAAAAAAGACTGGTTTCACTTTAAATTTAAGCTCTTATCCTCAAAATATTGTCCAGAAATCTTGTTACTTTTCTCTAGAACTGTAGTTCTCAAACTGTAGCCAGCATCAGAACTGCCTAGAGGGCTTGTTAAAACAGTTTGCTTGGTCCAACCCAGAGAGTTTCTGATCTAGCTGGTCTTTGGTGGGGCCAAAGAATTTGCATTTCAAATAAGTTACCAAGTTGCTAGGTGATGCTGAAGCTACTGATCCAGGAACCACACTCGAAAACTACTGCTCTAGAAGAATCAGCCTTTACCCATTTTCAAAACTTATCCTCTTCTCCTTTTATCTCCCTCATCTCTTCTTCCACCCTCTCTCCCAGCTGATAACCACTCTTCACACTTCAGAGAATGCAGAAGCCACCTGGCTTGATCCTCCTCATCTTTATCCCAACAACTCTACCTATACTGCACTTCCATCGATCTTCTCCTTCTTCTGCTATAGCGGAGAAAACGTCCCTCCTTCCATCAGAAGCCAATTCCTGCATCTCTGCTCTGGCTCTCAGTCCACTCCTTGACTTTCTCAAATATTCATTTCTTTAGTTATTTTGCTCTTCTTTCTCCTAGTTATTCACTAATCCCATCCATCCATCCATCCATCCACCCACCCATGCATTTACCTATCTGTCTCTTCACCTTTCCATCTCTGTTGAATCATTCCTATCAGCACATAAACATGCACTCTCACTGAAAAACAACAGGAAAAAAAAATCCCTCAGAGGCTACAGCTCATTTCTCTGCTCTTCACGGCAAAAGTTTTCAAGAGTGTTCAACTGATGCTTTCCCTTTCTTATCTCCAGTTCCTTCACTCTTTCATGCTCTGCAAATTGGCTTCAGCTTCCACCATCCTCAGCTTGCCATGGCCACAGGTCTCTTTTGGGTTGCTAAATCACTTCTAACCTCACCTTACTCAGCTTCTGAGCAGTCACCACTCACCCTGACAACCACCCTCCCACTTCTCTTTTTTCTGTGACTCTTCGGGTTTGTTTCAGATCACATTCTCACTCTCCTTTGTAGCCTCTCCCTTTTCTATCTGACCTCAAAATGTTGGGACTTTTCAAGGCTTAGCCAGCACCCTCTCCCTAAGTCCACCAACTACCATGGATTTTAAAACCTTAAGGCTGATAAGGTGAAAATTCACATCTCCAGGCTAGACTTCTTGTCTGGGATCCAGACTCATCAAAACTAAATACCTATTTAACATCTCCACTTGAATTTCTTACAGACATCTGCAATTCAAAATGTCCAAAGCAGAACTCAGTATTTCTTTGAACAATTAAAAAACCTACCTCTCCATGACCCATCACTGTCCACTTTCCTCATCTCTGCCAATGATGGCCACATACACCCAGCTTCCTCCTTTCTCTCAACTCTGACAACCAGCCTATCACAGCATCCTCTGGAGCTCCTCTTCCACTCATTCTTACTCTCTGGTAACCTCTTTCTTGTTCCCTTATTTGTTTCCTTCAGAGTGCTAGCAATTATTTCCTTGATAGGTTTACTTGGCTTCTGTCCACTGAACTCCAGCTCCAAGAGGGCAGGGGTGAGTCCGCCTCCTCATCACTGTATCTCTGCAGCAAAGAAAGGGCTCTGAATGCATGACGGTTGTTCCAGAGGCAGAATCAGGGCCAAGAAAGGCTAAATAGTGAGAAAGCAAACTTTGGCTTAGTATAAAGAGAAACTTTATAGCTGAAGTCTCCTCATGGAATGCTCTGCTTTGGAAGGCAATAGATGCCACTGCAGCAAGTGTCTGACCCAAAGCAGCTGGAGGCCCAGTTCACATGAATGCTGAAGCAAGAACTTAGAGACTGATAGGAAATTAAGCAAGGGATTTGCTGAGGAAACAATAATAGCATCTAATATCTTCATAACGTTTTATGGCTTGCTAAGTGGCCTCACATATAATGGGTCGCTTAATCCTCTCAACTACCTTTGAGGTAGATAAGCTCAAGAGCACTTTATAGATGGAAAAACTGACTCTGAGATGTTAAATGACTTGCATTTCTTCTTAATTAACCAAGCCCAGATCCACCAAGTGGACAATCTCTGTGTCTTTGGGCAGGAGAGTTGAGAATCCAGGTCTTGCGCTCTCCCTGAAGTGCTCCTAAGAGTCCTTCTCTCACCACCTTCTGGTCCTTCAATGGTCAGCTGTTCCCCCTCATCCTCTGGCCCAGAGCAGGACCCACATTGCCTCTCTCAAGCTCTGGTGAAAGGTCATGCTGTGGCTGACTATGTACATAAGACTTAACCAAGGAGGATGCCACAGGGAAATAAATGAACACCGTCATGACATGAGATGATATGGTTAAAAGTTACCACAAAATAAGCCATTGTTCATCTAAATCTTGGGAAAAATAATCCAATCAGAACAGTAATGCTCTCGCTTTGTATCAAATGGACTCTGCTACCCAAAGAAGTCCCTCTCTGACCTCTTTATTATGGCTCATTACAATCTCAACTTCAATAAGGACAAAAAAGAGAAACTAAAAACAGCTTGTTCACTATACCTTTTTTACTTTTTTCTTTGTTTTTATTTGTTGACTAAACTTTTTAATGCATAAGGAAAAATGCAGGCTGAAAATTAGGTTAATTTGTCTTTAGCTTTTAAATCCTATTATCCTAGTAAGTGCTAAAAACTCATGTCAAAATTGCAAACATTTCCTGACTCTTTTTACACAGCCCACTACGTCTTCATTTCTAATAGAGGAAAACAGCTACTCGCTAAAGCAATCTGTCTTGAGTACAATTTTGCAGCTGGAATATAACTGAGTCAGACAGCAATCTGAACTCTCTTAAAGCATAACTTCGAATAATGCAGTGAGAAGAAGCTTCCCAACTGCGATAACTTTTCTTGTTTTGTCTCACTGATATTTCCTTATGAGGGTTTTTGGGTCAGAGTAAACTCCTGAGGACTAATTGACATACCCTTTGAAACTAATTACATTAAACAGCAGGTGCCCACTTCAAGTTTGAGCAGGAGAATGCGAGACGTTCAGGGAATTCAGTGCAGTTGGGGTTAATGCTCTCATTTTTTAGGAGCTTCTTTAAGCTTAGATATCCTCTGCTCCATTAACTGTGTCATTTATGTAAAGAAAAAAGAAGGATCAATCTGATAGATTGAAGTTTAAAAGTAAAAAATGCAGTGCAGTGGATTTTTTTTGCTGTATTATAGCTATTCTAAGAATACAGTCTGAAATGCCTACATACTTTTAATTACATAATATGTTAGCCAATCATATTTTCAGGGAAAAAATCTGCTATTCAAGTTACAGCTTCCAACAGATTGCTGTGATGATCATATGGCACATAAGAGGGGAGCAAGCTACAGAGAGAAGAGTGATGGATCTGTGTCTGTGACTGAACTCTCCATCAGTAAACCCAGTTTTGATAGCATAGGCATTTCTTCACTAATTAATAGAAATGATTACTCTGGAAAAAAAACATTGATGCTGATGTTACAGTAAACCAACAAATATCAATTATTCTTTAGTGGCCTTCTGTTAGTAATCTGATGACTATCACAATAATATGAATATTTAGCAAACCTAAAAATACACCTTTTCAAACATACCAACTTCACTCTAAATATAAATAGAAGCAATACAGTCATAGTTTTAAAATATTTGCTCAGTGTCTGGGCAACACATAGTGAGACCTCATCTCTACAAATTTTTTAAAAAATTAACAGGGCATGGTTGCACATGCCTGTAGTCCCACCTACTCAGGTAGCTAAGGCGGGAGGATTGCTTGAACCCAGGAGGTCGAGGCTGCAGTGAGCTATGATCTTGCCACTGCGCTCCAGCCAGGGCAACAAGATGAGACCGTGTTTCAACAACAACAAAAATTTTTCACTACTTTGTTGGTTATATTTGAAGGATTTTGATAAAGTCTGAATAGCCAGTCATTCTAACACTGTAAGCTAACTCCGAGTCCTGGCATAAGTCTGCTCTCATCAGTGACTCCAATGGAGTTGATTTTGAGATAAACAGTCTAAGGTAAATGGTTTATATTTTATGCAGATGGTATATGGTATAGGTAAATATTCAAAAATGCTTAAAAATTACAGGTTCTAAGTGTCTTAAGACAGAGAAAGAACAAAAGAGAAGAGAAATTATAAGGTGCCCTTTAGTTATGCAAAAGTAAATAAGAATATGCAAAATTTAAATTATATTCCATTTAAGAGAAAAAAGGAAGGAATAGAAGGAAAGAATAATCAAAATACAATCTAAATTGTTGCACTTGCAAAAAAAAAAGGCTGAAAAAGCTCACTTGAGAATATGTCTCATTTACTTCCATCTTTGGGACTAATTATATAATTATTCACTTAACTATTGAGAATAAAATATTACTTACTGAAAAATAGCACCAGTGGTCTTATTTCCTCAATTTCTTGGTGAATCAGGTGTGTTTTAGAAGCAGATATTCAAAATTCTATTTGGAGAAGCAGATCAATAACTACTGATAGCCTGCATTATTATTACCAGTAGTAATACTATTAATACTATTCAAATGCTTTTTTAAAAAGAGTTAATATTTTTTCAAATAAAATATCCAATGCCTACACAATATTTAATGTATTATCCATTATAGATAATACAAGAAAATCTATGGACAGATTTAATTTTTATTATTCTTTTAAATTTAATGTTAGTTTTATTCTACTAAAGGACTTTGCTGAAAGCAAAGTAACTTCTTTGAGCCACCTACAAAACAAACCAAACCCCTCCCCCTTTAGTAACTGTATCACTGTACGTATTTCTTTCAAACACACATATTACATTGTAATAATCTGTTTAGGTATCTAAAAGGCCAACCTAAATTCCTCAAAGGCATTATGTGTTAACAACTTGTTCTGTGCTGGGCAGCTGCCACAGTAGATTTCTCAATATCTGCTGAACATTGGCAACTTTCTCCTAATTTGTTGACAGCATGCCCTATATTCTGATAACTACAAAATTTCATTTCATAAAAAATGCTTTTTATATCAGTTTTCATTTTAGATTACCCACAGGTCCCATTTTTTTCCAGTAGCACAAATAATTAAGTTGATTATAATTCTAAATTCTGTAATATAAAAAGTAGTTTAATTTGTCACAAAATACATTTTACATGCTAAATGCAGAATATGATTAAACATGTGTTCAAAGAACTGCTCAAAACAGAGGCTGAATAAATAGCAGTGGAATATGATACAACAGCTCCTTCAGTTTAACTCAAGTCCACACGGGAAGCACTGGCATGCCCTTGACATAGGAGATGCTCAAGAAATTGAAGTTCTCCTTCCTTTTCCCCCTGGCATTCACTACTACAGGCAATCAGGGACAAAATTAATACAGAAAAGGCTTCTATTATCTACCAGTCACTCTTCCCTGGAAAACAAATGTGTGTGCCAAAGGAAATGACAAAGGCACAAACAGAATGAATGTTACATTACTTTCTTCCACTTCCTGCCTTCTATCTTTTTCTCTTGACTATCTGGAAGGGCAGGTTCCAAAACCCACATTTTAAGATATAGCCATAACCTTCCAAGGTGGTCTACATTCCAAGGACAAGCCACCTTCCAAACCTGAAACAGATGAGTGAGTAGAGTCAAAGACTAATGGATAAGAAAAGGAAGGCACCACCACTTTTAATCCCAGCTACTTGTGAGGCTGAGGCAGGAGAATCACTTGAGCCCGGGAGGCAGAGGTTGCAGTGAGCAGAGATCGTGCCACCGCACTCCAGCCTGGGAGACAGAGCGAGACTCTGTCTCAAAAAACAAACAAACAAACGAAAACAAAACATGTATTTGATTTTTTAAATCTCAAGTTTATAATGGAAATTTCTTAAACTGTACAGACAAAAAAAGTAGATTCAATGGGCATGAGGCAAATATTGAGGTTGTTATAAATATTCTAAAACTATATTGTACTGATGGTCAGACAACTCTGTAAATTTCCTAAAAATGGTTTAATGGTATACTTATAATATGTGCATTTTACGCTATGTAAATTATACCTCAGTAAAACCTTTTTAAAAGTACATCTTTTTCATCTTCTCACTCTCCTATTGCTGATATTTAAGAGTCAAGTTGTCAGAGGATTTGGCTATATGCTAGAAGATGCTGACCAAGTTTTTCCTGGGTCAGCCAAAAGACTGTTAAATATGGCTAATACTCAGTATAGGGTGTTGTCAAGAGAATGGGGAGGAATTTTTCTGATGAAAAGCTAATTAAGCATACCACTTTAAATATATCTAATTGTATGTCAGAGTAGAAATACTACTCATCTACTAAAAACATACTAACTTGGCACAAATAACATATGTTTTGCATGAATTAAGACAAGTTCTAACCTTAATAATTTTGCTTTAATATTTTCACAATCAACACGTTGGCACGCAAATGGAGTGCTGGGAGCTTGGTTTAGAAGTATTCAAGTATCTTCCCTACGATATCATCCGCACTTTAAGCTTACGGATTCCCTTTGACCTCACGGACACAGCTCTCATTTGTATACGACAAAGCATGAACACCGGCAATTTCAGAGGCAATGGCTCTCTGTTCCCATACTTGAACTGGTCTCCCACCAACAGCAACCTGTAGAGGGAAGATCTTCTTTCTTTTCAACTTCCTTTTGAGTCTGACAAGCCTGATGCCAAATACTCTTTTCCCACCTTGGAAATGAAAGCTCATATTTCAGGGGCAAAACATGGAGTAGGTATTCTCTGTCGCACTAGATACTGGAAGGGGCACAGAGTAAGTAAATTAGTCAAGGCACACACTCGACTCAGCACACCAGCATTTCAAGTGTGCCTCTTGCACCTTAAACTCCTTCTGCTTGTCAAGATTGTCTCTTATGTGAAAAGCTTGAGAAATTAGTTGAGTTTTCTACTACTAGAAGAAGAGAAGGTCAAAAATATGAAATGCAACTTCATTTTGTTATAGAAGAAAGTAAATTAAATTTCAACCCCAAACTCTTTATTGCCAGAGTAGGAGTGGATATTGGGAAGAGACAAAGCTAACATTTACTTGGGATCAAGCAAAGTGAACTTGCCTCTCTCCTCCACAAACAAGAAAAATAGCATACAATAAAACATTTCCATTATAAGGAATAACAGTTACTGAAATGCTTTTAAAACAATTATTTGTTCTAACACGTTGGTTGTGAGAAGAACCCAGTAAAGTAGATCTGCAGAGTTCTGCTATTATGGGCAAACAGCTTCATTATAAATTTTTTGTTACTTACATTTAAAATTATAAATTGCAAAAAAAATTGCAAAAAATTAAAGTTGGCTGAACTTGACTAACGTGTGTATTACTGAATAAAATGTATGTTTTATGATGTAAGTATACTTACTATTTCTTCATATCGTTTTTGACAAAAGGACTTTTGATATTTAATGAGTCTGGAAAAGGAAGGAAAAAACTCACAATCGGTAGGTTAGCCTACCTATCCTAGTTTTTGAGATATAAAGTCATTGTTGGACACAGCTTCAAGGAAAATGTTTACAAATTCAACATCTGCAACTACCTATTAAGGAAAGTCATTTTAAAATCAAATGTGGTTGCTAACAAAAGATTCGGGTGGACTGCTGAACAAATGGAGATGGCACAACTGGTAAACATGGAAAGGTGGGCTGTCAGCACAACTTGCATATTCCTTTTTATTTAAGGCCAGAATGCTCAACGGTGGGCATTATGTGGTGTATCTAAAGATTACCTAATTTTACCCCGAAGGCAGGAGGAGAGGTTTTATTTAGTTTTCTTCAAATATCACATGCTTAAAATTAGTATTCTGTGATTATTACTGTATTTGTTAGTCACTGGAGACATCTGCATAAGTGATGACCACAAATGTTCTTTCTTTAAAAGCACCAGGGCATAAAGTGGCCCTATCACATCTAATTATGTTAATTCAAGTTTTCATTTAAGTAGGTATGCATGGTTTCCAAACAAAATTTTTTTTCTGTAGGATTTGGGGGTGGGCTCATCAGCCCTTCTTGGCTTCTACCCTGGTCCCCAGATCTACACCCCTTTTCACAATGCAGTGGGCATGCCGGGTTGCAGGCTGCTCCTTAACTATGGAAACAAATCAATAGCAGCTGAATGCCATCTGCTTCGGGCCGCAGAACAGAACCAAAGTGTAAGCCATGCATCTTCCCTTATTGAAAGGTTATTTTATGCAAGTAAACAATTCATCGTCTTCTTGCACGCTTGATGCTCATTTACCACTTTGATCAATAAAATATGCAAAACAACAAAAAAATTGAATCCTAAGAGTAGTTCTGATGCCAGCGTGATAGTTAATCAATACCTGGCCTCTGTTCATGAGGGCAAATGGTGGGGGTACTCCTATTGTAACCTGTGAAATCCAGAGTGGTAGACGTAGCTCTTTCAGAAAAGACTGTTTTAGAAGGGATATATTACATTTACCCTGTAGATTACATAGAATACATTCTCATTGAATTAAATCAAAACACTAACATCAACAGGCTTGAATGTTACTGATTCAAGCCAGTACTTCCCAAAGCCTGAGAAAAAGTAATTTTGGTTTATATGCCTTTTAGAATTTCAAAGACAAATATTGGATGAGATCACTGACATAGGCCTTTGGACAGCAACCTTTTCAGCTCTGTCTTATTAAGTCTTGGTTTTCAATGTATTCATGTTTCAGGTGAACTCAGTTTTTCTTCTAAAAACAAACTGCTGTGGGAATTTCTTGTGCACGGTGTTTCTTCCAGTCATACCACAAGCTGCCTTATTATATTAAACCTCTTGACAATTGATTCAAGCAGAATACTTTCTCCCAACAAAGAAAACTATATCATCTCACAGATGCTACTGTATAAAAGCCCTCAATTGAAGACTGTTTCCTAGCAAAACTGAAAACACTAAAAAAGCTGGGAACGTTTCCATTTTAACTGGATATCTCCAGCTGAACTGTGAATTCTAGGGTAGCACAGGAATACAAATAAGATAAATTAGGTATCTTTCTAGAAAGTCTAACAAGAAGTTTGATAGAAAAAAAAATACACTGCCATGTGAAATTAGAACTGCCCCTGAGAAGATGGCTTTTGTTTTAGCATGTTTTCAGATTTTCTGTATGCTATAAAGTGACAAGAGTTACCTATTAATCAAATACTCTTTACTTTTCCAGATAACTATCACAAAACAGTTCAAAACCTAATCTTGTTATTCTTTACCCTGGTCTACTAAATTTATCACACTTGTAAACACTTCTCTAATAATTAGATATAATTTGTGTTATTCAGTGAACATATTTTGTCCTAGTTTTTCAAATGTATACCAAAGTGCATTGTTAAAGATCTAAATAATACACGGGGAAAATGAGTAATGCTATTTGTTATATAGGAGAAAAGAAAATAAGTATGAAAAGTCTTACCAGCATATCTTCAATATGAAGAAAAAAATTGAAATATTCCACCAAATTCTTATCAATGTTTGTATATCATTTCACATCAAAGACTATTACAAATACTTTGCAAAGTATTTAGCTGAGAATAAAATTTTCCCTAAAGTTCTCCATTATGAAACAGGCTAAATTTTATGGTGATTGTGGGAAGTAATTTCCTTGTGATAGATATTCCTATCATCATAAGAACTCAAACAATAGAACTCTCTATTTCCAGCTATTACTTTAAAATCATAATCTTAGAAGTATACATAATTCCTCTACTCTGATGTTTAAACACTATATATTCTTAACAATTTAAATACTTATTTAAGTCAAATAATTGTGAAGAAATTAACAGCGACAGCATGACTATAGAAGTGCAGTAGCTTTGAGTCAACCAGCAGCAAGGGTATAATTTAAAGGCAGAAATTTCCAGTGCATGCACCGTTAGCCACAGTGAACCTGTTACTGCTCTAAAGGGAATTGTTTGCCTCTTATTAGATTTTCTACAGCACAGCCATAAGTGATAAATGTACTGCTGTACTCACTGTCAAGTTAATCAATGCTGCCAAAGTTTTGTTGACCTAACAGTAATCCATAAAGTGAGCAGCATTTTCTCTATCCCTATGACATCTCAGTCCACAGAAGGGCTACGAATCCAAAAGTAGCTTCGCATGAGAAAGTGTATGTATTGGGAAGGGGTGGGGGTGGGTTGGAGCAAGAGAGGGTTGATAGATTGGGTGATTTTTAAAATTAGCAGGTATTATGTATGGGTCCCCTGTTCTGATGAAAAAGCATTTAAGACCACAGCCACAAGTAAAAATTCACTTTTAATGTTTAAAACCCTAATAAATGAATAACTCTATCAATAAAAGATGGTTCCTTCCACAACCCCATTTCTTCACTTCAAAGGAAAACAAAGTACACCAACCCACACCTTCAAGAATCTCAAAGCAAAATAACCATTCCTAGTGTATGGTCTATGCCTGTCTACAGTGCAATGCACTACCAAATCCAGTATAGGGCACCAGTAATAAGAATGGTAATGTGGATAAGAAAAAAAAAATCCAACTTTTGCTCCACTGTAAATCAGAGAATGTGAAAGACATACCATTAGAAAAGGGAAAAGAAAGGAAACAACAGGAGAGGAAAAGCTGCCCTGCAAACAAACCGCTGCCATGCTCTCACAAGCAATTATAGACATATGAAATATGAATTGCAATTGATTTTTCTTCCTGGGGTCACTGTGCTCTGTGTTTTACGCACTCCAGGCATTTATTTGGGCAGCAAACTGACAAGTTTTTGTAGAATGCCCTCAGCAGTGTACTCTTTGCTCAATCACGGGGACTTCATTGTGGCTTCTCTTCCTTGACACTTGTCCCTCCCAAAAACTCACTGGCAAGGGATTCCTTGATAAAGACATGGAACAATACAATTACTGGTGTAAAGGGCTGGCAGAACCTGACCAGGGGATACTAGCAACCTTTTGTGTGCCAATGAAAAATAAATAGCATCAATCTGGAAGAGTGACTTTCATCCTTCTACTTCTACAGCAAATTCTCTTATTTGGCTAGTGACAATATGGCACAATTACTAAACTCATGTTATTTGTCTTGCTAAAAGAAGAATAACAACAGAAAGTTGTGGCTATGAGAATAAATAACACAGGTTTCTTATACTTAAACAGCACTTTAAACAACTCCAATCATAAAAAGATAAGATCTTTTTGCCTGTTTCTTTTTTTTTTTTAAATGACTGAGTGATTACAAGATTTCCCACATTTTGGTCTTCACAGACCTCCAAATTGTGAACGTTACTGATCAGAAGACAAACACTATATTTAAAAAAAGTGTCTCTGGAGAATTTCCCATATTTCTTCCTATATCAGCCATAGGTGTTGGACATTTTTCCTTATCAGAATACATACATTTAAAGCATTCTTTTGAATTTCCATGGAGCATTTTGTAAATCTTTCCACTATATGAATATTCCAATACATTTTTAACCAAATCCCCTCTTATTGGGCAATTTTAATAATTATATTGCAATGAAAATGCCTTACATACAGCACAGCCAAATTATGTAAGAATAATTGTAAGATAGATTCATAGAGAGGGAATTGCCGAGTTGGTTTCTCAAAAGGTTGCTACAATTTCAGTTCCCTTAAAGGTATATGGGAATGATTATTCCTTTGTACCCTTACCAATGATGGGTACAAATGTTTTGTTTTAATCTTTGCAGATCCAAAAGTTAATACGTTATCTCATTTAATCTACCATTTCTTGATTAATCAAGTATCTTTTCCCCTGTTTACTTACTGATCATTTATAATGATTTTTAAATGAATGAATTCTGCCAATTTTCTTATTAGATTGTCTTCCTCCTAATGATTTGTAAAAGCTCTTTGCATATCATAGGAATCAGACCTTTGTCATATGTCTTGAATATATTTTTTCAGTCTTTTTGTCTTAGGATTTGAATTTGTGGTGACATTTTTGCTGTACAAAATTTAAAAATTTTTATGCAGCTTAATTTTAAAAGTTAAATATATCAAGTAATACAGAAATATCCCTATCGATGTAGAGAATATAATACAATGAAATACTACATAATGAAATCATGCAGACATGACTCATTCAAATATAAGATTATGTTCCAAGCTATCAAAGAACAAAAAAACATAAATTTATTTTCAGCAAACAAAAAGAAGGATTAAAATAATATCAAATATCATCAAAACCAAGTATCTATCTGGCAGCCTTGGGACAACAATCAAGGAGGATTGAGCTAAAGTTAGGTGACACTGTGGGGAGCCCAGATGGGTGACATACAGGACTGATAATCTGGTGTAGAGAACTAAGACCAATACCCTAAGAGCTATAACAGAAGGAAAAATGCGATGGGGTAATGGTCAACTAAAGTGCATTAGGGTTTAAGAATAGCACACCTGGGTGTGGAGAATCAAGAAAAGTCTGAGCTGACATTGATTCCAGAGGGCCCAAATCATCATTGTGGTCCTCCAGTTAAAGTAGGGGCTTATGGAGGTCAGGTAATTAATGGAGTTTTAGGTCCACTGGTTCCCTGGACTCATCCTGTGGTCATTTCACCAATGCCAGAATGCAGAATTGGTATAGACATGCTTGGCAGCTGGCAGCACCCACACATTGGCTCCCACACATTGGCTCCCTCACTGGTAGGGTGAGGGCAATTATGGTGGGAAGGCCGAATGGAAGCCATTAGAGCTGCCTCTACCTAGAAAAATAGTAATCAAAAACATCGCATCCCTGGAGGGATTACAGAGATTAGTGCCACCATCAAGGACTTGAGAGACGCAGGGGTGGTGATTTCCACCACATATCCATTCAACTCTCCTATTTGGCCTGTGCAGAAGACAGATGGATTTTGGAGAATGACAGTGTATTCATGTAAGCTTAGCCAAGTGGTAACTCCAACTGCAGCTGCTGTACCAGATGTGGTTTCATTGCCTGAGCAAATTAACACATTTCCTGGTACCTGGTATGCAGCCATTGATTTGGCAAATGCCTTTTTCTCCATTTCTGTCCATAAGGCCCACCAGAAGTAATTTGCCTTCAGCTGGCAAGGCCAGCAATACACCTTCACTCTCCTACCTCAGGGTACATCAACTCTCGATTTTGTGTCATAATCTTGTTCACAGAGATTTTGATCCCTTTTCCCTTCCACAAAGTATCACACTGGTCCATAACACTGATAACATTATGCTGACTGGATCCGATAAGCAAGCAGTAGCAAGCACACTGGACTTATTGGTGAGACACTTGCATGCCAGAGGTTGAGAAATAAATCTGACTAAAATTCAGGTACCTTCTACCTCAGTGAAATTTCTAGGGGTCCAGTGGTGTGGGGCCTGTTGAGATATTCCTTCTAAGGTGAAGGATAAGTTGCTGCATTTGGCCCCTCCTACAACCAAGAAAGAGGCACAATGCCTAGTGGACCTATGTAGATTTTGGAGGCAACACATTACTCCAGCCCATTTATTGAGTGACCCGAAAGGCTGCCAGTTTCGAGTGGGGTCCAGAACAGGAGTAGGCTCTGCAACAAGTCCAGGCTGTTGTGCAAGCTGCTCTGCCACTTGAGCCATATGACCCAGCAGATCCAATGGTGCTTGAGGTGTCAGTGGCAGATAGGGATACTTTGGCAGGCCCTCATAGGTGAATTACAGCAAAGGCCTCTAAGATTTTTGGAGCAAGGCCCTGCCATCAGCTGCAGATAACTACTCTCCTTTTGAGAGACAGCTCTTGGCCTGTTACTTGGCTTTTGTAGAAACTGAACGCTTGACAATGGGTTGCCAACTTACCGTGCAACCTGAACTGCCTATCACGAGCAGGATGCTTTTTGATCCATCTAGCCATAAAGTGGGTCATGCACAGCAGCTTTTCACTATTAAATGGAAGTGATATATACGTAATCAGGCTTGAGCAGGTCCTGAAGGCACAGGTAAGTTACATGAGGAAGTGGCTCAAATGCCCATGGTTCCCACTACTGCCACCCAGCCTTCTCCTCCCCAGCCTGCACCAATGGCTTCATAGGGAGTTCCCTAGGATCAGTGGAAGAGATGACTAGGTCCTGGTTCACAGATGGTTCTGCATGATATGCAGGCACCACCTGAAAGTGGACAGCTGCAGCACTGCAGTCCCTTTCTAGGACATCCCTGAAGGACAGTGGTGAAGGCAAATCTTCCCAGTGGGCAGAACTTTGAGCAGTGAACCTGGCTGTACACTTTGCATGAGAGGAGAAATGGTCTGATGTGTGATTATATACTGATTCACGGGCTACAGCCAATGGTTTGGCTGGATGGTCAGGGACTTGGAAGAAGCATGATTGGAAAATTGGTGACAAAGAAATCTGGGGAAGAGCTACGTGGATGGACACCTCTGAGTGGTCAAAATCTGTGAAGATATTTCTATCCCATATGAGTGTTCACCAAAGGATGACCTCAGCGAGGAGCATTTTAATAATCAAGTGGATAGGATGACTCGTTCTGTGAACACCACTCAGTCTCTTTCCTCAGCTATCCCTGTCATTGCCCAATGGGCCCATGAACAAAGTGGCCATGGTGTCAGGGATGGAGGTTATGCATGGGTTTAGCAACATGGACTTACACTCAGCAAGGCTGACCTAGCTATGGCCACCACTGAGTGCCCAATTTGCCAGCAGCAGAGACTACCACTGAGCCCGTGATATGGCACAATTCCTTGGGGTGATCAGCCAGCTACTTGGTGGCAGGTTGATTATACTGGACCTCTTCCATCATGGAAAAGGCAGAGGTTTGTCCTTACCAGAATAGACACTTACTCCAGATATGGGTTTGCCTATCCTGCACGCAATGCTTCTGCCAAGACTACCATCCATGGACTCACAGAATGCCTTATCCACAGTCATGGTATTTCACACAGCACTGCCTCTGATCAAGGCACTCACTTTACAGCTAAAGAAGTGCAGCAGTCGGCTCATGCTCCTGAAATTCACTGGTCTTACAATTTTCCCCATCATCCTGAAGCAGCTGGATTGCCAGAACGATGTAATGGCCTTTTGAAGTCACAATTACTATGCCAACTAGGTAACAATACTTTGCAGGGCTGGGGCAGTTCTCTAGGAGGCTGTGTATTCTTTGAATCAGCATCCAATATATGCTACTGCTTCTCTCATAGCCAGGATTCACGGGTCTAGGAATCAAGGGGTGGAAGCGGAAGTGGCACCATTTTACCATCACCCCTAGTGACCCACTAGCAAAATGTTTGCTTTCTGTTCCCTCGACATTATGTTCTGCTAACCTAAAGGTGTCAGTTCCAGAGGGAGGAATGCTGCCACCAGGAGACACAACAATGATTCCATTAAACTAGAAGTTAAGATTGTCACCTGGACACTATGAGCTCTTCCTACCTCTAAGTCAACAGGCTAAGAAGGGAGTTACAGTGTTGGTTGGGGTGACTGACCAAGACTATCAAGATGGAATCAGTCTACTACTCCACAATGGAGAAAGGAAGAGTATGAGTGGAATACAAGAGATCTTTTTGGATGGTTCTTAGTATTACCATGCCCTGTGATTTAAGGTGAATGGGAAACTACAACAGCCCAATCCAGGCAGGACTACAAATGGCCCAGACCCTTCAGGAATGAAGGTTTGGATCACTCCACCAGGTAAAAAACCACGACCCACTGAGGTGCTGGCTGAGGGCAAAGGGAATACAGAATAGACAGTAGAAGAAGGTAGTCATCAATACCAGCTATGATCACGTGACCAGTTGCATAAATGAGGACTGTAATTGTCATATTTCCTCCTTATTTTTAACAGAACATGTTTGTGCAAGTATACACTTAAGAAAATATCTTCATTTTATTTCCTTTCTTTTTCCCTTATCATGTTATATAAGATAAATGGATTTCTTATCAGCATTTAAATGTTAACTTTATGTAATAACATTTAGGTTAAGATTAGTGAGCTTCTGGTTGCATGAAGAACAGCTGTATTATGTTACACATAATTATGACCTTATAATTGTCTTTATTTGAAGATTAAGTATGATTTCAGGAGATGTGTATGGGTTCAAGTTGACAAGGGGTGGACTTGTGATGGTTAATATTGAGTGTCAGTTTGACTGGGTTCAAGGATGCAAAGTATTGTTCCTGGGTGTGTCTGTGAGGGTGCTGCCAAAGGAGATTAACATTTGAGTCAGTGGACTGGGAGAGGCAGACCCACCTTCAATCCGGGTGGGCAGCATGTGATCAGCTGCCAGCGCAACCAGGATAAAGCAGGCAGAAGAGGGTGACTTGCTGAGTCTTCCAGCCTTCATCTTTCTCCCATGCTGGATGCTTCCTGCCCTTAAACACCAGACTCCAAATTCTTCAGCTTTTGGACTCCAAAAGTTACACCAGTGGTTTGCCAGGGACTTTCAGGCCTTTGGCCAGAGACTAAAGGCTACACTGTCAGCTTCTCTGCTTTTGAGGTTTTGGGACTTGGATTGGCTTCCTTGCTCCTTAGCTTGCAGAGAGCCTATCGTGAGACTTCACCTTGTAATTGTGTGAGTCAATTCATCTTAATAAACTCCTCTTCATATATACATCTATCCTATTAGTTCTGTCCCTCTAGAGAACCCTAACACAAGGGTGTACTGGAAATAAGCCTGTGGGGTGCCTTGGTAAACAGAGATGAGAAAAGAGGAGGGTACCAGGTACAGGGTCTATAATCACAGGGGCGAAGTCAAGAGGTTAGTTAGTAAACTAGTGTGGCTAACACATAAGATTTGTGCAGAATATGGCCAGGTGCAGTGGCTCACGCCTGTAATTCCAGCACTTTGGGAGGCCGAGACGGGCGGATCACGAGGTCAGGAGATGGAGACCATCCTGGCTAACACGGTGAAACCTGTCTCTACTAAAAATACAAAAAATTAGCCGGGTGGGATGGCAGGCACCTGTAGTCCCAGCTACTCGGGAGGCTGAGGCAGGAGAATGGCGTGAACTCTGGTGGTGGAGCTTGCAGTGAGCCAAGATCACGACACTGCACTCCAGCCTGGGCAACAGAGCGAGACTCCATCTCAAAAAAAAAAAAAAAAAAAGAGTTTGTGCAGAATAAGGCTGGAATTACAAATACCTGGTCTAAGAATATCACAATTTTATAGTTGGCAAGGAGCCATGAAAGGTTTTCAGTAGGTAGTTGTCACGATCAGAGATATATACCCCACAAGCAAGAGTATGCCGCATTCTAAACGGGAAAGGACTTTGAAAATAAAGTTTTTAGAAATAGAGCAGCTCATTTAATAAACAAGTAGTCCAGGAAGAACATCTTCAAATTAAAAAGTTCAGTAGGTAGTTAGGTAGATATCATGAAAAGGAATATCCACCCAGAAACTCTGAGAGTAAGCCAGAGGAGCCAGAGCAAATGAGAAAACTGCCATGATGATCTTAGAGGAAAGGAACAAAGCAGTAAACAACAACAGCAGCGGCGAGGACAAACAAGGAAGGCACTCTTTTGACTAATCACAAATAGCTTCCAGGGCACAGTCGTGGGTCTGAGTTTAGTGAAGAGAGTAGTTTTTACAAAAGAACTAAGAAGGGCCCAGAGTTTTCCAAAATAGTACAAGAGAGGCCGGTGGAGAAAGTCTTGAATAGGGGTAGGTGGGTGGGTAGTGCAGAGACAAAGAATAATAATGCCTGAAATAAGCAAGCCCACGAGCAGCACCCTGGGTGTGATGGTGTTGAGTTCGGTAATGGATGTGGAATATAAAGAAGGTCTCGCTGGGGCAAGAGGGATCCAGGATTAGTCTCCTCTCGTGAATGGTTTAAAATAATAAAAGAAACAGATGATCAGAGTTCCAACATCACATCCACACTGCTCTGATGTCTTTCCGGAATAATACTGTGGAATATCCTCTGATATTCCAGGTGTATGAGAGATAAAAAAAGAAATGTCAATTTATTTGTGTATCAGCTACATGAAAGGCACTCTGGAACGAGATGTTATGATTTCATCCTGAATCCTGCAAGGGTCGGGAAATAGCAAAAATGGAATACCAGCCACAATTCCCTCTCAGAACACCACCATCCTCTGTGGAAAAAGTAAGGTTTTTTTTTTTTTTTTGAAAACCAATACCCGTTGTCTAAATGGAGACAAGAAAAAGTAGAGAAGGCAAAACCAGGGAATGTTTTAGAAAGTGTTAGACTTTCTTAAGACCTTAACTCCATTGCCACAACTAGAATTCACTCTGGATTCAGCTATGTGGAAGTGAGGCCCTTCATCTAGCCTGAAAATAACCCCACAAGCAAGAGGTGGCCACATTCTGAATGGGAAAGAACTTCAAATCCGGAAACTCTAAAAAGCAGAGGGCCTCTCCTCCTCCAAAGGAACGCGGTTCCTTACCAGCAACAGAACAAAGCTGGACAGAGAATGACTTTGACGAGTTGAGAGAAGAAGGCTTCAGACGATCAAACTACTCCAAGCTACGGGAGGAAATTCAAACCAAAGGCAAAGAAGTTGAAAACTTTGAAAAAAATTTAGACGAATGCATAACTAGAATAACCAACACAGAGAAGTGCTTAAAGGAGCTGATGGAGCTGAAAGCCAAGGCTCAAGAACTACGTGAAGAATGCAGAAGCCTCAGGAGCCGATGCGATCAACTGGAAGAAAGGGTATCAATGATGGAAGATGAAATGAATGAAATGAAGCGAGAAGGGAAGTTTAGAGAAAAAAGAATAAAAAGAAATGAACAAAGCCTCCAAGAAATATGGGACTATGTGAAAAGACCAAATCTGCATCTGATTGGTGTACCTGAAAGTGACGGGGAGAATGGAACCAAGTTGGAAAACACACTGCAGGATATTATCCAGGAGAACTTCCCCAATCTAGCAAGGCAGGCCAACATTCAGATTCAGGAAATACAGAGAACGCCACAAAGATACTCCTCGAGAAGAGCAACGCCAAGACACATAATTCTCAGATTCACCAAAGTTGAAACGAAGGTGAAAGCGCAGCCAGGGAGAAAGGTCGGGTAACCCACAAAGGGAAGCCCATCAGACTAACAGCGGATCTCTCGACAGAAACTCTACAAGCCAGAAGAGAGTGGGGGCCAATATTCAACATTCTTAAAGAAAAGAATTTTCAACCCAGAATTTCATATCCTGCCAAACTAAGCTTCATAAGTGAAGGAGAAATAAAATCCTTTACAGACAAGCAAATGCTGAGAGATTTTGTCACCACCAGGCCTGCCCTAAAAGAGCTCCTGAAGGAAGCACTAAACATGGCACAACCGGTATCAGCCACTGCAAAATCATGCCAAAATGTAAAGACCATCGAGACTAGGAAGAAACTGCATCAACTAATGAGCAAAATAACCAGCTAACATCATAATGACAGGATCAAATTCACACATAACAATATTAACTTTAAATGTAAATGGACTAAATGCTCCAATTAAAAGACACACACTGGCAAATTGGATAAAGACTCAAGACCCATCAGCGTGCTGTATTCAGGAAACCCATCTCACGTGCAGAGACACACATAGGCTCAAAATAAAAGGATGGAGGAAGATCTACCAAGCAAATGGAAAACAAAAAAAGGCAGGGGTTGCAATCCTAGTGTCTGATAAAACAGACTGTAAACCAACAAAGATCAAAAGAGACAAAGAAGGCCATTACATAATGGTAAAGGGATCAATTCAACAAGAAGAACTAACTATCCTAAATATATATGCACTCAATACAGGAGCACCCAGATTCATAAAGCAAGTCCTGAGTGACCTACAAAGAGATTTAGACTCCCACACAATAATAATGGGAGACTTTAACACCCCACTGTCAACATTAGACAGATCAACGAGACAGAAAGTTATCAAGGATACCCAGGAATTGAACTCAGCTCTGCACCAAGCAGACCTAATAGACATCCACAGAACTCTCCACCCCAAATCAACAGAATATACATTTTCTTCAGCACCACACCACACCTATTCCAAAATTGACCACATAGTTGGAAGTAAAGCTCTCCTCAACAAATGTAAAAGAACAGAAATTATAACAAACTGTCTCTCAGACCACAGTGCAATCAAACTAGAACTCAGGATTAAGAAACTCACTCAAAACCACTCAACTACATGGAAACTGAACAAACTTCTCCTGAATGACTACTGGGTACATAACGAAATGAAGGCAGAAATAAAGATGTTCTTTGAAACCAATGAGAACAAAGACACAACATACCAGAATCTCTGGGACATATTCAAAGCAGTGTGTAGAGGGAAATTTATAGCACTAAATGCCCACAAGAGAAAGCAGGAAAGATCCAAAATTGACACCCTAACCACATGATTAAAAGAACTAGAAAAGCAAGAGCAAACACATTCAAAAGCTAGCAGAAGGCAAGAAATAACTAAAATCAGAGCAGAACTGAAGGAAATAGAGACAAAAAAAACCCTTCAAAAAATTAATGAATCCAGGAGCTGGTTTTTTGAAAGGATCAACAAAATTGATAGACCGCTAGCAAGATTAATAAAGGAAAAAAGAAGAAGAATCAAATAGATGCAATAAAAAATGACAAAGGGGGTATCACCACCGATCCCAGAGAAATACAAACTACCATCAGAGAATACTACAAACACCTCTACGCAAATAAACTAGAAAATCTAGAAGAAATGGATAAATTCCTCGACACATACACTCTCCCAAGACTAAACCAGGAAGAAGTTGAATGTCTGAATAGACCAATAACAGGATCTGAAATTGTGGCAATAATCAATAGCTTACCAACCAAAGAGAGTCCAGGACCAGATGGATTCACAGCCGAATTCTACCAGAGGTACAAGGAGGAACTGGTACCATTCCTTCTGAAACTTCCAATCAATAGAAAAAGAGGGAATCCTCCCTAACTCATTTTATGAGGCCAGCATCATCCTGATACCAAAGCCGGGCAGAGACACAACAAAAAAAGAGAATTTTAGACTAATATCCTTGATGAACATTGATGCAAAAATCCTCAATAAAATACTGGCAAACAGAATCCAGCAGCACATCAAAAAGCTTATCCACCATGATCAAGTGGGCTTCATCCCTGGGATGCAAAGCTGGTTCAATATATGCAAATCAATAAATGTAATCTAGCATATAAACAGAACCAAAGACAAAAACCACATGATTATCTCAACAGATGCAGAAAAGGCCTTTGACAAGATTCCACAACCCTTCATGCTAAAAACTCTCAATAAATTAGGTATTGATGGGACGTATCTCAAAATAATAAGAGCTATCCATGACAAACCCACAGCCAATATCATACTGAATGGGCAAAAACTGGAAGCATTCCCTTTGAAAACTGGCACAAGACAGGGATGCCCTCTCTCACCACTCCTATTCAACATAATGTTGGAAGTTCTGGCCAGGGCAATTAGGCAGGAGAAGGAAATAAAGGGTATTCAATTAGGAAAAGAGGAAGTCAAATTGTCCCTGTTTGCAGATGACATGATTGTATATCTAGAAAACCCCATTGTCTCAGCCCAAAATCTCCTTAAGCTGATAAGCAACTTCAGCAAAGTCTCAGGATACAAAATCAATGTACAAAAATCACAAGCATTCTTATACACCAATAACAGACAAACAGAGAGCCAAATCATGAGTGAACTCCCATTCACAATTGCTTCAAAGAGAATAAAATACTTAGGAATTCAACTTACAAGGGATGTGAAGGACCTCTTCAAGGAGAACTACAAACCACTGCTCAATGAAATAAAAGAGGATACAAACAAATGGAAGAACATTCCATGCTCATGGGTAGGAAGAATCAATATCATGAAAATGGCCATACTGCCTAAGGTAATTTATAGATTCAATGCCATCCCCATCAAGCTACCAATGACTTTCTTCACAGAATTGGAAAAAACTACTTTAAAGTTCATATGGAACCAAAAAAGAGCCTGCATCGCCAAGTCAATCCTAAGCCAAAAGGACAACGCTGGAGGCATCACGTTACCTGATTTCAAACTATACTACAAGGCTACAGTAACCAAAACAGCATGGTACTGGTACCAAAACAGAGATATAGATCAATGGAACAGAACAGAGCCCTCAGAAATAATGCCACATATCTACAACTATGTGATCTTTGACAAACCTGAGAAAAACAAGCAACGGGGAAAGGATTCCCTATTTCATAAATGGTGCTGGGAAAACTGGCTAGCCATATGTAGAAAGCTGAAACTGGATCCCTTCCTTACACCTTATACAAAAATTAATTCAAGATGGATTAAAGACTTAAATGTTAGACCTAAAACCATAAAAACCCTGGAAGAAAACCTAGGCATTACCATTCAGGACATAGGCATGGGCAAGGACTTCATGTCTAAAACACCAAAAGCAATGGCAACAAAAGCCAAAATTGACAAATGGGATCTAATTCAACTAAAGAGCTTCTGCACAGCAAAAGAAACTACCATCAGAGTGAACAGGCAACCTACAAAATGGGAGAAAATTTTCACAACCTACTCATCTGACAAAGGGCTAATATCCAGAATCTACAATGAACTCCAACAAATTTACAAAAAAAAACAAACAACCCCATCAAAAAGTGGGTGAAGGATATGAACAGATACTTCTCAAAAGAAGACATTTATGCAGCCAAAAGACACATGAAAAAATGCTCATCATCACTGGCCATCAGAGAAATGCAAATCAAAACCACAATGAGATACCATCTCACATCAGTTAGAATGGTGATCATTAAAAAGTCAGGAAACAACAGGTGCTGGAGAGGATGTGGAGAAATAAGAACACTTTTACGCTGTTGGTGGGACTGTAAACTAGTTCAACCATTGTGGAAGTTGGTGTGGCGATTCCTCAGGGATCTAGAACTAGAAATACCATTTGACCCAGCCATCCCATTACTGGGTATATACCCAAAGGACTTAAATCATGCTGCCATAAAGACACATGCACACGTATGTTTATTGCGGCACTATTCGCAATAGCAAAGACTTGGAACCAACCCAAATGTCCAACAATGATAGACTGGATTAAGAAAATGTGGCACATATACACCATGGAATACTATGCAGCCATAAAAAATGATGAGTTCATGTCCTTTGTAGGGACATGGATGAAATTGGAAATCATCATTCTCAGTAAACTATCGCAAGGACAAAAAACCAAACACCGCACGTTCTCACTCATAGATGGGAATTGAACAATGAGAACACATGGACACAGGAAGGGGAACATCACACTCTGGGGACTGTTGTGGGGTGGGGGGTGAGGGGAGGGATAGCATTAGGAGATATACCTAATGCTAAATGACGAGTTAATGGGTGCAGCACACCAGCACGGCACATGTATACATATGTAAGTAACCTGCACATTGTGCACATGTACCCTAAAACTTAAAGTATAATAATAATAAAAAAATAAAAATAAATAAATAAATAAATAAAAGAAAAAGAGAAGACTCAAGTAAAACCAGAAATGAAAGTGTGGATATTATACCAATCATATAGATAGGTTAAATATTTTAACTTCTATCCCTTTCTTGTAATTTAAATGTCTTTTACCATTAGTGACTTAAAGCATTTTACAGTATATATTATATATTTATATATTATATATATTTCATATTTTATATGTATAAAATATATATTGACCCTCTTTTTCAATTGCCGGTGTAATAATATGTAAGGCCTTTTGTACATTAAAGAAATTTATCTCATAAATGCAAAAAAAAAACACAGATTTTTGAAAACAGAGCACCTTATTTAATAAATTATAAACAAGTTATAAATAAATTATAAACAAAAAGAATATCTTTAAATAAAAAGGTTCTACACACTCTGTCACTACACTATTTTACTTAAAACCTGGAGTAGGAGGTTCCATTCAGGATGGAACAGTGTTAGACCAGTGTTTTCCAAACTTTTTTATCATATACTTCTCCAATGTAAAAGAACCCTAACATATTTAGGTTATTTATATTTAACATATTTAACATATTTAGTGCATATTTAATTATACCTGATATCAAGATACTACTGTGCTAATTAGGTACCGTATAAAACACATACAAAAAGATATTTTAAAATAATATAAAGATGAAGTAATAAATTTTATTTTATTGTATCTATTACTGGTACAAAAAACCTTGCTGTTCTTATTCTAATATGAGTCGTAATAATATTTTAATTTGTGAGTACTGTGAGTGGATATGCTCTATTAGGTTGCAACACAGTGATTGCTGCTCCTTGTGTTCAAGAGTGACTGAAAATTCAGCTTATCTCATAAATACCTGGTTTTAATGACTGCCATTGTCAAAACATCTTATGAAGACAAGTAGACTCAACAACTGCACTTGCTAAATCACAATACTTATTCTTTCAATTCTGTCCACCTAAAATACAAAGATTTCCTGATGAGATTCGGTCAGGAAATTGCCCTTCTTGATGTCACACAGTTGTTCTTCACAGAACAATGGGAAGATGTTGCATTTAAAACAATTTGAGGTCAAAGACCCACCCAAACTCTTCCTATGAAACATTTTAAACCGGCTAAAAATTCTACTTCCAAGTTTTTTGGTTTTTGTGTTTTGAGACGGAGTCTCGCTCTGTTGCCCAGGTTGAAGTGCAGTGGCATGATCTCAGCTTACTGCAATCTCCGCCTCCCAGGTTCAAGCCATTCTCCTGCCTCAGCTTCCCAAATAGCTGGGATTATAGGCGTGCATGCCACCATGCCTGGCTAACTTTTGTATATTTAGTAGAGCTGGAGTTTCACCGTGTTGGTTTTGAACTCCTGACCTCAGGTGATCTGCCTGCCTTGGCCTCCCAATCAGGTTTTAAGGCAGGTAGAGAGAATTTTATAGGTTACATACATTCATTCTGGCAACAACATCTCATAATAATAGACATTTTAAAAAATATCCATGTTCAAAATATTCTCTCCAAGATTTGTTTTCTTTCAAAAGTCACCTACTTTCCCACTTGGTGTTCAAAGGGCCTTTACTCTGAAGGGGCAGATTAAGGGAGGGCTGCAGAGAACTTTCAGGAGGACTTGCAGAAGCGACAGTGCAGGTGCTACTGCCATTCACGTGAGCTCGTGGTTTAATCTTCAACCGGTGGTTTCCCAGCAGGACTCCTGGTAAGCCATGTGTGCCTTTTGTGAGGTTTAGGTGAATGCAGATAATATAGCTCATAAGTCCACCTATTAGGCCCCACAAATCGCAGTGGGCTCTAATGAACAAGTCAGGCCCCTGGTTGTGGGGATGCCCGTATCAAATGTGACCCCAGGCAGTCTGACATTTCAACTTGTGAAAGTACTGGTATCGGTCTAAATGGTATATTAATAAAGCTTAATCCACCTTTTTATCAGAGAAAAATAAACAGAATGGCAAGTTTCCTGGCTGCTTTCTGCTCCCCAGGGAATCACTGTACATGGTCCACCTTGGAGACACGCTAGTGAGAGGGCAGCAGGTGCTGCCCCTCAGGTACCAGCTTCCCACAGGCGCTCATCAGATCGGCTCCCTTGAACACCACGGTCTGAAAGAGGTTCAAGGCAATTTCAGTGTGGTTGCTACCACGTTGTCTACCGAGGAAAACTGATGTATTTTACAGACAGGCTTACACACCTGTGGTTTTAAACAAAAGAGCTCATATTTAGGCAGACCGACATCCAATACCAGATGATGCTGCTAAGCTAGGATGGTGGTGAGGGCTAGGAGATAATAAGGGTAAAGCACCTGCAGAGAGTCTGGCCCAGCACAGGTTCTTAAAAGACGTTTATTTTATGAATTAATGAATGTGTGAGTGGGTAAAAGATTCCATCAGAACTTTCTAGTCATAACACTCTGCATCATCTTTAAAATTTCTGCCTCGTATAGTCCTAAGTAGCATTTTAAATCAGTCACGGTTTTAGTCAGTGAGATGGCTCCTGAAAGAATATTTTCAAATTTAATTTTCATGACTAAATACTTAAGACTGGGCATTAACCTCCAGACTCCTTGAATTCCGGGGGGCATTCTGCGGTTTGAGGAAAATGAGGAAAAAACACACAAGCTAAATATAGCCCAGATCTGAGGAAAAAATGGTAGCTACTCTTTATCGTATGCCTGTCATATTTTAGGAATTAGATAATGCTTCATGTATTTTAGCTAATTTAGTCATCATTAACAACTCTATGTGGTATATCTTTTTTTCTCTCTAGTAAGGAAAGGAGACTAGTGCTCAGAAAGGTTAAGTAACTAGCCTAGTTTATAGGGCAGAGTGGAGACTCAGGGCTCTGAATCCACATCTTCCTTATGCCGGGGCCTTGCTCTTCCATTCAAGTCCTTACTGCTACCTATCTGCCCAACCTGCCACCAGCCTCTAGTCTAGGGGTCAATTACAGCCTAAGAGCCAAACTAGGTCTGGCTGCTGCCTTTGTAAATAAAGTTTTGTTTCAACACAGTCCATCTCTTTTCTTTATGTATCATCTATGGTAGCTTTTGCACTACAATGGCAGAATGGAGTAATTGCAACACAGCCATGTGGCTCACATGGCCTAAAATATTTACTATCGAATCTTTCACAGAAAAAGTTTGCTAACTTCAACCAACATGGCACATGTATACCTATGTATCAAACCTACACGTTGTGCACATGTACCCTAGAACTTAAAGTATAATAATAAAAAAAAAGAAAAAGTTTGCTAACTTCTGCCTAGTCTAGACATTCTTGTGTTTGCAAGTCTATCCCTTCCTATTAGAGGGACAATATGCACTTCTTTTTAATTTAATCATTTCCTCTTTTCCAAATACAAGGGTCAACTTTGATTCAGAATATGGCAAATGTCCTTCTTATATAACTGGAGATTTTGGGAAAAAAAAAGTTTTTGGCACTAAAAATCATAGGAAATAAGATAACATTTAATCGATTTTCCTTTTTGATATGCCAGAGGTACAAATGACACAGTTACCATGCCATAAACCACCAGATTCATTAACAATGTTGGTTCACATTCCCTATTATAAGAAATCTAGAACTAATTGCTCTCAATTAATCTGGCTCCACTCTTTGATAGCTTATTTATCAGACTGGGAAAGATAGATTTAATAGTGTTTGCTTGAAACAGGTTCTTTAATTGGAAACATCACAGCATTTAGCTCACTTTGTACTCTAGCAATTAAGAACAATTTGGAAAAGTGTTGTTGATTTTTTTTACACCATTGTCTCCTTGATTAGATTTCCGAAGGTCCAGACAAAACAAATGACAACACTAGCTAGCACTATCGGTACAAATAAAAGCCCAACAGCCAAATTACTTACTATGAGAAATGTGAGCCATCCCCATCCATTTCGTCACTGTCTTACATTTATTTCCCCATATCCTTGTCTCTTGTATAGGTAAGTGGCAATTTCTCTTATAAAAGGCATCATTTTGTACCTACCTCTACACAATTATCTTTTCTCCAAATAAGCCAAATCAACAGAAGAAATTATTTTTCTTGATTAAGCACCCACATTTCTCTTGGGAGGGAACAAAACAAATAATTAATCTTTCCTTATTTGTTCTCAGAAGTCCCTGCCTCTTTAAACTCAGGCTATCCAGGTACCTGCGGCAGCCAGTCGGCAGCAATTAGGCCTGAGTGGAAAATGAATGCACTCCAGGCTGAGGGCCTAATCTGCTGAGAGTCTGTGTGAGAGGGCAAGGTTACACCAGGAAAATTCCCTTGTTGTTGGAACACTGTTCAAAATTACTACCTGACTTCAGCATAATTAACAAGGCTTGGGAATTTATATGAACTAAGTAATTGGAAAGAATTAGCAAGAGATATGTACATTAATCTTTACCAGTTACACAGTGTTTAATGAAATTAAGGGTCCTGTGCTCATTCTTGACTTGCTTAGTTTGCACACTTTCTACTTCACCTGTAGAACAAGGAGAATATGCTACATGAAGATTAAAACAAAAAAACGAAAACCTCCAACCAAACAAAAGAAAAAAATTCTAGAAGGAGAACTAGAAACAAACCTAAAAAATTCAACAGCAGACTGTTAAATAAAATATAATGCATCCATAGTATAGGATATTATGGAGCCTTTGTTAGAATTCTTTTACAAAAGAATCCTATTACCAAAAAAATCTATTAGGAATACATGCTAAAGTATTCATGGATGAAAATATGATATTTGGCAGCTTCTTCAACATAATATGGAGGGAATAACTGAGGAATATAGAAAAGATTTCCCCTGAGTTGATCATTGTTGAAGCTGTATGATAGGAATCTGAGATTTTATTATTTTTATACTTTTTATATATCAAAAATTTCCATAATAAAAAAGTTAGTATTTAAAAACCTTATCTTACAAGGATATGTAATACATAGTAAATGCATATGGTACATTTTTAAGTCAAAAGAGGAATTTACAAAGCATTATAGATGATATAATATTTGAAAATATATTATTATAAATATGCACGAGAAAAAGACAAAGAAGGCATACTATAATTTTGACATTATGGGCCACTATTAATATTTATTAGTTAGGAGCTGGCCTGTGAATTGTGGGGTGTTTAACAGCATACCTCTACTTACTAGATGCTAGTAGCACCCCATCCTCAGCTGTGACAACCAAAAGTGTCTCTAGACATTGCCAAATGTTCCCTGTGAGGCAAAAACTGTCCCTGATTCAGAACTATTGTTCTTTTTTTGTTGTTTGAGATGGAGTCTTGTTCTTGTCGCCCAGGCTGGAGGGAGTGCAATGGCAGGATCTCGGCTCACTGCAACCTCCACCTCCTGGGTTCAAGCAATTCACCTGCCTCAGCCTCCCAAGTAGCTGGGATTACAGGCAGCTGCCACCACGCCCAGCTAATTTTTGTATTTTTAAAGTAGAGACGGGGTTTCGCCATGTTGGCCAGGCTGGTCTCGAACTCCTGACCTCGTGATCTGCCTGCCTCGGCCTCCCGAAGTCCTGGGATTACAGGCGTGAGCCATCACGCCCGGCCCAGAACTATTGTTCTAAGTGGATGAATTACAGAAAATTATTTTTGTTGTTTGTTTTCCAAAGATGTTGGATATGTGCATATATATGTATTATATAGTGAGAACAATAACAAAAAAGTTATTAAAATATATTAACTTGCAAGGAGAGAATTTTAGTGTCTGTGAAGAAATAGACTACTTACATTAGAAAGTAAATGACTATGAAATAGACTTGTAGTGATCTTCCTTGGATTAAACTGGAGTCATCAAGCTAAAAGTGAAACTCACTACAAAAGCTAGTTCTATTAAAACTCATGATTCCATCACACACAAATCTGATAAAATACTAATTAAAAATATCTAAAGAATGTCTGCCTTCCTAAAATCTTCTCTGAATGGAAGATTGCAGTAGTGAAAGAGGGTAGAGCCCACAGCCACCTTAAAAGGACTAATATTCACAGAAATATAATGCCAACTCAGGGATTATGTTTTCATCAGATAAAACCATCTACCTTTTAAGAGAAGTCTGAATGTGAAGAAAAGGTAATATGTGGTCTTTCTGTCCATATAAATGAAATGACACCACCTGTTTCTAAAAGGGGCTTTGAGCCGGCTTTCTGGAAATTAGTACAGGTCTGTGCAATGTCACCCCACATCCCACCAGTCTGCTTTCTAGAAGCAGCATGCAGCTGTGAGCCGCCAAACAGCATGGCCAGCTCTAGAGGAGAATTAATTAATTAATTATTTTTTGAGACAGTGTCTCACACTGTCACCCAGGCTGGAGTACAGTGGCACAATCTCAACTCATTGCAACTTGTGCCTCCCAGGTTCAAGCAATTCTCCTGCCTCAGCCTCCTGAGTAGCTGGGACTACAGGCACGTGCCACCAGGTCTGGCTAATTATTGTATTTTTAGCAGAGACGAGGTTTCACTATGTTGGCCAGGCTGATCTCAAACTCCTGACTTCAAGTGATCCGCCCACCTTGGCCTCCCAAGGTGCTGGGATTACAGGCATGAGGCACCACGCCCAGCCTAGAGGAAAATTTAACCCAAAACATTCACCTTATTAATAGGGGGCTCTAGGTGAGGTCACTGAACTTAATGACTGCTGAAGGTATTTTTAAAAATCAGTATGCACTGTCAAACCAGGTGGTCAATATTTTATAATTCATAGGTTTAAAACTCCCAAAGTTTTATGTTTTGAGCCCAATCAAAGCTCTGGGGCTACAATCCACTAGAGTTAATATTTTTATTCAATTCCCTTCTCTCACACAAATCCCTCTCCATGAAATACCTATTTTTGATATTTCTAATTGCCATTACTGATGCCTCCTCCACTGGCCTATGCCACATCTGAAGGACATTAACCATAGCTTGGTAGGCTTGGCTTTCATCAGGCTTGTCTACCCAAGGTGAGCAAGAATGCATTATCTGAATTTTTAAAATACTGGTTTATTTCCTAGAAAAGAGAGTGTACTGTTTTCCTTTAAAGAAATAATATGTATAGATGGTTTCAGAAATTTAAAACACTGCTCTGCACTAAAAATTATTCTAAGTGAAATACATATCATTTAAAGGAATATATCATATTTAAAGTATATACCATAATTTGAGATAAATGGAAAGCATGTAAATCACTGGGAAAAATAAAATGTATTTGAAACTAAGTAGTACAATTCTTCATAGTTATAATGCAAGCCTTAAAATATGAAAAGAAATATCATGCGTTGTTCTAAGAAATTATTTGTAGCACTAAAATTATTTTAAATGAAGTACATATCATTTTGAGATCAATGGAAAGCATGTAAATCAATGGGAGAAATAAAATGTATTTGAAATTAAGTAGAACAATTATCCATAGTTACAATGCAGGCCTTAAAAACTATGAAAGGAAATGTCATACATTGTTCTAAGAAATTATCTGTAGCCTTCATAAAGAGTTTTCAGCTTAGCACAAAAAAAGTCTTATAGAACTACCATAAAATCTACAAATCTACAGGTCACTGTCTACAAAAACTAAATTTACAAAACAAAGGCTTCTAAACTTTTTTTCATTTTCATATTTTGTCAATACTTTCACCAATTATGATGACAGACTTGTCTGCTAAATCCTAAATAAGTAGTTAGGGTTTTTCTGTATGAAAAACCAACCACTGAAACTAGGTTATAGGATTTCTAACCAGGCACAACAGAAACATGTATGTACAACAGAATCTGAAAACACTTGCTAGCAATGATGGATTTAAGTTATTAACAGATCAAAAAGAGATGGATGGTGGTTTGCTTTTCTTAATCTACATCATCATCTAGATCTATTTAAAGATATGTGGCACACTAACAAACTTGGTTAAGGTTTCGATAAAATCAGTAAAAATAATCTGCCCCCGTTACATTGAGTCTGTATCGATCAATAAAATCACTTGTAGAAGGACGGTACTGTTAAGTACTGACAATCCCAGGCATTAATATTATTTAACACACTGTTCACAATCTTTAACAAGAACAAAGAACAGTCTGTCTCATGTTATAAGCAGGACTTTCATAGAAACTGTATTCTACAAGCTTCTATGGTGATTTTATAAAGTTCAAATTATACATCCCTCTTTTATCAACCCTCACCCCCTCCCAAATACATAGGTCTTGTTCTTTCCTTCAGATGCAGTTTAAAGGAAATCCTTGGTAAGAACCAAGACTGCCATGACAAATCACTTCTTAATCTAAAACTTCTAAGAACCTGAGTTGTCAGGGTTAGGGTGGCAATAAGGATAGATAGCATGGGGCTTCCCTGCTGCATTCCGACTTTACTCAGCTTCATCAGTGCCTTAACCTTTTCAGATGTGGATTAAAGGATAAATTTTCAAAGAATCCTCAGCCAGAGCTGGATGGCTAGAAACAGATATGTTCATGTCTGACCATGTTTGACTTAAGACCACAAAAATGGAAGGTGGAAAAAAAGAAAGATAAACATATTTTACATAAGAATTTTTTTTTTACTTATATAGACATCCATAATTATATGAATGATGAGAAAACACCATTAAGAAGTAAAACTAACTTAAAAACAATAATAATTCTAAGATAGTAATTAGAAACTGTTCTAAACTTAACCATTGTAGTTTTCATGACTCAAAATCCTAGCAGCCTTTGAAATGTAGTGGTTTGTAATTTTGATGAGATGAGCAAGAGGGAACCCCTTCTCTGGTAAGTGAACCTGGAAAGCACTGAAGACCTGAGTCTCAGTTCAGTTTAATCTGTTGCTCTCAGCTCAATTATGGCTTCTCTACAATTCTCATGAAGTGATTTAAACAAATAAGAACTTGGGGGTCTGCACAGGACTTAAAGAAAAGGCTCCCTAAAAGAATATTAACTGCTAGCACTATTTAAAGAAAGGAGAAAAAGGTGAAAATATGTACATAAAAATGGCTTGTGGCCATAAAATAGAAATTTTAGGAAATTTAATAATAAAATGTCAAATTTATAAATAGTTTACAGTCACGAAAAACAAGTCCATGAGCACACTCTAGTATGGATGAAAATGTGGTTCACAAAATAGTTTAAGGACTAAAAATTTTGTAGTTTAGTGCTACAAACTAGCAGTTTTGTACTAGTATCCCAACTAGTACAACACTGCTTATCAAGTGAGAAAGAACACCAGAGAAAACATCACATGGTGATAAAAGACACTCCCTGCCTGACACTTAATGACCATTTCTCTCAGGAGGCAGACGGGATGTTGTTTAAACATTTTCATGAAGCAATAGTGATAAAGGCAGCAAAACAGCTACTGACTCAACAATTTTCAAAATAAAATACCAGTTTTTACTGTATCATGGGGAAGGAAATCAAGTTACTGCAGAATCTTTTCTTTAGGAAAGTGAAGAAGCTCACAGAAAAGAAAGATAACAGGTGGAAAACACAGCCAGTGTAGGGAGGGGAAGGCAGCCTACTTTGGAGGAAAATGTTTTCTTAAACACTGGGGGTGTTTGAAAAGGGTCAAAGGCAGACACAGAGACTCTATCATTCAGAGATTCTGTTATTCTTTAGTAAACCCCATGTCATTAAGCCTCTATGTAGAGTGAGCTGTTTTCCTTTCTCTTTCTTTTGCCTATCAAACCTCTGCTCCTAACTCCTCCTGTGTGTCCATGTCCTAAATTTTCCTGGCGTGAGATGATGAACCCCGAGTATTTACCCCAGACAATGTAGCTGCTTCAGTTCCTTTACAGGCGTGTAACCTAAATTAATGCAATCAGTGTGATCAAAAAAATAAAAAAACCCCAAAAACAATGCCTTAAGAAATCTCAGTTGATAGTCTTCCCAAATGACCAGCAAAAGCAAATAAAAATTCTCTCGGTAAATTCAGTTCAATTCTAGTCACAAAAGCTGCACGAAGATAAAGATCCTAGGAAATTAGGCTGGGTATAGTAGCTCATACCTGTAATCCCAGCATTTTGGGAGGCCGAGGTGGGCAGATTGCTTGAGCCCAAGAGTTCTAGACCAGCCTCGGCAACATAGCAAGACCTTGTCTTGTCTCTAATATATATATTATATATTTTTTATTATTATATATAATAAAACATTTTGAAACCCCAAAGCTAGCAGAAGGAAGGAAATAAAGACTAGAGATAAATGGAATACACGAAAAAAAAAAAAAAAGAAAAATTGTATAACCTAAATGAAATGGACAAATGAGAATTTGCCCATTCTAGAAGGAAACACAAAATATACCAAGACTAAACCATGAAGAACTAGAAAATCTGAACAGGTCTTTAACTAGTAGGATGTTTAATCTATAGTCAAAAATCTCCTGACACAGAAAAGCTCTGGACCTGATGGCTTCATTAAATTCTATCAAATATTTAAGGAACTGACACCAATCCTTTTCAAACTTTTCCAAAAAATTTAACAGGAGGAAATACACCCTAACTCATTCTAGGTAGCCAGCATTACCCTTATAGCAAAGCCAGACAAAGACAACCCCAAAAAGAAAACTACAGACAAAAATTCCTGACGAGCACTGATGCAAAAGTCTTCAACAAAATACTGGAAATCAAATTCAGCAGCATATTAAAAAGACTATATTCGCCAGGCGGGGTGGCTCATGCCTGTAATCCCAGCACTTTGGGAGGCTGAGGCAGGCAGATTGTTTGAGCTCAGGAGTTTGAGACCAGCCTGGACAACATAGCAAGACCCCGTCTCTACTAAAAATACAAAAAAATTTTTAAAAATTAAAAAATAAAAAGACTATAAAGTATGACCAAGTAGGGTTTATTCCTGGAATACAAGGATGGTTCTACATATAAGCATCAATCAATGTAATATACCACACTAACAGAAGAGAAACAAACCACATGATCATCTAATTGATGTGAAAAAAAAACTCTTGGTGGTCAGGCATGGTGGCTCACACGCCTGTAATCCCAGCACTTTGGGAGGCCGAAGTGGGTGGATCACCTGAGGTCAGGAGTTTGAGACCAGCCTGGCCAACATGGTGAAACCCTGTCACTACTAAAAATACAAAAATTAGCCGGGCATGGTGGCAGGTGCCTGTAATCCCAGCTACTCAAGAGGCTGAGGCAGGAGAATCGCTTGAACCCAGGAGGTGGAGGTTGCAGTGAGCCGAGACCACGCCATTGCATTCCAGCCTGAGCAACAACAGTAAAACTCCGTCTCAAAAAACAAAAAACAAAACAAAAAAAAACTTTTAGCAAAATTCAACACCCTTTCATGACAAAAATATTCAAGAAAATTGGAATAGACAAAATTACCTCAACATAATAAATGTGATATATTTAAAACCCACAGTAAATATCATAATTAACACTGAAAGACTGAAAGCTTTTCTTCTACAACTATGAACAAAATTATGATGCCTGTTTTCCCCATTTCTATTCAACATAGTACTCAAAGTTTAAGCCAGAGCAATTAGGCAAGAAAAAGAAATAAAGCCATCCTAATTGGAATGGAAGAAGTAAAATTGTCTGTATGCATGTGATATGATCTCACATGTAGAAAATCCTTAAGACTCTACAAAAAAACTGTTATAACTAACAGGCAAATTCAGCAAAGTAGTATGATACAAAATCAATACATAAAAATCAATTGCATTTTGATATACTAACAATAAACAATCCAGAAAGGAAATTAAGAAACTATTTCCATTCACAATAGCATCAAAGAGAATAAAATACTTAGGAATTAACTTAACCAAGGAGGTGAAAGACATATACAATGAAAACTACAAAACATGACTTAAAGAAATTAAAGAAGACACAAATAAATGTAAAGATATCCTGTGTTCATGGATTAGGAGACCTGAATTTGTTAAGATGTCACTATTACCCAAAGTGATCTACAGATTTAAGGCAATCCCTATTAAAATTCCAAAGAAGTTTTTTTATTTTTGCAGAAATATAAAAATCCATTCAAAAAATCATAAGAAACTTCAAGGGGCCCTCAAATACCCAAAACAATCTTGAAAAAGAAAAACATAGCTGGAAGACTCACACTTTCTGATTTCAAAACTTTCTCTAAAGCTATAGTAAATGAAAACAGGTGGTACTGGCATATGATAGACATATAGACCAATGTAATGGCATAAACAGTCCAGAAATAAATCCTCACAAATATGGTCCAACGGTTTTTTGAGAAGAGTGCCAAGATCATTCAAAGGGGTAAAGATAATCTTTTCAACAAATTGTGCTAGGAAAACTGGATGTCCACATGCAAAAGAATGAAACTGGATCCTTACCTAACATCATATACAAAAATTAACTCAAAATGGATCCAGAGCCTAAATGTAAGACCTAAACTATTAAACTCTTAGAAGACAGCACAAAGAAAAAGCTTTGTGACACTGGAATTGGCAATGATTTCTTGGGTATGACACCAAAGGCATGAAGGCAACAAAAAAAAGACAAATGGTACTTCATGAAAATTTAAAATTTTCTGCTATCAAAAAAGGCAATATATAAAATGGGAGAATATATTTGCAAATCATATTATATAATAAGGGAAGAATATCCAGAATATATAGAGAACTCTTAAAACTCAACAATGAAATAAAAAAACCACCCAATTAAACAATGGCAAGGGACTTGAAGAGATATTTCTCCAAAAAAGACACACAAATGGCCAATAAGCACATGAAAAGATGCTCAACATCAGCAATCATTAGAAAAATGCAAATCAAAACTACAGTGAGATACCACCTCACACCCATCAGTATGACTAATATAAAAAACCCAGGGAACAACAGGTGCTCGTGAAGAGGAAGAGACACTGGAACCCTTGCGCACTGTTGGTCAGAAATAAAATGGTACAGCCACTGTAGATAACAGTATGGTGGTTCCTCAAAAAATTAAGAATGGAATTACATGATCAAGCAATCCACTTCTGGGCATACACCTTAAAGAATCAAAAGCAGGATCTCTAAGAGATATTTGTACATCCATGTTCACAGCAGCACTATTCACAAAAACTAAAACATGGAAGCAACTCATGTGTCCACTGATGAACAGCTAAGCAAAATATGGTGGTTGTGTATGTGTGTGCGTGTGTGTGTGTGTGTGTATATTTTTCCCAAGAGTTTTAAAGGCTTTATTTTTACAAATCACAGCAGATGGACAATTAAGCCTTCCCTGCAGAGACTGTGTTCCAAATCGGGCCTGGGACACTGTTCACTGCTCCCAGGAAGGGGCTGGCACCACATATAATAGAATGTCTGTGGCATTCTATTATAGCTGCAGAAAATAAACTAAGATACACAGTGATGAATTTTATCTTTCTTGGATTTTTGTTTTGCCTTATATATCGCAGACTTGGAGCTGAAAAGGTGGCAACCAGGAAATGCCCAGAGATAGAGAAAAAAAAAGCTGCATCCAAAGCCTGTTCTGTCTAGCCATAGAACACAGAGAGGGACAGCCTAGCAAGATGGAAAATTTGTAGACACTAACCACTCTATTCCAGCCAAACACCATGGAAGAAACTGTGGCCCCCACCTCCACTCATGGCAGCAGAGGCATAGTGGAAGCCTAGACTTCCACCCTTATAAGGCTGTAATGAGGTGTCGATGATAGGATGGTAACAGAGGCAGCCACGTAAGGGACCAGGGTTTTCACCACCTGGTAATGTGCCCCCTCTTATGGTGTCAGCGGAAACCATGTGAGGAGCTTAGATTTCCAGGGCCAATGGCAGTAATGAGGTACTTCTCCCTTTCTCTTCTATGGTGGCATCAGATGAAATCTAGCAAAGAACTTTCTACATCTTAATGGTAATAAGGAACACGCCTTACCCTCCAGGTATCAATGAGGGCCAAGTGAGGAGCCTAATCTTCTACCTTAACCTGGGAAAAACAAGGTGATGTCCTCCACATCCCATCTTCCCCTGATGGAACTGTTAGAGAAAGTCAGCTAAAATAGAAGGTATAAATAAGAGCCAGAGTCTCATAATTATAAAAATGTATAAGATTCAATCAGAATTATCCATTGTACCAAGAACCAGGAAGATCTCAAAGTGAATGAAAAAGATAATCAATAGATTCCAACATTAGGATGACAGAGATGTAAAGATTATTGGACAATGATTTTAAAGCAGCCACAATAAAAAAAAAGCAGCCACAATAAAAACTTTTCAATGAGTAATTATAAATACATTTGAAACAAAACAAAAGAGACTCAATGAAGACATATAAAATCTCAGCAAGGAAATAAAAGATATAAAGAAGAACAAATGGGAATTTTAGAACTAAAACATATAATAACTGATACAAAAACCTTAAGTTAAGGGTTCAACAGAATCAGGAAACTGGGAGATAGAACAATAGAATTTATCCACCCTGACCATGGAGAAAAAAAAAAATAGGCTGAGAAAAATGAGTAAGGTCTCAGGTCCCTGTGGGTCTATAATAAAAAATGTAGCATTCCTGTTATCAGAGTCCTGGAATAAGAGGAGAAAGAAGAAGGAGGTGAAAGTGTACTCAGTGAAATAATGGCTAAAACTTTTGAATCAGACAAGAGACATTAATCTACAGATTCAAGAAACCAGGATAACTCAAAAGGGGAAAAACTTAAATACACACCAAGACACATCAAAATTAAACTTCTGAAAACTAATGACAAGAAAATATTGAAAGCAGCCTTTTTAAAATAACACCTTAAATATAGGGGAAAAAACAATATGACTGATTTTTTTTAAAAATCAGAAACCACGAAGATAAGAAAGAAGTGTCACAATATTTTGCAAGTGCTGAAAGACAAGAACTGTCAACCCAGATTCCTATATCCAGCGTAAACAGAGTTAAAATATTGTAAGGCCCTTGTAATGTTCAAAAGGAAAGTAAAGACAACAGGTAACTACTAAAAGAACAAATGTAAATGAATGGGGGAACAACAGAAAGGAAAAAAAACAGCATTGGTCACCAATCCAAAAGCAGACAAAAAATAATGATAGAAAAAGATGGAGTGATAGCACAGATGGCTGAACTAACCCCAATTATATCAATAATGATAAGAAATTTAAGTGGGAAATTTTAACACATCTTTGTTCTTATAGATTGAGTGGCCAAGTTAAAATACAAGACATTTAAACAGAATGCTTTCATGTACTTCATAAATATATATACCTACTATGTACCCACAAAAATTAAAAATAAAAACATTAATAAACAGAATACTTAACACTGATCTGATTATATATATATATTATATATAAAACTATATATATATAAATATAGTTCACTGCATTTGAGAATATAAGAATACACATTTTCAAGCACACATGGTCAATTTTAGTAATTGTTTCATGTACAACTGGAAAAGTCAAAAATACAATACTCTTTGACCCACTGTGGACTACTGACCCAATGGTACATATCATATTGTATAATTTAAAGAATGAATGAAGGGCAGGCTAGTCAAGTAATAGGGTCTTGTGAAGACAGTAACTCAGGGGCATCTACTATTGTTTAACAAGCCAGCCTCACTCTTGCTTTGGAAGTGTTCTCTGCAAATAAACTGTTTAAAAAAGGATTTGTATTATTAGCTTAGATTATCCTTAGTCTTGATTTCTGTGAGCTATTTCTCTTTAGCTCTCAATACTAACTATACATTTAATTACTGTTTACTGTACAAAAAGAAAAAAATATAAACAAGAATTATTATTCTCAAGTGATATAAGATGTCCCTTTCTCAGAAAGATAAATTCCACGTTATTGTAATAAATGGAACAAGTAACGTATGCACAACTCCATGAAAAACCTTTATCTAAATATTATGCCAGTTTACAAGTTAATGTTTCTACTGAAGAATGGAGGGATGTGCCCACTAAACCACCCTCAAATGAAGAAGTGAAGCCATGACTGAACCTCAACCTTGCCCATCATTTGTTTTTTTTTTCTGGAAGATTATGGATCTTGTCTCCAATGTACTGAAATATCACTGGCTATATCTAGGCACTACAAGGATTCTGTCATTCTTTGTTCTTTATCCTCGGAGCACCTTTCCTATTTAAATGCTGATGGCTAGGCAAAGTAGCTCACACCTGTAATCCTAGCACTCTGGGAGGCCGAGACAGGAGGATCATTTGAGGTCAGGAGTTTGAGACCAGCCTGGCCAACATGGCGAAACCCTGTTTCTATTAAAAATACAAACATTAGCAGGGCATGGTGGCAGGTGCCTGTAATCCCAGCCACTTGGGAGGCTGAGGCAGGATAATCGCTTGAACCCATGAGGTGGAGGTTGCAGTGAGCTGAGATTATGCCACTGCACTCCAGCCTGGGTGACAGAGCAAGACTCTGTTTCCAAAAAAAAAAAAAGGAAGGGAAGGGAAGGGGAGGGGAGGGGAGGGGGGGAGGGGGGAGGGGAGGGGAGGGGAGGGGAGGGGAGGGGAGGGAAGGGGAGGGAAGGGAAGGGAAGGGGAGGGAAGGGAAGGGAAGGGGAGGGAAGGGAAGGGGAGGGAAGGGAAGGGAAGGGAAGGGAAGGGAAGGGAAGGGAGAAGGGAAGAAAGGAAGAAATAAATCGCTTATATTGTGTAACCTGAGGAAGTTTTCAACTATTTTTCCTTCTATTATTCCCTTTCCTACTTGTGTATTGTACCCCTCATCCCCTTTCCTTCTGGGACTCCAGAAAGAAGTAGGATGTTAGACCTGAATTGGTTCTCTATGTCTTTTGTTTGACGTTTCTGTATCTGTACTTTATGGAACAGTTTTCCAACTAGAGAGAGCATCTACTGAATGTTTTCAACTGGATAACACATTTAATTCTAAGAACTCTAATGTGTTCTCGGATTGTTCCTTTTACACAGCATCCTATTGTAATCTTAGGGATGTAATACCACTGTGAAGCTCTCTAGATTTATTACATCAATTTTTAAAATATATTTTATGTCCTGAATTGTCTCTTTCCTGAAGAGTCAGTATTTTAGTTCATCTTGGTCTTTTTGTTCATGCTACTTGTTTTCTTCAAATGCCTGATTATCATCAGATCACAGTGAAGAAAGCAGCCCGGGTGGCTTGGGTAGGTTTCCTCTGCTAGTATGTCAGCAGGAGTGCTCGCACAGGCCCCTTGCCTGAGTGCAAACCGTATGAGTGGAGCGCGCAGTCAGCTGGGCTTTTCCTTGGGGTGAGTGGGAAGGGGGTTGTTAACTTGGGGGCCCTACTATCCACATTAGAAGACTTAGCTCTTCTCAGCCTTTCTGTTTACTTTTTTGTTGTTGTATTGTTGTTTTTAAAAGAAAATTCTTTTTTAAAAAATTCGTCTGGTCACAAACATCAGGCTGCATGTATTCTGCACAGAATGAGTAGCCTAGGCATCTGTTCCATGCAGACATTGCTTGGATAGCCCTTATTTGAAACGCTTGGGACCACAAGTGTTTTGGATTTCAGATGTTTTCGATTTTAGAATGTGTGCATATACATAATGAGATATCTTGGGAATGGAACATAAGTCTTCATATGAAATTCATTTATGTTTCTTATATATCATATACACATAGCTTGAAGGTAGTTTTAGTCAATATTTTAAATAATTTTGTGCATGAAACAGTTTATATTAAGTTCTTATGTAGAGAATTTTCCTCTTGTGGCGTCATGCCAGCACTCAAGGTTTCAAATTTCGGGGCATTCCGGATGAGGAATACTCAACCTGTGCCCTGAATGGATCTACTTGTTTTCAGCTTCCCCGCGCGCCCCGTGCTCTGCCTTACCTGCAGACTCTAAGCCTAGAAGCTCTCCAGCACTGCCTGCACAGGCTGCCTCCGCCTCCACAACAGACCCACAGGTCTGAGTTCGGACTGCTGCTTTTTGTGCTCTATCCACTCACATGCTCCCACCACATCCTATCTTCCAGAAAGTTGTTAACGTTGTTCTTCCTTTGATGATCTTCTCTTTTCCTTGCCCATCTACTACTTAACTCTTGGAGTTTATTCATTCTTAAGTTTCTGTACTTTCATTTCAGTGGAATCTCAGGGAAGACAGGAAGTCATCTCAAATCAGGAGGCAAAACTATCATATAAACTGTGTTTGATGGTCAAATCAGTTTGGGAAACTGAAATTATTCTTAAGATTTCTGCTTTTCAGAAACTGGTAAACACCATGAGATGCTAAATTCCTTAATGGTCTAGCTCATAACTTCATTGGTAATTAAAAATTTTAGATGTAAAAGTAATTGTGTTAATGAGCAAATATTATTTTATATTTTTAAAATAAAAATAAAGGTAAGAAATATTTCTGGTCTTTAAGTCAAAAGTCAAGGATATTTATGACTTTAAATTTTCTTTTTTTTTTTTTTTTTTGAGACAGAGTCTCACTCTGTCGCCCAGGCTGGAGTGCAGTGGCGCAATCTCAGCTCACTGCAACCTCCGTCTCCTGGGTTCACGCCATTCTCCTCCTCAGCCTCCTGAGTAGCTGGGACTACAGGTGCCCACCACCAAGCCCGGCTAATTTTTTGTATTTCTAGTAGAGACGGGGTTTCACCGTGTTAGCCAGGATGGTCTGGAACTCCTGACCTCGTGATCCGCCCGCCTCGGCCTCCCAAAGTGCTGGGATTACAGGCGTGAGCCACCAAGCCCAGCCTGACTTTAAATTTTCTAGAAGCTTTATCTATCTAGGAAAGATCCTTGAATTCCAATCTCAGGGAAGTCCCCACTGTTTCATAACCCTGGGCAATTTACTCAAAATTTCTAAGCATCATCATTTTCTGGGATGGTAATTTGCTGGTTGCCCTCCACTCCCCAACCCACGGTGAGAATACTCCCTTTTCTTTTACCAGGAATACCCTGTTTATTCATTAGGGAAATCACCCCTTCTCCCTCAGCTTCAGGAGCAGGCTTTGATTCACTTAACTCAGTGGGATGGTTGGCCATGGTCAGGTTCAGAAGTGGGCGTGCACACAAATATAAGCCAATGAGATCAGGAAAAACATCTGCAGGACTCCTAGTGAAAGACATTGCTTCTTTCTTCTGTGAAATCTTACTGAAAGAAAACCTTCTTTTCCTCTGTACTAGGCTATGTGCTAAGAGTAGGTGAGGTCTGGAACTGTTGCAGCCCTTTTGTACCACTAGGGGGGCCAGATGAAGCCCACACCATGGAAAGCAGAGAGGAGCGACAGAGAAAATAACCACAGTAGCTTAATTTGGACTATGGTTCAAGGTATCTCTGAAGCTAGATCTACCCTTCTGCCTCAAACATCATAGGTGCTTGATGAGTGCTTATCATTAAGCAAAACTATACAAACACACACACATACAACCTTTATTGGTAAATTAATATCAAATATTAACTTGCTTTTATCTTCAAGTAAAAACATCCTCCAAAGTAGATGAATTTCTAGTTTATATAATTTTGGAAAAATAAAAGTTTAAAAGAAAACTCTTTATTTGGCATAGACCTTTTATTGAGATGAAATCCAACTGATTTTCTTCCACTCATATAGAAAGATATTGTTATACTTAATTCTACTTTCACAGGAGATCGATTTCCTCATTCATTAAACCTCAGGGAGTTTTCCTGGAGTATATTATTTAAGGGGAAAGAGATAAGAAAACATAATAATAGCTAATTGATTTCTTATTCAATAAACAGAAAATGATTCTAGGAAATAAAATTAAGGTTCACTGTTCATCAGGTAGACTGCCATACTTCAAATTACTCAAATGCCAAACGTAACTTCTGATGTCTCCCTGATTAATTATAGATTTTGATTCTAAGATACTATACGTACTTTGGATATTCAGCTAGGGTTTTTCGTTTTTGTTTTAGAATTTGTTTTTAATCAAATCATTTGAAAATTTAAGTAGGAAAATAATAATGGTTCAGAAATGTACTTAAAAAATTAAAACTCACTTATGTAACCTTCATACTATTGTTTTTAATCTCCAGGCAAGTAACACTAAATAGACTTTGCTGTAATTGCTCAACTATTAGACTCTGCAAATATGATCATATGGAAATCTCTAGACTGGCAGAAGTTTTTCAAGGTAAATTCACTGATTAGAACCTATCCATAAATTATTTACACTGTGGCAATTCCACATTACTTTGAATAATATGCTTGCTTTTTTCCCCTTAAGATCTGAAATTTCTATTTGAAAATAAAGTGGCTTTTTCAAATACAATGTAAAATATTTTTAAGAAACTTACACTCAAAAATATACACTAGGAAAATTTCCTAATTTACTTCTTTTAAACTAAAATTACTTAAATTGAATAGAGATGCTAAAACAGAAAATATGTATAAATTGTATCTTGAAGACTAATATGATATGTTTATTTTCAAATTGAAGAAAGCCAAATAAATGCTAACTGTAGGCTTTTTTGTCTCTCATTTTCATTAGTTTTATTTCTTTCATTAATTTCATTTCATTGGTGACCAGCAAAGGAATAAAACAGAGTTTTAAAAGTACAGATGCCAAAACAGGTTGGGTTTCCTTTGTTTAAAATCTCAGATAGAACAAAATTAATTTAGAAAATAGGTAATTTGACCTTTCTTGTTTTTAAGTTAGCCTCTTACTTAAATACAGCACAGAAAATGAAAGCATATGCATAGTTTTTGCTATTCAAGTTACTGATTTAAAAAATCATCTATCTACTTATCCAGGGAGTTGGGGGATAGTCAATTAGGCTGTAATAGTTTATGATTATAAGGTCTTTTCCTTTATCTGTTAGAGCCTTATGTAAAGCTGTATGTCAAAGTTGAAAAATTTCTCCTGACTTAGACAAATCCACAACACATGAAGAAAGAAGCCCATACTGGATGTTAGGAAACTAAAATTCCAGTCCCAACTCTTTAACTAATATATTGCAGGAATGGGGGCAAGATTTTTAATTCCACTGGACCTCAGTTTGTCCATCTCTGAAATAAAAGAGCAGTGTGGGACCACCTTAGGAAATGTGTGGGGTTGTACTCACCCATGGTCCAGAATGTACTAGTTGCCCCTTGGATGGCAGGAAGAGTTGTTTTCTCTGACCCTCTCAAGAGCTGATCTGTCTGTTTATGGGTTGGAAATTGAGGCCAGAGGGATGATTGTGAAATAGCTGAAGGACCGGACTATGTAATGTCTAAGTTCCCTGTGAACTTAAGATGCTATGGCTTGGAGGTATTAACACTTTCTTAGGTTCATGGGCCAGATCAGGACCATACTACTGGCCCTTACCAAGACAGGTTAGTGGCAGGATGGTACCTGCTGAGAAAGTGCTGGTGGCATCCACTCCCTGGGTTTCAGACTGGTCCTGAGCATGAATGGATTCTAGCTGGTGTAATATAAGCAAGCAGAAGAAACAGTAATGCTGCCTTACTTCTAAGGAGACTTGAAATGATCAAGAAATGACACCTAGGCTAGGATTTGCATTTCATTTAAGATTAATAAAGTGTTCAGGCTTATCTTTGCAACTTCCATCTACCTCCCATTGCCTGCAAATAGAATCAAGTGGAAAAGAAAGCTCCCTTGACCTCCTGGGGGAATTAAGTGACAACAAATTGACTATTATATGCACAACAAGAAGCAAGCCCTCTGAGCCCTTTGACCACATCTTTCAAGCCTTATTTCTGAGAATAGAAAATTCTAAGCTCAATTTGAGTGTCACTATAAACTCCTCTCTGTGCCAGATGATTTTATGCACATATTTATATCCGAAGTACAAACAACTTAAAATGTTTACACTGAGTAGTAATGGAAATCATGTGTCAAATACAATGAGGGGAACAGAGTAGAGCTTTCTTCAGAACTAAAGCTTGAAGATATACAATATCATGGAAAATCTGGCTTACAAATAAGAATGCACTGTTTACCTATTCCATTTAATTATAGAGAACATGCATTTTTACTCTTTGCATACAATTTCTGAAGTCTGATTTTTTTGGGGGGTTCATTTTTTGCTCTGCAGTGTTGCCTGAAGCTATGGAAGGATCATAGCTCCTCAGTCTCAAAAACCATGGCCACACACATTCTTGTGATTTGTAATAATCCCCATTTCCCTTAAGATCTCACCCCCAGACAGAGACAGTGAAGGATTCTGCTACGAAGTCCGAAAGCAAAAGAGCAAAAACAGTAAAGAGAGCCTGCCTTAGATGTCCTCAGGGGCCTTCTGCATGTCAGCTTTCCTATTAGAGCACTGTAAAGACCAGGAAAACTACAAGGGCCAGGAATGGAATTCTGGCATCTTTCTACTGAGAGATAGTCCTCTGAATTTCTCACTAAGTACAAGCCTAAGGAGTCGGCCTCCCCTCAGCTTCTCATCACCAGTGATTCAGGGACAGCCATTCATAGAGCTCTGCAGAAGAAATGGCATACTAGCTCCACAGTCCTCAGTTTCTCTCCTCAACAGAATCCACCCTAGGGTTAATGCTTAAAGGGCCATGAAGATATCAAAAGGAGAACACAGTCATGGCTGCTGATTTGTTTGAAGTAACGTGTCTTAGATGGGTCAGTCATTAATTCATAGCTCTTAGGTGGGAGTCCAGCTCTTTTGTTTTAAGAGCCAAGATTCCCCTGCCCCTAGCCATGTTCACTCCATCATTCTCACGTGTCGCTTCTCCAGTGGTGCCAGGGAGGGACCATACTACTGGCCCTTACCAAGATGGGTTAGTGGCAGGATGGTACCTGCCACCTTACCAAGATGGGTTATTGGCAGAATGGTACTGGCTGACCTCAGGGCCTGCCCATCCCAGCTCCTGGCCTGCAGTGTTCTTTGGACTTAATGATGACTACACTGAGTACTCGCCTGGGGCCACTAGTTCTTTTTGTTTTAAAACTCAGAGAAGCTGATACTGTTCTACCTTCTCCTTTTGCTTCTTCTGTCACTTGGTAGAGAGACGGTCTTTGTCCTATCTCACTTAGGCAGCTCTGCTTGCTCCTCTCAGCTGCAGAAAAGAGTGTCCCAGTGCATTCTTTCTAAACTGACATTCGAATTTTCAAAGAGGTTGGCACTTCATAATCGGCAATTTTTATACATTCCTTTTCAATTTGATTCCAAAGATATACTAGCCAGGCCCGCTGTGAGTTCAGTTTCTCTCACTACCCCAACCAGCCCCGCAAAACTCAAAACATAAAGGCTGGGATTGCTATAAAGAAGCAAAAAAAATCTTGAAGGAAAAGCAAAAAGCAAAAAACAAAATAATTTGTAGAGTTGAATTAAAAAACAGATCCTCTCCTCAACAGTTTTCACCTTTTTATTGAAATTTCCCTTCCCCAATACACAGAACCAATTTTAAATAGAATCCTAGTTAAAGCTACAAGAACCAACCAACAACATATCTGTAATTTTGAACTTCCTTTAATTTAGAATCTTTGGCTGCTTAATATATTTTACATTGCACTCACATGTCCTGAGAAAAAATGGTGAGACATATGATTATTTATGTTATATAAAATGAGGATCTAAACATGTCTTACCTGTAAGTATGTTTCCAAGCCTTGTCGTCGCTGTTCCAAGACTTTGGGGACCCAGTTCCTAACATGTTTAGAAGGGATTTCTGGAGTTTTTATACATTTCTTAAGCTATAAAGACAGAATAGAAAAAGAAAAAGAAAAAAACCAGAGATGTCTGTTAATTATAGTGATATTATTTGGGGAAAAAAGGCCAATAAAAGAAAGTGAACTACTGCTATCTGCAATAAAAAATAGAGGAAAATATAATTACACTGCAATTTTGTCAAACAATTCTTTGTTTAGGTATCTTGACTGTTCAGTTTTCAGAATAATGGTTTTCTGTTTTGGTAGGTATTATTGTTGATATTTCAGATTGAAATCCTTTTTCCTGAAAAATTAAAAGCCTAGTAAATGAATAAAAACGAAAGTAAAGAAATTTAGTTACAAAAATCAATACAACAAAATTTTACTTGGATGAAGGACTTTGCTGAAGGACTTTCTATATGTTTTTCATATAAAGAAATCAAAACAAAATGCAACTGTATATAAGTATTGTCCCTAGAAATGCCATTAACTAGACCACATCATTTGGAGAGAGAACTTAAAAACATAAAGGCCTAATCTTTTCAATGTTCCTAACAATTACTTTCCAACTCCATTTATGAAAACTGAATGATAGTTCTCAGCTAAGCCTTTTGGGACAGTAGTTTTAGGGGATAATATAAATAAATAAAAATTCTGTTGGAAGTTGCATTAGAGCTGTCTGTGGTAGGCAGAATAATCCTCCTTTCCCAAAAATAACCAAATCCTAATCCTGTGGATGTTACCTTATATGCCAAAAGGGACTTTGACGATTTGGTTAAATGCGTGGTCTTAAAATGGGAAGATTCTCCTGGATTATTGGGGTGGGCTCAATGTAATCACAAGGATCCTTATAAAAGGGAGGCAGCAGAATGAGTTGGAAAGAGACTGGGAGAAACAATGTCTCTGATTCTGACGATGGAGAAAGAGGCCACGAGCCAAGGTGACCTCTAGAAGCTGGAAAGAATGGATTCTGCCCTAGAGCCTCTAGAGGAAACGTCATCCTGCTGACACCTTGATTTTAGCCCAGTGAAACCCACTTCGGACTCCTCACATCAGCAAGTGTAAGACAATAAATTTATATTGTTTTACACCACTACATTTATGGTAATTTGTTATAGCAGCAATAGGAAACTAATACACTGCCTCTTTAAGTGGAACGTGCTTAATTGCTAATTAAAAACTTGAAAAAAACCTACCAACGTTACTCCTTTACTTCACATGCACAGAAACAGCATAGTAATGAATAAGAAAATTCATACAATTAAACCTGGGCAGCTAAACTATAGTAAAAAATTCTTTCCATATGTAAGAGTATATTCACCCTTAACCATTCTAGGCTGAAATTTGTTGTACATCACGAAGAAGGGGCCCATGTACTGGCTAGAGCAGAGTGGCCACCTTTGCCTCTGAGGTAGAAGTCTCGCACTGAGAATGGTAAAGCAGCAAGAGCCTGGGTCCCTGATGATCATGAAACTGCCACACCAGCACCAGACATTTATGAAGGGAGGGACCAAGTTGTATCTGTTAATGTCACCATTATTTTGGTTTTAGAGTCACTTACAGCCAAATCTAATCCCACATGAATAAGGGATGTGGCTAGCACTGCTAGCTGCTTAGCCAATATTCATTCCCTCCTTCTTTTTTGGGGGGAAAAAAAAATCAACGTCATTCAGAGGGCTAACATGCTGAGCTATAAATTGGTTTTCCAGGCTCCCTTTTAATTAGGGTGACCATGTGACAGAGTTACCAATATGTGTACATGTCTACTGGGGTAGGGCTCTTGTTTTCCTAACAAAAAGCAACAGGCTCTTCTTGCCAGAAAATGCAGAAGCCATGCCTGGAAGGGGAGGAGCTATGTTGTCACCAGAAGTGTGAAAGTCACATGCTAACATGAGGACATTGAAGCAGGGAGACACGAGAAGCCCGGAACATGAATGTTGTGAGACGCCTGCATCACCTGGACTGCCTGTTTTTAGTTTTCCTGTAATGTGAGAATAAAAAATATCTTAAGAAATCTAATGAAGTTTCTATTATATGCAATCAAAGACATTCCTAATATAAAGGAATCACTTGTTCTATTTTAAGTCAGAGATGCTCAATAGGCATCCAAGTAGAGATGCTGGGTAGGTAGTTGGGTACGAGCCTGTAAATGTGGGGGTCAGAATATATAGGTAATTAGAGTTGTGGAACTAGAGGAGATGACATTAGGAGTTAGGTACAGATAGAGAAAAAGGGCTGTGGGGGACAGAATCCTAAAATGGTCCCCTGGTGTAAACGCCTTGCATGATCCCCTCCTCTTGAGCATGAGTGGGACCTGTGACTATGTCAGGACAGTCACTCCATGATTACATTGTGTATTGTATGACGGTCCTAGCAGACTGCTGGCTTTCAAGTAAGGTGCCATGTGATGAGAGAGCCACATGGCTAGGACCTGAGGGTGGTCTTTAGGAGCTGAGGGCTGCCTCTGGTGTTCAGCCAGCAAGAAAAAAAAGGGACCTCAGTTCTGCAAGTGCAAGCCACTGAATTCTGCCTGAATGAGCTTGGAAGAGGGCCCCGAGCCTCAGGTGAGATGGAGCAGCAGGGAGGAGAAGCAGGGCAATCACTGGGGGAAGAGGGGGAGTAGGTTCCATCAGGAAAGTGTTTCAAGAGGACAGGCATGATCAGGCTGTGCCAGATGATGGGAAGTCAATAACGCGGGGTACAGAGAGAAGGACAGTGGGGAAGTAGCAGCTCCTCTTCTAAGGAGTGCTACTAAAAGAGAAGGAAAGAGTACAATGGGATGAGCACAGGAGGGACGCATGGGGCCGAAGGCAGGCTTTATTTTGTGAAACAGAAACTACTGTGATAGGTTCATATAGTGATGAGACTGATTCAGTATTGAGGGGGAAACTGATAATGCAAGGGAGAGAGAAGGAGGGGGATTTATAATTGCTTGCAGGGGAATAAATACATATTTAATCTCTATACGGTCTGAGGCATTTCTCCGTAAGAACAAGGCCAAAATGCTAAATTATTCTGTGGTAATAAGCTTAAGTTTCACTTTAAACATAAAGAAACTTCCTTTTAAACTATTGAATCACAACATATATTTCAGAATAGAAAATCAACTCTATTATATGTCTCTCCTTTTAAAAAAAATTTTGAAGATCTAGCGCTGAAAATATTTTTCCTTTTTTATTTATGTCAGGAGTACTGAGGAAGCGGATGATCATAGCTGTTGGGATCCGTGACAGCATTTGTAGGTGAGTAATGAATTGCCTTAGATGAGAGACAAACCCGAGACAATATGTTTCCAGTAGGGCTCAGCTGCTTACAAGATAAATACTCCTCTGCCACTTCATCCGATGATTAACGGTCCTGGCCCTGCTGTGTCCAGGCAAACTGCCTGTCTGATCCATGCAGATAAGTACCAGATTCCACGATACCACAAACACAGTCTCCTTTTCCTGGTGTGACCACTCCCTTTTCCTTTTTTATACTGCTAGAAGAATTTACACAGAACTTACTCCACACAGACCTACCACTGCATACGTTGGTTATAGCAACCATTTTCCACAAAGAAGCAGAAATACTTTTCCCAAGTACATGAATAAAAAGAATGAAGAAGAAAAGAAAAGTTAAAGAAGCGGGAAACATTTGGGGATAAAATCCCATCTTTCCCCCTGTATTGCCACCGTTACTTCCTCAGGGTTCCTTTTGGAGAGAATGTACAGGGTGCTGTGCTACTGGTTTGACCCCACATGGCAGGTTTTTGGTTCTTTATTGTCTACTTCACGGAATTAAACACAGGAGAATGAAGTCTTTTATTCAAGCCAAAGGTAGTCAATAATAAAAAATGAAGATAGTTAATTTAAAAAGGAACCAGCACCATATTTCACTGAAACCTTTGTGAATAAAAGGATGGGCTGTGACTGACAGAAAGCAGCTGGGAAGGCATGAAAATAAAATGTGCTTAGCAGTTTGCCATGCTGAAAAGGTTTTTCTGCCCATACATGCAATTTTTGGCCTAGGGAGGTAAAGCTCTTTTCAGGAACCACCATTTAAAATAGTAAAGTATTTGGCCATAGTGGGGTGTGGGCAGGTGTAGCCAAGGCACACGGGAAAGCACTCATAAGCCTGAAGGCTCACCCTGTCACAGGAGCCTGTGCCTGGGCCCTAAAAAGGCTAGGATGGGGTTTTGTTTTTGTTTTGGTGTGGTCATGGTGTTCTTCCCACCTAGTACTAGCAGAGGAGCTACAAAGGTATCAGGGCAAGCAGAATCCGGGGTTAACAGAGAATGCAAGCTCCCACAGTAGAAACTGATCCTCTAGTAATTCATAAATATACATGTTCTCCAAATATACCATTTGCCAAATACTTATTTAATACCTAATATGTGCCCAAGACTCTACTAGACACTCTAACAGTGTGAAAGATATGAAAGATAGGACATGGTCCCTACTTTTAAAAAAGTGCCTTCTAATTAGATAAAATTTAGGGATAACAGTTTTATCTCATATGTTTCCAAAATTTAAGCAGAAATCTCTATTCTAAATGGACAGGAGTTCTAAGAACAAAAAGATTAGGGAAGAAAGGGAGCTAACATGGAAAAAGGAGAACTTGAAATGTCTTGGTTTGAATAGATCAGAACACAGAGGAAAAGACATTCAGCATGGCAAAGACAGGTGGGTAGCCATTTTTACCTCATATAATGAGGTAATGGGAGATACTGGCTCAGCTGTCACTGAAGGGCTCTTAGGAGGAGTGAAAAATAAAGTTGGCCAGTAAAGGGGTTAGTAGTAGACAGAATAATGGTTCCCTCAAATATGCCCAAGTCCTAATCCCCAGAATCTGTGAATGTATGCACTTCCATGGGAAAGGGGGCTTTGCAGATGTGATTAAATTAAGGATTTTGAAAAGGGGGGATTATCCTGGATTATCTGTGTGGGCTCAGTGTTATAACGAGAGGGAAGGACAAGGAAAAGGGGATTGAGTTTGTGGTGTCATAGAATCTGGTACGTATCTGCATGAATCAGAAAGGCTGTTTACACAAGGTGTCGAGTCAGAGGAGAGGTGATGGCAGGAGACGTTATGATGGACACAAGCTGAAGTGGAGTGACTGCTGGCTTTGAAGATGAAAGAGGCCACGAGACGAGGAATGTTGGAAAAGGAAAGGAAACAGATTTTGTTCTAGAACCCACAGAAGATTCAGCTACAGTCAGGTAATAAATTTTAAGGCTGGATGTAGTGGCTCACGCCTGTAATCCCAACACTTTGGGAGGCCAAGGCAGGCAGATGACCTGAGGTCAGCAGTTCGAGACCAACCTGTCCAACATGGTGAAACCCTGTCTCTACTAAAAATACAAAAAAAAAAATCCGAGCGTGGTGGTACATGCCTGTAATCTTAGCTACTTGGGAGGCTGGGGAGGAAGAATCATTTGAACCTGGGAGACGGAGGTTGCAGTGAGCTTAGATCGCGCCACTGCACTCCAGCCTGGGTGACAAAGTGAGACTCTGTCTCAAATAATAATAATAAATAAATTTTAAGCCACTGTATTTTTGGTGATTTGTTACAGCAGCAATAGGAAACTCATACAAGGTTTAAGATTATTGGCCTTGAGGGTCAATGTCTGTGATGTGATGGACAACAGAGACCCGTTTCAGTGTATTTGAGTAAGAGAATGAAGATAAAAATGGTGTTTTAGGAAAACTGGTCTGCAGCAGAGAACGGATAAGGATCTGAAATGGTTAAAGTAATACTGATATAAAGTAGTAATACTCTGGACTGGGATGATAGGAATAGAAAACGAAAAATTAGTCTGGGTGCGGTGGCTCATGCCTGTAACTCTAGCACTTTGGGAGGCAGAGGTGGGTGGATCACCTGAGGTCAGGAGTTCGAAACCAGCCTGGCCAACATGGCGAAACACTTTCTCTACTAAAAATACAAAAATTAGCCAGGCATGGTGGCAGATGCCTGTAATCCCAGCTACTCGGGAGGCTGAGGCAGGAGAATTGCTTGAACCTGGGAGGTGGAGGTTGTGGTGAGCTGAGACTGACTGAGCCACTTCATTCCAGCCTGGGCAAAAGGCGAGACTCTGTCTCAAAAAAAAGAAAATGAAAATGAAAAATTAAGTAGTGTGTATTATAAGAATTTGGAAGATAATGCAAGGTAACAGAAAAGTAGGAACACACTTGAAGGTTTAAAACCTTGAGATGTGTGGTTCTAAGCTTTGTAACTTCAGTGTGTGTGATGGAGGTAGGTTAGAAAGAGTTGTGTCTAAGTGACAATCACACTATAGGAATTCTCAAACTTCAACAGGCATTAATCATCTGGGGTACTGCAGATTATTGGGCTCCATCACAAAGATTGTAATTCACTACATCTAGGGTGTTGCCCAGCAATTTGCCCATAGATAATTCAAAGTTCACATTTTGAAAAATACCAATCTAGAAAACCTAAAAGAAAATGGAATCAAATACTCATCATAGCTCAAGAAGAAATGACTAATTTTAAGATAGATCTGAAAGGGTAAAAACAGACACATCAGTAAACATAAAAATTTAAAACTTGCATACATTTAGAATAAATGTCACAACCAAAATTAAAAGGCCCTTGTTAAAAAATGCTTTCAGCAAATGGCTAATATTGTATTAATAGGCCACCCAAACTAATAAGCAAAAACAACCGAGACACTAGCAGATAAATGAGAAAGCACATAAATAGATAATTCTATTGAAAGAGCAGCTACAACTCCTAAACAAACCTAAGAAACACCTATTAAAACAAGGCAACATACATGCTTGCTAATAAACAAATCTAATTTTTGGAGGGGTAATATAGTTAAATATTTCAAGAGAATTAAGTAACAACAGATTTAACTACATTTAAAGGGAAAATATTTTATGTTAAACTCTAACATTCAAAGCATGTCACAAGATTCAAATATGGAAATTGAGGGTACCAAAACTGCAATAAAAAGGTAAGGTTGCATGATGTGGCAGCAGCAGTCAGTCAAGCCTGAGTACTCTGATTAAATTTTTTACTCATTTCAACCCTTCTTAGCACACAATCTTACAGTCAAAATTACAGATTTATGTTTATTTTTATACCCCATCGTTATTTGTATTTCATTGCCTTTTAGAGTTACCTTTTTGCCAAATCTAATACAATCACAAGGGGGCAAGTAAAGGAGACTTCTAGCAGCTGCTATCCCCTTGATAATACATAAAATTAGACAGTGTATCCCAACTAAAACTCTGCTCCACAAAGATATCTTTATCTCTATGTCCCTGTAAAGTTGTCTCAAATATTTTAACAAGGCTGCCAACAATATTCAAAATTGAGAGATTTGCGAATTTCTATTCTATTAATGCTAGTAGACCTCATTATATAATTATAAGAATAGGTAAAATTATTAATAGAACTGCAGAAACTGAGAGAAGAGAGAATCCTGGAAAATCTAGGATTTTTTTTGACCATGAAATGCTAAGAACTGTCCATACTCAGTGGGCAGAGGGTCCTCCTCTGCAGAAGAAAATAAACTCTATTAGAGCAGAGAACAGGGTGAACAAGCCTCTCCTCCAGAAGCACGGGCAGCCTCGTGCTCTGGGCAGGCCTAATTGGCAGTCACCCAGCTGTGCCTGGTGTGGAGCTGGTCCCTGAGCATCTGGAGAGTACAGCTGGACTGTGCTAGGGTCATGGAGTCCTAGGTGCTGACTTGGGAGGTTAGCAAGGGGCCTGCATGTGACAGGCTGCCTCCTCTAGACTGGTCAACAGAGGCTGGGCAAGGCAGGAGGTGCTGGTTTTAATCCCACAGTAGGGACTTATTTCATCAGGTACTCAGAAGAAACCTCACTAGGATCTGTTTCCTCCCAAAACACACAAACAAAAACACACTTCCCTGGGAAGGAAGTGAGCCCCAGACTCCAGGTTTGTTTCTCTTTGGAGCACCCTGGGGTTGGTGCTTTTGTAAAGTCACTGGCAACACCTGGTTTAAATCTGTGTTCACCTGTACTGTTTATTTTCCAAGTCAACCTGGATTGAACAAAGTGCTAACCAGAGAACTAGATGTGGATTATCCCTTGCCATCCTAACAGAAAAGTGTACTGATAACTTAGAGCTCCCCTTTAAAAGAAAAGACAAGGAAACAGTCTCACTAATCTCTCACTAATATCCTGTTAACGTTTATAAGTTTATACTGTTAATGGGATTTTTCTGGGCAATTTCATGAGGTATTTGTAGATATTAAAATAACTTCAGCATGCCAATAATAATTTATAATCTAGAAAAAATTAAATTTAGGTAGAAAATAAAGAAGCATTTACTCTTCTATGCTTTAATAACCATTTCTCCCCAAAGCTCTTTCTTTTGCCTTTCTGTTTCGTTTATCTAAGACTTTTAAAGAAGCGTATCCTAGTGCTGAAACATCAGTTTTGTAAAGTGGCCCTTTACAATTCAAAAAAAGGCTAAGAGCCTCTTTTAACTTGTGTTCCCCAGTCTTTGAATACACAAGTACATGTATATGTACTTTGAATACACAAGTACATGTATATGATCTTTTCCAGGTACATGTAAGTATAAGTTGACTTTAATAAGTTTCTTCCTGTAAGATACTCATTTGCTTTTTCTCCCTTGTCTGTAAGGAACATTAAGTGCATTTCATGGATAAAACAGGGTCTGGGTCTTATTCTTTCTGAACCTGTAACATTGAATGCAACATACTGCAAACAGCTTGCAGCCTGAGATTTTTACATGCAAACGATTGTAACAGAAAATCTACCTATTCAGAAAGCATACCTTTAAGGAACTGAATAATTTATTCCAAAAAGAAATTTACTTCATGATAAAAGAAAATGTATATACATACACAAGAAATATCAGTGCTCTTAGAACCACAGAAAGGACTGTTAACATTATACCATCTGCCACACAGAGAAAAGAGAAAAAAACAAAAAACAAGTTACCTTTTTGTGCAAAGCATGAAATTCGCTGTATCTCTTTTCAACAAAATGTTTTCTTCCATTCATTAGCACTTCTATCTTAAACACCTGAGGAAAAAATTTAAAAGATTAATTGTATTAGTTCAAAACCCTCGATTGTCTGATGTGGTAAGTTTGTGACCATGATATATTTCATCCCTTTAATTACAGTAGCTGATCCCCCAAAACCCAGAAGGCTCAGGAGACCCTGGCCCAACAGCACTGATTAATGAGCACTCGAACCAAAGGCTCACTAACAAAGTGTGACATTCTCCAAAAACCTGTCTAAAAACAAGGGAAACTTAAATGCATTTTAAAAAACTACCTAATTTTTAAATAAAATCATATTTCTTGCTTAAAATGATTTCACCAAGTGAATATGATAGCATTGAAACAATACTCTTTACCAGAGTATTGCAAGAGGAATACTCTGGTAAAAAGCTCAGGCATGTGGCATTCCATTATGGGCATTTCAACGTAGGCAGTACTGTGTCGTCTATAAGACAATCATGCAAACAGCAGTGCATTTTAGGTTAATTTCTTTCTAACCTGCATATTCATCTCTAGTCTCAGCTGGGCTTATTCTGCTGTTTGCAAAACAGGCAAAATGTAGTAAAGGATCATTTTCCCTGCATGATACAAGTGACAGCTTGTGCTCCTAGCTCCACAAGGTTGAAAGGCCAGATGAAAAGGCTCTCTGGGTGCACTAATTAGTAGGCACTAACATGACATTTTCTTGATTCTTGGGTCAGTGGGTCAAGACTGGAAACAAGGGATGAGAAATATTGTGAAATGCTCATGAAAATACAATGTTAAGGTTGGATGGGGAGGGATGGTTGGCAGGATCTAAAAAGGAGCTCTGTCATTCCAAAAGTTTATATTTGACTCGTGTTTTGCTACGTGAGAGTTTATAAACACTAAGATGAAGGAATATTGTTTAATTACTTAATAAGCCTAATTTTCTATTTCAATCACCCTTCTGAAAAAAATACAAAACTGTAGACATCACATGACACTAAAAAGTATTAAAAGCATGCTTACTTTTAGTCTAAAAATAAAAACTACTTAAATTTGGCATATGAGATACAAGGTCGCACATCTTCATTATGAAAATAGATTGCTATGGCTCTATATTTGTGTCTTATATGTAAGTATGACTATTTTAGAAATCCAGAAATTATGTCATCAAACTTAAAATCTGTTTGCATTTTTGTGCTTCTTTGAATCAGAAACAAAACCTGCTGCTGCATGACTCAGTTTAAGAAACCTCTTTTTATTAAGTGGTAAATTTTTAATAATTTAATCAATATTTTATATTTTGTTTTTCAAGAAATACCCCTGAATAAATACTTTCCTTTGGTGAACTAGTAGAAATATTTTCTTCTAAAACCATACGCATATGCTTCAAACTCTCAGATATCTTAGATTTTTTTTAGGAAAAAAAATCTGTTTATTAATTCACCAGAGAAAATTATTCTTCTTCAAAGGCCTTGCCAGAAATAGAATCAGGAAAACACCTCGAGAAAACAAACAAGAGAAGCACAGCTTTAACTTGAGGGCTTGGTTAATAGGCTACAGAGCCCCTTTTTTACTATCAGGACCCAGATTGAAATCAGGACAATATGTAGCAATGAAAGTAGTTTCCATCTGCTGAGCTTTATGAAATAAATGAGGTTATGTTCTGGGTCTTATTGCTTGAGGCTTTATCACAAAACCACCACCTTAATTGGCAGATTACCTACAGAATCTATAAAACAGGGAGAAGGTTGAAAACTCAGCAAGGCTCTACCTACTTGCTCACCCCTCAAAGTGCCCCCCCTTGAAGGCCAGGGTAAGACAAATTACACAATGGCTGCTTCATGGAATGTCATCTCTTCTACTGACCAGATGGTTCCATTACCAAGTTCCACAGTTACTCTTCACAAGCACTAAATTCACAATGAAGGGTGGGGGAGGGTGGATGTACACACACCCACAGGAAAGTTTGTGATAAACTTTAATTCTTCTATTTTATAATGTTACAGTTGAAAAGACACACAATATGCCTAATACTATCAAGACTTTCTTTTAAATTCTGGGAAAACATCTTGGAAAGGAAGTTGTTCATCAGGATTTTCATGACAAAGTGAATCAAGAAATGGAGTCAATTTAATAAATCCGGCCAGGCGCGATGGCTCACACCTGTAATCCCAGCACTTTGGGAGGCCGAGGCAGGTGGATCATGAGGTCAGGAGTTTGAGACCAGCGTGGCCAAAATGGTGAAACCCCATTTCTACTAAAAATACAAAAATTAGCTGGGCGTAGTGGTGTGCGCGTGTAGACCCAGCTGCTTGGGAGGCTGAGGCACGAGAATCGCTTGAACCTAGGAGGCAGAGGTTGCAGTGAGCCAAGATCGTGCCACTGAACTCTAGCCTGGGCAACAGAGCGAGACTCTGTTTCCAAAAAAAAAAAAAAATTTAATAAATCCTATTTTCCTGAATACCATGCCAGGTCATTTGTGTAAAGTCTTTCCAATTTTCCTACATATGTTGTCCCTGCTGCCTGGAAATCTCTTTTCTTGGTTGGCTCTGCTGGCAAACTCCTAGTAGTGATTAGGCACCTCGTGAGGTGGCGGCCTCCAGGACGGCGCTGGGAAAGCACTCAGCACAGAATCCACCATTCATCTGTTTATTTATTCAACAGATATTTACTGAGGGCCTGCGAGCCAGGGAGCCCAGGAGTTGTTCTAGGCTCTGGGATTCAGCACTGAACAAGACAGACAAGAGGTCAGCCTTTATGGGGGCTGAGGCAGGCGGATCACCTGAGGTCAGGAGTTCAAGACAAGCCTGGCCAATATGATGAAACTCTGTCTCTACTAAAAATACAAAAATTAGCTGGGTGTGGTGGTGCGCACCTGTAATCTCAGCTACTTGGGAGGCTGAGGCAGGAGAATCGCTTGAACCCAGGAGGCGGAGGTTGTGGTGAGCAGAGATCGTGAAAAAAAAAAGAAAAAAAAGAGTTGAATGTGTTGCCTCTGGAATTTCAGACTGGCTGTGGGTGGACAAGGACTGTTTTCACTCCTATTGAAAAACAAACAAACAAACAACAAAAAAAACCCCACACACTTTAAGGTGAAAACCAAGGTCTCTTCTGGCCAAGATAGAGTAACAGGAAGGAGATGTAGCCTCCCACTTGAACCTAGGCAAATTAAATAAGTGCACAAAATATGTGGAAAAAATGGCTCTCAAGACATTGGACATCAGGAAATGAAGGAAAGTGAGAGACAGGAAACAAACAAGGCCAGAACTACTATTACCTCAGCTTGCTGCCCAGAGAGAAGCTATGCAGGCCCAGGGAAGGGGACCCCGCCCAGGCAGAGCCCTGTGGTCCCCTGAGTTTAAGGAAAGGGAGCTGGGAGTATGGAGAACAGGGAGCTGCACCCTGGGAGAACGCCTGCAGCTGAGGAGGCCTCCCTCAAGTATTCAGGTGAAAACCAATTGGCACGTGAGACTGGGTAAACTACCTAAGGAGTGAGGAGGGCTCAGAGCTCACATGCAACTGGCAATGGTGCCTGTGTCCAAAAGCTGGGGCAGAAAACTTCATAATTCACGAGGCATTAGTTACAGTATTCTGAAGGTTCTTGACTCAGAAGCAGGGAAAATGAACTAGATTAAAAGCTGTTTTAGTCCAGTTTAACAACACTTCAAAGCCAGGTCTGAAGAGATCAAATTGTTACCGAGTAATTTAACCACATGCCAGAACAAAGCTCAAGAATATTTTTAGGACTATAAAAATATCTGGAACCCAACAAGGTAAAATTAACAAAAGATAAATTACCAAAAATGTTGCCAGATTTCACCCCTCGAATGTACTAAGTTACACTGTTATGAATAGGAATGTCTGGCCCATCCTTGTCAACATAGTCCTACTTTGGCCAATCTGGTGCATAAAATGAGAATTTTATTTTATTATTATTATTTTTTGAGACAGAGTCTTGCTCTGTCGCCCCCACTGGAGCGCAGTGGCACAATCTTGGCTCACTGCAAGCTCCGCCCCCCGGGTTCACACCATTCTCCTGCCTCAGCCTCCCGCGCAGCTGGGACTACAGGTGCCCGCCACCACGCCCGGCTTATTTTTTTTGTATTTTTAGTAGAGATGGGGATTCACTGGTGGTCTCTATCTCCTGACCTTGTGATCCGCCTGCCTAGGCCTCCCCAGGTGCTGGGATTACAGGTGTGAGCCACCACACCTGGCTAAAATGAGAATTAATTGGGCATATTTTGACAAGTATGTATGGGGGCATAAGTTTCCATTCCAACTATCTCACATAAAATTACATATAAGCCTGACCTACCTGTTTATTTTTATTTTATTTATTTATTTAGCTATGTTGCTGAAGCTGGACTCAAACTCCTGGGCTCAAATGATCTTCCCATCTCAGCCTCCCGAGTAGGTGGGATTAGAGGCCCATGCCACTGTGCCTGGCTCTGACTTGCCTGTTTAGTTTTCTATTCCTAGAGACATCTTTCCTCAGAGTTTTCCAGAAATCCCCTCTGTATAAAGTAAGGGAAGCTGCATGTAATTAAATAAATGTATTAAGGATTCCATTCAGGTTTGCATAACAAAACAAAAATCATTCTGTTCATTTGACTAAATTTTTGCCACAGTTCTAGAAACATTATTAAGTCAATAGAATTCAAATTGAAAAGGAAAACAAATGCCATTACTTTAAAGAGAAGAATCTGATCCCCAAGTGTGGTTTTTATTACATGTCAGCGCCAACTTTTTTTCTTTTGTGGTAATATCTCTGAAATTATACTAGAAGCCAAGGATAAAATAGTTCAAAATGTGGGTTTATACCCCAATTTTCAGGAATATATCTAATAAATAAAATAAACTTAAGCTAAGGAAGGACTTAACTTATATTTCAGGTTGAATGGTCTCTCTCTTTCAGAAGCTCATACATTACAAAGTGATCACTTCTAAAGCAAAAAAAAAAAAAAGAGAAAAAGGAAAAAAGAAAAGTATTCTCTATAACAGATGAAAAGTATCTAATAAATAATTCAAGTGCTTGCCAAATACAGACGGGGGTTCTATATACAAATAAAGATTTAAGCCCAAGGTTCCAAGTAGTTTAGGTCAGTGTATCGTTATGCTGGGAATCTGAAATATACATGAAGGACAACTATCTGCTTAGAATATGACTTTTCATAAATATATATACATATACATGCATATATATGTATATTTAATACTTGTTCATCAGAACAAGATGCACCAAATATTAAAGCCAGGCTTGAAATCAACATTCTCCTACTTTAGTAGGAATAAACATTCAAGATAATAAAATAAAGAAGGTTGTTGTTATTCCACTATAAAAAGTTGAATCTCTAAAAGTGCCATTTCTTGTGTGCCTATTGTCAGGTGCTCAGCAGGGTATTAATTCAGGTACTTAGCAAGGTATTAATTCACAACACATACAGTTTTTATGAGGGTACAAAAATAAGAAAACATCTAATTGTAAAGAATTATTAAGATATTCGATTTCTAAGTACATTTATATTTTTAAAAACTAGCACAAAAATTTGATTTGTTCCTACTCTGAGGCTTAAGTCATGTTTCCTCTATTTTAAGATGCCACATTGATAAAGCAAGAGAAATTACTAATTTAATCATACTATTTTGGGTAGGGGAGAAGAAGTGTTTTTCTCATATTTCAAAAATATCTACATTTCAGAAATTTTAAAAAGTTTTTAAGAAAAACACATACTGCTACAAACCAACCACTACTTCAAAAAACAATTATCTAAATATAGTAAGCCCTCACTTAATGTTGCTGATAGAGGTTTTTGGAAACTGGGACTTGAAGCACATATAACAAAATCAATTTTTTTCCTCATCAACTTTTTAACAAAACGACATGATTCAAGGACCTGCTGTATGTCATTTTACTTCAAGTTGCAGTTTCCAAGAACCTATTTATTGATATTAGGTTAAGAACTTACCATAACTGCCGCAAGAAAATACCTATGTAAGAGTTGGACATGATTAAATGTACGGGTGTGTGTATTGATATGATTCTGCTTTTGAAAGAAAATTCATGATACCAAAAAGAACATCAGGAAGATCATGGATGAAAGAGAATAAATATCCAATCTACAATGAGAAGAATCCCTGATGAAAGAACAAAAAAATTAGAGCAAGAGCAAAAATCAAAGACAATAAGAAATCCAACTTTCTTAAGCTGGAAAGATCAAAAGGGTTTATATATCCCAGGGAAAAACAAGACAAGGATGTCCACACCTACCCACCCTAGAATTTATTTTTAATTACAAGCATAACCAAAAACTACTTCTAATATACAGAAGCAAAAAGCAGAAACAAAGATCAGGATGACCCTAAACTTTTTCTCTGACATGCTAATTGCCAGAAAAAGTAGAGCAATGCCTGCGGAGTTCTATCAGAATATTATTTTAATAGTCATCTAAATTATTATTCATGTATAAAGACAACAAAAAGTCAATCTCAGTTTGCGGGAAAACTCAAAAAACAAATAACCCAAACATCTTTTTTGAAAAACTTACTGAAGGTGTAGAACTGCCAATGGAAAGACAGATCAAAAGCAAGAGGCTGCTAGTCAAGAAAAGGCTGACAAAGTGCCCAGCAGGAAGCACACAAGGACTTCTAGACCACTTGGAGGCATCTTCCCACAGGCTGCTCTGTTGCTCTCCTCTCTAGAAAGATTTGTGGTCAAAGGTGCTTGGCACACAGAGAAACAAAGAAATCCATAGAAAACCTGTTCAAAATTTTGGCTCCAAATGTCTTCAAAGTTTGATAGTGCATGAGCTTTAATGCAGAATTCCATGTCTAGTCAAATCTTCCACCAAGGGCAAGGGAAAATGTTATTTTCAGACACGCAGGAGCACAAATGGTTTATTATGTACACATTCAGGAACCTTCTTTGAATATTAAAAAAAAGAAAAAAAAAAGGAATTCACAAAAGAAGCCAAGACTGTGGACCTAATCTAGAAACAAAGTAGAGAAAAAAAACCTAAAATGTAGCTTTGCGGTCTTAAAAGTGTTCAAATTAGAATAAGAGCCAGAGAGCTCCAAGAAGAATGCCTTCATGGAAAAAAAAAAGATATGATTAATACCTATTATAATTTATAAGGTTTTAGTGATAGTGTCAAAGCATTTGTCTTTCTCTGTCAAGAAAAAAAGGTACTTGAATTTTTCAAGATAAACAAACAAAACTATATACAATGTAAAGGTGCAAATACAAAGCCGACCAAATGTAATATGATTTGGTGCAGTTTACAGAATAATAAGAAAAGAACGTCCATTTGGCATAACACTTGAAATATTTCCCACTGAGCAGTACAGACTTAGTAATTTATAAGGCAACGTTGTCTCTAAAAAAAAAAAAAAAGAAAAAAAGGCTATTGGAGCTATACTCAATATAAAATGCTTCTTTTTCCCCTCAAATGAATATGCCTTGGAACAGTTTTTTAATGAGAGGACAGGATTTGCTCTCAGGGACCTGGGAAGCTTTTCCTAAAGAGCTGATGCTTCAGACTACAGGAAAAGCAGGCAAAGAGGAGGGACAAGCACTGTGGGCAGAGCATGTGCAAAAGCCCTGAAGCAGCAGGTGAGAGGCTGGAAGCAGCTGACTGTGGTACAGCCAGGCAGTGAAGAGACACCTCTGAAGGAGGCTGGAGAGGGAGCAAAAGGCTAACTCCACTCATCTTCTCTGCAAGTATTAATGGTCTACCACGTGCCAGGTTCAGAGCTAGTCATTGGAGATGTAACAATGAACACAGACAAAAACCCCTAACAGACCTTACTTACATTTTAATGAGGGTGGAGGGTGAGACAAAGACAATCACACAAATTAACAGATATTAGTGTCACAGAGAAAAATAAATCAGGGTAATAGGACAGAGAGGGCCTGGATGAATATACGGCTATAATTTTGGGTGAGGTCTTGATGGTAAAATAATACTTGAGCAAGAATAGAAAACCATACAAGGTCTCTGCTCAAGTATTATTTTACCATCAAGACCTCACCCAAATTATAGCCATATACTCATCACTTATCTCACAGTACTACAGATCAGAAGTCCAATGGGCTTGGTTGGTTTATCTGTTCAAGTCTCATGGGCTAAAATCAAGGTACTGGCAGGGGTGTGTGACTGCAGAGGTTCTAGGTGATAACAGGTTCCTGCAATAGGATCCCTGAAGTTGTGAGACAGAGGCCCCCACCTTTTTGCTGGCTGTTTCCAGCTCCTAGAAGCCACCTACATTCCTGGAATCATGAGCCCCTTTCTCCATCTTCAAAGCCTGCAACAGTAGCTCATGCCCCTCCCTTGTCATATTTCTCTAACCTACTCTTCTGCTTTCCCCTTCCACTTATAAGGACTCATGTGATTCCACTTGGCTCACCCAGGTAAGCCAGGAAAATCTCCCTTATCTCAAGGTCCTTAACTTTAAACTCTTCTACCAAGTCCCTTCTGCATGTATGGTAACATATTCAGAGGTTCTGGGGATTATGGTGTGGACATTGTTGAAGATCCATTATTTCATTCACTACAGACCTGAATGACAGGATGGAGTGAGTCCTCAGTCTCCCTGGGATGGGAGGAGGTTGGTCCAGGAAGATGGAAGAGTGAATAGTCACAGATTCTAATTTAACTTTCAGCATTACCATTGTGTGCCAAGAGTTATCCAGAGAGAGAGCAGTTAGAGGGAAGGTCTGAGTGGCAGTGGGAAGAGGTGAGTGAAAGTAGAACCAACAGGATAAGCTGATGGCTGCATGTGGAAAAAAGTAAAAATACATAAAAATGTTATGTAAAAGTACATAAAAATGAAAGGGAGAAAGTGAGAGAAGAATGAAATGCAATGGTGAGGTTTTTGGTCGGAGCAACTGGAAGGATGGTGATGCCACCATTAACTGGCTGCGACATCTGCATCAACTAGTCTGTGGTGGCAAGTAAGAGCTCAGCACTAGCCACGCTAAGTTTGAGATGCACATTAGACATGATGTGGAGATGCTTTAGAGGACTGAGTTGACAAGTCTGGTCTTAACTAGAGATATACATTTGGGCATCATTAGAGTGTGAATGAAGACTAGATCTGATCACCTAGAAACAGAAGTCAAATAGGGGCCTTTAGATCATATCAGGGTGTATGGTTTTATCATTTCAGCAACAAGAAGATTTTGCTTCATTTTAAATGCCTTTCCCTTCCAAATTAAACTTTTCTAACTCCTATACCTGTCTTTCAGATGACATGGTTTTCAGGTCTTACACTATACCTTCTAGAGTAAAACAGTCTGTCAATGTTCTCCCTAAGATGTTGAATTCAGGATTCAAGGAAATACTGGCATTCCCCAAATTAATAAATGGATTGTGTCCCCCAAATCCCTTTTTCAGATGGTTTAAAACTCAGCACAAATTTTCCCACAGAAACAGTATAAAAGATAAAAGAAACGTTTAATAGCCTACAAAAAACCTATTTAGTCCCAAATATGCACAAATTACAATACTGATATCATTAATTTAACCCATAAGATATGCAGTATAACGCAGCAGTTAGGAGTTCTAGTTCTTGAATCAAACTCCTTGGATTTGAATCTTATGTCTTCCATTGCACTCTTCTGGGCTCTACTAATACTCTATGATTTGGAGCAAGTTGTTTAACCTGTACAAGCCTCAATTTCCTCACCTATAACATGGAGTTTATAATGGCACCTATCACATAGGTCTGTTGCAAGGATTAAATGTAATTATCCATGCAAATCATTAAAACACTATCTGGCATTTAGCAAGAATCCAAACAATGCTACCTATTCATATTATTAACTTCTAACCATTGCTACAACTATTCCTTTATCAGTGGAGGGGAAGCTGTTGATAGGTAGGGAAAATGATCACGAGAGTAACAATGACCACATTCATACATCTCTACAGGACAGAAGGTACTTCTCTCTCCATCACTAGAGGCGGTTGACCCTGTAATGCATGCATGCAGTGGGCTGCTGCACTCACCTCTGCCAATGACCATTCATAGGCCTGGATTCCTGATGAGGCCTGATGAGCACACAGTCCAGTGGAACCCTGACCTCCCATGATTCTAGCTTAAGCTTCTGTATCTGCAACCCGCATTCACCTAAATGTTTTGGAAACCATATCTTACCGTTGGCTAATGATGCCTTTGGAATCAAACAAAACCCCCAAGTCTTCCCCAACAGTTCTTAAACAGGCAATTTTCAGATCTGAGGTTAGGCTTTATAATGACCTGTTAAATATTATCATGTTAATTTTGACTCTAATACTAGACAAGGCTGTTGAAACTTTTCTGGAAATTGATTCTGTCTTCCAAAACATGAGCCAGTGTTTTTGCCAAGCTTTGTGTCATGTGTAAATCTGAAGTGTCTTCCCTCTGTGTCTTCACCCAGGCCTCAGTTCTCACTCTACAACCTCCCTGCTGGTCTCCCTGCTTCACTCCTGCCCTGCAGCAATCTATATTTCACAGCAGCCAAAGTGGCCCTTTTCAATCCTCTAACAGATCCTTCCTCACTTCCTACTCCCTCTCACTCACCCTGGTCCAGCCACACCAGCTTCCTCACCGGCAACTATAATAGGCACATTCCCTCACTGCCACCTATAACAGGCTTTTGAGTGCTTCTTCCTCTACCTAGAACGCTTCTCTCTCATTCTGTTCAGCTGTTGTTCCAGGTCACCTTTTCAGAGAGGTGTTATCTACCCACCCCATCTAAAACAGCAACTAGCTCCCATCATTCTCTATCCCCAGACCTGGCTTTATTTTTCTTCTGTGCATTTACCACGGTCTGGTGTACACACACACACACAAACATACACACTCACATACACACACCACGCACATACAATGTTTGCTTGTTGGTTGGTTGGTTTATTGTCTGTTTGTCTAACAAATTATAAGCTCCATAATAATAGGAACTTCATCTGTTTTGTTTCACTGTTAACATCCTCACTGCCTTAAACATTACCTTGCAACACAGCAGGTTGAATCCATGAAAAATAAGGAAGGAGGAGAAGAAAAGGTGAGCAGGTAATTGACAGCTGGACAACAAATTGGGAAGAATATGTATAAACTTCAGTCCAGCTCAGTAATCTAATAGTGGAAAGGTAAAATGAGTTATTTTTGCTAGAACAACCAATAAGTTAGACATAATAGAGGCAGACCGTGCAATATAAGATAGGGTTTCTTATAGAAAGGCAGTTGTAAATAGTCAAAGAAGACTGTTCATGAGGGCCCGAAAGCTATGAAAAGAAAGACCAAGGCCTGGCACAGTGGCTCACATCTCTAATCCCAGCAGTTTGGGAGGCCAAAGCAGGAGGATCACTTGAGCCCAGGAGTTCAAGACCAGCTGGGCAATATAGGGAGACCTCATTTCTACAAATAATAATTTTTAAAAATTAGCTGGGCATGGTGGCACGTGCCTGAGATCCAGCTACTTTGGAGGTTGAGTGAGCCCAGGGAGCTGGAGCCCAGGGGGTTCATCACTTGAGCCCAGGGGGTTGAGACTGCAGTGAGCCATGATCATGCCAGTTCACTCAGAAGGAAAGGAGAAGGGGGAGGGGGAGGAAGGAGGAGGAGAGAGAAAAAGAAGAGGGAGGGAACGGGGAGGGGAAGGAAATAGGAAGGGGGAAGAAGGATGGGAGGGGGATGGGAGGGGGATGGGAGGGGCAGGGGTAAGAATGGAGAAGGGGGAGGAAAGGGGAAGGGAAGAGGCAGGAAAGGAGGAGAGGGAAGAGGAGGGAAGAGGGAGAGGGGAGGGAGGGGGATGGGTAGAGAATTCGGGAAGAGAAGGAGAAGGGGAGGGGAAGACGAAGGGGAAAGAGGGGAGAAGGGCGAGGGAAGGGAAAGGGAAGAGGGGGGAGGGAAGAGAAGGGGGAGGGAAGGCCAGGCCTTTAATCAATAAGAAACTACCAGTCTTAATAATTAGTGCTATTCTGAGAAGCTACATGATATGGTAGAAAGAGCACTAGTCTGGACTTAGACACATCCAACACCCAGATCTGCTACTTCCTGGCTACATTTCTTTACAGATGTTGCTTATCAACTTTGAGCCTTAGTTTCCTCATAAGTAAAATAGAGATGATAATGCCTACTTTCTTAGGTCTGGTGATGGAATAAACAAATAAGACAAGGTATATAAAACCCTTAGCACCTAGCCTGGCACATAACTGGTGCTCAATGCATTCTGTTACCCTCCTGAATATAGTAGTCCCCCCTTAGCTGTGATCTCAGTTATTCATGGTCAACTACGGTCTGAAAATATGAAATGAAAAATTCCAGAAATAAACAATTTGTAGGTTTTAAATTGCACACTGTACTGAGTAGAGTGGTGAAATCTTACACTGTCCCATGGTGTCTTGCCCGGTCCCAGCCAGCACATGAGCCCTCCCTTTTTCTGGCAGTTTTACGCTGTCTGCACCCCCACCCATTAGTCACTTAACTAGCTGTAGGAGCTCAGTTATCAGATCGACTGTTGCAGTATTGCAGTGCTTGTGTTCAAGGAACTCTTATTTGACTTAATAATGGTCCAAGTCACAGGAGAAGTGATGTTGGTATATTGTTATAATTTTTTATTATTATTATAACAGTTATTCTTGTTAATCTCTTATTGTGCCTAACTTATAAATTAAACTTTATCACAGGTGTGTATATATAGGAAAAAACATAGCACATATAAGGTTTAGTACTAACTATAGTTTCAGCCATCCACTGGGGGTCTTTGAACATAACACCCGAGGATAAGAGGGGACTACTGTATTATTTGCTTTCTCAGAAATCAAAATGGAATCCAAAGCAAGTAATAGCCATCATTTCTTCAACACACCATGAAGTACTATGATATGCTATGCTTATTTCTAAAAATACTACATTCTCATTAAAAACCTATGTAATTCAAAAGATCAAAAAACTTTAAAAGTGTTTTCTGTCTCTCTCACACAACATATGGTGGATGAATGGATGAATCATTATTTTTTTAACCAAAAGAAGTGTAAAGCGTAAGCTCAGGTGGATGCGAATTTCTTGTTTCATTCCTAATGAGTCGGGCTCCTTTCTATAGGCATCAGGAAGATGAGATCCAAGATTCACCTGTGTTCTTTCAAGGCTGAACTTATGGTCCTTTTTGGACCCCAGGAAGGGAAGGTTGCTTGGGAACAGCATCTGCCAGCTTCAAAGCTCTGCAGCTGGGCTCTGAAAGATGGGAAAAGAAGTGGAGAGGGACAACCTCTGTGTCCATGAAAGAACGCAGGCCATTTTGTAAAGTCTACTACAATTAAAGGCCCTCCTCATAGACAAAGGCCTTGTTCCTGTTTAAGAATGAAACTTTTTCTGTTCTATGAACAGGTGTCAGAGAGCATCAATTCAGTTTTAAAATCCCCACTTACAAGAGGAAAGTAAGCTCTTAAAGATCACAGAATACTCAGCCTTTTTTCAAAACTCAGAATTTTAATTCTTCTTTTTTTTTTTTAAATTTTGATTTTTTTTTTAGAGATGGGGTCTCACTCTGTCACCCAGGCTGCAGTGCAGTGGTGTAATCATACCTCATGGCAGCCTTGAGCTCCTGGGCTCAAGCTATACTCCCACCTCAGCTTCCCAATTAGCTGGCACTACAGGCACATGCCACTGTGCCTGGCTAATATTTTTAGTTTTTATATTTTGGTAGAGATGAGATATTGATTTGTTGCCCAGGCTGGTCTAGAACTCTTGGCTTCAAGCGATCTGCTTGGCTTAGCCTCCGAAAATGCTGGGATTACAGGTACTGAGCTATGGTGCCTGGCTTAATTCTTCTTCTAAAAAAATAAAGATAGATAGATAGATCAGGTATTTTACTTTCCCAGGAAATGCATGGTTTAAAAATAGTTGCACTGTAAAAATGTGATTACTCCTTTATCCAAGTATTTTTGAGCACATACCATGTGCTAGACCCAATTCAAGGTGTCTGAAGTCTATCATTGAAGTAAAATGACAAAGAGTTCTGTCCTCGTGAAATTTGCATTCCAGCAGGGGAGACAGAAAACAAATAATGAATATAAAAACTAAACTTACAAGTAGGTTTTAGAAAGTGATTACCTGGCATGGGGAAGAGGGAGAATAAAGCCAAGTAAAAGAAAGTAGGACCGCTGGGGGAAAAATTGTAATTTTCAATAAACTGCTCAGACAAGGCAGCATTGAGAGGATGACAATTGCAGAATATGAAGTTATACCACGGAACCCAGGAATAGCCTTTATTGCTATTTTAAATTTAAGTTAACCTACTTAAAAAAAAAAAAGCCCAATGCCGGGCGAGGTGGCTCACGCCTGTAATCCCAGCACTTTGGGAGGCTGAGGTGGGTGGATCACCCGATGTCAGGAGTTCGAGACCAGTGTGGCCAACATGGTGAAACCCCGTCTATACTAAAAATACAAACATTAGCCAGGCATGATGGCACGTGCCTGTAATCCCAGCTACTCGGGAGGCTGAGGCAGAAGAATTGCTTGAATCTGGGGGGCAGAAGTTGCAGTGAGCTGAGATTGCACCATTGCACTCCAGCCTGGGCCACAGAGTGAGACCCTGTCTCAAAAAAACAAACAAACAAACAAAAACCCCACAAAAACAAAAAAATCTGCCTGATACTTTAAATACTAAGCTTTAAATACTAAATTTATCTAATGAAAAATTTACAACTATATTTCTGTATTAAACCAACTACTACCTCTTCTAGATACATATAACCAACATCAGTGTCAAAGATTTTCAGAGAGCAGTTAGGAGTCTAACAAGGTCAGGCCTCAGCATGAATCACTGTCATTCTTCATGTAGAATCAGCATTTCTAAAGCCATACATAAGGAGCCGCTAAAGAGAGAGAGAGGAAAAAGGCCATTCCAAGAGCCTCTTGTATTGATTTCTTTTACCCCAAACAAAGAGATTCTCCTAGTTACATGATATATCATAATCACGTAATTTGTTTGACTGCTTTAAAGAAAGAACAATGGATTCGAGAAAAGGTGTTGACTTGCAAAAATACAATAATTTTGCAAGCTTTATTTTTTGTTACCATGGGTTGCTTTCCCTTAGTAATATGACATATGTGGTCTCTATAGAAAAACTGAAAATGCAAAGCTCTAATTCATGCCATTCCCAAGAGCCTGAACTAAATCTAAAGCATACAACATCTGAAAACTCTTACATTGCTACCGATGTAGGAAGAATAAATCTTTTTTTCCAGCCTTACATCTAGGTTTCATGTATTAGACTTTCAAAACTAAATTCCCTACATCACCTGGATGTGAATTTTTTTTCTTTCTCTCCATAGTGTTTCTTTACAGAGACAGTACAGCTGTGGATCTTCTGCCAAGCATTTTTCCACAAGTCAGGACACATAGACTTAAAAGAAACTTTTTGATTAAGACCTTTTCTGGGCTTCTAAAAATGGTTCACAAGATAAGGAACTAACACCTCCAACCACGATTAGTGCCTTTATTTTCCAAATATTTGCTCTGTAGGTGACCAAGTCCTCTATCCCTCACCATGGCTTTGCCAAAGCTATCTTTTTACAAACTAAAATTCTCAGTGTCAAACATGGACACAGAAGAACATTTCAGAGAGGCAAGCTGCTGGGCCCTCAGGGATAAATAGTACATCCAATTGAAACACAGTGGAGAGTAGGAAAGATATGCTTTTGTTTAAAAAAAAAAAAAAAAAGCAGGCTACAGAGAGTCCGTTTTTGTTTTATTTAGTAAATACATGCGCATAATGGTGATGTATGTGTGTGTATGTGTATATATATATTCTTTACCAAAAATGCTGGGAGAAAAAAATGCCAATGTTGGCTGGGCATGGTGGCTCATGCCTGTAATCCTAGCACTTTGGGAGGCTGAGGCAGGAAAATCACTTGACGTTAGGAGTTTGAGACTAGCCTGTGCAGCATAGTGAGATACTGTCTCTACTAAAAAGAAAAAAAGTTAATGCTTAAGAGGGATTATGCATAATTTTTCCTATTTGCACATTTCATGTTTTCCCCTCAATTTTTCTGCACTGAACATGTATATCTCATTTTTTAAATTTTTGAGTGAAAACATTCTATAATGGGAAAAAATATCTGTGAAGCAGAAACTTGAGTTCCAGATCCCTCTTTGACACTTATTAGCCACATAGACAGGAAAATCACTTTTCAGCGCTATGGCTGTTCATCATCTGTAACATTTGGGGATTTGAGGGGGTTGACCAGATTGTTTTCTAGAGTCTTAGCATTCTACTTGTGTATAACAACTGTGTATTGCTTTGTCATGTATATTGCTCTGCAACTCCACTGTAAGATAGAGATGGTGCCACATACACATACTGTGTGCCACACTTTATATACTGTGCAGGATAAACAAATGCTAACTCATTCATATAGAACCATGCATGCTTACTGTACTATTCAAAATAATTATTTTCAGGATCAGATTCTGTTCAGTTAGTTGTCTTAGTCTGTATCTCTCTTACCAAACAGCAAATTCACTTCTCAAGGCAGGATAACCCTATCCTCTACCTTACTTATGCTACCCTACTTCTCTATCCTTTGTGTAATTTCTGATGGTGAAATCAGAGAGCTCTAACAAATTTAACTTCCAAGTTAATCTGGCCAGACAACAGTTCTCAAAAAGGCTTGACCACATGCCCTCTGCTCATTTCACATGCCTTCTCATCCAACTGGCTTTTCCAAACTTTTCACACCTCTCTCTCCCTTGTCCTGAAAAAGAAGGCAATCAAGTCTGTACATGACTATCTACCTGAATTTTCTACTTTCTAGATGTTTCCCCTTGCCTTGGAGAGACACATAAACTATCCCACCTCTAAACATTCTCTAAACCTGCCCTCATTCTCAGGAAAGGATGAAGTTGCTCAACAGGCCACTATTAGAACAATTCAGCTATCCACGATAATGTGACAAACAAATTGGGCCCTTTTAAAGGCATTTTTCTGAAGTTGTTATAACCCTGTGCCTCCACAGTATGGGAAGAGTTTGTTGGGCCCTGATGCATGTGAACCGTGTAGCCAGCATCTGGTTTGGGAGGGGAGCTAGTGTATCAGCAGGCTACCTGGCCTGTCTCCTGGCTTACTGTGCAAAAACACACTGTCTCTCTGACAGGTGAATAAGAGGCATCAGTGTTGTTTATTTCAATTAATATCATTATATTTTAGTTTTAATTATTTTCCTAATATGTAAAAAATCCTGAATTAATCCACCATTGGGATCTTTTTAATATGCTTTCTGAAATGCAAAAAAAAAACTAAAATGACTAATTTTTCTGGCCATGAAGTCAAAACACCACATCAACTACTACAGAAGCTACTACAATTTTCCTGCACATGTTTCTTTTTGACTGCAAGATATGACCCTAAATGAGTTTTGTACTTTTTTTTTATTCAAAGATATTTCCACTTCATTAACACAATTCTTTATATCCTACTTCTTTGCTAGTACCAAGGAGAAATTCCAGGCTTTAAAAGATACAAATGATTTGTAGCTAAATCAGACCTGG